>NC_091285.1:414684662-416075081 GCF_032444005.1 Ranitomeya imitator | reverse complement strand
AAGATCGAAGCTCAGGAAAGGCAACCTGGGGAACACCTTGGAGTGTAACAAACCCTCTCGCTACACCCCATACCCAATTTGAAGGCCTAATGCAGCGTAGTTTCCAAGAACTACTAAACGAGAGCCGGAAGATCGAAGCTCAGGAAAGGCAACCTGGGGAACACCTTGGAGTGTAACAAACCCTCTCTCTACACCCCATACCCAATTTGTAGGCCTAATGCAGCGTAGTTTCCGACAACTACTAAACGAGAGCATGAAGATCGAAGCTCAGGAAAGGCAACCTGGGGAACACCTTGGAGTGTAACACACCCTCTCTCTACACCCCATACCCAATTTGAAGGCCTAATGCAGTGTAGTTTCCAAGAACTACTAAACGAGAGCCGGAAGATCGAAGCTCAGGAAAGGCAACCTGGGGAACACCTTGGAGTGGAACACACCATCTCTCTACACCCCATACCCAATTTGAAGGCCTAATGCAGCGTAGTTTCCAACAACTACTAAACGAGAGCCGGAAGATCGAAGCTCAGGAAAGGCAACCTGGGGAACACCTTGGAGTGTAACACAACGTCTCTCTACACCACGGAAGGGCTGATTCTTAGAAAGGAAGGCTGTTGGAAATAAGCATTGTGCGTCCGAGGGTGATTATATTCTTATTAGGTATATACTCACCCTCGGACGCGCCCTGCTTCTTTATTTAGAATGAATGTTTATTTGCAATGTGGTGTTGACTTTCTCTATTATTTTGGTAATTAATGATTTTATTATTTTCATTGTTTTGCATCTTCTTGGCAATAATATAAAGAAGACGCGACAGGACAACACTCGGTGGATGCCATATGTGTGTTTTCAATTTAAAAAACCTTTCAGTTAACTACTTGCAGGAGAAAGTAATTGTAGCTGGTGGCCATTTTTAGTACTGTACCAGATTTTAGTTGTGTGTTTGTTTTTATTGTTAAAATGTCTGCATTTGATATCTCACCAGTATTTTCTTTTTTATAAGCAAAATACTTTTTTTTTTATTTTATGATGTTGGTTCAAGGGGTACACGGGCAGCAGTAGACAGGTCAGTGGAGGCCTAGTGGAAGGAGGGACCGCAGACAGGCTTCGAAGCCCTAACATAATAAATTGGGCTGCCTGTAGGCAATTTAAAATTGGTTCCAGGGGTACACGGGCAGCAGTAGACAGGTCATTGGAGGCCTAGAGGAAGGAGGGACGCAGATGCGCCAATGTTTCCCCCATACCAAATTTGTAGGCCTAATGCAGTGTAGTTTCCAACAACTACTAAACGAGAGCCGGAATATCGAAGCTCAGGAAAGGCAACCTGGGGAACACCTTGGAGTGTAACACACCCTCTCTCTACACCCCATACCCAATTTGAAGGCCTAATGCAGCGTAGTTTCCAACAACTACTAAACGAGAGCCGGAAGATCGAAGCTCAGGAAAGGCAACCTGGGGAACACCTTGGAGTGTAACACAACGTCTCTCTACACCACGGAAGGGCTGATTCTTAGGAAGGAAGGCTGTTGGAAATAAGCATTGCGCGTCCGAGGGTGATTATATTCTTATTAGGTATATACTCACCCTCGGACGCGCCCTGCTTCTTTATTTGGAATGAATGTTTATTTGCAATGTGGTGTTGACTTTCTCTATTATTTTGGTAATTAATGATTTTATTATTTTCATTGTTTTGCATCTTCTCGGCAATAATATAAAGAAGACGCGACAGGACAACACTCGGTGGATGCCATATCTGTGTTTTCAATTTAAAAAACCTTTCAGTTAACTACTTGCAGGAGAAAGTAATTGTAGCTGGTGGCCATTTTTAGTACTGTACCAGATTTTAGTTGTGTGTTTGTTTTTAATGTTAAAATGTCTGCATTTGATATCTCTCCAGTATTTTCTTTTTTATAAGCAAAATACTTATTTTTATATTTTCTGATGTTGGTTCCAGGGGTACACGGGCAGCAGTGGTGTGGTCAGTGGAGGCCTAGTGGAAGGAGTGACCACAGACAGGCATCGAAGGCCTAAAATAATAACACATGGCTGTAGGCAATTTTAAATTGGTTCCAGGGGTACACGGGCAGCAGTGCCCTGGTCAGTGTAGTAGTAGTTGAAAGAATGGACCGCAGACAGGCATCGAAGGCCTAAAATAAAAAAATTGGGCTGGCTGTAGGCAATTTTAAATTGGTTTCAGGGGTACACGGGCAGCAGTGGTGTGGTCAGTGGAGGCCTAGTGGAAGGAGTGACCACAGACAGGCATCGAAGGCCTAAAATAATAACACATGGCTGTAGGCAATTTTAAATTGGTTCCAGGGGTACACGGGCAGCAGTGGTGTGGTCAGTGGAGGCCTAGTGGAAGGAGTGACCACAGACAGGCATCGAAGGCCTAAAATAATAACACATGGCTGTAGGCAATTTTAAATTGGTTCCAGGGGTACACGGGCAGCAGTGCCCTGGTCAGTGTAGTAGTAGTTGAAAGAATGGACCACAGACAGGCATCGAAGGCCTAAAATAAAAAAATTGGGCTGGCTGTAGGCAATTTTAAATTGGTTCCAGGGGTACACGGGCAGCAGTGGTGTGGTCAGTAGAGGCCTAGTGGAAGGAGTGACCGCAGACAGGCATCGAAGGCATAAAATAATAACACATGGCTGTAGGCAATTTTAAATTGGTTCCAGGGGTACACGGGCAGCAGTGGTGTGGTCAGTGGAGGCCTAGTGGAAGGAGTGACCGCAGACAGGCATCGAAGGCCTAAAATAATAACACATGGGTGTAGGCAATTTTAAATTGGTTCCAGGGGTACACGGGCAGCAGTGGTGTGGTCAGTGGAGGCCTAGTGGAAGGAGTGACCGCAGACAGGCATCGAAGGCCTAAAATAATAACACATGGCTGTAGGCAATTTTAAATTGGTTCCAGGGGTACACGGGCAGCAGTGCCCTGGTCAGTGTAGTAGTAGTTGAAAGAATGGACCGCAGACAGGCATCGAAGGCCTAAAATAAAAAAATTGGGCTGGCTGTAGGCAATTTTAAATTGGTTCCAGGGGTACACGGGCAGCAGTGGTGTGGTCAGTGGAGGCCTAGTGGAAGGAGTGACCGCAGACAGGCATCGAAGGCCTAAAATAATAACACATGGGTGTAGGCAATTTTAAATTGGTTCCAGGGGTACACGGGCAGCAGTGGTGTGGTCAGTGGAGGCCTAGTGGAAGGAGTGACCGCAGACAGGCATCGAAGGCCTAAAATAATAACACATGGCTGTAGGCAATTTTAAATTGGTTCCAGGGGTATACGGGCAGCAGTGCCCTGGTCAGTGTAGTAGTAGTTGAAAGAATGGACCGCAGACAGGCATCGAAGGCCTAAAATAAAAAAATTGGGCTGGCTGTAGGCAATTTTAAATTGGTTCCAGGGGTACACGGGCAGCAGTGGTGTGGTCAGTGGAGGCCTAGTTGAAGGAGTGACCGCAGACAGGCATCGAAGGCCTAAAATAATAACACATGGCTGTAGGCAATTTTAAATTGGTTCCAGGGGTACACGGGCAGCAGTGGTGTGGTCAGTGGAGGCCTAGTGGAAGGAGTGACCGCAGACAGGCATCGAAGGCCTAAAATAATAACACATGGCTGTAGGCAATTTTAAATTGGTTCCAGGGGTTCACGGGCAGCAGTGGTGTGGTCAGCGGAGGCCTAGTGGAAGGAGTGACCGCAGACAGGCATCGAAGGCCTAAAATAATAACACATGGCTGTAGGCAATTTTAAATTGGTTCCAGTGGTACACGGGCAGCAGTGTCGTGGTCAGTGGAGGCCTAGTGGAAGGAGTGACCGCAGACAGGCATCGAAGGCCTAAAATAATAACACATGGCTGTAGGCAATTTTAAATTGGTTCCAGGGGTACACGGGCAGCAGTGCCCTGGTCAGTGTAGTAGTAGTTGAAAGAATGGACCGCAGACAGGCATCGAAGGCCTAAAATAAAAAAATTGGGCTGGCTGTAGGCAATTTTAAATTGGTTCCAGGGGTACACGGGCAGCAGTGGTGTGGTCAGTGGAGGCCTAGTGGAAGGAGTGACCGCAGACAGGCATCGAAGGCCTAAAATAATAACACATGGCTGTAGGCAATTTTAAATTGGTTCCAGGGGTACACGGGCAGCAGTGCCCTGGTCAGTGTAATAGTAGTTGAAAGAATGGACCGCAGACAGGCATCGAAGGCCTAAAATAATAACACATGGCTGTAGGCAATTTTAAATTGGTTCCAGGGGTACACGGGCAGCAGTGGTGTGGTCAGTGGAGGCCTAGTGGAAGGAGTGACCGCAGACAGGCATCGAAGGCCTAAAATAATAACACATGGCTGTAGGCAATTTTAAATTGGTTCCAGGGGTACACGGGCAGCAGTGGTGTGGTCAATGGAGGCCTAGTGGAAGGAGTGACCACAGACAGGCATCGAAGGCCTAACATAACAAAAATGTCAATACAATGGTATTGTCAGTGGCAGGCATTGAAGGATGTCAGCGCATAGACTAAACATTGGTGGAGCTGTGAGATAATTTTGCAAGTGGTAGAGCACTGTTTGAGCTGGGGTGGGGGGAAACTGTCTTGTGGCCGGCGGTACAGGCCCAGGGCCCCTCATATTACAACGGTGTGTCTGACGTTGGGTGCGCACCACCACCGCCAGAGACACTTTATTGTACTAGGAGGGACCCAGTGGCAGTGCCGTCGACCAAAAGCGGGCTCACCCACCTCTTCAGACAAACTGCACTCTCACGGGTGCTGTCGCCAAGTGTCGATACCACGGCCCCGTGTGGGGAGTTTGGCCATTTAGTGAGGTGTAAACATGTCGTATGCTGGACAATCAGGTGCTGAAAATTACGAGATTGGAAAAGGCATTCAGAATAGTCCACAGGCAAGACCTTTTCATAGGAAAGCTAGGTGTCAGCCAGGCAAGGTGGGGCAAAAGATTTCGAAATCCAGTTGTGGTTCATTTTAATGAAGGTTAGATCATCTACATTTTGGGTAGCCAGACGAGTCCTTTTTTCTGTTAGTATTGAACCTGCAGCACTGAATACTCTTTCTGATAGGACACTAGCTGCCGGGCAAGCAAGCTCCTGCAATGCATATTCTGCCAATTCTGGCCAGGTGTCTAATTTTGATGCCCAGTAATCAAATGGGAATGACGGTTGAGGGAGAACATCGATAAGGGATGAAAAATAGTTTGTAACCATACTGGACAAATGTTGTCTCCTGTCACTTTGAATTGATGCTGCAGTACCTGTCCTGTCTGCGGTCATAGCAAAATCACTCCACAACCTGGTCAGAAAACCCCTCTGGCCAACGCCACTTCTGATTTCTACCCCTCTAACTCCTCTGGTCTGCTGGCCCCTGCAGCTCGTGTGAGAACGATCACGGGCGCTGTGTGCAGGGAATGCCAGAAGCAAACGGTCAACAAGAGTTGATTGTTTGGTTGCTAATATTAGTTCCAAGTTCTCATGTGGCATTATATTTTGCAATTTGCCTTTATAGCGAGGATCAAGGAGGCAGGCCAACCAGTAATCGTCATCATTCATCATTTTAGTTATGCGTGTGTCCCTTTTGAGGATACGTAAAGCATAATCCGCCATGTGGGCCAAAGTTCCAGTTCTCAAATCTGCGGTTGTGCTTGGTTGAGGGGCAGTTTCAGGCAAATCCACGTCACTTGTGTCCCTCAAAAAACCAGAACCCGGCCTTGCCGCGCCACCAATTTCCAGTGGCCTCGGAAAAGCTTCCTCATTAAAAATATAATCATCCCCATCATCCTCCTCGTCCTCCTCCTCCTCTTCGCCCGCTACCTCGTCCTGTACACTGCCCTGGCCAGACAATGGCTGACTGTCATCAAGGCTTTCCTCTTCCTCAGCTGCAGACGCCTGATCCTTTATGTGCGTCAAACTTTGCATCAGCAGACGCATTAGGGGGATGCTCATGCTTATTATGGCGTTGTCTGCACTAACCAGCCGTGTGCATTCCTCAAAACACTGAAGGACTTGACACATGTCTTGAATCTTCGACCACTGCACACCTGACAACTCCATGTCTGCCATCCTACTGCCTGCCCGTGTATGTGTATCCTCCCACAAAAACATAACAGCCCGCCTCTGTTCACACAGTCTCTGAAGCATGTGCAGTGTTGAGTTCCACCTTGTTGCAACGTCTATGATTAGGCGATGCTGGGGAAGGTTCAAAGAACGCTGATAGGTCTGCATACGGCTGGAGTGTACGGGCGAACGGCGGATATGTGAGCAAAGTCCACGCACTTTGAGGAGCAGGTCGGATAACCCCGGATAACTTTTCAGGAAGCACTGCACCACCAGGTTTAAGGTGTGAGCCAGGCAAGGAATGTGTTTCAGTTGGGAAAGGGAGATGGCAGCCATGAAATTCCTTCCGTTATCACTCACTACCTTGCCTGCCTCAAGATCTACAGTGCCCAGCCACGACTGCGTTTCTTTCTGCAAGAACTCGGACAGAACTTCCGCGGTGTGTCTGTTGTCGCCCAAACACTTCATAGCCAATACAGCCTGCTGACGTTTGCCAGTAGCTGCCCCATAATGGGAGACCTGGTGTGCAACAGTGGCAGCTGCGGATGGAGTGGTTGTGCGACTGCGGTCTGTGGACGAGCTCTCGCTTCTGCAGGAGGACGAAGAGGAGGAGGAGGGGGTGCGAACGGCTACAGCCAATTGTTTCCTAGACCGTGGGCTAGGCAGAACTGTCCCAAACTTGCTGTCCCCTGTGGACCCTGCATCCACCACATTTACCCAGTGTGCCGTGATGGACACGTAACGTCCCTGGCCATGCCTACTGGTCCATGCATCTGTTGTCAGGTGCACCTTTGTGCTCACAGATTGCCTGAGTGCATGGACGATGCACTCTTTAACATGCTGGTGGAGGGCTGGGATGGCTTTTCTGGAAAAAAAGTGTCGACTGGGTAGCTCGTAGCGTGGTACAGCGTAGTCCATCAGGGCTTTGAAAGCATCGCTTTCAACTAACCGGTAGGGCATCATCTCTAACGAGATTAGTCTAGCTATGTGTGCGTTCAAACCCTGTGTACGCGGCTGCGAGGCTAAGTACTTCCTTTTTCTAACCATAGTCTCATGTAGGGTGAGCTGGACTGGAGAGCTGGAGATCGTGGAACTAGCGGGGGTGCCGGTGGACATGGCAGACTGAGAGACGGTGGGAGATGGTATTGTTGCCACCGGTGCCCTAGATGCAGTGTTTCCTACTACGAAACTGGTGATTCCCTGACCCTGACGGCTTTGGCCTGGCAAAGAAACCTGCACAGATACTGCAGGTGGTGCGGAAAATGGTGGCCCTACACTGCCGGAAGGGATGTTGCGTTGCTGACTAGCTTCATTGGCCGAGGGTGCTACAACCTTAAGGGACGTTTGGTAGTTAGTCCAGGCTTGCAAATGCATGGTGGTTAAATGTCTATGCATGCAACTTGTATTGAGACTTTTCAGATTCTGTCCTCTGCTTAAGGTAGTTGAACATTTTTGACAGATGACTTTGCGCTGATCAATTGGATGTTGTTTAAAAAAATGCCAGACTGCACTCTTTCTAGCATCGGATACCTTTTCAGGCATTGCAGACTGAGCTTTAACCGGATGGCCACGCTGTCCTCCAACAGGTTTTAGCTTTGCCACGCGTTTTGGGCAAGATACGGGCCCGGCAGATGGAACCTGTTGCGATGTTGATGCCTGCTGCGGCCCCTCCTCCTCCGCTTCAGAACTGCTGCCGCCTGCACCCTGTTCCCCCAATGGCTGCCAATCGGGGTCAAGAACTGGGTCATCTATTACCTCTTCTTGTAGCTCGTGTGCAACTTCGTCTGTGTCACCGTGTCGGTCGGTGGTATAGCGTTCGTGATGGGGCAACATAGTCTCATCAGGGTCTGATTCTTGATCAGCACCCTGCGAGGGCAATATTGTGGTCTGAGTCAAAGGACCAGGATAGTAGTCTGGCTACTCCATGTCAGATTCAACTTGTAATGGGCATGGACTGTTAACTGCTTCACTTTCTAAGCCAGGGACGGTATGTGTAAAGAGCTCCATGGAGTAACCCGTTGTGTCGCCTGCTGCATTCTTCTCTGTTGTTGTTTTTGCTGAAGAGGACAAGGAAGCGACTTGTCCCTGACCGTGAACATCCACTAACGACGCGCTGCTTTGACATTTACCAGTTTCACGAGAGGAGGCAAAAGAGCTAGAGGCTGAGTGAGCAAGATAAGCCAAAACTTGCTCTTGTTGCTCCGGCTTTAAAAGCGGTTTTCCTACTCCCAGAAAAGGGAGCGTTCGAGGCCTTGTGTAGCCAGACGACGAACCTGGCTCCACAGCTCCAGACTTAGGTGCAATAATTTTTTTCCCACGACCAGCTGATGCTCCACCACTACCACTACCCTCATTACCAGCTGACAATGAACGCCCCCGGCCACGACCTCTTCCACCAGACTTCCTCATTGTTTTAAAAACGTTACCAAACGAACGGTATTTGTTGCTGTCACACAACTTACACGGTGAGCTATAACTTCAGTATGATTTAGCTACCCCTTTACAGGTGGGTGAGACCACAACGAAAATCAGCCACAATGTTACACACTCTGTTGTTGTTGTTGGCAACAAATGAGATGGCACACACGCAGGACTGTCACTGAAGCGCAAATGTAAATATTTATCTCCCACTGATTTGTGTTTGTTTTTTTTAAAACGGAGACTTCAGAAAAAAAAAAAATTAAAAAAAAATTATTTTTTACAGAAGAATTTATAAAACAAATAAAATGAAATGATTGTTTCAGGGAGAATTTAGGAAAAAAAAAAAAAAAAAGGCTTTGTAGGGCCCACTGAGTGAGAGAGGACGCACACAGGAGTCAGGAGTGGCACACAAGCCCAGAGGCCAATATTAATCTCCCACCGATTGATTTAGTGATTTTTTTTGGTAGATTTTGGAACCCAAATCAAGCAAAAAAATTAATAGGCTTTCTATGGCCCACAATTGGGGAGAGAGAGAGAGATGGCACACCCAGGAGTCAAGACTGGCACACAAGCAGAAGGGGCAATATGAATCTCCCACAGTTTTTTTTTTTTTTTTTTTTTTCAGGGAGACTTGAGAGAAAAAAAAATACAAAAAAAATGATTTTTTTCAGGAATAATTTAGAAACCAAAGAAAATAAAATGATTGTTTCAGGGAGAATTTAGAAAACAAATAAAACATAAAATAGGCTTTCTAGGGCCCACTGAGTGACAGATGACGCACACAGGAGTCAGGAGTGGCACACAAGCCCAGAGGCCAATATTAATCTCCCACTGATTGATTTAGTGAATTTTTTTGGTAGATTTTGGACCCCAAATCAAGCAAAAAAATTAATAGGCTTTCTATGGCCCACAATTGGGGAGAGAGAGAGAGATGGCACACCCAGGAGTCAAGACTGGCACACAAGCAGAAGGGGCAATATGAATCTCCCACGGATTTTTTTTTTTTTTTTTTTCAGGGAGACTTGAGAGAAAAAAAATACAAAAAAAATGATTTTTTTCAGGAATAATTTAGAAACCAAAGAAAATAAAATGATTGTTTCAAGGAGAATTTAGAAAACAAATAAAACATAAAATAGGCTTTCTAGGGCCCACTGAGTGACAGATGACGCACACAGGAGTCAGGAGTGGCACACAAGCCCAGAGGCCAATATTAATCTCCCACTGATTGATTTAGTGAATTTTTTTGGTAGATTTTGGAACCCAAATCAAGCAAAAAAATTAATAGGCTTTCTATGGCCCACAATTGGGGAGAGAGAGAGAGATGGCACACCCAGGAGTCAAGACTGGCACACAAGCAGAAGGGGCAATATGAATCTCCCACAGATTTTTTTTTTTTTTTTTTTCAGGGAGACTTGAGAGAAAAAAAATACAAAAAAAATGATTTTTTTCAGGAATAATTTAGAAACCAAAGAAAATAAAATGATTGTTTCAAGGAGAATTTAGAAAACAAATAAAACAAAAAATAGGCTTTCTAGGGCCCACTGAGTGACAGATTATTATTATTATTATTATTATACATTTTTATAGCGCCATTTATTCCATGGCGCTTTACATGTGAATACGGGGCAAATATAGACAAATACATTAAACATGAGCAGATAACAAGGCACACGAGTACATAAGGAGGGAGGACCCTGCCCGCGAGGGCTCACAGTCTGCAGGGGGTGGGTGAGGATGACGCACACAGGAGTCAGGAGTGGCACACAAGCCCAGAGGCCAATATTAATCTCCCACTGATTGATTTAGTGATTTTTTTTGGTAGATTTTGGAACCCAAATCAAGCAAAAAAATTAATAGGCTTTCTATGGCCCACAATTGGGGAGAGAGAGAGAGATGGCACACCCAGGAGTCAAGACTGGCACACAAGCAGAAGGGGCAATATGAATCTCCCACAGATTTTTTTTTTTTTTTCAGGGAGACTTGAGAGAAAAAAAAATACAAAAAAATGATTTTTTTCAGGAATAATTTAGAAACCAAAGAAAATAAAATGATTGTTTCAGGGAGAATTTAGAAAACAAATAAAACAAAAAATAGGCTTTCTAGGGCCCACTGAGTGACAGATGACGCACACAGGAGTCAGGAGTGGCACACAAGCCCAGAGGCCAATATTAATCTCCCACTGATTGATTTAATGATTTTTTCAGGTAGAATTTAGAACCCAAATCAAGCAAAAAAGTTAATAGGCTTTCTATGGCCCACTGAGTGAGAGATGGCACACACAGGAGTAAGGAGTGGCACACAAGCCCTGAGGCCAATATTTTTCTCCCACTGATTGATTGATTGATTTTTTCAGGTAGAATTAGGAACCCAAATCAACCAAAAAAATAAATAGGCTTTCTATGGCCCACTATTTGTGAGAGAGATGGCACGCTCAGGACTGGCACACAAGCCCAGAGGCCAATATTAATCTCCCATTTTTTTTTTCCAGGGAAAATTTATAAACCCAATAAAAAAAATAATAATAAATAGGCTTTCTATGGCCCACTATCTGAGAGAGAGAGATGGCACGCTTAGGACTGGCACACAAGCCCAAAGGCCAATATTAATCTCCCACTGATTGATTGATTGATTTGTTCAGGTAGAATTATGAACACAAATCAACCAAAAAAATAAATAGGCTTTCTATGGCCCACTATTTGTGAGAGAGATGGCACGCTCAGGACTGGCACACAAGCCCAGAGGCCAATATTAATCTCCCACTTTTTTTTTTTTCCAGGGAAAATTTATAAACCCAATAAAATAATAAAAAAATAGGCTTTCTATGGCCCACTATCTGAGAGAGAGAGAGATGGCACGCTTAGGACTGGCACACAAGCCCAAAGGCCAATATTAATCTCCCACTGATTGATTTATTGATTTTTTCAGGTAGAATTTAGAACCCAAATCAAGCAAAAAAATTAATAGGCTTTCTATGGCCCACTGAGTGAGAGATGGCACACACAGGAGTAAGGAGTGGCACACAAGTCCTGAGGCCAATATTTTTCTCCCACTGATTGATGTTGTGATTTTTTCTGGTAGATTTTGGAACCCAAATCAAGCAAAAAAATAAATAGGCTTTCTATGGCCCACTGAGTGAGAGATGACACAGACAGAGATGGCACTCTAGCAGAAATGTCAATCTTAATCTCCCACAAAAAAAAAAAAAAAAAAAAAAGGAACTGTCCTTCAATTACTATCTCCCTGCAGTAATCTCAGCCAGGTATGGCAGGCAGCAATAAGGAGTGGACTGATGCACAAATTAAATAAAAAGTGTGGACAAACAAACAAGATAGCTGTGCAGAAAGGAAGGAACAAGAGGATTTGTGCTTTGAAAAAAGCAGTTGGTTTGCACAGCGGCGTACACACAGCAATGCAGCTATCAGGGAGCCTTCTAGGGCAGCCCAATGAGCTACAGCGCTGAGGAAAAAAAAAAAAAAAGGAGCTTCCACTGTCCCTGCACACCGAAGGTGGTGTTGGGCAGTGGAAATCGCTACAGCACAAGCGGTTTTGTGGTTAATGGACCCTGCCTAACGCTATCCCTGCTTCTGACGAAGTGGCAGCAACCTCTCCCTAAGCTCAGATCAGCAGCAGTAACATGGCGGTCGGCGGGAACTCCCCTTTATAGCCCCTGTGACGCCGCAGACAGCAAGCCAATCACTGCAATGCCCTTCTCTAAGATGGTGGGGACCAGGACCTATGTCATCACGCTGCCCACACTCTGCGTTTACCTTCATTGGCTGAGAAATGGCGCTTTTCGCGTCATTGAAACGCGACTTTGGCGCGAAAGTCGCGTACCGCATGGCCGACCACGCACAGGGGTCGGATCGGGTTTCATGAAACTCGACTTCGCCAAAAGTCGGCGACTTTTGAAAATGTTCGACCCGTTTCGCTCAACCCTACTGAAGACATAAAATTGCCCTCCGCCCCAGAATCCACGCAGAGTTCCACCGAGTGAGAGGATGAGCCCAATGTTATTGTCCCCTTAAAGGACAATTTGGAGGCAAACGTCGCCGTGTCTAGTGCACCTCCACCAACTACCACTAGACGCTGACGTTTCCTCGACCGCTGGAGACATCTGGAGGCAAGATGTCCAGACTGTTGGCAAAGATGACAAATCTGGAGTGCACGAGCGGTCCGGGACTTAGATCCTGCTCGAGACTCTACCACAGGCTCATGGGGCTCAGGAGCCTGGTCTGGAGATTCCAAAGGTTTGGCGAAGGTTGGAGCCAGCCGAAACCTCTGCCTACACTGGGCTCGCTCTAACCTCCGCTCGTGAAAACGGAGATCAATACGAGTGGATAGAGTAATTAATTCCTCCAGTGTGGCGGGAATCTCCCTAGTGGCCAGGGCGTCCTTAACGTGGTCAGCCAGCCCCCTCCAAAATATAGGAATGAGGGCTTAATCCGACCACTCCAGCTCAGATGCTAAGGTGCGGAAGTGGACGGCAAAATGACTGACCAAGGACGAGCCCTGAGTCAATGCCAACAATTGGAGCGCCATATCATGGGTGACACGAGGTCCTAAAAAGACCTGTTTCAGAGTGCTCAGAAACAACGGAGCACTCTGCACCACATGATCGCTACGCTCCCATAGCGGCGTAGCCCACTGCAACGCTCTGTCCGACAGAAGAGACACTATAAATCCCACCTTAGCCCGCTCTGTAGGGAAACGAGAGGCCAGAAGCTCGAGATGGATAGAGCACTGACTCACGAAACCCCTACAAGACTTAATGTCACCAGAGAATTTCTCTGGAAGCGGGAGGCGAGTTAGAGTCGGGACAGGAGCGGCAGTGGACAAGGTGGCTGCAGCAACACTAGCAGCCTGAACAGCGACAGCAGTGATACCACAGCTGAAGTTGAACGCTCAAGAGCCGCCAACCTTCCCTCCAGCTGCTGGATGTACCGCTGTGAACGCTGATCGTCCATCATTTACTAGCCAGATCCTGGCGCTAGTATTCTGTTAGGACTGGCGGAACGCACCAAGAAAGGTGATATAGATGCGTTCGCAGTCCGGGGTCCACCGTGCAGGTGAAAACCTGCTGCTAGTAAATACAGACTATATGGCGGTACACTAAAGTATATACACGTGGGTTCAACCTCACCCAGCGTGAAGGGAACAATCCTGCTGCGTCACAGGATCGCGGCACCGCACCTAAAGCGCGAGCGAGTAGTCAGCGTACTTAACCCCAACTGGGATTGAAGTCCGATTAGACCCTCGCTGGCACTACACCACAACTGGGTGTGTAAGGAAACTAAGAATAAATATATAAATGCACAGGAGTGCGAGCAATGCCGCACTGACGGACGCCACCAACCACACTGGCTTGGGTATGGAAAGCGCAAGGCAAGCGCACGGCGCCGTACAGGCGGACACAGCAAGAGGATGCTGCAATGTGTGTTTCGTGCTGTTGGATAAGTCGGGCGCTAGATTAGCAAACATGCACCTTCCGCGAACAGACATTCAATAGGGAGGGTTATTTAAAGAGCCACTTTCACTCACAACACACACATATATTTACAAGACAATACTAGCGCATGGCCGTGCGGTCATGCGCAGTTTATATAGTTGCAGCACAGGAAGTGGCTACAGCACTTTTGCCCTTCCAAGACCTGCCAAGAGGACCAATGGAATGTGCTGCAGAGCCTGAGCACATGACCCTCGATCTCCAACGGGAGATCTTACCCTGGGCATGCTCAGTACGTGCAGACAAGGACTTAGTCCCAGAGAAGTCCGCTCGCTGCTGACCAGCACTGACTTTAATGGCAGAGACTGGAGAAGCAGCAGCAACTCTTCGCACAGAGTCAGACTGAGCAAGACGCTGGGATCGACGTCCCTGCTGAGCAGACTCCACTGCGGCTGGAGGAGAATCGAGATTCCCCCTGTGCAGCAGAGGAAACTCGACTCCTAACACATATGGGGTATCAGAGTACTCAGAACAAATTGCACAACAACTTTTGGGGTCCAGTTTCTCCTATTACCCTTGGGAAAATAAAAAATTGAGGGGCAAAAAGTCATTTTTGTGAAAAAAATATGATTTTTTATTTTGACGTCTCTACATTATAAACTTCTGTGAAGCACTTGGGGGTTCAAAGTCCTCACCACACATCTAGATAAGTTCCTTAGGGGTCTACTTTACAAAATGGTGTTACTTGTGGGGAGTTTACACTGTTTAGGCACATTAGGGGCTCTCCAAACTTCTTGAATGTGGTTTTGAGCACCTTGAGGGGTGCAGTTTTTAGAATGGTGTCACTTTTGGGTATCTTCTATCATATAGTCCCCTTAAAGTGACTTCAAATGTGATGTGGTCCTTAAAATAATGATGTTGTAAAAATGAAAACTCACTGGTCAACTTTTAACCTTTATAACTCGCTAACAAAAAAAAAGGTTGGTTCCAAAATTGTGCTGATGTAAAGTAGACATGTGGGAAATGTTACTTATTAAGTATTTTGTGTGACATATCTGTGTGATCTGTGCGAAATTAACAAAATTTTTGCCAAATTTCTGGGTTTTTTTTCCGCAAATAACTGCAAGTCATATCAAAGAAATGTTACCACTAGGGTTGAGCGAAACGGGTCGAACATTTTCAAAAGTCGCCGACTTTTGGCGAAGTCGAGTTTCATGAAACCCGATCCGACCCCTGTGCGTGGTCGGCCATGCGGTACGCGACTTTCGCGCCAAAGTCGCGTTTCAATGACGCGAAAAGCGCCATTTCTCAGCCAATGAAGGTAAACGCAGAGTGTGGGCAGCGTGATGACATAGGTCCTGGTCCCCACCATCTTAGAGAAGGGCATTGCAGTGATTGGCTTGCTGTCTGCGGCATCACAGGGGCTATAAAGGGGAGTTCCCGCCGACCGCCATGTTACTGCTGCTGATCTGAGCTTAGGGAGAGGTTGCTGCCGCTTCGTCAGAAGCAGGGATAGCGTTAGGCAGGGTCCATTAACCACAAAACCGCTTGTGCTGTAGCGATTTCCACTGCCCAACACCACCTTCGGTGTGCAGGGACAGTGGAAGCTCCTTTTTTTTTTTTTTTCCTCAGCGCTGTAGCTCATTGGGCTGCCCTAGAAGGCTCCCTGATAGCTGCATTGCTGTGTGTACGCCGCTGTGCAAACCAACTGCTTTTTTCAAAGCACAAATCCTCTTGTTCCTTCCTTTCTGCACAGCTATCTTGTTTGTTTGTCCACACTTTTTATTTAATTTGTGCATCAGTCCACTCCTTATTGCTGCCTGCCATACCTGGCTGAGATTACTGCAGGGAGATAGTAATTGAAGGACAGTTCCTTTTTTTTTTTTTTTTTTTTTTTTGTGGGAGATTAAGATTGACATTTCTGCTAGAGTGCCATCTCTGTCTGTGTCATCTCTTACTCAGTGGGCCATAGAAAGCCTATTTATTTTTTTGCATGATTTGGGTTCCAAAATCTACCAGAAAAAATCACAACATCAATCAGTGGGAGAAAAATATTGGCCTCAGGGCTTGTGTGCCACTCCTTACTCCTGTGTGTGCCATCTCTCACTCAGTGGGCCATAGAAAGCCTATTAATTTTTTTGCTTGATTTGGGTTCTAAATTCTACCTGAAAAAATCAATAAATCAATCAGTGGGAGATTAATATTGGCCTTTGGGCTTGTGTGCCAGTCCTAAGCGTGCCATCTCTCTCTCTCTCTCAGATAGTGGGCCATAGAAAGCCTATTTTTTTATTATTTT
The DNA here is from genome assembly GCF_032444005.1 of Ranitomeya imitator. Taxonomy (NCBI): domain Eukaryota; kingdom Metazoa; phylum Chordata; class Amphibia; order Anura; family Dendrobatidae; genus Ranitomeya; species Ranitomeya imitator. The sequence continues at coordinate 416,058,874 of NC_091285.1, read as the reverse complement.
ATTGGGTTTATAAATTTTCCCTGGAAAAAAAAAAAAAGTGGGAGATTAATATTGGCCTCTGGGCTTGTGTGCCAGTCCTGAGCGTGCCATCTCTCTCACAAATAGTGGGCCATAGAAAGCCTATTTATTTTTTTGGTTGATTTGGGTTCATCATTCTACCTGAAAAAATCAATCAATCAATCAGTGGGAGATTAATATTGGCCTTTGGGCTTGTGTGCCAGTCCTAAGCGTGCCATCTCTCTCTCTCAGATAGTGGGCCATAGAAAGCCTATTTATTATTATTTTTTTTATTGGGTTTATAAATTTTCCCTGGAAAAAAAAAAAATGGGAGATTAATATTGGCCTCTGGGCTTGTGTGCCAGTCCTGAGCGTGCCATCTCTCTCACAAATAGTGGGCCATAGAAAGCCTATTTATTTTTTTGGTTGATTTGGGTTCATAATTCTACCTGAAAAAATCAATCAATCAATCAGTGGGAGAAAAATATTGGCCTCAGGGTTTGTGTGCCACTCCTTACTCCTGTGTGTGCCATCTCTCACTCAGTGGGCCATAGAAAGCCTATTAATTTTTTTGCTTGATTTGGGTTCTAAATTCTACCTGAAAAAATCATTAAATCAATCAGTGGGAGATTAATATTGGCCTTTGGGCTTGTGTGCCAGTCCTAAGCGTGCCATCTCTCTCTCTCTCAGACACTGGGCCATAGAAAGCCTATTTTTTTATTATTTTATTGGGTTTATAAATTTTCCCTGGAAAAAAAAAAAAGTGGGAGATTAATATTGGCCTCTGGGCTTGTGTGCCAGTCCTGAGCGTGCCATCTCTCTCACAAATAGTGGGCCATAGAAAGCCTATTTATTTTTTTGGGTTGATTTGGGTTCATAATTCTACCTGAAAAAATCAATCAATCAATCAGTGGGAGATTAATATTGGCCTTTGGGCTTGTGTGCCAGTCCTAAGCGTGCCATCTCTCTCTCTCAGATAGTGGGCCATAGAAAGCCTATTTATTATTATTTTTTTTATTGGGTTTATAAATTTTCCCTGGAAAAAAAAAAAATGGGAGATTAATATTGGCCTCTGGGCTTGTGTGCCAGTCCTGAGCGTGCCATCTCTCTCACAAATAGTGGGCCATAGAAAGCCTATTTATTTTTTTGGTTGATTTGGGTTCATAATTCTACCTGAAAAAATCAATCAATCAATCAGTGGGAGAAAAATATTGGCCTCAGGGTTTGTGTGCCACTCCTTACTCCTGTGTGTGCCATCTCTCACTCAGTGGGCCATAGAAAGCCTATTAATTTTTTTGCTTGATTTGGGTTCTAAATTCTACCTGAAAAAATCATTAAATCAATCAGTGGGAGATTAATATTGGCCTTTGGGCTTGTGTGCCAGTCCTAAGCGTGCCATCTCTCTCTCTCTCAGATACTGGGCCATAGAAAGCCTATTTTTTTATTATTTTATTGGGTTTATAAATTTTCCCTGGAAAAAAAAAAAAGTGGGAGATTAATATTGGCCTCTGGGCTTGTGTGCCAGTCCTGAGCGTGCCATCTCTCTCACAAATAGTGGGCCATAGAAAGCCTATTTATTTTTTTGGTTGATTTGGGTTCATAATTCTACCTGAAAAAATCAATCAATCAATCAGTGGGAGATTAATATTGGCCTTTGGGCTTGTGTGCCAGTCCTAAGCGTGCCATCTCTCTCTCTCAGATAGTGGGCCATAGAAAGCCTATTTATTATTATTTTTTTTATTGGGTTTATAAATTTTCCCTGGAAAAAAAAAAAATGGGAGATTAATATTGGCCTCTGGGCTTGTGTGCCAGTCCTGAGCGTGCCATCTCTCTCACAAATAGTGGGCCATAGAAAGCCTATTTATTTTTTTGGTTGATTTGGGTTCATAATTCTACCTGAAAAAATCAATCAATCAATCAGTGGGAGAAAAATATTGGCCTCAGGGTTTGTGTGCCACTCCTTACTCCTGTGTGTGCCATCTCTCACTCAGTGGGCCATAGAAAGCCTATTCATTTTTTTGCTTGATTTGGGTTCTAAATTCTACCTGAAAAAATCATTAAATCAATCAGTGGGAGATTAATATTGGCCTTTGGGCTTGTGTGCCAGTCCTAAGCGTGCCATCTCTCTCTCTCTCAGATAGTGGGCCATAGAAAGCCTATTTTATTATTTTATTGGGTTTATAAATTTTCCCTGGAAAAAAAAAAAAGTGGGAGATTAATATTGGCCTCTGGGCTTGTGTGCCAGTCCTGACCGTGCCATCTCTCTCACAAATAGTGGGCCATAGAAAGCCTATTTATTTTTTTGGTTGATTTGGGTTCATAATTCTACCTGAAAAAATCAATCAATCAATCAGTGGGAGATTAATATTGGGCTTTGGGCTTGTGTGCCAGTCCTAAGCGTGCCATCTCTCTCTCTCAGATAGTGGGCCATAGAAAGCCTATTTATTATTATTTTTTTTATTGGGTTTATAAATTTTCCATGGAAAAAAAAAATGGGAGATTAATATTGGCCTCTGGGCTTGTGTGCCAGTCCTGAGCGTGCCATCTCTCTCACAAATAGTGGGCCATAGAAAGCCTATTAATTTTTTTGCTTGATTTGGGTTCCAAAATCTACCAAAAAAAATCACTAAATCAATCAGTGGGAGATTAATATTGGCCTCTGGGCTTGTGTGCCACTCCTGACTCCTGTGTGCGTCATCTGTCACTCAGTGGGCCCTAGAAAGCCTATTTTTTGTTTTATTTGTTTTCTAAATTCTCCCTGAAACAATCATTTTATTTTCTTTGGTTTCTAAATTATTCCTGAAAAAAATCATTTTTTTTGTATTTTTTTTTCTCTCAGGTCTCCCTGAAAAAAAAAAAAAAAAAAAAAATCTGTGGGATATTCATATTGCCCCTTCTGCTTGTGTGCCAGTCTTGACTCCTGGGTGTGCCATCTCTCTCTCTCCCCAATTGTGGGCCATAGAAAGCCTATTAATTTTTTTGCTTGATTTGGGTTCCAAAATCTACCAAAAAAAATCACTAAATCAATCAGTGGGAGATTAATATTGGCCTCTGGGCTTGTGTGCCACTCCTGACTCCTGTGTGCGTCATCTGTCACTCAGTGGGCCCTAGAAAGCCTATTTTTTGTTTTATTTGTTTTCTAAATTCTCCCTGAAACAATCATTTTATTTTCTTTGGTTTCTAAATTATTCCTGAAAAAAATCATTTTTTTTGTATTTTTTTTTCTCTCAAGTCTCCCTGAAAAAAAAAAAAAAAAAAAAATCTGTGGGAGATTCATATTGCCCCTTCTGCTTGTGTGCCAGTCTTGACTCCTGGGTGTGCCATCTCTCTCTCTCTCCCCAATTGTGGGCCATAGAAAGCCTATTAATTTTTTTGCTTGATTTGGGTTCCAAAATCTACCAAAAAACATCACTAAATCAATCAGTGGGAGATTAATATTGGCCTCTGGGCTTGTGTGCCACTCCTGACTCCGGTGTGCGTCATCTGTCACTCAGTGGGCCCTAGAAAGCCTATTTTTTGTTTTATTTGTTTTCTAAATTCTCCCTGAAACAATCATTTTATTTTCTTTGGTTTCTAAATTATTCCTGAAAAAAATCATTTTTTTTGTATTTTTTTTTCTCTCAAGTCTCCCTGAAAAAAAAAAAAAAAAAATCTGTGGGAGATTCATATTGCCCCTTCTGCTTGTGTGCCAGTCTTGACTCCTGGGTGTGCCATCTCTCTCTCTCTCCCCAATTGTGGGCCATAGAAAGCCTATTAATTTTTTTGCTTGATTTGGGTTCCAAAATCTACCAAAAAAAATCACTAAATCAATCAGTGAGAGATTAATATTGGCCTCTGGGCTTGTGTGCCACTCCTGACTCCTGTGTGCGTCATCTGTCACTCAGTGGGCCCTAGAAAGCCTATTTTTTGTTTTATTTGTTTTCTAAATTCTCCCTGAAACAATCATTTTATTTTCTTTGGTTTCTACATTATTCCTGAAAAAAATCATTTTTTTTGTATTTTTTTTTCTCTCAAGTCTCCCTGAAAAAAAAAAAAAAAAAAAAAATCTGTGGGAGATTCATATTGCCCCTTCTGCTTGTGTGCCAGTCTTGACTCCTGGGTGTGCCATCTCTCTCTCCCCAATTGTGGGCCATAGAAAGCCTATTAATTTTTTTGCTTGATTTGGGTTCCAAAATCTACCAAAAAAAAAAACTAAATCAATCGGTGGGAGATTAATATTGGCCTCTGGGCTTGTGTGCCACTCCTGACTCCTGTGTGCGTCCTCTCTCACTCAGTGGGCCCTACAAAGCCTTTTTTTTTTTTTTTTTTTCCTAAATTCTCCCTGAAACAATCATTTCATTTTATTTGTTTTATAAATTCTTCTGTAAAAAATAATTTTTTTTTAATTTTTTTTTCTTCTGAAGTCTCCCTTTTAAAAAAAACAAACACAAATCAGTGGGAGATAAATATTTACATTTGCGCTTCAGTGACAGTCCTGCGTGTGTGCCATCTCATTTGTTGCCAACAACAACAGAGTGTGTAACATTGTGGCTGATTTTCGTTGTGGTCTCACCCACCTGTAAAGGGGTAGCTAAATCATACTGAAGTTATAGCTCACCGTGTAAGTTGTGTGACAGCAACAAATACCATTCGTTTGGTAACGTTTTTAAAACAATGAGGAAGTCTGGTGGAAGAGGTCGTGGCCGGGGGCGTTCATTGTCAGCTGGTAATGAGGGTAGTGGTAGTGGTGGAGCATCAGCTGGTCGTGGGAAAAAAAATATTGCACCTAAGTTTGGAGCTGTGGAGCCAGGTTCGTCGTCTGGCTACACAAGGCCTCGAACGCTCCCTTTTCTGAGAGTAGGAAAACCGCTTTTAAAGCCGGAGCAGCAAGAGCAAGTTTTGGCTTATCTTGCTGACTCAGCCTCTAGCTCTTTTGCCTCCTCTCGTGAAACTGGTAAATGTCAAAGCAGCGCGTCGTTAGTGGATGTTCACGGTCAGGGACAAGTCGCTTCCTTGTCCTCTTCAGCAAAAACAACAACAGAGAAGAATGCAGCAGGCGACACAACGGGTTACTCCATGGAGCTCTTTACACATACTGTCCCTGGCTTAGAAAGTGAAGCAGTTAACAGTCCATGCCCATTACAAGTTGAATCTGACATGGAGTGCACTGATGCACAGCCACAGCCAGACTACTATGCTGGTCCTTTGACTCAGACCACAACATTGCCCTCGCAGGGTGCTGATCAAGAATCAGACCCTGATGAGACTATGTTGCCCCATCACGAACGCTATACCACCGACCGACACGGTGACACAGACGAAGTTGCACACGAGCTACAAGAAGAGGTAATAGATGACCCAGTTCTTGACCCCGATTGGCAGCCATTGGGGGAACAGGGTGCAGGCGGCAGCAGTTCTGAAGCGGAGGAGGAGGGGCCGCAGCAGGCATCAACATCGCAACAGGTTCCATCTGCCGGGCTCGTATCTTGCCCAAAACGCGTGGCAAAGCTAAAACCTGTTGGAGGACAGCGTGGCCATCCGGTTAAAGCTCAGTCTGCAATGCCTGAAAAGGTAGAAAGAGTGCTAGAGATGCTAGAAAGAGTGCAGTCTGGCATGCTAGAAAGAGTGCTAGAGATGCTAGAAAGAGTGCAGTCTGGCATTTTTTTAAACAACATCCAATTGATCAGCGCAAAGTCATCTGTCAAAAATGTTCAACTACCTTAAGCAGAGGACAGAATCTGAAAAGTCTCAATACAAGTTGCATGCATAGACATTTAACCACCATGCATTTGCAAGCCTGGACTAACTACCAAACGTCCCTTAAGGTTGTAGCACCCTCGGCCAATGAAGCTAGTCAGCAACGCAACATCCCTTCCGGCAGTGTAGGGCCACCATTTTCCGCACCACCTGCAGTATCTGTGCAGGTTTCTTTGCCAGGCCAAAGCCGTCAGGGTCAGGGAATCACCAGTTTCGTAGTAGGAAACACTGCATCTAGGGCACCGGTGGCAACAATACCATCTCCCACCGTCTCTCAGTCTGCCATGTCCACTGGCACCCCCGCTAGTTCCACGATCTCCAGCTCTCCAGTCCAGCTCACCCTACATGAGACTATGGTTAGAAAAAGGAAGTACTTAGCCTCGCATCCGCGTACACAGGGTTTGAACGCACACATAGCTAGACTAATCTCGTTAGAGATGATGCCCTACCGGTTAGTTGAAAGCGAAGCTTTCAAAGCCCTGATGGACTACGCTGTACCACGCTACGAGCTACCCAGTCGACACTTTTTTTCCAGAAAAGCTATCCCAGCCCTCCACCAGCATGTTAAAGAGCGCATCGTCCATGCACTCAGGCAATCTGTGAGCACAAAGGTGCACCTGACAACAGATGCATGGACCAGTAGGCATGGCCAGGGACGTTACGTGTCCATCACGGCACACTGGGTAAATGTGGTGGATGCAGGGTCCACAGGGGACAGCAAGTTTGGGACAGTTCTGCCTAGCCCACGGTCTAGGAAACAATTGGCTGTAGCCGTTCGCACCCCCTCCTCCTCCTCTTCGTCCTCCTGCAGAAGCGAGAGCTCGTCCACAGACCGCAGTCGCACAACCACTCCATCCGCAGCTGCCACTGTTGCACACCAGGTCTCCCATTATGGGGCAGCTACTGGCAAACGTCAGCAGGCTGTATTGGCTATGAAGTGTTTGGGCGACAACAGACACACCGCGGAAGTTCTGTCCGAGTTCTTGCAGAAAGAAACGCAGTCGTGGCTGGGCACTGTAGATCTTGAGGCAGGCAAGGTAGTGAGTGATAACGGAAGGAATTTCATGGCTGCCATCTCCCTTTCCCAACTGAAACACATTCCTTGCCTGGCTCACACCTTAAACCTGGTGGTGCAGTGCTTCCTGAAAAGTTATCCGGGGTTATCCGACCTGCTCCTCAAAGTGCGTGGACTTTTCTCACATATCCGCCGTTCGCCCGTACACTCCAGCCGTATGCAGACCTATCAGCGTTCTTTGAACCTTCCCCAGCATCGCCTAATCATAGACGTTGCAACAAGGTGGAACTCAACACTGCACATGCTTCAGAGACTGTGTGAACAGAGGCGGGCTGTTATGTTTTTGTGGGAGGATACACATACACGGGCAGGCAGTAGGATGGCAGACATGGAGTTGTCAGGTGTGCAGTGGTCGAAGATTCAAGACATGTGTCAAGTCCTTCAGTGTTTTGAGGAATGCACACGGCTGGTTAGTGCAGACAACGCCATAATAAGCATGAGCATCCCCCTAATGCGTCTGCTGATGCAAAGTTTGACGCACATAAAGGATCAGGCGTCTGCAGCTGAGGAAGAGGAAAGCCTTGATGACAGTCAGCCATTGTCTGGCCAGGGCAGTGTACAGGACGAGGTAGCGGGCGAAGAGGAGGAGGAGGACGAGGAGGATGATGGGGATGATTATATTTTTAATGAGGAAGCTTTTCCGGGGCCACTGGAAATTGGTGGCGCGGCAAGGCCGGGTTCTGGTTTTTTGAGGGACACAAGTGACGTGGATTTGCCTGAAACTGCCCCTCAACCAAGCACAACCGCAGATTTGAGAACTGGAACTTTGGCCCACATGGCGGATTATGCCTTACGTATCCTCAAAAGGGACACACGCATAACTAAAATGATGAATGATGACGATTACTGGTTGGCCTGCCTCCTTGATCTTCGCTATAAAGGCAAATTGCAAAATATAATGCCACATGAGAACTTGGAACTAATATTAGCAACCAAACAATCAACTCTTGTTGACCGTTTGCTTCTGGCATTCCCTGCACACAGCGCCCGTGATCGTTCTCACACGAGCTGCAGGGGCCAGCAGACCAGAGGAGTTAGAGGGGCAGAAATCAGAAGTGGCGTTGGCCAGAGGGGTTTTCTGACCAGGTTGTGGAGTGATTTTGCTATGACCGCAGACAGGACAGGTACTGCAGCATCAATTCAAAGTGACAGGAGACAACATTTGTCCAGTATGGTTACAAACTATTTTTCATCCCTTATCGATGTTCTCCCTCAACCGTCATTCCCATTTGATTACTGGGCATCAAAATTAGACACCTGGCCAGAATTGGCAGAATATGCATTGCAGGAGCTTGCTTGCCCGGCAGCTAGTGTCCTATCAGAAAGAGTATTCAGTGCTGCAGGTTCAATACTAACAGAAAAAAGGACTCGTCTGGCTACCCAAAATGTAGATGATCTAACCTTCATTAAAATGAACCACAACTGGATTTCGAAATCTTTTGCCCCACCTTGCCCGGCTGACACCTAGCTTTCCTATGAAAAGGTCTTGCCTGTGGACTATTCTGAATGCCTTTTCCAATCTCGTAATTTTCAGCACCTGATTGTCCAGCATATGACATGTTTACACCTCACTAAATGGCCAAACTCCCCACACGGGGCCGTGGTATCGACACTTGGCGACAGCACCCGTGAGAGTGCAGTTTGTCTGAAGAGGTGGGTGAGCCCGCTTTTGGTCGACGGCACTGCCACTGGGTCCCTCCTAGTACAATAAAGTGTCTCTGGCGGTGGTGGTGCGCACCCAACGTCAGACACACCGTTGTAATATGAGGGGCCCTGGGCCTGTACCGCCAGCCACAAGACAGTTTCCCCCCACCCCAGCTCAAACAGTGCTCTACCACTTGCAAAATTATCTCACAGCTCCACCAATGTTTAGTCTATGCGCTGACATCCTTCAATGCCTGCCACTGACAATACCATTGTATTGACATTTTTGTTATGTTAGGCCTTCGATGCCTGTCTGTGGTCACTCCTTCCACTAGGCCTCCACTGACCACACCACTGCTGCCCGTGTACCCCTGGAACCAATTTAAAATTGCCTACAGCCATGTGTTATTATTTTAGGCCTTCGATGCCTGTCTGTGGTCACTCCTTCCACTAGGCCTCCACTGACCACACCACTGCTGCCCGTGTACCCCTGGAACCAATTTAAAATTGCCTACAGCCAGCCCAATTTTTTTATTTTAGGCCTTCGATGCCTGTCTGCGGTCCATTCTTTCAACTACTACTACACTGACCAGGGCACTGCTGCCCGTGTACCCCTGGAACCAATTTAAAATTGCCTACAGCCATGTGTTATTATTTTAGGCCTTCGATGCCTGTCTGCGGTCACTCCTTCCACTAGGCCTCCACTGACCACACCACTGCTGCCCGTGTACCCCTGGAACCAATTTAAAATTGCCTACAGCCAGCCCAATTTTTTTATTTTAGGCCTTCGATGCCTGTCTGCGGTCCATTCTTTCAACTACTACTACACTGACCAGGGCACTGCTGCCCGTGTACCCCTGGAACCAATTTAAAATTGCCTACAGCCATGTGTTATTATTTTAGGCCTTCGATGCCTGTCTGCGGTCACTCCTTCCACTAGGCCTCCACTGACCACACCACTGCTGCCCGTGTACCCCTGGAACCAATTTAAAATTGCCTACAGCCAGCCCAATTTTTTTATTTTAGGCCTTCGATGCCTGTCTGCGGTCCATTCTTTCAACTACTACTACACTGACCAGGGCACTGCTGCCCGTGTACCCCTGGAACCAATTTAAAATTGCCTACAGCCATGTGTTATTATTTTAGGCCTTCGATGCCTGTCTGTGGTCACTCCTTCCACTAGGCCTCCACTGACCACACCACTGCTGCCCGTGTACCCCTGGAACCAATTTAAAATTGCCTACAGCCAGCCCAATTTTTTTATTTTAGGCCTTCGATGCCTGTCTGCGGTCCATTCTTTCAACTACTACTACACTGACCAGGGCACTGCTGCCCGTGTACCCCTGGAACCAATTTAAAATTGCCTACAGCCATGTGTTATTATTTTAGGCCTTCGATGCCTGTCTGCGGTCACTCCTTCCACTAGGCCTCCACTGACCACACCACTGCTGCCCGTGTACCCCTGGAACCAATTTAAAATTGCCTACAGCCAGCCCAATTTTTTTATTTTAGGCCTTCGATGCCTGTCTGCAGTCCATTCTTTCAACTACTACTACACTGACCAGGGCACTGCTGCCCGTGTACCCCTGGAACCAATTTAAAATTGCCTACAGCCATGTGTTATTATTTTAGGCCTTCGATGCCTGTCTGCGGTCACTCCTTCCACTAGGCCTCCACTGACCACACCACTGCTGCCCGTGTACCCCTGGAACCAATTTAAAATTGCCTACAGCCAGCCCAATTTTTTTATTTTAGGCCTTAGATGCCTGTCTGCGGTCCATTCTTTCAACTACTACTACACTGACCAGGGCACTGCTGCTCGTGTACCCCTGGAACCAATTTAAAATTGCCTACAGCCATGTGTTATTATTTTAGGCCTTCGATGCCTGTCTGTGGTCACTCCTTCCACTAGGCCTCCACTGACCACACCACTGCTGCCCGTGTACCCCTGGAACCAATTTAAAATTGCCTACAGCCAGCCCAATTTTTTTATTTTAGGCCTTCGATGCCTGTCTGCGGTCCATTCTTTCAACTACTACTACACTGACCAGGGCACTGCTGCCCGTGTACCCCTGGAACCAATTTAAAATTGCCTACAGCCATGTGTTATTATTTTAGGCCTTCGATGCCTGTCTGCGGTCACTCCTTCCACTAGGCCTCCACTGACCACACCACTGCTGCCCGTGTACCCCTGGAACCAATTTAAAATTGCCTACAGCCAGCCCAATTTTTTTATTTTAGGCCTTCGATGCCTGTCTGCAGTCCATTCTTTCAACTACTACTACACTGACCAGGGCACTGCTGCCCGTGTACCCCTGGAACCAATTTAAAATTGCCTACAGCCATGTGTTATTATTTTAGGCCTTCGATGCCTGTCTGCGGTCACTCCTTCCACTAGGCCTCCACTGACCACACCACTGCTGCCCGTGTACCCCTGGAACCAATTTAAAATTGCCTACAGCCAGCCCAATTTCTTTATTTTAGGCCTTCGATGCCTGTCTGCGGTCCATTCTTTCAACTACTACTACACTGACCAGGGCACTGCTGCCCGTGTACCCCTGGAACCAATTTAAAATTGCCTACAGCCATGTGTTATTATTTTAGGCCTTCGATGCCTGTCTGTGGTCACTCCTTCCACTAGGCCTCCACTGACCACACCACTGCTGCCCGTGTACCCCTGGAACCAACATCAGAAAATATAAAAATAAGTATTTTGCTTATAAAAAAGAAAATACTGGAGAGATATCAAATGCAGACATTTTAACATTAAAAACAAACACACAACTAAAATCTGGTACAGTACTAAAAATGGCCACCAGCTACAATTACTTTCTCCTGCAAGTAGTTAACTGAAAGGTTTTTTAAATTGAAAACACAGATATGGCATCCACCGAGTGTTGTCCTGTCGCGTCTTCTTTATATTATTGCCGAGAAGATGCAAAACAATGAAAATAATAAAATCATTAATTACGAAAATAATAGAGAAAGTCAACACCACATTGCAAATAAACATTCATTCCAAATAAAGAAGCAGGGCGCGTCCGAGGGTGAGTATATACCTAATAAGAATATAATCACCCTCGGACGCGCAATGCTTATTTCCAACAGCCTTCCTTCCTAAGAATCAGCCCTTCCGTGGTGTAGAGAGACGTTGTGTTACACTCCAAGGTGTTCCCCAGGTTGCCTTTCCTGAGCTTCGATCTTCTGGCTCTCGTTTAGTAGTTGTTGGAAACTACGCTGCATTAGGCTTTCAAATTGGGTATGGGGTGTAGAGAGATGGTGTGTTCCACTCCAAGGTGTTCCCCAGGTTGCCTTTCCTGAGCTTCGATCTTCCGGCTCTCGTTTAGTAGTTCTTGGAAACTACACTGCATTAGGCCTTCAAATTGGGTATGGGGTGTAGAGAGAGGGTGTGTTACACTCCAAGGTGTTCCCCAGGTTGCCTTTCCTGAGCTTCGATCTTCCGGCTCTCGTTTAGTAGTTGTTGGAAACTACGCTGCATTAGGCCTTCAAATTGGGTATGGGGTGTAGAGAGAGGGTGTGTTACACTCCAAGGTGTTCCCCAGGTTGCCTTTCCTGAGCTTCGATCTTCCGGCTCTCGTTTAGTAGTTGTTGGAAACTACGCTGCATTAGGCCTTCAAATTGGGTATGGGGTGTAGAGAGAGGGTGTGTTACACTCCAAGGTGTTCCCCAGGTTGCCTTTCCTGAGCTTCGATCTTCCGGCTCTCGTTTAGTAGTTCTTGGAAACTACACTGCATTAGGCCTACAAATTGGGTATGGGGTGGAGAGAGATGGTGTGTTACACTCCAAGGTGTTCCCCAGGTTTCCTTGCCATTGCTTTGGTCTTCCGACTCTCGTTTAGTAGTTGTAGAAAAGTACACTGCATTAGGCCTACAAAATGGGTATGGGGTGGAGAGAGATGGTGTGTTACACTCCAAGGTGTTCCCCAGGTTGCCTTTCCTGAGCTTCTATCTTCAGGCTCTCATTAAATTGTGGTTAAATGGAACAACTGCATTTGGCGTACTAGTTGGTTTGGGGCCTACTATCGGTGTCTGCCACTCCTTGCTGTTCTCCTGGTTTCCTGTCCTGAAATTCCATTTTCAGGCTCTCGTTAAGTAGTTGTTAATGTTAGACTGCATTTGGCCTACTAGTTGGGTTGGGGCCTACTATCGGTGTCTGCCACTCCTTGCTGTTCTCCTCCACTGAACAAAGCTGTGCCGCCTGTTTACTACGGTTGCCAATTTTGAACTGCATTTCGACTACTTACTAATTTGGCCCTACTCTCTGTGTCAGCCTCTCATTCCAGTTGTCCTCCACTGCAATGCCCCCTGATTAGTCCTGTGTTACCAATTTTGAACTGCATTTAGCCCACTTTATTCTTTGGGCCTATATCTGTGTTTCCACTTCATCGTGCCCATTGCCCAGCCAGTGATAGATGAGTCTGCTGGTACATTGACCCATAACGCAACATTCCCCGTGCATGCTACACAACAACATTGTGACCCTGCTGAAAGTCAGGTTGCTCTTCCCGCATACCATACCACCTTACACGGGGACAAAGAGGAAGGTGCAGATGAAAGTGCAGGTTCCTTCATCAGGTGGGGGGAGGAATACTAGTTGGCGACGTCACTGGCACAGGGCCTCTCATAGTACGCAAAAGTGTTGCTGCCGGTGGGAGGCGCCCCCGCCGTGCAAACACACCACTGTACTTTGAGGGGCCCTGTGCCAGTGCCAATGCCAACAAGTGGGCCCCCCCTGCTTGCTCAGGATCACAGCACTTGCAAAGTTGAAATACTTACCTCTCCCTGCTCCACTGCCGTGACGTGGTCCAGATTTCCTGGGCCCACTAATTACTTGAACCAGCCCTACCCCACACAACTTTAGCCAAATGACCCCCAATTTCAAATGCCTTCCAATTATTATAAGGTAAATTACGCTTGACAAGCTTCATTAAGAAGAATGGATGGTTTTGACATTAAAATGGGCACTCTAGGTGTTTTCCTGGCCCCCACTCACTGCCGACTATGCTGCCCCATTGACTTGCATTGGGTTTCGTGTTTCAGTCGATCCCGACTTTACGTCATAATCGTCCGATTTCACTCGACCCGACTTTTGAGATAGTCGGGTTTCGCGAAACCCGGCTCGACTCTAAAAAGGTCAAGGTCGCTCAACTCTAGTTACCACTATCATGAAGTTCAATATGTCATGAGAAAACAATGTAAGAACCACCAGGATCCATGAAAAATTGCATAAAGGGACAGTGGTCAGAATGGTAAAAATTGGCCTTGCAATTAACATGCAAACCATCCTTGAGGGCAAAGGTGTTAACCACTTGGTGGCTGGTGATAGTAGTCCACCTCAGCTTTGAGGAGAAAGCAGAAATCCTTGGTCTTATTACAGAGAAAATATTGTTCTTTTGTGTATACAATAATTGAGACCAACTTGTTCCAGGGATCTACCGACTGCGAGATGCTTGGACCGTAAAAACTTTGGGAGAGTCTGATTTTAGTTCTTTTCCTTCCTTGATGCCGAACCAAGTGGATGTCATGGGCCAGTTGGAGTGGCTGTGCCCTGTACTTCTGAGGGACAATGAGTTGCCTGGTCACCCCGTCAGGGATGCCCTTGTCACTGACCTTTGTTACACAATAATGCTATACCTTTTCTAGGTGAAGCTAACCCCATAATCTCCCAAATGCTCCGTTTCTTACCTGAGGGTTGCCAAAGTAGTGTCACCCTTGGTTTCACTTCTCAACTCCTCTCTATCCCAAGACTCTCCCAATGTAGTAGCAGGGGACTGATTGCTTGCCAACTCTGATGGGGTTGTGGTGATTGCTCCCTGGTGAAGTCCGGATGTCGTGGTGCTTGAATGGGCTGTAGTCGGGTGATGGCTCCCACAAACTGGCACAGTAAACCCCATGGGTTCTCCTTTCCACGTCCAGGTGCAGGTCGGTTCAAAATGTCTCATCTTCTCTTTTTTCAGAGGTGGGTTTCATCTTTTCCTAGCTTCACTACCTATAGTGCTATAGGATTTTTTTCACATGCCTCCTGTATAAGCTCTACTATTTTATTTGAGTATTTATGATCCTCTGTATACTTTCACTAAGGCACTTACCTTTAGCATTAGCAAATGTTTATACATTGGGGCTATGTTACCTACTATTATATGCTAGCACTTTGCATTTTAATGTGATTTTATTTAGTAAATTGATTTGATGTGATGATTTGAGCCTTCTTTGCTTATATATATCCTCTTTGTAGGTTTACCACACCTACCATACAGGAATTGTGATTTGATAATGCTATGATTTCTTTGTGGTTTACCAATACTACTACAGTGGCTATTTTGTGATCATTTTTGCAATACTGTGTTTTTGTACGTTGTACTAGGATATTCATCCGTCACCCTTTAATTGTGTCTTTCTATATATTTATCTATCATTGCCGTTTATTATGGCTTTCTAAAGAAAAAAACTTTGTTCTAATAAAAAATTATAGCATTTTATTCAGCTGTAGAGTCCAATCTCACTCTGGGTTTCTATATTGTTTTTGGTTGAGCTTACTACATTATGCCCTGGTTTTTTGGTTAATCACACAGTAACTCACCAATGTCATTTCTAAGGAGGATATCTGTGGGAAGTCCTCCTATAACTTCAATCCAGCACAGTTTTTCCCCATAATTATAATCCAAATGCACAGAAGCTTGCTCTATATATTTGCAAGTACCACCTCAGGTCAAACTACACTGGGGTCACAATTGTCAGGAATTCCCTCATGTCTCTAAACACCACCACGATTAAAACATTCTGCAGGCGGTGCTGCTTTTGCTCTGGGTAGGTTGGGGACAAAGGCTGGAGGTTGTACTCTCCAGAAGGGATATCTATGGTGCAGGAAATGATGGTTCACTTCGGTAAGGGTGGTGATAACTCTTCCACAAGTCTGGATGGAGTGCACAAGATGCACCCGATGAGGTGGAGGTGCATGGGGCTCCCTCCAAGCCCTTGAGGCATAACTGTATTGCTGGTGCCGAGGTTGCCCTTCAACCATAACATCTTCTCTCTGTAATTCCCCCAAGTCATGGTCGGAAATGCTGGAGCCTGCGATTGTGAGGCTGGGTGGAGGGGCAAATATAACCAGACGGGTCCGGGGTGTGGGAACAGACTGTGTTTTATTGCCCAGAAGACTCCTCCATTTTGGTTGGATAATAAGGGCCTTATTAGCCAGGGCTGCAGCTCTTATCAAGGTGCACAGTGTGCGCTCCTGGACCAGTTCCCATATTTATGATTTGCACTTGGCAAGAAATTGTTCTATAAGGAACGCCTGTATAACACACAGTAAAGGCGTTTCTCGCTTCCAGCCATCTCTGACATGCCTGGGACATCTTATGGGCATACATCCTAAATGATCCCACCATGATGCATGGGAGGTCTCAGAACTGGGTCCTATATGAGTCTGGGGTGATAGCAAAGTAATCCAGGATAGTCCATGTTACAATCTTATAATTTCCCTGTGAATCAATGGTTCAGTAAGCCTCCACCATGCTTCCATTCAGGAGTCCCACTAACATACGCATCAAGTCAGAATGGGGCACCTCCATCATGGAACACTGCTGCTCAATGTCCTTAATGAACCCCTCCACATCTGCAGAAACCTCAACAAATAGCTTAAAGTCAGTCCATGTGATCCATACAGGCTCCAGGATTGTTGGGTTTACACTCCAACTCACATTACTCCCTCTTTCGGGTTCCATTGCTTCTTGTATCTGTTGTTGTCATCCACAGTGTAGGAAAGGCTAAGTGCAACACAAAGGGATAAGGTAAAGGGAACCAAACACTAAGGAAGGGAGGAGTGGAGACCCCTAGACAGATCTAACATCATCCTGTCTGTTCCATCATCCCTGTATAGGTTCTGCATCTATCGCCAAGCAGGACACCTAATCCCTGCCTGACCCTGGCGATAAGCCATGCACCGTGAAGGACAGGATCAGCTCTAGTCAATCCCTATTATGATGCACAAAGCAAGGGAACACTTAGCTTGAGTACACCCAGAGAGAAACACCAACACCCTCCAAACTCCAAAGAAGATGCTAGCCGACCGCTGCAGCTCCAAGCCTCAAAATGGCTCCTATGGGCAGGGTCATTCCACTGTGTGTCTGTGGCCCACCTCCTGAACTCTGAACAGTACTCCTCAGCCGGCCGACCCCCTTGCTTGATCTTACGGAGTCGGGATTCCGCCAGGGAGATGCGATCTGGATCACCATACACCAGAGCCAGAGCCGTAAAAAACTCATCCACCGACCGTAGGGATGGTGAACTGGTCGGCAGGGAGAAGGCCCAGGATTGGGGATCACCCTTAAGAAGGGAAACGATGATACCCACCCATTGTTCCTCACTCCCTGAGGAACGAGGGTGGAGCCTGAAGTACAACTTGCAGGCCTCCTTAAAAACCAAAAGTGTGTCTCTCCCTCCAGAGAACCTGTCTGAGAGATATCTTGGGTTCAGGTTGAGCCTGTATCTGAGCCGAGGCCCAAAACCCCAACAATTGCTGCAGCTGCTGCACCACCTCACCATGCAGCACCTTACACTTGTCGGTGAGAATCTGTAGCAATTGGGCAAAGGCCTGCATCTGGGCCATGGCTCACCAGAAAAAAAAAAGGAACGGTTGGTTATAATGTCACGTGGCAGAAATAGGAAAACAGGAGATGAGGAATCTGGGTCCCGGAACTACCCCTCAGGCTAGGGGAAGCCCTGTCTTTCCTTAACTTGGGGGTACCCTTGAAGGTAGGGAGGCCCAAGTCACCGACCTGTCCCTGTTTCCTGTTAAACCCTGTACTAAACCCCCAACCCCCACCCCAGGGGGTGAACAGTGTAAACAGCACCGCAAAGCAAAAAACAGGAATAAACAATATAAGAGTGAGGGGAACACGATACCAAAAGGTGTATGCACAAACTACAAAATAACAAAACTCAGAACTTAGCTTGTGCATGCCGCTGCAGACTCCACAACAAAGATGGCCACAGGAGGCCGCGTGTGTGCAGATGGAGATCGCGGTGGCCATTTTCCTGAAGCCGAATTCACAGATTTAAATATCGGCTTCAGGAAAATGGCCACCACGATCTCCATCTGCGCATGGGCGGCCTCCCACGGCCATTTTCCTGAAGCCCCGGGAAGCAGAGCACTCCATCTGCGCACGCGCAGCCTCAAGAAGATGGCTGCCGCCACCGAGAAACTGGTGATTAACCCGGCTCTGCTGCTCACATTGGATACCGGGCCTGTGCGTCACCTCACCTGTGGAAGGGACCCTTCTCAAGCCATACCGCTCATCATCCCCGCAGCTCTGTCGTCGCCACACCACTGCTGCAACCCCCCCATGGATACCAGGCTGTGGTGTCGCCCACCTAAGCAGGAAGGGACCCTACTCAGGTGCATGCCATACCGCATCACCCCATCTCTGCCGACACGATGCCTCCTTTGACCCTGCTCTGTCATCGCCAGCCCTCAAGTAAGATACTGTAAATTCAGACAATACGACGGACCCCCATCTTATAAAAAATCTTTTTGTTCTGCAATTTTCACCCCAAATTTGGGGTGCGTCTTATGGTCCGGTGCGTCTTATAGTCCAAAAAATACGGTACTTTATTTGAATAAAGACTCCCCCAAACGCCCTCATTTACCCATTTATTAATTAAAAAAGAATACAGGAAGTTCCTACAGTAATCCAATAGTGAAATGTCCGACAATGCCCATCAAATCGTATGGAGTCTCGTTCTTTGTGAGAAAGTTCTCAACACAACACTTTATAGTTTGCTCTTGTTCAGCGGCTCCATTACTAACCTCTGGGTTTGATGTCACCTGACAATACAAATGTGATATCCTAGGCTATGCATATCAGCCTACGGCAGTCTGCATAGCCTTTGCTGGGTATAAATTGTAGTGAGACCCTATGTCATTTTTTGGGGGTCCCCCATTTTAATAGCCATTAATGGGTTAATTATACAGTTGTGAACTGATATTAATAGCCTGGGAAGCTTCATAAGTATTACCCATTTCCCAGGCTATAAATATCAGCCCCCAGCTGTCAGCTTTCCCTCTGCTGATTAAGAAACTTATGCAGGAGCCCGTGACATTTTTTCACAAAAATAATCTTTTATTAATTAAATACATGTACAGTAAGCTGCACACACACTGTTCTAATTGTATATGTTACTGACATTTGTATAGCTATCTATTCTATGTGTATATACTATATGTAATCTATCTATTCTATGCTGTCGGGTCCTGCTGTGATTTTATAGTACGTGGCTGCTGAATTGCCGCCTTTCCTTCTATTTATCTATGTAATATATATATATATATATATATATATATATATATATATATATATATATATATATATATGTGTGTGCCACTGACATTTAATTATCTATTTGTTCTATGTGTATATATCTATTCTATCTATTCTATTTTAACCTGTCAAGCTGTGATTTTACTATATACAGATGAATTTCCAGCTTTTCAAAGGGCATTGGTGTGTAAAAATCAGACAGCACTTTTTCTTCTTGCACCCATAGCCTTGCATTGGCGAGTCTCAGCTGAGTCTTGTTGCCAATCACAGTCAGCTGCAATTTTACATGCACGTTGAATATGCCTGAGAAAAAAACACTGATGTGAGCCGCCCCATAGATTAACACTGGGCAGAGTGCTATGCAAATTTTTTTCTCGCATAGCACTCTGCCGTATTCTATGGTAGTATGACTCCAGCCCAGTGTCGTAGGAAGTACCCCTCCTCCTGTATATATACACTGCACAGTACCACTCCTCCTGTATATATACACTGCACAGTACCACTCCTCCTATCCTGTATATATATACACTGCACAGTACCACTGCCCTGTATATATACACTGCACAGGACCACTGCCCTGTATATATACACTGCACAGGACCACTGCCCTGTATATATACACTGCACAGTACCACTGCCCTGTATATATACACTGCACAGTACCACTCCTCCTGTATATATACACTGCACAGTACCGCTCCTCCTGTATATATACACTGCACAGTACCACTCCTCCTGTATATATACAATGCACAGTACCACTCCTCCTATCCTGTATATATATACACTGCACAGTACCGCTCCTCCTGTATATATACAATGCACAGTACCACTCCTCCTGTATATATACACTGCACAGTACCACTCCTCCTATCCTGTATATATACACTGCACAGTACCGCTCCTCCTGTATATATACAATGCACAGTACCACTCCTCCTGTATATATACAATGCACAGTACCACTGCCCTGTATATATACACTGCACAGTACCACTGCCCTGTACATATACACTGCACAGGACCACTGCCCTGTATATATACACTGCACAGTACCACTGCCCTGTATATATACACTGCACAGTACCACTGCCCTGTATATATACACTGCACAGTACCACTGCCCTGTATATATACACTGCACAGGACCACTGCCCTGTATATATGCACTGCACAGGACCACTGCCCTGTATATATACACTGCACAGGACCACTGCCCTGTATATATACACTGCACAGTACCACTCCTCCTGTATATATACACTGCACAGTACCACTCCTCCTGTATATATACACTGCACAGTACCACTCCTCCTATCCTGTATATATATACACTGCACAGTACCACTGCCCTGTATATATACACTGCACAGTACCACTGCCCTGTATATGTACACTGCACAGTACCACTGCCCTGTATATATACACTGCACAGTACCACTGCCCTGTATATATACACTGCACAGTACCACTGCCCTGTATATGTACACTGCACAGTACCACCGCCCTGTATATATACACTGCACAGTACCACTGCCCTGTATATATACACTGCACAGTACCACTGCCCTGTATATATATACTGCACAGTACCAATGCCCTGTATATATACACTGCACAGGACCACTGCCCTGAATATATACACTGCACTGTACCACTGCCCTGTATATGTACACTGCACAGTACCACCGCCCTGTATATATACACTGCACAGTACCACTGCCCTGTATATATACACTGCACAGTACCACTGCCCTGTATATATACACTGCACAGTACCACTGCCCTGTATATATACACTGCACAGGACCACTGCCCTGAATATATACACTGCACTGTACCACTGCCCTGTATATATACACTGCACTGTACCACTGCCCTGTATATATACACTGCACAGTACCACTGCCCTGTATATATACACTGCACAGTACCACTGCCCTGTATATGTACACTGCACAGTACCACTGCCCTGTATATATACACTGCACAGTACCACTGCCCTGTATATATACACTGCACAGTACCACTGCCCTGTATATGTACACTGCACAGTACCACCGCCCTGTATATATACACTGCACAGTACCACTGCCCTGTATATATACACTGCACAGTACCACTGCCCTGTATATATACACTGCACAGTACCACTGCCCTGTATATATACACTGCACAGGACCACTGCCCTGAATATATACACTGCACTGTACCACTGCCCTGTATATGTACACTGCACAGTACCACCGCCCTGTATATATACACTGCACAGTACCACTGCCCTGTATATATACACTGCACAGTACCACTGCCCTGTATATATACACTGCACAGTACCACTGCCCTGTATATATACACTGCACAGGACCACTGCCCTGAATATATACACTGCACTGTACCACTGCCCTGTATATATACACTTCACTGTACCACTGCCCTGTATATATACACTGCACAGGACCACTGCCCTGTATATATACACTGCACAGGACCACTGCCCTGTATATATACACTGCACTGTACCACTCCCTGTATATATACACTGCACAGGACCACTGCCCTGTATATATACACTGCACAGTACCACTGCCCTGTATATATACCCTGCACAGTACCACTGCCCCTGTATATATACACTGCACAGGACCACTGCCCTGTATATATACACTGCACTGTACCACTGCCCTGTATATATACACTGCACAGGACCACTCCCCTGTATATATACATTGCACAGTACCACTGCCCCTGTATATATACACTGCACAGTACCACTGCCCTGTATATATACACTGCACTGTACCACTGCCCTGTATATATACACTGCACAGGACCACTGCCCTGTATATATACACTGCACAGGACCACTGCCCTGTATATATACACTGCACAGGACCAGTGCCCTGTATATATACCCTGCACAGTACCACTGCCCTGTATATATACACTGCACAGTACCTCTCCCCTGTATATATACACTGCACAGTACCTCTCCCCTGTATATATACACCACACAGTACCTCTCCCCTGTATATATACACCACACAGTACCTCTCCCCTGTATATATACACTGCACAGTACCTCTCCCCTGTATATATACACTGCACAGTACCTCTCCCCTGTATATATGCACCACACAGTACCTCTCCCCTGTATATATACACTGCACAGTACCTCTCCCCTGTATATATACACTGCACAGCACCTCTCCCCTGTATATATACACCACACAGTACCTCTCCCCTGTATATATACACTGCACAGTACCATCACTCCCCTGTATCTATACACTGCACAGTACCTCTCCTCCTATCCTGTATATATACACTGCACAGTACCATCACTCCCCTGTATATATACACTGCACAGTACCTCTCCTCCTATCCTGTATATACACACCGCACAGTACCGCTCCTCCTATCCTGTATATATACACTGTAGAATTTGCAATAGTTATCACTCATGTTAGAAGTGAAATCTGGCATTGGACTATACCTAGATTTCTCTGCCGTATCTGGGCATCATGAATCGTGGTATGTGTTAAAGGGGGAACCCACTGAGACTCTTTTGCCCGGGGCCCTCAAAAACCTGGAGCCAGCCCTGGGGGTGGGTCACCGGGCCGCGGCCGGCGCTGCAGCTGTTTAACGCTATTGACATGCGGGCCCGCGCCCGCACGTCAATAGTTAACAGCCGCCAGCCAATCTGAGGCTGGCAGCTGACGTCAGTCCCAGTGTGCATGTCGCCGGCGTCTGACATCATTGTCAGTCGCCGGCGAGTGCACGTTTCAGCTGCGTGGAAAGAGCAGGAGCGCGGTCAGGTAAGCAGAACTTGTTTTTTTTTTTGCAGTCCCGATCATGTGATGGTAACATTCACCGGCGAAACAATTTAACTTCTCCATCTGAGGTCTTATTCCTGCTGATGGGGGGGGGGGCGCCAAGCTCGGGAACAGCCCCGGGCGGCAAAAGCTCTAGCTACGCCTCTGCTCCAGCCTTAGGATCATTTTCAGTTTAGTAACTGAACCACTTATTACCTGATACACTATCCAGACCACACCAACAGCCAGACAAGTTAAAGGGAACCTGTCAGCAGGATTGTGCATAGTAACCTACATACACTATCAGGTTGGTGCCGTCATACTGATTACAATAATACTTTGGAAGATGAAATCCGTCTTGTGGTTGTTGTTTAATCTTTTTTTTCAGTTTTGAGTTAATCATATGCTTGTGCTCTGGGGCAGGCTGTGGAGGCGCTGCTTAGGCACATTGTTCCCTAACACATACTGTATTCTCTATCTTGCTTCAGATTATCTGCTGAAATAGAAAGGAGAATGTTTGATTTGTCAAAACGCCATCATGTTGATGAAGGGAAGATGTTGTTCGATGATGATGACCCCACACTGCATGAGGAGTTAGGAGAAGAATGTGAGATTGATTCTCATGATGAGGTGGAAGTATGTGAAATTGATTATGAAACAGAGCAAAATGGTGAGAGTGATGAGGACGAAGAAGATATAGAAACATATTATATGTA
This sequence comes from Ranitomeya imitator, assembly GCF_032444005.1. Lineage (NCBI taxonomy): Eukaryota > Metazoa > Chordata > Amphibia > Anura > Dendrobatidae > Ranitomeya > Ranitomeya imitator. The sequence continues at coordinate 416,035,552 of NC_091285.1, read as the reverse complement.
AATAATAAGTTTGTAAATGTGAAAGGGAGAAAACAGTACAGCAGAATATTTGCATTCAATAATGTAAAGGTTTTGGTATCCTATGTTCTGCGCAAAAAGAAAAATGTATTTCTTGTCTCAACGCTTCATGATGATGATGCCATCAATCCTGGGTCTGAAGGGCAAAAAAATGGAAATAATTACATTTTATAATGCAACCAAAGGGGGTGTGGATACAGCTGATCAGATGTGCTCAACTTTCAGCGTCAGCAGGAACTCCAGGCGCCGGCCAATGGTCATATTTTTCACTATATTGAATTTGGGTGGTATAAATTCACAAGTGATTTACCTTGAAAAACAGTTTGAACTACTCTGTAGAAGAGCCTATCTGAAAAAATTGGCCCATGAACTAGAGCTTGGAGAGCTACACAGAAATATGAAAACTATTGGTATCCCTTTTAGCCTTCAAGTTCAGCTCAAAAGATTTTCCCCAGAGATGATAGTGAAAATCCACCACCTCTACCACCTCCCAAAAGAAGGAAATGCACCACCTGCACCATGGAAAGTGGACACAGAAGGCTTTCTGATTATGAATGTCACAAATGTCATAATGCAATCTGCCTGACACATGCAAAACTGATGTGCAATTCTTGCTCTTTGCTCTGCAAATGTGTTTTTTTTCTGGTGAACCTTTAACATCTAATTCTGAATCAATATGTGTCTGATACCATTGTAGGTACCTTAAAATTAAGCTTTTCCCCCTATATTTACTTTTTAACAATAGTTATCAATTGAAAACTGGGGGCTATTTGGCGGGAGTTGTGAAATGTGTGTACTTTTAGAGTTATAACTTTTAGGGTAAGTAAATGGGGGTTTTTTTGTACCTGATTATGTGTACTCTCTTTATTATATCCCTATGAAGGTCTCTGATTACTTTTAGATCATTGAAATTGAGAAAAGTAGAGAGTATAGGCATTTTTCTAGCCTGTGCTTGACAGGCGCATTGTACCTGAACTCGTTAGTGAAGATATTGTTCCTGATGGAGGGTTAATCTCACAGGTGCCACGCCTTCTATCAAACATTATCAAATGGTTTTTCCCCAATATTATATGGTGGTATAATGTTCAATATTATGTGATAGTGTAATTCCCAATATTACATGATAGTGTAATTCTCAATATTATGAAAAATGACAGACATTGTATGAGTTTTAAAGATTTTTTTCCAAAAATAGTATGTATCAGACACAGCACATTTCGGCCGGATTACAGCATGATACACAACAGCATACATGGAAACAGGAACACATGGGCTACTTGCACAGTGAACAAGTCTGTATGATCATGTTCACACACCACCAAGAAACCTGAAGACACAAAAGAGAATAGTAAAACCAAAAACACTCAGTTTGAAAAAATGTTGCAGTAATCCGCAAGTGCTAGTAAAAGATGTAAAAAACAGGGTATTTGGTTGATACGTTTTTTGCAAAAAATGTATACTAAGCTGCTCTACCAATCTTCACGGTATACCCTTATCAGAGCAGTCCTAACTAATGTATGCAATCCCTATCTGATGTATTTAAAAACCTGATCATCTGTATATAACCTGTGTGAACAGGGTTCAGAGAGGAAAAATCCATGTGTGCATACAGGGTAGAACAGCTATTGTGCAGATAGCCCAAGAGGAGTGGTGGAACTCCCCAGTCTTGTAGACACAAGAGAACAATTATGGAAACAGGAACACATGGGCTACTTGCACAGTGAACAAGTCTGTATGATCATGTTCACACACCACCAAGAAACCTGAAGACACAAAAGAGAATAGTAAAACCAAAAACACTCAGTTTGAAAAAATGTTGCAGTAATCCGCAAGTGCTAGTAAAAGATGTAAAAAACAGGGTATTTGGTTGATACGTTTTTTGCAAAAAATGTATACTAAGCTGCTCTACCGTATACCGTGAAGATTGGTAGAGCAGCTTAGTATACATTTTTTGCAAAAAACGTATCAACCAAATACCCTGTTTTTTACATCTTTTACTAGCACTTGCGGATTACTGCAACATTTTTTCAAACTGAGTGTTTTTGGTTTTACTATTCTCTTTTGTGTCTTCAGGTTTCTTGGTGATGTGTGAACATGATCATACAGACTTGTTCACTGTGCAAGTAGCCCATGTGTTCCTGTTTCCATAATTGTTCTCTTGTATCTACAAGACTGGGGAGTTCCACCACTCCTCTTGGGCTATCTGCACAATAGCTGTTCTACCCTGTATGCACACATGGATTTTTCCTCTCTGAACCCTGTTCACACAGGTTATATACAGATGATCAGGTTTTTAAATACATCAGATAGGGATTGCATACATTAGTTAGGACTGCTCTGATAAGGGTATACCGTGAAGATTGGTAGAGCAGCTTAGTATACATTTTTTGCAAAAAACGTATCAACCAAATACCCTGTTTTTTACATCTTTTACTAGCACTTGCGGATTACTGCAACATTTTTTCAAACTGAGTGTTTTTGGTTTTACTATTCTCTTTTGTGTCTTCAGGTTTCTTGGTGGTGTGTGAACATGATCATACAGACTTGTTCACTGTGCAAGTAGCCCATGTGTTCCTGTTTCCATAATTGTTCTCTTGTGTCTACAAGACTGGGGAGTTCCACCACTCCTCTTGGGCTATCTGCACAAAAGCTGTTCTACCCTGTATGCACACATGGATTTTTCCTCTCTGAACCCTGTTCACACAGGTTATATACAGATGATCAGGTTTTTAAATACATCAGATAGGGATTGCATACATTAGTTAGGACTGCTCTGATAAGGGTATACCGTGAAGATTGGTAGAGCAGCTTAGTATACATTTTTTGCAAAAAACGTATCAACCAAATACCCTGTTTTTTACATCTTTTACTAGCACTTGCGGATTACTGCAACATTTTTTCAAACTGAGTGTTTTTGGTTTTACTATTCTCTTTTGTGACAACAGCATACAGCAGTGTTGAATTTAATAAAATATGGTATCACTGTTATTTTACAAGTGTTTCGAATGATATTTACGGTAAATTGATAATTCTGTGTTAAGTCATTAAAAAAGCTGAATATCTTGTTATAGGTCAGGCCCAGGGCAAAATGATACAGAAAAAAAACACAGAAATGTCCGCACAAAAGGCTATATGTATCTTGCAACTGTCTATTTTGATAGGAATACAACGCACAGTTCCTATTCAAGAATGTCACAAAATCACGGGGAAATAAAATATTATCTGGCTTGAGGCTGAGACTGTTGAAAAATATGTCCTTTTTATCATTGCAGAGCACTAATAATATCCAATGCTGTCCGATCTGACTAGATGTATCCGTGTTAACAATATAGGCCACTGGTCTCTGGGTCACACTCTCTGGAGGCAGCAAATCACACGGAAGCACACTTGCGAAAAGCGTTCTGTATATCGGTTGGACTTGAGTTCTAGACTATCCATCATGCTATTTAAATGATAGCAACATTATCAAAACAATGAATTTATCAAAATTAAATGATTTGATAATGCACCTATCAATTTTAATTGATACACTAATAACACAACATAGTATAACAGGGGATGGGTTACACGCTGCGGAGGGGAGGGGCTAGATCATTTGATACCATTCGATAGGGGGTGCCGCACCTGTCAGATTAAGGTTGACGAGTAATAGATATTCTCTACTACTTGGGTGAATCGTTTGTAAGCAATTCTAATTCACTGCAAATTACTCCCAAAATTCAGATTCTAATAAATCCAAATTTTTAGAAATTTGATTTGCACAAGTTCAGCAAAGAGGCGGCCAGCTAACTGCCATTTTGATGAATTCTGAAAGACTGAAAGGGGCTAGAAAAAAATAATATAAAATCTCAATCTCACATTTCCCTATACCTGTCCCGCTTTTCTTCCTTTTTTCAATTTACTCTTCATTTTTCCTTTCGTCCAATCATTCCTACAATTTGTACATTTAAATGTGATGTCATTAAACCCTTTTCACACTCCTGCCAATTTCTATTTTTTCATTTTCAATTTTTTCATCCCCTTCTTCCAAAAACCATAATCTTTTTATTTTTCTGTTCACATGAGGGCTGGTTTTCATTGCACAGGTTGTACTTTAGAATGACAACATTCATTTGACCAAATATTACACTGGAAAACGGGGTAAAAATTCGAAGTATAGCGAAATTATGAAAAAAAAACACAATTCTGACATTGATTTGTGGGAATTGTTTGCATTCCATACATTGTGTTGTAAAACTGACTTGGCAATATGATTCTCATCATCAGTATGATTGTGTCGCCATTTTACGAGAGCGGTAACATTTTTCTTTTTCGGAAGATAGAGCTGTGTGACAGCTTTATTTTTTTGCAGACTGAGACAACATTTTTGCTACTACTATTTTGTGAAAGATATGACATTTTAATGATTTCTTACAGAATTTTTTTTGGCATTTGCAGTGACCGAAAAAAAGCGTAATTTTGCCATTTAGAATTTTCTTCTTTTTGTGGTGTTTACTGATAGAGATATTTATTGTTATATTTTGATAGATCCGAATTTTCTGGACTCGGACATACTAAATTCTCTATTATTATTTTTTGATATTATCTTGATTTTTAATGGGGAGAAAGGTGGTGATTTTAACTGTTGTTTTTTTTTTTTCAAATTTTCTAACTTTTTAAAAAATATTTACTGTATTTACTAATCCTCATTGGGGACCTGATTGTTTGATCATCTGATATCTTGTTCTATATACTGCAATACCACTTTGCTGTATATAGTAAAAATCACAATCTCCTTTGAAGTCTGGCCAAAGGCTAGGTTTCAGTGGAGCTCCTTGATGGACATCTTCAACAGACCCCTGGCTGTCACAGCAACCCAACAGCACCCTATGATTGCTTCAAGGGACTGCAGAGGGGTGCATAATATGATGTGCTCCATGCTAATGCGCTGTTAATGATGGTACCTTAGTTTGACAGTGGTGGGCAGAACACCGCTTGACCCACAGCTGATAGAGGCAGGTCCTGGCTGTTTCATGCAGCCTTTAAGCGCCAGGTATAGGGCAAGCTCAGCATTTCAGATTGCTCCATACACCCCCTACTGACTTGTGCCATGTACGTAGAAAAAGGTTTTACGTACATGCTTATGAGTCAGGAAATTGACATTATAAAGTTGCCAAACTAAACTTTATTATTTTACTGTTCGGAAGATGATCTACAAGAGGAGAAAGTTTCAAACAAAAACTAAGTTTCCTAAACCAGGCCATCCTAAATATTTCAGTCTGAGAGCAAAATGCAAGCTGCTGAAAAAAGTTTAAGACAAAGGCTGGGGTCACACGGCCGTCAGCGCTCTCATGCGAGAGAATCTGGTCGATTATGCTAATGATACTTAGCTCAAACTCTGAAACAGTTTCTGTCAAGCATCATCTTACTGTGCTGCGATTCTTTTGCATGGAAAAGTGCATAACAGGTGTGGTGAAGATGATGAAATTAACCCCTTCAAGATGTTTTTGCGTTTTCATTTTTCGCTCCCCTCCTTCCCAGAGCCATAACTTTTTTATTTTTCTGTCAATATGGCCATGTGAGGGCTTATTTTTTCGCGGGATGAGTTGTACTTTTGAACAATGCCATTGGTTTTAACATGTCTTGTACTAGAAAACAGGAAAAAAATTCCAAGTGTGGTGAAATTGCAAAAAAAAAGTGCAATCCCACAATAGTTTTTTCTTTGGCTTTTTTGCTATTGCGCTATTTTCCGATACCCGAAGAGTTTCCATTATTCGGGATCTCGGGTCAGGTGAGGGCCTATTTTTCGCGTGCCAAGCTGATGTTTTTAATGATACCTCTTTTGCGCAGATACGCTCTGTCGATCGCCCGTTATTACATTTTAATGCAATATTGTGGCGACCAAAAAAATGTAATTCTGGCGTTTTGAGTTTTTTTCTCGCTACGCCGTTTAGCGATCAGGTTAATTCTTTTTTTATTGATAGATTGGGTGATTCTGAACGCAGTGATACCAAATATGTGTATGTTTGATTTTTTTTATTGCTTTATTTTGAATGGGGCGAAAGGGGGGTGATTTAAACTTTTATATTTTTTTATTTTTTTCATATTTTTTAAAACATTTTTTTAAACTTTTGCCATGCTTCAATAATAGTCTCCATGGGAGGCTAGAAGCTGGCATATCCTGATCGGCTCAACTACATAGCAGCGATCATCAGATCGCTCCTATGTAGCTGAATTACAGGCTTGCTATGAGCGCCGACCACAGGATGGCGCTCACAGCAAGCCGGCATGAACAACCATAGAGGTCTCAAGGAGACCTCAGGTTGTCATGCGGACGCATCGTTGACCTCCGATCATGTGACGGGGGTTGGCGATGAGCGGATTTCCGACCCGATGGCCGGAAGCGGTAGTTAAATGCAGGTATTTAACTAGTTAATAGCGGCAGGTGGATCGCGATTCCACCTGCCGCTATTGCGCGCACATGTCAGCTGTACAAAACAGCTGACATGTCGTTGACTTTGATGTGGGCTCAGCGCCGGAGCCCATATCAAAGGGGGAGATAGGACATGAGCAGTACTAGTGAAGGGGTTAATTTCTCCATCTTCACCATTGTTTCTAATCATGGATATAAGAATGCACTCGGATGACAGTCTGATGTTTCCAACGTACCCAAAGACTTGTATGAGTGTGAGTGATCTGATTATCGGATGTACTATCAGCATCGACATCGAATCGACATGAGAAAAAATCACTGATCTGCACTGCCCCATAGTATAAAACTGGTCTGAGTGCAATCTGACAAAACATTGGATAGCACTGGGTGGTGTTATATGCTCAAGTGAGTGATGCAGACAGTACATTCACAACTGGCAACATGAATCAGACACTGCCTGTATTATTGCAATCGTAAACATTCTACTCTGAAAGGCTCCAATGTTTCAGAGAAATCTTATTTTGTAAAAGCAACTATGTGTCTCAGATAACTGTTTGAAGCTCAGTCCCTGGCCTAGCTTCTTAGGCTAGGTTCACATTGCGTTAGTGCAGTCCGTTCAACGCATACGTTAAACCGACTGTGCTAACACAAGTGCCGATTTTGGCACAGCGCTAGTGAAGATGGAGCATCTGCTAGCTCCATCTGCGCTAGCAGTGACGGACCCGGAAATGCTGCAGCCCGCGTCTCGGGTCCGTCACTCAATGATGGCACATCGCTAGCGCATGCCCATTGTGGGCGTGCGCTAGCGATGCTTCCGACATTGCATTCAATGGTAGCATTAACGGACTACGTTACACCGCGTTATGCCATGGTGTAACGTAGTCCGTTTAACGGAGACGCTGAACGCAATGTGAACCTAGCTGAGAGATCTCTCCCTATGCACACATACTTCTAAGGAGAGACCTGTCAGTCTAGAAAACAGTGGAGAGCAGAGGCCACAAGGAACTGGCCTAGTACTAATACTAATACTTTCACAGTATGTCTTCCCTATAACACCAGAGTTTCAGATTAAATATAACTATGGCAATAACGCAGCTAGGGGTCCGATTTATGCTGCCATTAGCGTGAGCAGCATGCATCTACTGCCTAAATGGAAGGGGCAAAGATCACATGCCGAGTTTCCCATATCAGAGAGTTGTAGGAAGATACGTATGTTCTGAATGCTATATATTTAAAAACAAATTATACTTTAGGGCAGAAGCCATTTAAAACCATAAAGCTGGTTGTTGATTTTAAAAGCATGTGCTGCTTGTCGGAAAAACCAGAATAGAATTAACAGAATAATGAGGATTTGCATATTTTAAAAAATGCCATTTATGTTGAAATAAATTATATTTTAAGGCAGTAGCCCTTTAAAAACTAAAGGTATTTGCGGATTTTGAAAGCAAGTACAGCTTGTTAGATACAGCAGAATAGAATTAACAGAATAATTATACGGCACTGCTGAGTTACAAGCATATTCTCTTTGATTATTAAATCACACAGTATACTAGATCTCAACCTTCAATCTGAACAATTTATTCTCACAGGATTTTACTGTTTTATCATCAGCATTCTTGCATTTGTTTACTGTGTGCTCACTTTATATTTAGAAGTATATGCTATGAATTTACAATGTGCAGTGAAAGTTTTGTCATAACTCCCCAAGCGATAAAATAAGATGAACATAGTTTTATTTTATAATATGAAAATCATTCTTTTTACTAGTTTAAACTTTTAATCCAACATGCTTAAAGGGATTGTTTGGACAGAATGTAAATCTTTCCAATGCTTTGGTAGATTAATAAACAAACTAAGCTATACTTAGCTGCTGGCATTTACCGGGAACCATTGAGTGCCAGCATGTGGCGTGCGTTCATACTGGCAGGAAGTCACCTCTGTTCAAAGTGGTAGCAGGACTACTATGACCTGTAATTGGCTGACGTCATCAGGTGTCCTGAGCAATGTGTCATGGGAGACTATCTCCTGTCGGTATAAATGCAGATCATGGGGGCAGCCTGTACTGGATCCTGTTAAGTACCAGTATGTGGCAATAGCTTCATTTGTTATTTTTGAATTTACCAAGCCACTGGTAAAAAATGTAATTTTGCCCCATCAACCCGTTTAAGACTCAATTGGTTGTGGTTTTGAAAATGCTCTACATTAGCAGACGATTCTTAAACAGTACATGCCAATAAGGCTAGAAAGCTTTCAGAGAAATAGCCCAATGTAATATATCTGCATAAGGCCCAATTCACGCATATGTGTCTATTTGGATGTTTAAATGTCCCCTTGTTCTTCATAAGGTCTTTGCAAAGAATAAATTATGTGCCGATTCTTTGTATTGAGTGCACTTGTATCTATGCAAAATAAGATCATCTTTGAGGTACCTTTTTGGACATCAGTGGCTTACAAAATGGTTTAATGTACACGGATGACCTGTAAAAGTATGTAACAGAGAACAATATATTGACTGACAACCAGCTAGGATTCATGAAAGACAAGTTGTGTCTCACCAACATTTTGGGTAAGTGGAGGTAAGTGTAAATCTGAATGTTGGTAATGCGGCTGAAATGATACTGTATCACACACTAACGTTGTCCTGAAGCTTCAGAAGCAGGTGATCACAGGACAGCAAGGGGCCCAAGAAAGCACCATTAGACACAAAACTGTCATCATCCATGACACACACCCCACTACTCTCCTGTTAGTTCCTGTTTGGATCTAATGGACAATAGACATTTTTTTCAACATTTGATGAGTGACTCATTATTCATTCTTTAACTGGTGTGACAAAGTCACTGATAAAGTGCTGGAGAGCAGATATGTTTCACTGCACTCAATTGCATCAGCGATATAAAAGTCAGAGATTTTCCTCCACCACACTAATTGCGGTGAGGTGGTAACAGGCAATTTGCATAATGGGCTGAGTTTTATGTGGACATCCATAGAGCGGATGGGAGGATGTCCATCTTATCTCCACCCCAGGGTGTGGTCTGGGGCTTAAATAGCTGGCCTCTAGAGGAAGTAGTCGTTCAGTGTCTGGAGAGGAAACACTCCAGAGAAACGGTTGTGCTGGAACCAACTTGAACCGCGTGTGTTCTGTTAGCGGTGAGAGGGAGGAACCCTGCTCTCAGAAGGACTGTGATTTGGGCTACCATTTTGATTTGTTTTGTTTTGCTGCTTTTTGCCCAGAGGTCTGTGTTTGTTTTACAACATCTTGGTTTTAGGCTTCCTATAATAAGCCAAAGGAAGTTCTTCAAGTGAAAGTGTTCCTGTGTCTACCTCCATGTATAGCTGGACAAATGAAACGTATGTGTTCAATATTTCAGCCTTTTCGTCCTGTACAATTTTTTTCTTTGTTCACCTTTTATAAGCCAATTGTTTCTTTTTGCATTTATATATTTATGAATTGTTGAGAGTATATTTTAATGTTGTTGGTCATACTTGCTTGATTTCATTTTTACATTTCCAAATGTGGTCTTTTTATGCCTGGAATGCTTTTTCTGAACCCCTAGCCTTTTATTTCTGCCTTATCGTTTAATACTTTCCTATTTAACCATAATTGTTTCTTCTTATTCCTAAACATTATGCTAAGCGAGGGTATACATTGACTTTTGGTAAAAAAAACCTTTAAAAATTCCCCTTTTGCCAAAATATGATCCACGTTCTTAGGAGTCGAGTTCCCACCGCTGCACAGGGGGAATCTCGAACCATGTCCGCTGCGGTCTCCCATTCTCCTCCAGCCACAGTGGAGCCTGCTCAGCAGAGATGTCGGTCTCAGCATCTGGCTCAAGCTAATACTGTGTGCTTGGTTACTGCTGCCTTTTCAGGCTCTGCCTTTGTAGCCAGTACTGATCAGCAGTGAGTAGGCATTTCAGGGACTAAGTCCTGCTTTTCCCATACTGGGCATGCCCACAGGACGACGTCCCATTGGAGGTCAGGAGTCACACGCTCAGGTCCTATAGCAGCTCCTATTGGACCACTGGGAAGGGCCTTGAGTGCTACAGCTATAAAAGGTTCGCATGACTGTACGGCCATGCACTAGTATAGACTTGATATGTGTGTGTAGATGAATGTCTGTCGATGGATGAAAGCTCCTTAATCATTCCCATTCCTTGTGTTGATGACTGCTCGCGAATGGTGGAAGCTACCTAGTGTGTTGTGAATTCTGTTGTCGGGCTCCCTCCTCTGGTCATGAATGGTACTTCGGCTGGTTCTGTCCATGGACTTCCTCTGGTGGGTGTTTCTGAGTTTCACAGGTGACGAGTAGGGTTGAGCGAAACGGGTCGAACATTTTCAAAAGTCGCCGACTTTTGGCTAAGTCGGGGTTTCATGAAACCCGATCCGACCCCTGTGCGGGGTCGGCCATGCGGTACGCGACTTTCGCGCCAAAGTCGCGTTTCAATGACGCGAAAAGCGCCATTTCTCAGCCAATGAAGGTAAACGCAGAGTGTGGGCAGCGTGATGACATAGGTCCTGGTCCCCACCATCTTAGAGAAGGGCATTGCAGTGATTGGCTTGCTGTGTGCAACGTCACAGGGGCTATAAAGAGGCGTTCCCGCCGACCGCCATCTTACTGCTGCTGATCTGAGCTTAGGGAGAGGTTGCTGCCGCTTTGTCAGAAGCAGGGATAGCGTTAGGCAGGGTCCATTAACCACAAAACCGCTTGTGCTGCAGCGATTTGCACTGTCCAACACCACCCTCGGTGTGCAGGGACAGTGGAAGTTTTTTTTTTTTTTTTTTCCCCTCAGCGCTGTAGCTCATTGGGCTGCCCTAGAAGGCTCCCTGATAGCTGCATTGCTGTGTGTACGCCGCTGTGCAAACCAACTGCTTTTTTCAAAGCACAAATCCTCTTGTTCCTTCCTTTCTGCACAGCTATCTTTTTTGTTTGTCCACACTTTTTATTTCATTTGTGCATCAGTCCACTCCTTATTGCTGCCTGCCATACCTGGCTGAGATTACTGCAGGCAGGGAGATAGTAGCTGCCTGCCATACCTGGCTGAGATTACTGCAGGCAGGGAGATAGTAATTGTAGGACATTCCCTGTTTTTTTTTTTTTTTTTTTTTTGGTGGGAGATTAAGATTGGCAATTTGGCATTTCTGCTAGAGTGCCATCCCTGTGTGTGCCATCTCTCTCACATAGTGGGCCATAGAAAGCCTTTTCATTTTTCTGTATTTTTTTTTGTGGGGTGTATAAATTCTCCCTGATAAAAATACAGTGGGAGATTAATATTGGCCTTTGGGCTTGTGTGCCAGTCCTGAGTGTGCCATCTCTCTCACAAATAGTGGGCCATAGAAAGCCTATTTTATTTTTTTTTGGGTTTTATAAATTCTCCCTGAAAAAAAGGGAGATTAATATTGGCCTCTGGGCTTCTGTGCCAGTCCTGAGCGTGCCATCTGTGCCAGTCCTGAGCGTCCCATCTCTCTCACAAATAGTGGGCCATAGAAAGCCTATTTAATTTTTTTTTTGGTTTTATAAATTTTCCCTGAAAAAAGGGAGATTAATATTGGCCTCTGGGCTTGTGTGCCAGTTGTGAGCGTGCCATCTGTGCCAGTCCTGAGCGTGCCATCTCTCTCACAAATAGTGGGCCATAGAAAGCCTATTTAATTTTTTTTTTGGTTTTATAAATTTTCCCTGAAAAAAGGGAGATTAATATTGGCCTCTGGGCTTGTGTGCCAGTTGTGAGCGTGCCATCTGTGCCAGTCCTGAGCGTGCCATCTCTCTCACAAATAGTGGGCCATAGAAAGCCTATTTAAATATTTTTTTGGTTTTATAAATTCTCCCAGAAAAAAAGGGAGATTAATATTGGCCTCTGGGCTTCTGTGCCAGTCCTGAGCGTGCCATCTGTGCCAGTCCTGAGCGTCCCATCTCTCTCACAAATAGTGGGCCATAGAAAGCCTATTTAATTTTTTTTTTGGTTTTATAAATTTTCCCTGAAAAAAGGGAGATTAATATTGGCCTCTGGGCTTGTGTGCCAGTTGTGAGCGTGCCATCTGTGCCAGTCCTGAGCGTGCCATCTCTCTCACAAATAGTGGGCCATAGAAAGCCTATTTAAATTTTTTTTTGGTTTTATAAATTTTCCCTGAAAAAAGGGAGATTAATATTGGCCTCTGGGCTTGTGTGCCAGTTGTGAGCGTGCCATCTGTGCCAGTCCTGAGCGTGCCATCTCTCTCACAAATAGTGGGCCATAGAAAGCCTATTTAATTTTTTTTTTGGTTTTATAAATTTTCCCTGAAAAAAGGGAGATTAATATTGGCCTCTGGGCTTGTGTGCCAGTTGTGAGCGTGCCATCTGTGCCAGTCCTGAGCGTGCCATCTCTTTCACAAATAGTGGGCCATAGAAAGCCTATTTAAATTTTTTTTTGGTTTTATAAATTTTCCCTGAAAAAAGGGAGATTAATATTGGCCTCTGGGCTTGTGTGCCAGTTGTGAGCGTGCCATCTGTGCCAGTCCTGAGCGTGCCATCTCTCTCACAAATAGTGGGCCATAGAAAGCCTATTTAAATATTTTTTTGGTTTTATAAATTCTCCCAGAAAAAAAGGGAGATTAATATTGGCCTCTGGGCTTCTGTGCCAGTCCTGAGCGTGCCATCTGTGCCAGTCCTGAGCGTCCCATCTCTCTCACAAATAGTGGGCCATAGAAAGCCTATTTTATTTTTTTTTTGGTTTTATAAATTTTCCCTGAAAAAAGGGAGATTAATATTGGCCTCTGGGCTTGTGTGCCAGTTGTGAGCGTGCCATCTGTGCCAGTCCTGAGCGTGCCATCTCTCTCACAAATAGTGGGCCATAGAAAGCCTATTTAAATTTTTTTTTGGTTTTATAAATTTTCCCTGAAAAAAGGGAGATTAATATTGGCCTCTGGGCTTGTGTGCCAGTTGTGAGCGTGCCATCTGTGCCAGTCCTGAGCGTGCCATCTCTCTCACAAATAGTGGGCCATAGAAAGCCTATTTAAATATTTTTTTGGTTTTATAAATTCTCCCAGAAAAAAAGGGAGATTAATATTGGCCTCTGGGCTTCTGTGCCAGTCCTGAGCGTGCCATCTGTGCCAGTCCTGAGCGTCCCATCTCTCTCACAAATAGTGGGCCATAGAAAGCCTATTTAATTTTTTTTTTGGTTTTATAAATTTTCCCTGAAAAAAGGGAGATTAATATTGGCCTCTGGGCTTGTGTGCCAGTTGTGAGCGTGCCATCTGTGCCAGTCCTGAGCGTGCCATCTCTCTCACAAATAGTGGGCCATAGAAAGCCTATTTAATTTTTTTTTTGGTTTTATAAATTTTGCCTGAAAAAAGGGAGATTAATATTGGCCTCTGGGCTTGTGTGCCAGTTGTGAGCGTGCCATCTGTGCCAGTCCTGAGCGTGCCATCTCTCTCACAAATAGTGGGCCATAGAAAGCCTATTTAAATATTTTTTTGGTTTTATAAATTCTCCCAGAAAAAAAGGGAGATTAATATTGGCCTCTGGGCTTCTGTGCCAGTCCTGAGTGTGCCATCTGTGCCAGTCCTGAGCGTCCCATCTCTCTCACAAATAGTGGGCCATAGAAAGCCTATTTTTTTTTTGGGGGGGGTTTTAGAAATTCTCCCTGGAAAAAAAAGGGAGATTAATATTGCCCTTTGGGCTTGTGTGCCAGTACTAAGCGTTCCATCTCTCTCTCTCTCTCTTAGTCAGTGGGCCATAGAACGCCTATTTTTGGTTTTATTTGGTTTCTAAATTCTTCCTGATAAAATCATATTTTTTTTATTATTTTTTTTTCTAAAGTCTCCCTGAAAAAAAAAAAAAAAAAAAAAAAACAGTGGGAGATTAATATTGGCCTTTCTGCTTGTGTGCCAGTCTTGACTCCTGGGTGTGCCATCTCTCTCTCTCTCTCTCTCTCTCTCTCTCTCTCCAATTGTGGTCCATAGAAAGCCTATATTTTTTTTCCTTGATTTGGGTTCCAAAATCTACCAGAGAAAATAACTCCATCAATCATTGGTAGAAAAATATTGGCCTCTGGGCTTGTGTGCCACTCCTGATTCCTGTGTGCGTCATCTCTCACTCAGTGGCCCATAGAAAGCATATAGTTTGTTACATTTGTTTTCTAAATTCTCCCTGCAAAAATCAATTTTTTTTTTTGGGGGGGTTTCTAAAGTGTTCCTGAAAAAAATAAAAATAAAAAACAAATAATAGTGTGACATTAATATTAACATTTGTGCTTCAGTGACAGTCCTGCGTGTGGGGCATCTCTCTAATTTGCAGCCACCAAAAAAAGAGTGTGTAACATTGTGCCTGATTTTCGCGGTGGTCTCACCAACCTGTAAAGGGGTAGCTAAATCATACTGAAGTTATAGCTCACCGTGTAAGTTGTGTGACTGCAACAAATAACGTTAGTTTGGTTACGTTTTTAAAACAATGAGGAAGTCTAGTGGAAGAGGTCGTGGCCGGGGGCGTTCATTGTCAGCTGGTAATGAGGGTAGTGGTAGTGGTGGAGCATCAGGTGGTCGTGGGGAAAAAAATATTGCACCTAAGTCTGGAGCTGTGGAGCCAGGTTCGTCGTCCGGCTACACAAGGCCTCGAACGCTCCCTTTTCTGGGATTAGGAAAACCGCTTTTAAAGCCGGAGCAGCAAGAGCAAGTTTTGGCTTATCTTGCTGACTCAGCCTCTAGCTCTTTTGCCTCCTCTCGTGAAACTGGTAAAAGTAAAAGCAGCGCGTCGTTAGTGGATGTTCACGGTCAGGGACAAGTCACTTCCTTGTCCTCTTCAGCAAAAACAACAACAGAGAAGAATGCAGCAGGCGACACAACGGGTTACTCCATGGAGCTCTTTACACATACCGTCCCTGGCTTAGAAAGTGAAGCAGTTAACAGTCCATGCCCATTACAAATTGAATCTGACATGGAGTGCACTGACGCACAGCCACAGCCAGACTACTATGCTGGTCCTTTGACTCAGACCACAACATTGCCCTCGCAGGGTGCTGATCAAGAATCAGACCCTGATGAGACTATGTTGCCCCATCACGAACGCTATACCACCGAACGACACGGTGACACAGACGAAGTTGCGCAGGAGGTACAAGAAGAGTTATTAGATGACCCAGTTCTTGACCCCGATTGGCAGCCATTGGGGGAACAGGGTGCAGGCGGCAGCAGTTCTGAAGCAGAGGAGGAGGAGGGGCCGCAGCAGGCATCAACATCGCCACAGGTTCCATCTGCCGGGCCCGTATCTTGCCCAAAACGCGTGGCAAAGCCAAAACCTGGTGGAGGACAGCGTGGCCATCCGGTTAAAGCTCAGTCTGCAATGCCTGAAAAGGTATCCGATGCTAGAAAGAGTGCAGTCTGGCATTTTTTTAAACAACATCCAATTGATCAGCGCAAAGTCATCTGTCAAAAATGTTCTACTTCCTTAAGCAGAGGTCAGAATCTGAAAAGTCTCAATACTAGTTGCATGCATAGACATTTAACCACCATGCATTTGAAAGCTTGGACTAACTACCAAACGTCCCTTAAGGTTGTTGCACCCTCGGCCAATGAAGCTAGTCATCAACGCAACATCCCTTCCGGCAGTGTAGGACCACCATTTAGCGCACCACCTGCTGTATCTGTGCAGGTATCTTTGCCAGGCCAAAGCAGTCAGGGTCAGGGAATCACCAGTTTCGTAGTAGGAAACACTGCATCTAGGGCACCGGCGGCAACAATACCATCTCCCACCGTCTCTCAGTCTGCCATGTCCACCGGCACCCCCGCTAGTTCCACGATCTCCATCTCTCCAGTCCAGCTCACCCTACATGAGACTATGGTTAGAAAAAGGAAGTACTTAGCCTCGCATCCGCGTACACAGGGTTTGAACGCCCACATAGCTAGACTAATCTCGTTAGAGATGATGCCCTACCGGTTAGTTGAAAGCGAAGCTTTCAAAGACCTGATGGACTACGCTGTACCACGCTACGAGCTACCCAGTCGACACTTTTTTTCCAGAAAAGCCATCCCAGCCCTCCACCAGCATGTTAAAGAGCGCATCGTCCATGCACTCAGGCAATCTGTGAGCACAAAGGTGCACCTGACAACAGATGCATGGACCAGTAGGCATGGCCAGGGACGTTACGTGTCCATCACGGCACACTGGGTAAATGTGGTGGATTCAGGGTCCACAGGGGACAGCAAGTTTGGGACAGTTCTGCCTAGCCCACGGTCTAGTAAACAGTTGTCTGTAGCCGTTCGCACCCCCTCCTCCTCCTCCTCCTCCTCGTCCTCCTGCAGAAGCAAGAGCTCGTCCACAGACCGCAGTCGCACAAACACTCCATCCGCACCTGCCACTGTTGCACACCAGGTCTCCCATTATGGGGCAGCTACTGGCATACGTCAGCAGGCTGTATTGGCTATGAAGTGTTTGGGCGACAATAGACACACCGCGGAAGTTCTGTCCGAGTTCTTGCAGCAAGAAACGCAGTCGTGGCTGGGCACTGTAGATCTTGAGGCAGGCAAGGTAGTGAGTGATAACGGAAGGAATTTCATGGCTGCCATCTCCCTTTCCCAACTGAAACACATTCCTTGCCTGGCTCACACCTTAAACCTGGTGGTGCAGTGCTTCCTGAAAAGTTATCCGGGGTTATCCGACCTGCTCCTCAAAGTGCGTGGACTTTGCGCACATATCCGCCGTTCGCCTGTACACTCCAGCCGTATGCAGACCTATCAGCGTTCTTTGAACCTTCCCCAGCATCGCCTAATCATAGACGTTGCAACAAGGTGGAACTCAACACTGCACATGCTTCAGAGACTGTGCGAACAGAGGCGGGCTGTTATGTTTTTGTGGGAGGATACACATACACGGGCAGGCAGTAGGATGGCAGACATGGAGTTGTCAGGTGTGCAGTGGTCGAAGATTCAAGACATGTGTCAAGTCCTTCAGTGTTTTGAGGAATGCACACGGCTGGTTAGTGCAGACAACGCCATAATAAGCATGAGCATCCCCCTAATGCGTCTGCTGATGCAAAGTTTGACGCACATAAAGGATCAGGCGTCTGCACCAGAGGAAGAGGAAAGCCTTGATGACAGTCAGCAATTGTCTGGTCAGGGCAGTGTACATGACGAGGTACCGGGCGAAGAGGAGGTGGAGGATGAGGAGGATGATGGGGATGAGTATATTTTTAATGAGGAAGCTTTCCCGGGGGCACGGGAAATTGGTGGCGTGGCAAGGCCGGGTTCTGGTTTTTTGAGGGACACAAGTGACGTAGATTTGCCTGCAACTGCCCTTCAACCAAGCACAACCGCAGATTTGACAATGGGAACTTTGGCCCACATGGCGGATTATGCCTTGCGTATCCTCAAAAGGGACACACGCATTACAAAAATGATGAACGATGACGATTACTGGTTGGCCTGCCTCCTTGATCCTCGCTATAAAGGCAAATTGCAAAATATTATGCCACATGAGAACTTGGAACTAATATTAGCAACCAAACAATCAACTCTTATTGACCGTTTGCTTCTGGCATTCCCTGCACACAGCGCCCGTGATCGTTCTAACACGAGCTGCAGGGGCCAGCAGACCAGAGGTGTTAGAGGGGCAGAAATCAGAAGTGGCGTTGGCCAGAGGGGTTTTCTGACCAGGTTGTGGAGTGATTTTGCTATGACCGCAGACAGGACAGGTACTGCAGCATCAATTCAAAGTGACAGGAGACAACATTTGTCCAGTATGGTTACTAACTATTTTTCATCCCTTATCGACGTTCTCCCTCAACTGTCATTCCCATTTGATTACTGGGCATCAAAATTAGACACCTGGCCAGAATTGGCAGAACATGCATTGCAGGAGCTTGCTTGCCCGGCAGCTAGTGTCCTATCAGAAAGAGTATTCAGTGCTGCAGGTTCAATACTAACAGAAAAAAGGACTCGTCTGGCTACCCAAAATGTAGATGATCTAACCTTCATTAAAATGAACCACAACTGGATTTCGAAATCTTTTGCCCCACCTTGCCCGGCTGACACCTAGCTTTCCTATGTAAAGGTCTTGCCTGTGGACTATTCTGAACGACTTTTCCAATCTCGTAATTTGCAGCACCTGATCGTCCAGCATCCGACATGTTAACACCTCCCTAAATGGCCAAAGTCCCCACACGGGGCCGTGGTATCGCCACTTGGCGCCAGCACCCGTGAGAGTACTGTTTGTCTGAAGAGGTGGGTGTGGCCGCTTTTGGTCGACGGCACTGCCACTGGGTCCCTCATAGTACAATAAAGTGTCTCTGGCGGTGGTGGTGCGCACCCAACGTCAGACTCACCGTTGTAATATGAGGGGCCCTGTGCCTGTACCGCCGGCCACAAGCCAGTTCCCCCCCCCCCAGCTCAAACAGTGCTCTACCACTAGCAAAATTATCTCTCACAGCTTCACCAATGTGTAGTCTAGGCGCTGACATCCTTCAATGCCTGGCACTGACAATACCATTGTTTTGACATTTTTGTTATGTTAGGCCTTCGAAGCCTGTCTGCGGTCACTCCTTCCACTAGACTTCCACTGACCATACACTGCTGCCCATGTACCCCTGGAACCAATTTAAAGTGCCTACAGCCAGCCCAATTTTGTTATGTTAGGCCTTCGAAGACTGTCTGCCGTCACTCCTTCCACTAGACTTCCACTGACCATACACTGCTGCCCATGTACCCCTGGAACCAATTTAAAGTGCCTACAGCCAGCCCAATTTTGTTATGTTAGGCCTTGGAAGCCTGTCTGCGGTCACTCCTTCCACTAGACTTCCACTGACCAGACCACTGCTGCCCATGTACCCCTGGAACCAATTTAAAATTGCCTACAGCCATGTGTTAATATTTTAGGCCTTCGATGCCTGTCTGTGGTCACTCCTTCCACTAGGCCTCCACTGACCACACCACTGCTGCCCGTGTACCCCTGGAACCAATTTAAAATTGCCTACAGCCAGCCCAATTTTTTTATTTTAGGCCTTCGATGCCTGTCTGCGGTCCATTCTTTCAACTACTACTACACTGACCAGGGCACTGCTGCCCAAGTACCCCTGGAACCAATTTAAAATTGCCTACAGCCATGTGTTAATATTTTAGGCCTTCGATGCCTGTCTGTGGTCACTCCTTCCACTAGGCCTCCACTGACCACACCACTGCTGCCCGTGTACCCCTGGAACCAATTTAAAATTGCCTACAGCCATGTGTGATTATTTTAGGCCTTCGATGCCTGTCTGCGGTCACTCCTTCCACTAGGCCTCCACTGACCACACCACTGCTGCCCGTGTAACCCTGGAACCAATTTAAAATTGCCTACAGCCATGTGTTATTATTTTAGGCCTTCGATGCCTGTCTGCGGTCACTCCTTCCACTAGGCCTCCACTGACCACACCACTGCTGCCCGTGTACCCCTGGAACCAATTTAAAATTGCCTACAGCCAGCCCAATTTTTTTATTTTAGGCCTTCGATGCCTGTCTGCGGTCCATTCTTTCAACTACTACTACACTGACCAGGGCACTGCTGCCCAAGTACCCCTGGAACCAATTTAAAATTGCCTACAGCCATGTGTTAATATTTTAGGCCTTCGATGCCTGTCTGTGGTCACTCCTTCCACTAGGCCTCCACTGACCACACCACTGCTGCCCGTGTACCCCTGGAACCAATTTAAAATTGCCTACAGCCATGTGTGATTATTTTAGGCCTTCGATGCCTGTCTGCGGTCACTCCTTCCACTAGGCCTCCACTGACCACACCACTGCTGCCCGTGTAACCCTGGAACCAATTTAAAATTGCCTACAGCCATGTGTTATTATTTTAGGCCTTCGATGCCTGTCTGCGGTCACTCCTTCCACTAGGCCTCCACTGACCACACCACTGCTGCCCGTGTACCCCTGGAACCAATTTAAAATTGCCTACAGCCATGTGTGATTATTTTAGGCCTTCGATGCCTGTCTGCGGTCACTCCTTCCACTAGGCCTCCACTGACCACACCACTGCTGCCCGTGTAACCCTGGAACCAATTTAAAATTGCCTACAGCCATGTGTTAATATTTTAGGCCTTCGATGCCTGTCTGCGGTCACTCCTTCCACTAGGCCTCCACTGACCACACCACTGCTGCCCGTGTACCCCTGGAACCAATTTAAAATTGCCTACAGCCAGCCCAATTTTTTTATTTTAGGCCTTCGATGCCTGTCTGCGGTCCATTCTTTCAACTACTACTACACTGACCAGGGCACTGCTGCCCAAGTACCCCTGGAACCAATTTAAAATTGCCTACAGCCATGTGTTAATATTTTAGGCCTTCGATGCCTGTCTGTGGTCACTCCTTCCACTAGGCCTCCACTGACCACACCACTGCTGCCCGTGTACCCCTGGAACCAATTTAAAATTGCCTACAGCCATGTGTGATTATTTTAGGCCTTCGATGCCTGTCTGCGGTCACTCCTTCCACTAGGCCTCCACTGACCACACCACTGCTGCCCGTGTAACCCTGGAACCAATTTAAAATTGCCTACAGCCATGTGTTATTATTTTAGGCCTTCGATGCCTGTCTGCGGTCACTCCTTCCACTAGGCCTCCACTGACCACACCACTGCTGCCCGTGTACCCCTGGAACCAATTTAAAATTGCCTACAGCCAGCCCAATTTTTTTATTTTAGGCCTTCGATGCCTGTCTGCGGTCCATTCTTTCAACTACTACTACACTGACCAGGGCACTGCTGCCCAAGTACCCCTGGAACCAATTTAAAATTGCCTACAGCCATGTGTTAATATTTTAGGCCTTCGATGCCTGTCTGTGGTCACTCCTTCCACTAGGCCTCCACTGACCACACCACTGCTGCCCGTGTACCCCTGGAACCAATTTAAAATTGCCTACAGCCATGTGTGATTATTTTAGGCCTTCGATGCCTGTCTGCGGTCACTCCTTCCACTAGGCCTCCACTGACCACACCACTGCTGCCCGTGTAACCCTGGAACCAATTTAAAATTGCCTACAGCCAGCCCAATTTTTTTATTTTAGGCCTTCGATGCCTGTCTGCGGTCCATTCTTTCAACTACTACTACACTGACCAGGGCACTGCTGCCCAAGTACCCCTGGAACCAATTTAAAATTGCCTACAGCCATGTGTTAATATTTTAGGCCTTCGATGCCTGTCTGTGGTCACTCCTTCCACTAGGCCTCCACTGACCACACCACTGCTGCCCGTGTACCCCTGGAACCAATTTAAAATTGCCTACAGCCATGTGTGATTATTTTAGGCCTTCGATGCCTGTCTGCGGTCCCTCCTTCCACTAGGCCTCCACTGACCTGTCTACTGCGGCCCGTGTACCCCTTGAACCAACCTAATAAAATATTTAAAAAATTAATTTGATTATAAAAAATAAGATCGTGTTGAGATCTCAAATGCAGACATTTTAACAATCAAAACAAACACACAACAAATATCTGGAACTGTACTACAAAGGTCCAACAGCTACAATTTCTTTCTCCTGCAAGAAGTTAACTGAAAGTTTTTTGGAGTTGTTAACACAGATATGGCATCCACCGAGTGTTGTCCTGTCGCGTCTCCTTTAAATTATTTCCAATAAGATGTTAAACTATTAATTTAATAAAATCAATAATTAAAAAAATAATTGAGTAAGTCAAAAGCACATTGCAAATAAACATTAATTACAAATCAAGAAGCATGGCGCGTCCGAGGGTGAGTAGATACCGAATAAGAATATAATCACCCTCGGACGCGCAATGCTTATTTACAACAGCCTTCCTTCATAAGAATCAGCCCTTCCGTGGTGTAGAGAGAGGTTGTTGTTACACTCCAAGGTGTTCCCCAGGTTGCCTTTCCTGAGCTTCGATCTTCATGCTCTCGTTTAGTAGGTGTCGGAAAGTAGGCTGCATTAGGCCTAAAAAATGGGGAATGGGGTGGAGAGAGATGGTGTGTTACACTCCAAGGTGTTCTCCAGGTTTCCTCGCCATTGCTTCGATCTTCCGACTCTCGTTTAGTAGTTGTAGAAAACTACACTGCATTAGGCCTACAAAATGGGTATCGGGTGGAGAGAGATGGTGTGTTACACTCCAAGGTGTTCCCCAGGTTGCCTTTCCTGAGCTTCTATCTTCAGGCTCTCATTAAATTGTGGTTAAATGGAACAACTGCATTTGGCGTACTAGTTGGTTTGGGGCCTACTATCGGTGTCTGCCACTCCTTGCTGTTCTCCTGGTTTCCTGTCCTGAAATTCCATTTTCAGCCTCTCGTTAAGTAGTTGTTAATGTTAGACTGCATTTGGCCTACTAGTTGGGTTGGGGCCTACTATCGGTGTCTGCCACTCCTTGCTGTTCTCCTCCACTGAACAAAGCTGTGCCGCCTGTTTACTACGGTTGCCAATTTTGAACTGCATTTCGACTACTTACTGATTTGGCCCTACTCTCTGTGTCAGCCTCTCATTCCAGTTGTCCTCCACTGCAATGCCCCCTGGTTATTCCTGTGTTACCAATTTTGAACTGCATTTAGCCCACTTTATTCTTTGGGCCTATATCTGTGTTTCCACTTCATCGTGCCCATTGCCCAGCCAGTGATAGATGAGTCTGCTGGTACATTGACCCATAACGCAACATTCCCCGTGCACGCTACACAACAACATTGTGACCCTGCTGAAAGTCAGGTTGCTCTTCCCGCATACCATACCACCTTACACGGGGACAAAGAGGAAGGTGCAGATGAAAGTGCAGGTTCCTTCATCAGGTGGGGGGAGGAATACTAGTTGGCGACGTCACTGGCACAGGGCCTCTCATAGTACGCAAAAGTGTTGCTGCCGGTGGGAGGCGCCCCCGCCGTGCAAACACACCGCTGTACTTTGAGGGGCCCTGTGCCAGTGCCAATGCCAACGAGTGGGCCCCCCCTGCTTGCTCAGGATCACAGCACTTGCAAAGTTGAAATACTTACCTCTCCCTGCTCCACTGCCGTGACGTGGTCCAGATTTACTGGGCCCACTAATTACTTGAACCAGCCCTACCCCCCACAACTTTAGCCAAATGACCCCCAATTTCAAATGCCTTCCAATTATTTTAAGGTAAATTACGCTTGACAAGCTTCATTAAGAAGAATGGATGGTTTTGACATTAAAATGGGCACTCTAGGTGTTTTCCTGGCCCCCACTCACTGCCGACTATGCTGCCCCATTGACTTGCATTGGGTTTCGTGTTTCGGTCGATCCCGACTTTACGTCATAATCGGCCGATTTCACTCGACCCGACTTTGGACATAGTCGGGTTTCGCAAAACCCGGCTCGACTCTAAAAAGGTCAAGGTCGCTCAACTCTAGTGACGAGGTTAATTCGTTAGCTGCTGCTCTATTTAACTCCCCTTAGATCTTTGCTCCATGCCACCTGTCAATGTTCCAGTATTGGTCTGTTTACTCCTGGATCGTTCTTGTGACCTGTCTTCCCATCAGGAGCTAAGTTCCAGCTTGTATTTCTTTGGTTTGCTATTTTTCTGTCCAGCTTGCTATTTATTTGTTGTCTTGCTTGCTGGAAGCTCTGGGACGCAGAGGGAGCGCCTCCGCACCGTGAGTCGGTGCGGAGGGTATTTTTGCGCCCTCTACGTGGTCTTTTTGTAGGTTTTTGTGCTGACCGCAAAGTAACCTTTCCTATCCTCGGTCTGTTCAGTAAGTCGGGCCTCACTTTGCTAAATCTATTTCATCTCTGTGTCTCTATTTTCCCCTTTACCTCTGAGTGGTTCAGGACACTGGTGTAAACATGGACATTCAAGGTCTGTCCTCTTGGATGGATAATCTCACTACAAGGATACAAAACATTCAAGATTTTGTGGTTCAGAATCCGATATCAGAGCCTATTATTCCAATTCCTGATTTGTTTTTTGGTGATAGATCTAAGTTCTTGAATTTCAAAAATAATTGTAAATTGTTTCTTGCCTTGAAACCTCGCTCCTCAGGTGACCCTGTTCAACAAGTAAAGATCATTATTTCTTTGTTACGTGGTGACCCTCAAGACTGGGCATTTTCCCTTGCGCCAGGAGATCCGGCATTGCGTGATGTTGATGCGTTTTTCCTGGCGCTTGGATTGCTTTATGACGAACCTTATTCAGTGGATCAGGCAGAGAAAATCTTGCTGGCTCTGTGTCAGGGTCAGGATGAAGCGGAGATATATTGTCAGAAGTTTAGAAAGTGGTCTGTGCTCACTCAGTGGAATGAATGTGCCCTGGCATCAATCTTCAGAAAGGGTCTCTCTGAAGCCCTTAAGGATGTCATGGTGGGGTTTCCCATGCCTGCTGGTCTGAATGAGTCTATGTCCTTGGCCATTCAGATCGATCGACGCTTGCGTGAGCGTAAAGCTGTGCACCATTTGGCGGTACTATCTGAGCATGGGCCTGAGCCTATGCAATGTGATAGGACTTTGACCAGAGCTGAATGGCAAGAACACAGACGTCGGAATGGGCTATGTTTTTACTGTGGTGATTCCACTCATGCTATCTCCGATTGTCCTAAGCGCACTAAGCGGTTCGCTAGGTCTGCCACCATTGGTACGGTACAGTCTAAATTTCTATTTTCTGTTACTCTGATTTGCTCTTTGTCATCCTATTCTGTTTATGGCATTTGTGGATTCAGGCGCTGCCCTGAATTTGATGGACTTGGAGTATGCTAGGCGCTGTGGTTTTTTCTTGGAGCCCTTGCAGTATCCTATTCCATTGAGAGGAATTGATGCTACACCTTTGGCCAAGAATAAGCCTCAGTATTGGACCCAATTGACCATGTGCATGGCTCCTGCACATCAGGAGGATATCCGCTTTCTGGTGTTGCATAATCTGCATGTTGTGGTCGTTTTGGGGTTGCCATGGCTACAGGTTCATAATCCAGTATTGGACTGGAAATCTATGTCTGTGTCCAGCTCGGGTTGCCAGGGGGTACATGGTGATGTTCCATTTTTGTCTATTTCGTCTTCCACTCCTTCTGAAGTTCCAGAGTTTTTGTCGGATTATCGGGATGTATTTGATGAGCCCAAAGCCAGTGCCCTACCTCCTCACAGGGATTGCGATTGTGCAATTAACTTGATTCCTGGTAGTAAGTTTCCTAAGGGCCGATTGTTCAATTTATCTGTGCCAGAACACGCCGCTATGCGGAGTTATATAAAGGAATCCTTGGAGAAAGGCCATATTCGCCCGTCGTCATCACCGTTAGGAGCAGGGTTCTTTTTTTGTGGCCAAGAAGGATGGTTCTTTGAGACCTTGTATTGATTACCGCCTTCTTAATAAAATTACAGTCAAATTTCAGTATCCTTTGTCGTTGCTGTCTGATTTGTTTGCTCGTATTAAAGGGGCTAGTTGGTTCACCAAGATAGATCTTCGAGGGGCGTATAATCTTGTGCGTATTAAACGAGGCGATGAATGGAAAACAGCATTTAATACGCCCGAGGGCCATTTTGAGTACCTGGTTATGCCATTCGGGCTTTCCAATGCTCCATCAGTATTTCAGTCCTTTATGCATGACATCTTCCGAGAGTACCTGGATAAATTCCTGATTGTGTATTTGGATGATATTTTGGTCTTTTCGGATGATTGGGAGTCTCATGTGCAGCAGGTCAGAATGGTGTTCCAGGTCCTTCGTGCGAATTCCTTGTTTGTGAAGGGGTCAAAGTGTCTCATTTTTGGGGTTCATTTTTTCCCCTTCTACTATCGAGATGGACCCTGTTAAAGTCCAGGCCATTTACGATTGGACTCAGCCGACATCTGTGAAGAGCCTGCAAAAGTTCCTGGGCTTTGCTAATTTTTATTGGCGCTTCATCGCTAATTTTTCTACTGTTGCTAAACCGTTGACTGATTTGACCAAGAAGGGTGCTGATGTGGTCAATTGGTCTTCTGCGGCTGTAGAGGCTTTTCAGGAGTTGAAGCGTCGTTTTTCTTCTGCCCCTGTGTTGTGCCAGCCAGATGTTTCGCTTCCGTTTCAGGTTGAGGTTGATGCTTCTGAGATTGGAGCAGGGGCTGTTTTGTCGCAAAGAAGTTCTGAGGGCTCGGTGATGAAGCCATGTGCTTTCTTTTCTAGAAAGTTTTCGCCTGCTGAGCGTAACTATGATGTTGGTAATCGTGAATTGTTGGCCATGAAGTGGGCATTCGAGGAGTGGCGTCATTGGCTGGAAGGAGCCAAGCATCGCGTGGTGGTCTTGACAGATCACAAGAATTTGACTTATCTTGAGTCTGCCAAACGGTTGAATCCGAGACAGGCTCGATGGTCATTATTTTTCTCCCGTTTTGATTTTGTGGTTTCGTACCTTCCGGGCTCTAAGAATGTGAAGGCTGATGCCCTGTCAAGGAGTTTTGTGCCTGACTCTCCGGGTGTTCCTGAGCCGGCGGGTATTCTCAAAGAGGGGGTAATTTTGTCTGCCATCTCCCCTGATTTGCGGCGGGTGCTGCAAAAATTTCAGGCTGATAGACCTGACCGTTGTCCAGTGGAGAAACTGTTTGTCCCTGATAGATGGACTAGTAGAGTTATCTCTGAGATTCATTGTTCAGTGTTGGCTGGCCATCCTGGAATCTTTGGTACCAGAGATTTGGTGGCTAGATCCTTCTGGTGGCCGTCTTTGTCGCAGGATGTGTGTTCTTTTGTGCAGTCCTGTGGGACTTGTGCTCAGGCTAAGCCCTGCTGTTCTCGTGCCAGTGGGTTGCTTTTGCCCTTGCCGGTCCCGAAGAGGCCCTGGACGCATATTTCTATGGATTTTATTTAGGATCTCCCCGTCTCTCAAAAGATGTCGGTCATTTGGGTGGTTTGTGATCGCTTTTCTAAGATGGTCCATTTGGTACCTTTGTCTAAATTGCCTTCCTCCTCTGATTTGGTGCCATTATTTTTCCAGCATGTGGTTCGTTTACATGGTATCCCGGAGAACATCGTTTCTGACAGAGGTTCCCAGTTTGTTTCAAGGTTTTGGCGATCCTTTTGTGCTAGGATGGGCATTGATTTGTCTTTTTCCTCAGCTTTCCATCCTCAGACAAATGGCCAAACCGAACAAACTAATCAAACTTTGGAAACATATCTGAGATGCTTTGTTTCTGCTGATCAGGATGATTGGGTGTCCTTTTTGCCGTTGGCTGAGTTCGCCCTTAATAATCGGGCCAGCTCGGCTACTTTGGTTTCACCGTTTTTCTGCAATTCTGGTTTCTATCCTCGTTTCTCTTCAGGGCAGGTTGAGTCTTCGGACTGTCCTGGTGTAGATACTGTGGTGGATAGGTTGCAGCAGATTTGGACTCATGTGGTGGACAATTTGACATTGTCCCAGGAGAAGGCTCAACGTTTCGCTAACCGCCGGCGCTGTGTGGGTCTCCGACTTCGTGTTGGGGATTTGGTTTGGTTGTCGTCTCGTTATGTTCCTATGAAGGTTTCCTCTCCTAAGTTTAAGCCTCGTTTCATTGGTCCGTATAAGATTTCTGAGGTTATCAATCCTGTGTCATTTCGTTTGGCCCTTCCTGCTTCTTTTGCCATCCATAATGTGTTCCATAGGTCGTTATTGCGGAGATACGTGGCGCCTGTGGTTCCATCCGTTGATCCTCCTGCCCCGGTGTTAGTTGAGGGGGAGTTGGAGTATGTGATGGAGAAGATTTTGGATTCTCGTGTTTCGAGACGGAAACTCCAGTACCTGGTCAAGTGGAAGGGTTATGGTCAGGAAGATAATTCCTGGGTTTTTGCCTCTGATGTTCATGCTGCCGATCTGGTTCGTGCCTTTCATTTGGCTCATCCTGGTCGGCCTGGGGGCTCTGGTGAGGGTTCGGTGACCCCTCCTCAAGGGGGGGGGGGGTACTGTTGTGTATTCTGTTGTCGGGCTCCCTCCTGTGGTCATGAATGGTTCTTCGGCTGGTTCTGTCCATGGACTTCCTCTGGTGGGTGTTTCTGAGTTTCACAGGTGACGAGGTTAATTCGTTAGCTGCTGCTCTATTTAACTCCACTTAGATCTTTGCTCCATGCCACCTGTCAATGTTGTGTATTGGTCTGTTCACTCCTGGATCGTTCTTGTGACCTGTCTTCCCATCAGAAGCTAAGTTCCAGCTTGTATTTCTTTGGTTTGCTATTTTTCTGTCCAGCTTGCTATTTATTTGTTGTCTTGCTTGCTGGAAGCTCTGGGACGCAGAGGGAGCGCCTCCGCACTGTGAGTCGGTGCGGAGGGTCTTTTTGCGCCCTCTGCGTGGTCTTTTTGTAGGTTTTTGTGCTGACCGCAAAGTAACCTTTTCTATCCTCGGTCTGTTCAGTAAGTCGGGCCTCACTTTGCTAAATCTATTTCATCTCTGTGTTTGTATTTTCATCTTTACTCACAGTCATTATATGTGGGGGGCTGCTTTTTCCTTTGGGGAATTTCTCTGAGGCAAGGTAGGCTTTATTTTTCTATCTTCAGGGCTAGCTAGTTTCTTAGGCTGTGCCGAGTTGCATAGGGAGTGTTAGGCGCAATCCACGGCTATTTCTAGTGTGTTTGATAGGTTTAGGGATTGCGGTCAGCAGAGTTCCCACGTCCCAGAGCTCATCCTTATTATCAGTAACTATCAGGTCATTCCGTGTGCTCTTAACCACCAGGTCCATTATTGTCCTGACCACCAGGTCATAACACTAGTGCCCAACAGTGCTACCTGCACTCTAAGCACACTATTCAGTATCTATTTGCAGTGCCTGTCTTTACTGCACCGTGCGCAATCAGTGCGCTTTCCTGACAGCCGGTCAGAGTAGATGGGAATTCCCGCTTGGACTTGGAGCGCTTGGAGGGCGTCCTCAGGCACAGGCTCAAAAGCCACCGAGAGTCAGAGCGAGTCCAATCACCAGTTTAGTGGGGGTGATTCATAGAGATCCCACTAGTGTCTTTCAGCTGCACCCTGTGACTGCTAACAGGGTGCAGCGTAATTACGGCGACTCTGTGAAGCAACAGAGTTCGCTTCCATTCACACTGGGTGAGGTCTAACCCATGTTTGAAAAAGCGTCCATCCGCTATTACTCAGAAGCAGGTGCCATCTCTGCACGGTGAACCCCGGACTGCGAACGCACCTCATATTTTATAATATTATTATTTGGTGCGTTCCGCCAGTCCTAACACACGTTTAGGGTATGTGCACACTCTACGGAATGGTGTGCTGATCTTTCCGCACTGATTTTGGTAAATCCGCAAGTAAACTGCACTGCGGATTTACCGCGGAATTACCGAGGATTTACCACATTTTTTGTGCAGATTCCACCTGCGGTTTTACACCTGCGGATTCCTATTGAGGAGCAGGCGTAAACCACTGCGGAATCCGCACAAAGAATTGACATGCTGCAGAATATAAACTGATGCGTTTCCACGCGTTTTTTTCAACAGCATGTGCACTGCGGATTTTGTTTTCCATAGGTTTCCATGGTACTGTAAACTCATGGAAAACTGCTGCAGATCTGCAGCGTCAAATCCGCTGCGGATCCACAGCAAAATCCGCAGCATGTG
Organism: Ranitomeya imitator; assembly: GCF_032444005.1. Taxonomy (NCBI): domain Eukaryota; kingdom Metazoa; phylum Chordata; class Amphibia; order Anura; family Dendrobatidae; genus Ranitomeya; species Ranitomeya imitator. The sequence continues at coordinate 416,005,681 of NC_091285.1, read as the reverse complement.
CACATAGCCTTACATGACAAAGGCACCCAATGCATTAAGACTGTCGATTTTCTCTTTGGTATTGATGATAGTGCATGTTGAAGCAAACGCTCTTGATTCATTAAGAGGGACATACCTTTCAATGAATCAGGCGAGGCACGCAGTGGCATGAGATTTTTTATGCACCTTGACACAAATCTTACTTCAGTCCATGCTGGACTAAGATTTGTAGGATAGTAAAAGCTGGGCCTCGTCATGAATTAGATGAGCAGGAATCACCGCATCCCATCAGGTCCCCATTTTCTTTAAAACACAGCAGGCGTATGTTAGCTGCAAGCCATTAGGAAATTCTGAAGTACAGGTCATACAGCATGGCAGATTTAGTATTGTAGCTGTGCCACATTTCTGGTGAAATTGTGGCAGAAATCATTTTAACACATGTATTAATAAAATATTACGTAAAGAACATATTTGTATCACATTTTACAATTTGTAAAAATGTGCAGAAAAGGGAACATGGTTTTATCATGTCAGTGAATTTATTACTGATATGTCCCATTTTCTATAATAAGAGGTGGCATAATAAAGGAAAGAGAATCTAAAGGTGCGCCAAAAAATGTGCTAATCTATTTTATAGTTTGCTCCACTGCATTTTGTCTCATCTGACTAAATTTTCGCTAACTAAATGATTGACATCAGTCGTAAAACTACTACATTGTTATTTGTTTTCATTTTACTTGCCTTTTGTTTAATTGTGGCATTTTTTTGTCGATGACCTAGGTATGTCGTTTTTCTGCTACTTTGTGACAACATTTTTCTTTCTCACCTTTTCTTCCCATATTTTAATGTGACAAATTCTTTTGTGGTTTTATCATATAGAGTTTTGAGAAATCTTGGAATGACATGATCTTTGAATCATGTGTATTGTAATACAAATACCACTGGTACTAAAGCATATTTATTGAAACAGAAAACAAAAAGCACAGAAAACTGCCATTAAACATCCCACATAAAGATAATAACAAAAGAGAAACCTCACTAAATGCACAAAAATCAATAATCTATAAAAAATTAGACAGAAATAGAGGGGTTCAAAAATAGGACAAAATTAGTAGTTCTACGTCAATAAGCATGAGAACATATACACAATAAGACGCATATAGAACAAAATAAATGTTATTATACAGAAAAAAGGACAATACACCAAAATAAAAATAGCCACTGGTGTCTGGAAAAAATCAGGCTAGATCTGAGTGGCACCACATTGGGTAGGGGGCAAAAATACAAAATTACACAAATGAGTAAATGGCAGAAAGTAACTATGTTATATTAGGTAAAAATACCCATATTTCCAAACAAGACAGTCTGAAATAATACATATAACAAAAACTTTTTTTCACCATAGCTACATCTATATATTAGAAACAAGATCACAGTATAAGGAGACTAATGATGATAAGACCGCCACATACTGCCAATAAATATCAAGGATACTACATAATAATGACAAAGATACCTTACCAATACCCAGATAATGGTGCCACTTCCCCTACGCGCGTTTCGGCGGCATGCCTTTTTCCAGACACCAGTGGCTATTTTTATCTTGGTGTATTGTCCTTTTTTTCTGTATAATAAAATTTATTTTGTTCTATATACGTCTTATTGTGTATATGTTCTCACCCCACATAAAGATGTGAGCTTTTTCAAATGTATCTTTTTTACCCAAAAACTTAGACAAAAATGTTCCTTAAGGCAGCTTAAAACATGTCTTTTAATTAGAGGTGTTTCATAATTGTTTTTTCCTTTATACTCTTGTGAGACTCCATTTTGTGTAAGATTTCCTATGGTAGAAAGAATGTAGATAAATATATTATTACTCTACTTTGTTTCGTTATTCCATTTGTATATACAGTCTTTGTGAAAGTGGTTTTGTACATCTATGGTGGTGTCCTAGTTTCCAGTGTAAATGGACTGTGGATTGTTTTTTATTACCGAGCCTCCTGGGCTAGTCGGAATCTAGTTAGAATGTGGTTACACTTTAGAATTGCTACAAAGGTGGACAAACACTTGAAATAACTGTCAAGTCAGAAGTTCATTTGGCTGACAGTTATTTCTCCCGACAGCTATTTCTCTGGACAGTTATTTTTCTGGCAAATAGTCCACTCATACATAATGGTAATTGATTTAATGAGAAATTTGACTACAAAGTCCACACCTGAACGTATAGAAAACTTCAAGGAAAACATTTTCAATTATTTGGAATTCAATTCTTCAGCTTTTTTGCAGCATGTTTTCAGTATTTTTATCACACATATAAAACAATTGCTAAGTGAAAAAAATGCGTCAGAAATGCTGTTATCAGTTTTTGCAGCATTTTTAGTAAAGAAAACAGCAGGATGTGAAACCCATCTGTTTTTGTCAATTGTTTTTCCTAAGTCCAAGTATTATTTAATTGACCCCTTAATGACAGCCAATACCCATTAAAACGGCACCCGCTAAGAGGCCTTATTCCTCACCACTGTTTTAAATAACCTTCAGGAATAAATAGCAACTCCCTGCAGCCGAAATTCCCACGGGTGACGTGTGCATGATTGCTGACACCTTCCAGGATCTGCCCCGAACGGTTTTGGAACCGATTGGAGATGATTAACCTTTGAAATACCGCTTTCAATCACAACAGAAACATCTAAGTGGTTAAAAGAGGATTAGAAAAACTCTTAATCATAATCGTGGGTGCCAATTGTATCCTGAAGTCATCTGATGACCCCAAGACTGTTTTGAGTACCCGGCATCAAATTGGAGGATATTGCTTACCTGTTTTTGTGAGTTTTCTGGAATAAAGACATTTTATGTTGAACTTTCTTAGGTCCCTGCCTATCTGCCACACTGAGTGAACACTACTGCCTGCATATGGTAGAGAATGTGGGCAGTGTAAACTGAGGCATACCTGTTTTGAATTCTGTTATCGAACTCCCTCCTGTGGTCATGAATGGTACTTCGGCGAGTTCTGTCCATGGACTCCCTCTGGTGGCTGTGAGTGGAGCTGCTGCTTCTGAGGTTCCTTCCACAGGTGACGTAGTTTATTCTTTGGCTGGCTGCTCTATTTAACACCACTCAGATCGTTACTCCATGCCAGCTGTCAATGTTCTTGTACTGGTTCAGTTCGCTCTTGGATCTTTCGGGTGACCTGTCTACTCCAGCAGAAGCTAAGTCCCTGCTAGTTTATTATTTGTTCTTTGTTTTCTTGTCCAGCTTGCTATCATGATTTTGCCTTGCTAGCTGGAAGCTCTGGGATGCAGAGTGGCACCTCCGCACCGTGAGTCGGTGCGGAGGACTTTTTGCACACTCTGCGTGGTCTTTTGTAGTTTTTTGTGCTGACCGCAAAGATACCTTTCCTATCCTCAGTCTGTTTAGTTAGTCTGGCCTCCCTTTGCTGAAACTTGTTTCATTCCTGTGTTTGTGACTTTCATCTTAACTCACAGTCAATCTATGTGGGGGGCTGCCTTTTCCTTTTTGGGAATTTCTCTGAGGCAAGGTAGGCTTTATTTTCTATCTCTAGGGCTAGTTAGCTCTTAGGCTGTGAAGAGGCGTCTAGGCCGAGTTAGGTACGCTCCACGGCTATTTCTAGTGTGTGTGATAGGATTAGGGGTTGCGGTCAGCAGAGCTCCCACTTCCCAGAGCTTGTTCTGTGTTTGTTTAACTATCAGGTCGTTCCAGGTGCTCCTAACCACCAGGTCCATAACACATACCCCAAAGCAAGTTGCATGTCGGTTATCAAACCTGCAATGCTACATCTTAAGCCTTCCAACAAGATGGAGGAAATAATTAATCAGTTGGAAGTTACTCAGCAGCAGCTGCAGTTTCAGTGGCAACAGCAAGACCAGCAGCTTCAATGGCAACAGCAGGAGCAGCAACATCAGAACAATCAGCAGCAGCTGCTGTACCAAAAGCAGCAGAAGACTAATGACCTGATTCTGCAACAGATTGCAGTACTGCGAGAGACACCCCCACCACCAGCCCTGATTCGTTCTGAGGATCGGGACAAAGTCCGGTCAATGTTGAGGAACTGGAGTCTGGAGGATGACATGGAAGACTTCCTCGCTGTTTTCGAACACTGAGCAGAGCTGGAGAGCCTGCCTAATTCCCACTGGGCTAAAGTGGTGTCCCCATTCCTAATGGGAGATGCTCAGAAAGCCTACTTTGACCTCAGTTGGGTGAATGCTTAGAACTATAGGAAACTGAAAGGTGAGATCTTTGCCCTACTGGGGGTGAACACATATGTACAGGCACAACGAGTGTTTCAGTGATCCTTTGTGGAGGTCCAATCCGCCATGTCTCAAGCATATGACTTGCTGCAGCTAGTGAAAAAAATGGATCCAGCCTGAGATCTTGACTCCTTCCCAGATAGTAGAGAGGGTAGTAGTTGACCGGCTTTTGAGAACTCTGCAAGCAACTATACAGTGTTGTATGGGGCAAGTGGATCCAGCCTGATTGAGCGGTATATGGCCACTCAGGACTTCATATGAGACTCTGCCTCAGTATAGTTATCATGCAGACCCTGGATAGCCCAGGAGACTGGAAAAAAACATGACCCTCTGCTGGCGTCAGTCAGGTCCGAGCCCATATTGAGGGGCACCCCAGAGTGAGGGTGGCAGGAGACCAGTTTCCCCTAAACCGGTCTCGTGGACTAGCAGTGCCACAACTATTAGGTGTTGGTGGTGCCAAGGGCCAGGACATGTGACTATCAACTGCCATCTGATGGCTGAACCCATGGACGGCGGGTTTACTCACCATGTATCAATGTATGCCCAGGTCGTCTTCACTGTAGATGCCTTCATCCCAGTAGGTGAACCCACCTGTGCCAAATGCGCTAGGCCGAGGCTCTCCTGAACTCAGGGAGCATAGTGACACTTGTGCTTGGGTCATTCGTCTCGGGGTTAGACCCACTGGGAGAAAGGTTAATTACATATGCATTCATGGTGAACTCTGCAGTATCCGACAGTGGAGGCTACATATTTTTACGCCATGTGTAGAGGTTAAACATGAGGTGGGAGTGGTGACCCTTCCTTATGGGGCTGTTCTGGTTAGAGGCTTGCTCCTGTTCTGGTCCCTGTCGGAGAATAAAATTAACCCTCCCAAGGTAAATATTTTTCTGGGCGTGGAGCCTGAAGATCCTGAGACAGGGATTCCTGCCGTAGGGGTCACCCAGATAGCAAAAGAGTGTGAACACAACAGGCTTACCCTAGAGGTGATGACAGGAGAGATCAAGGAAACCCGCATAATTCCAGAGCTGAAAGCGCCCTGGAGGACTTTTGGGACAGCCCTGCTCCAGGATCCCACTCTGACATGGACATGGGAAAGGGTGATATAGGTAAATGTTTTGGGTCAGCAACTGGGTCTTTCAGCCTGCTAGTTGACCATTTGATTTGCCCTGGTGCAGTATGTCCTTTTTCCTAGACTTGGCCAAACAGTACGGACATGGTGCAAATCACACTTGCAAAGTGGGCACAGATGAAGTACCTCTGCACCCTTCTGCACAGTTTTGAAATGGCTACTAAGTTGTTTAGCACTGACAATGCTATCATTAGCATCACTATTCTGGTCATATACATGCTAGAGTACACTTTGAATAGTCTGTATGAGGAGGTGTTGATCACAGAGGAAGAGGTGGAAGCAGAGGAGGATGCAGAAGAGATAACAATATCTCCAATTTCTGGACTGTCGCTGCACAGGTGGGTGCCATGATAGGTGGTTTACAGTGATCGAGGGGGTCTTATGATACCAGACAAACTGTTAGTGAAGGAGCCAAGAAACAAATGGAGGAGGTCGAGGAGGAACAGGTGATGGACACGCAACAGTCAGGAGATTAAGATGATAATGATCCCCTCTCTGTTGTCCATGGGAGAGGATGGAGGAAGCAATCTTGAATGATACCCCACCACCAACACACCATGGACTTGGACCTCATGGAAGCGCCTGACACATAAGCGATGTTAGGGTTAACGGATGGCACTAAATAAAAATAACTACTATAGTGTGATCGCAACCCGGGGTCCACCATGCAGAGATGTTAACCTGCAGCTAAGGTAATGGCAGTACCATGCAAGGGAACTCAAAGAACACATGGAGTTAATCATCACTCCATGAGAACTGTGTGCTAATTACCGTACTCTGATAACTGCTCAGAGAGGTGAACACAGTAGCGGAACAGATGCTCTGCTCTAGAGCTGTGTCCCTTGCACACAGTAACAAAGCAGCCTCTGCACAGAACGGTGCAGCTAACTGCCACAAAGGAGATATGGCGCTAGATGCGACCCCTGTTAACCTCACAGGGAGACGTAGCCCTCTGGCGGGATAGAGGATACTTAGTGATTTCTTGGAGAGCACATGCACTCAACACCTCCTCTCCAGAGAAGCCGGAATTCTAATGGCTTAAATGCCAGCCCTGAATTCACACACACACTAGCTCCTCTCCGGAGATGCTGGAATTATAGCGGCTTACAGCCAACCCTGAGCTAATGCATGCAGAGATCACACTGGTGCAGAGTCCCATACAGACACATAGGCATAATGACACTAGCGCATCCGCGTGGACCTCTGAGACCATTTTATATGTTTCAGCTCATGTCCAGTCGGACAGGACCTTGCTCGTGAGCCAATCCGGAGCTGTCACATCACCAGAGCAGCTGATGACCGACCACTAATGAAAGAGTAGTAACTAGACAGACAGCGTAAAATCCTGAGCAAGATGCTGTAACTGAAGTCTTTGCTCAGCAGCACCCATAGCGGCCGAAGCCGGATGGGAGACTGCAGGTGCAGGCAAGGCTTGGGATCCACCCTGTGCTACCAGAGAATCCCGGTGCCTAACAAGTACCTTTTTGTTTCACTATCTTCAACATGATGCCCATATTTTTAGGGTTAGGATCTCCAATGACTTTTGCACCTTAGTTGCAGACTGGGCTGACTAGGCGATGGTGGAGTTTTTAATGTCATGCTTTGATCTAACATTATTGCAGTCGGTGCCACCTTTGTCGTGGCTTCTGTGCCTCCTTTTGCTATTGCTGCCGATGTTAAAAACAATGTTTTGAAATATGGAGGCTTGAAGTTGGGTCTCCATCTGATGGGTTGCCTGTTGTGGAAGGTGTGTCAGAGGCCTATTTTACTGTTTCTACTGTTATATACTGTGGAAATTGATGCCATTTTAGTGGTGTGTGCAATAAGTTTTTGAAACGTGGAGACTCCTAGTTGGGTCTCCATCTGGAGGGTTGACTATGTAATTAGGGTTTCCAGACAGGCAGGCCTGCACTTACTTTCAGTCAACTACCTCTTTTACTTTCCTTACATTTTTCTACCAATAGTACTGTATGAAACTGATGTTTGTGCCATCTGAATGTGGCTGGGATAAGAAAAATGGAGCTGTTGCTTGAGGTATCAGGGCTTCCAGCAAAGAAGGCTTACACCTCTCCCTTAACCACCAGTTCCTCATTTAAACTTCAGTTCTAACCTGTAAATGCTGGTCCTGACCCTGATACCTCATGCATGGCCCATGGTTGACTGCTGCTGTTCCATGTGCAATTTTCTACTGTGAGTCAATTGATGACACTTTTCCTGGTGTCCGGCCCTAATTTTAGCTGTTTGGTAAGCTTTTTGTCTCCACTTAAGTGTTGTGTATAGGTTTGGTTTTATCCTCCCATTGATTTTAATTGAGTTCTGGTACGTTCATTGAACTGTTCGGCGAATGTCTAAATGTTCGGCAAATCAAACCAAACTTTGAAAGGTTCACTTATCTCTACTAGTGAGCACTAGTGATGAGCGAGAATGCTTGTTACTTGGGTTTCTCCGAGCATGCTCGGGTGGTCTCTGACTATTTTGGCGTGCTCGGAGATTTAGTTTATGTCGATGCAGCTGTATGATTTACGGCTGCTAGACAGCTTGAATACCTGTGGGGATTGCCTGTTTGTTAAGCAACCCCCTCATGTATTCAAGCTGTCTAGCAGCTGCAACTCATGCAACTGTGTACTCGGAGACCACCTGAGCATGCTCAGAGAAACCCAAGTAGCGAGCATACTCGCTCATCACTAGTGAGCACCTGTCAAGAAATACAGCACCAAATGGGGAGTCGGTCAGTGGACAGCACAACAAACACATAATGGGATAGTAAAGGGTAGAGGAAGGCCCTACCGATAGGAAAAGAGGGATGGACACCACCGCCATCAGGAACCTCGTCCCTCGCTGTGACCTAACAGTGCCCTGGCTAGTGCACTGGCTGGCAAGGGCACTAGCCTCATCACTTCAGATGGAACAACACAGGGGAAAGTGACAAACACCACACATAGCTTCCAGACTCTGCTGCCAAGCTCCACGCCACAGATGACACAGAAACAGGACTCCAAACTCCAGAAGTAGCTGACATCAGAAAGTAATAATAGAACACAGAGAAACAGAATAGGTCATAGAAAAGGTGATCACCACAAATTCGGATATAGCAAAAATTAGACACAGCTTTATTTATGTAGAAATGTACAAACACAAGGCAAAACACACACATTGAAAACATTTAAAAAGGGAACATATTTATGCCCTATACAAAACAACCCCTGATAAGGCTAGAGCCTGCACATGACACAGAGGTACAATGGAAACATAACCTGCAATAAGGTGCCTATATAGACAGCATGGCCAAAGTGTGGATGTAATATATAAAAACAGCCCATATATGCAATGACATTGTGGTAGCTTGAAAGTACAATAAGTATATATCTAAAGAGGTATATCAATAGTACCGTGCAGCATAATACCAAATCCACTAGTGATATGATGGACTACCAATAGAAAACCAAGATGCAGCGCATAATAGAGAAGCAGGACTACTTATTGCACTACAGATAACACATAGTAAATCGGCCACACACCCAAATAGGTCTGGGGGCTAGAGAAGGGAATATCAAAGCAGCATGTCTGCCTCCGAGAATGCCCGCTCAATAAACAATCACATTATGCCATGAAGAAACCAAAGACCATGACATCAGAAAGCTGCAACTGCAGGGCCAGTCTCCATAGAATAACTCTATTACCAACAGTCAGCTGATGAATCAGGTGACCATTTAAAGGATGGTGGAAGTAGTCACCACCAACATCAGCTGACCAAGCAACTCTGCAGTTGCAACAGATTGCCAGCAAGGGAAATTGACATAAACCCCTACTGGTCCTGAAAGGTAAAAAGCTACATTTAAAACATAGTGGAAACAGAGCTGCCACAAATCCAAAAATGGATCGTGAGTCACGATTCGTGACAGCACCTCATTAAAACTGGTGTGCACTATACCAGTCTCAAATTGATTCCACAGTGTTCTCTCTGTACAAGTTCCTCCTTTGTGGTGAAGACAGGAAGATACAGGCATTGTATAGGAGAAAAGGCCAGAGGAATTGAGCATTATCAATATGAGTGTAAAGAACTGCTGGAGGACATGTCCAATAGCAGCAAATTGTAAAAATAGAGCAGGAATCTGGTGTGTGGTAAAATGAGAAGTCAGAAATGGTGCATTTAAAAAAATAGTGTATCTGCAAAGATTAATGATTTTAGACATAGAATACACTGAGACAACTATGTACTCAAAGGAATACCCTTCAAAATCATATACACATCTGCAATGTATAAGCTGTTTAGTTGGTTCTGATGGGAACTACAGTAAATTGTCATAGCTTATGGGCCTTGATATCATTCTTGTAAGCACTTAAGGATGAAAATATTAGTACAGCAAAATGTAGGTATACGCTTCCTGGTCTTGCTGTAGTGTAATATGGTAGTAAGAAAGTTAAAGAAACTTGAACATAAAAGTCCTCTACGTGGAAGGAAAAAGAAACAGAATGGCTCTTTATTGGGTCAGTTCATTTAACTTAGGAGTAATTTACTGTAGTAGAATAAGACAAGTGATCATGTTTAGTGTTTGAGGTTGTAGAGAGGACTTTGTGGCCCTGGAACATGTGGTTTTATTGAGATTGGTGTACCCAATAACAATCTTTGGATATTAACCAAAAAAGATCAATTCTTATTGTATCTCTGTGCCAACTATCAAGTGTTCCACATCACAACAAGTTTCTAACTCTGGTCATCTTTATTATTCTGTCGTGGATTGGACATAGTTCTGCATAAAGATGAGAGACAATGCCATTTTCTAGCTCCATTCTTAGCTACTATTGATACACATTTCTATTGAAAATTATGTCATGAAATACCTGTAACGGGGTCTACCAAGCTGGGGTACCTCTTTCAGTACCACCCCGTGTTTCAGGAGGTCCACTCTGCTTTTGCTGGATTTTGAATGAAGGACGCTGGCTGGAATTCCTTGATTACGTGAGAGCATATAAAAGCTGACTGCTACTCCACGAATTTCCAGTCTAAAAGACCACACTTTATTTACAACACACAGAATATATAACACAGATACACAGGGCAGGCCAATAGAAAAAACAGGCCAGACATACATTACAATAGCCGCAGGGGGCCAGAGCCTGCTGGAATTTACTGTGGGAATTACAAAGGTGAGGGAGGTCAGAAGGAGAATATATTTTCCCCTCTGCCCAGGGATGCAGCCTGTGGACTGATGCATTTCACATGGAACCTATTATACAAAATATATATATAGCATAACATATTCTTTGTGCTGGGGGTTCTGTAACAATACCCATTAGATAGAAATTTTGTGCACAGAGTTGATAGGAAATATAGTGAATAAAACAGTGAAATGTGCTGTTTTTATCAATTTCTCATGAAATAATACATACATACTTTTTGGCTTATTATAGTAAAGAGGTGAACTTGGTGTAGTCATCCAATTTTCTGTTTATTGTGCATAAAATCTATGCTAGTCTCAGTAACTAACTGAATACCTGTTCTATATGCAAAACTGCCATATCAAGCAATAAATTATACACTTGTGCTTCTTGCAAGGTCATGTGCTGTGTTTTATTGGTGCAAGTACTAAATATACGTATGAGCAAGCAGGTGTGCAGTGTAAATTATCCTCTCATAAAAATAGCAAAAAATAAATCAATCCATCTAAAGTTTTTCAGTAAGAAAATCCTTTTATTATGACTTTCAAAGGCTGTGGTGATGAAATCTACACCTAGATTCCAACCGCATTTAATGTTTGCATGCCTAATAATATACAAACCTTTATTACTTTATATAAATCCTAGTGCTAGGGCGGCAGTGAATGGAGAAAACTATTTTTTGTTTAATATATCTCCTGGACCTTGACAAGGGTGCCAGATTGCCTATAATCATTTGCTATAATAAATGGGCCTCTAGCTTTGATGATTAGACATGACCCTTGGATTAATGGATTAATGGATTCTCCTTTGGAAAATATCAAGATTAGATTTTATAGTACATGTTCCTTTCTTATATTAAATTTGTTTTGCACCAATAACAGTGCTCCATTCATTGAGTGACCAACATCAGCATCACCAGGAAGAAATCTCTGATTTTAGTCAACACTCCATTGTTATTAGACAGTACAAAGCAAGAGCTACCAAGATTTTTGTTTTATAAGTAACCTGTTCCTCTCAACTAGTTTGTACCTATTTACACTGTTAGGCCACGAGCACAGGTTGAGTATTTGTAAGCCAAAGGAGTGGGTGATACGTGCAGTAGTGGTGCACATATTTTTATTATATTTTCCTCTGGTCGTTCCACTCCTGATTTGGCTTAGAAATACTGAGGTAAAAAAACTCACCAAATACTTAAAGCAGGCACGTGGCCTTATAAGAGCGAAGCAAAGATGCATCCTTTTATTTTCCAGAAAACAGGGTGCTCCTATGATTTTAAGTAGCAGTGCGCCTATATTAGCATAAACCTATGTTTTTGGTTACTCAGGCATATACTATACTGCTTCATGCTATTTCATAGACCATGCAATTATTCTAAATTTTTCCTCATACCTTGTCCACATGTAGCGCACCAGAGTCCTGGTCGTTGCAGTACTGTCGCTCTGCCACTAAGGGGAGTGATGTTATGTCCGATTGCACTAAAGGAGTTCACCTGACCAGGTATCACAGTCACACATTACACTTCACACTCCGGCCATCAGGGGGAGCAAAAGGCACTATGCATTAGGCCACTCCTCACACTGGTAAAACTGGGGGTCGGATAGGAAGTTAGGGCAGAACGCAGCCTGGGAGAGCTCCAGGGAGGACCTGTCAGGGGTGGGTTCCTGGCAGGTACCTAGCGGAAAGAGTAGAAAGTGACGGAGCCACGCCTGCACTACCTTGCGGTGGCATCCTAGGAAAGGACACGAAGAGAAGGATATTGTGGAGAAGTAAGAAATGAGATCAAAGCACAAAGGAGAGCCAGTAGGAGTCGTGCCCCGAGAACGGCAACATCCTACTGAGGCGCGTAGCCGGTGGCCGGAACACCGAGGAAGTAACTGACTCCAAGTATTACTTCAAACAGCGGCAGGACAGTTGATTATAGGTTGGCTGTCTACCATACATCACCTAAGAAGACATAGGGGGCAAGCGTGGAGAGGGGCGTCTCTAGGGTCCCAGAATAGCTCCGAGCCTTCCCGTCAAATGGGTGCATCCTATCCAGATAAACTTGGGGGACAGAGAGAGAGAGAGAGAAAGAACGAACTCAAAAGTTGTGAGGAATATCCCGAATGCTCAGCAGGGAAGGACTACAACACACAGGCGCTAGTGGTAGGCACTGATTTCCACCTACAAAGGGAACTCTGGATGTGCCTTCGGACCGGCCGGTCTCAGCCAGCTCTGTTAGCAGTGCTCTGGATTGCGGATCCCGAAGCCTTCAGTAAAAGGTAAAGAGACTGCAACCCTGTGTCCTCGTTATTACCTGTGCCTCACATCATCACCACCTACACCACTGGGAAGCCCTGGGGATATACTTCACCTGTGGGAAGGTATACCATCTAGCTGCCATAACACCACCCCAGTGAGCCCAAGCAGCGTTGGTCACCCTGACCGAATACCACAGGTGGTGTCACGAAACCTTGGCCGACTTTCATCACCTTTCATTAAACGCCCCTTAGCAGGATCACGGACCGGGTCCAGCCACCGTGACAGCCTCAGAACCAAGACAGAGAGGACCGGTATCGAGTAACCCACGGCCCTGCGTCTGGGGGCGCTCCACACATTTCTTCCTTTCCTGATAATTCCAAGGCACGTAAGGCAGATAGGGCATAATTCAGGGTCAAGTAGGACAAGGCACCAATACAAGGATAAAAGATGCTTTCTCTTCTGATCTTGTCAGCATGCTAAATGCCCCCAAACATCTTTAACTACATAGTCCCATGAGGATCAGTTTGAGTCAAGGGAAGAAATAAGCTAACTTGTTCAGAAAACGCTCACCAATCTCAAATTCAGCATGAATGTTGCAGATTCAGATCCATATTCTGATTCCCAAGCATTTTCCGCAAAATTTGGCCACATTTCGGTAAATGTTTGCGTTTCCACTAATGCTTTTGATAGGACTTTGGCTACGTTATTGGTGCTGAATGATGACCAGGGAGGACATGTTTGATGAGGGGAGTTTGTGGGGATTGTATTTTTTTAATTAACTTAATGTGTTGGGATTCATGCAACCAGTCAGGGCGCTGAAACCAGCCACAGCATCCAGACACAAGAGCTTCTGTCATTAGCTGCCAAAATCACATGTGCCTCTCCATATAAAAAGCAGACATGTTTTTGTACCATTTTGTCAGTGTAACAATGCAGAGAGGCTGCTCCTACTGTTGTTGCAAGTAGTCAGATAGTTCAGACTACTCAACCTTCCAGTATCTAAAACATTTGTGCCATTAGCATGGGCTATACACCAGGCCTCATTCCAGAATCGAAATTGTTTGTGCAAATAGTGTGAGACAGACACCAGGACACATTTCAGAATCTAAGTAGTTTGTGCCAATAGCGTGGGCCCTACACCAGGCCTCATTTCAGAATCTAAATCATTTGTGCTAATATTGGGGTCCAGCCATGAGTCCACATTTCAGAATCGAACTCCTTTCTGCTAACAGTGCGGACCATACATGAGGCCACATTTCCAAATCTGAATCTTTTCTGTTAATAGTGTGGGTCATACACCAGGCCACTTTTCCAAATCTAAATCCTTTCTGCTAGTAGTGTGGGCCATACTAAAGGCCTCATTTCATAATCTAAATTGTTTGTGCCTATAGTGTGAGCCAGAAACTAGGCCACAATTCAGAACCTAAATAGTTTGTGCCAAAAGTGTGGGTCAGACACCAGGCCACATTTCCGAATCTAAATACTTTCTGCTAATAGTGTGAGCCATACACCAGGCCATATTTCAGATTCTAAGTCATTTGTGCTGATAGTGTGGTCCAGCAAGGAGTCCATATTTCCAAATCTAAATCCTTTCTGTTAATAGTGTTGGCCAGACACCAGGCCACATATCAGATTCTAAATTGTTTGTGCTAATATTGTGGGTCAGACACCATGCCACAATTCCAAATCTAAATCCTTTCAGTTAATAGTGTGGGTCATACACCAGGCCACATTTCAGAATCTTAATAATTTGGGAAAATAGTGTGGTCAGACACCACGACACATTTCTAAATGTAAATTGATTCTGCTAATATTGTGGGCCATACACCAGGCCACATTTCAGATTCTAAATCGTTTGTGCTAATAATGTGGGCCATACACCAGGCCACATTTCAAAATCTTAATGTTTCTGCTAATAATGTGGGCCATAGAGCAGGCCACATTTCAGAATCTACTGTAAATGCTTTTTTACTAATAATGTGGGCCGAAGAGCAGGCGACATTTCAGAATCTAAATAATTTGCCGTAATAGTGTGGACCATACACCAGGAACATTTCTGCATCTAAATCTTTTCTGCTAATAGCCTGGATCAGACACAATGCCACATTTCTGAATGCAAATTGTTTCTGCTAATAGTGTGATCCAGACACCAGCCCACCTTTTTGAATTTGAATGTATCCTACTATTAGTGTGGTCCAGACACATTATCTCAGAAAATAAATACTGATTGTTAATTTTGTGAAATGTGACTGACAGGTCTGGGGCTAGGGTTGTGAAACAGCTGCTTAAATGTGGGAAAGGATACATCCAACATGTGTGCATAAAAGCGACAGGGCCGCCATCAGGGCATTACAGCCATCACTACAGTATGGGGCCCGATGAGCTGAAGCAAAAAGGGGGGCCCGCACACGCTGGCAGCCCAGTCTGGGCGGGCCCCCCTCTCTTTGCTAATGCTCATCGGGCCCCTGGGATATTTTGTTTAAAGCTGCCGCAGACCAGATACATAACAACACTGTGGTGATTTAAAGTTACACCTACAGCGTTGTTAATGTATCCGGCAGAGAGAAATGGGCACTATACCTTTAATTTGCGGGCCCTGGTGCATCATGGTCCCGACGTCACGTTACACACTGAGCACTTCCTCATTCTGGAGGAGTCACGTGTGGCGTGTGTTGTTGTCGGGCGGGCTGAGGCAGAGAGCAGGAGGAGTGAGGAGACTGCACATCCAGTGAGAAGAGGCTTCGGGTGGCTGCATCTGCTGGCGGTAACTCAGGTATCTCCTCCTCCCCCTTTTCTGGCAGTTGTGCAGCTCTGTGCTCTTAGTCACGGAGAACTGTCACTCCAGTCCTGTTGGACACAGTGGGGGCAGAAAGCTGGACACAGTGGGGGCAGAAAGCTGGACACAGGGGGGCAGAAAGCTGGACAGAGGGGGGCAGAAAGCTGGACGCAGTGGGGGCAGAATGCTGGACGCAGTGGGGGCAGAATGCTGGATGCAGTGGCGGCAGAAAGCTGGACACAGTGGGGGCAGAAAGCTGGACACAGGGGGACAGAAAGCTGGACACGGGGACAGAAAGATGGACACAGTGGGGGCAGAATGCTGGACGCAGTGGGGGCAGAAAGCTGGACACAGTGGGGGCAGAATGCTGGACACAGTGACAGGGGCCAAATGCTGGACACAGTGGTGGCAGAAAGCTGGACACAGTGGGGGCAGAAAGCTGGACACAGTGGGGGCAGAAAGCTGGACACAAGGGGGCAGAAAGCTGGACACAGGGGGGCAGAAAGCTGGACACAGTGGGGGCAGAAAGCTGGACACAGTGGGGGCAGAAAGCTGGACACAGGGGGGCAGAAAGCTGGACACAGGGGGGCAGAAAGCTGGACACAGTGGGGGCAGAATGCTGGACGCAGTGGGGGCAGAATGCTGGACACAGTGGGGGCAGAAAGCTGGACACAGTGGGGGCAGAAAGCTGGACACAGTGGGGGCAGAAAGCTGGACACAGTGGGGGCAGAAAGATGGACACAGTGGGGGCAGAAAGCTGGACACAGTGGGGGCAGAATGCTGGACACAGTGGGGGCAGAATGCTGGACACAGGGAGGGCAGAATGCTGGACACAGTGGGGGCAGAAAGCTGGACACAGTGGGGGCGGAATGTTGGACACAGGGGGGGGCAGAAAGCTGGACACGGGGGCAGAAAGCTGGACACAGGGGGGCAGAAAGCTGGACACAGTGGGGGCAGAAAGCTGGACACAGTGGGGGCAGAATGCTGGACACAGTGGGGGCAGAATGCTGGACACAGGGAGGGCAGAATGCTGGACACAGGGGGGGCAGAAAGCTGGACACGGGAGCAGAAAGCTGGACACAGGGGGGCAGAAAGCTGGACACAGTGGGGGCAGAATGCTGGACACAGTGGGGGCAGAAAGCTAAACACAGTGGGGGCAGAAAGCTGGACACAGGGGGGCAGAAAGCTGGACACAGGGGGGCAGAAAGCTGGACACAGTGGGGGCAGAATGCTGGACACAGTGGGGGCAGAATGCTGGACACAGTGGGGGCAGAAAGCTGGACACAATGGGGGCAGAAAGCTGGACACAGTGGGGGCAGAATGCTGAACACAGTGGGGGCAGAATGCTGGACACAGGGAGGGCAGAATGCTGGACACAGTGGGGGCAGAAAGCTGGCACAGTGGGGGCAGAATGTTGGACACAGGGGGGGCAGAAAGCTGGACACAGGGGGGCAGAAAGCTGGACACGGGGGCAGAAAGCTGGACACAGTGGGGGCAGAAAGCTGGACACTGGGGCAGAAAGCTGGACACAGTGGGGGCAGAATGCAGGACACAGTGGGGGCAGAAAGCTGGACACAGGGAGGGCAGAATGCTGGACACAGTGGGGGCAGAAAGCTGGACACAGTGGGGGCAGAAAGCTGGACACAGTGGGGGCAGAAAGCTGGACTCAGTGGGGGCAGAAAGCTGGACACAGGGGGGCAGAAAGCTGGACACAGGGGGGCAGAAAGCTGGACACAGTGGGGGCAGAATGCTGGACAGAGTGGGGGCAGAATGATGGACAGAGTGGGGGCAGAATGCTGGACAGAGTGGGGGCAAAAAGCTGGACACAGTGGTAGCAGAAAGCTGGACACAGTGGGGGCAGAAAGCTGGACACAGTGGGGCAGAATCCTGGACAGAGTGGGGGCAGAAAGCTGGACACAGTGGGGGCAGAAAGCTGGACACAGTGGAGGCAGAAAGCTGGACACAGTGGGGGCAGAAAGCTGGACACAGTGGGGGCAGAAAGCTGGACACAGGGGGGGCAGAAAGCTGGACACAGGGGCAGAAAGCTGGACACAGTGGGGGCAGAATGCTGGACAGAGTGGGGGCAGAATGCTGGACAGAGTGGGGCAGAATGCTGGACATAGTGGGGGCAAAAAGCTGGACACAGTGGGGGCAGAAAGTTGGACACAGTGGGGCAGAATGCTGGGCACATTTGGGGCAGAATGCTGGACACAGTGGGGGCAGAATGCTGGACACAGTGGGGGCAGAAAGCTTGACACAGTGGGGGCAGACAGCTGGACACAGTGGGGGCAGAAAGCTGGACACAGTGGGGGCAGAAAGCTGGACACAGTGGGGGCAGAAAGCTGGACACAGTGGAGGCAGAAAGCTGGACACAGTGGGGGCAGAATGCTGGACACAGTGGGGGCAGAATGCTGGACACAGTGGGGGTAGAATGCTGGACAGAGTGGGGGCAGAATGCTGGACAGAGTGGGGGCAGTAAAGCTGGACACAGTGGGGGCAGAATGCTGAACACAGTGGGGGCAGAATGCTGGACACAGGGAGGGCAGAATGCTGGACACAGTGGGGGCAGAAAGCTGGCACAGTGGGGGCAGAATGTTGGACACAGGGGGGGCAGAAAGCTGGACACAGGGGGGCAGAAAGCTGGACACGGGGGCAGAAAGCTGGACACAGTGGGGGCAGAAAGCTGGACACTGGGGCAGAAAGCTGGACACAGTGGGGGCAGAATGCAGGACACAGTGGGGGCAGAAAGCTGGACACAGGGAGGGCAGAATGCTGGACACAGTGGGGGCAGAAAGCTGGACACAGTGGGGGCAGAAAGCTGGACACAGTGGGGGCAGAAAGCTGGACTCAGTGGGGGCAGAAAGCTGGACACAGGGGGGCAGAAAGCTGGACACAGGGGGGCAGAAAGCTGGACACAGTGGGGGCAGAATGCTGGACAGAGTGGGGGCAGAATGATGGACAGAGTGGGGGCAGAATGCTGGACAGAGTGGGGGCAAAAAGCTGGACACAGTGGTAGCAGAAAGCTGGACACAGTGGGGGCAGAAAGCTGGACACAGTGGGGCAGAATCCTGGACAGAGTGGGGGCAGAAAGCTGGACACAGTGGGGGCAGAAAGCTGGACACAGTGGAGGCAGAAAGCTGGACACAGTGGGGGCAGAAAGCTGGACACAGTGGGGGCAGAAAGCTGGACACAGGGGGGCAGAAAGCTGGACACAGGGGCAGAAAGCTGGACACAGTGGGGGCAGAATGCTGGACAGAGTGGGGGCAGAATGCTGGACAGAGTGGGGCAGAATGCTGGACATAGTGGGGGCAAAAAGCTGGACACAGTGGGGGCAGAAAGCTGGACACAGTGGGGCAGAATGCTGGGCACATTTGGGGCAGAATGCTGGACACAGTGGGGGCAGAAAGCTTGACACAGTGGGGGCAGACAGCTGGACACAGTGGGGGCAGAAAGCTGGACACAGTGGGGGCAGAAAGCTGGACACAGTGGGGGCAGAAAGCTGGACACAGTGGAGGCAGAAAGCTGGACACAGTGGGGGCAGAATGCTGGACACAGTGGGGGCAGAATGCTGGACACAGTGGGGGTAGAATGCTGGACAGAGTGGGGGCAGAATGCTGGACAGAGTGGGGGCAGTAAAGCTGGACACAGTGGGGGCAGAGTGTTGGACACAGTGGGGGCAGAAAGCTGGACACAGTTGGGGCAGAATTTTGGATACAGTGGGGTAGAATGCTGGACACAGTGGGGGAAGAATGCTGGACACAGTGGGGGCAGAATGCTGGACACAGTGGGGGCAGAAAGCTGGACACAGGGAGGGCAGAATGCTGGACACAGTGGGGGCAGAAAGCTGGACACAGTGGGGGCAGAATGCTGGACACAGTGGGGGCAGAATTCTGGACACAGTGGGGGCAGAAAGCTGGACACAGGGAGGGCAGAATGCTGGACACAGTGGGGGCAGAATGTTGGACACAGTGGGGGCAGAATGTTGGACACAGTGGGGGCAGAAAGCTGGACACAGTGGGGGCAGAAAGCTGGACACAGTGTGGGCAGAAAGCTGGACACAGTGGGGGCAGAAAGCTGGACACAGTGGGGACAGAATGCTGGACACAGTGGGGGCAGAATGCTGGACACAGGGAGGGCAGAAAGCTGGACACAGTGGGGGCAGAATGCTGGACACAGTGGGGGCAGAATGCTGGACACAGTGGGGGCAGAATGCTGGACACAGTGGGGCAGAATGCTGGACAGAGTGGGGGCAGAATGCTGGACACAGGGGCATATTGTGAGACCCGGGGGCAGAATGCTGGACATGGGGGCATGGTTGGAGACATAGGGGGCAGAATGGAGACATGGGGCATGATTGGAGACAAGTGGCAGGATTTCAGACATGGGGGCATGGTTGGAGACATAGGGGGCAGAATGGAGACATGGGGCATGATTGGAGACACTGGGGGCAGAATTGGAGACAGATCGTGCAGGATCATGGGGCAGGATGGATACGTTGGAGACAGATGGGGCAGGATGGAGAGATCACATGGGGCGATCATATGGGGCAGGATGGGGAGATCATATGGGACAGAATGGATACTCATGAGGGCAGGATGGGAGAACATATGGCTGACGCCAGGGGCTAATTTAGGGATATTATTACTGCAGTGATGTATTTATTTTATTTTTTAAAGACACGGTTTTAAATGGGGGGGGGTGGTCCTGTTACTGTGTAGAGTGACACTATGTTGCCTCTTTTTCTTCATGTGGTGTAATGTAGAAGTTGGGAAAAATAAAGTAATGTATTCTACAAGCAGAGCTCGAGATAACTGTGTTATTTCCTGCAGAGACGAGTCCTGGCTGGATGAAGTGATGGCGGTCTGGGCTGGATGAAAGATGAAGGACTTCACCTAGAGACGTCACTGGTGAGTCAGTGTGTTACCTATGCACTGACACTATACACTGTATACAGAGCTCCTGTGTATAATTTCACTAGTGATCACTGTATTATCTGTACACAGACACTGCATACTAAGTACAGATTTCCTGTGTATAATGGCACTTATGGTGATAGTATGGTGCTTTTTTTTAAATTACTGATCAGAATTGTAGTATTCAGTCACTATGTGGTGGTAATATGTGGTCTGGACATGGTGTTGGGGTATTTGTTCCTTGTATGTGATATTATTCGATCACTGTGGTGGTAATATGCGGTCTGGACATGGTGTTGCGGTATTTGTTCTTTGTATGTGATATTATTCGATCACTGTGGTGGTAATATGTCATCTGGTCATGGTGTAGCGGTATTTGTTCCTTGTATGTGATATTATTGGTCATTTTAAAAATTGAAAAATAAATAAAAATATACCTAAATTGTATTGCATATTTTAACAAATATTTAATAGGTTACAGTAGAGTAAGGCCCGGCCAAAAGTGTTTACCGTGTTATGGTGGCGGCTTAAAAAAATCTTTTGGCCAAAACAAAAGCTGCCGGCTATATGTGTTATCTGGTGATGGGAACTGTCAATGTGTGATAGGTGAGAAGTGGAGTTTTTCCAAGAGAGAGCGGTGGGACTGTGGACAGTTCGAGGGGTGGAGCATAGAGGCGGGGCTGGGGTGGAGCCTGGGCGGAGTCTCAAGGGGGCCCCGAAAATTTTGCCAGTATGGGGCCCCGAAATTTCTAGTGGAAGCCCTGAAAAGCGAGGTCGTGGTGAAAGGCGGAATACATAGTTACATAGTTATTAAGGTTGAAGGAAGACTATAAGTCCATCTAGTTCAACCCATAGCCTAACCTAACATGCCCTAACATGTTGATCCAGAGAAAGGCAAAAAAAAACCATGTGGCAAAGAGTAAGCTCCACATTGGGGAAAAAAATTCCTTCCCGACTGCACATACGGCAATCAGACTAGTTCCTTGGATCAACGCCCTATCAAGGAATCTAGTGTATATACCCTGTAACATTATACTTTTCCAGAAAGGTATCCAGTCCCCTCTTAAATTTAAGTAATGAATCACTCATTACAACGTCATATGGCAGAGAGTTCCATAGTCTCACTGCTCTTACAGTAAATACAGGAATAGGCATGGTGTTCAAGGTGTACGTGGAATTGGTGGTAATGTTACTTAAAGCTCTACTAAACAAACAACGTCTCGTCCTATCCAAAGACAACTGCCAACAGGTTCCTGGACGAGCTACCCAACTCTCTTTCTTTGGCAGCAGCACAGTGGTATGACTTGCAGATAAGGGTCAGAAAGAGCATGTGCTCCAGGGGATGGTAAGCGTCGCATTAAGTGGCCTCTTCTCCTCTTTCTCCTCCTTAACATCACACAGTACAATCTTCAGAGGTGGCACCCTAATGACCCTTCTTACCCCGAGACACAACTCTAAAACCATCCAACCGACTGTGGGGTACGACAGATGGGCGAATCTGCAGAGCTATTCACACATTCTATTCCATCAGCATCAGAGGTCTGCTCCAAAGATTCACAGAATCAAGAGCAGAAAAGCATCTGCCCAACATTTTTACAGCTGGATCTGGGGCCGGAAGAAGTAGGGTCCAAGCAGAATCCAGACCTTCATCACCAGACGTTAATTCCCTGGGGGTGGAGGGGATCCTGAGGAGAATCAGATACCTGAGATGCACGCTGACTGTACTGTGCTCCAGGGCAGGAAGAGGAGGAGGGTGACTCAAAGGATGAGAAGTGGGAGAGCATGGAGAATGACAATGAGTTTGTAGATCCAATTTTGTGTGAACCCAGAAGAATGCATCTGAGTAGTTCAACAGAGGAGGTGGAGGAGTAGGAAGGTGAGTAGATTATGTTGAGGTTTGCTGCACAGACATGGTGTGATGCAACCATGACAAGTATTACATCCTCAGCCACATCTCTGGTTGTGATCACCACTTGTCGAGGGTCTGCAGTTCTCAGGGGCAAAAGAGTTGCCTAGCCTGACCTTTTTTTGAGACCACAGAGCATGACCCAACTCATGTTATCTGCCAAATTTGCAAAAAACGACTCGGTAGAGGCAAAAATTGCAATAATTTTACTAATATATACATGAACTGGTACATGTGCCTTCAATATGTGTTATTCTGAGAATCTCACTGCACTAAAATGTGGACTAGTGGGCCACACAAATCACCGACTGTTTCATCAACAGCATTTGCTGCTTCTTCCTTCTGTCACCATGGCAAATGTTCTCACACAGGTTTCCATCCACAGAACCTCCACCTCCTTGCAGTTGGGGTGAGTGAGAGCCAGTGAGAGCCAGTCAGTGGTTACAGAAGTGGAGATGCCATCTGTATTTGCTTCACCGAGCACACCACATCTTTCTCAATTCACCATTACATCTTCATCTGCACCTCAGTCACAGTCCAGCAGTTTGTCCTCTTCAATCTACTCCACTCTCACTCAGCACAGCAGCCAGCCCTTGGTCCCACAGTTAAGGTCACGTAAAAAAATGTTTCTTCCTGCACGTTCTAAAGCTGAGCTTGAACTCTACCATCTCCATTCTCTTGACAACAGAAATGCTGCCTTTTGGTCTGGTGGATACAGATGGTTTTTGAAAGCTGATAGCTGCCGCAGTCTCCCAGTATCAGTTGTCCAGTTGCCATTAACTCTCTAAGAAAGCTGTGCCTGCGCTACACTAGCATGTCACAGACAACATCACTCATTCCTTCATAAAACCTATGTCTGCCAAGGTGCATTTCACCACTGACAGCTAAAAGAGCAAATATGGCGAGAGGCGTTACATCTTGCTGACTGTGCACTAGGTGACTCTGGTGGCTTTGCAGAAAGGAGGGCAAGGGGCTGCTCCACAAGTGTTGGAATCCCCAAGGCTTGCAGGACAAACATCTGTATCAAAACCTCTGTATCTAACACTTCCACCACTGCTTCTACCTCCTCCACCTCCTGTAGGGCTGCTATTTACGCCCTAAACCTTTTCCTTAATGAAACATGCATTCCAACAGTGCAGAGTGTATCCCCCC
Organism: Ranitomeya imitator; assembly: GCF_032444005.1. NCBI lineage: Eukaryota > Metazoa > Chordata > Amphibia > Anura > Dendrobatidae > Ranitomeya > Ranitomeya imitator. The sequence continues at coordinate 415,982,160 of NC_091285.1, read as the reverse complement.
ACCTCTGTACTGTGCAGCCATAGCTCCCTGCAATCAAGCAGTGTTTAAATTAATATGCCTTGGCGATCGCAGTCACACAGCTCAAGAATTGTGAACAGCTATCCAGGCCGAGTTTTAGTAATGGCTGTCTTCACTGAACCTGATGCCAGGGAAGGCCATGTGTGATAATGTGCAAACCTGTTGGCTGCCCAACACCGTAGCAACCTCACACACGTGCCTTGCATAGCTTACATCCTCAACCTGGAGGTACAGCAATTTCTCCACCACTATCCCAGCCTGGATGCACTGTTACAGAAAACACGGTGACTGTGTGCTAACTTACATCATTCGCGCCCTGCAGGTAATCGAATTGCATCGCTACAGAGGTCTTTCGGCCTATCAGTTAACCGTTTGATATGTGATGTGCCGACACAATGGAATTCCGCTCTGCACATGTTGCAGAGACTGTAGTCCCAGCAATGAGCTCCGTGCAATATGGCCTTTTGCTTAGCCTGGGCCAGCGCAGTACGGACATGGTGCAAATCATGCTTGTGGAGTGGGTGCAGATGACGGACATCTGCAGTCTTCTGCATAGGTTAGAAATTGCTACTAAGATAGTTAAAACTGACAATACCTTCATCAGCATCACTATTCCAGTCATCTAAGTGCAAAGTACAAGCTTGAGTGTTTCCCCGCTACCAACACACCATGGAGTTGTACCTCATGGAAGTGCCGGACACATGAGCGCCTTTTTGCTGCGCTATCTGCAACATGATGCCTGTGTTGTTCAGGTTACAAATAGTGCTGACTACTGGGTTGCCACTTGTTTAGATTCACAGTACAAGTGTAAATCTTTGCCAGATGCTTCGCCTCCAGGAAAGGAACATGTGCATGCTAGAGTATCAAAGATAAAAAAAATGGGATATAGTGGTAGATTCTTCTCCGCGCCGCTCATAAACCTAGAAGTCCAATTCAGTAATCCAAAGTGGCTTTATTTCAATGTGTTTCGGAGCACCACGGCTCCTTCATCAGGATCCACGTGGTAAGGTATATTTCATGTGTTATCATGATGAAGGAGCTGTGGTGCTCCGAAACACGTTGAAATAAAGCCACTTTTTCATTGGATTACTGAATTGGACTTCTAAGTTTATGAGTGATGCAGAGAAGAATCCATCTTTAAATCCCATTTTTTTATCTTTAGTGTGGTCACGAGGAGACCAGTGAATCTGCAGCAGCTTAAGTGTCTATAAGCCTTTGTAAGGGCTGGATCTGGTGAGTAAATTTGATTGGAATTTATCTCTCTATATCCAGATAAGACCCTATTGTGCTCCAATTTCCTGCTAGCCCTTTAACCCCTTCCCGACCTTTGACGCATACGCTGCGTCATGAAAGTCGGTGCCATTCCGACCCATGACGCAGCATATGCGTCATGGCGGAATCGCGTTCCTGCAGGCCGGGTGAAAGGGTTAACTGTAATTTCACCCGGCGTGCAGGGACAGGAGGAGTTGTACTTGAGCCCAGGGGGGGTGGCTTCACCCCCCCGTGGCTACGATCGCTCTGATTGGCTGTTGAAAGTACAACTGCCAATCAGAGCGATTTGTAATATTTCACCTAAAAAACTGGTGAAATATTACAATCCAGCCATGGCCGATGCTGCAATATCATCGGCCATGGCTAGAAACACTAATGTGTGACGGTACCTTAAGGTTGGAGTTAGAACTAGGGTTAGGGTTAGGGTTATGGCTAGGATTAGGGCTAGGGTTAGGGGTAGGGGTAGGGTTAGGAATGTGCACACGTATTCTGGTCCTCTGCGGATTTTTCCACAGCGGATTTCATAAATCTGCAGTACTAAACCGCTGTGGATTTATCGCGGATTTACCGCTGTTTTTCTGCGCATTTCACTGCGGTTTTACAACTGCGATTTTCTATTGGAGCAGTTGTAAAGCCGCTGCGGAATCCGCAGAAAGAAGTGACATGCTGCGGAATGTAAACCGCTGCGTTTCCGTGCAGTTTTTCTGCAGCATGTGTACAGCGATATTTGTTTCCCATAGGTTTACATTGAACTGTAAACTCATGGGAAACTGCTGCGGATCTGCAGCGTTTTCCACAGCGTGTGCACATACCGTTAGAATTAGGCCATGTGCACACGGTGCGGATTTGGCTGCGGATCCGCAGCGGATTGGCCGCTGCGGATCCGCAGCAGTGTTCCATCAGGTTTACAGTACCAAGTAAACATATGGAAAACCAAATCCGCTGTGCCCATGGTGCGGAAAATACCACGCGGAAACGCTGCGTTGTATTTTCTGCAGCATGTCAATTCTTTGTGCGGATTCCGCAGCGTTTTACACCTGATCCTCAATAGGAATCCGCAGGTGAAATCCGCACAAAAAACACTGGCAATCCGCGGTAAATCCGCAGGTAAAACGCAGTGCCTTTTACCCGCGGATTTTTCAAAAATGGTGCTGAAAAATCTCACACGAATCCGCAACGTGGGCACATACCCTTAGGGTTAGGGTTGGAATTAGGGTTGTGGTTAGGGTTAGGGGTGTGTTGGGGTTAGGGTTGTGGTTAGGGTTATGGCTACAGTTGGGATTAGGGTTAGGGGTGTGTTGAGGTTAGTGTTGGAGGTAGAATTGAGGGGTTTCCACTGTTTAGGCACATCAGGGGTCTCCAAACGCAACATGGCGCCACCATTGATTCCAGCCAATCTTGTATTCAAAAAGTCAAATGGTGCTCCCTCACTTCCGAGCCCCGACGTGCGCCCAAACAGTGGTTTACCCCCACATATGGGGTACCAGCATACTCAGGACAAACTGCGCAACAATTACTGGGGTCCAATTTCTTCTGTTACCCTTGAGAAAATAAAAAATTGCTTGCTAAAACATCATTTTTGAGGAAAGAAAAATTATTTTTTTATTTTCACGGCTCTGCGATGTAAACGTCTGTGAAGCATTTGGGTGTTCAAAGTGCTCACCACATTTCTAGATAAGTTCCTTGGGGGGTCTAGTTTACAAAATGGGGTGACTTGTGGGGGTTTCTACTGTTTAGGCACACCAGGGGCTCTGCAAACGCAACGTGATGTCCGCAGACCATTCCATAAAAGTCTGCATTTCAAAAGTCACTACTTCCCTTCTGAGCCCCGACGTGTGCCCAAACAGTGGTTTACCCCCACACATGGGGTATCAGCGTACTCAGGAGAAACTGGACAAAAACTTTTGGGGTCCAATTTCTCCTGTAACCCTTGGGAAAATAAAAAATTCTGGGCTAAAATATTATTTATGAGGAAAGAAAACGTATTATTTTCACGGCTCTGCGTTATAAACTTCTGTGAAGCACTTGGGGGTTGAAAGTGCTCACCACTACATATCTAGATAAGTTCCTTTCGGGGTCTAGTTACCAAAATAGGGTCACTTGTGGGGGGTTTCTACTGTTTAGCCACATCAGGGACTCTGGAAACGCAACGTGACGCCCGTAGAGCATTCCATCAAAGTCTGCATTTCAAAACGTCACTACTTCACTTCCGAGCCCCGGCATGTGCCCAAACAGTAGTTTACCCCCACATATGGGGTATCATCGTACTCAGAAGAAACTGGACAACAAATATTGGGGTCAAATTTGTCCTGTTACCCTTGGGAAAATTAAAAAATTCTGGGCTAAAAAATTATTTTTGAGGAAAGAAAACTTATTTATTATTTTCACTGCTCTGTGTTATAAACTTCTGTGAAGCACTTGGGGGTTCAAAGTGCTCACCTCACATCTAGATAAGTTCCTTTCGGGGTCTAGTTTCCAAAATGGGGTCACTTGTGGGGGGTTTCTACTGTTCAGCCACATCAGGGGCTCTGCAAACGCAACGTGACGCCCGCAGAGCATTCCATCAAAGTCAATGTTAGGACTGGCGGAACGCACCAAGAGAGATGATATAGATGCGTTCGCAGTCCGGGGTCCACCGTGCAGGTGAAACCTGCTGCTAGGAATTGACAGACTATATGGCGGTATCCAAAAGTATACACGCGTGGGTTAAACCTCACCCAGCGTGAAGAAAGCGATCCTGTTGCGTCACAGGACCGCGGTACCGCACATAGAGCGCGAGCAAGTGGTCAGCGAACTTAACCCCAACAGGGATTGTAGTCCGATTAGACCCTTGCTGGCACTACACCGCTACTGGGTGTGTAAGGAAATATATAATTATAGCACCGAAGTGCGAACTGTGCCGTGCTGGCAGGTACCACTAAGCACCCAGACGTGGGTCAGGAAGCGCCCACTGGCGCGTGGCATCGCACTGGCGGTCACAGCAATAGACGCTGATACGTGTGTGACACGTTGAGTGATTAGTCGGGCGCTAGATAGCAGCCATACACCATACGCGAACAGTCATACAATAGGGTAGGGGTATTTAATGAACGACTTGCACTCACAACAAACACACGTATTAAATTGTACACTAGTGCATGGCCGTGCGGTCATGCGCAGTTTATATAGTTGCAAGACAGGAAGTGGCCACAGAAACTTTGCCCTTCCAAGACCTGCCAAGAGGACCAATAGAATGCGCTGCAGAGTCTGAGCACATGACCCTCGATCTCCAACGGGAGATCTTGCCCTGGGCATGCTCAGTGTGCGCAGACAAGGACTTAGTCCCAGAGAAGTCCACTCGCTGCTGACCAGCACTGACTTTAATGGCAGGAGCTGAAGAAGCAGCAGTAACTCTCTGAACAGAGTGAGACCGAGCAAGACGCTGGGACCGACGTCCCTGCTGAGCAGGCTCCACTGCGGCTGGATAGGAATGGGGGACCACAGCGGAGACGGCTCGAGATTCCCCCTGTGCAGAAGCGGGAACTCGAGACCTAACATTACCCCCCCTCCTAGGGCCCCCCCCTCCTTGGGCCTCGCTACGCTCGAAGGCAGCAATGAGCTGTGGGGCCCGAATGTTTTCAGCAGGCTCCCATGACCTGTTCTCTGGACCATAACCCTTCCAATCCACCAGATAGAACTTTTTGCCGCGTACCACCTTACACCCCAAAATAGCGTTCACCTCGTAATCGTCTGTAGACGAACCCGATGTCCCGGCAGATGACTCGGAAAACCGGGACATGTATACGGGTTTCAAGAGGGACACATGAAAGGTGTCGGTGATACCCAAGCGTGGAGGAAGAGCCAGGCGGTAGACCACAGGATTAACCTGTTCGAGAACCTTGAAGGGACCCAAGTAGCGAGGAGCAAACTTAGTGGACTCAACTCGCAGCCTGATGTTACGGGCGGAGAGCCACACCAAGTCGCCAGGAGCAAAGGTCGGAGCGGGGCGCCGATGAACATCGGCGGAGGACCTCATTCTCTCCTTGGAAGCCCGAATGGCATCCTGAGTGCGATCCCAAATGTCCCGTGCCTCCACAGCCCAGTCTGCCACTCTGGAATCGGCGGAAGACACGGGCATGGGCAGAGGTACCCGCGGATGCTGACCATAGTTAAGGAGGAATGGAGTCTGTCCAGTGGAGTCAGCTACAGCATTGTTAAGAGCAAACTCCGCCCACGGTAGCAAAGATGCCCAGTTATCTTGCTTAGCAGAGACAAAATGTCGCAGATATGTGACCAAGGTCTGGTTGGCTCTCTCCACCAACCCATTCGTCTCGGGATGATATGCCGAAGAGAGATTCAACTCGATACTGAGAAGGCGACAAAGCTCTCTCCAGAACCGAGACGCAAACTGGGGACCCCGGTCACTGACAATTTTGTCTGGCATACCGTGAAGACGGAAGATGTGTTTAACAAACAATGCTGCCAAGGCCCGTGCAGAAGGTAGCCGAGGAAGCGGCACCAAATGCACCATTTTAGAAAAATGGTCGGTGATAACCCAAATGACAGTACAGCCACGTGACTTGGGCAAACCCACCACAAAGTCCATCCCGACCATCTCCCAGGGCCTGTCTGCCACCGGCAGAGGGTATAACAAGCCAGCTGGCCGTTGACGGAGAGACTTATTTTTGGCACAAGAGACACATGCCCGAACGTAGTCTCTTACGTCACGAACCATATGTGGCCACCAATACATTCTCGCCAACAACTCAGATGTCCTCTTTGCCCCAAAGTGTCCACCCACTCTGGACGAATGAGCCCACGAGAGAACCTCCGGACGCAAATTGATGGGAACAAAAGTCTTGCCCGGTGGCACAGACTCAAGCGAAACCGGAGCTACGGTTCTCAGACTCTCTGAAGGGACAATGAGCCGAGGCTCGTCCTCCTCCTCCACAGTTGACACCAGGGAGCGAGAGAGAGCGTCAGCACGAATGTTCTTCTCCCCGGCGAGATAATGTAGAGTGAAGTGGAACCGGGAGAAAAACAAGGACCATCTGGCCTGACGAGAATTCAGCCGCTGGGCTGTCTGTAAATAGACCAAATTCTTGTGGTCCGTGAAGACTTGGAATGGGAACTGAGCACCCTCCAAGAGATGTCTCCATTCCGAAAAGGCCAACTTCATTGCCAGCAGCTCCCTATCCCCGATGGAGTAATTTCTCTCCGCTGGTGAGAAGGTCTTTGAGAAGAAGAAGCATGGGTGCTTCCGACCTTGAGCATCCTTTTGATAGAGGACTGCTCCTGCACCAACGGATGAGGCATCCACCTCCATTAGGAATGGCTTATCCACATCGGGACGATGTAAGATGGGAGCGCTAGCAAAGTGGGACTTAATAGAAGTGAAGGCCTTGGAGACCTCTTCGGACCACAATTTAGGATTCGCTCCCTTCTTGGTGAGGGATACCAAGGGAGCTACCAGGGTTGAGAAGTGGGGGATGAACTGACGATAGTAATTTATGAACCCCATAAAGCGCTGCACCGCTTTCAGAGAATGGGGTTCCTGCCAGTCCATCACTGCCTGTAGTTTGGCAGGATCCATAGCCAATCCCTGGGCCGAGATGATGTAGCCCAGGAAAGGTAAAGACTCCTGCTCAAACATACACTTCTCCAACTTGGCATAGAGGGAGTTTGCACATAGGAGGTCGAAGACTTTGCAAACATCTCTCCGGTGGGAGTCAATATCTGGAGAGTAGATGAGAATATCATCCAGATAGACTACGACCGAGGTGGAAAGCATATCCCGGAAGATATCATTCACAAAGTCTTGGAAAACGGCTGGGGCATTACAGAGCCCGAAGGGCATCACCAGATATTCATAGTGCCCATCCCTGGTGTTAAAGGCCGTCTTCCATTCGTCCCCCTCACGGATACGAATCAGGTTGTAAGCACCTCGCAGATCTAATTTAGTAAATACCCTTGCTCCCCGAAGTCTATCGAATAACTCAGATATCAAGGGCAAAGGATACTTATTCTTAACGGTGATGGCGTTAAGACCCCTGTAGTCTATGCATGGGCGCAATTCCCCATTCTTCTTCTGCACGAAGAAGAACCCTGCCCCAGCAGGTGACACTGACTTCCTAATGAATCCTCTTGCCAGATTTTCCTGGATGTACTGTGACATTGCCTCCGTCTCTGGGAGAGATAGCGGATAAACTCGACCCCGGGGAGGCTCAGCACCAGGCAAGAGATCAATAGGACAGTCATAGGGGCGATGAGGCGGAAGGACCTCCGCCGCCTTTTTGGAGAACACGTCTGCATAAGACCAATACTGCTTGGGGAGAGAGGATAGATCTGCGGGTACCTCAGTAGTAGCAACCTGAACGCACTCCCTCTGACACCTACCCCCACAAGATTCACCCCAACCCAGAATTCTGCCTGAGGACCACTCGATATGAGGAGAGTGGTACCGTAGCCAAGGTATTCCCAACAGGACCTCATCAATTCCTTCCGGAATGACGAGCAGAGAAATTATCTCCTGATGAGATGGCGACATGGACAGAGTAAAAGGGATGGTCTGGTGTGTTATCTGTGAGGGCAATGTCGACCCATTCACCACTCGCACCGTTACTGGTTGAGCAAGCATTACCAGGGGTATTGCGTGACGTTGGGCGAAGGCAGAAGACATAAAATTGCCCTCCGCCCCAGAATCCACGCAGAGCTCTACCGAGTGGGAGAATGAGCCAATAGTAATTGTCCCCTTAAAGGACAACTTAGAGGCAAACGTCGCCGTGTCTAGTGTACCTCCACCTACTACCACTAGACGCTGACTTTTCCTCGACCGCTGAGGACATCTGGTGGCTAGATGTCCTGACTGCCGGCAAATATGACAGACCCTGAGTGCACAAGCGGTCCGGGACTTAGATCCTGCTTGTGACACTTCCCTGGCCTCATGTGGCTCAGGAACCAGGACCGGAGATTCCAGAGGTTTGGCGAAAGTAGGAGCCAGCCGAAACCTCTGCCTACACTGGGCTCGCTCTAACCTCCGCTCGTTAAAACGGAGGTCAATTCGAGTGGAGACAGTTATTAACTCCTCCAGTGTGGCAGGAATCTCCCTAGTGGCCAGAGCGTCCTTTACGTGGTCAGCCAAGCCCCTCCAAAATATGGGGATAATAGCTTTATCCGACCAATCCAGCTCAGAAGCTAAGGTGCGGAATTGGACGGCAAAATGACTGACCAAGGACTCACCCTGAGTTAATGCCAGCAATTGGAGCGCAGTATCATGGGTGACTTGAGGTCCTAAAAAGACCTGTTTCAGAGCGCTCAGAAACAGCGGAGCACTCTGCACCACATGATCGCCACGCTCCCACAGCGGCGTAGCCCATTCCAACGCCCTGTCCGACAAGAGAGACACTATAAATCCCACCTTAGCCCGCTCTGTGGGAAAACGTGCAGCCAGGAGCTCGAGGTGAATAGAGCACTGACTCACAAATCCCCTACAAAACTTGCTATCACCAGAAAATTTTTCTGGCAGCGGGAGGCGAGATAATGTCGGAACAGGGGTGGCAATGGACATAGTAGCTGCAGCCACGCTGGCAGCATGTACAGCTACTGCAGTAACATCCACAGCTGAAGTCGCGCTCTCGAGAGCCGCCAACCTACCCTCCAGCTGCTGGATATACCGCAGAGATTGCTGTTTGTCTGTCATCACTAGCCAGACCCTGGCGCTAGTGTAATGTTAGGACTGGCGGAACGCACCAAGAGAGATGATATAGATGCGTTCGCAGTCCGGGGTCCACCGTGCAGGTGAAACCTGCTGCTAGGAATTGACAGACTATATGGCGGTATCCAAAAGTATACATGCATGGGTTAAACCTCACCCAGCGTGAAGAAAGCGATCCTGTTGCGTCACAGGACCGCGGTACCGCACATAGAGCGCGAGCAAGTGGTCAGCGAACTTAACCCCAACAGGGATTGTAGTCCAATTAGACCCTTGCTGGCACTACACCGCTACTGGGTGTGTAAGGAAATATATAATTATAGCACCGAAGTGCGAACTGTGCCGTGCTGGCAGGTACCACTAAGCACCCAGACGTGGGTCAGGAAGCGCACACTGGCGCGTGGCACCGCACTGGCGGTCACAGCAATAGACGCTGATACATGTGTGACACGTTGAGTGATTAGTCGGGCGCTAGATAGCAGCCATACACCATACGCGAACAGTCATACAATAGGGTAGGGGTATTTAATGAACGACTTGCACTCACAACAAACACACGTATTAAATTGTACACTAGCGCATGGCCGTGCGGTCATGCGCAGTTTATATAGTTGCAAGACAGGAAGTGGCCACAGAAACTTTGCCCTTCCAAGACCTGCCAAGAGGACCAATAGAATGCGCTGCAGAGTCTGAGCACATGACCCTCGATCTCCAACGGGAGATCTTGCCCTGGGCATGCTCAGTGTGCACAGACAAGGACTTAGTCCCAGAGAAGTCCACTCGCTGCTGACCAGCACTGACTTTAATGGCAGGAGCTGAAGAAGCAGCAGTAACTCTCTGAACAGAGTGAGACCGAGCAAAACGCTGGGACCGACGTCCCTGCTGAGCAGGCTCCACTGCGGCTGGATAGGAATGGGGGACCGCAGCGGAGATGGCTCGAGATTCCCCCTGTGCAGAAGCGGGAACTCGAGACCTAACAGTCTGCATTTCAAAACATCACTACTTCACTTCCGAGCCCCAGCATGTGCCCAAACAGTGGTTTACCCCCACATATGGGGTATCAGCGTACTCAGGAGAAACTGGACAACAACTTTTGGGGTCAAATTTCTCCTTTTACCCTTGGGAAAATAAAAAATTGCGGGCTAAAAAATCATTTTTGAGAAAAGAATTTTTTTTTTATTTTCATGGCTCTGCGTTATAAACTTCTGTGAAGCACTTGAGGGTTCAAAGTGCTCACCACACGTCTAGATTAGTTCCTTTGGGGGTCTAGTTTCCAAAATGGGGTCATTTGTGGGGGATCTCCAATGTTTAGGCACGCAGGGGCTCTCCAAACGCGACATGGTGTCCGCTAATGTTTGGAACTAATTTTCCATTTAAAAAGCCAAATGGCGTGCCTTCCCTTCTGAGCCCTGCCGTGCGCCCAAACAGTGGTCTACCCCCACATATGGGGTATCTGCGTACTCAGAACAAACTGGACAACAAAATTTGTGGTCCAATTTCTCCTATTACCGTTGGCAAAATAGGAAATTCCAGGCTAAAAAATCATTTTTGAGGAAAGAAAAATTATTTTTTATTTTCATGGCTCTGCGTTATAAACTTCTGTGAAGAACCTGGGGGTTTAAAGTACTCAGTATGTATCTAGATAAGTTTCTTGGGGGGTCTAGTTTCCAAAATGGGGTCACTTGTGGGGAGCTCCAATGCATAGGCACACAGGGGCTCTCCAAACGTGACATGGTGTCCGCTAACAATTGGAGCTAATTTTCCATTCAAAAAGTCAAAAGGCGCGCCTTCCCTCCCGAGCCTTACCATGTGCCCAAGCAGTGGTTTACCCCCACATGTGAGGTATCGGTGTACTCAAGAGAAATTGCCCAACAAATTTTATGATCCATTTTATCCTGTTGCCCATGTGAAAATGAAAAAATTGAGGCTAAAAGAATTTTGTGTGAAAAAAAAGTACTTTTTCATTTTTACGGATCAATTTGTGAAGCACCCGGGGGTTTAAAGTGCTCACTATGCATCTAGATAAGTTCCTTGGGGTGTCTAGTTTCCAAAATGGGGTCATTTGTGGGGGAGCTCCAATTTTTTAGGCACACGGGGGCTCTCCAAATGTGACATGGTGTCCGCTAAAGAGTGCAGCCAATTTTTCATTCAAAAAGTCAAATGGCGCTCCTTCCCTTCCAAGCCCTGCCGTGTGCCCAAACAGTGGTTTACCCCCACATATGAGGTATCAGCGTACTCAGGACAAATTGGACAACAACTTTCGTGGTTCAGTTTCTCCTTTTACCATTGGGAAAATAAAAAAATTGTTGCTGAAAGATCATTTTTGTGACTAAAAAGTTAAATGTTCATTTTTTCCTTCCATGTTGCTTCTGCTGCTGTGAAGCACCTGAAGGGTTAATAAACTTCTGGAATGTGGTTTTGCGCACCTTGAGGGGTGCAGTTTTTAGAATGGTGTCAGTTTTGGGTATTTTCAGCCATATAGACCCCTCAAACTGACTTCAAATGTGAGGTGGTCCCTAAAAAAAATGGTTTTGTAAATTTCGTTGTAAAAATGAGAAATCGCTGGTCAAATTTTAACCCTTATAACTTCCTAGCAAAAAAAAATTTTGTTTCCAAAATTGTACTGTTGTAAATTAGACATGTGGGAAATGTTATTTATTAGCTATTTTGTGTCACATAACTCTCTGGTTTAACAGAATAAAAATTCAAAATGTGAAAATTACAAAATTATCAAAATTTTTGCCAAATTTCCGTTTTTATCACAAATAAACACAGAATTTATTGACCTAAATTTACCACTAACATGAAGCCCAATATGTCACGAGAAAACAATCTCAGAATCGCTAGGATCTGTTGAAGCGTTCCTGAGTTATTACCTCATAAAGGGACACTGGTCAGAATTGCAAAAAATGGCAAGGTCTTTAAGGTCAAAATAGGCTGGGTCATGAAGGGGTTAAATGCTAGAGTATCGAAACATACTAGCAGACAATCTTAAGAGTGGTTTTCTCCAAGTCAGCAGTGAGGTAAACAGTGTTCATCGCAGTTATAGAATTCCAACCCTGGGAATATTGTGTCGTCAACATAAAAAAATAGCAACAGCAGTATAAGTGGCATAAGCAATTTCTGTGAGCTGTTTCACACATTTTTTAGACCATCCCATGCACCAGCAGAAAAGAGTACAAGTCTGACAGGTTGTGAACGACTGTAGAGAATGGTGCAGGAGTACCTCATGCTCAATATTAATGCCAATGGGGGGGTTGGATCCTTTGGCATTTTGGTCTTCAAAAATGGAAGCGTGGCCTGAGCCTGACTGTTACGACTTGAGGGTTTTGTCATGCCGAGCAGCCAGCGTTCTCTTAGAACGTATCTTCAACACTGCTGGTGGTGTCCTGATAGACAAGTGCGACACCCGCTAGGGCCGTGGGGTACTCAGTCTGTGTCGGGCAGTTCTTCAGGTAGTTATCACGGCAGCAGTGACGTGTTCTGTGGCCCTGGGCATGCAATAAAATGAGGGAAAGTTTATAGGGGACTTAACGTGACGCCACCTGTGGTGTTTGACAATGGATGGCTGATGCTGCTTAAGGGCACCACTGGGGCCGATGGTAACGCAGCTAGAATGGTTCTGCTCCCCATAGGTGGAGCAGGGCCCCAGGGCCACTGGTACTGTTGTAAGTAGGGTTGAACGACTTTTGTTTTTATAGGATCGGGTCGGGTTTCACGAAACCCGACTTTTTCAAAAGTCGGGTCGAGTGAAATCGGCCGATCCTATAGAAAAGTCGGGGTCGGGGTCGGCCGAAACACGAAACCCAATGCAGTGCATTGGGTTTCTAATGGTTCCCAGGGTCTGAAGGAGAGGAAACTCTCCTTCAGGCCCTGCGATCCATATTAATGTGTAAAATAAAGAATAAAAATAAAAAATATTGCTATACTCACCCTCGGACGCGCCCTGGTTGTAACCGGGAGCCTTCCTTCCTAAGAATGAGCGCCTGAAGGACCTTTCGATGACGTCGCGGCTTGTGATTGGTCGCGTGAGCGGTCACATGGGCGTCACGCGACCAATCACAAGCCGCGACGTCATCGAAAGGTCCTTCAAGCGCTGATTCTTAGGAAGGAAGGCTACGGGTTAGAACCAGGGCGCGTCCGAGGGTGAGTATATTCCTAATAGGTATATACTCACCCTCGGACACGCCCTGGTTCTAACCCGCAGCCTTCCTTCCTAAGAATCAGCGCTTGAAGGACCTTTCGATGACGTCGCGGCTTGTGATTGGTCGCGTGACGCCCATGTGACCGCTCACGCGACCAATCACAAGCCGCGACGTCATCGAAAGGTCCTTCAGGCGCTCATTCTTAGGAAGGAAGGCTCCCGGTTACAACCAGGGCGCGTCCGAGGGTGAGTATAGCAATATTTTTTATTTTTATTCTTTATTTTACACTTAAATCTGAATTCCGATACCGATTCCCGATATCTTAAACATATCGGGAATCGGTATCGGAATTCCGATTCCAGTTCAGAAGATCGCCGACCTCATGGCCGACCACACACAGGGGTCGGGTCGGGTTTCATGAAACCCGACTTTGTGAAAAGTCGGCGACTTCTGAATCTGGCCAACCCGTTTCGCTCAACCCTAGTTGTAAGGGATCGTGGACGTTGGAGTGCAGGACTGAGGGTGCGAGAAATGACTGGAGGACACGAGGGCTGTAGCTTTCTTTACCTTTACTCGATGGCTGAAGGTGCAGTCCGGGGCACGGGTAACAGATAGTAATGGAAATCTGGGCAGCTTGGAAGCAATTTAGGATCCACCTAGCCAAGTGGGTTTGGAGGTCTTCCTACTGTGCTGTCCTGTTAGGTCCAGGCTGCTTTAAGCACTGCTCAAGTTCATTTCACTTTCTGGCAGTTAAAATAAAACAGTACTTGCATGGCAGGCCACTTGAGCCTATTACAGGTGTCGCTCCTTCGTGGTGGCTCTGGGATGCTACTCTACCGCTGGATAGTAGATGGGCCAGGAGACCTGCAGTCTCCTGCACTCTGGATTTAGCTGCTGGAACTTCAGTAACCGAGCAACCATGGACTCCGGTGTCTTGTTTCTAGCGCTCTGTTCTGGGATGAGATTGGTTACAGCTCCACTCCCCAGGTTCTCCTCGACTTCTCTCCTCTCCTCTCACTCTCTCAGACTCCCTAACTCCACCTCCAGGCCAGAACTTATAGGTATGCTCCCCTGAAACCAGGTGTTAGAGCTCCTCTTTCTGGTTCGGAGTAAGGAAAAAGTGCTGGGTGCTGGTGTTACCTGGTAAGGGGACTCCTCCTTGTTTCCAGGCTTGACATCACCTCCTGTGATGGACGCAATGCCACTGTGGCAACTGTGGCAACCAATCTTCCCCCTAGTGAAATTCAGTACTCCCGAACTGAGGAGACAGAAACAAATTAACAAGTGAACAATCATAACTACCTCACAAGATTTCAAGAATAAAAATTATAAAAACCAAAGCTCAACAATAGTCCTTGCGACGATTAGTCCATTCGTCATTGTCCATTGTTCATTCCTGAGCCAAGTTGGTAACTATATACAAGAATTGTCCTGATCACAATGAGTCCAGAGACCTAATCGTCCAATAAATCAGGTAAAATTGTATTGCTCCAAAAGATCTTGCAGAGTCTCTGTGGTCTCATATGCTTGATGCTACATATTTACACTTCTTATTTACACAACCTACTTGCATGCGGAACCTTATGGGGGTCTGACCTAAGGTACTACGGGCAGACCTACGTAGCACTGGTACTGGTAGTGACCTAACTGGATTCACTGTTCTTGCTACCACTGGTGTAGTGCGCTCTCTATTGGCTATGCTGCGGGTGATTCTACATAGCACAGGTATCTCTCACGAAGAAGGACCTTGAGCTTTTCCACCCAAAGTGTCCTGCTCCATCATGGTACGCCTCTAAGACCATTGGCGCATCTCGCTTCGGGACTACCACTTGCCACTTGTTCGTGTGTGCGTGAGTTGATGTTCCTTTGACACAGCTTACCCTCATAGATGAACAGCTTGCCCTTCTCCTTACACAACTGTTGCATTTCCTGTAGAGCATCTGAGCCAGGGTGTGAGTCAGCTTGTGTCAGCAACTACTTTACTAGACAGACTGCCGGGTCGCTATCCTGTGTCTCTGCCCATCCATGGTGGGGTAGTGGGTTAAATGTGGCCTCTTGCACAACATAGCGCTTTTCCCTCATGCAATAGGAGCACTGGGCTTCCTTGTGGCAGTGGAAGGCTGGTAACTCGATTTCTTCTAGCTCTTCCAGATCTTCTCCCCCCGTCTGATAAATTGGGCATCCTGGACAGCGCATCAGCATTAGCAGTCTTATGCCCCGCTCGGGACTTAATGGTAAACTCATAGTTGGACAGACAGACCATCCATTGCTGTTCCAATGCACCTAGCTTTGCTGTTTCCAAGTGAGTCAGCGGATTATTGTCCGTGAAGTCGGTAAACTTCACTGAAGCCAGGTAGTGTATGAATCGCTCGGTCACGACCCAGACTATGGCGAGAAGCTCCAACTTGAAGGAACTATAGTTGTCAGGTTTCCTTTCAGTGGGATGAAGCTTCCTGCTGGCAAAGGCAATCACTCTCTCTATGCCTTTCTGCACTTGTGTCAGCACAGCTCCCAATCCCATGTTGCTGGAATCAGTGTAAAATATAAATGGTTGGTCATAGTCAGGATAGTCCAGGACTTCATCTCCCATGAGAGCCAATTTCAACCTAGTGAAGGATTCTTCTATCCTGTTGTTCCATTCGAATGGAGGACTCTTGTTCTTAGCCTTCTTGGTTTGGCCCACTAGAAGGTCTTTCAGGGGTGCGGCTATCTTGGCGAAACCCTTGATGAATCTCCGGTAGTAGCCTACCAACCCGAGGAACTGCCGTACTTCATGAATGATATTGGGTGATTGCCAGTTTCGGACAACTGTGACTTTGTCAGGGTCCGGTGCCACACTATCAACACTGACCATGTGACCTAGGTACTGCACCTTGGGCTTCACCAGGTGGCACTTGGATGGCTTCACCTTCAGGCCAAAGTTGGACAGGGCTTCGAACACCTTGGCCAGGTGCTTCATGTGGTCTTCATAGGTTTTGGAGAAGACAATGATGTCATCTAGGTACAACAGATCGGTTTCTAAGTTTTTATGTCCTAGGCAGCATTCCATTAACAGTTGTAACATTCCCGGTGCATTGCAGAGCCCAAATGGCATGCAGTTGAACTCGCAGAGGCCCATTGGTGTTGTAAACACTGTCTTCTCTCTATCCACCCCTGCCACGGGGACTTGCCAAAACCCACTTGTGAGATCTAAGGTGGAGAAATAGTTAGCCGATTTCAGTGCAATTCTGGGTAACGGGTAGGCGTCCTTATGTGTAATGCGGTTACTCTGCCTGTGGTCAACACACATCCTCATTGTACCATCTCTCTTTCTAACGAGGACTAACGGAGCTGCCCAGGGGCTACAACTTTCTCTGATCACCCCAGCTTCCTTCATGTCCCGTAACATACCCTTGGCATATTGATAGTGAGCTGGAGGTAAAGGCCGGTACCTCTCTTTAATGGGCAGATAATCGCCGGAGGGGATATGGTGTTGGACCCCTTTTACCTGCTCAAAGACTAGAGGGTGTTTGATAAAGACATGCTCACATTCTTGGACCAAACGGTAAGCTCCATGCTTTTGGTGCAAAGGGGTGGAGTTATTGCCTATGTCCAGCTTCTGGCACCAATCCTCCAGCTGTTTTGCAGAGCCATTCTCCTCCGCCTGGTCGGAGGGGACCAAGGGTTCTACTGCCTGTATTGCATTTTTACTGACAGTGAACAGCTTAGCAAAGGTGGTGTATCAGGATAAATGGACCTCTTTTTCCCCACAATTCAGGATGCATTTTGGTACCCTCCCATTACGGACATCGACTATCCCTCTGGCTGTCAGGATGGTGTGTGCCTACTATTAGAGAAAATGGGTTCTACCAGGACCTGGTAATCTTGACCCCTGAAGCCTATTGCTGCTCGACACCAGATTAACATTTCATTCTTACGGGTATTGCAGTGGGGTTTGAATCACTCACTCTAACACTGCCGACTTCTCCACTAGACAGCTCTACCTGTTGCTTTTTCATCAGGGCTTTGATCTCTTTTTGCAGGACACACTGCTGACTGGAACTGGCGGTCTCGGCTACCTGTTGCAATAAAACAATAACCTCGCCAAGACAATTTTCTATCACATTGGTACCTAGGGTCATCATTGGGTTACATTCTCGCCGATCAATATGTATGATTATCAGTCCTTGGGCTTTCAAATCTACTCGCCCCACTTTAATGGCCACCTCTTTATACCCCACTTGTAGCAAAGGCTGACCACTGCTGGCGACTATTGTCAGATCATCATCTGTGCTGTGGGTAATATCAGAGTCAGCCAAGTACTGTTTGTAAAGAATATATGGCATAGTTGTCACCTGGGAGCCGGAGTCCAATAAAGCATCCATCAGGATAGCATCAATCACAATGGGCAGGACCGGCTGTCCTCCCACATATTGTACTTGTCTTGCCAGCTTTGCGGGCCTGGTCATCTTACTCCTGGCGGTCAGCACTCTGCCCCAGGGGCTACTCATTTAAATAGCAGAATCTTGCAATGTGCCTCTCCGTGTTGCAGCAGCGACAGTTGGACTGTCCATCCTTGTTGTAGCGATCGCTGTCTCTCGCTCTGACTTGGGATTCTCTTCTGCTGTCTCGATGAGACATCATCTGGGTTGGAGGCCAGCTTGATCTTCTCCTTCGGGGACACTTGCATGGACAGCACAGTTTTGGCTAGTGCAGCCACACTTTTGGTCAGCTCCTGGACCTGGAGACGTAGGTATGCAGAGGAGTTATTATCTAGGGTCTGCACATCGGCCTCAACGAGGGTCTGGGAAAAGGATGCCGCCTCCTGTTGGTATGTAATTGCTGGGTGCCTAGGTGGCGCCGTGCCCCTAGAATTTGGTTCCAGCAGCACTCAGATGGCCCTATCTTTAAAGTGCGCAAAGTCCAGGTCAGGGTTTTGTAAGTCCAAGATGCGCAGCTATGTCCTGTGGGTGTTGAAAAGGAGTCCCTCAATAAACTTTCAGCAATCTATCCTCATCTTGCATGCTGTCGGGGTCAACCTGCTTTATGGCCCACAATGCCTCCTGGAGATTAAGGGCATAGTCCCGTATACTGTCCTGCACCCTTTGTTTACACCGAAAGAATCTCATTTTTATCTCTGCTGCAGTGCAGGTGTCACAGGTGTCCTTGCGTCTGGCCAAGATTTGTTTGACAGTTCTTTCATCTGCATCCAGCCAGGACTTCACCTCCCTCTGGGGTGAACTAATTAACAATGCTGACTTTTTGACTCTCAGACAGGGGGTACACTACAAACAATCTACATAGTCACTCTTTGAAATTTCTCAGGGTGTGCGACTTTCCTGAGTACTGTGGTAACCAGGCCGCACCCGGTATGTACAGCATTGATAGTGGCATCATAGTGGCTGCGGCCGCCACTGGATCTCCACCCGGGACGGACATTTTCCGCCCTCCTTGTGAACCTCAGCCAGGCTCTGGGTATCGTTACCGTAGTAAGCGGCTGTTCCACAGGCGGGGAGGATTGAGCTCCTGAAGGTGTCCAAGTCCGGGCCTCCTGCTTCCCGCCGGCTAACATCCAAGAGCAGGGCAGGGCCTCTCTTCGTGCCCTCTTTTGGGTTCCACCCATGACAATGCACCTCTTCTGCTTGTCGCCCACCGCGCGGCGTGATAATGACGATTACTACACAGTTCAATAAATTTATGGCACACAGGACAAGGTGGTACTGGGCTACGACATCCTGTTCATGATGCCAAAATGCAATGCCTGCTAGGGCCATTGGGTTCTCAGTCCAAGTTGGGCAGTTCTTCAGGGGTTGTCACGGCAGCAGTGACCCGGTCTGTGGCCTTACGCACACAATAAAATAATGAGGGAAAGTTTATATGGGACTTAATGTGACGCCACATGTGGTGTTTGGCCATGGATGGCCAACGCTGCATAAGGGGACCGCTGGGGCCGATGTTGGCGCAGCTGGAATGGTTCTGCTCCTCACAGGTGGAGCGGGGCCCCAGGGCTACTGGTACTATTGTAAGGAATCGTGAACATTGGAGTGCAGGACTGAGGGTGCAAGAAATAACTGGAGGACACAATGGCTGTAGCTTTCTTTACCTTTTCTTGATGGCTGAAGGTGCAATCCGGGGCATGGGTAACAGATGGTAATGGAGATCCGGGCAGCCTGGAAGTAATTTAGGATCCACCTAGCCAAGTGGGTTTGCAGGTCTTCCTACTGCGCTGTCCTGTTATGTCCTTGCTTCTTTAAGCTCTGCTCAAGTGTCTCTCACTCTCTGGCAGTTAAAATAATACAGTACCAGCATGGCAGGTCGCTTGAGCCTATTACAGGTGTCGCTCTTTTGTGGTGACTCTGGGCTTTGGGATGCTGCTGTGCTGCTGGGTATTAGATGGGCCAGGAGACCTGCAGTCTCCTGCCCTCTGGATTTTGCTGCCGGGACTTCAGTACCCTCGCAACCACGGACTCTGCTGTCCAGTTTCTAGTGCTCAGCTCTGGGGTGAGCTTGGTTACAGCTCCACTCCCCAGGTTCTCCTCGACTTCTCTCCTCACCTCTCATTCTCTCAGACTCCATAACTCCGCCTCCAGGCCAGAACATATAAGTAAGCTCCCCTGAAACCAGAGAAGCTCCCCCTTCTGGTCTGGAGTAAGGAAAAAGTGTTCAATGCTGGTGTTACCTGGTAAAGGGACCCCTCCTTGCTTCCAGGCATGACATCACCCCCTGGGAGTGAGGCAATGCCACTGTGGCAAGTGAACTCCTGGGGTGCCACACAAGCGCATGCTGCTGTGCCCTGAAAGTGGGACATCAAGATGAACAAGTCAAGTATCTCCAATGACTTTTGCACCCCAGTCACAGACTGGGCATACTAGGTGATGGTGTACTTTTTAATGTCATGTACTGATTTTGCGTTATTGCAGTCTGTGCCATCTTTGTGGTGTGCTACTGCTGGTGAATTTACAAGCGATTTTTTTAAATATTGGGACTCCAAGTAGTGAAAGGGGTATTAGAGCCCCGATTATACTATTTCTACTCTGGAGAAGTCAATGCCACTTTAGTGATGTCTGCCCCTATTTTTTGGAAATATTTGGACTTCAAGTTGGATCTCCTTCATGTGTGTTGCCTGTAGCAGTAGGGCTCTCAGGCCAGCAGGCCTGCACTTCCTTTCAGTCAACTACCTGTGCTACTATTATTAAATGTTTCTAACAATACTAATCTACTTATATTTGTGCCACCTGAGTGTGGCTGAACAGAAAAACAGTTTGAGCTGTTGCATGGGGTATCACGGCTCCCATCACAGCAGAGTTACACTGGTCCCACACCCACCTCATCTTAATTTAAACTTAAATTCAAAGCTCTAAATGCTGTCCCAGACCCTAATGCCCTATGCATGGCCCATGGCTGACTCCTGCTTTGCCATTCTAAAATTTTGACAGTGGGTGAATTGATACCACTTTTCCCGGTGTCTGCCCCTAATTTTTGGAAATGTTTTGACTCCAAGCTGGGTCTCCTTCAGGTATGTTGTTTAAATTTGTCAGGCCTCTCCAAGCATCAGGCTTATACCTGTTACTTATGCACCTGTTACTTATCAATGTTTTTTTTAAGTTACAAATGCTGGTCCTAGGCCCTGTTCCGTTCATCTATGCTGCGCAATTATACTGTTTGTACTCGGGGTCTATTGATGAAACCTTTATGGGTGTCTGCCCCTAATTTTAGCTGTTTTGGTAGCTTTTTGGCACCCCTAAAGGTGTTGTCTGTGTTTTGTTTTGCCTCCCATTGAAATGGGGTTCAAGTATGCTCGACGAACTGTTCTGCGATCACATTTGGCGAATATTGGGACTTTTGCTGAACCGAACCTTGAAAGGTTCACTCATCTCTAGCTACAGGTGAAA
Source organism: Ranitomeya imitator (assembly GCF_032444005.1). Taxonomy (NCBI): domain Eukaryota; kingdom Metazoa; phylum Chordata; class Amphibia; order Anura; family Dendrobatidae; genus Ranitomeya; species Ranitomeya imitator. The sequence goes on along the minus strand of NC_091285.1, from coordinate 415,961,164 downwards.
ACAGACCCTAAATATTTGTTTTGCAATTTCTCATGAGTGCAATGATGTCTCATATGTGGGGGAATATTCTCATATTGCGCTTGGAGAGCCCTTAATGTGCCCAAGCAGTGGAAACTCCCCATAACTGACTGACTTTTTTTAAACTAGACACCTCAAGAATCTTATCTAGATGTGAGGTGAGTGCCATAATTTCTTCACAGAATAATATAACTTAGAGCAGTGAAAATAAATAAAAAATCTAATTTTTCCCACAAAAATGTACATTTAGTCCCAATTTCTTTTATTTTCACAATGGTAACAGGAGAAAATGGACTTCAAAATTTCTTGTGCAATTTCTCCATTTCTCTAGACAATGACCCTAAGCACACAGCCAAAATGACAAAGGAGTAAATTCAGAACAACTCTGTGACCATTCTTGACTGGCCCAGCCAGAGCCCTGACCTAAACCCAATTGAGCATCTCTGGAGAGACCTGAAAATGGCTGTCCAACAACGTTCACCATCCAACCTGACGGAAGTGGAGAGGATCTGCAAGGAATAATGGCAGAAATCCCCAAATCCAGATGTGAAAAACTTGTTGCATCATTCCCAAGAAGACTCATGGCTGTACTAGCTCAAAAGGGTGCTTCTACTCAATACTGAGCAAAGGGTCTGAATACTTATGACCACGTGATATTTCAGATTTTCTGTTTCAATAAATTAAAAAAAATACTACATTTCTTTTTTTCCAGTCAATATGGGGTGCAGAGTTTACATTTGAAGCGATGGCAGGGTAGCCACTCCGGTGCAGGGAGACTACCATACACAAGATGAGTTGCAAACAAGAAAGGGTAAATTTATTCGAAGGCAAGGAATGAAGTGGATGAGGAAGGTGCAAACAGGGATATGCAATGGCAAAAGATAATTTACAAGAGTTTTATTCTTTAGCTGGGTCATCAAATAGCACGGTGCCCCAACTATGACAGACTCAATATACGTCACACAAGCAAATGCACACAATAAACAAATAATGATGCTACTCTGCATATAGTCTACCTGGCCTCTACTAAGCAGGCCACACGGCTGCCGTGTTCTGTCTATTGAAGTCTACACTAGGTCCTAACATGAACAGAAACAGGAACAAACTCACGGTGATGTTGGAGACTCAGATCCAGTCTCAGGGGGCCCCCAACAGACTAGTACGCTGGTGCGTATGGCTCTCTGCCAGATCCTTGAAATGTGGTCTTCTCATTACTTCTGGGTCCTGGAGGTGCTCCTGGAAACTGTAAATCCCTTTCCTAGGTATCCTAGTGGCTTCTCAAACTAGCACAGGACAGCCACCTTTGCTACACCTGAAGAATATGTCCAATTTCACGAGTCCTTTCCGTCCCAGGCTGTGGGTACTCTTCCTCAACTACAAGCACAGACGTTCTCTGTAGCAACTTCAGCTCACACCCCTCCCCCAAGGCTCAACCCCCTCTTAGCCCAGGGCAGTTCATTTTACACAGTCTATTGCAGGGAGGAGCAGAACATTCCATCACACCAAAGGGGGTGCTGTCTCTTAAAGTGGCAGGGTGTTCCTACTGTCCATAACAGCACCACCCCCTTATACACATTAATGAGAAAGAAATGAACTTTTTTAATTTTACTAAATGGCTGCAATGAAAAAAGAGTGAAAAATTTAAAGGGGTATGAATACTTTCCGTACCCACTGTAGACCAGACATTGTGATAAAAGGTATGGTTTCATATTAAAACTTCTAATTAAATAGGGTCATGGTTAGTGTTGAGCGATACCTTCCGATATCGGAAAGTATCGGTATCGGATAGGATCGGCCGATATTCAAAAAATATCGGATATCGCCGATACCGATACCCGATCCCAATGCAAGTCAATGGGACCAAAATATCGGAATTAAAATAAACCCTTTCTTGCCTTGTAGGTTCATTCTACATGAAGGAAAACAACTAAGAATAATGCCGGATGTATTTGGGGAGGTGGCGGAGACATTAAAGTCATAGAGGTTTATCCCAATCAAATAGAATAGCATGTTTTTTGTTTTTTTTTAAGACGTTCGGAGTGACAAAGATATTGACTATGTAAATTTTTTTTTTTATTTTGTCAGATATTGATGTTTCACTATTCCACGCCCTTCCCCTTCTTTTTTTTCTTTTTTTTTTTTTCTTTTCCCACACTTTCATCTTCATCATCATCAGCATCTTTGGCATCAACTTCTTCACCTTATTCATCTTCTTCTTCATCCTTTACCTTTTTTTTTTTTTTTTTGATTACATTCTTCATATTCATTTTATTCAACTATTATTATTCTTCCTATTCTACATATTCTTTTTATTCCACTGTTATTATTCTTCCTATTCTACTTCTTCATCATATTCTCATTTGTGACAGGCATTCCCGTAGTTGTTATCTATAAAAGTTGGAAGATTACACCTTCCGTTCTGCCAGTCACAAAAGTTACATTTGTCCGCGTTCAGTTTGGCCTGCAGCATCAGGCTTTATCCAGGGGCACCACGAGGAGGAACGGACTCACCCCCATTCACTGCTTAGTCTTCTTCTGCATATAATTTAGATAATATCTTTTGCTCTGATATTAAGTCTTATGCTTAATGTTCTTCTGCTCTTTGTTCTGCAGCCTCTTGTTCTTCTGCTTCTCAGTCTTCCATGTCGTCGTCTCCAGGGTCGTCGTCTCCAGTGTCGTCATCTCCGCCGTCGTCGTCTCAGCCGTCGTCGTCTCCGCCGTCGTCATCTCCGCCGTCGTCGTCGTCGTCATCGGGGTGGTCTTCCGGGTCGTCGTCGTCGTCATCGGGGTGGTCTTCCGGGTCGTCGACTTTAGGGTCTTCAACTTGGAAATGTAGCAGAAGGTACAAGAAGGCTGAGAAAATGCCAAGAACCAGCTGATGGAACTGGAACTCGGATGGCTACCCGAAGGTTCAAGAGCCTATGGAACTACCGAGGACCAGCTGACGTTACTGGAACCCGGTTACTAAGCAGGAGGTACCCGTGCTAAAAAGCACTACCAAGGACCGCCTGACGTTGGCGGAACTCGGATACCCAGAAGGAGGCACCTAAGCCAAAGGCTCTGCCCGGAACCAGCTGACGGTACTGGAACCAGGATGGGGAGCAGAAGGTACAAGAGCAAAAGACACTGCCGAGAACCAGCTGACGGTACTGGAACCCGGATGGGTAGCCGAAGGTCCAAGAGCCAATGGAACTACCGAGGACCAGCTGACGTTACTGGAACCCGGTTACTAAGCAGGAGGTACCCGTGCCCGAAAGCACTACCAAGGACCACCTGACGTTGGTGGAACTTGGATACCCAGAAGGAGGCACCTAAGCCAAAGGCTCTGCCCGGAACCAGCTGACGGTACTGGAACCAGGATGGGGAGCAGAAGGTACAAGAGCAAAAGACACTGCCGAGAACCAGCTGACGGTACTGGAACCAGGTGGTGGACCCGAAGGCCCACAGGAGAGGAGAGAGCAGCTAGGCCGCGAGGCAGCCGCAGTTACCGAACCCCAACAGTCCTACAGGGGGAGCTGGGCCTACTGGCACTACAGAACCAGCCTTGACTACCAGTTCACGCAGCCCACATAGGAAGCTCCTAAACTGGAGGCACCCTGGAGTTGGCTAACCCGACCGCACCACGACGGGGCAAGCATAGGCGTCTCAGTGAGCTTGACACAACCCGGAAACAGCTGACGGTGCTGAAACCAGGCTTGGCACGAGGGAGTACCTGTGTCAAGAACACTGCCGAGAACCAGCTGGCGGTGCTGGAACCCAGATGCGTTGCCCCAGTGTGCAAGAGCCAATGGCACGACCGAGGACCAGCTGGCGGTGCTGGAACCCGGTTACTAAGCTGTAGGTGCCCGCGCTTAAAAGCACTACCAAGGACCGCCTGACTTTGGCGGAACTCAGATACCCAGGAGGAGGCACCTAAGCCAAAGGCTCGGCCTGGGACCAGCTGACGGTGCTGGAACCAGGTGGTGGACCCGAAGGCCCACAGGAGAGGAGAGAGCAGCTAGGCCGCGAGGCAGCCGCAGTTACCGAACCCCAACAGTCCTACAGGGGGAGCTGGGCCTACTGGCACTACAGAACCAGCCTTGACTACCAGTTCACGCAGCCCACATAGGAAGCTCCTAAACTGGAGGCACCCTGGAGTTGGCTAACCCGACCGCACCACGACGGGGCAAGCATAGGCGTCTCAGTGAGCTTGACACAACCCGGAAACAGCTGATGGTGCTGAAACCAGGCTTGGCACGAGGGAGTACCTGTGTCAAGAACACTGCCGAGAACCAGCTGGCGGTGCTGGAACCCAGATGCGTTGCCCCAGTGTGCAAGAGCCAATGGCACGACCGAGGACCAGCTGGCGGTGCTGGAACCCGGTTACTAAGCTGTAGGTGCCCGCGCTTAAAAGCACTACCAAGGACCGCCTGACTTTGGCGGAACTCAGATACCCAGGAGGAGGCACCTAAGCCAAAGGCTCGGCCCGGAACCAGCTGACGGTGCTGGAACCAGGTGGTGGACCCGAAGGCCCACAGGAGAGGAGAGAACAGCTAGGCCGCGAGGCAGCCGCAGTTACCGAACCCCAACAGTCCTACAGGGGGAGCTGGGCCTACTGGCACTACAGAACCAGCCTTGACTACCAGTTCACGCAGCCCACATAGGAAGCTCCTAAACTGGAGGCACCCTGGAGTTGGCTAACCCGACCGCACCAGGACGGGGCAAGCATAGGCGTCTCAGTGAGCTTGACACAACCCGGAAACAGCTGACGGTGCTGAAACCAGGCTTGGCACGAGGGAGTACCTGTGTCAAGAACACTGCCGAGAACCAGCTGGCGGTGCTGGAACCCAGATGCGTTGCCCCAGTGTGCAAGAGCCAATGGCACGACCGAGGACCAGCTGGCGGTGCTGGAACCCGGTTACTAAGCTGTAGGTGCCCGCGCTTAAAAGCACTACCAAGGACCGCCTGACGTTGGCGGAACTCGGATACCCAGGAGGAGGCACCTAAGCCAAAGGCTCGGCCTGGAACCAGCTGACGGTGCTGGAACCAGGTGGTGGACCCGAAGGCCCACAGGAGAGGAGAGAACAGCTAGGCCGCGAGGCAGCCGCAGTTACCGAACCCCAACAGTCCTACAGGGGGAGCTGGGCCTACTGGCACTACAGAACCAGCCTTGACTACCAGTTCACGCAGCCCACATAGGAAGCTCCTAAACTGGAGGCACCCTGGAGTTGGCTAACCCGACCGCACCACGACGGGGCAAGCATAGGCGTCTCAGTGAGCTTGACACAACCCGGAAACAGCTGACGGTGCTGAAACCAGGCTTGGCACGAGGGAGTACCTGTGTCAAGAACACTGCCGAGAACCAGCTGGCGGTGCTGGAACCCAGATGCGTTGCCCCAGTGTGCAAGAGCCAATGGCACGACCGAGGACCAGCTGGCGGTGCTGGAACCCGGTTACTAAGCTGTAGGTGCCCGCACTGAAAAGCACTACCAAGGACCGCCTGACGTTGGCGGAAGTCGGATACCCAGGAGGAGGCACCTAAGCCAAAGGCTCGGCCTGGAACCAGCTGACGGTGCTGGAACCAGGTGGTGGACCCGAAGGCCCACAGGAGAGGAGAGAACAGCTAGGCCGCGAGGCAGCCGCAGTTACCGAACCCCAACAGTCCTACAGGGGGAGCTGGGCCTACTGGCACTACAGAACCAGCCTTGACTACCAGTTCACGCAGCCCACATAGGAAGCTCCTAAACTGGAGGCACCCTGGAGTTGGCTAACCCGACCGCACCACGACGGGGCAAGCATAGGCGTCTCAGTGAGCTTGACACAACCCGGAAACAGCTGATGGTGCTGAAACCAGGCTTGGCACGAGGGAGTACCCGTGACAAAAACACTGCCGAGAACCAGCTGGCGGTGCTGGAACCCAGATGCGTTGCCTATTAAAGATTGTCTTCCTAGAGCCCCAACTAGCGGTGCTGGAGCAAAGGGTAAGCAGGGGGAGCAGAGTGTAGGCCGAAGCCTGCACTGGAGGCAGCTTTGTGTCAGCGTTGCGTTTGCAGGACACTTTGCCGGCTACACAGTGTGGGAACAGCTGGCGTTGCTGAACCCCACTAACACAATGGCGGGTGTTTTTCTCTGTGCAGCTAGCACTTGCGGGCAAAAACTAGCGATGTTAGAGCCCGTGGTGAAGCAGGAGGAGGAGGAGAGGAGCAGAGTGTAGGCCGAAGCCTATTTGAACCAATTTCAAAGGAAACCTTTAACCCCCCCCTCAGGTGTTACAAAGTACAAGAGACACACCTTGTGCAGTATTAATGCTGCACAAGTGAAAGGTTGCTCTATTAATTTGTCTACTTGCACACGCTGAATGAAAGACGTACACAATTTAGCCCATTCTACAGTCAAACTGTAGTGGATGCGTGACTTGGCTTTTTAAGGAGACGCAGCACAGGTGTCCCAAATAACGCCTTGGTGCTTGGCGCAGCTTCCTGAGCGTTGTTATTTGCTGTACAGGAGTCTGCACTCTTGTGTTATCCCTTGGCAATGCCCTGTTAGAGCTGCCCGTCTTATGACCTCATTTCATGTTGGCCGGTGCGGTTAACGATGGCCATAAATCCCAGACCCACAGTGCCTTTTCATAAAGTCACACTGCGGTGCTGGGATTCGTGGCCTTGAGCAGTAAATATTTTGGCCGCTCACACACGTCCTTACACCTGCTTCAGACTGGGCGGCCTCTGCTGATCCCTTCTCGCATGCCGCGGCCATGAGGCTGCACAGTCTGAAGAAGGCGGAAGGAGATGAGTTAAGACAGGTGAAGATATGCACTGCTCGTGCCCATCAATCACACCCTCGCAGTCAAAATAAGTAAGACAACGAGGAGCATTGTTTCAGGCAGGGCGGACGCACAGGCGCAACAAGCCAACCAATGATGTCAGAAGACGGGAAGCGCTACCAAGGGGGGTGCTGCGTATCATTAGAAAGGAAAGTCACACCTCAGGGACAGTGGAATGGTCTCAATGAGACACATTTTGTACGTGTTGAGTTCCACGTGGGCAAGGAGAAAAAGTCAGCCACCTTGTACAAATGCAGCAGTACTGCTGTACAAGGTGGCTGTTATACATAGAAACACCTGGGGGGGTGGGGCCAGGTTCCCTTTAATTTCAGTTCATGTGCCTGCGTGGCGTTTGCAGGTCACGTTGCCGGCTACACAGCAGGGGAACAGCTGGCGGTGCTGAACCCCACTAACACATTGGCTGGTGTTTTTCTCTGTGCAGCTAGCACTTCCGGGCAGAAACTGGAGGTGTTTGAGCCCAGGGTCAGCAGGAGGAGGAGAGGAGCAGAGTGTAGGCCGAAGCCTGCACTGGTGGCAGCTTTTGGTCGGTTGTGCCAGCGTGGCTTGTGCTGGACACGATGCCGGCTACACAGCAGGGGAACAGCTGGCGGTGCTGAACCCCACTAACACATTGGCTGGTGTTTTTCTCTGTGCAGCTAGCACTTCCAGGCTACAACTGGCGGTGTTATAGCCCAGGGTCAGCAGGAGGAGGAGAGGAGCAGAGTGTAGGCCGAAGCCTGCACTGGTGGCAGCTTTTGGTCAGTTGTGCCAGCGTGGCTTGTGCTGGACACGATGCCGGCTACACAGCGGGGGAACAGCTGGCGGTGCTGAACCCCACTGACACAATGGTGGGTGTTTTTCTCTGTGCAGCTAGCATGTCCGGGCCGAAACTGGCGGTGTTTAAGCCCAGGGTCAGCAGGAGGAGGAGAGGAGCAGAGTGTAGGCCGAAGCCTGCACTGGTGGCAGCTTTTGGTCGGTTGTGCCAGCGTGGCTTGTGCTGGACACGATGCCGGCTACACAGCAGGGGAACAGCTGGCGGTGCTGAACCCCACTAACACATTGGCTGGTGTTTTTCTCTGTGCAGCTAGCACTTCCAGGCTACAACTGGCGGTGTTATAGCCCAGGGTCAGCAGGAGGAGGAGAGGAGCAGAGTGTAGGCCGAAGCCTAGTTGAACCAATTTCAAAGGTAACCTTTAACCCCCCCTCAGGTGTTGCAAGGTACAAGAGCCACACCTTGAACAGCATTAATGATGCACAAGTCAAAGGTTGCTCTCTTAATTTTGCTCCTTGCACACGCTGAATAAAACACGTACACTATTTAGCCCATTATACTGTCAAACAGTAGTGGAGGCGTGACTTGTCTTTTTAAGGAGACGCAGCACAGGTGTACAAATTTACACCTAGGTGCTGGGCGCAGATTCCTTACCGTTGTTATTTGCAGTACAGGAAACTGCGCTCTTGTGTTATCCCTTGGCAATACCCTGTTAGTGCAGGCCATCTCATGACCTCATTTCATGTTGGCCGGTGCGGTTAACGATGGCCATAAATCCCAGACCCACAGTGCCTTTTCCTAAAGTCACACTGCGGTGCTGGGATTCGTGGCCTTGTGCAGTAAATATGTTCGCCGCTCACACATGTCCTTACACCTGCTTCAGACTGGGCGGCCTCAGCTGATCCCTTATCGCATGCCGCGGCCATGAGGCCGCACAGTCAGAAGAAGGCGGAAGGAGGGGAGTGAAGACAGGGGAACATATGCACTGCTCGTGCCCATCAATCACACACTCGCAGTCAAAATATATGAGACAACGAGGGGCGTTGTGTCGGGCAGGGCGGACGCACAGGCACAGCCAGCCAACCAATGATGTCAAAAGACGGGCAGCGCTAACAATGGGGGTGCTGCGTGTCATTAGAAAGGAAAGTCACACCTCAGGGACAGTGGAATGGTCTCTAATGAGACACATTTTGTACGTGTTGAGTTCCACGTGGGCAAGGAGAAAAAGTCAGCCACCTTGTACAAATGCAGCAGTACTGCTGTACAAGGTGGCTGTTATACATAGAAACACCTGGGGGTGGGGGGCAGGCTCCCTTCAATTTCAGTTCTTGTGCCTGCGTGGCGTTTGCAGGACACGTTGCCGGCTACACAGCAGGGGAACAGCTGGTGGTGCTGAACCCCACTAACACATTGGCTGGTGTTTTTCTCTGTGCAGCTAGCACTTCCGGGCAGAAACTGGAGGTGTTTGAGCCCAGGGTCAGCAGGAGGAGGAGAGGAGCAGAGTGTAGGCCGAAGCCTGCACTGGTGGCAGCTTTTGGTCGGTTGTGCCAGCGTGGCTTGTGCTGGACACGATGCCGGCTACACAGCAGGGGAACAGCTGGCGGTGCTGAACCCCACTAACACATTGGCTGGTGTTTTTCTCTGTGCAGCTAGCACTTCCAGGCTACAACTGGCGGTGTTATAGCCCAGGGTCAGCAGGAGGAGGAGAGGAGCAGAGTGTAGGCCGAAGCCTGCACTGGTGGCAGCTTTTGGTCAGTTGTGCCAGCGTGGCTTGTGCTGGACACGATGCCGGCTACACAGCGGGGGAACAGCTGGCGGTGCTGAACCCCACTGACACAATGGTGGGTGTTTTTCTCTGTGCAGCTAGCATGTCCGGGCAGAAACTGGCGGTGTTTGAGCCCAGGGTCAGCAGGAGGAGGAGAGGAGCAGAGTGTAGGCCGAAGCCTGCACTGGTGGCAGCTTTTGGTCGGTTGTGCCAGCGTGGCTTGTGCTGGACAGGATGCCGACTACACAGCAGGGGAACAGCTGGCGGTGCTGAACCCCACTAACACATTGACTGGTGTTTTTCTCTGTGCAGCTAGCAGTTCCGGGCAAAAACTAGCGGTGTTTGAGCCCAGGGTCAGCAGGAGGAGGAGAGGAGCAGAGTGTAGGCCGAAGCCTGCACTGGTGGCAGCTTTTGGTCGGTTGTGCCAGCGTGGCTTGTGCTGGACACGATGCCACCTACACAGCAGGGGAACAGCTGGCGGTGCTGAACCCCACTAACACATTGACTGGTGTTTTTCTCTGTGCAGCTAGCAGTTCCGGGCAAAAACTAGCGGTGTTTGAGCCCAGGGTCAGCAGGAGAGGAGCAGAGTGTAGGCCGAAGCCTAGTTGAACCAATTTCAAAGGTTACCTTTAACCCCCCTCAGGTGTTGCAAGGTACAAGAGCCACACCTTGTGCAGCATTAATGCTGCACAAGTAAAAGGTTGCTCTATTTAGTTTGCTCCTTGCACACGCTGAATAAAACACGTACACTATTTAGCCCATTATACTGTCAAACAGTTGTGGAGGCGTGACTTGTCTTTTTAAGGAGACGCAGCACAGGTGTCAAAATTTGCACCTAGGTACTGGGCGCAGATTCCTGAGCGTTGTTATTTGCTGTACAGGAGTCTGCGCTATTGTGATCCCTTGGCCATGCGCTGTGAGCGCTTCCTGTCTTCTGACCTCATTTCATGTCGGCCGTTGCGGTTAGCGATGGACATGAATCACAGACCCACAGTGTGTTTTCAAAAAATCACACTGCGTGGCTGGGATTCGTGGCCTTGTGCAGTAAATATGTTTGACACTCACACATGTCCTTACACCTGCTTCAGACTGGGCGGCCTCATCTGATCCCTTATCGCCTGCCGCGGCCATGAGGACACCCAGTCTGAAGAAGGCGGAAGGAGATGAGTGAACACAGGCAAACATATGCACTGCTCGTGCCCATAAACCACACCCTCGCTGACAAAATAAATATGACAATGAGGGGCGTTGTTTCTAGCAGGGCGGATGCACAGGCGCAGCCAGCTAACCATGATGACAAAAGACGGGAAACGCTACCAAGGGGGGTGCTGCGTATCATTAGAAAGGAAAGTCACACCTCAGGGACAGTGGAATGGTCTCAATGAGACACATTTTGTACGTGTTGAGTTCCACGTGGGCAAGGAGAAAAAGTCAGCCACCTTGTACAAATGCAGCAGTACTGCTGTACTAGGTGGCTGTTATACATAGAAACACCTGGGGGGGGTGGGGCCAGGTTCCCTTTAATTTCAGTTCATGTGCCTGCGTGGCGTTTGCAGGTCACGTTGCCGGCTACACAGCAGGGGAACAGCTGGCGTTGCTGAACCCCACTAACACATTGGCTGGTGTTTTTCTCTGTGCAGCTAGCACTTCCGGGCAAAAACTAGCGGTGTTTGAGCCCAGGGTCAGCAGGAGGAGGAGAGGAGCAGAGTGTAGGCCGAAGCCTGCACTGGTGGCAGCTTTTGTTCTGTTGTGCCAGCGTGGCTTGTGCTGGACACGTTGCCGACTACACAGCAGGGGAACAGCTGGCGGTGCTGAACCCCACTGACACATCACCTAGTGTTTTTTCTGTGTAGACAACACTTCCAGGTGGCAACTGACAGTGTTGAAACCCAGGGAATCAAAGAGGAGCAGAGTGTAGGCCGAAGCCTGCAGTGGAGCAAGTTGAAAGGGAACCTTTAACCCCCCCCTCCAGGCATTTGCTGCTGAAAGAGCCATCTTGTACAGCAGTAATACTGCACATGGAAAATGGTGGCTCCGAAAATTATGCTCCTTGCAAACGCTGAAGTACACACTCATATAATGTGTCCCCTCACACCGTCAAACCATCCCGGAAGTGGGACTTTCCTTTGTAATGTGACACAGCACAGCCGTCATTCCAACCCCCTTGGTGCCGGGCGCCACCTCCTCAACGTTGTTTGGTTCTGTCACGGTGCCCGTCTTCTGACATCATGTAGGTGTCAGGCTGGCAGTGCCTGTGCGTCCAAGCTGCCCGAGATCCAACCTTGCAGTGTCATCTAATGTAGTCCCATTGCGGGCCAGGGATCCATGGGCATGCGCAGTGCATATCATCGCCTCTCACTCACCTCCTTCCTGCTTCTTCAGACTGTGCGGCGTCACGGCCGTGGCATGCTATTAGGGATCAGCTGACGCCGCCTAGTCTGAAGAAGCGTGAAGAAGGGGAGTGAGAGGCTAGTATATGCACTGCGCATGGCCATGGATACCAGGCCCACTGTGGGATCACATTAGACGACACTGCGAGGTGTGATTTCGGGCAGCGTGGACGCACAGGCGCAGCCAGGACGACAACAAATGATGTCAGAGGACGGGCAGCGCAAACTGTGCATGGCCAAGGGATAACATAACAGCGCAGGGTCCATGACGGAATCAAACAACGCTAAGGAGGCAGCGCACGGTGCCAAGGGGGTAGCAATGACGGCTGTGCTGCGTCACATTACAAAGGAAAGTCCCACCTCCGGGACGGTTGGACGGTGTGAGGGGACACATTACATGAGTGTGTAGTTCAGCGTTTGCAAGGAGCATAATTTCAAGAGCGACCTTTCCCTTGTGCAGTATTAGTGCTGCACATGGTGGCTCTTTCAGTAACAAACGCCTAGGGGGGGGGGACAGGTCCCCTTACATTTTAGTTGTGCCAGCGTGGCGGTCGCATGACACGTTGCCGGATACACAGCTGGGGATCAGCTGACGTTACTGAACCCCAATAACAGAGGAGCGACTGTTGACTGTGCACACAGCACTTCCAGGCACCAACTGGCGGTGTTAGAGCCCAGGGACAGCAGGAGGAGCAGATTGGAGGTATTGCCGCACACACAGCTGGGGATCAGCTGACGTTACTGAACCCCAATAACAGAGGAGCGACTGTTGACTGTGCACACAGCACTTCCAGGCACCAACTGGCGGTGTTAGAGCCCAGGGACAGCAGGAGGAGCAGATTGGAGGTATTGCCGCACACACAGCTGGGGATCAGCTGACGTTACTGAACCCCAATAACAGAGGAGCGACTGTTGACTGTGCACACAGCACTTCCAGGCACCAACTGGCGGTGTTAGAGCCCAGGGACAGCAGGAGGAGCAGATTGGAGGTATTGCCGCACACACAGCTGGGGATCAGCTGACGTTACTGAACCCCAATAACAGAGGAGCGACCGTTGACTGTGCACACAGCACTTCCAGGCACCAACTGGCGGTGTTAGAGCCCAGGGACAGCAGGAGGAGCAGAGGAACAGAGTGTAGGCCGAAGCCTGATTGGAGCAAGTTGAAAGGGAACCTTTAACCCCCCCCCCCAAGACGTTTGTAGCTGAAAGAGCCATCTTGTGCAGCACTAACGATGCAAAAGGAAAAGGTGGTTCTTTTAATTATGCTCCTTGCAAACACCGAAGTAAACACTAAAAATGTGTCCCCTTATACCGTTAAACCGTCCCGGAGGTGCGAATTTCCTTCGTAATGGGACACAGCACAGCTGTCATTCCTATCCCCTTGGTGCCGTGCGCTGCCTCCTCAGCGTTGTTTTAAGCTGTCACGGAGCCTGCGCTGTTCTGTTAGCCCTTGGCCATGCCCAATTAGCGCTGCCTGTCTTCTGACATAATTTGGTGTCAGGCTGTCACTGCCTGTGCGTCCACACTGCTCCAGATCCCACCTCGCAGTCTCGTCCAACGTAATCCCACTGCGGGCCTTGGAACCATGGACATGCACAGTGCATATCCTCGACTCTCACTCCCCTCCTTCCCTCTTCTTCAGACTGTGCGGTGTCACGGCCGTGGCATGCTATTAGGGATCAGCTGACGGCGCACAGTCTAAAGAAGGCGGAGGGAAATGAGCGAGAGCCCGAGGGGAAGATATGCACTGCGCATGCCCATGGATCCCAGGCCCGCAGTGTGACTCAATCAGAAGACACTGCGAGGCGGGATCTCGGGCAGCGCCGCCGCACAGGCGCAGCCAGCCTGACACCAAATTATGTCAGAAGACAGGCAGTGCAAATAGGGCATGCCCAAGGGATAACAGAACAGCGCAGGCTCCGTGACAGCTTAAAACAACGCTGAGGAGGCAGCGCATGGCACCAAGGGGGTAGGAATGACGGCTGTGCTGCATCACATTGCGAAGGAAAGTCCCAGCTCCGGGACAGTATAACGGCATCAGTGAACACATTTTATAAGTGTTAAGTTCTGCGTGTGCAAGGAGCTAAAAAAAAAGAGCTACCTTTTCCTTGTGCAGCATTACTGCTGCACAAGATGGCTCTTTCAGTAACAAACGACGGGGGGAGGGGGGGACAGGTTCCCTTACATTTAGGTTGTTGTGCCAGCGTGGCGGTCGCAGGACACATTGCCGGCTACACAGCTGGGGATCAGCTGACGTTACTGAAACCCAATAACACTGGGTCGTATGTTTTTACTGTGCAGCCTGCACTTCTGAGCCGCAACTGGCGGTGTTGGAGCCCAGGAATAGCAGTTCAGGTGGTAGAAAGATGAACACAGCAGGAGACCTGGATGACACCCAATTACTTAATCAGGCAGAGGAGTGGCTAATTCCTGCGAGATCCAGGCCTGGTTCATTTTCAGGAAAGTAAGCCGGTCAACGTTATCGGAGGATAGTCGCATGCGACGGTCTGTTAGTACACCACCTGCGGCACTAAAGACACGTTCCGATAAGACACTAGCCGCAGGGCAAGCCAGCACCTCCAATGCATACTGGCTTAGCTCTGGCCATATATCCAGCTTAGAGACCCAAAACTTGAACGGGGAAGAGCCGTCTGGGAGTACAGTAAGAGGGCAAGCCATGTAGTCTGTCACCATCTGACGGAACCGTTGCCTCCTGCTGACTGGAGCCGCCGGTGATGGTGTAGACATTTGGGGCGGGCACACAAAAGTGTGCCAGAGTTGTGCCATACTGGGCTTGCCATGGGCAGAGGCACTGCTTCTGCTCCCTCTTTGGGCAGAGCCTCCCCCACTGCCTCGACGCACTGAGCTGCTTTGTAAAGCACTAGCAGCACTCCTCTCAGTTGGACAGGAGAAGATGATGGAATTCACCAGTGTGTCGTGGTACTCCCGCAATTTACGCTCCCGGGTCAACGCAGGGATGAGGTTTTGGACGTTGTCCCGGTAGCGAGGATTGAGGAGGGTGAACACCCAATAATCAGGCATGTTGAGAATGTGGTCGATGCGGCGGTCGTTTCTCAGGCACTGCAGCATGAAATCCACCATGTGCTGCAGAGTGCCAACTGGCCCAGAAACGCTGTCCCCTGCTTGAGACATGATCTCTGCCCGCTCGTCATCACCCCACCCTCGCTGTACACACTGACCACTGGACAATTGTGTCGCTCCCTCCTCTGGACGGAGCTCTTCCTCCTCCATTGACTCCTCCTCATCCTCCTCACAAATTGGCCCCTGCGTACCCCTTTGTGAGGAACCACGTGGCGCTGACTCTCCAGAAGCTGATGGAAAAGGTGACTCCTCATCCTCCACCTCTTCCACAACATCATCCCTTAACCCTTGCAAAGTTTGCTGAAGCAGGCAGATAAGGGGGACAGTCATGCTGACTAGTGCATCATCTGCACTTGCCATCCGCGTGGAATAATCAAAAGGACGCAAAACCTGGCAGACGTCCTTCATAGTGGCCCACTCTGTGGTTGTGAAGTCTGATCGGCGCTGACTGCGACTTCTTTGCGCCTGATGCAGCTGGTACTCCATAACTGCTTGCTGCTGCTCACACAACCGCTCCAACATATGTAACGTGGAATTCCACCGGGTAGGTAGGTCACATATGATGCGGTGTTCCGGAAGGCGGAATCGGCGCTGCAGAGCAGCAATGCGGGATCTGGCCTACATAGGATAACCTAGAGGGGGGTTTTTGGGCCTTGCAGCGCCGTTTACGGCTGTCTGCACGGTCTCCGTGTGAGCCCAGCTCGCCCTGTAGTCTGTGTGCAGCCATAGCCGGTTGGATTCAGCTCAGGGTTCGTTACTGGCTCATACCTTGAGAAAAATTTTCCTTTCTTTCAAATAGTGCAGCCTGTTTAAAAATTTTAAAAAAAATTCCCTATTAGTGTTTTTCCACCCGTCTCCAGCTAAATTGTGGAAAAACACTACATAGGATAACCTAGAGGGGGGTTTTTGGGCCTTGCAGCGCCGTTTACGGCTGTCTGCACGGTCTCCGTGTGAGCCCAGCTCGCCCTGTAGTCTGTGTGCAGCCATAGCCGGTTGGATTCAGCTCAGGGTTCGTTACTGGCTCATACCTTGAGAAAAATTTTCCTTTTTTTCAAATAGTGCAGCCTGTTTAAAAATTAAAAAAAAAATTCCCTATTAGTGTTTTTCCACCCGTCTCCAGCTAAATAGTGGAAAAACACTACATAGGATAACCTAGAGGGGGTTTATTGGGCCTTGCAGCGCCGTTTACGGCTGTCTGCACGGTCTCTGTGTGAGCGCAGCTCGCCCTGTAGTCTGTGTGCAGCTATAGCCGGTTGGATTCAGCTCAGGGTGCGTTACTGCCTCATACCTTGAAAAACAATTTCCTTTTTTTCAAATAGTGCAGCCTGTTTAAAATTTTAAAAAAAAATTCCTATTAGTGTCTTTCCACCCGTCTCCAGCTAAATAGTGGAAAAACACTACATAGGATAACCTAGAGGATGGTTTTTTGGCCTTGCAGCGCCGTTTACGGCTGTCTGCACGGTCTCTGTGTGAGCGCAGCTCGCCCTGTAGTCTGTGTGCAGCTATAGCCGGTTGGATTCAGCTCAGGGTGCGTTACTGCCTCATACCTTGAAAAACAATTTCCTTTTTTTCAAATAGTGCAGCCTGTTTAAAATTTAAAAAATAAAATTCCTATTAATGTCTTTCCACCCGTCTCCAGCTAAATAGTGAAAAAACACTACATAGGATAACCTAGAGGAGGGTTTTTTGGCCTTGCAGCGCCGTTTACGGCTGTCTGCACGGTCTCCGTGTGATTTAAACTAGCTCTGTAGCCCGATCTGCACAAAAAAAAAAGTAAAGTTCACCAAACACAACTTAACACTTGTGTAGGCCACATTTGAAAAATAATAAAGTTTAGTCCACACTTTACAACATTAGTGTTTCTTACACCTGTTAGGAGGAGCATTTCAGGAATAAGCACGCTAAGGCCTTAGTACTTTTCTGCTTATCTTTATCTGTCAACCAAGATGAAGAGGGCAGGGAGTAAGGCACGTGGGCGTGGGCGCGGAGCAGGGAGAGGAGCAGGGAGAGGACGTGGTGATTCTGTGCCTGCTGCGGGCGCCGGTGACTCGTCGTCACTCAGTTTCAGCAGGGAACAGTCCTTCATGCGCAGCTTTGTCGGAGAGCGCCGTGCACCGCTGCTGCGTGAAGACCAAATTGAAGCCGTTGTCGGGTGGATGGCAGCTAACGCCTCGGCATCGACTTCAGTTAGTGCCACATCCTCTCAGGCACAGAGCACTGGAGAGCAGCCATCTGTCTCTTCACCACCTGCCAAATTGGCCAGGCAGTCAGAGAGCCCAGGACAGGAGCCGTCTCTACTTCTGTTCTCTGAATCTCTTGGCTTGGAAACAGGGGGCCAGCCAAGCAGAATTGGAGAAATGGAAGAAGAGGCAGTGTGCAGTGATGCCCAACAGTTTTTTCTCTCTGACTCTGAAGAGGCAGGTGGGCCAGTGCCTCCGGTGACCACAGCGCAGTACGCATCTGATGATGAAACTCAGGTGCCGCTTTCTGATGCGTACTGTGCTGCCGAGACTACCCAGGAGGAGCAGTTGGTGGCATAGGGTAGTGGAGATGATGAGGTCCTTGACCCATCGTGGCGTGAGGAACAGGAAGGTGGTGGGAGCAGCTCTGAGGAAGAGCTTCCCCTTACGGGCCAAAGAGGGAGAGGGAGGGGGAAGACTGCGGAGCCTGTAGCCTCCACTTTGGCACCCGTTAGGAGCCTGTCTCTTTCCAAAGCCAAAAAGGGCGCTCCCAAGACTTGCAGTGCCTGGTCCTTTTTTGACACAGTTGCAGATGACATTTGTTTTGTCAAATGCAAGCTGTGTCATCAGAAAGTAAAAAGAGGTAAAAGTGTCAGCAACCTCAATACCACAAATATGTGGAAACATGTGCGGACCAGGCACGCGGTGGAGTTACAGAAACACAGTGAAGACGTAGGCCAACCAACAGCGGCAGCTACCACCTCTTCATCTCGTGTTGCCTCTTCCTCCACTGTTGTCCAGAGACCTAGTGTAATTCCACCCACAGCACCACCTTCCCAGTCATCCTCACACTCCCAGTCTACTCTACAGCCATCGGTAGTACAGGCATGGGAGAAAAGGCGGGCATTCTCGGCCAACCACCCCAGAGCACAGGCTCTGAATGCAGGCATTGCCAAACTGTTGTCCCTGGAAATGCTCTTGTTCAGGCTGGTGGAGACTGACAGCTTCCGTGACTTGATGGCATTGGCAGTCCCACAGTACAAGGTGCCCAGCCGCTTTTACTTCAGCAGGCAGGCTGTCCCTGCCCTGCACAGGCATGTTGAGGCAAACATAAAACATGCGCTACTGAACGCCGTCAGTAGCAAGGTCCACCTCACCACCGATGTGTGGACCAGTCAGCATGGACAGGGGCGATATGTTTCCCTCACTGCCCATTGGGTTAATGTTGTTGAGCCAGGTACAGATCGTGCGAGTGGCGCAGGACGTGTCCTGCCCACTCCAAGGATTGCAGGAATCCAATCTGTACGCATCGACTCCTCCTCTTACACCAGTTCCTCAGATTCCTCTCTGCAGGATCCGTCACAGTCCACCTCCACATGGACCCGTGAACGTTTACCTATGACCGACATGAGCACAGCCGTGGCCAAACGTCAGCAGGCCGTCTTGAAACTAGTTTCATTGGGGCATCGAAGCCACACAGCGCAGGAGCTCTGGAATGCCATCAAGCAGGAGAGCGATGTGTGGTTACTGCCAGCGAATCTCCAGCCAGGCATGGTAGTGTGTGACAATGGCCGAAATCTGGTGGCAGCTTTGGCCCTTGGCAACCTCACTCACATCCCATGTCTGGCACATGTGCTCAATTTGGTTGTGCAGAGTTTTCTGAGGGACTATCCGGATCTTGATGCACTGCTGCACAAGGTCCGCCTAGAGTGTGCTCACTTGCGGCGTTCCAGCTTGGCCAGATCCCGCATTGCTGCTCTGCAGCTCCGATTCCGCCTTCCGGAACACCGCATCATATGTGACCTACCTACCCGGTGGAATTCCACGTTACATATGTTGGAGCGGTTGTGTGAGCAGCAGCAAGCAGTTATGGAGTACCAGCTGCATCAGGCGCAAAGAAGTCGCAGGATGAGGAGTCACCTTTTCCATCAGCTTCTGGAGAGTCAGCGCCACGTGGTTCCTCACAAAGGGGTACGCAGGGGCCAATTTGTGAGGAGGATGAGGAGGAGTCAATGGAGGAGGAAGACCTCCGTCCAGAGGAGGGAGCGACACAATTGTCCAGTGGTCAGTGTGTACAGCGAGGGTGGGGTGATGACGAGCGGGCAGAGATCATGTCTCAAGCAGGGGACAACGTTTCTGGGCCAGTTGGCACTCTGCAGCACATGGTGGATTTCATGCTGCAGTGCCTGAGAAACGACCGCCGCATCGACCACATTCTCAACATGCCTGATTATTGGGTGTTCACCCTCCTCAATCCTCGCTACCGGGACAACGTCCAAAACCTCATCCATGCGTTGACCCGGGAGCGTAAATTGCGGGAGTACCACGACACACTGGTGAATTCCATCATCTTCTCCTGTCCAACTGAGAGGAGTGCTGCTAGTGCTTTACAAAGCAGCTCAGTGCGTCGAGGCAGTGGGGGAGGCTCTGCCCAAAGAGGGAGCAGAAGCAGTGCCTCTGCCCAAGGCAAGCCCAGTATGGCACAACTCTGGCACACTTTTGTGTGCCCGCCCCAAATGTCTACACCATCACCGGCGGCTCCAGTCAGCAGGAGGCAACGGTTCCGTCAGATGGTGACAGACTGCATGGCTTGCCCTCTTACTGTACTCCCAGACGGCTCTTCCCCGTTCAAGTTTTGGGTCTCTAAGCTGGATACATGGCCAGAGCTAAGCCAGTATGCATTGGAGGTGCTGGCTTGCCCTGCGGCTAGTGTCTTATCGGAACGTGTCTTTAGTGCCGCAGGTGGTGTACTAACAGACCGTCGCATGCGACTATCCTCCGATAACGTTGACCGGCTTACTTTCCTGAAAATGAACCAGGCCTGGATCTCGCAGGAATTTGCCACTCCTCTGCCTGATTAAGTAATTGGGTGTCATCCAGGTCTCCTGCTGTGTTCATCTTTCTACCACCTGAACTGCTATTCCTGGGCTCCAACACCGCCAGTTGTGGCTCAGAAGTGCAGGCTGCACAGTAAAAACATACGACCCAGTGTTATTGGGTTTCAGTAACGTCAGCTGATCCCCAGCTGTGTAGCCGGCAATGTGTCCTGCGACCGCCACGCTGGCACAACAACCTAAATGTAAGGGAACCTGTCCCCCCCCCCCGTCGTTTGTTACTGAAAGAGCCATCTTGTGCAGCAGTAATGCTGCACAAGGAAAAGGTAGCTCTTTTTTTTTAGCTCCTTGCACACGCAGAACTTAACACTTATAAAATGTGTTCACTGATACCGTTATACTGTCCCGGAGCTGGGACTTTCCTTCGCAATGTGACGCAGCACAGCCGTCATTCCTACCCCCTTGGTGCCATGCGCTGCCTCCTCAGCGTTGTTTTAAGCTGTCACGGAGCCTGTGCTGTTCTGTTATCCCTTGGGCATGCCCTATTTGCGCTGCCTGTCTTCTGACATAATTTGGTGTCAGGCTGGCTGCGCCTGTGCGGCCGCGCTGCCCGAGATCACGCCTCGCAGTGTCTTCTGATTGAGTCACACTGCGGGCCTGGGATCCATGGGCATGCGCAGTGCATATCTTCCCCTCGGGCTCTCGCTCATTTCCCTCCGCCTTCTTTAGACTGTGCGCCGTCAGCTGATCCCTAATAGCATGCCACGGCCGTGACACCGCACAGTCTGAAGAAGAGGGAAGGAGGGGAGTGAAAGTCGAGGATATGCACTGTGCATGTCCATGGTTCCAAGGCCCGCAGTGGGATTACGTTGGACGAGACTGCGAGGTGGGATCTGGAGCAGTGTGGACGCACAGGCAGTGACAGCCTGACACCAAATTATGTCAGAAGACAGGCAGCGCTAATTGGGCATGGCCAAGGGCTAACAGAACAGCGCAGGCTCCGTGACAGCTTAAAACAACGCTGAGGAGGCAGCGCACGGCACCAAGGGGATAGGAATGACAGCTGTGCTGTGTCCCATTACGAAGGAAATTTGCGCCTCCGGGACGGTTTAACGGTATAAGGGGACACATTTTTAGTGTTTACTTCGGTGTTTGCAAGGAGCATAATTAAAAGAACCACCTTTTCCTTTTGCATCGTTAGTGCTGCACAAGATGGCTCTTTCAGCTACAAACGTCTTGGGGGGGGGGTTAAAGGTTCCCTTTCAACTTGCTCCAATCAGGCTTCGGCCTACACTCTGTTCCTCTGCTCCTCCTGCTGTCCCTGGGCTCTAACACCGCCAGTTGGTGCCTGGAAGTGCTGTGTGCACAGTCAACAGTCGCTCCTCTGTTATTGGGGTTCAGTAACGTCAGCTGATCCCCAGCTGTGTGTGCGGCAATACCTCCAATCTGCTCCTCCTGCTGTCCCTGGGCTCTAACACCACCAGTTGGTGCCTGGAAGTGCTGTGTGCACAGTCAACAGTCGCTCCTCTGTTATTGGGGTTCAGTAACGTCAGCTGATCCCCAGCTGTGTGTGCGGCAATACCTCCAATCTGCTCCTCCTGCTGTCCCTGGGCTCTAACACCGCCAGTTGGTGCCTGGAAGTGCTGTGTGCACAGTCAACAGTCGCTCCTCTGTTATTGGGGTTCAGTAACGTCAGCTGATCCCCAGCTGTGTGTGCGGCAATACCTCCAATCTGCTCCTCCTGCTGTCCCTGGGCTCTAACACCGCCAGTTGGTGCCTGGAAGTGCTGTGTGCACTGTCAACAGTCGCTCCTCTGTTATTGGGGTTCAGTAACGTCAGCTGATCCCCAGCTGTGTATCCGGCAACGTGTCATGCGACCGCCACGCTGGCACAACTAAAATGTAAGGGGACCTGTCCCCCCCCCCCCAGGCGTTTGTTACTGAAAGAGCCACCATGTGCAGCACTAATACTGCACAAGGGAAAGGTCGCTCTTGAAATTATGCTCCTTGCAAACGCTGAACTACACACTCATGTAATGTGTCCCCTCACACCGTCCAACCGTCCCGGAGGTGGGACTTTCCTTTGTAATGTGACGCAGCACAGCCGTCATTGCTACCCCCTTGGCACCGTGCGCTGCCTCCTTAGCGTTGTTTGATTCCGTCATGGACCCTGCGCTGTTATGTTATCCCTTGGCCATGCACAGTTTGCGCTGCCCGTCCTCTGACATCATTTGTTGTCGTCCTGGCTGCGCCTGTGCGTCCACGCTGCCCGAAATCACACCTCGCAGTGTCGTCTAATGTGATCCCACAGTGGGCCTGGTATCCATGGCCATGCGCAGTGCATATACTAGCCTCTCACTCCCCTTCTTCACGCTTCTTCAGACTAGGCGGCGTCAGCTGATCCCTAATAGCATGCCACGGCCGTGACGCCGCACAGTCTGAAGAAGCAGGAAGGAGGTGAGTGAGAGGCGATGATATGCACTGCGCATGCACATGGATCCCTGGCCCGCAGTGGGACTACATTAGATGACACTGCAAGGTTGGATCTCGGGCAGCTTGGACGCACAGGCACTGCCAGCCTGACACCTACATGGAGAAGAAGGGCACCGCTAACTGTGCATGGCCAAGGGATAACATTACAGCGCGGGCTCCGTGACAGAACCAAACAACGTTGAGGAGGTGGCGCCCGGCACCAAGGGGGTTGGAATGACGGCTGTGCTGTGTCACATTACAAAGGAAAGTCCCACTTCCGGGATGGTTTGACGGTGTGAGGGCACACATTATATGAGTGTGTACTTCAGCGTTTGCAAGGAGCATAATTTTCGGAGCCACCATTTTCCATGTGCAGTATTACTGCTGTACAAGATGGCTCTTTCAGCAACAAATGCCTGGGGGGGGGGTTAAAGGTTCCCTTTCAACTTGCTCCACTGCAGGCTTCGGCCTACACTCTGCTCCTCTTTGATTCCCTGGGTTTCAACACTGTCAGTTGCCACCTGGAAGTGTTGTCTACACAGAAAAAACACTAGGTGATGTGTCAGTGGGGTTCAGCACCGCCAGCTGTTCCCCTGCTGTGTAGTCGGCAACAGGTCCAGCACAAGCCACGCTGGCACAACAGAACAAAAGCTGCCACCAGTGCAGGCTTCGGCCTACACTCTGCTCCTCTCCTCCTCCTGCTGACCCTGGGCTCAAACACCGCTAGTTTTTGCCCGGAAGTGCTAGCTGCACAGAGAAAAACACCAGCCAATGTGTTAGTGGGGTTCAGCAACGCCAGCTGTTCCCCTGCTGTGTAGCCGGCAACGTGACCTGCAAACGCCACGCAGGCACATGAACTGAAATTAAAGGGAACCTGGCCCCACCCCCCCCAGGTGTTTCTATGTATAACAGGCACCTAGTACAGCAGTACTGCTGCATTTGTACAAGGTGGCTGACTTTTTCTCCTTGCCCACGTGGAACTCAACACATACAAAATGTGTCTCATTGAGACCATTCCACTGTCCCTGAGGTGTGACTTTCCTTTCTAATGATATGCAGCACCCCCCTTGGTAGCGTTTCCCGTCTTTTGTCATCATGGTTAGCTGGCTGCGCCTGTGCATCCGCCCTGCTAGAAACAACGCCCCTCGTTGTCATATTTATTTTGTCAGCGAGGGTGTGGTTTATGGGCACGAGCAGTGCATATGTTCGCCTGTCTTAACTCATCTCCTTCCGCCTTCTTCAGACTGTGCGGCCTCCTGGCCGTGGTAGGCGATAAGGGATCAGCTGAGGCCGCCCAGTCTGAAGCAGGTGTAAGGACATGTGTGAGTGTCAAACATATTTACTGCACAAGGCCACGAATCCCAGCCACGCAGTGTGATTTTTTGAAAACACACTGTGGGTCTGGGATTCATGTCCATCGCTAACCGCAACGGCCGACATGAAATGAGGTCAGAAGACAGGAAGCGCTCACAGCGCATGGCCAATGGATCACAATAGCGCAGACTCCTGTACAGCAAATAACAACGCTCAGGAATCTGCGCCCAGTACCTAGGTGCAAATTTTGACACCTGTGCTGCGTCTCCTTAAAAAGACAAGTCACGCCTCCACAACTGTTTGACAGTATAATGGGCTAAATAGTGTACGTGTTTTATTCAGCGTGTGCAAGGAGCAAACTAAATAGAGCAACCTTTTACTTGTGCAGCATTAATGCTGCACAAGGTGTGGCTCTTGTACCTTGCAACACCTGAGGGGGGGTTAAAGGTAACCTTTGAAATTGGTTCAACTAGGCTTCGGCTTACACTCTGCTCCTCTACTCCTCCTGCTGACCCTGGGCTCTAACACCGCCAGTTTTTGCCCGGACATGCGATCTGCACAGAGAAAAACACCAGTCAATGTGTCAGTGGGGTTCAGCAACGCCAGCTGTTCCCCTGCTGTGTAGCTTGCATCGTGTCCAGCACAAGCCACGCTGGCACAACCGACCAAAAGCTGCCACCAGTGCAGGCTTCGGCCTACACATTGCTCCTCTCCTCCTCCTGCTGACCCTGGGCTCTAACACCGCCAGTTTTTGCCCGGACATGCGAGCTGCACAGAGAAAAACACCAGTCAATGTGTCAGTGGGGTTCAGCAACGCCAGCTGTTCCCCTGCTGTGTAGCTTGCAACTTGACCTGCAAACGCCACGCAGGCACATGAACTGAAATTGAATGGAGCCTGCCTCCCACCCCCAGGTGTTTCTATGTATAACAGCCACCTTGTACAGCAGTACTGCTGCATTTGTACAAGGTGGCTGACTTTTTCTCCTTGCCCACGTGGAACTCAACACGTACAAAATGTGTCTCATTGAGACCATTCCACTGTCCCTGAGGTGTGACTTTCCTTTCTAATGATACGCAGCACCACCCTTGTTAGCGCTGCCCGTCTTTTGACATCATTGGTTAGCTGGCTGCGCCTGTGCGTCTGCCCTGCTCGAAACAACGCCCCTCGGTGTCTTACTTTTTTGGACAGCGAGGGTGTGATTGATGGGCATGTGCAGTGCATATGTTTGCCTGTGTTCACTCATCTCCTTCCGCCTTCTTCAGACTGGGTGTCCTCACGGCCGCGGCAGGCGATAAGGGATCAGATGAGGCCGCCCAGTCTGAAGCAGGTGTAAGGACATGTGTGAGTGTCAAACATATTTACTGCACAAGGCCACGAATCCCAGCCACGCAGTGTGATTTTTTGAAAACACACTGTGGGTCTGGGATTCATGTCCATCGCTAACCGCAACGGCCGACATGAAATGAGGTCAGAAGACAGGAAGCGCTCACAGCGCATGACCAAGGGATCACAATAGCGCAGACTCCTGTACAGCAAATAACAACGCTCAGGAATCTGCGCCCAGCACCTAGGTGTAAATTTGTACACCTTTGCTGCGTCTCCTTAAAAAGACAAGTCACGCCTCCACTACTGTTTGACAGTATAATGGGCTAAATAGTGTACGTGTTTTATTCAGCGTGTGCAAGGAGCAAAATTAAGAGAGCAACCTTTGACTTGTGCATCATTAATGCTGTTCAAGGTGTGGCTCTTGTACCTTGCAACACCTGAGGGGGGGTTAAAGGTTACCTTTGAAATTGGTTCAACTAGGCTTCGGCCTACACTCTGCTCCTCTCCTCCTCCTGCTGACCCTGGGCTATAACACCGCCAGTTGTAGCCTGGAAGTGCTAGCTGCACAGAGAAAAACACCAGCCAATGTGTTAGTGGGGTTCAGCACCGCCAGCTGTTCCCCCGCTGTGTAGCCGGCATCGTGTCCAGCACAAGCCACGCTGGCACAACCGACCAAAAGCTGCCACCAGTGCAGGCTTCGGCCTACACTCTGCTCCTCTCCTACTCCTGCTGACCCTGGGCTCAAACACCGCCAGTTTCTGCCCGGACATGCTAGCTGCACAGAGAAAAACACCCACCATTGTGTCAGTGGGGTTCAGCACCGCCAGCTGTTCCCCCGCTGTGTAGCCGGCATCGTGTCCAGCACAAGCCACGCTGGCACAACTGACCAAAAGCTGCCACCAGTGCAGGCTTCGGCCTACACTCTGCTCCTCTCCTCCTCCTGCTGACCCTGGGCTATAACACCGCCAGTTGTAGCCTGGAAGTGCTAGCTGCACAGAGAAAAACACCAGCCAATGTGTTAGTGGGGTTCAGCACCGCCAGCTGTTCCCCTGCTGTGTAGCCGGCATCGTGTCCAGGACAAGCCACGCTGGCACAACCGACCAAAAGCTGCCACCAGTGCATGCTTCGGCCTACACTCTGCTCCTCTCCTCCTCCTGCTGACCCTGGGCTCAAACACCGCCAGTTTCTGCCCGGACATGCTAGCTGCACAGAGAAAAACACCCACCATTGTGTCAGTGGGGTTCAGCACCGCCAGCTGTTCCCCCGCTGTGTAGCCGGCATCGTGTCCAGCACAAGCCACGCTGGCACAACTGACCAAAAGCTGCCACCAGTGCAGGCTTCGGCCTACACTCTGCTCCTCTCCTCCTCCTGCTGACCCTGGGTTCAAATACCTCCAGTTTCTGCCCGGAAGTGCTAGCTGCACAGAGAAAAACACCAGCCAATGTGTTAGTGGGGTTCAGCACCGCCAGCTGTTCCCCTGCTGTGTAGCCGGCAACGTGACCTGCAAACGCCACGCAGGCACATGAACTGAAATTAAAGGGAACCTGGCCCCACCCCCCCAGGTGTTTCTATGTATAACAGCCACCTTGTACAGCAGTACTGCTGCATTTGTACAAGGTGGCTGACTTTTTCTCCTTGCCCACGTGGAACTCAACACGTACAAAATGTGTCTCATTGAGACCATTCCACTGTCCCTGAGGTGTGACTTTCCTTTCTAATGATACGCAGCACCCCCCTTGGTAGCGCTTCCCGTCTTCTGACATCATTGGTTGGCTTGTTGCGCCTGTGCGTCCGCCCTGCCTGAAACAATGCTCCTCGTTGTCTTACTTATTTTGACTGCGAGGGTGTGATTGATGGGCACGAGCAGTGCATATCTTCGTCTGTCTTAACTCATCTCCTTCCGCCTTCTTCAGACTATGCAGCCTCATGGCCGCGGCATGCGAGAAGGGATCAGCAGAGGCCGCCCAGTCTGAAGCAGGTGTAAGGACGTGTGTGAGCAGCCAAAATATTTACTGCTCAAGGCCACGAATCCCAGCACCGCAGTGTGACTTTATGAAAAGGCACTGTGGGTCTGGGATTTATGGCCATCGTTAACCGCACCGGCCAACATGAAATGAGGTCATAAGACGGGCAGCTCTAACAGGGCATTGCCAAGGGATAACACAAGAGTGCAGACTCCTGTACAGCAAATAACAACGCTCAGGAAGCTGCGCCAAGCACCAAGGCGTTATTTGGGACACCTGTGCTGCGTCTCCTTAAAAAGCCAAGTCACGCATCCACTACAGTTTGACTGTAGAATGGGCTAAATTGTGTACGTCTTTCATTCAGCGTGTGCAAGTAGACAAAATAATAGAGCAACCTTTCACTTGTGCAGCATTAATACTGCACAAGGTGTGTCTCTTGTACTTTGTAACACCTGAGGGGGGGTTAAAGGTTTCCTTTGAAATTGGTTCAACTAGGCTTCGGCCTACACTCTGCTCCTCTCCTCCTCCTCCTGCTTCACCACGGGCTCTAACATCGCTAGTTTTTGCCCGCAAGTGCTAGCTGCACAGAGAAAAACACCCGCCATTGTGTTAGTGGGGTTCAGCAACGCCAGCTGTTCCCACACTGTGTAGCCGGCAAAGTGTCCTGCAAACGCAACGCTGACACAAAGCTGCCTCCAGTGCAGGCTTCGGCCTACACTCTGCTCCCCCTGCTTACCCTTTGCTCCAGCACCGCTAGTTGGGGCTCTAGGAAGACAATCTTTAATAGGCAACGCATCTGGGTTCCAGCACCGCCAGCTGGTTCTCGGCAGTGTTCTTGACACAGGTACTCCCTCGTGCCAAGCCTGGTTTCAACACCGTCAGCTGTTTCCGGGTTGTGTCAAGCTCACTGAGACGCCTATGCTTGCCCCGTCGTGGTGCGGTCGGGTTAGCCAACTCCAGGGTGCCTCCAGT
Organism: Ranitomeya imitator; assembly: GCF_032444005.1. Lineage (NCBI taxonomy): Eukaryota > Metazoa > Chordata > Amphibia > Anura > Dendrobatidae > Ranitomeya > Ranitomeya imitator. The sequence continues at coordinate 415,933,251 of NC_091285.1, read as the reverse complement.
TTAGGAGCTTCCTATGTGGGCTGCGTGAACTGGTAGAGGCTGGTTCTGTAGTGCCAGTAGGCCCAGCTCCCCCTGTAGGACTGTTGGGGTTCGGTAACTGCGGCTGCCTCGCGGCCTAGCTGTTCTCTCCTCTCCTGTGGGCCTTCGGGTCCACCACCTGGTTCCAGCACCGTCAGCTGGTTCCAGGCCGAGCCTTTGGCTTAGGTGCCTCCTCCTGGGTATCCGAGTTCCGCCAACGTCAGGCGGTCCTTGGTAGTGCTTTTAAGCGCGGGCACCTACAGCTTAGTAACCGGGTTCCAGCACCGCCAGCTGGTCCTCGGTCGTGCCATTGGCTCTTGCACACTGGGGCAACGCATCTGGGTTCCAGCACCGCCAGCTGGTTCTCGGCAGTGTTCTTGACACAGGTACTCCCTCGTGCCAAGCCTGGTTTCAGCACCGTCAGCTGTTTCCGGGTTGTGTCAAGCTCACTGAGACGCCTATGCTTGCCCCGTCGTGGTGCGGTCGGGTTAGCCAACTCCAGGGTGCCTCCAGTTTAGGAGCTTCCTATGTGGGCTGCGTGAACTGGTAGTCAAGGCTGGTTCTGTAGTGCCAGTAGGCCCAGCTCCCCCTGTAGGACTGTTGGGGTTCGGTAACTGCGGCTGCCTCGCGGCCTAGCTGTTCTCTCCTCTCCTGTGGGCCTTCGGGTCCACCACCTGGTTCCAGCACCGTCAGCTGGTTCCAGGCCGAGCCTTTGGCTTAGGTGCCTCCTCCTGGGTATCCGAGTTCTGCCAACGTCAGGCGGTCCTTGGTAGTGCTTTTAAGCGCGGGCACCTACAGCTTAGTAACCGGGTTCCAGCACCGCCAGCTGGTCCTCGGTCGTGCCATTGGCTCTTGCACACTGGGGCAACGCATCTGGGTTCAAGCACCGCCAGCTGGTTCTCGGCAGTGTTCTTGACACAGGTACTCCCTCGTGCCAAGCCTGGTTTCAGCACCGTCAGCTGTTTCCGGGTTGTGTCAAGCTCACTGAGACGCCTATGCTTGCCCCGTCGTGGTGCGGTCGGGTTAGCCAACTCCAGGGTGCCTCCAGTTTAGGAGCTTCCTATGTGGGCTGCGTGAACTGGTAGTCAAGGCTGGTTCTGTAGTGCCAGTAGGCCCAGCTCCCCCTGTAGGACTGTTGGGGTTCGGTAACTGCGGCTGCCTCGCGGCCTAGCTGTTCTCTCCTCTCCTGTGGGCCTTCGGGTCCACCACCTGGTTCCAGCACCGTCAGCTGGTTCCCGGCAGTGTCTTTTGCTCTTGTACCTTCTGCTCCCCATCCTGGTTCCAGTACCGTCAGCTGGTTCCGGGCAGAGCCTTTGGCTTAGGTGCCTCCTTCTGGGTATCCAAGTTCCACCAACGTCAGGTGGTCCTTGGTAGTGCTTTCGGGCACGGGTACCTCCTGCTTAGTAACCGGGTTCCAGTAACGTCAGCTGGTCCTCGGTAGTTCCATTGGCTCTTGGACCTTCGGCTACCCATCCGGGTTCCAGTACCGTCAGCTGGTTCTCGGCAGTGTCTTTTGCTCTTGTACCTTCTGCTCCCCATCCTGGTTCCAGTACCATCAGCTGGTTCCGGGCAGAGCCTTTGGCTTAGGTGCCTCCTTCTGGGTATCCGAGTTCCGCCAACGTCAGGCGGTCCTTGGTAGTGCTTTTTAGCACGGGTACCTCCTGCTTAGTAACCGGGTTCCAGTAGCGTCAGCTGGTCCTCGGTAGTTCCATAGGCTCTTGAACCTTCGGGTAGCCATCCGAGTTCCAGTTCCATCAGCTGGTTCTTGGCATTTTCTCAGCCTTCTTGTACCTTCTGCTACATTTCCAAGTTGAAGACCCTAAAGTCGACGACCCGGAAGACCACCCCGATGACGACGACGACGACCCAGAAGACCACCCCGATGACGACGACGACGACGGCGGAGACGACGACGGCGGAGACGACGACGGCTGAGACGACGACGGCGGAGATGACGACACTGGAGACGACGACCCTGGAGACGACGACATGGAAGACCGAGAAGCAGAAGAACAAGAGGCTGCAGAACAAACAGCAGAAGAACATTAAGCATAAGACTTAATATCAGAGCAAAAGATATTATCTAAATTATATGCAGAAGAAGACTAAGCAGTGTATGGGGGTGAGTCCGTTCCTCCTCGTGGTACCCCTGGATAAAGCCTGATGCTGCAGGCCAAACTGAACGCGGACAAATGTAACTTTTGTGACTGGCAGAACGGAAGGTGTAATCTTCCAACTTTTATAGATAACAACTACGGGAATGCCTGTCACAAATGAGAATATGATGAAGAAGTAGAATAGGAAGAATAATAACAGTGGATTAAAAAGAATATGTAGAATAGGAAGAATAATAATAGTTGAATAAAATGAATATGAAGAATGTAATCAAAAAAAAAAAAAAAAGGTAAAGGATGAAGAAGAAGATGAATAAGGTGAAGAAGAAGTTGATGTCAAAAATGCTGATGATGATGAAGATGAAAGTGTGGGAAAAGAAAAAAAAAAAAGAAAAAAAAGAAGGGGAAGGGCGTGGAATAGTGAAACATCAATATCTGACAAAATAAAAAAAAAAATTTACATAGTCAATATCTTTGTCACGCCGAACGTCTTAAAAAAAAACAAAAAACATGCTATTCTATTTGATTGGGATAAACCTCTATGACTTTAATGTCTCCGCCACCTCCCCAAATACATCCGGCATTGTTCTTAGTTGTTTTCCTTCATGTAGAATGAACCTACAAGGCAAGAAAGGGTTTATTTTAATTCCGATATTTTGGTCCCATTGACTTGCATTGGGATCGGGTATCGGTATCGGCGATATCCGATAATTTTTGAATATCAGCCGATCCTATCCGATACCGATACTTTCCGATATCGGAAGGTATCGCTCAACACTAGTCATGGTTGTTTTTTAGATGAAGCTACAGCTTTTGGGGTATTGATGCTAATAAAGAATACATTTCATGGACCTCAAAAAATTTCTATATATTATTTTTTAACAGTCATAATTGTAGTTGGAAATTTGAGATCATCTCTCAATTAGGGCATCACCATTGATCATTCAATTATGAAAAAAAACCTCAAATAAAGCTTAGCTTAATGCTGCAGATCAATTATAACATAGGAAGACTAAAAGAGATGTTTTATCTTCCCTTGGGGTTAAACAAAGAGGCATTTAATTTAATCTGAACAGCCATTGCAGATGTTGCAAAATCTATTGTGCCCTTGAGATAGAGTTTTTTCATAAAACTATATGAAAACAGGAAGACTATAAAATACCTTTTCTCCAAGTACATGATTTTGATTTTCTTGTGCTGTAAACCAGAGAGAAATTGCAATACCGATTGTTTGTCTTTAAGGCAGGCACATCACTCACGGTTGGTGTGTAACCAGAACAGGGTGGAAGGTATTAAGAACCACTTTTCTTCCTTTGAACAATTTTTATAAAAATAGCTTATGAAGTTAAAGACAAGCGCCTGTTTTGATAAATATTGCTTTTACACTGAAACAGGGCCCAGTGGGCTTTTTTAGGGAATATAAAGTGTGAGATATGGCTCAAAATTTATTTTTTGTTGGAATAGCTTGAGAGTAAAAGTATTGTATGACACTTTTTTCATCAAGGAAATTTACAACTTATCCTCTAAATATTAGCATCTAACTGATCTGAGCAATTTTACATTAAACTATTGCTTACTGCCGTGGCAAGTGATTGTGTCCAGCTGACTATTTGACATATGTGTGTGCTGGCCAGAATAGAAAGCACAGAGATCAACGGGCAACTGTAAGAGTCCTTACTCCATGCAGAAAAAATTAGATGACAACCAAGACTATGTCTCCATTCACCGTAGTAAATCCACCAGGTCAAAGTATATATAGAGGGTGTGTATTTTAGTGTGTGTGTGTATATACTGTATATATATATACAGTTAGGGCCAGAAACATTTGGACAGTGACACAAGTTTTGTTATTTTAGCTGTTTACAAAAACATGTTCAGAAATACAATTATATATATAATATGGGCTGAAAGTGCACACTCCCAGCTGCAATATGATAGTTTCCACATCCAAATCGGAGAAAGGGTTTAGGAATCATAGCTCTGTAATGCATAGCGTCCTCTTTTTCAAGGGACCAAAAGTAATTGGACAATGGACTCTAAGGGCTGCAATTAACTCTGAAGGCGTCTCCCTCGTTAACCTGTAATCAATGAAGTAGTTAAAAGGTCAGGGGTGGATTCCAGGTGTGTGGTTTTGCATTTGGAAGCTGTTGCTGTGAGCAGACAACATGCGGTCAAAGGAACTCTCAATTGAGGTGAAGCAGAACATCCTGAGGCTGAAAAAAAAGAAAAAATCCATCAGAGAGATAGCAGACATGCTTGGAGTAGCAAAATCAACAGTTGGGTACATTCTGAGAAAAAGGGAATTGACTGGTGAGCTTGGGAACTCAAAAAGGCCTGGGCGTCCACGGATGACAACAGTGGTGGATGATCGCCGCATACTTAATTTGGTGAAGAAGAACCCGTTCACAACATCAACTGAAGTCCAGAACACTCTCAGTGAAGTAGGTGTATCTGTCTCTAAGTCAACAGTAAAGAGAAGACTCCATGACAGTAAATACAAAGGGTTCACATCTAGATGCAAACCATTCGTCAATACCAAAAATAGACAGGCCAGAGTTAAATTTGCAGAAAAACACCTCAAGAAGCCAGCTCAGTTCTGGAAAAGTATTCTATGGACAGATGAGACAAAGATCAACCTGTACCAGAATGATGGGAAGAAAAAAGTTTGGAGAAGAAAGGGAACGGCACATGATCCAAGGCACACCACATCCTCTGTAAAACATGGTGGAGGCAACGTGATGGCATGGGCATGCATGGCTTTCAATGGCACTGGGTCACTTGTGTTTATTGATGACATAAGAGCAGACAAGAGTAGCCGGATGAATTCTGAAGTGTACCGGGATATACTTTCAGCCCAGATTCAGCCAAATGCTGCAAAGTTGATTGGACGGCGCTTCATAGTACAGATGGACAATGACCCCAAGCATACAGCCAAAGCTACCCAGGAGTTCATGAGTGCCAAAAAGTGGAACATTCTGCAATGGCCAAGTCAATCTCCAGATCTAAACCCAATTGAGCATGCATTTCACTTGCTCAAATCCAGACTTAAGACGGAAAGACCCACAAACAAGCAAGACCTGAAGGCTGCGGCTGTAAAGGCCTGGCAAAGCATTAAGAAGGAGGAAACCCAGCGTTTGGTGATGTCCATGGGTTCCAGACTTAAGGCAGTGATTGCCTCCAAAGGATTTGCAACAAAATATTGAAAATAAAAATATTTTGTTTGGGTTATGTTTATTTGTCCAATTACTTTTGACCTCCTAAAATGTGAAGTGTTTGTAAAGAAATGTGTACAATTCCTACATTTTCTATCAGATATTTTTGTTCAACCCTTCAAATTAAACGTTACAATCTGCACTTGAATTCTGTTGTAGAGGTTTCATTTCAAATCCAATGTGGTGGCATGCAGAGCCCAACTCACGAAAATTGTGTCACTGTCCAAATATTTCTGGCCCTAACTGTATATATATTATTATTATTTTTTGTTATGGCGCCATTTATTCCATGGCGCTTTACATGTGTGTATATATATATATATATATATATATATATATATATGATGTGATGCAGTGATCCATGCTGCAGCTAGGAGGCGCTGTATGTGCTCCTCAGGATACGCATGGAGGCATATGTGTAATGGTAATAATGAAACAGTGTCCGGCATGATTGTAAATGGCTGGTATGTGTCACAGAGGGAGTCTGCGCTGTAAGCCTGTAGTATTGTTGTTCTGGGACCTGTAGTCCCACAAGTATTTGTATAGTTAAAAGGGAGGCTTGCTGGGTTAGCTGAAGAGCTGGGGGGACTTGCTAACCACACACACCTCCCACCTATGAGTGTGGTTACCGGTACATAATGTGACCATGGTGTGGTCACATGGTCTCTGTAGTGGAGAGTGTTTGGGCCTGAATGGTCTGTCTTGTATGTCCTGGAAGCCTATGTGTTGGGAGTGCTAACTTCCTGAATATCACATAGTGAGGCTTTGGGACCTGTTGGCCTGTGTGTTGGATGGTCCTGAATAGCGTAAGGAGAGGCCACATGTGAAGAGTCTGTGAAGGCACTGCGTTGGGGAGCTACTGACCTTCGTATGGTATAGACTGTCGGAAGTGCCCTGGTCGCAAGGACAGTGATCCTCGTAAGGATGCTCCCGAGGAGAGTGGACTGAAGGGAAGTCAGCGTGTGGAGCAGGTGCTCCAGAAAGGTAACACCCGGGAAGTGGGCTTTCATAATGGCAGAGAAGTATCTGCCAGTGGAACAGACTGTTGGTGCTTGTTGTGTTCCATGGGCATTGATGAATTGTTTAGCGTACGGTAACCAATGATAACAGGACAAAGTGAGAAGTCCGGCGTGTTTAGTGACTCTGAGTTGAAGCCATATTAAATGTAAATAATTAACTGTACATGACCCAGTTTATGCAGCATAAAATAAATCAGATGTATGTATATATATGGCTATAGCTATTGTAGCGTGGCTAAAGGTTGTATAGTCGACGGGAGGTATGTATCACAGAGAAGGCTTGTCACTGTGATGTAACCCGGAGTGTTTTCTTTAATACACGTAAAGCAATAAGGAATTGTTTAGTAAGTTTGGTTCCGAGTTACGGTTAGCTATGAGAGATGGGAGGGTCGGGCTACCCATATACCTCATCCCTGGGTAAGGGGCATAACCATGCCTATCTATGTTTGTTTCAGGACCTGTGGTGATGTCATAACCACATATCTAATCATGTGACGTTACCTCACCAATGGGTGTGGTTTCAGGCTACATAATGGAGGTGTGTTGCACATGGTGAGAGTGTTTTTTGGGAGTCTGCAAGTGTGGACAGACTTCCATGTGTCCTGGTTGGACACTGCAGAGTGTCCTGTGTGTTGGACAGTTCCAAGTGGGGACAGACGTCCTGAACAGCACACAGAGACCATATGTAGGCTGGAGAACCTGCGTGCTGGACATAGCACAGTCTGTGCACCCACAGACCTGAGAGAGCGGAGCTCTACTATGGACATTGAGGATTCAACTGTCAGACGTAAGACTGTTTACCTGTTGTTCCTGTTGCTATGTGGTTTATGGAGTAATAAACCTGTGAACTTTTAATGGAATGTGCCTTTTGGGTGTCACCCGCTGCACCTGAGCGAGTACAACCCCTACACTATATATATATATATATATATATATATATACATATATATATATATATGTCCTGGTCTCTTTGCAAAGAAACAGCCCCAAAGCATGATGTTGCCACCCCCTTGCTTCACAGTAGGTATGGTGTTCTTTGGATGCATCTCAGCATTCTGTCTCCTCCAAACACGATGAGTTTTGTTTCTACCAAACAGTTCTACTTTGGCTTCATCAGACCATATGACATTCTCCCAATACTCTTCTGGATAATCCAAATGCTCTCTAGCAAACTTCAGACAGGCCCGGACATGTACTGGCTTAAGCAGGGGGACACATCTGGCACTGCAGGGTCTTCCACCTGGTAGCAATGAGCAGCTATTCTGGATGACGCAAGAGCTAAGGCTATGTCATTTTGGGATCAAATTGCTGCCAGAATCAATCTAGTTAAAAATGTTTTACCAGTCCCTACTGGTGCGTCTAATGATATTTCTCTAACCCCATTATTGATATTTTGAATTATTTGATCGTAAATGGCTTTTTGCTTAAGCGTTAGCTTAGGAATATTTGATTTCACATACCACAAAGGATCACTCGTGTTGTAATTTTGTTCACAACACAATTCTACATCGAACAAAGCAGCAACGGATAGATTCGGTGATGGTATTCCCAATTGACTGAGAACTTTGTGATTTCAAGGCATAATCAATCATTATCAGCACTTCATTGTAGATTTCTGCTGGGAAATCCGTGTTCATATTTGAATTTTTCTTCCGTATTCAAAGGAAAATATCTTTAGCCATGTACGATTTCTATTTCTCCCTTAACTCTGTTGGAGATGAAGGAGAGAAGGCAGTCAATATGATTGCAAACAATGCACGAATTTGATTTGGATGTTTTTCAAATTAATGCATATATCCAAGTGTTGGTCATTCTCCAATGAATTCAGAGCTTGACATGCACTGTGGAAAGTGGCATATGTAATGATGTTTGCAATTCTCAATTGCTATAAAGTCATTGGGCCTGGGCACATTTACCAACAGCTTGTGAAGAAAAAACATTTATCTTGATTGGAATGCATGGTGCACAGTCTGCCTATCGTAGTTTTTTCTAATATGCCAGGTTGTCCTTCGACTGGCTCTCCTCATTTGCGTAGTTCAAATGATTTTCTATTTGCATCCCATGTGTAATGCGTAGGCACTACCAAATACAGCAGTGTTTTCGCAAACGCGTCATTTTGACATAACATGAAGAAAGCAGTTAAGGTTGTAGCCGAATGATTCAGAGATATTTATTGCACATTTGCAGCTTTGCAGATTTGCATGTATGGGAAATGAAAGAATGTGCCATACAGCTTCATTGCTGCTTATGTATCTTCCAGCCTGATACTGTGCAATTTCATCTATATGTATGACCGCATTCCTATCACTTCTTTCTGGTTGCATGCCAAAAACGGCCATGTCGCTGCCTTTATTCACTTACTTACAAATGGTTTTCATCGATTTAATGGAGTTAAAATATTCCTATATGGGCAGTATTAAAATATTTACATTGTTATACATAGGAGCAGTATTATAGTAATCACTATATAACTGTTTATGTTAACTTCCAACAGAGGGTGCTGTTCAAAAAAGCATGTTATTACCTGTCACAGGTGTGCCATCTATATCACAGGTATGTAAAAACATGCTCGTATTCTAATGCAACGTTGTGTCAAAATTTCAAAGCAATCAATGAAGAACTTTCGGAGATTTAAGATTTTGAACAAGAGGACATTTACATTTTTATTTATATATATAAATACATGTTTATTTAAAACATATGTGGGCCTTCATTTCTACAACAGTATTAATGCGAATGTGTATTAATTATTAGGGATGATGGAATCTTTTGAAACTAAAATTCGCCAGGTTCTCTAATTTGGTTTGTCACAAGTCACAAACTGAAAAGTCTTTAATTGTCCTAAAAATACATTTGTAACATTCTGAGGTTTCTTAGGACTGTATCCAAGACATACGTTCTTTAAGACATAATACACACTGCCTCGGTGATGTCAATGTGACCTCACTGTAGAAATGAATGTTAACCAACAGCCCATTTAATATCTCAGTGCAGAGACAGACTTTTAGACTTTTTTATTTAGAATTTATAACTTATAGTCATTTCTTATCAAGTAACCCATTCAGATCACCGAATCAAATCAGGCGCACAGTCCGACTACATCAGATCATATCGCAGTGCTCCGACTGGCTTTCGGCTCTCCTGACCTGAGCGTGACAAGGACATAGAAATACATGCTGTCACGCTCGGGTTAGGAGAGCCAACAGCTGGTGGGAGCATTGCGAAGCGATCGTCGTCCGCGTTATATGGCTGTCTGACTGCATCCTAACAGTGTAGTTGTCAAAGATAGTTTCAAACAAACTAGATAGACGATACAACAGTCAGTCTTTAAAGAGAATAAACAGGGTGCCCATTCCATTGGATCAGACAACTTTGCTCTCTTGAACATCTGTTATGTAAATGCTAGATGGAACTGCACACCAGTAGGCACAAAGTATGCTTGTGTACTTTAATTGTATTGTTTCTTTTGCTAAACCAGTTCACACTACATCAAGTTAAATATGATTACTTAGTATATGGTAAAAGATAGCAACGTTTTGGATTTTATACTCTTCATCAGGCATAAGAAAACCATCAGGGAGAATTAAGGTATATTTAGAGAGTCAAGGTCCAGGGTGGAATCCCTCAAGGGCAAACCAATACAATTGGGTACATGGTAAAGTAGCAACACCACATCTGCTGCTTAATTGTGTAACAAATTGTAATGATACGCTATGGGGAATACCACCCCAGACTTTGAACCTCTATATACAACTCAGCTAGTTCCCTCTCATGGTTTTCCTATGTGTGACAAAAGTTATAAAACCAGAAAGTTGCCTGATGAGAGCATCAGGCAAAATTTTAATATGCACAGTCACATATTTTTTTTCCTGGGTAATTCGTTTAGAAATGAAGGCTAAGGTGTGTAACAATTGTTTTTAATTTTTTTTAACCATTTGATGTCACATTAAGGTTCAAATAATGGTGACCAGCACCCGCCACTTTGCTGAAGCTGCTGAGGTCAACTAGAATGTATTTGCTCACTTTATTTAATATATTTCACCTTATATTAAGAAGTTTTATAACTCTTGATGTGACATGAACTGGATAAGACAAAAAAAAAATGCAGAAGCTACTGACAGGGCCGGACTTGGACTAAAATTCAGCCCTGGCATTTGAAGTTTCACAGGCCCGCTTGTCACATGGTAACTGTATAATATTTTTGTACACTTGTAGGTTACAAGAAGTGAGGGGAGTGTAACACGACTATATAACATATAATCACAGCTGTATTCAGCATTAGGCTATGTGCACACGTTCAGGATTTCTCGCAGAAAATTCCTGAGAAAAAACGGACATTTTCTGCAAGAAATCCGCAAGAAAACCGCATGCGTTTTTGCCGCGGTTTTGACGCGTTTTTGCCGCGGTTTTTTCCGGACACTTCCCAATGCATTTTGTAGTGAAAAATCCGGAAAAAAAACGCAAAATTAATGCACATGCTGCGGTTTTTACCGCGATGTGTTTTTTTGCGGGAATAAAACGCATCATGTGCACAAAACATGCGGAATTCATTCTAAATGATGGGATGCTTATTGTGTGCTGTTTTTTTTTGCGGTTTTATAGCGTTTTTATTGGGAAAAATCGCGAAAAACCGCAACGTGTGCACACAGCCTTACAGCCTTACAGCTCAGTCCTATTTATTGCTTTTATGTGCAGTACCAAGAAAAGCCGCTACTTTACCTACCTAACTGGATCTCGTAGATAATAAAGGGATTGAGATGTCCAAAGGCTCTGGAACCTCATTCTGATGCTCTGTAATCGTTGCATACAGCCACTTTTGGTTCTTCTGCGCAGCACGAGACACGGTGACTCTGAAGAGCGGTAACACGCAGCTGACATCAACCCTGAAAATCATTACACATTCCAAAATTAAATGCTCTGACAGCTGGGAAAAGCAGTAGAGTTAACGATTTTCCCAGGCGCCGGGTGCTAACTACAACTGTTATAATCCTTGCCTGGTCTCCCTGCAAAGCATTTCTGTTGTATTTACATGCGCTGATCTCAGGCCACTAAACAAGTGTGATCGACAATACTGAAGTCATTCGCTTGTTTCCCGGCCTCTTTACACCAACTAAGAAAGAATGAAGGGAACAGAACAATCACAATTAGATCAATCTGTCCCCATACAGTATCATGTTATCAGCAGCACAACTACAGTTTACACCAGCGATGTGCTGCTGAGAACAAGGATTTCTGTTCCCACATAAACAATCCAATCACTCGATGAATAGGCAGCATTTTGCTTGTTTAGTATAATACACCCCATAGTCCTCCATATATTATAATGTGCACCTCAGTCCTCCATATAGTATAATACACTCCTCAGTCCTCCATATAGTATAATACACTCCTCAGTCCTCCATATAGAATAATACACTCCTCAGTCCTCCATAAAGTATAATACACTCCCCCTAGTCCTCTATATAGTATAATACACTCCTCATAGTCCTCCATATATTAAAATACACTCCTCAGTCCTCCAAATAGTATAATACATTCCTCTTAGTGCTCCATATACTATAATGCCCCGCCATTGTCATCCATGTAGTACAATTCACTTCCCATAGTATAATCCATCCCATAGTTCTTCATATAGTATAATGTATCCCCATAGTCCTTGATACAGTATAATGCCAATTATGGTATAATGATGCCACCCCAGAGTATAATGCTGCCACACCACAGAATATATTGTAGTCCCCTGAGTATAATGTAACCCCCAGAGAATATAATGCAGCCCCCTCATATAGTATAATGCAGCCCCTGCATATATAATATATGGTTGCCCCCTCATGGAGCATAATGCAGCCCCCATAGAATACAATGTAGCCCCTCCACAGAATATTATACAGCACCCCATAGAATGCAATACAGACCCCCATAGAATGTAATACAGCCCACCTTCCCATAGAAAATAATACAGCAATAATACAGTCCCCATAGAAAATAAATGTAGCCCCCAAAGAATGTAATACAGCCCCCCATAGAATGTAATACAGCCCCCCCATAGAATGTAATACAGCACCGCTACAGAATGTAATACAGCACTTCCCCATAGAATGTAATACAGCTCTCCCCATAGAATGTAATAAATCCCCCCATAGAATGTAATAAAGCACAGCCCCCATAGAATGTAATACAGCACAGCCCCCATATAATGTTATACAGCACAGCCCCCATAGAATATAATACAGCCAGCCCTCATAGAATGCAATGCAACACAGCCCCCATAGAATGTAATACAGCACAGCCCCATAGAATGTAATGCAGCGTAGCCCCCATAGAATGTAATACAGCACAGCCACCATAGAATGTAATACAGCACAGCCCCCATAGAATGTAATACAGCACAGCCACCATAGAATGTAATACAGCACAGCCCCCATAGAATGTAATGCAGCACAGCCCCCATAGAATGTAATACAGCACAGCCCCCATAGAATGTAATACAGCACAGCCCCCATAGAATGTAATACAGCACAGCCCCATAGAATGTAATACAGCACAGCCCCCATAGAATGTAATACAGCACAGCCCCATAGAATGTAATGCAGCACAGCCCCCATAGAATGTAATACAGCAAAGCCCCCATAGAATGTAATACAGCACAGCCCCCATAGAATGTAATACAGCACAGCCACCATAGAATGTAATGCAGCACAGCCCCCATAGAATGTAATACAGCAAAGCCCCCATAGAATGTAATACAGCACAGCCCCCATAGAATGTAATACAGCCCCCCCAATAGCCCCACAATCCAGTTAGTACTCATTGATATATTTAAAAAAAACAAAAACTCCTCACCTCTTCTCGTGCCCACGCTGCTCCCGGTTCCGGTCTCAGCAGCCGCAGTCTGCCCGCCTGACGCACAGCAGGTGCACGATGATATGATGTCATCGTGTACCCGCAGTGCCAGAGGCAGAGCAGAGAATGATGGGAGAGGGAGCGACAGCAGATGCTCTCTCCTCCATCATTGAATTTAACTGTACCGGCGTCATAGACACCGGTATAGTTGAATGCGGCAGCGCTGGTGGGGGGTGAGTAGGCGCTGGGGGGGAGTCGGCGCTGGCGAGCATCCCACGACTGCCACCGGCCCCTCTGGCGTTTGCCAGAAATGCCCAATGGCCAGTCCGGCCCTGGCTAGTGATGATCGAATAGTGAAATATTCGAATTCTGGAAAATCGGCACAAATAATTTCTAAAATCTGTGTATTTGTAATAAAATAACGAATCCAATGCAAGTCAATGGGAAAACCGAATATTTTTCTGCTGGACCAAACAAACAGTTCTGGGGGCATGTGAAAAGGCTGAAATTGATGGGAAAGAGCTAAAACTAAATGGAAACAGCATGGAGAAGATGCCTGCATGCCTTTCTGACTCGCATATGGTATCTAGGAATAATGTGCCGCTTTTACAGATTTTTAAAAATAGCTACCAAAAAGAGCTAAAACATTTTTTCCTTCATAATTATGTGCATGCAATGCTAAATCTAAAAAAAAAAAGAAGATACCTCCCCTTTAGCAGATGTTCACACTGAGCATTTTGGCTTTAGTTTTTCCTTTAACATTTGTGAAGGCTCTCACTCCTACATTTGGGATATCCCTCCCTCATGCCAAATAGTTAGCAAGATGGTGGAATACATATTCCCTATCCCTTTACAGTGCCATTTCAAACATGCCCATTTGAATTTTGGGCTTTGCCCGCCACCACCACCACCACCATGTCCACTGCCATGTCATTATGTGGCCCTCGCTTACAATTTGCAGAGTGCCAGCAGGTGCCATGAAACCAGAGTTTGGTAAGGGCTCTCAGGTGGCCCTCCATCATACATTTGGTAGAGCTCTCACTCCTACATTTGGGAGGTCACTCCCTCATGCCAGATAGTTGGCAATATAGTGGAATGCATATTCCCGATCCCATTTCAAACATGCCCATTTGAAGCTTGAGCTTTGCCCACGACCACCACCATGACCACCACCATGTCATTATGCGGCCCTCGCTTTTAATTTTCACCATGTGCTGTGAAATCTGCGTTTTTTAAGATTCACAGTTCATTTTTGCCACTGGATGCCAATGGAACTACTGTCATAGCAGATGAAGCCGCTGTAAGGTGAATATAATACAGGAGTTGTGTGAGCTGTATGATCAATATCAGTAAATTGGAATCGGAATACAGTGTATGCAAAATAAATCTTGCCACATTAGACAAGGTGATTCTACCTAAGCTATCAATTACAGGCCTCTCATCTTTTTAAGTGGGAGAACTTGAACAATTGGTGGCTGACTAAATACTTTTTCCCCACTGTAGCTCGGCGATCACACCCAGTTGACATTTGTTATGTGTGGGAGCCAAGTGTTACTCTGACGGGCATTGAGAAGCTGGATTTCAGAGACTGTCCTCTGCTGCTCACTAAGCCTTGCCTACATAAGAAAGGACAAAACCAAAACGAAAAAAAGATGATCAAAAGGTCAGATTTCAAAAAGATTCATACAAGTTTTATTAACAAAGTATTAAAATTACATAACACCAAATTGGGGAAGAAGGTGAAATAGAGCGACATATTCACGTGGTGTAATACATGGTAAGCGACGCCATCGCCTGGAACAACAGCTTACTTAGGTGATATAAACATAGGGTAATCCCCTTAATAAACCGCTACCAGCCGCAACTCATATGCCATAATTGGCCATTTGCGACAAAAATATCATCCAGTCTCTACTAGCTGGTGCAAGGAATTTAACATCAAGAAAAGTATTACGAGTATGAGCAGGAACATAATATATTATGCTGTCTGCCCATGTAATATGATTTACGTGGGCATGACTACTAGACAGCTTAAGGTATGTGTGCGTGAGCACATGTTGGGGATTGAGGCAGCAGCTATGGCAGAGGATGTTGAAAACTGTTCCCCGACACTTTAGCAGATTCCATGGTTGTGATAGTAGGCAGCTTAGGGTAAAGGTACCGTCACACTTAGCGACGCTGCAGCGATACCGACAACGATCCGGATCGCTGCAGCGTCGCTGTTTGGTCGCTGGAGAGCTGTCACACAGACCGCTCTCCAGCGACCAACGATCCCGAGGTCCCCGGTAACCAGGGTAAACATCGGGTAACTAAGCGCAGGGCCGCGCTTAGTAACCCGATGTTTACCCTGGTTACCAGCGTAAAAAAACAAACAGTACATACTTACATTCAGCTGTCTGTCCCTTGCCGTCTGGTTCCTGCACTGAGTGCTGGCCGTAAAGTGAAAGTGAAAGCACAGCACAGCGGTGAGTCACACAGCGGTGACTCACCGCTGTGGCTGTGCTCTGCTTTCACTTTACGGCCAGCACTCAGTGCAGGAACCAGACGGCAAGGGACAGACAGCTGAATGTAAGTATGTACTGTTTGTTTTTTTACGCTGGTAACCAGGGTAAACATCGGGTTACTAAGCGCGGCCCTGCGCTTAGTTACCCGATGTTTACCCTGGTTACCAGTGAAGACATCGCTGAATCGGTGTCACACACGCCGATGTCTACGATGTCTACGATGTCCAGCGATGAAATAAAGTTCTGGACTTTCGTCCCCGACCAGAGATCTCCCAGCAGGGGCCTGATCGCTGCTGCCTGTCACACTGGACGATATCGCTAGCGAGGACGCTGCAACGTCACGGATCGCTAGCGATATCGTCTAGTGTGACAGTACCTTAAGAGGAATCGATACGCTTGACGTGAATATTCGGGGTGGAGGGACATTTAGGAGATTGGCACAGTTAGAGTCCAGATGGATATGGACACTTGGCACAGTCCATCCATCTGGACTTAATGAAAATATTAGTTTCACCCCATTCCTCTAAGTTATCACTCTGTATTATAGATGACTGACATAATTCACTCTGTGAGTACATTTTTAACTATTTTATTTTTCAGTTTTAGCTATAAGTATACGTGGAGATGGTGATGACTATATGGATGGGCAGACTGGTTGAATATCTATATAATTGGAGATCTGCCGTTGAGGGTCTTTGAAACAACGGAGGAACAAATAACATCTGATGCCCACCGGTTCTATATGTTCTGTTATATATACCGACTATTGTTAATTATATTAAATCATCTTGTATGATGTAATGTATACAGTGCTTGAACTTGACTATTGTGCATCTCCTATTGCTATATGCCAGATAAATATGCGTACTGCATTAGTTTATTGGTGGTGCATATGGTATTTTTGCAGATCTGTATATATATACGCAATTCTGCTTGGGTATTTTTATATTCCATATTTATATTCCATGTATGCCATACTAAGCTGTCTCCCCATAGCTCCTTTCTGATATATTGCATATTGTGTTTCTTTTTGTATGTTTATTGTTTTTCTATTCCTATTGGGCATTGATTGTGTATAGTGATGAAGTTGTCATCCCTACCCTGTATGCGCCCGCCGCCTTGTCACCGCTGCGGCTGCCCGTGGTCGGCGTCTTTACAAGGGGGTTTAGTCTCGTGACTTCTCCCTGTGACGCCGGCACTGGTTGTTGTTGCGGCTGCCTCGGCAACATGACGCGTCACTTCCGGGGCGGGAGCGCAACTTCCGGTGACACGAGTCACTGTGAGCGCTTATGCAGCATTATTTAAGATGGGCTAGGTGCAGGCTCGTCAGGCCCCTTAAAAAAGGAA
This sequence comes from Ranitomeya imitator, assembly GCF_032444005.1. NCBI lineage: Eukaryota > Metazoa > Chordata > Amphibia > Anura > Dendrobatidae > Ranitomeya > Ranitomeya imitator. The sequence continues at coordinate 415,916,194 of NC_091285.1, read as the reverse complement.
AGGTCCGAAACGAGCGTCGGGGCGGACGTGCTCGCCTTGACTCCAGCTATGCCCCTGTATCTCTGCCACCGATAGGTAAATATTGGTGACCTGATTACATGGTTCCTGTTGGGCATGGTCTTTATCCCATTTAGAGGATTCTGTGATGGTGCCACTTAATGTATGGAGAGATATATATAGGGGCATGGTGCTTGTCCCTGCACCAGCTAGTAGTGACTGGATGATATTTTTGTGGCAAATGGCCAATTATGACATATGAGCTGCAGCTGGTAGCGGTTTATTAAGGGCATTACCCTATGTTTATATCACCTAAGTAAGCTGTTGTTCCAGGCGATGGCATCGCTTACCATGTATTACACTACGTTAATATGTCACTCTATTTCACCTTCTTCCCCAATTAGGTGTTATGTAATTTTAATACTTTGTTAATAAAATTTGTATGGATCTTTCTGAAATCTGACCTTTTGATCATCTTTTTTTCGTTTTGCTTTTGTATGACATTTGATGATAGGTCTGGTAATCCGGAGGACACATGAAATGGGTTAATATGTGGCGAATAATTATGAACATGTGTCTGTGTCATATTTGCTTTATATGGCTACATATGGAAGGTCAAATTCCAGGGTGTGGGCTGGTCACAAATCAGTCAGTGATGAGGCAAATTAAAGCGCTGCTTCTGTGAAGCTAGACCGGCAAAAGCCTGAGATGACTTTTGGAAATGTAAGCTGACACGGCGTACCTTGGCAAGTAGGTCATTCAAGTCAGTGTATGTTTTCAAAAACCACCACTAAGTTACGCCCAATACCGACACACAACAAGACCAGGGTGGAGGTTCAGCGGGGAGAGCCACTGATTGGTCTGTTCATTTATCCTTTTCAACAGCTCAGCTGCATTGTGATCTTTATCACCTAAACAGATGAGCTTCAGTAGAGGGTGGTGCACTTCGCCAAGGCAGTGCTGCAGATTTCCCAGCTGGGATGAGGAGGAGGAGGAGAAGAGACAGAAACTGGAATGCGAGGAGACTGAAACCCTGATGGAAATTGGGCCTGCTATTCTTGGTGTGGGTAAGATGTGTGATGTTCTAGCCTCTTACTCTCGGACTCCACCAGGTTAACCCAGTGTGCCGTCAGGAAAATGTATTGACCCTGTGCACAAGAACTTGTCCATGTGTCTGTGGTTAGGTGGACTTTCCATGTGAGTGCGTGGGCCAAAGTACGGCTGATATTGTGAAATGGAAAACCGTGAAAACAGTGTTGGCTGGGAATCGAGTACTGTGGGGCTGCCACCGCTAAGAGGTTATGAAAAAACCCAGTTTCCAAAAGTCAAAATTGCAACATTTCCAGGGCTAGCAATTTGGCAATGTGGGTGTTTAGCGTTTGGACCTGTGGCTGGGTGGCTGGACATTTATGTCTTCTAGTAAATTTCTGGGGCAGGGATAAATGAATGCTCTGCTGAGACAAGGAAGTGGATGTGGTTTCTGACTGTTTTGTGTGTGCGACTGCTAGTTGTCGGCAGGAGGCATCAGCGCTTGCTTCATAATCAGCAGATTGGGAAGGCTGTAACACAGGGGAAGGGACAGTGGTTTGACCCTCAGACATAGATTTGGTTCCCAGGTGTTCTGCCCACCTACTGGGGTGTTTGGCTACCATGTGCTTTTGCATGCTTGTGGTGCTCAGGTTGGCAGTGTTCTTTCCTTTGCTTAGCTGTGTTTGATATAAGCTGCAAATTACAGTTGCTTTATCTAAAGGACTTTCAGAAAAAAATGCCATACAGAGAAACAATGCATCCTTGACCTGTTATCCACCTGAATGGGAAACTTTGTGGAACAGTTGACCGAGTTCTACCTCTTGGCAATCCAATTCCTCCTCTTGACTGTTTTCTTGCTACGGATCCATTCATTTCTGCACTGCTGTGCTTGCTAGGCATGCCACCGTGCCAGGTTGGATCAGTGGCCTCATCATCAGCTATGTCATCTTCCAATTCCTCAATCTTATCCTCCTTCTGAGCTGCAATTTGAGGCTGACCTGATGGCAACTGTGCCTCATGATTATCCTCCACCTCGTCAGACATCAATTGACTTTCCCCAATGTGCTTTTCTTCTGACCATGGGTGCTCAAATGTTTGGGCATCACTGCACTCCACCTCCTCATGACCATCTTTAATGGTTCACATTGAGAGGCCACTACAAGGGAAAGTAAACAGTTCCTCAGAGTGGCCAGCATTAGGGGTCATATGTCTCCTGGGACTCTTGATGGTGGGAGGAAGAAGAACCACGTTGAGGATTCAGAGGCCCAGCCACTGAGAGTGGACTGTGTTGCAGACTTTGTGGTGCTGATTGTCAACACTCTGGAGCCTTTGTCTGTTATCCAACCCACAACATCCTCGCACTTGTCTGAGTTTGTTAGTCATGTAGCATGCTGACCAAATTTTGACAGGAACCTAGAACGAGATACAGTTATCTTCGGATCTGTCACACGGCCTCGGCGGGCACCACCACATCTGCATCCCTTAACATCACACTTTCTCATCTTGAATGCATTTTGCTTATGAAAGAAAATACTGGCTTTATTTTTCACAAGTACCCTTACAAAGGTCTTATGTACAAATTCACTGTATCTAGCAATGTGTGGCTTTTTTTTTGGAGATCGTCTTGCTGACACTCCCCAAATGCAGAGTAATGAAGATTATTGCCCCTGGTAAATTGTTACATAAGATTATCTTTACCCAGATTATGCCTATTGCACAACTGCTAGATAAAGATATGCTATTTTCTAAACCAATAAGAAATTATGATTTTTTTTCAATAGGCTTGCTGACATACCCGAAATCCGGAGTAATGAAGATTATTGCCCCTGCTAAATTGTTACAGAATATTATCTGTATCCAAATTGCGCTAGTCCCACAACTGCTCGATAGAGATACGCTATTTTTTAAACCAATAAAAAATTATGATTTTTTTTCAATTGCCTTTCTGACACATTCCAAATGTGAAGCAATGAAGATTATTGCCCGTGCTAAATTATCTGTACCCAGATTGCGCCAATCGCACAACTGCTTAAAAAATATTAGGTATTTTAAGTGGAAATTAACAGATAGTTGCAGCATGTATTAGCATTGATGAGAATACCCAAGTGCCTGCCTTTCACCCTCCCTCTTATTAAGTCTCTCCCTACTTAAATCCCCACCTATCAAACAAGAAATCTCTTCACAATCTTTAGCTCTTAAAATAGCTATTTGGAATAAATAACACTCACTATAACCTCCTTCCACTCTCCCTATGATCCATCCACTCTCCCTATGCTGAAACTACGCTCTTGCTATGCTGTTTCAGGCTGCAATGTGAGAAATATGGCGCCAGCAGCCTTTAAATAGTCTCTATGATGCTGGAAGACCAGCCAATCACAGGATTGCCACACCAAAGATGGAGCCAGCATTACTGTGATTGGCAAGCCAGTTCAGCATGTTCATTGGCTGCAAATAATGCATCAAACATGCTGGGCAGGTCACTGAAATGTACCAAGGTGAATACCTAATTACTAGCCGAGTAGCGAATAGCCGAAATACCATCCTATTCATGCGAGCAACGAATAGTGTCGAATGTATTTGCTCATCACTAGCAGAAGAATATTTTGTGCCTACTGATGTATGTGAGCAGCCCGCCAGGGCCTGGGGTACTCGGCTGCGACCTGGTCCGTGGCCCTGGGCACTCAATTAAAGGGGAAAGGTCTGTAAGGGGTATTTTGGAGGAAAGTCTATTTGTGATGCTACTTGTGGTTCTTGGTCAAAGCGGACCAATGCTGCTTAAACGGGTCCTCTGGGGTGATGCTGTTGCAGCAAGATGGTGGCACTTCCCACAGGTGAAGCAGTGAACCCCGGGCTCCCAAGGTGTATGGCAAGGATGGTGGGTTGCTGGTAAATAATGAAGAACACAGGATTGCAGTCTTTACCTGGTTTACTGAAGTAGTAGTCAGCCTCAGTCCAGGGTAATGGCAACAGGTGCAGAAGGAGTCAAGGCAGACTGAAAACAAGTAGAAATCCCCTTGGCAGGTCAGGTCGGGAGCCTTTCACTATGCGCTGGTTTTCTGGTCCCTTGCAACCTGTAGCTTGCTATCAAGGTACCCCTTTCTCTCTCCTGTCCTGGGTCAGTATCTGCACGGTAGGCAACTTGAGCTGTTCTCTTGGGGTCTCTGACATGGTGACTCCAGGCTCTAACTGCTGCTGTGCCTCAGGTGTTGTGTGGGCAAATTACATACAGTCCTATGCCCTCCGGTTCTACTGTGGACCTTGCAGTTATCCACAATCTAGGGCTCCCGGTGCCCGGTTTCTGTGCTCTGGCTCCCAGGAGGAACAATCGCAGCCTCCTTAAGCTCCTAATAAATCCTCTGAGCTCATTTCCCGTCTCCTGTCTCAGACTGACTAACTCCTCCTCCAGACCAGGATGGAATTCAGGGAAGTTTCCCTAAAACAGGGTTTTGAGCTCCCCTTCTGGCTTGGAGTTAGAACGTGTTGTGTGTACAGCTTACCTGCCAAAGGGATCCCACTTGTCTCCAGGCATGGCACTACCCGAGAGGAAGGCAGCACCACTGTGGTAGCCTAACTCCTGAGTTGCCACTATGATTTCTCCAAGCATTTACATCATACAGCTCTCAGTTAACATCATTCCGCTGGGACAGAGATGAATGATGTGTCATATACTTCAATAATGCCCTCCTCTTTTCCCATGCTGATATGCGTGCTGGAGGCGAAGGAGGCTAATTGCGACCTATGTTTCATAGTACCACTGCATAAACTTCTGGTGCCAGTGGTGTTCGTAATGTTTCTGCTACTGCCAGCAGCCCTGAGATTCTTAGCTGGGGTGTGGTTTGTATTTTTCTTTTATATTACTTCATGCATTGCCATTGACACTTTTTCTATTAACATACATTTTCCTGCCCCCAAACCTTGAAGAAAAAGACACTAACTTACGCTGTACACGTACAGAAAGTAAAATGCGGCAGCCAACTGCAGAATAGGTGTGGCATGTATGGTTGTCAAATTGGACATATATATTATTATAAATATGGACATAAGTTAGGAAAAAAATTGGATCAGCAAACTGAATTTCAATAAAAAGAATCTTCTTTATTTCATTCTTTTAAAAAAATTAGTCCAGACAGATGATAAAATCATGTAGCATTCTTACATGTTTCTGGCCGTAGCCCTTAGTTGATGAGTTTCTACAACTAAGGGCTATGGCCAGAAATGCATAAGAATGCTACATGATTTTGTCATCTGTCTGGACAAATTTTTTTAAAAGAATGAAATAAATAAGAATTTTTTTTCAATTCAGTTTGCTGATCCAATTTTTTTTTCATAACTTATCCGATGGTCAAACGGAATCTGGATCCTAACTGCAGTATCAGAGGCTACCTACCATATAATACACAATGAGGCACCATTCCCTTTTTTGTTTGCTTTTTCTCATTTAAATATTGACATACATATTTCTTACAAAAATGTTTTTGTTTATCTTTTTTAAATTTCCAAAAAATGATGTAAAAAGAAATGTTAGGAAAGTACATGTCCAAAAGCTATCACCTTTAACAGATCGCTATTATTGGTGTGTTGTGTATGTATGTAAAATTTTACTAAGAACACAGAAGTCCCAAAAAATAATTGCTTGCGCTATGCACATCTGGATTTTGGGGAAATCTCTTTAGTTTTTAAAAAACACAATTATTCACTTTTAACAATAAGGATTGCACAAGAAATGCAAAAACTAAGTACACTAGTTGCTACAAGCAAGCACACCAGCTCTTACATTGATTTCAGATGTTTTTTTCTTTAACCCTTGTCAGGCTGCATAATTTTACAACCTTAACAGGCTGCATAGGTACAATTGTACCTTCACATATACCTCCACTGTGGGAAGACTTTACTTGGTTTCAGAAACTAAAGTTCATTCAGCTACAAATGTTATGCTGATATCTATTGTTCAGTGTTGTTACTGGTCACTTATGTTGCTGTCAATTAAGTTAATTCAAACTGGGAGTGGCTTCTACTTGTCTTCCTGCCTCCCTCCTCTCATTAGCCATTTTGCTGTTCATCTCATTGCTGTGAGCACACATTTCTAGGCTTGTGAAGTCTTCAATTTCTTGGAAACGAAGGTAGGAAAGTCTCACAGCATCTAACAGCCAGTTATACCTTTATTCTCATTATGTGGGGACAGAACAGTCAAATTGTCTTTCAGCCTGGACTTGGCTTACATATATTTTGTATGAAACTTATCACTATAGGTATAATTTTTATACGAAAAATGGATAATAATTAGTATCTACATATTGTTTTACGATGTTTTATTTATATTCAGCACAAAATACGAAGCCAAAATTCATCTAGCAAGTCATCATGAGTGATAGTAATGCTGGATCTAGTTTCCGCCATAATCCAAGAAAACGTGTTTGCAGGTTAGTATAATTTTGTGAAAAGCCAATAATGTAGTATTTCGGAAAATTATTTATTTTACATTTTTTCATATTTACAGATTTACGTCTGACGAAATAATGCGAATGCTAGAAGAATCTGATTCTGAGCATGAGGATGAACCATATGTTCCATCTGATGATGAAAACTATGTACCACAAGTGGATGTTACTGAAGAAGATTCAGACATTGAACAAGAAATGGTCATAGAGCATGAAAATGAATACGAATCAGACGAAAGTGTTGAGGATGATTCTGTGCCTCAAAGTGCAGGCGACATTTGGACTGCTAAGGATGAAACTCAATGGTGCAGTAATCCACTGCCAAATGCACAAACAAAATCTCGTAATGTCCTACGACAAAGAGGTGGCCCTGCAGCAATCAGCAACCTATATACAGCAAAAGAGCTATTCAAGTCCATCATGACTCCCGACATGTGTGACATCATATTACGGGAAACGAATCGAAAGGCCAAGAGAGTTTGTGATGCTTACAACAACGAACTGGTACAACGTTTTCCTGATTCTTCCAAACGGCCACCACAAAAAACATTCAAGCAATTTACTGAAACTGAACTTCATGCATTTTTGGGCATACTGATTGCTGCTGGTGTGCACAGAGCCAACAAAGAGAATCTGGAGGAAATGTGGAATGTTGCTGCTCTGCCTCTTATACGTGCAGCCATGTCTCGTGACCGCTTCAAGATGATACTCAGATTTATCAGGTTTGACAACGAAAATACACGTGCAGAACGTGTGCAAACAGATAAAGCTGCACCAATACGGGACATCTGGACAATGCTGAACAGTAATCTGGAGAGAGCCTACAAGCCATATCATTGTATCACCGTCGACGAGCAATTATTTCCATTTAGAGGTCATACTAAATTTACCCAGTATATACCTTCAAAACCAGCTAAATATGGCATAAAGATTTTCTGGGCTTGTGACTCATCAAATGCCTACCCTTTACAAGGTCAGCTCTACACTGGGAAACCAACTGATGGTCCTCGACAAGTAAACATTGGAGAACGAACAGTATTGGACCTAGTGAGCTCGTATAAAGGCTCTGGAAGAAATGTCACCACCGATAACTTCTTTACAACCATGGAACTAGCTAAGGTATTGAACTCCTGGAACATGACACTAGTTGGTACAGTGAGAAAAAACAAAAAGTTCCTACCTAACAACATGCAGCCTGCCAAAGAAAGGCCTGTATACTCGACAAATTTTGCCTACAATCATGATGCAACAGTCTGTTCATATGTACCAAAGAAGAACAAATCAGTCGTGCTTCTATCATCTATGCACATGACGGGAGAAGTTGAAGAGACACTAGCAGCCAAGCCAGAGATAATAAAATACTACAACATAACAAAAGGTGGCGTTGATGTTATGGATAAAATGTTGGGAGAGTACACTGTGAAACGACGAACATCACGTTGGACTTTGGCATTTTTCTACAATATGATTGATGTCAGTGGGTTAGCATCCTACATCATCTACAGAGAACACAATCCAAGCTTCAGGGCAAAGGATCAACGAAGAAAGTTCCTGAAAGATCTCGCAAATCAGCTGTGTATGATTGCAATTGAAGATCGTAGTACAAACAAAATGATAATGAGAAACCATTTTCTTCGAGGTGCAGTAGAAATGGTGCTTGGACGATGCATTGTGGTAGCATCGCAGCCAGCAGCTGGCCCCAAAATACCTCATGGTAGTCGTGGACCCTCCCCTGTTGTTGGTAGTTGCTATGTCTGCAGAGACCTGAGGCGAAAACAACGCAAGACTAGAAAGTCTTGTGTGGTTTGTGTGAAACCCATTTGCGATGAACACTCTGTAGCAAAGCCAACATGCATTACTTGCAAAGAAAATCAATAAAAAAAGGTTTCTTACATTTTCTTTTATAATGTAAATGAACAGTTTTTTACTTGTTTATGTTAGGGGTCGAGTTCCCGCTTCTGCACAGGGGGAATCTCGAACCACTTCCGCTGCGGTCTCCCATTCTTGTCCAGCCGCAGTGGAGCCTGCTCAGCAAGGACGTCGGTCCCAGCGTCTTGCTCATTCTCACTCTGTTCTGAGAGTTAGTGCTGCTTCTCCAGTCTCTGCCATTAAAGTCAGTGCTGGTCAGCAGCGAGCGGACTTCTCTGGGACTAAGTCCTTGTCTGCATGTACTGAGCATGCCCAGCGTAAGGTCTCCCGTTGGAGATCGAGGGTCATGTGCTCAGGCTCTGCAGCACATTCCATTGGTCCTCTTGGCAGGTCCTAGAAGGGCAAAAGTGCTGTGGCCACTTCCTGTGCTGCTGTTATATAAACTGCGCATGACCGCACGGCCATGCGCTAGTATTGTCAAACAATTGTTGATGTGTGTATGTTGTGAGTGCAAGTCGTCCTTGGAATCCCCTTCCCTATTGAATGTCTGTTCGCGGAAGGTGTATGGCTGCTACCTAGCGCCCGACTTAGCCTACAGCACTAAAAACACATCTCAGCGTCCTGTAGCTGTGCCTGCCAGTACGGCGCCGTGCGCCTGTCTTGCGCTTTCCATACCCGAGTCTGGGTGGTTAGTGGCGTCCGTTAGTGCGGCATCGCTCGCACTCTTGTGCACTTATATTCCTTAAGGTTCTCTACACACCCAGTTGCGGTGTTACGCCAGCAAGGGTCTAATCGGGCTCCAATCCCTTCTGGGGTTAAGTCCGCTGACCACTTGCTCGCGCACTAGTGCGGTACTGCGGTCCTGTGGATTAACAGGATCGCTTTCTTCACGCTGGGTGAGGTTTAACCCATGCGTGTATCCTTTAGTGTACCGCCATATTGTCCGTCTTGCTAGCTGCAGGGTCTTTTACCTGCACGGTGGACCTCGGACTGCGAACGCACCTAGTTTCTTACCATCTATACATGGTGCGTTCCGCCAGTCCCTAACAGAATACTAGCGCCAAGGTCTGGCTAGTATGGCGGACATTCAGCAATCTTTGCGGTATATCCAGCAGTTGGAGGGTAGGTTGAAGGTTCTCGAGAACTCAACCTCAGCTGTGGATGTTACCGCAGTTGCTGTAAAGGCTGCTGGCGTGGCGGCAGCAACCTTGTCCACTGCCACCCCTGTTCCGACATTATCCCGCCTCCCGTTGCCAGAAAAATTTTCTGGAGATTGCAAAACTTGTAGGGGATTCGTGAGTCAGTGCTCTATCCACCTCGAGCTCCTGGCTGCACGTTTTCCTACAGAGCGGGCTAAGGTGGGATTTATTGTCTCGCTGTTGTCGGACAGGGCGTTGGAGTGGGCTACGCCGCTGTGGGAGCGTGATGATCATGTGGTGCAGAGTGCTCCGTTGTTTCTGGGCACGCTGAAAAAGGTCTTTCTAGGACCTCAACTCACCCATGATACAGCGCTCCAACTACTGGCATTAACTCAGGGTGAGTCCTTGGTCAGCCATTTTTCTGTCCGATTCCGTACTTTAGCTTCCGAGCTGGAGTGGTCGGACAAAGCCCTTATCCCCATATTCTGGAGGGGCCTGGCTGACCATGTTAAGGACGCTCTGGCCAATAGGGAGATTCCTGCCACACTGGAGGAGTTAATATCTATTTCTACTCGTATAGACCTCCTTTTTAACGAGCGGAGGTTGGAACGAGCCCAGTGTAGGCAGAGGTTTCGGCTGGCTCCTAACTTCGCCAAACCTTTGGAATTCCCAGTCCAGGCATCTGAGTCACATGAGACCTTGGAGGTGACACGAGCGGGATCTAAGTCTCAGTCCGCTCGTGCACATAAGGTCCGTCATGTTTGCCAGCAGTCAGGACGTCTTGTCTCCAAGAGTCCTCAGCGGTCGGGGAAACGTCAGCGTCTAGTGGCAGTTGGAGGAGGTACACTAGACACGGCGACGTTTGCCTCAAAGTTGTCCTTCAAGGGGACAATTACCATAGGCCCATCCACTCTTACGGTCGAGCTTTGCTTGGATTCTGGGGCAGAGGGTAACTTTATGTCTTCCGCCTTTGCCCAGCGTCACGCAATACCCTTGGTGATGCTCGCCCAGCCAGTGACCGTTCGAGTGGTAAATGGGTCAACACTACCTTCACAGATTACCCACCAAACCATTCCTTTCACGCTGTCTGTGTCTCCATCACATCAGGAGATAATCTCCCTATTAGTCATTCCTGAGGGAATTGATGAGGTCCTGTTGGGGATGCCATGGCTTCGCTACCATTCTCCTCATATTGAGTGGTCCTCTGGGAGAATTTTGGGATGGAGTAAATCCTGTGAGGGTAGATGTCAGAGGGAGTGCGTTCAGGTTGCTACTACACAGGTACCCGCAGATCTTTCCTCTCTCCCCAAGCACTATTGGTCCCATGCAGACGTGTTCTCCAAAAGAGCTGCGGAGACTCTTCCGCCTCACCGTCCCTATGACTGTCCTATTGACCTCTTGCCTGGTGCTGAGCCTCCCCGGGGTCGAGTCTACCCGTTATCTCTCCCGGAGACGGAGGCAATGTCCCAGTATATTCAGGAGAATCTGGCAAGAGGATTCATTAGGAAGTCAGTGTCACCGGCAGGGGCTGGGTTCTTCTTCGTACAGAAGAAGACTGGAGACTTACGTCCATGCATAGACTACAGGGGTCTTAACGCCATTACCGTTAAGAACAAGTACCCATTACCCCTGATATCTGAGCTCTTTGATAGGCTACGGGGAGCAAAGGTATTTACAAAGTTAAATCTGCGGGGTGCTTACAACCTGATTCGCATCCGTGAGGGGGATGAATGGAAGACGGCTTTTAACACCAGGGATGGGCACTATGAATATCTAGTGATGCCCTTTGGGCTCTGTAATGCCCCAGCCGTTTTCCAAGACTTTGTGAACGACATCTTTCGGGATATGCTCACCACCTCGGTCGTAGTCTATCTGGATGACATTCTCATCTACTCTCCAGATATAGACTCCCATCGGAGAGATGTTCGCAAAGTCTTCGACCTCTTACGGGCAAACTCCCTCTACGCTAAGTTGGAGAAGTGTGTGTTTGAGCAGGAGTCCTTGCCTTTCCTTGGTTATATCATTTCTGCCCAGGGTTTGGCTATGGATCCTGCCAAGCTACAGGCAGTAATGGACTGGCAGGAACCCCATTCTCTTAAAGCGGTGCAGCGCTTTATGGGGTTCATTAATTACTATCGCCAGTTCATTCCACACTTCTCAACTTTGGTAGCTCCATTGGTCGCCCTCACCAAGAAGGGAGCAAATCCCAAGTTGTGGTCAGAGGAGGTCTCCAAGGCTTTTCTCTCGATTAAGTCACACTTCGCTAGCGCTCCCATCCTACATCGCCCCGATGTAGATAAACCATTCATCTTGGAGGTGGATGCCTCATCCGTTGGTGCTGGAGCAGTCCTTTTCCAAAAGGATGCTCAAGGTCGGAAGCATCCTTGCTTCTTCTTCTCCAAAACTTTCACACCAGCGGAGAGGAATTATTCCATCGGGGACAGGGAGTTGCTAGCCATGAAGTTGGCTTTTTCAGAGTGGAGACACCTCTTGGAGGGAGCTCGCTTTCCTTTCCAAGTCTTCACTGATCACAAGAACTTGGTGTATATACAGACGGCCCAGCGGCTAAATTCTCGCCAGGCTAGATGGTCCCTGTTTTTCTCCCGGTTCCATTTTACCCTCCATTTTCTCTCCGGGGAGAAGAACGTTCGTGCCGACGCTCTCTCCCGCTCCGTAGTGTCATCTGAGGAGGAGGAGGAGGAGCCTCGGCTTATTGTCCCGCCTGAGAGCTTGAGAACTGTAGCTCCGGTTTCGCTGGAGTCTGTGCCCCCGGGCAAGACTTTCGTGCCAGCTAACTTGCAACCGGAGGTTCTCTCTTGGGCTCACTCCTCCAGAGTGGGTGGGCATTTTGGGACCAAGAGGACATCTGAGCTTTTGGCGAGAACATATTGGTGGCCGCATATGGTCCGAGATGTCAAGGACTATATTCAGGCGTGCGTTTCTTGCGCCCAGAATCGGTCTCCTCGGCAACGGCCTGCTGGGTTGCTTTACCCTCTACCGGTGGCAGACAGGCCCTGGGAGATGGTCGGAATGGACTTTGTGGTGGGCTTACCCAAGTCGCGTGGCTGCTCCATTATTTGGGTAGTCACCGACCATTTCTCTAAGATGGTACATTTGGTACCGCTTCCTCGGTTACCCTCAGCACGGGCCTTGGCGGTGTTATTCATGAAGCATGTTTTTCGATTGCATGGTATGCCTGATAAGATTGTCAGCGATCGGGGTCCCCAGTTCGCGTCTCGGTTTTGGAGAGAGCTCTGCCGTTTGCTCAGCATAGAGTTAAACCTCTCCTCTGCATATCATCCCGAGACGAATGGGTTGGTGGAGAGAACCAACCAGACTCTGGTGACGTATTTGCGACATTTCGTCTCCGCTAGGCAGGATGACTGGGCATCTTTGCTACCTTGGGCGGAATTTGCCTTGAACAACGCCGTAGCCGATTCCACTGGCCAAACTCCTTTTCTCCTTAATTACGGCCAGCATCCGCGTGTTCCTGTGCCCATGCCCGTGTCATCCACCGATTCTAGGGTGGCAGACTGGGCGGTGGAGGCTCGGGACATCTGGGACCGCACACAGGATGCCATTCGGGCCTCCAAGGAGAGAATGAGGGTTTCGGCTGATACACACCGGCGTCCCGCTCCGGTCTTTGCTCCCGGCGACTTAGTGTGGCTCTCCGCCCGTAACATCAGGCTGCGAGTTGAGTCCACTAAGTTTGCTCCTCGCTACATTGGCCCGTTTAAAGTTCTGGAACAGGTCAACCCTGTGGTTTACCGTTTGGCCATTCCTCCACGCCTTGGTATCACCGATACCTTTCACGTTTCCCTCTTAAAGCCCGTTCGTTTGTCTCGGTTTTCTGAGTTATCTGCTGGGACATCGGGTTCATCCACGGATGAGTTTGAGGTGAATGCTATTGTGGGAAGCAAGGTGGTACGTGGCAAAAAATTTTATTTGGTGGATTGGAAGGGTCATGGTCCAGAGGATAGAACCTGGGAGCCTGTGGAGCACATTCGGGCTCCGCAGCTCATTGCTGCCTTCGAACGTAGCGAGGCCCAAGGAGGGGGGGGCCCTAGGAGGGGGGGTAATGTTAGGGGTCGAGTTCCCGCTTCTGCACAGGGGGAATCTCGAACCACTTCCGCTGTGGTCTCCCATTCTTGTCCAGCCGCAGTGGAGCCTGCTCAGCAAGGACGTCGGTCCCAGCGTCTTGCTCATTCTCACTCTGTTCTGAGAGTTAGTGCTGCTTCTCCAGTCTCTGCCATTAAAGTCAGTGCTGGTCAGCAGCGAGCGGACTTCTCTGGGACTAAGTCCTTGTCTGCATGTACTGAGCATGCCCAGCGTAAGGTCTCCCGTTGGAGATCGAGGGTCATGTGCTCAGGCTCTGCAGCACATTCCATTGGTCCTCTTGGCAGGTCCTAGAAGGGCAAAAGTGCTGTGGCCACTTCCTGTGCTGCTGTTATATAAACTGCGCATGACCGCACGGCCATGCGCTAGTATTGTCAAACAATTGTTGATGTGTGTATGTTGTGAGTGCAAGTCGTCCTTGGAATCCCCTTCCCTATTGAATGTCTGTTCGCGGAAGGTGTATGGCTGCTACCTAGCGCCCGACTTAGCCTACAGCACTAAAAACACATCTCAGCGTCCTGTAGCTGTGCCTGCCAGTACGGCGCCGTGCGCCTGTCTTGCGCTTTCCATACCCGAGTCTGGGTGGTTAGTGGCGTCCGTTAGTGCGGCATCGCTCGCACTCTTGTGCACTTATATTCCTTAAGGTTCTCTACACACCCAGTTGCGGTGTTACGCCAGCAAGGGTCTAATCGGGCTCCAATCCCTTCTGGGGTTAAGTCCGCTGACCACTTGCTCGCGCACTAGTGCGGTACTGCGGTCCTGTGGATTAACAGGATCGCTTTCTTCACGCTGGGTGAGGTTTAACCCACGCGTGTATCCTTTAGTGTACCGCCATATTGTCCGTCTTGCTAGCTGCAGGGTCTTTTACCTGCACGGTGGACCTCGGACTGCGAACGCACCTAGTTTCTTACCATCTATACATGGTGCGTTCCGCCAGTCCCTAACAGTTTATAATAGTTAAATAGCATTATCATTAAAAAAAAATTTATGCTTTTTCCCTTGCATTATCTTCATTCAAAATATATGAGGTACATTTGTACCTATGCAGCTTGTTATGGATGCAAAAAGATCTCGACCCCTTATCTCGGAACCGGGTGTAGATATTTTATTGAAATTTGGCCAATATATTCTGGACCAAAAATGTAGAGATGTCACGAAATTTCAGCCCTCTACGTCTTTTCAAAAAAAAGTTATTGCAATTTTAAAACGGAATAGTTACAATTGTACCTATTCAGCCGGATAAGGGTTAAGAAATACTGCACTAGCTTGTGGCTCTAGTGTATAAAGAATGAAGAAAAAAAGTGCAATTTTAATTTAAATGCAGACAGCCAGATGTCAGCTACACCATATAAGGCTACGTTCACATTTGCGTTGTTGTGTGCTGCGTCGGCGACGCAACGCACAATGCACGCAAAAAAGCATGCAAAACGCAGCAAAACGCTGCGTTTTGTGATGCATGCATTCATTTTTATAGCGCAAAAAAAATGCAACAAGCAGTGTCCTCTGCGCCCTGACGCTTGCGCCCCAAAAAAGCATGCGTCACAAAACGCAACAAAACGCATGTCCATGCACCCCCATGTTAAATATAGGGGCGCATGGCACATGCGTCGCCACGGTTGCGCCCGACGCAACGCAAATGTGAACGTAGCCTGACAGATTAATCACACGGAGTCTCTAACTGCTGCTAGCACCTCTATCTTTCTCCCCACCTCTCAATTGCATCTCTGTGTACTCAAACTACTACACTCATATTCTTCAGTGCTACAGCTCTACAACACATTACTGTGTGGTGTATTTATCAAATGTTTTAGCACTTTCTCACCTGTCTCTGTTACTGACCTGCGAGCTGTAATGTCCTTTTTGTATCCAGAATCACCCTAAAATGGAAGCTGCATTTCCTGCCTCAACTTTTATACAGTGTTTGATAGTCTCTCCTTCATGGCAGCACTATGCAATGTGATATAATTGCTGAAAGACATAATGGGGAAGCCCACAAGGTCAAGCATGAGATCACATGAGCCTTCTAATTGTGATTTTATTTTAAATTTGCCATGAATTTATTCTTATTGAATTGATTCGCTCATCGCTAGTATTAATATTTAAAATATCCCCAACACATGTGCATGTACTATGCCACTGTGTATATACTATACAGTGATGTCCTCATTCATTCAGCAGTTTTTTCTTGTTTGCAAAAAAAAATATTTTTTCATTAGGGGTTGGATCAGATTTTCATCTGTTTTTCAGAAGTGTATCTATTTTCAAATGTAGTGAATTTATTTTACGTTAAGAAAAAAGTTTTAAACACAAATTGCCTATCATCATGATTTTGACTATGATGGCATTCAAAAGGTTGAACAAGTTTGGAAGTTATTTCTTATCCAGAATATGGGACCCCCACTGATCTTCAGAGCTTGGGCTTTGAAGAGTCCTCTGAATGGAATGTCATTTTTGGCTCAATTCATTCTTAACTCCTTCACCCCCGAACCTGTTTTGACCTGACCAAGCCATATTTTACAATTCTGACCAGTGTCACTTTAAGTGGTAACAACTTTGGAACACTTTATCATATACCAGTGATTCCGAGATTGTTTTTTATGAAAACTGTTGAAGGAAAGAGCCAAATAGTGTCTTATCTGAGAAGGTTAAAGGGAACCTGTCACCTGAATTTGGCGGGACCGGTTTTCGGTCATGTGGGTGGAGTTTTCGGGTGTTTGATTCACCCTTTCCTTACCCGCTGGCTGCATGCTGTCCGCAATATTGGATTGAAGTTCATTCTATGTCCTCCGTAGTACACTCCTGCGCAAGGCAAGATTGAGTTACGGCCACCGCCTTTAAGGACTATAGCAGTCTATAGCATTGTATAATGCTGAATATAAGCCCCCAATCCGACCTGTAAGTGAAGAAAAATAACATTTATTATACTCACCTGCAAGGCGATCTGGTCCGATGGGTGTCGCTGGTCTTGGTTTGGCACCTCCCATCTTCTTGTGATGCTGCTCTCCTGCTTGCTTCACAGGCTCCCCAGCATCAAGCTCCTGCGGAGGCATACTTATCTGCCCTGTTGAGGACAGAACAAAGTACCGCAGTGCACAGGCACTGGGATATTTCAGAGAGGCCCAGTGCCTATGCACTGCAGAATTTGCTCTGCCCTCAACAGAGCAGATAAGTACTTCTGCGCAGGAGCGTGATGCTGGGGAGCCTGTGAAGCAAGCAGGAGGGTGGCATCACAAGAAGATGGGAGGTGCCAGACCAAGACCAGCATCACCCATCGGACCGAACAGCCCTGCAGGTGAGTATATTTTTCTTCTCTTGGAGGTCGGATCTGGAGCTTATGTACAGCATTTTACAATTCTGTAGATAAATCCTGAATGGCGGTGGCCGTAACTCTTATCGTCCAAACCTGGTAACATTTTCCCTTTAACAACCAATCAAAGTCATATTCTTCTGATCATCCTAGACCCTGAAGGAGCAAGACAATGCTGAAACAGGGATGGAAGTATTTACTGGAGGCACAAAATATAGGGCATTACAAAAACATATGCTACAGTAGACATAGTACATGGAATGTAGGGCGCTAAATATAAAAAAAACTATGTAGCTGAAAAAAAAATCTCCTGCACTGTACGTTCTTGATGAAAACCTGGAAAACAAGGGACAAGGGAAAAGGGAGGTAGCTCTCCAGCCAATTAATACCTGTATCTTGGAGGAAGCAATTCACGGAGCCGCCCACTTCACAGCTGCAAACAGCAGTAAACGAAGAAGGAAGTCTCCAGCGATGGTTACTCACATGTGTAAAATCTTCTGTTTATTAGGAGAAAATTAAAAAATCCATGTAGAAGAAACATCAATTCACATAGGATCTACAAAAACCAATAAGTTTATGTGTTTAGCCTTAGTCAAGGTATACTATTAGTTTTAGTGACTAAGGCTATACGCCAAAACGTGTTTAATTCAAATCAATTCAACCTCATTGTTGCTGACCATAAGATAACATGTGATTCCTGTGGACAGCAATCACCTGAACATCAGGGGATCCTCATATAGAGAAACAGTTCTCAGATTAGACAAAAAATATATGCTTGGTACAGATGCTGAATCTTTTGGGGTGCTAATATGCCATGAGTTTGAAAACTGAGCTGCAAAACTACATATGATTTTTCAGGAATTTACAATTATGCTGCACGTTTATGTGAAAATCTGGGTTATATGTTCTTCATCTATACTTGGCACAAAACTGTGATAACGCGTCAAATGGTCCTTGGCTTCACAGTCTTCATTCTCCTACTCCTTCATCTCACCCTCCATGTCCTTCTCCTACCACCCTGCGTTTTCTGTATGTTTCCTGCCCAAAACATCTATTTATTCTGAGATTTACCCCGTAAATTATTACAATAATGCCATTTGAAACAGGTTTTTTTTCCGATTTAATTATATCACCAAATAAAAAATATTCAATAGCTGAAATTGAGTTCCGTGATACAGTAATTCTGCAAATGATTCCAGATTTTTATACTTGCTGATTTGAAGTTACCGATCAGCCATTAAAATGCTAGACAAGGCATTACACGGCTTAGTGAACTCACTTTAATGCTTTCCCAATATGCAGTGGTACGAGGAGCTTGTGAATAAGGGTATGACTGTTCTTTACTGTATTAAAAGGTGATGCAAGAAATTGGCAGTCATCGCTAGAGAAGCAATAGCTTAGAAATATATGTGCTCCCTGCAGTACTCGATAATAGGCTCATTCTGTTGGATAATTCTCCTTATTAGTAATTTTATGGGATTAATAAAATGTTCATTGCCAGTCAAACCACTAATTTAACAGGATATTTATAACTTGAAGTGCAAATTGTAATTTACCTAGCTCCCAGTAAGTAGTACTTTATCTATATGCTGTGAAATTAAACTTTATACTTATCTTTGCAGAATCTATTGTAGATAAATCCATAGAATCATATTGACACCAGGTGCATCCATACTACTTTCATAGTAGTGAAAGTAAGAGAGGCAAGGACACTTCCTTTCCATATGTTTTCTGGATACGAAACTTTTATGTCCAGTAGCTATTAGTAACGAACACATTGGAAAAATAATGCATTGCTTAGTTCCCTTACAAAGAAATGAAGACAGAGTGATTTTCTAAAAGTACAAATGGTAACATCTAAATATTGGCACACATTTCACTGTTGCTTAAAGCCTGCCACAAACATTAAAAACATGATCTCTGGAGTATTAAGACGATCTCCTTTTCCTGGGTCCTGTTCCAGCAAACAGTTGAATTTGCTGGGGAAGATGTGGCCAGCCAGGCATCTCAAAAGGTAGTATAAGGCTACGTTCACATTTGCGTTGTGCGCCACTGCGTCGGCGACGCAACGCACAATGCAAATAAAAATGCACCAAAACGCACGCAAAAATGCTGCGTTTTGCGACACATGCGTCCTGTTTTGCAGAAATTTGGATGCAAGAAAAATGCAACTTGTTGCGTTTTCTGCGCCCGACGCTTACGGCAAAAAAAACGCATGCGTCGCACAACGCAGCACAACGCATGTCCATGCGTCCCCCATGTTAAATATAGGGGCGCATGACGCACGCGTCGCCGCTGCGTCGCCCGACGCAAACACGCAAAACGCTAATGTGAACGTAGACTTACATTGCAGCCATTCAGATGAATGGTCATCCATATATGTAATACAAAGATGGTTTAAAGTGATTGTCCTGCAAACAAAGGAAATGTTAATGAATAGATCTTGGAAGAAAAATCAGTTTCACAAGTGGCTTGGTTTAAAAAAATGTTTCCTGTCCTGAGATAATCTTATAAATGTGCCCCTGCTCTGTACTGTGTAATGGCTGTGTCTGACCGTACAGGAACATGGTCTGATCATACCACAGCTCCTGGGCAGGGGAGGAAGCAAAAGCGAGTATACAGAATTGGCTTTACAAAGCCAATACTTGTAAATAACCTTCAGCTTACCACACATGGATTATTAAAGCAATAGACAGGAAACACTGACTTTGGTTGGAATATTATTTGGCCATGGCCTTTATTAAAAATTCACATACAAACCTTTTAAAACTTACAACCAAACCACAGCTTAGCCAAAGCTCAAGCCCGTTTACCATTTCAAAAAACCTGACATCCGTTCCCTGAATGACTTACCCCAGGCCCGTGATGAAGCAAAATTAAGGAGATGGAGGGAGGTGTGGCACCCCTAGGGGTATTTGCCACAAAAATAGTTACTGACAGTAAATACAAATACTAAAATAGCAAGACTGCACTACCACCTCCGGCCAGAAGGGGGAGCTCCAGAGACTCCCCTTGATCCATTCTGGTCTGAGAGAAGAAATGGCAGTTGGGCCAAGGAGCTCAAAGTGAGAGGTCATACAGTTGAATCTCTAACAGCCCTGTGACTGTTACCAGGCCTAAATCACCGGCCTGAGGAGAAGAGGGATAGAGAAAAAGCAAACAACTGGCTAAGACGATGGTGCAGTCAACAAGGATTCGGATTCCTGGACCACGGTGTGAATTACTTGTACGATGGACTCCTCGCCAGAGACGGACTACACCTCAACAAACCTGGGAAACACACATTCGCCAGAAGACTCGCTACACTCATCAGGAGGGCGTTAAACTAGAAGAAGAGGGGACAGGAAGAAAAACATTAGACTTGAACAAAGAAGATCCAGGAAAACATACTCAGAAGGGCGGTAAGAACATTTCTAAAACAATCCACAGCGAGGAGATTGGAACAAAACAAAATCCTCTAAACTGCATGCTTGCAAACGCCAGAAGCCTGACAAACAAGATGGAAGAACTAGAAGCAGAAATATCTACAGGTAACTTTGACATAGTGGGAATAACCGAGACATGGTTAGATGAAAGCTATGACTGGGCAGTTAACTTACAGGGTTACAGTCTGTTTAGAAAGGATCGTAAAAATCGGAGAGGAGGAGGGGTTTGTCTCTATGTAAAGTCTTGTCTAAAGTCCACTTTAAGGGAGGATATTAGCGAAGGAAATGAGGATGTCGAGTCCATATGGGTCGAAATTCATGGAGGGAAAAATGGTAACAAAATTCTCATTGGGGTCTGTTACAAACCTGTAATGGGGGACTTTAACTACCCGGATATTAACTGGGAAACAGAAACCTGTGAAACCCATAAAGGCAACAGGTTTCTGCTAATAACCAAGAAAAATTATCTTTCACAATTGGTGCAGAATCCAACCAGAGGAGCAGCACTTTTAGACCTAATACTATCTAATAGACCTGACAGAATAACAAATCTGCAGGTGGTCGGGCATCTAGGAAATAGCAACCACAATATTGTACAGTTTCACCTGTCTTTCACTAGGGGGACTTGTCAGGGAGTCACAAAAACACTGAACTTTAGGAAGGCAAAGTTTGACCAGCTTAGAGATGCCCTTAATCTGGTAGACTGGGACAATATCCTCAGAAATAAGAATACAGATAATAAATGGGAAATGTTTAAGAACATCCTAAATTGGCAGTGTAAGCGGTTTATACCTTGTGGGAATAAAAGGACTAGAAATAGGAAAAACCCAATGTGGCTAAACAAAGAAGTAAGACAGGCAATTAACAGTAAAAAGAAAGCATTTGCACTACTAAAGCAGGATGGCACCATTGAAGCTCTAAAAAACTATAGGGAGAAAAACACTTTATCTAAAAAACTAATTAAAGCTGCCAAAAAGGAAACAGAGAAGCACATTGCTAAGGAGAGTAAAACTAATCCCAAACTGTTCTTCAACTATATCAATAGTAAAAGAATAAAAACTGAAAATGTAGGCCCCTTAAAAAATAGTGAGGAAAGAATGGTTGTAGATGACGAGGAAAAAGCTAACATATTAAACACCTTCTTCTCCACGGTATTCACGGTGGAAAATGAAATGCTAGGTGAAATCCCAAGAAACAATGAAAACCCTATATTAAGGGTCACCAATCTAACCCAAGAAGAGGTGCGAAACCGGCTAAATAAGATTAAAATAGATAAATCTCCGGGTCCGGATGGCATACACCCACGAGTACTAAGAGAACTAAGTAATGTAATAGATAAACCATTATTTCTTATTTTTAGGGACTCTATAGCGACAGGGTCTGTTCCGCAGGATTGGCGCATAGCAAATGTGGTGCCAATATTCAAAAAGGGCTCTAAAAGTGAACCTGGAAATTATAGGCCAGTAAGTCTAACCTCTATTGTTGGTAAAATATTTGAAGGGTTTCTGAGGGATGTTATTCTGGATTATCTCAATGAGAATAACTGTTTAACTCCATATCAGCATGGGTTTATGAGAAATCGCTCCTGTCAAACCAATCTAATCAGTTTTTATGAAGAGGTAAGCTATAGGCTGGACCACGGTGAGTCATTGGACGTGGTATATCTCGATTTTTCCAAAGCGTTTGATACCGTGCTGCACAAGAGGTTGGTACACAAAATGAGAATGCTTGGTCTGGGGGAAATTGTGTGTAAATGGGTTAGTAACTGGCTTAGTGATAGAAAGCAGAGGGTGGTTATAAATGGTATAGTCTCTAACTGGGTCACTGTGACCAGTGGGGTACCGCAGGGGTCAGTATTGGGACCTGTTCTCTTCAACATATTCATTAATGATCTGGTAGAAGGTTTACACAGTAAAATATCGATATTTGCAGATGATACAAAACTATGTAAAGCAGTTAATACAAGAGAAGATAGTATTCTGCTACAGATGGATCTGGATAAGTTGGAAACTTGGGCTGAAAGGTGGCAGATGAGGTTTAACAATGATAAATGTAAGGTTATACACATGGGAAGAAGGAATCAATGTCACCATTACACACTGAATGGGAAACCACTGGGTAAATCTGACAGGGAGAAGGACTTGGGGATCCTAGTTAATGATAAACTTACCTGGAGCAGCCAGTGCCAGGCAGCAGCTGCCAAGGCAAACAGGATCATGGGGTGCATTAAAAGAGGTCTGGATACACATGATGAGAGCATTATACTGCCTCTGTACAAATCCCTAGTTAGACCGCACATGGAGTACTGTGTCCAGTTTTGGGCACCGGTGCTCAGGAAGGATATAATGGAACTAGAGAGAGTACAAAGGAGGGCAACAAAATTAATAAAGGGGATGGGAGAACTACAATACCCAGATAGATTAGCGAAATTAGGATTATTTAGTCTAGAAAAAAGACGACTGAGGGGCGATCTAATAACCATGTATAAGTATATAAGGGGACAATACAAATATCTCGCTGAGGATCTGTTTATACCAAGGAAGGTGACGGGCACAAGGGGGCATTCTTTGCGTCTGGAGGAGAGAAGGTTTTTCCACCAACATAGAAGAGGATTCTTTACTGTTAGGGTAGTGAGAATCTGGAATTGCTTGCCTGAGGAGGTGGTGATGGCGAACTCAGTCGAGGGGTTCAAGAGAGGCCTGGATGTCTTCCTGGAGCAGAACAATATTGTATCATACAATTAGGTTCTGTAGAAGGACGTAGATCTGGGAATTTATTATGATGGAAAATATAGGCTGAACTGGATGGACAAATGTCTTTTTTCGGCCTTACTAACTATGTTACTATGTATGTTACTATGACATTGTGAGAACCGGGTAGCATTAATCACTACCCAGAACAGGCGCAAAGACGGATACCGGATCCGTGGCTGTATTCATTATATATAATACAGCAACCAGAAAAACGTGAGGTGATATCAGCTTCACTAGGGCCGGACGCAGCAACAGACACAGAATTCAGCGGTACTCCCAGAGGGGGTAAACCGATAAAAGGACTCGGGTTGCCCGTCGAACCAGGACCCGGAGGGGACAGATTGGGCCGGCAGCCAGTTCACATACAGCAGCAGGGCCACACAGAAATTGCGCACAATAAGAGGCGAAGACCCCGGCAGGGTCAAAGTAACTCAGAGTTCCCATACAGACTCCGGTGACAGGACTGGTTGTAAATCCTTTTATGTTAAAGTAAACTGGTTAAACGTTTCAGTGCCTCAGTCTTTCATTTGGACAATAGCCATCTATCCAGGATCGGGATCGTCACCGCTGGGAGAACCTGCTGCTGATCAAGTAAGTGCCTGTCCCCTCACGATACCCCTTACACTGTGCATTGTCTGAGGCCACAGCACCGGGTCAAGCCACCCGTGACATCCCCCTCAAGAGACAGACTCCATTGGTCCGGTGCTGGGTATCCCGGTCTACTGGGCGTCACAATTGGCGTCACGAACAGGATTCAGCCAGCCCGTATACCGGGTATTGTGTGCCATGATTGGAGTCCAAAATTGTGAAAACTTGGATGAAAAATCTTGAAAATTGACTTTATTAAAGAAAATTCCATTTCCCATTGAAAACTATTGAAAGTGACTTTTCCCCATTGGTTATAATGGAGTAAAAATTGCCGCCATCCCCTGAGGTAATCACCTCATAACCGTTAGGCACGAGACTGTTAATTGAGCTACGCCATCACCTGAGCCCCAGTCTAACTGAAAAACTTCAGAATCCGCCATTACAGAGCGCGCGGCGGGTGGGAGCAGCAGGGGGCGTGTCATTGTGGGCGGCACCAAGCTGAGCGCTCTGACGTCAGAGCAAGGGGAAAATCGATCCTGCTGCACAGCGGAACGAATCTACACTATCCCGATGGAAGCGGAGGACCGGAAGGGTCCGGATTAACTAAGGGGGCACAGTATGTCGCAGCATGGAGACGCCGCAGCACCCGGCGACGCTAATGCAGCTGAAAGACAGAGTGTCGATAGAGAGTCCGGTAGCGCAGCGGTGCAAGGAGTGGCGCCCATCATGCTGGTGCTGATGCCATATACCCCGGGTGGTCCATGGCTTCCAATGTATGAAGGTGAGCCTAATACCCTTGACGATTTCAGAGAAAAGATGCTGGCCCATTTTGACATGTTCCCTGTGGGTGAAGTCCAGCCTGTTAGTCTCCTGATGATGCAGTTAAGTGGCCATGCTAAGCGAGAAGTCACAGCATGGGCAGCTGATCTAAAAGGCACTGTTGAACGCATATTTGCTGGATTAAAAGCTACATTTGAAACCACTGCCAGCAGCAAAGCTAAAGTACGATTCTTTAATTGCAAACAAAAAGTTAATGAGTGCGTGAGAGACTTTGCCTTAAACCTGCAGGAAGCCCTTAAATTACTTACACTGGCTGAACCCATTTTTAACACCGGAGCGGATAAACTGCTAAGAGATCAATTTATTGAGGGACTCTACACCCCTTCTCACCGGGGGCATGTGAGCATGCTTGTTTTTAAGAACCCTGAATTGACATTTGCCCAATTAAAGGAGAGAGTTATACGTCTCCAGCTGGCAGAAGCACCTCGGGATCAGGAGCCTGCGCAACTCATGGCAGAGGCTCCTCAACAACATGGAGTACCAGTGACATCAGCTATGTCCGGGGCCATTGCTAAGCCCCTGGGGCCCAGTACTAATGAGGCTCTTCAACAAAAGCTTGACTCTTTAACTGATGTTGTTGCTTCAATGGCTAAAACCATGCAGGAGATGAGAGGACCCAAGATGGAGTTGGCAAACCGTAGAGAAGATGTTCCATGGATGAGACCCCGGAGATACCCGACATGGAGAGCACGACCCCGCGACCGCTACCAACCGGATGGACAGCCCATTTGCCGCCGTTGCCAGCAGCCAGGCCACTTTGCACGAGATTGTGATTTAAATGGGAATCCCCTGGGAATGCGGGCCGCTTCACAGGAATGAACTTTCAAGGCCCAACACCCTGGCACGACGGGTACATCGGAGGACGACCCATTATCCCTATCGTGCTGGACGGAATTCCTCTCAACGCTTGGCTGGACACAGGTTCCCAGATTTCATCTATACCGTATATCCTTTATAAGAGGTACTGGGCTGATGCAGATATTGATAAAGGGCCCTCTGATGTTGAACTAGATATATGGGCCAGTAATGGTAAGTTGGTACCGAAACTAGGATTCAGGGAGATGACCATAAAGATTGGTAAAGTAGAATTGAAGAAACAGGGTATAATTGTTGTTGATGTTGACCGGCGGAACTGTGAACCAACTGTATTGATAGGAATGAATGTGTTAGAGAACTGCTTTTCCGAAGTCATTTCTGTCTTACAGCAAATTGCTGAAACTGCCCAATCCTGCCAGCAGAGAGTTCTCCGGAGGGAAATAAAAGTATTGATGTTAAGGCAACAGGTAGAAGTTGCAGGTGGAGAAATCGGCAGTGTGAGGGTAAGTGATCCAACGTCTATTGTAATCCCACCAAAAACAGAAATGCTGGTATGGTGTAGAGCAGCCATTGGTACTAAGGGACGAGATTATCAAGCCTTAATAGAACCAGTGTACACCGACAGCAGGCCCACTATACTCACAGCACGAGGGATAGTCGAGGTACACCGGGGTCGAGTGCCGGTACGACTTTTGAACTGTGGAGAGGAAGAGGTCACTTTGCCAAGGTATGCTACAATGGCAAAGCTATATACTGTTGACAACAATGCCATCACAACCATTGAGCCCTTAGAACCAACCTGTCAGGTGGAAGGCAATGGCTCAGATGGAGAAATGGAGGATTGGTGCCAACAGCTACACGTGGGCATAAATTCAACACCTACCCATCAAAAACAAGGGGTGTATAGGCTAGTGATGGAATATGAACAAGTCTTCAGTAAACACCCATTGGACTTCGGACGGATAGAAGGGGTAGAACACACAATCCCCACCGGTGACCATCCCCCAATAAAAGAAAGATATAGACCCATACCGCCCGCTCACTATCAATGTGCAAAAGATATGCTGAGGGAGATGAAACAGGCCAGGGTAATAGGAGACAGCTGTAGCCCCTGGGCGGCCCCTCTAGTGATTGTCAAAAAAAAAGACGGAACCATGAGAATGTGCGTAGACTACCGGCAGATTAATAACATCACCCATGTCGCCTACCCCTTGCCTAGGATAGAAGAGTCCTTGACTGCTTGGAAATCTGCTAATTATTTTTCCACCTTAGACTTAACAAGGGGGTATTGGCAAGTCCCTGTGGCTGAGAGAGATAAGGAAAAGACGGCATTCACCACACCAATGGGTCTAAGTGAATTTAATCGCATGCCGTTCGGACTCTGCAATGCATCCGGTACCTTCCAGCGGCTGATGGAATGCTGCCTCGGACACAAGAACTTCGAGACCGTCCTCCTGTACCTAGATGATGTGATCGTCTACTCAAAGACTTACGAACAACACTTAAAAGACTTGGCAGAAGTGTTCGAAGCCTTATCCAGGTATGGCATGAAAATCAAGCCATCCAAATGTCACCTTCTCAAGCCAAAGGTACAGTACCTGGGACACATCGTGAGTTCGGAGGGAGTAGCACCGGATCCCGAGAAAATAACCGCCATAAGGGATTGGCCGAGACCTACCAGCGCAAAAGAAGTGAGGCAATTCCTGGGATTGGTGGGTTACTATCGCAGATTTATAAAAGGATTTACCAAGTTGGCAGCACCATTGCAAGACGCCTTGGTAGGGCAGACGAAGAAACCTTCAAACCGAAACCCTCCTTTCCAGTGGAACGACGAAAGGGAAGACTCCTTTGAACAACTAAAGAAGGCACTAACCGGAGAAGAGGTTCTGGCATACCCAGATTACCATCAACCTTTCATCCTCTACACCGATGCCAGTAATGTGGGATTAGGAGCGGTGCTGTCACAAAAGCAAGAAGGTCGGGAGAAAGTCATCGCCTTTGCAAGTAGAAAGCTCCGGCCTACTGAAAGAAATCCAGAAAATTATAGCTCCTTCAAATTGGAACTACTGGCAGTAGTTTGGGCTGTCACTGAACGTTTCAAACACTATCTGGCCGCTGCAGAATTTATTGTCTATACTGACAACAATCCGTTGACCCACCTGGACACAGCCAAATTAGGTGCGTTAGAACAGCGATGGATAGCCCGGTTATCTAATTACAACTTCAAGATCAAGTATCGAGCAGGTCTCAAGAATGGAAATGCTGATGCCCTATCCCGGATGCCACACTTGAGAGATGTAGAAGAAGAAACGGGGGAGCTTGAAGAAATTGAACTACCAGCCTTCCATCATCCCAAGGCAAAACATCATCAGTCAAGTACCTATCAGAAACAACAAGAGGTGAATTTTAATCCGTTAGCACACCATAGATGTGCTGACACTCAAGACAGCAATCCGGCTGTGAAGTTGGTGAAGGAACTGTTAACTGAGCAAAGTGCATATCCCGATGAGGATGCCCCAGAAGAGACGCATCAACTCTGGAAAGAGAGAGGCAAAATGTTCCTGTATCAAGGGAAGCTCTGTAGAAGGTACACCAATCCGAAAACACATGAATTGGTTTGGCAGATTATCGTGCCTAAACAAGATGTGAAGATGGTCCTCGAAGCTTACCATAATGGTGCTGGTCACTTCGGTTGGAAAAAGTTAGAAGTACTTCTAAGAGAAAGATTTTATTGGGTCGGGATGAGAAAATCAATCGAACAGTGGTGCAGAAATTGTGGCCCGTGCAACCTCAGAAGAAACGATCAAAAGAACCAAAGAGCACCACTGCAGCCCATAATCACCAAACAACCACTTGAACTTGTAGCCATAGACCACGTGAAGTTAATACCAAGCCGGTCCGGCTATGTCTATGCCTTGACCATCGTGGACCATTATTTACGCCTCTTGGTAGTAGTACCCGTAAAAGATCTGACAGCAAAAACAGCAGCCAAAGCGTTCCAAACGTACTTTTGTAGACCCCATGGATATCCGGAACAGGTTCTCACCGACCAAGGTACAGCCTTTGAATCAGAGATCTTCAGAGAATTCTGTAATATGTATGGTTGCAAAAAGATCCGGACGACGGCCTATCATCCACAAACAAACGGCTTATGCGAGAAGATGAACCATATTGTAATAGACCTACTAAAGACTTTACCTGAGACAGAAAGGAATCAATGGCCAGAGAAATTGCCTGACTTGGTGGATCTGTATAATCATGTCCCGGTGAGCTCCACCAACTGCACCCCAGCTTACCTTATGCGTGCAAGACCCGGCCAATTACCAATCGATCTAGAAATGGGAATTCTGAAACCAGACGCAGAAGTTCAAGACTCCAATTGGGATATCATACGGCAAAAGCAGTATCGCCAAGTGCAAGAGATTGTGGAAAGAAGCCTTCAGCAAACTAGAGAAAGACAAGAGCGAACTTTCAACCAGAATGCTCTAGCGACCCCATTAAGACCGGGTGATCAAGTGCTCAAGAGAAACCGTCGAACCAATAAACTAGACAATCAGTGGGAAGCCGTACCCTACACAGTTTTACCAACAAGAATGGATAATCCTAAAATGTGTCTCATTAGCAAAAACGGAGGCTTAACATCTGTATTAGTGTCAAGAGACAATCTTAAATTGTGTCCGGAAGCATTGAAAGAGCCAGAAGTTGTCCAGCCGGAATCAGAAGTTATTCAACCCATACAGGTTCAACCAGTAAAGGAAAAAGAAGAGGAAATGTATCACACCTGTATAGGAGACTTTCCCAAAACCCTACTAACATACCATGGTGCAGTAGTGGTTCCCATGGTAGCCTTTTACCCAACACCGAACCCAATACCAGAAGTCCCAAGACAGGAAGAGGCTGACCCCGTACTACAGGAGGTTCCAGGCCAGGAAGAACAGATTCCAGGTCAGAGTAATCCCATTCACGGTGGACTTGCCAACTCCATAGTCGTGGAATTATCTTTAGCAGAGCGGGCAGATACTACATCCGCAGTAGACAGTAGTACACCACATGAAGAGACACCGCTATTACGTAGATCACAGCGTAGTACCCAGGGTCAATTACCGGCCAGGTATGCAGATTACCAACTATAAAGCTCATAATGTGAATTGTATATATGTTATGCCATATATAGTTAAACAGAAAATGTAGTATAGTCATTGTTATCAGTCTGCAACGTTTAAGCCCAGTACCTACAGAGACTTGTCTGTATGAGCTTCTTGCATATTCTTGAACTTGTTATCAGCCCGGAGGCACTAAATCAAAGCTCCGGAAAGACTGCTTTTTGAACTTTGCTTTTTGCTCTTTTTGAACTTTCTTTAGACTTTATATTGAGTACCTTCAAGGATAGAACTGTATTAATGGACGCTATTTGAAGTGACTTTTTACAGAACTCTATTTTTGTTTCCTTGAGTGGTTTTTGTAACTTTTCATTTTTAAGACTCTGTACATATTAATTGTTATTTCAAAATGTTATTGTCCCACAGTCCCGGAGTACTGTTCTTAACTAAGGGGGAATGTGGCACCCCTAGGGGTATTTGCCACAAAAATAGTTACTGACAGTAAATACAAATACTAAAATAGCAAGACTGCACTACCACCTCCGGCCAGAAGGGGGAGCTCCAGAGACTCCCCTTGATCCATTCTGGTCTGAGAGAAGAAATGGCAGTTGGGCCAAGGAGCTGAAAGTGAGAGGTCATACAGTTGAATCTCTAACAGCCCTGTGACTGTTACCAGGCCTAAATCACCGGCCTGAGGAGAAGAGGGATAGAGAAAAAGGACATTGTGAGAACCGGGTAGCATTAATCACTACCCAGAACAGGCGCAAAGACGGATACCGGATCCGTGGCTGTATTCATTATATATAATACAGCAACCGGAAAAACGTGAGGTGATATCAGCTTCACTAGGGCCGGACGCAGCAACAGACACAGAGTTCAGCGGTACTCCCAGAGGGGGTAAACCGATAAAAGGACTCGGGTTGCCCGTCGAACCAGGACCCGGAGGGGACAGATTGGGCCGGCAGCCAGTTCACATACAGCAGCAGGGCCACACAGAAATTGCGCACAATAAGAGGCGAAGACCCCGGCAGGGTCAAAGTAACTCAGAGTTCCCATACAGACTCCGGTGACAGGACTGGTTGTAAATCCTTTTATGTTAAAGTAAACTGGTTAAACGTTTCAGTGCCTCAGTCTTTCATTTGGACAATAGCCATCTATCCAGGATCGGGATCGTCACCGCTGGGAGAACCTGCTGCTGATCAAGTAAGTGCCTGTCCCCTCACGATACCCCTTACACTGTGCATTGCCTGAGGCCACAGCACCGGGTCAAGCCACCCGTGACATCCCCCTCAAGAGACAGACTCCATTGGTCCGGTGCTGGGTATCCCGGTCTCCTGGGCGTCACAATGGGACAACACTTCCTTCTGGCAGCACTGCCCCTTCTTATCCCCCCCAGCCCTTTTCTATTTACAAACAGTATACCCTATCAACAGGCATCATTGGGGGAAGAAATAAACTTCACCCAGCGAGGTGCCACAGGCTAAGACCCCTAACCAATCCTTTATCTTAGAAATACTGGGAAAGCTTGGCTAACCCTTTAGTAGGAGGGTTATCTTATGGCCTTGCAAGGCCATGCATAACCCTCCTAATGGTACTGGTTATGCCATGGCATTGCACAGCCAATACCTGTAAATGACCTTCAGCTTACCAGACATGGAATAATGAAGCAATAGACAGAATACTTTGACTTTGGTTGGAATATTTTTTGGCGATGACCTTGTTAAATATGCTTATTTCGCACATTTATTTAATTAGGACTTTACTCTTAAAGAAAAAACGTCATGATATTTTCATAAAAAATGTAGTGGTTTATTGAATTGTCCACAGAAAAACCGCATTGCAAACATAAAAGTAGATGAAATAGTTACGAACAAATTGTCTATTTTTAAATATCAGCGCTTGTTACTCATATTTCCCAAAGTTCTGAATGGTAAAAGCCGTCTGTTTGTGTGAAGTCTGAAGTCATCATGGCTACCAGCTGTTCCTTCCTTGTGTGACTTGTCTGATGTCCATGGAAAATGATGGTGAAGGCAGGAGGTGACAACCCCCACGTGAAAAGGCCCCCTCACCCTCCTAAGAGACGTTATTTATATGTCCCACAGACCACGTGTTCCCATTATATATGGTGTTGACTTATACACTGAGCTACACAGAAATAGCTTTTGTAATGTCAGCAAGAAACAATATGCTCAGTATAGAATTGAGAATAAGAATAATTCAATTAATATGTAACAGACCTTTATTAAAAATTCGCATGCAAACCTTTTAAAAAAATAACTAAACTGCAGCTTAGCCAAAGCTCAAGCCCGTTTACCATTTAAAAAACCTGACGTCCATTCAGATCCCTGAATGACTTACCTAGCTGCCACCTTGCCTAACCAACAGAAGGCAAGAGTGGTCCCACCCAACCAAGGGCCAATTCCACCATTGCTTGTAAGTTGAGAGTGAAAATGTCAGTGCCTATCTCCAAAAGATGCACTCAATCATTCTGAAAAGGCCTGGCACTCCACCTTCCAAGTCAATGTGCCTCAAAGAAAAACAGCCAATAGATGGCATAAACTTGCACAAGGGGCTATTTAATCTTTGACACAAAATTTTCACAAAATTTTAAGTCCCTGGATTCCAACCAAAGCAATCTTGGCACTATTTCAGAAAATATTAAAATAACATTGGGAAACATATTTCTTAACTGTAAAAAATTAGCTTAATCAGAAATAATAAATCGACAGTTCCAAGTTTTCCGATGTCATTTCCTCCAAGATGAAAGATGATCACGTCTGGAGATGGAGACTTGTTGAACATCAAAGTCACCTGGTCCATGAGGCCAATCCATTTCTGTCCTCTGAAACCAAACCGAAAAACCAATCCTTTACCCTAGAAATACCAGGAAAGCTTGGTGGGAGAACTTTTCCAGCCAGGCTTAACCTTTTAGTAGGAGGGTTATATCATGTCAAGCCATGCATGCATAATCCTCTTAATGGTTCAGATTATGCCGTTACAGCAGGGAATTGCAGCTGATTTTTTCTTTGAGGTAAAACGTGTTCTTAAAAAGGCAGGGAAATGTTTTTCCTTATAGAAACCAGCAGCCAAAATCCCGTGTTGTGATTTCTGTATACTCTCTTTTGTGTCCTCCCCTCCCCAGGAGATGTGGTGTGATGAGATAATAATAATAATAATTTTTTATTTATATAGCGCCAACATATTCCGCAGCGCTTTACAAATTATAGAGGGGACTTGTACAGACAAGTGAGATCATGTTCCTGCATGGTCAGAGACAGCCATTACACAGTACACAGCAGGGGCACATTTATAAGATTATCTCATCTCAGGAACATATTTTTGCGCATCCAATTGTCCAACTTATTTTTATTCAATGATCTATTGATTACAGTATACCTAGTTTGTGGGGGTAATTATTTTAAATCCCCCAAAAAAGGAAGCTGATGTACAGGTTAGTTTTCCAATTTGGCTCACAGAGGTGGACTCCCTACTTGATGGTGTCCATATGTGCTAAAAAGTTTCCTTTATGAGCATTTGACAGAATACAGCTAAGCCAAATTCAGACAATTTTAGTGTAATCAGATAATGATATGATGCATATCGTCAGTGTCGGACTGGAGCACCTTGGTCCCACCAGAGAAAATCATTCTTGGGGCCTACTATGTAGCTACATAGAAATAAATACAAGACCACCAATTGTGTGGTAAAACACACTAATATCAGGATATAATATATGGTAGTACACATCTTAATTATGTAGCAGGGGTTGTGGTAGCCCCTCATAAAATATAATGTAGCCCTCTCATAGAATATAATGTAGCTTTCCTCATAGAACATAATGTATCCCTCTCAAAGAATATAATGCGGCACCCTCTCATAGAATATAATGCAGCCCCCTCTCATAGAATATAATGCAGCCCACCTCATAGAATATAATGCAGCACCCCACAAAATATAATGCAGCCCCCTCATATAGCATAATGCAGCCCCCCATAGAGCATACTGTAGCTTCCTCATAGGGCATAAGGCTGCCCCACCTCATATAGTATGATGTAGCCCCCAGAATTTAATGTAGTACCCTGAGAGAATAATGTAGCCCCACCACAGAGTATGATGTAGCCCCCCATAGAGTATACTGTAGCCCCCTCATATAGTATGATGTAGCCCCAATAATATAATGTAGTCCCCTGAGAGAATAATGCAGTCCCCCCACAGAATATAATGCAGCCCCCTCATAAAGTATAATGCAGCCCTCCTCATAGGGTATAATGCAGCCCCTCTCCACCTCCATCATTGTTCTCCCCCTCCACCCAGATCATTGCCTTCTCTCCACCACCCCTATTATTTCCCTTTCCACCACCTCCATCATTGCCTTCTTCCCGACAACCCCCATCATTGCCCATTCCACCACCATCATTGTCTTTTCCACCACTACCATCATTGTCCTTTACACCACAACCATAATTGCTTTCTCCCCCACCACTCCAGCATTGCCCATTTCACCACCTCCATCATTGCCTCCCCATCACCATCATTGCTCTTTCCACCACAACCATTATTGCCTTCTTCCCCATCACCCCATCATTGCCCATTTTACCACCTCCATCATTGCATCCTTCTCCACCACCCCCATCATCCTTCCCCACCACCCCATCTTTGCCAATCTCCAATACACACATCTCCAATACACACATACAGCACCGCACCACTCACTCTCACTCACACACACACAAAGCACCACACCACATACACACACATACACCACCGCACCACATACATACACGCACACACACGCACGCAAACAGACATACAGCACCACTCACCTCTCGCAGCACATCCCAGCAGCCTCTTCCTCGCCGGCAGCTTTCTGTCTGGAACAGCTGCTCGCTGAATGATGATGTCATCCAGCTGCACTGTCTCAGACAGGAAGTGCTGGGCAGGAAGCAGGATGCCTGGATATGCTTCGAGAGGTGAGTGGTGCTGTGTGTCTGTCTGCATGCATGTGTATGTGGTGTGGTGCTTTGTGTGTGAGTGAGAAAAAGTGGTACGGTGGTGATGGGGCTTTACATGATGGCAGTGTTAGCTGCAGCCGGCGGCTAACGATGCCCGCTATTAAAGGAAATGGTATTCACTCCTCTCCACACCCATGGGGCATGACGAAGAATGAATATTCATTTCTCTTTAGCAGCGGGGACAGGCATGGATGTCTTGTCACCCGCTGATGCTCCACTGGCACAGGGCAGGCCCCCTTGACTCAGGGGCCCTTTCCCACTGGCAGGGTGCCCCTAGAGCAGTGAGGACCTTAGGCAGCTGCTGCCAGAATGCCAGCAGGTGTCAGTGCCTGGGTCCACCGGAGAATCCTCCGGTTCTCCGAAGGGCCAGTACGACCCTGCATATTGTGTACTAGAGAATTCTGCGATATCTGCAGTAAGGGAAGTCTAAGCTGCTGGATTTTTTTAATGCATGTTATGGAAATGAAAGCACAGGTTTATGTAGCGGCAATGCATGGTTGTAAACATGGACAAGCGTTTAACTATCAGCTGTCTAATGTGTATGGCTGTCCTTAGGTATATACAAATCTAATGGCTATCCTACAATTGTTTCAAACATAAAGTGAATGCAATATCAACTATTGCAATAAATTATGACAAAGCCTGAAATGTCATTAGTAGTGTTGAGTAGTGTTGAGCGATACCGTCCGATACTTGAAAGTATCGGTATCGGATAGTATCGGCCGATACCCGAAAAATATCGGATATCGCCGATACCGATAACCGATACCAATACAAGTCAATGGGACATCAAGTATCGGAAGGTATTCTCATGGTTCCCAGGGTCTGAAGGAGAGGAAACTCTCCTTCAGGCCCTGGGATCCATAGGGATGTGTAAAATAAAGAATTAAAATAAAAAATATTGATATATTTACCTCTCCGGCGGCCCCTGAACTCAGCGCGGGTAACCGGCAGGCTTCTTTGTTCAAAATCAGCGCTTTTAGGACCTGAGAATCACGTCCCGGCTTCTGATTGGTCGCGGGCCGCCCATGTGACCGCCACGCGACCAATCACAAGCCGTGACGTCATTCGCAGGTCCTTAACGCGCTCATTTTTTAAAAATGAGCGAGGTAATGACTTTCAAAGACGTAGCGGCTTGTGATTGGTCGCGTGGCCGCGACCAATCACAAGCCGCCACGTCTTTGAAAGCCATTAACGCGCTCATTTTTAAAAATGAGCGCGTTAATAGCTTGCGGTGACGTCGCGGCTTGTGATTGGTCGCGTGGCCGCGACCAATCACAAGCCGCTACGTCTTTGAAAGTCATTAACGCGCTCATTTTTAAAAATGAGCGCGTTAATAGCTTGCGGTGACGTCGCGGCTTGTGATTGGTCGCGTGGCCGCGACCAATCACAAGCCGCTACGTCTTTGAAAGTCATTAACACGCTCATTTTTAAAAATGAGCGTGCTAATAGCTTGCGGTGACGTTGCGGCTTGTGATTGGTCGCGGCCACGCGACCAATCACAAGCCGCTACGTCTTTGAAAGTCATTAACGCGCTCATTTTTAAAAATGAGCGCGTTAATAGCTTGCGGTGACGTCGCGGCTTGTGATTGGTCGCGTGGCGGTCACATGGGCGGCCTGCGACCAATCAGAAGCCGGGACGTGATTCTCAGGTCCTAAAAGCGCTGATTTTGAACAACGAAGCCTGCCGGTTACCCGCGCTGAGTCCAGGGGCCGCCTGAGAGGTAAATATATCAATATTTTTTATTTTAATTCTTTATTTTACACATCTCTATGTATCCGATACCGATACCCAATACCACAAAAGTATCGGATCTCGGTATCGGAATTCCGATACCGCAAGTATCGGCCGATACCCGATACTTGCGGTATCGGAATGCTCAACACTAGTGTTGAGCGATACCTTCCAATATTTGCAAGTATAGGTATCGGATGGTATCGGCCGATACCGGTAAAATATCGGATCTCGCCGATACCGAGTTCCGATACCAATACAAGTCAATGGGACACAAATATCGGAATGTATCCTCGATGGTTCCCAGGGTCTGAAGGAGAGGAAACTCTCCTTCAGGCCCTGGGATCCATATTAATGTAAAAAATAAAGAATAAAAATAAAAAATATGGCTATACTCACCCCTCCGAAGGACCCTAGCTGTCGCCGCTGCAAGCGTCCACCTCCGTTCCTGAGAATGGCAGAGAGTGAAGGACCTTCAATGACGTTGCGCTCACGTGACCGCTCACCTGACTGCGACGTCATCGAAGGTCCTTCACTCACTACATTCTCAGGAATGGAGGCGGACGCTCGCAGCGGTGACAGCCAGGGTTCTTCGGAGGGGTGAGTATAGCCATATTTTTTATTTTTATTCTTTATTTTTTACATTAATATGGATCCCAGGGCCTGAAAGAATTTCCTCTCCTCCAGACCCTTGGAACCATACGCACCGCACACTCCGATACCAATTTCCGATATCACAAAAATATCGGAACTCGGTATCGGAATTCCGATACAGCAAATATCGGCCGATTCCCGATACTTGCAGTATCGGAATGCTCAACACGAGTCGCTAGGAGATTCAAATATGACTTGAGTGTGTGACTTCATTTGCACTATTGCTGCAATAGAACACATCCATACTTTATAAACCCATTCACATTATATGTAATTCCTTTATACCTCTATTAAGTAAATTGTTCCCTTTATGAGCAAGAGTAGAACAACTTATAAAATAAAATTACCGACGCAAATAGCACATGGATGTGTATAGATTCATGCTACTGTGGAAGTGGGAGCAATTCAGGAAATAGAACAGAGCAGCTAAAGGAAAGTTAAATTCCTCACTGCCAGCCCCCGAGTGCCATTAGCGGAATAAAGGTGGCATTTACATTAAACAGAGAGTGCAGAGATTATGTCCAACATGATGATTTGGCATTACCACAGCTGGCTCTAATATATTCCATGTGTTTCGCAATATTATTTCTTCATTTTTAATTGATGTTTGTCATTGACTTTTTAAACTCACTTTATTATTTGGGACATATATTATCTATGCCATCCCATTACAGCTTCTCTTGAGTATTATCAGTCTTTACTCTTGTTTATATATGTCAAATCCATTCCTCCATCTACTCTGCCTGTCATACCATTGAGAGAAATCTAAAATCAATAGTAAAGACTCAGTAAAATGCTAATTGCAATGTACATTTATTAACATGTTTAGCATTCTTAATAAAATTATATATGCGGTACCTGTACACCTCTAAGCAATTCTCAAATGGCTAAAGGTTATTTATATTAACATTTAGGCCGCCGTCACACATGCGAGTTTTACGGACGTAAGAGCGCAGAATCTACGTCCGTAAAACTCGCAAAAAATACGGCACAATTATTCTCTATGCCCCTGCTCCTATTTGCCGTATTTTACTGATCAGTATTATACGGCTTTCTACGGCCGTACAAAATCGCAGCATGCTGCGTTTGTCACCGTACTGCGCAAGAAATACGCCAATGAAAGTCTATGGAAGCGTGAAAAATACGGATTACACACGGACAAGCAGTGTGACTTGCGAGAAATACGCAGCGCTGTTAGAGAGAAAAGCCGGTAATTCAGTGCGGTGTACAGTAAAATCACACTGACAGCTTACAGTAGAATAGGTAGAATAAATGTGTACACATAGAATAGGTATATATATATATATATATGTCAGTGAGACACATATATGTATATATATTAATATTTATTCCAGCGCTATACAGCTTGAAAGCCGGTAATTCAATTACCGGCTTTTTCCTTCTCCTTCCTAAAACCCGACATGATTTGAGACATGGTTTACATACAGTAAACCATGTCTTCTCTCCATTTTTTTTGCAGATTCCACACTACTAATGTCAGTAGTGTGTATCTGCAAAATTTGGCCGTTCTAGCTCTTAAAATAAAGGGTTAAATGGCGGAAAAAATTGGCGTGGGCTCCCGCGCAATTTTCTCCGCCAGAGTAGTAAAGCCAGTGACTGAGGGCAGATATTAATAGCCTGGAGAGGGTCCACGGTTATTGGCCCCCCCCTGGCTAAAAATATCTGCCCCCAGCCACCCCAGAAAAGGCACATCTGGAAGATGCGCCTATTCTGGCACTTGGCCACTCTCTTCCCATTCCCGTGTAGCGGTGGGATATGGGGTAATGAAGGGTTAATGCCACCTTGCTATTGTAAGGTGACATTAAGCCTAATTAATAATGGAGAGGCGTCAATTATGACACCTATCCATTATTAATCCAATACTAGTAAAGGGTTAAATAAAACACAAACACATTTTTTAAAATTATTTTAATGAAATAAAAACAATGGTTGTTGCAGTATTTTATTCAACGCCCAATCCAGTCACTGAAGACCCTCGTTCTGTGAGTAAAAAAACATAATAAACCAACAATATACTTACCCTCCGCAGATCTGTAACGTCCAACGATGTAAATCCTTCTGAAGGGGTTAAAACATTTTGCAGCAAGGAGCTTTGCTAATGCAGGCTGCTCCTCGCTGCAAAACCCCGGGGAATGAGTCTAAATATAGATCAATGAGCTATATTTAGCTTCATTTGCGGTGAGGCGCCCTCTGCTGGCTGTTCATAGATCGTGGGAAATTACCTAGAAAGCTCCCAGGCTTTCTAGGCAAGTTCCCACGATCTATAAACATCCAGCAGAGGGCGCCTCACCGCAAATGAAGCTAAATATAGATCATTGATCTATTTTTAGCCTCATTCCCTGGGGTTTTGCAGTGAGGAGCAGCCTGCATTAGCAAAGCTCCTTGCTGCAAAATGTTTTAACCCCTTCAGAAGGATTTACATCGTTGGACGTTACAGATCTGCGGAGGGTAAGTATATTGTTGGTTTATTATGTTTTTTTACTCACAGAACGAGGGTCTTCAGTGACTGGATTGGGCGTTGAATAAAATACTGCAACAACCATTGTTTTTATTTCATTAAAATAATTTAAAAAAATGTGTTTGTGTTTTATTTAACCCTTTACTAGTATTGGATTAATAATGGATAGGTGTCATAATTGACGCCTCTCCATTATTAATTAGGCTTAATGTCACCTTACAATAGCAAGGTGGCATTAACCCTTCATTACCCCATATCCCACCGCTACACGGGAATGGGAAGAGAGTGGCCAAGTGCCAGAATAGGCGCATCTTCCAGATGTGCCTTTTCTGGGGTGGCTGGGGGCAGATATTTTTAGCCAGGGGGGGGCCAATAACCGTGGACCCTCTCCAGGCTATTAATATCTGCCCTCAGTCACTGGCTTTACTACTCTGGCGGAGAAAATTGCGCGGGAGCCCACGCCAATTTTTTCCGCCATTTAACCCTTTATTTTAAGAGCTAGAACGGCCAAATTTTGCAGATACACACTACTGACATTAGTAGTGTGGAATCTGCAAAAAAAATGGAGAGAAGACATGGTTTACTGTATGTAAACCATGTCTCAAATCATGTCGGGTTTTAGGAAGGAGAAGGAAAAAGCCGGTAATTGAATTACCGGCTTTCAAGCTGTATAGCGCTGGAATAAATATTAATATATATACATATATGTGTCTCACTGACATATATATATATATATACCTACAGGTCCTTCTCAAAAAATTAGCATATAGTGTTAAATTTCATTATTTACCATAATGTAATGATTACAATTAAACTTTCATATATTATAGATTCATTATCCACCAACTGAAATTTGTCACGTCTTTTATTGTTTTAATACTGATGATTTTGGCATACAACTCCTGATAACCCAAAAAACCTGTCTCAATAAATTAGCATATTTCACCCATCCAATCAAATAAAAGTGTTTTTTAATAATAAACAAAAAAACCATCAAATAATAATGTTCAGTTATGCACTCAATACTTGGTCGGGAATCCTTTGGCAGAAATGACTGCTTCAATGCGGCGTGGCATGGAGGCAATCAGCCTGTGACACTGCTGAGATGTTATGGAGGCCCAGGATGCTTCAATAGCGGCCTTAAGCTCATCCAGAGTGTTGGGTCTTGCGTCTCTCAACTTTCTCTTCACAATATCCCACAGATTCTCTATGGGGTTCAGGTCAGGAGAGTTGGCAGGCCAATTGAGCACAGTAATACCATGGTCAGTAAACCATTTACCAGTGGTTTTGGCACTGTGAGCAGGTGCCAGGTCGTGCTGAAAAATGAAATCTTCATCTCCATAAAGCATTTCAGCCGATGGAAGCATGAAGTGCTCCAAAATCTCCTGATAGCTAGCTGCATTGACCCTGCCCTTGATGAAACACAGTGGACCAACACCAGCAGCTGACATGGCACCCCACACCATCACTGACTGTGGGTACTTGACACTGGACTTCAGGCATTTTGGCATTTCCTTCTCCCCAGTCTTCCTCCAGACTCTGGCACCTTGATTTCCGAATGACATGCAAAATTTGCTTTCATCAGAAAAAAGTACTTGGGACCACTTAGCAACAGTCCAGTGCTGCTTCTCTGTAGCCCATTTCGGCACCTGTAGCCCATTTCCTGCACACGCCTGTGCACGGTGGCTCTGGATGTTTCCACACCAGACTCAGTCCACTGCTTCCTCAGGTTCCCCAAGGTCTGGAATCGGTCCTTCTCCACAATCTTCCTCAGGGTCCGGTCTCCTCTTCTCGTTGTACAGCGTTTTCTGCCACATTGTTTCCTTCCAACAGACTTACCATTGAGGTGCCTTGATACAGCACTCTGGGAACAGCCTATTTGTTGAGAAATTTCTTTCTGGGTCTTACCCTCTTGCTTGAGGGTGTCAATGATGGCCTTCTTGACATCTGTCAGGTCGCAAGTCTTACCCATGATGGGGGTTTTGAGTAATGAACCAGGCAGGGAGTTTATAAAAGCCTCAGGTATCTTTTGCATGTGTTTAGAGTTAATTAGTTGATTCAGAAGATTAGGGTAATAGGTCGTTTAGAGAACCTTTTCTTGATATGCTAATTTATTGAGACAGGTTTTTTGGGTTATCAGGAGCTGTATGCCAAAATCATCAGTATTAAAACAATAAAAGACGTGACAAATTTCAGTTGGAGGATAATGAATCTATAATATATGAAAGTTTAATTGTAATCATTACATTATGGTAAATAATGAAATTTAACACTATATGCTAATTTTTTGAGAAGGACCTGTATTCTATGTGTACACATTTATTCTACCTATTCTACTGTAAGCTGTCAGTGTGATTTTACTGTACACCGCACTGAATTACCGGCTATTCTCTCTAATATATGTGTCTACTGACACATATATATATATATATATATATATATATAGACAGTATATATATATTTTCTTTTCTTTTTGGGACACATGGATCACTTCTATAGCGGTATGTTGGTTTTGCTAGCCTGCGAGAAAACCACGCAGTACGGATGCCATACGGATTACATACGGAGGATGCCATGCGCAAAAAACGCTGACACACCCTGCCTACGGAGGAGCTACGGACCACTTTTTTCGGGACTTTTCAGCGTATTACGGCCGTAATATACGGACCGTATTGTTTTACGCTGTGTGTGACGCCGGCCTTACAATGATCTCAGGGTCATGAGACATTTATTTCATTTAACTAAAAGAAGTCAAAAGAATTTGGCTTAAAAGCTGATTAAAGCCGATTAGAAACGGTTGCTATTTTACTTTTTCATTGGTAGTACCAACTTGTGCAAAACAATTATACTGATTTTCCCACAAAGTCCATTTTAGTCAATAGATCTTGAAATAAAAAATTATTTCCACAAGTGGATGCATTAACCTCTTCATGACCTTGGGATTTTTCGTTTTTCCGTGTTCGTTTTTCACTCCCCTCCTTCCCAGAGCCATAACTTTTTTATTTTTCCGTCAATTTGGCCATGTGAGGGCTAATTTTTTGCGGGACGAGTTGTACTTTTGAACGAAATCATTGGTTTTAGCATGTCGTGTACCAGAAAATGGGGAAAAAATTCCAAGTGCGGTGAAATTGCAAAAAAAGTGCAATCCCACACTTGTTTTTTGTTTGGCTTTTTTGCTAGGTTCACTAAATGCTAAAACTGACCTGACATTATGATTCTCGAGGTCAGTACGAGTTCATAGAGACCTAACATGACTAGGTTATTTTTTACCTAAGTGGTGAAAAAAAATTCCAAACTTTGCTAAAAAAAAAAAATTGCGCCATTTTCCGATACTCATAGCGTCTCCATTTTTCATGATCTGGGGTCGGTTGAGGGCTTATTTTTTGCGTGCCCAGATGACATTTTTAATGATAGCATTATGGTGCAGATACGTTCTGTTGATCGCCCGTTATTGCATTTTAATGCAATGTCGGGGTGACAAAAAAACCGTAATTCTGGCATTTCGAATAATTTTCTCGCTATGCCGTTTAGCGATCAGGTTAATGCTTTTTTTTTTAATTGATAGATCGGGCGATTCTGAACGCGGCGATACCAAATATGTGTAGATTTGATTTTTTTTTATTGATTTATTTTGATTGGGGCGAAAGGGGGGTGATTTAAACTTTTATATTTTTTTTATTTTTTTCACTTTTTTTTCACTTTTTTTTTTTTACTTTTGCCATGCTTCAATAGCCTCCATGGGAGGCTAGAAGCTGGCACAGCACGATCGGCTCTGCTACATAGCAGCGATCTGCTGTTCGCTGCTATGTAGCAGAAAATCAGGTGTGCTGTGAGCGCCGACCACAGGGTGGGGCTCACAGCTGCCGGGGATCTGTAACCATAGAGGTCTCAAGGACCTCTATGGTTACCATTCTGAAGCATCGCCGCCCTCCGATCATGTGGCGGGGGTCGGAGATGACGTCATTTCCGGCCGCCCGGCCGGATGCGGTAGTTAAATGCCGCTGTCTGCATTTGACAGCGGCATTTAACTAGTAAATAGGCGCGGGAAAATCACGATTCTGCCCGCGCCTATTACGGGCACATGTCAGCTGTTCAAAACTTCTGACCTCGGACGTACTATCCCGTCCGAGGTTAGAAAGGGGTTAACCACTTTCTGACCTCGGACGGGATAGTACGTCCGAGGTCAGATCCCCCGCTTTGATGCAGGGCTCCGGCGGTGAGCCCGCATCAAAGCCGGGACATGTCAGCTGTTTTGAACAGCTGACATGTGCCCGCAATAGCGGCGGGTGAAATCACGATAGTTAAATGCCGCTGTCAAACGCTGACGCTTTCCAGCCGGGCAGCACATGATCGGGGGTCAGCGTTGCTTCTGTATAATAACCATAGAGGTCCTTGAGACCTCTATTGTTACTGATCCCGGCCTGCTGTGAGCGCCACCCTGTGGTCGGCGCTCATAGCACACCTGCATTTCTGCTGCATAGCAGCGATCTGATGATCGCTGCTATGTAGCAGAGGCGATTGAGTGGTGCCAGCTTCTAGCCTCCCATGGAGGCTATTGAAGCATGGCAAAAGTAAAAAAAAAGTAAAAAAAGTGAAAAAAATTAAAAAAATATAAAAGTTTAAATCACCCCCCCTTTCGCCCCATTCAAAATAAATCAATAAAAAAAAAATCAAACCTACACATATTTGGTATCGCCGCATTCAAAATCGCCCAATCTATCAGTAAAAAAAGGATTAACCGGATCGCTAAACCGTGTGGCGAGAAAAAAATTCAAAACGCCAGAATTAAGTTTTTTGGTCGCCGCGACATTGCATTAAAATGTAATACCGAAATGGTATCATTAAAAATGGCAGCTCAGCATGCAAAAAATAAGCCCTCAACCAACCCCAGATCATGAAAAATTGAGACGCTACGGGTA
Source organism: Ranitomeya imitator (assembly GCF_032444005.1). Lineage (NCBI taxonomy): Eukaryota > Metazoa > Chordata > Amphibia > Anura > Dendrobatidae > Ranitomeya > Ranitomeya imitator. Next base: position 415,871,978 of record NC_091285.1, on the reverse strand, counting down.
TCAGACAATGGCGCAATTTTTTTTTTTAGCAAAGTTTTGAATTTGTTTTCGCCACTTAGATAAAAAAATAACCTAGTCATGTTAGGTGTCTATGAACTCACAATGACCTGGAAAATCATAATGGCAGGTTAGTTTTAGCATTTATTGAACCTAGCAAAAAAGCCAAACAAAAAACAAGTGTGGGATTGCACTTTTTTTGCAATTTCAACGCACTTGGAATTTTTTTCCAGTTTTCTAGTACACGACATGCTAAAACCAATGATGTCGTTCAAAAGTACAACTCGTCCCGCAAAAAATAAGCCCTCTAATGGCCATATTGATGGAAAAATAAAAAAGTTATGGCTCTGGGAAGGAGGGGAGTGAAAAACGAACACAGAAATAACGAAAATTCCAAGGTCATGAAGGGGTTAAATCTTTTTCCCCTATGTTGAGATAATCTCATAAATGTGCCCATGCTATATTCTGTGTAAATGCTGTGTACAAACATGCCGAGTTGCTCTAGTTCATGGTTGGCTCAAAACTATGCTCCAAGTCAGAAGGGGAGCATAAATCACTTATGATAAGCGAGTATACAAACAAAACAGCAGGGACTCACAGTTGCTACTTTCTCAGTTAACACATTTTACTGTTTGTTATATCACAGGAGCTAGTGTTTCAGCAGTGTCTCTAGCCTTATGAGCTCATCATAAATCATATCAGTTGCATAGGAGCTCTAGCAGCCACTGAGCTTATTTGATACTGACTTAATTTATGATGAGCTCACAGGAATGGTGACCCTGCAGAAACATTCACTCCTGTGGTAAAACATACAGGTATGTAAATGTATAATCTATACAGAAATATCAGAGGCCAAAAGGTAATACAGAAAAATGCCAATTTCAATGACACCAAAATACATATTACAGTGAGCAAAAATTGACTTAAAATTGCCCTACCACTACAGGAATCAAGAAAACACAGGAGTATCCTTTTAAAAATCCATATATTGGAACAAAAATGGTTAATATATATGGAATAAAAAGGGTATTACTATAACCATGTAAGCAGCGAGTAATTGTCATAGGGTACAGAGATTGGTTACATCAATGCATAGATTATTGCACTGGTTCCAGAATAAGTAAATGGCAATTTATGTAAACAATGCCTCACAAATGTCACTGAGTTGACTATTGCACTATTGCCAACGTAAATAACCACTTGTAACACAGCAGCTCTGAGATACAATACATGGATTATTGCACTAGTTCCAAAAATAAATAGCAGCCTATATAAGCAAGGCCTCACAGATGTCAATATATTGACTATTACACTAATCCCACAGTAAATGGCCCCTTATTCAATGTATTAGAAACATACGTTATTGCGCTCACCCAGTGGCATATTTACGGCAGTCAACTATATCATTGCTACATGGGTTTCGTTGCTTCAGCAACTGCATAAGGAGGCCAGGGTATAGAAATGTATTACCTCACACAATTCAACAGTTGTGAGCCCCTGCTGTATTGTCTGTATCCTCCTTCTTATCATTAGTGATTTATGCTCCTTTCCCTGGACAGGAGCTGCGATATGTGCAGAGCATGAACTGGAGCAGCTTTACATGTTCGGGCACAGCAAATGATAGTACATATCATGAGCATACTTATAAAATGATTATCTCAGCTATGGAACATTTTTTAACAGATTCAATTGTGGATCTTTTCATTATTACAAGATCTATTAAAGGGAACCTGTCACCTCAAATTGGCGGCATATTTAAATGAGTTTTTACCGGTCCGATGGGCGGCGTTTCCTTTTCACTTCTCCACTCCGTCCCTGTTGTACGCAATATGTTAGTGAATTAGAGTACATGAACGCCATAGTTGGCGCATGCACAATGCAATCTTTGGCGGCGCACGCGCAGTGATGCTTTTTGGCTTTGCCCGCAGTAGGGCAAAGCATACTGCGCGTGCGCCACCGAAGATTGCATTGCGCACGCACCAACTATGGCGTACACATACTCTAATTAACTAAAATATTGCGGAAAACAGGGACGGACAGAGTGGAGAAATGAAGAGGAAACGCTCATCGGACCAGAAAAACTCATTTAAATATCCCGCCAACTTGAGGTGACAGGTTCCCTTTAAATAAAATGTACTTGTGAGATAATCCCATTAAAAATGTCTATGTCCCTGTACAAATGACGTAATGGCAAGGGGACTTCAAGGCACACACAGCTTGTTCAGACAGCAGGAAACCCAAAGAGTACTGAAGCTGTTCTTTTCATCTCCTTAAGTCTTTCCACAGTCTAAATGAATGATTAAAAAGCAAGTATTATTATGGAGTAGTAGGGTAGATAGAGATATGCAGTAAAGATGCATGTAAAAGTTTGGCACCTCTGGTCAAAATTACTGTTATTGTGAACAGTTAAGCAAGTTGAAGATGAAATGATCTCTAAATGGCCTAAAGTTATACAGTTAGGGCCAGAAATATTTGGACAGTGACCAGTGGCGTAACTACAAAGTTAGGGGCCCCGGTGCGAACTTCCAAATGGGGCCCCCCCCCTGCAGCCCTGCCATACAACTCAATGTAACCCCCATAGAATAATGGCCAAACATGATGCTCAATACTGTATAACGGCCACCACACATGATGCTGCATACTGTATAATGGCCACACATGATGCTGCATACTGTATAATGGCCACACATGATGCTCCATAGTGTATAATGGCCACACATTGCTCCATACTGTATAATGGCCAGACAGTGCTCCATACTGTATAATGACCACCCACACATAGTGCTCCATAGTGTATAACGGCCACACAGTTCTCCATACTGTATAATGATCCCACATAATGCTCAATACTGTATAATGACTACAAATGATGCTCCATACTGTATAACGGCCACACATGATGCTCAATACTGTATAATGACCCCCCTCCTGTATGCATGGCTCATCTCCCTCCTATCCCATATACATAGCTCATATTACCCCTCCTGCATGCATGACTCATATCTCCCCATGTATGCATGGCTCATATTCCCCCCCTGTATGCATGGCTCATATTCCGCCCCTGTATGCATGGCTTATATTCCCCCCTGTATGCATGGCTCATATTCCCCCCCCTGTATGCATGGCTTATATTCCCCCCTGCATGGCTTATATTCCCCCCTGCATGGCTCATATTCCCCCCTGCATGGCTCATATTCCCCCCTGCATGGCTCATATTCCCCCCTGCATGGCTCGTATTCCCCCCTGCATGGCTCATATTCCCCCCTGCATGGCTCATATTCCCCCCTGCATGGCTCATATCCCCCCCTGCATGGCTTATATTCCCCCCTGCATGGCTCATATCCCCCTTGCATGGCTTATATTCCCCCCTGCATGGCTTATATTCCCCCCTGTATGCAGGCTTATCTCTCCGCTCCTGCTCGGCGCGCCGGCTTATGTCCTCCTTCATCCCCCGTCCCCCCGTCCCTCATACTCACCTGTCTTCCCACTGCACGGCCGTGCCGACATCCCTCGCGCTCTGTCCCGACTCCAGGCGGCGGCGCCGGCGCAGCACCTTCTTCCTGCTTGAGCGGTCATGTGACACCGTTCATTAAGATCATGAATATGCGCATATTCATGATCTTAATGAGCGGTGTCACGTGACCGCTCAAGCAGGAACGAGCTGCAGTGCAGACGCCGAGACCATCGCTGGAGCAGGGTGAGTATTCAAGGCAGCGGCAGCGGCAGCGGCGGCGGCGGGGGGGGGGGCCCTGGAGCGGGGGGAGGCACTGCCAGTCCGAGCCTGCCTGCCGGGCCCGGGCCCCTGGCCTGCCGGGCCCGGTCGCACTGGCGACCGCTGCGACCGCGGTAGTTACGCCACTGACAGTGACACAAGTTTTGTTATTTTAGCTGTTTACAAAAACATGTTCAGAAATACAATTATATATATAATATGGGCTGAAAGTGCACGCTACCAGCTGCAATATGATAGTTTCCACATCCAAATCGGAGAAAGGGTTTAGGAATCATAGCTCTGTAATGCATAGCGTCCTCTTTTTCAAGGGACCAAAAGTAATTGGACAATGGACTCTAAGGGCTGCAATTAACTCTGAAGGCGTCTCCCTCGTTAACCTGTAATCAATGAAGTAGTTAAAAGGTCAGGGGTGAATTCCAGGTGTGTGGTTTTGCATTTGGAAGCTGTTGCTGTGAGCAGACAACATGCGGTCAAAGGAACTCTCAATTGAGGTGAAGCAGAACATCCTGAGGCTGAAAAAAAAAGAAAAAATCCATCAGAGAGATAGCAGACATGCTTGGAGTAGCAAAATCAACAGTTGGGTACATTCTGAGAAAAAAGGAATTGACTGGTGAGCTTGGGAACTCAAAAAGGCCTGGGCGTCCACGGATGACAACAGTGCTGGATGATCGCCGCATACTTAATTTGGTGAAGAAGAACCCGTTCACAACATCAACTGAAGTCCAGAACACTCTCAGTGAAGTAGGTGTATCTGTCTCTAAGTCAACAGTAAAGAGAAGACTCCATGACAGTAAATACAAAGGGTTCACATCTAGATGCAAACCATTCAATACCAAAAATAGACAGGCCAGAGTTAAATTTGCAGAAAAACACCTCAAGAAGCCAGCTCAGTTCTGGAAAAGTATTCTATGGACAGATGAGACAAAGATCAACCTGTACCAAAATGATGGGAAGAAAAAAGTTTGGAGAAGAAAGGGAACGGCACATGATCCAAGGCACACCACATCCTCTGTAAAACATGGTGGAGGCAACGTGATGGCATGGGCATGCATGGCTTTCAATGGCACTGGGTCACTTGTGTTTATTGATGACATAAGAGCAGACAAGAGTAGCCGGATGAATTCTGAAGTGTACCGGGATATACTATCAGCCCAGATTCAGCCAAATGCTGCAAAGTTGATTGGACGGCACATCATAGTACAGATGGACAATGACCCCAAGCATACATCCAAAGCTACTCAGGAGTTCATGAGTGCCAAAAAGTGGAACATTCTGCAATGGCCAAGTCAATCTCCAGATCTAAACCCAATTGAGCATGCATTTCACTTGCTTAAATCCAGACTTAAGACGGAAAGACCCACAAACAAGCAAGACCTGAAGGCTGCGGCTGTAAAGGCCTGGCAAAGCATTAAGAAGGAGGAAACCCAGCGTTTGGTGATGTCCATGGGTTCCAGACTTAAGGCAGTGATTGCCTCCAAAGGATTTGCAACAAAATATTGAAAATAAAAATATTTTGTTTGGGTTATGTTTATTTGTCCAATTACTTTTGACCTCCTAAAATGTGGAGTGTTTGTAAAGAAATGTGTACAATTCCTACATTTTCTATCAGATATTTTTGTTCAACCCTTCAAATTAAACGTTACAATCTGCACTTGAATTCTGTTGTAGAGGTTTCATTTCAAATCCAATGTGGTGGCATGCAGAGCCCAACTCGCGAAAATTGTGTCACTGTCCAAATATTTCTGGCCCTAACTGTAGATGACGGGCAGTGCTAGATGTAAAACTCAAATCCCTGCTCCGCATCTTTGGCACTTGTAATGCAGCCAATAAGCATGCGGGGATTGGCTGTGAGTCACTGTAATTTTGTTTCCATCTTGGTTGTGGCATTACTGTGATTGGCTGTCCGTCTGACATCAGCAGGGATTATAAAAGTACAGGCACCCCCCAGCTTGGCATACTGACGGTATTGCACTGCTCTGTGACAATTCGTATTGGAGGGAGAGAGTGGTTGTCGAGGCCTGTGTGCACAGTATAATGAATTAGAGGTCTGTCGTGTTGATACTGGTGCTGGAGCTAAGTCATCATACTTAAGGTACCGTCACACTAGACGATATCGCTAGCGATCTGTGACGTTGCAGCGTCCTGGCTAGCGATATCATCCAGTGTGACAGGCAGCAGCGATCAGACCCCTGCTGTGATGTCGCTGGTCGGGGAAGAAAGTCCAGAACTTTGTTTCGTCACTGGATCTCCCGCTGACATCGCTGAATCGGCGTGTGTGACGCCGATTCAGCGATGTCTTCGCTGGTAACCAGGGTAAACATCGGGTTACTATGTGCAGGGCCGCGCTTAGTAACCCGATGTTTACCCTGGTTACCATCGTTAAAGTAAAAAAAACAACCACTACATACTTACCTACCGCTGTCTGTCCCCGGCGCTCTGCTTCTCTGCACTCCTCCTGTACTGGCTGTAAGCACAACGGCCGGAAAGCAGAGCGGTGACGTCACCGCTCTGCTTTCCGGCTGACCGGCGCTCACAGCCAGAGCAGAGAAGCACAGCGCCGGGGACAGACAGCGGTAGGTAAGTATGTAGTGGTTGTTTTTTTTACTTTAACGATGGTAACCAGGGTAAACATCGGGTTACTAAGCGCGGCCCTGCGCTTAGTAACCCGATTTTTACCCTGGTTACCGGCATCGTTGGTCGCTGGAGAGCTGTCTGTGTGACAGCTCTCCAGCGACCAAACAGCGACGCTGCAGCGATCCGGATCGTTGTCGGTATCGCTGCAGCGTCGCTTAGTGTGACGGTACCTTAACACCCCTTCTAAGGGTTAATCATTTGCAGCACATACAATCAGCATTTCGCCTAGGGAAGTAGAGAGAGTCGCAGAAACAGGGAGACTGGCAGAATCCAGTCTGTAGACAAGGGAGTAGTCATATATACAGTAGCTGCAGGGGTTTCTTTTGTGACGACTGAAAAAATTTAATATATTTTTATCCATCAAGTATTAAGTGCTTTGAGGCTTTATTTTGTGTAATCTAACACACCCAAAAATCGTTGAAACATTTTCCTGGGCTACCTTTCTCAGCCATACACTACTCGGCAGTGTAGAATAAATAATTGTGATCTCAAAAACTAATAAAACGTTTTTAAACATTTTGTAAGCTTCCATTTCCCAGACATACAGTGTTATGTGGTATGTGAACATTTCTGTTCTCTTTAACCCCTTAACGACCAGAAGTATTTCAGTTTTTGTGTTTTTGTTTCTTTGCTCCTCTTCTTCCCAGAGCCATAACTTTTTTTTTTTAGTCAATATGGCCATGTGAGGGTTTGTTTTTTGCAGGACAAGTTGTACTTTTGAAGCACACCATTGGTTTTAACATATCATTTACTGGAAAACGGGAAAAATATTCCAAGTGCGGTGAAATTGCAAAAAAAGTGCAATTTCACAGTTGTTGTTTTTTTTTTTTTTTTTAATTTTAACCACGTTCACTAATTGCTAAAACTGACCTGCCACTATGATTTCCCAGGTCATTACGAGTTCATAGACACCAAACTTGTCTAGGTTGTTTTTTATTTAGGTGGTAAAAAAAACTTCTGCCTTTTTCCAAGACCTCTAGTGTCTCCATTTTTCGTGATCTGGGGCTGATTGAGGGTTTATTTTTTGCAAGTCAAGATAACGTTTTTATTGATACTATTTTAGTGTAGATACGATCTTTTGATCGTCCGTTTTGAATTTTTTTTTCTTGTTGCGCCGTTTAGCGATTTAATTATTGTTTAGCGTTGATAAGATCTGGTGATTCTGAACGTGGCGATACCAAATATGTGCATGGTTGTTTTTTTTATTGTTTTACTTTAAATGGGGGGGATTTGAAGTTTTATATATATTTTTTTTTTTTTATATTTTTAAACATTTTTTTTACTTTTTGCATGCTTCAATAGTATCAATGGCAGACTAGAAGCTGCAGTTGTCTGATCGCCTCTGCTACACACAGGCGATGATCAGATCGCCTGTGTGTAGCTGAAATGCTCACTTGCTATGAACATGGCTCATGCCAGTGGAAGGGAGTGTCAAACTCATTGATCATCAAGTAGAGAAATTTCTGAAAGTTTCAATGCAAATTTTCTTTATTTATTGCTCAACACAAGTGCAAGTGGCAGACAAAGAAGAAGTTTATACAATAAACGTGACTTTAACGTTTTGACGCACTCCCAGGCCTTGGTCACATAGTTGCTCTGGAGGAAAGAGGAAGAAAAAACAGTATGTCAGTGCACAAACATAGATAGTATATGCAGCGCCCCAGAGACCTGGTCGTTGCAGTATGACGCTCTGCCACTAAGGGGAGTGATGGTACGTCTGATGGCACTAAAGGAGTTCTCCTGACCACGTATCACCAGAACACATTACACTTCACACTCCGGCCACTAAGGGGAGAAAAAGGCTTTATTTATTGGGCCACTCCTCACACTGGTAAAACTAGGGGTTGGGGAGGAAGTAAGTCAGAAGCTGACTGGGTTGGATTCAGGCAACATCCCGTGGCAGGGGGTGTTGCAGGGAGAAGACACAGGGGGGGTCCCTGTCAGGCGTGGGAACCTGGCAGGTGCCTAGCGAACAGAGCAGAACGTAACGGAACCGCGCCTGCACACCCCGCGGCGGTATAGAGAGAGACACGAAGGGAAGGATATTGTGGAACAGTGTAAATGAGATCAAGCACAAAGGAGTACCAGTAGGAGTTGTGCCGTGGGACCGAGGCAACATCCTACTGAGGCACGTAGCCGGTGGCCGGAACACCGCGGGAGTAACTAACTCTAGGCCTTACTTCGAACCCCGCAGGACAATTAATTATAGGTTGGCTGTCTACCTTACTACACCTACGAAGACATAGGGGGCAACGCGTGGAGAGGGGCATCTCTAGGGTCCTGGAAGAGCTCCGAGCCTTCCCGTTATACGGGTGCGTCCTAGCCATAACACTCCTGGGGGACGAGAAACTAGTAACATCTGGAACCAAAGAGAGAGAGAGCTGTAGAGAACGAACGAGAACAGCAGTTGTGAGGACTATTCCGAATGCTCAGCAGGGTAGGACTACAACACACAGGCACTAGTGGTAGGCAAGGATTTCCATCTGCGAAGGAAACTCTGGATGTGCCCATCGGACCGGCCGGTCTCAGATAGCCCTGTTAAGCGTGCTCTGGATTGAGGGTCCTGAAGTCTTCAGTAAAGAGACTGCAACCCTGTGTCCTCGTTATTGACTGCACCCTACACCATTACCATCCACCTTACTGGGAAGCCCTGGGGACATACTTCACCTGTGGGAAGGTATACCATCCAGCTGCCATTCCATCACCCCAGCGGACCCTACAGCAGCGTCGGTCAGCCTGACCGAACACCACAGGTGGCGTCACGAACCCCTGACAGACTGCACTACCTTTATTGGATGCCCCTTAGCAGGGTCGTGGACCAGGTCTAGCCACCGTGACAGCCTCAGAACCGAACCAGAGAGGCCCGGTACCGAGAACTCGTGGCCCTGTGTCTGAGGGTGCTCCATATACATAGGAATTTACAATATTTACAATATATAATGAGAAAAATTCCCAAAAAGGAAATCTGATGAAGGAAATCTCACCGAAATGCGCGTCGGGGCACGTGTGCACACGGACATTAACCCCTAAAGGTATCCTGTATGCTTGTATTATTAGTTACATTATTCACTGATCTTGTTTTTGGCAGAGCACTGACGCTGATATATATCTGATATATATATATATATATATATATATTTATATATACTGGCCCTTTTATTTATGCTTGGCCAGTGTGAACACCTACACCTTCTCCTCTTTTTGTTGTGGCACTTGTGCACCTTACTTAGGCCGGCGTCACACTCGGCGTAAGACAATACGGTCCATATATTACGGCCGTAATATGCATAAAAGTCCCCAAAATAGTGGTCCGTAGCTCCTCCGTAGGCAGGGTGTGCAGCGTATTTTGCGCATGGCATCCTCCGTATGTAATCCGTATGGCATCCGTACTGCGTGTTTTTCTCGTAGGCTTGCAAAACCAACATACGGATTTACAATGGATCCATGTGTTAAAAAAACAAACATATATTCTGTCTATATATATATATATATATATATATATATATATATATATATATATATATATATATATATGTCAGTAGACACATATATGTATACATATTAATATTTCATCCAGCGTGAGATGGCTTTAAAGCCGGTAATTCAATTGCCGGCTTTTGCTATCTTCTTCCTAAACCCGACATGATATGAGACATGGTTTACATACAGTAAACCATCTCATATCCCCTTTTTTTTTGCATATTCCACACTACTAATGTTAGTAGTGTGTATGTGCAAAATTTGGCCGTTCTTGCTATTAAATTAAAGGGTTAAATGGCGGAAAAAATTGGCGTGGGCTCCTGCGCAATTTTCTCCGCCAGAGTAGTAAAGCCAGTGACTGAGGGCAGATATTAATTGCCTGGAGAGGGTCCATGGTTATTAACTTCCCCCTGGCTAAAAACACCTGCCCCCAGCCACCCCAGAAAAGGCACATCTGGAAGATGCGCCTATTCTGGCACTTGGCCACTCTCTTCCCATTCCCGTGTAGTGGTGGGATATGGGGTAATGAAGGGTTAATGTCACCTTGCTATTGTAAGGTGACATTAAGCCAGATTAATAATGGAGAGGCGTCAATTATGACACCTATCCATTATTAATCTAATAGTAGTAAAGGGTTAAAAAAACACAAACACATTATTAAAAAGTATTTTAATGAAATAAACACAAAGGTTGTTGTAATATTTTATTGTACTCTCAATCCACCTGAAGACCCTCGCTCTGTAACAAAGAAAAAATAATAAACCAACAATATACATACCTTCCGAAGATCTGTAACGTCAAACGATGTAAATCCATCTGAAGGGGTTAAAATATTTTACAGCCAGGAGCTCTGCTAATGCAGCGGTGCTCGTGGCTGCAAAACCCCGGGGAATGAAGGTAAAGTAGGTCAATGACCTATATTTACCTTCATTCGATGTGAGGCGCCCTCTGCTGGTTTTTCCTCGAGCGTGGGAACTTTCCTAGAAAGCTCCCAGGCTCGAGTTCATATGAGGACATCCAGCAGGGGGCGCCTCACTGCGAATGAAGGTAAAGATAGGTCATTGACCTACTTTACCTTCATTCCCCGGGGTTTTGCAGCCACGCTGTACCTGTATTAGGATATGTGTTTTAACCTGCATATGAAAATGTTGATCATTATCACCTGCTCGGTGTGATGTATTACTCAAATACCAAACTAGAATCCTGCAAAACTTTATACAAGTGTACCTAGTCCTAGAAGAATTGATGCTGTCTGAAGGCAAAAGAAAAGTCCCACCAAATATTGATTCGAGTTAGTTTTCTATTTTATTCATTAACTTTGCATTTTGTCAATTAATAAAAATATACCGCACATTTCTAATTTTTGAATCATTTTTACATCAGTTTTACCACACCTGCACTAAGGGTGGTTTCACATTGGCGTTTTTTTTTTTTGCGTTTTTGCGGTAAAAAACGCAAAAAAAGCGTGTGTTTTTTTCCCCTATACTTAACATTAAAAACGCATGTGTTTTTTGCATGCGTTTTGACGCATTTTTGCAACGCATGCATTTTTTCTATGCATGCGTTTTGTTGCAGAAATGCAACATGTAGTAATTTTAGCGGCGTTTAGTGGCGTTTTTTCGCGGTAAAAAAACCCATTGATGTCTATGTAATTGCATGCGTTTTTAAGCACATGCGTTTGCATGCATTTTTTTAGAAAAACACAAGAATACACACTTATAAGCCATCCCCCAACCCTAACCCTAAAACACAAACTGTAACACAAACTGTAACACAAACTCTAACACAAACTCTAACACAAACTCTAACACAAACTCTAACACAAACTCTAACACAAACCCTAACCCTAACCCTAGGGATCCTAACCCTAACCCTAACACAAACCCTAACCCTAGCCCTAGCCCTAACCCTAACCCTAACCCCAGCCCTAACCCTAGGGATCCTAACCCTAACCCTAAAATACAAACTGTAACACATACTGTAACACAAACTCTAACACAAACTCTAACACAAACTCTAACACAAACCCTAACCCAAACTGTAACCCTAACCCTTGACCTAACCCTATCACTAGGGATCCTAACCCTAACCCTAACACAAACCCTAACCCTAACCCTAAAACACAAACTCTAACACAAACTGTAACACAAACTGTAACACAAACTCTAACACAAACTCTAACACAAACCCTAACGCAAACTGTAACCCTAACCCTAGCCCTAACCCTAACCCTAGCCCTAACGCTAACCCTAGGGATCCTAACCCTAACCCTTAGGGTTAGGATCCCTTAGGGTTAGGGTTAGGGTTACGGTTAGAGTTAGGGTTTGTGTTAGGGTTAGGATCCCTAGGGTTAGAGTTTGTGTTTTAGGGTTAGGGTTAGGGTTTGTGTTAGGATTAGGGTTAGGATCCCTAAGGTTAGGGTTAGGGTTAGGGTTTGTGTTAGGTTTAGGGTTAGGATTAGGGTTAGAGTTTGTGTTAGGGTTAGGGTTAGGATCCCTAGGGTTAGGGTTTGTGTTAGGGTTAGAGTTTGTATTAGGGTTAGGGTTAGGGTTAGGATCCCTAGGGTTAGGGTTAGGGTTTGTGTTAGGGTTAGGGTTTGTGTTAGGGTTTGTGCTAGAGTTTGTGTTAGAGTTTGGGTTAGAGTTTGTTTTACAGTTTGGGTTAGAGTTAGGGTTAGGGTTAGAGTTTGTGTTAGGGTTAGGGTTTGTGTTAGGGTTAGGGTTAGGATCCCTAGGGTTAGGGTTAGGGTTAGGGTTTGTGTTAGGGTTAGGGTTAAGACCCCTAGGGTTAAGGTTAGGGTCAGGGTTGGTGTTAGGGTTAGGATCCCTAGGGTTAGGGTTAGGGTTACGGTTAGAGTTTGAGTTAGGGTTTGTGTTAGGGTTTGTGCTAGAGTTTGGGTTAGAGTTTGGGTTAGAGTTTGTTTTACAGTTTGGGTTAGAGTTAGGATTAGGGTTAGAGTTTGTGTTAGGGTTAGGGTTTGTGTTAGGGTTAGGGTTAGGATCCCTAGGGTTAGGGTTAGGGTTAGGGTTTGTGTTAGGGTTAGGGTTAAGACCCCTAGGGTTAGGGTTAGGGTCAGGGTTGGTGTTAGGGTTAGGATCCCTAGGGTTAGGGTTAGGGTCTGTGTTAGGGTTAGGGTTAGAGTTAGGGTTAGGGTTAGGATCCCTAGGGTTAGGGTTAGGGTTAGGGTTTGTGTTAGGGTTAGGGTTAGGATTCCTAGGGTTAGGGTTAGGGTTTGTTTTAGGGTTAGGATCCCTAGGGTTAGGTTTAGGGTTAGGGTTAGGATCTCTAGGGTTAGGGTTAGGGTTTGTGTTAGGGTTAGAGTTTGTGTTAGGGTTAGGGTTAGGATCCCTAGGGTTAGGGTTAGGGTTTGTGTTAGGGTTAGGGTTAGGATCCCTAGGGTTAGGGTTAGGGTTTGTGTTAGGGTTAGGATCCCTAGGGTTAGGGTTAGGGTTACGGTTAGAGTTTGAGTTAGGGTTTGTGTTAGGGTTTGTGCTAGAGTTTGGGTTAGAGTTTGGGTTAGAGTTTGGGTTAGAGTTTGTTTTACAGTTTGGGTTAGAGTTTGGGTTAGGGTTAGAGTTTGTGTTAGGGTTAGGGTTTGTGTTAGGGTTAGGGTTAGGGTTAGGATCCCTAGGGTTAGGGTTAGGGTTTGTGTTAGGGTTAGGGTTAGGGTTAGGATCCCTAGGGTTAGGGTTAGGGTTTGTGTTAGGGTTAGGATCCCTAGGGTTAGGGTTAGGGTTTGTGTTAGGGTTAGGGTTAGAGTTTGTGTTAGGGTTAGGATCTCTAGGGTTAGGGTTAGGGTTAGGGTTTGTGTTAGGGTTAGGGTTAGGATCCCTAGGGTTAGGGTTAGGGTTTGTGTTAGGGTTAGGATCCCTAAGGTTAGGGTTAGGGTTAGAGTTTGGGTTAGGGTTAGGGTTAGGATCCCTAGGGTTACTAGGGATCATAACCCTAACCCTGACCCTAAGTATTTATGTTTATAGTGGGTTTTCTAGTTGATTTTGATGATTGGCAGCTGTCACACACTTCTCATCATGCGTTTCAAAAATGCAAACGCAGGAAAAACGCGTTTAAATGCTTAAAAAACGCTGCGTTTAAACGCATTTAAACGCGTTTTGCACCAAATGGGTTTACGTTTAAAACGCTGCGTTTTAAAAGGCAAGTGTGAAACCAGCCTAAATCTTTTGCACAGTACTATATATGGTTCAGATGTAAATGTATGACATATATGGTATATATCTGTTTACAACATAGCATCTAATTGGATGTACAAGGTGAAGTATTGTAGATGTTGAATAAGTTTAAAGGGAATGTATGCCTTAGCACAGAATTTTTACTTCCTAAATTTAAAGTTAGGCAATTTTCTAAATAATATTCATTAAATATTTTACTAAATTTTTGCCACTGCGAGGAGTTTGTAAGTCCTTTATATTGTTAAGTGCATTTGCAAAAATATGTTACAAATTTGTCAGAATTACTCCAAATTTTGACAGCTCTCTCAGTAACCCCCTCTAGCAGTAGGGAAGTAGTTGTACGCAGATATCCAGATATTTTGTGTCAGGAGAATGTAAGGAGGAGAGACAGCCTCGGTGTGCCTTGTACGGGACGAGTCCGGATTCACCGGTGCTGTCACCCGAGTTGCAGGGGGGGGGGGAGTTTGACAGACCTTTGAACTTGAGACCAGGGGGCATGGAGGACATAAAAGAGAGACAGTCGGCGGGAACGAGTTCAGTGTGGGCGGGAAGCTGTAGTGTGCAGGGACTGAGTGCGAGCCTTCCTGCGCTGCATGGTCAGGGCAAAGTAGGCCCAAGCCAGAGTGGCCTGCGGAAGCTTACCAGAGACTACAGATGGATATGTTTCCAGCAACGACACTGGAATCCAAGGCCCTTTCTATACCAGGACGACACCGGATTCTTCAAGCGTTCAGGCCGGAATGCCACCGCTATCATCTCAGAGACTGCTCCTCATCAACTCCAGATCAATAAGTTTAATACTTTTGAACTCTCCCCTGCCTTATTATACACCTGTTGTCCCTAAGTTAATCATATAAAGTTTTACTGCCCTATCTTCCATTTACCCGCTCCCTGTGTGGAGTACGCTGTTAGATTAAATCCCTATGTTAACCCTTACTCTGCCTCCGACCGTTACACCTGCTTTCAAGAACAAATAAAAGAAGCTGCAGACAAGGAAAGCACATAGAGTGAATATTTGCAAAATTAGACGTGTGATGATACAGGAAAGAAAGTGAAGACAACAGTAACCTGGATACAAATAGACTGCACTTGCATCCTATATTAGGCCGGTTTCACACGTCTGATATTTCCGGTACCAGAAAAAAACGGTACCGGAGATATCCGTGTCTGTGTGTGTAATACTTGCGACACGCGTGTGATAACAGTGTGCCACATCAATATGACACAGATGGCCACAGGGGAAGAAGCGCTACAGTAAGAGCTGAACCCCAGCAGCATCTGCTGAAGACGGCTCTCATCATTCTCGCATGCTCTGCCGGCGATCGGCGCGAGCTGAGGAGACTGATGAGTTATATTAAAGTCAGAACGATAACATCAGGTGGGGGCTTTTGGGACTCTTACTCCCATCATCTGACACATGCTGCCATTAAGGCCGGCGTCACACTTGCGAGTTTTACGGACGTAAGAGCGCAGAAACTACGTCCGTAAAACTCGCAAAAAATACGGCACAATGATTCTCAATGGGTCTCGTCCTATCAGCCGTATATTACGGATCCGTAATATACGTCGTTCTACGGCCGTACAAAATCGCAGCATGCAGCGTTTGTCAGCGTATTGCGCAAAAAATGCGCCAATGCAAGTCTATGGGAGAGCGTATAATACGGAATGCATACGGACCATGCGTGTGTCTTGCGAGAAATACGCTACTCACTGGCAGATGTCCTGAACTGGCCAAAGCCCTGAATCAGGCCGGTGAGACATGCAAATTAGCTGAAAAAGCCAGACAGTGAACCCGGAAGTCTGCTGCACGCCTCCACGGAGTGAGAGATTCAGCATGGCCCGCATAATTAATGTAGACATGCTGATCATTTTGATACAGGAGAGGCCAGAAATATGGGACCAAAGAGACCCCAACTACGCCAACAGGGCAGTCAAACAAGCAGCATGGAGGAGCGTGTGTGGGTCCCTCTTCCCACAGTATGACCAGCAGCCACGTGCGGCCCAGCGACAAATAAGTAAGTACACCCATGTTTGCAATGTAATATTCTTGATAAACAGCAGGCCCTTACTACTTTGAATTGCTAAACCTTAATTTATTAATTCATCCTGAAAGTATTAGAAATCCCAGCAGTATAGACATGGTGCTGGACATGATAAATGTATTTCATGAAGGTTTTGACCAGGTGTGCCCTTACTAACATTGTTTTCCAGTAATTGTGTTTTCTGGGATAGAGGGTAGCTGTCCTTGTGGCCTTGCTTCATAATTTTTTTTTTTTAGTTAATTTTCTTGCTTAATGTGAGCCACAAATGCCTCATTCTATGCTACCCGTAAATCTGTGTCCTCCATTACACCTTGTGTGAGCACTCTGCATATAATGGTCTAAGCAATGTGTGTATTTTTGTTGTTTCAGTGGATGATGTTACAACAAGGTGGCGGAGTATACGTGACCAATACAGGAGGGAGAGGCAGCAGCGGGAGAAAAGTGGAGCAGGGGCACCTCCAAAAAAGAAGAAATATATTTATTTTGACCGCCTAACGTTTCTCAACCCCAGCATGGACCTCAGGCCGTAAGTTACAAAATCTCAAACTGGGTTAATTTTTTAATGGGGAGAGATGATTCCAAAAAACATATTAAATGTCAAAATTTATCTTTTGCAGAACTCAGTCTAACCTCACTGACAGGGAGACAGGGTCTGACTCAGAACAGGTCATTGACCCAGTTGGAGACGGTGAAGAGGTGGCTGGTCCATCTGCTGCTCCCTCAATACCTCCAGGATGTTCCTCATCGGGCCACCCAGCTCCAGCTGCAGCAGAAGAAAACACAGAGGCCCCACAGTTCTCATCTTCAGCAGCAGCACCAGCACCTAGCCAGGATGACCCTGGAAATAGCAGCAGCCCAACTGTTGCCCTTGACCGATCCCAACAGGCTGCAGTCAGACCACAGCGTGCACGACGCAGGAGAGAGCTTCTCCAAAGCAGGAGAAACGTGGATGCTGGGGTCATGAACTATTTGGCCCGGGTTCGAGAGGATGATGGGGAGGAGGGATTCACACGGAGCCTTGCACAGTATTTACGCTCCATAGAGCGGGAGTTGAGGCTGCGTTTGAGAGGGTGTTTTCAGATCCTTATTGACGCATGCACCCCCCCAAATAACCCATACAATCTGATGCAGATGATTGAACAGTGGCAGATGTCACCTGAAAATATTCTGCGGCCTCAGAGATTACAAGGCCTGCATGCGCAACAAGGATCTGAAGCACCCCCTCCACGTCAGCCAACACCTCCACCCCAACCCACAAATAACCAACAATGGCAACCTCAGCACCATATTGCAGGATATCAGCACCCATCCCAACATGGCCACTTGTCCACACCCAGTGCTGGAGGCTGGACCCAACCTGGGTTTGGACAATATGGTCATTTTGGTTTGGGGTATGATTCCCGCACATATGGGCAGCAACATCTGGGTTATCTCCCAAATCCTGGCCCCACTCATCAAAGTGGCCAGCATCAGAGCAGGCAGAATTTCCCTCAGGCCACTATAACATCCACACAGGCTGCTGGACAATTGGGCCTACAAAGGCCACCTGATGCAGACCCAGACCAATCCACTTCTCCACTTCCTACCTACCAGGACTTGTAATTTGTTTGGCTACATTTGGTTTTTTTTTTGTTTCCCAAAATTAGGTTTTGATTGTGCTGAAAAAGCAAGCTGTAATGTTTATTTTTGTGTTTGTTTTATTTCCTAAAAAAAAAAAGGGGCACTTAATTTGTCCAGATTTGTTATGCTAAAAAATAACTAAATCTACAAACAAGTTTCAAAAGTAAATTTGCCGTTAGTAAGAAACAAACTATGGATGCACTCTGTTCATTCTTATTAACTCACACACACATGATATGATCATAAACATATGTGAACAAATTAAAATCAGGAGACATATTGTCAAATTTGGTAATGCAAAAATGTCGCAAAAAAAAAAAAACATTACACATGCAAAATTGCATAGTCTTGCCAGGGAGTGGCACCCTGAGGACTCAAAAAATAATTGGTGAACACATCACGAACTTTTAGGCCAGAAAGGGGACGTCGCGGAGGAGGGACATATGGGGTAGGCTTACTATGATTGGTCATGACGTGATCTTCCAAATTTGTAGACGAACAATCATGTATTCTGGTAAAATTATGTAGAATTACACAGGCTTTGATCACTTCATTGATTGAAGCCTCACTCAGCTGAATGGCAGACTGAAGAACCCGCCATTTGGCTACAAGAATACCAAAGGCGCACTCAACCAGTCTCCGTGCCCTGGAAAGTCTCAAATTAAAGACCCTCCGCCGGTGGTCAAGGTTGCGCCTGGGGTAAGGCCTCATGACGTGCCTCGTCAGTTGGAAGGCCTCATCTCCAACCAAAACAAAAGGCACTGCTTCCGCATTGGAGCCTGGGAGTTGTTGTGGTGGTGGGAGGTTCAACTGGTTGTCACGTAGTCGCCGACCCATTATGGACGAATTGAAGACCCTAGAGTCTCCAGTTCGCCCATAGGCCCCAATGTCTACAATTATAAACCTGTAGTTGCTGTCAGCAACTGCTAACAGAACTACAGAGAAAAACTGCTTATAATTGTAGAATTGGGAACCAGAGTTCGGCGGCTTACGCACCCTGATATGTTTCCCATCCACAGCTCCAATGCAGTTAGGGAAATTCACAATTATTTTTGAAACCAGTGGCGATTTTGAGCCAATCCTCCATTTTTGGCTCAGGCATCACAACTTCATTAAGTTGCAGCCATATTTGGGAACAGGTTGTCCTAACAATGACTGAAATTGTCGAACGCCCAATGAGAAACTCCAGGTGTAGACCCGCATAGGACAAGCCTGTGGACAGGAAGCTGCAAAACAAGAACAAAAAGCACAAACAAAACATGAGGAATATGAAAACAGGAATAAGCACAAGTGTCTATTTAATTTTCTCAGTCATCGAGTGCCTCAGCAGTAATGACCTGAACATCAGACTCACGTGTGTCTGGGATAAGTCTAGTATTAGTTTCCTGGATGTAGTGGTTGCTAAGGATGCGTCTGGGGATATTTATACTGACATCTTTCGGAAGGTCACATCGACCAATATGGTGTTGCACGCATCATCGTGTCACCCCAGACATATGGTGTCTTCGATACCGGTTGGCCAGTTCCTGCGTTTACGGAGGATCTGCTCGACAGACTCCGACTTTGAGAAGCGTGCTATGGAACTGACCAACCGATTTAGTGAACGCGGTTACAGTAGACGGATTATTAAAAAAGCCTATCACAGGGCCAAATATTCTACGCGTAATCGTCTACTATATAAACCTCAGGGGGAAGATAGAACTAATGGCGGTGATCAACTTCGGTTTATCACTACGTATAACCTCCAGGCTGATAAAGTAAGATCGGCATTGACCAAGGCCTGGCCTATTTTGCAAACTGATTCCACCATTGCAAAATTCCTTCCTAAGAGACCTCTCCTCACCTTTAGGCGAGCGAGAAACCTGAGAGACCTGCTAACTAAAAGCCACTATGATGGGCAGGGCCCTAGAACATTCTTGGACAATATACCGGCTCCGGGGGGTTCTGTGCCTTGCGGCCGGTGTGTCGCGTGCCCGAATATGGATAGATGCGATACATTTTTGAGCTCTAATGGGTCAAAAGAATATAATATCAGGAAACGCATCACCTGCACGTCCAGGTACGTAATTTATTACGCTACCTGCCCGTGTGGGTTGATCTATGTCGGGATGACCACCAGGCAGCTGAAGGTGAGGATTCGGGAGCACGTCCTGGGGATTGAGGCTGCTGGTGCCCAGAATGATACAACCTTACTGAAGACCATTCCTAGGCATTTCCTGACTAAACATCAAGGGAATAGTTCGCTCTTTAGGGTCCGCGGTATTGACATTTTGAATGTCAATATCCGCGGAGGGAATTTATTTAAGCGCCTTGGCCAACTGGAGACACGCTGGATCTGGTTATTAAATACAGTGTGCCCATTGGGCTTGAACGAGAATATCAGTTTTGCCCCCTATCTGTAGTCACCACACTGCTGTGTTTTTCTGCCGCTCCGCATCATTTTTTCGTATTTTGTTTTTAACTCTTTTATTCTTTGTTATTTAGGATCCGTAGCTCTATACGTTGCTGTCATGGATACTGGTGGCCTATATTATACTGGCAGTTTGAAGAATGAAGCGTGGCTTTACAAGCGGACATGAGACTATAGAAACATGTACTTTTTGGACTCTACCAACTTGTATGCCTATATGATATGCACTTATATTTTGTACTGTATATATGTCTTTGTTTCTGCCGCGGCGACCATTGTGCTATTTGCCACCACCAGGTGTTTTACTTATGCCTAATATTGTGCTTATTTATTACTATTTGTCCTGGGTTTACTGCGGGTAGTGCCATTGGCAGATTATATGTACTCCATCTTTGGTTCTGGTATGGGTTTCCTAATATTTGCTGGTCATTGGGTCATTATGATATAGATCGTTTTGGTTATAGTCAATGTTTTACCTTGTACCTGGGATCCCTCCTGACCTGCGGTGTGTCCGTTTTGTTTTGTTTTATTTACTTCTGCGGCCGTTTGGTCGCTTCATATCCCTGCCCTCTTCGCTGCCCATTCCATCTATGGCCGCCGTATTCTCTTTCTATGCACGCGCGCATGCGCGGCTTTCCTTCTGCCGTCCCGGCCTATAGCCATGCACTTCCGGCTGACGCGGGGCCCCGCGCACTTCCGGTTGTGCTGGCTGGATGCTGGGGGCGGAGGGAGGGTACGCTGCATGGCGCGCTGTGCTCTGCGGTCCACTATAAATGACCGGTCCTTGCCCTCATGACATCTTGCGCCCCCTGAGGAAGGTACATCCACCGAAACGCGCGTCGGGGTGTCTCGGTGTCCCCCACGCTGGTCCGGACCCGCCACAGCAGGTAATATGTACAGCGGACCACTGTGTCCACATACCTCTCACTATACTCTTATGTATTACTTATGCTGATATTCAGCCCTCTCTAGGCAGCATTGTTGTAAACTTTATGCTTAGGAGGTGGCCAGCATGAGGCTGTGTGCTCTGTTTCATTGGCTGGGTGGTTCTGGACCTTTGTTGGGGTCACCGTACCTTGGGTGACTGTGTTTTTTATGTTGCTTGTGGCATGTATTTTGTCATCTGCTGGTCCCTTCTGCACCATTGTTTTTGGTTTGTTGTATGTAATTTTATAATTATTTTGTAATAAAGTATTTTTTTAGTGGATTCAGTGACTGCATCTGTCCTTGTTTTTTCTTCAGTCATTATTGACTAAGCAAAAAGGGTCATTTCACATTATTACGATACTCTAATATGACCCACATTTTTAGAACGGTGCTTGTGGCTTCATGCCTAAGTAAAGTACCTGAAACATATTAGGACAAAACACATTTGCAAACAACAAAAAATATAAAAGGTCAAAAGACATACCGTAAGGTTAGGAGCAGACGCTCCTCAGCAGAGATGGATTTTCTCATCCAGGTGTCCTGATAGGTGAGCCCAGGACGTAACATCTCCATCAACATGTCAAAAGTCCTGATGGACATGCGAGTATACAGGTAAAATTTGTCTGGATGGGCCCTCAAAGCTGAATATAGTCTCTGGAAATGTCCTTTACTCTGGCGTTGGGTCAATAGAGGATGCACCCACAATCTTCGTCTCCTCCTTCGCGGATCTACATTCACCGGATATGGCTGGCCAAAGCGACGAGACAACACCCAGTGAAGCAACACCTGCTGAGTTGTGCTTAAATACACATGGTCAGACATGTTTGTAAGGTCAAAGTAACACAGCCAAAATATGCTAGAGAACATATAGGGCAGATGGGAGGGGTACACCTGTTGTCGCTTAAATAGGGTTGTTAATGATGGTTTAAATGATTTGCAGGCCTGAAAACCGTTAAATGTCCATTTTGTGATGGTGCGTGTCAAAAACGCAATACGGATCACATACGGATTACACACGGACCAGTACATGCGCAAAATACGCGACCACACCTAGGCTACGCAAGAACTACGGAAAGAGATTACGGAGACATTTTGGCGTATTACGCGCGTATTACGGACGTATAATACGTTCCGTAATGTCTTACGCCGAGTGTGACGCCGGCCTAATAGTGACAGCAGGAGCGGATGATCTGAGTATTCCTTAGCTACCACCTGCAATATAACAAAGTAAATGAATGAAAAACCCGGCATGGGTTCCCCCTATTTTCTTGAACCAACTAGGCAAAACTCACAGCTGGAGACTGCAACCCTCAGCTGTCAGCTTCAGCAACGTTGGTTATCAAGAATAGAGCGTGGAGACGCCTCTTTTTTTGATAACCAACTTTGCTGAAGCTGACAGCTGAGGGTTGCAGACCCCAGCTGTGAGTTTTGCCTGGTTTGTTCAAGAAAATAGGGGGAAGCCATGCCATCTTTTTCATTCATTCAGCAGCGGCAGAGCAGGGGAGAATGATGAGAGTCGCCTTCAGCACCTGCCGCCGAGGAACAGCGCTAACTGCAGCGCTTCTTCCCCGGTGCCAATGCGTGTCACACGGATGACCTCAATTTGTGTTCTCCGTGTGCACATGTGGGGGATGTTTTGCCACCTGTGCTGATGGTAAAAAACGGACATGTCAATGTTTGGGTCATTTAGACCAGGGGTCCCCAACTCCAGTCCTCAAGGCCCACCAACAGGTCATGTTTTCAGGATTTCCTTTGCATTGCACAGGTGATGCAATTATTACTTGGGCAAGACTAAGGAAATCCTTGTTGGGGGACCCCTGATTTAGACACACGGTCAGTGGAAAAACACAGATATGTGCACAGACCCATTCATTTGAATGGGTCTACATGTGTCAGTGTCTCGGATACGTGTAAAAACTTTCACCACATGTACTGGAGACACTGACATGTGAAAGAGGCCTTACAGTGAGAGGAGGTTCCACTAAAGAAAAATTTGAAACTTGGATCAGACTGTTCGTGCATATTAGGTGGTCTAAAATTGAATGAATGATTGTTAGGGGTCGAGTTTCCACCTCTGCACAGGGGGAATCTCGGGTCATCTCCGCTGCGGTCTCCCATTCTTCTCCTGCCGCAGTGGAGCCTGCTCAGTGGAGACTTCGGTCCCAGCGTCTCGCTCAGTCTGACTCTGTGCAAAGAGTTACTGCTGCTTTTCCAGCTTCTGCCATTGAAGCCAGAGCTGGGCAGCGGTGAGCAGATGCTTTTGGGACTAAGTCCTGCTTTTTCCCTTCTGAGCATGCCCAGGGTAAGATCTCTCATTGGAGATCGAGGGTCACATGCTTAGATACTGCAGCAAAACCCATTGGTTCTCCAGGAAGGTCCTGAAGTTCCTCAGGCTCTGTGGCAGCTTCTCATTGGTCCTTCTAAGAAGGTCCTGTACTTGCTGCAGCTGTAAAAGGTTTGCATGGCCGCACGGCCATGCGCTAGTATCAAATCTAAGTTATGTGCTTTGCGCCAGTGTGTTTACGTTTGTATGTGTTCAGGGACCCGGCTGAAATAATACCGGCACCTCCGGTGAGGAGATTGTGTGTTTGCGTAACCACCAACTGCTATCTGCTCGGCTGTCGCTGTGTACTCCTGTGAGGTTATCAGGACACAGTGCTTTTTTTAGGCGACTCTGTGAAGTAACATTGTTTGATTCTACCGCCATATAGGGTCGCCACTTGCCAGCATCAGGTTCACTCCTGCACGGTGGACCTCGGGCTGCGAAGGAATCAAATAACATCTCTCTATTTACTCGGTGCGTTCCGCCAGCCCTAACAATGATGCAATGAAGATTGCAAACTGGAACTTAGTTAAAGGTTTTTTAACTTAAGTTAACCACTAACCAGTAGAGATAACTAAATCTCTCCAAAGTGAATCAAATTTGTCTAGAATTTTACAAACAATTTGGATTAACCAGAATCTAATTTGTTTTAGCAATTTGCGTAGGATGAATACGTCAGGTAATCATTTGACTGGATTATAAAGGATTGGGAAAAATCTTTGTCATATCTTCTCATCCTGTCTAATAACTGTCCCACTGCCACTTGTTCTCTGATCAGCTCTTCTATTTCCCTTTGGCTTCACTAGATTTTCTTTAAAAACGTGTGGTACAACGCACATGTATTCCATACATCTCATTTAACATAACTAGGTATGGTGCATAGTAACAAAAGACCTGGTGAGAAGGAAATGAAAGAATATAGTAGATATAGCTGAAGAGAGATGACTATATACAGGGTGGAAAAAAAGTATTTAGTCAGCCACCAATTGTGCATGTTCTCCCACTTAAAAAGATGAGAGAGGCCTGTAATTGACATCATAGGTAGACCACAAGTATGAGAGACAAAATGAGAAAACAAATGCACAAAAATCACCTTGTCTGATTTGGCAAGATTTATTTTGCAAATTATGGTGGAATATAAGTATATGGTCACCTAAAAATATGCACCATTTCTGGCGCTCACTGACCTGTAACTTTTTCTTTAAGAGTCTCCTCTGTCCTTCACTCACTGCTTGTAGTAATGGCATTTGTTTGAACTTGTTATCAGTATAAAAGACACCTGTCCACAACCTCAAACAGTCACACTTCAAACTAAACTATGGTGAAGACCAAAGAGCTGTCGAAGCACACCAGAAACAAAATTGTAGCCCTGCACCAGGCTGGGAAGACTGAATCTGCAATAGGCAAGCAAAAAGCAACTTGGTGTGATGAAATCAACTGTGGGAGCAATAAAAAGAAAATGGAAGACATACAAGACCACTGATAATCTCCCTTGATCTGGTGCTCCACGGAAGATCTCACCCATGGGGTCAAAATGATCACAAGAACAGTGAACAAAAATCCCAGAATTACACGGGGGACCTAGAGAATGACTTGCATAAAGCTAAGACCACCATAACAAAGGCTACCATCAGTGACACACTATGCCACCAGGAACTCATATCTTGCAGTGCCAAACATGTCCCCCTGCTTAAGCCAGTACATATGCTAGAGAGGCTTTGGATTATCCAGAAGAGTATTGGGAGAATGTAATATGGTCTGATGAAACCAAAGTAGAACTGTTTGGTAGAAACAAAATTTGTCATGTTTGGAGGAGACAGAATGCTGAATTGCATCCAAAGAACACCATACTTACTGTGAAGCATGGGGCTGCAACATCATGCTTTGAGGCTGTTTCTCTGCAATGGGACCTGGAGGACTGATCCGTGTACATGAAAGAATGAATGGGGCCTTGTGTCGTGAGATTTTGAGTGCAAACCTCCTTCCATCAGCAAGGGCAATGAAGATGAAACATGGATGCGTCTTTCAAGCATGACAATGATCCCAAGCATATTGCCAGGGCAACGAAGGAGTGGCTTCATAAGAAGCATATCAAGGTCCTGGAGTGGTCTCCAGATCTCAACCCCTTAGGAAACCTTTGGAGGTTGTTGAAAGTTCGTGTTGCCCAGCGACAGGCCCAAAACACCACTGCTATAGAGGAGATCTGCATGGAGGAATGGGCCAACATACCACCAACAGTGGGTGCCAACCTTATGAAGACTTACAGAAAACATTTGACCTCTATCATTGCAAACAAAGGATATATAACAAAATATTGAGTTGAACTTTCGTTAATGAGCAAATACTTATTTTCCACCATAATTTACAAAATAAATCTTGCCAAATCAGACAAGGTGATTTTCTGGATTTGTTTTCTCATTTTGACTCTCATAGTTGTGGTCTATCTATGATGTCAATTACTGGCCTCTCTCATCTTTTTAAGTGGGATAACATACACAATTGGTGGCTGACTAAATACTTTTTTCCTCACTCTAGCTGCTTTTTCTTCTTTTAACCCATTCCTACTCCAGTGTGCTTTAAATGTATTCGATGCTAATCAAATTACACCCATGAATTGGGTGATTTTCAGAAGATTTGCTCAACTCTCATAACCTTGTACATATAAAAAAAATCATATTTTTCATGTCAAAGCCTTTCAATTGTCAACAATACCTGTTGTGCAATTCGAGTGTGTGACCCCGAGTGGTAACTTTGCAAAGCAGAATATTCTCTAACAGAAATATTGATTCCAGGAAAAAATTGAACAATAACAAAGCAGGTTTCGAGGTATAAATAAATGCTTTTTTTCTTCAGACTTGTGAAGGCGTAAAAACTTCTTTGTCACTGTGTAAAATTATGGTACAGTAAGATAGATAGATAGATAGATAGATAGATAGATAGATAGATAGATAGATAGATAAAAGTTAGTGATGAGTGAACATGCTCAGATAAGGTGTTTTCAGAGCATGCTGGGGTGCTAACCAAGTGATTTTGGCGTGCTTGAAAAATATGTATGATTCCCTGCAGCTGTATGGCCCACGGCTCTTCGAGACATGCAGGAGCAGGGACTTGTCTCAAACATATTTTTGAGCAAGATGGAGTTACTCAGCACCTGAGCATGCTCTGATACCACCTTATCCGAGTTTCTTCACTCATCACTAATACAATTGACTGATAGAATTCTAGCATTTGTTTTTTGTGTGACACGATCCCAAAAATTTTTATGTGCAAGGTAACAAATTGTTTTTGAAATAAATGGTAGGTTATAAAGACATTCTGAAGTATTAATTACCACGCGTTGGCCATTTTCTGTTTTTCCCTTTTCACCCTCTATCCCCCCCCCCTTCTTCGAAAATACATAATTTTTTATATTTTCATCAGTGTAGCTGTAGGAGGGCTTGTTTTGTGTGGAATGAATTGCACTTTTGAATTGCACCATTCCTTTTACCATATAGTGCACTGGAAAATGGAAAAAAAAATCCAAGTGATGTATAAAAAAGTGAAATTCAACAATTGTTTATTGGGTTTTTTTATCTTACATGTTCACTATATGGTAAAACTGGCCTGGCAGTATGATTCCTCAGGTCAGCACGGGCTGCAATACATCCTGAACACTGATAACACACAGATTACATCCCTGCATATCTGTGTCTGTGAATCAGCGGTACTGTTCGCACTGTTCCCCTGCAAACGGTGTTGAAGAAGACAGCTCACATCATTGTCCCCTACTCACGCTGCGATCAGCGCTAGCAGGGGACAATGTCAAGAGATGTATTCAACCGTTAACAACAAGAGAAGGCTGCAGCTGATGGGAGTTCATAATCAATTCAGCTCACTGAAATCAGCCCAATCCCCACAGAAAATGAGCTTGTGCTGTCGTCAGTGAGTTGAACTCAGTTCATTGGCTGTGAACTCCCAGGACCTTTATGACGGCACTGTGAGTGTGTGAACTTTCTCATGCTAGCGGTGATATCAGTGTAGTAAAATGAGTTCACTGAAAGACGCTGAGCAGCGGTAGCGCACACTGTTCAGCGTCTCTTCTGAATGGCAAACTGTATAGTTGCATCATGCAACAATGCAGCCTGCCATTTAGATGTAGCAGAGCTCAGTGACTAGCAGTGACGTGATTTAGATTACCGCATGAAGTTTTTTATTTTTGTTTTATTACAGGAGACCATGGCTTCAGTGGAATGGCTGTTGACAAGAGTATGGCTTAATTTAGATTCATTAAGGCTATGTGCCCACGTTGCGGATTTTGTTCCGGATCCGCAGCGGATCTGCAGCTGTGGGTCCGCAGCAGTTTCCCTTGAGTTTACAGTACAATGTTAACCTATGGAAAACAGAAAACGCTGTGCCCATGCTGCGGAAAAAAATGTGGTTTACATTCTGCAGCATGTCAATTCTTTGTGCGGATTCCGCTGCGGTTTACACCTGCTCCACAATAGGAATCCGCAGGTATAAAACTGCAGGGAAATCCGCACAAAATCCGCATAAAAACCATGGTAAATCCGCAGGTAAAATGCAGTGCCTTTTACTTGCGGATTTCTAAAATCCGCTGCGGAAAAATCCACAGAGGTCCATTCTACGTGTGCACATACCATAAAGGATTCTGTGTCATTCTTTCAATTAAAGGATTTTTTTCAGCTTTGTGTTTTAGTAATAGATAGACGTCTTATAGACGCCTCTCCTTACTAAGCCGTGGGCTTGATGTCAAGTGGGAAGAGTCGGGTAAAGCCCCAGAACTGACTGATCCCGTATATGAGCCTTTTCTGGGGCTGCTGCAGGCTGTTATTTTTAGGCTGGGGGAGGGCAATATCCTTACCAGCCTGAGAATAGCAATTTTACCTTGGGTTGTTGTCAAAAATGGGGAGATCCCATACCGTTTTTTAAATTATTTATTTAAATAATTGAAAAAAACAGCTTAGGGACCCTTCTATTCTTCATAACCAGCCTTGCTAAAATTGACGGTTGAGGGTTGCAGGCTCTCAGTTTTGTGTCGTTGGCTCTCAAAAATACAGCGGAACTCACGTGAATATTTTTTCAAATTATTTGTTTATAGCACAAATGATTCCACTTTTCCTGGTGTCTGTCCCTAATTTT
Organism: Ranitomeya imitator; assembly: GCF_032444005.1. Classification (NCBI taxonomy): domain Eukaryota; kingdom Metazoa; phylum Chordata; class Amphibia; order Anura; family Dendrobatidae; genus Ranitomeya; species Ranitomeya imitator. Next base: position 415,843,486 of record NC_091285.1, on the reverse strand, counting down.
AGCTGTTTTGGCAGCATTTTGGCCCCCTTGAAGGTGTTGTCTATGCATTTGGTTTCATCTCCTGTTGAAGTCAATGGGGTGGGGATATGTTGAACTGTTTGGCATACATTGGTAAGTTCACCGATCTGAACCAAACTGAACCAAACCTTGAAAGGTTCGCTCATCTCTAATGGTAATGACCAGGGCTGGCTCCAGGTTTTTGAGGGCTCCGGGCGAAAGAGTCTCAGTGGGCCCCCCCTTTAACACATACCACCACGATTCATGATGCACAGATACAGCAGAGAAATATAGGTATAGTACAATGCCAGATTTCACTTTTTACATGAGTGATAGCTATTGTAAATTCTACAGTACCATACAGCAGAGGGGCTTTATATAAGTCAACCCTTATATGCCAATTTTTGTGACCAGCTCCCTCTTCCTCAGTTACCAGTAGGCATTTTATTGTTAGCTGAACTTGCTGCAAAGAAAAAACTGCATATATTGAATATGACAAATTTTTAATGGAAAACTTTTTAAAGTAAACATTAGAAAGTATTAACATAGAACATTTGTAAAAGTGCAAAATGGGTTGCAGCATCGCAACACATCAGTATTCGTTGTCCCATTGTTTTGAATTCACTGTCGATTTGTAGTGCTGATGAGTGACCCCAATAAGTGACATGTGTAAAAATACAGCTTAAGGCTGCCGTCACACTAGCAGTATTTGGTCAGTATTTTACATCAGTATTTGCAAGCCAAAACCAGGAGTGGAACAATCAGAGGAAAAGTATAATAGAAACATATGCATCACTTCAGGATTTATCTCCCACTCCTGGTTTTGGCTTACAAAGACTGATGTAAAATACTGACCAAATACTGCTAGTGTGACGGCAGCCTAAGAGCTATAAAACTAAAAAACTAAAAAAAATAAACCAATAGTGGAATTCGGTGGCAAACCAAAGATTTGATTTGAAAATTGCTACCACCACAGTGATCGAATAATGTCACATACAAGAAACAAATACCACAACACCATGACCAGACCACATATTACCACCACAAAGTGACCAAATAGCACATACAAGGGACAAATACAGCAACACCATGTCCAGACCACATATTACCAACACATAATGACTGAATACTACAATACTGATCAGTAATAAAAAAACACAATACTAATATGACCATAAGTGCCATTATACACAGGAGGTCTGTACTTAGTATGCAGTGTCTGTGTACAGGTAATACAGTGATTACCGTGACATTATACACAGGAGATCCATGATCCTGCACGATCTGTCACCAACCCTGCCCCATCTGTCTTCAATCCTGACCCCAGTGTCTCCAATCATGCCGCCATGTCTTTCATCCTGCCCCGTGTCTCCAATCATGCCCCGTATCTCCATTCAGACCCGTGTCTCCAATCATGCCATTATCTCCATTCCTGTCTCCATTCCTGCCCCATCTGTCCTCAATCCTGCCCCCAGTGTCTCCAGTCATGCCAACAGTGTCTCCAGTCATGCCCTCATGTCTTTCATCCTACCCCTGTGTCTCCAATCATGCCCGTGTCCAGAATTCTGCCCCCGTGTCCAGCATTCTGCCCCCTTTGTCCAGGATTCTGTCCTGTGTCCTGCATTCTGCCCCATGTCCAGCATTCTGCCCCCATGTCCAGCACTCTGCCCCCATGTCCAGCATTCTGTCCCCGTGTCCAGCATTCTGTCCCTGTGTCCAGTATTCTGCCCCCCATGTCCAGCATTCTGTCCCCCATGTCCAGCATTCTGTTGCCATGTCCAGCATTCTTCCCATGTAGCATATAACACAGCACACCTAGTATATAGCACAGCCCACGTAGTATATAGCAGCCACGTAGTATATAACACAGCCACATAGTATATAACATAGCCCACGTAGTATATAGCACAGGCCACATAGTATATATCACAGCCACGTAGTATATAACACAGCCACATATTATATAGCACAGCCCAAGTAGTATATAGCAGCCACGTAGTATATAACACAGCCACGTAGTATATAGCACAGCCCATGTAGTATATAGCAACCACATAGTATATAACACAGCCACATAGTATATAGCAGTGTGGCCACCATATCTCTGTTAAGAATTAAAATAAAAAATAGTTATATACTCACCTTCTGGCGGCCCCCGTATCGAGCCTAGGCCTTAGCGATGCTTCTGCCAGCTCCCGTTCCCAGTGATGCTTTGCGACAATAACCTGTGATGACGTAGTGGTCTCGCGTGATCCTACGTAATCTGGGATCATTTCGCAAGGCATAACTGGGAACGGGAGCTGCCGTGAGCATTGCAAAGATTGGGAAGGCTGCGGGGGCCGCCGGAAGGTGAGAATAGCACGTTTTTTTATTTTTTTTAATTAATTTTAACATTATATATATACATTATATATATATATAGGAAAATGTTGGTTACACTTGTCAAAATAGCCCCCCTCCCATCTCGCTAGGGCCCCGGCACTTGCCCGGGTGCACCGGGTGCTGACGCCGGCCTGGTAATGACACCTAAATGTCTGCTGTATTGTTTATCATGCTTTAGGATTTTGTAAATGAATTACAGTGCAGAAAACATACTGTTCACTGATTTTCTGAAAACATAAAAGTGGGTTCAGAGATATTATTATATGATTGGAATCTGAAAGATCAACTTTAAGTTTCGCATGCTCCCACGAATTTTAACACTCTGCTTTTTGATTTGTAAGGATTACGTAAGACAAATGTCTGCCGCCATTTCAAACTTTGCTGAATATTCAGTGGGTTATTGATGTCAGGAGTGACCACGCAATCTTTCCCATAATACCCTGCAGTTATCATATGACCTGATTTAACACAGCCAATGACAATTTAAGATGAGGGCCTGCCAAGGCAACCATTGCTGCTCGTTCTCAAATGGTCCCCTGATGAGCCCCGGTGCTGGGAAGGAGCGAAACGCGTAGGGATGGAAGCATGAGACATATTTATGCCAGATGTATTCAGATAAGTGAAATGTTTTTTGCATAGCAGTTCTATATCTGGTGTTTCTTGGTGGCACTTTACAGAACACTATTATGTGGTAGCCACGAGAGACCAGTAAAACCGCCTAGATATGTGTTTTTTTTTCTAGGTCTGCACGTTTGGGACAGAGGTATAAGATACTGAATGCTATATATTTGGCAGCATATTGGTGGCTGCAGCAGCATGTGTCTGGCATTCTCTGATAGTATTTCTGCCTAAAGATGCGTTAAACCTGTTTTCTTGTGGTGCTGATTGGAAACAGTAAATATCTTCCATTTATATAAAGTCGTTTCCATTTCTGCTATGTTTGTTTACTGGGTCATGGCAATTATGCTGGGCTCATTTGTGGCTCATTTGTGGCAACAGAATAAATTATAGTAATGATGGCAGTACAATAGTACATATGCACAATAGCACTTTATCAAATACTATGGCCTGTAAATAATCAGGTGTATAAGTCCCTCTCTGCCCAACAAATTAGGATACATACTGTATTTTACAAGATAGGTTCAGCCATTAGTTTGGCCCCTTGATGTGGTCAGTAGAAAATTAGAGGGCCTATTTTTTGATTTTTGTCAACATCTTAGTCAGTGCAGCAATCTATTACAGTTTTCGCTGCTGACACTATTCTAACCAGTGTACTAATATTGTCTGCTTCATTTATTTTTTATTTTTTATTTTTTTCACTTCACAGCGTGACCTAGGTTTCTGTTGTGTGAATGGTGTTGGGATGTGGGCGTGGGTAGATGCCAGGGTCTGATTAGCGCCAGAAGGGACAGCCGACGTTGAGTGGGGGCGCTAAGTCGAATTTTAGGGTGCCAACCTCCACTGTCAGGAAGGAAATCAGTATAGTAGGAGTCCTGACAGGGATTTAGCCAGGAATAATTGTTTATATTAATAGAGTTCCTGTAACACTCCGGCTGGAGCATCGGCCCACCCAGACCTATAGTTTTGTGGTGTTGGTAGTTCCATTTATTTAATTATCTATTTAGGTATTTTATGATGAAACATTAAAGTTATATTTTTGGGGGCGTTTTTTTCTCTTTTGGTTTACGTGTATGATATACCACTATACTATTTATTTTTTATTTTTTTCTGTAAATCTAGAAGAGCAGGGGCCCTAGGACTGAGCCTTGTGGGACTCCGACAGATAGGGGGAGAGGTGAGGAGGTGATGTGTGAGTGGGAGACGCTGAATGTCCTGTCTGTTAGGTATGATGAGATCCAGGATAGGGCCAAGTCTGTGATGCCAAGGGATGAGAGGGTCTGTAATAATAGGGAATAGCCCACTGTGTCAAAGGCAGCCGACAGGTCCAGGAGGAGCAGGACAGAGTAGTGTCGCTTGCTCTTGGCAGTTAAGAGGTCATTGGTGACCTTAGTTAGGGCAGTTTCAGTGGAGTGGTGTGACTGGAAGCCAGATTGTAAGCGGTCGAAGAGGGAGCAAGAAGAGAGATGGGAGGACAGTTCAAGGTAGATGTGTTGTTCCAGTAGTTTGGAGGCATAGGGGAGAAGTGATATAGGGCGATAGCTAGATACAAAGGATGGGTCAAGAGAGGGCTTTTTGAGGATAGGTGTGATAGAGGCATGTTTAAAGCTTGAGGGGAAAACACCAGTTGTTAGTGATAGGTTGAAGAGATGGGTTAGGGTTGGGATGAAGACTGTGGTGAGGTTTCGCATGAAGTGGGATGGGATCGGGTCAAGTGCACAGGTGGTGAGATGTGATCTTGAGAGTAGAGTGGAGAGTCGATCTTCTGTAATGGTGGAGAAGTTGCTTTTGGAGGTGGAGGGCTGGGAAGTCGGGAGGAAGGGCTCTGGGGGTTGTTGACCAAAACTGTCTCTGATGTTATCAATCTTCTGCTTGACAAATGAGGCAAAGTCTTCAGCTGAGATGAGTGGGGATGGAGGAGGTGCTGGGGGATGGAGGAGAGAATTTAAGGTGCTGAATAACTGTTTAGGGTTGTGAGACAGGAAGGATATGTGAGATGAGAAGTAGGTTTGTTTAGCTGTGGCGAGTGTGGTCTTGAAAGTAGTGAGGGACTGTTTGAATGCGATGAAGTGCTCGTTGGAGTGGGATCTTTTCCATCTGCGCTCAGCAGCCCAGTTCTTTGGTGAGGCTGGTGTGCCAGGGCTGTCTGTTGATTTTGCGAGCTTTGGTATGTGTAAGTGGGGCAGCAGATTCCAAAGCTACAGCTATTGTGGTGTTATATAGAGCGGCAGCGTCATCCGCATTTTGTAAGGAACTTATATCTGTGAGAGGGAGGAGGGATTCAGAGAATGAGTGTAGGTCAAGGTGTTTAAGATTTCTGCGAGGGTGTGAAAGTTTGTGGGGTGAGGATTGTAGACATGAAGTGAAGAGGGAAGAGAATGTGAGAAGGTTGTGGTCAGAGAGAGGAAGAGGTGAGTTAGAGAGTTTAGATACAGAGCAGAGGCGGGTGAAGATGAGGTCCAGTGTGTGGCCATCTTTGTGAGTGGCTGCAGCAGACCATTGAGTGAGGCCGAAGGAGGAAGTGAGAGATAGAAGTTTAGTGGCAGCTGAGAGGGAAGTGTCAATGGGGATGTTGAAGTCGCCCATAATGATAGTAGGGATGTCCGCGGAAAGGAAATGAAGTAGCCAGGTGGTGAAGTGGTCAAAGAAGATGGTGGCTGGCCCTGGGGGGCAGTAGATGACAGCCAGTTGGAGGTTGGAGGGGGAGTAGATGCGCACAAAGGAAGTGCACCTCAAAGGAAGGGAGGATAACAGAGGGTGGCAGTGGGATTGGGGTGAAGGAGCAGGTATCTGACATGAGAAAACCAACTCCTCCACCATGTTTGCTGCTGGAGCGGGGGGGGGGGGGTGAGAAAGGTGGATGCCACCATACGAAAGTGCTGCAGGAGAGGCTGTGTCAGAAGGGGTGAGCCAGGTTTCGGTGATGGCGAGGAAGGAAAGTTTGGCAGTAACAAAAAGATCATGGATGTAGGAAAGCTTGTTGCAGACAGAGCGAGCGTTCCACAGAGCTCCTGTTAGTGGGACTGGGGAAGCGGGGGCTGGGTGAATGGGTATAAGGTTAGAGAGGTTACGGAAGGTTGTGATAGAGCGTGGATGGGAGGTAGAAATGACTGTGGGAATGTGGTGAGGAGGACCAGGATTTGGAGAGATATCACCAGCAGTGAGAAGGAGCAGATAAAGTGTTAGCAGGTGGGAGCAGGACAGGGCATGAGGGGGCTGTCTGTGTTTGTAGACAGAGGATTGTATGTTAAGGAACAGTTTTGACGAGGAGGTGAGGTGGATGGGGAGGATTGAAGAAGAGATGAACAGTTCCTTACTGTAGGGATCAGGGGAGTTAGCAGAAAGTGAAGGATTATAAGGGTAAAAGTGAAAACAAATAGAAACATTGTTTACAGTGACTGGCCAGTTACCTTCAGTTCCCTTCTGGTTCAATTCTGGTTTTAATTCTAAAATTAATCTTCACACTTCAAATTTTGTGTGAATGCAGATTGCACATTTTCTGTTAGTACAATAAACCTCATTTCAAGGCAGAAACATTACTGTGTCCAACAATTATTAGATATATGAAACTGAAATAGCTGTTGCAAAAAAAAAACAATTTTTATAAAACATTAAGCTTAAGATTAATAGGGGTGCCCAAACTTTTTCATATAACTGTATACCCTCCATCACTTTACCAGTGACTTTGTCACAATATGTAAATATTGGCATATTTAGCCACCACACAAGCCCCTGAGGAAGCTGTTGTGTGGGTCAGTGCAAATACATTGATACTATATTTATGCAGCTTTGTTATGTTTGGTTGCTATCATACACTAAAAGACACTTTTTTTGGGCAAAACAAATTATTTGGATCACCATATTTTGGGAGTTATAATTTTTCTACAGTTCAGTCACTTTTACACAATAAAAACTATTTTATTATGTACTGTCTTTTGAAAACAAATCATGTGCACTCAAGTGTCAATGGAATTCACCATTATTTATTGTACAAAAAAGCTAACCCTGCTAGGTTTTGGCATACCATGCAATATTTTTTCAACTGCAAAATTTATAGGATTTTGTGCATTAATTTTTTTTTATACAAATCCCCTACTTTTTAATTTTGAATTAAGTTAATTTTTTGTGACTGCATCTTGGGTGAATTTTCAAGGTAGCATTCTGATTAGTATTTCGAGAAAGGGCAAAATTGTTGAAAATTATCAAAGCAAAATTCTTTGAATTCTTTAAGTTAAATTAAATATAAAAATGTTTTCCAACATTATCCAGAAATTTTTGAGGCAATTGCCATATTACCAAGAATCGAATTTCACCTGTCAGAAGTGTAGACTAGTGGCCCTTTTAGAAGAAAAGGTGCGGAGTCTGGAAGAAAGAATAGCAACTTTGAGACTCATCAAAGAGAATGAAGACTTCCTAGACATAACAGAAGCATCTCTACTGGTCACAGAAGGTGAAAAAAGTGTCAGAGAACCTCCAAAAGCAGATGAGTGGAAGCATGTGACCAAAAGAAGCAAGAAGACCATGGAGAAATCACCAACCACACAACTGAAGAACCGATATCAAATCTTTGTAGAGGTTGAAGATGGCACACCTAAGGATGAAGCAATACCAGCAAGCAAAAAAGAAAAGGGCACACAGCAACAAGTGACAGCAAAAAGTACAGCCAAGAAGCAACGAAGAGTGGTGGTGGTGGGAGACTCACTACTGAGAGGCACAGAAGCAGCCATCTGCAGACCGGACATAACTGCAAGAGAAGTATGCTGCCTTCCAGGTGCGATGATCAAGGATGTGACCGATAGGATACCAAAGCTCTTCAGCTCCAAGGACGTCCACCCATTTCTTCTGATACATGTTGGCACCAATGACACGGCAAGGAATGACCTACCGACAATCTGCAAGGACTTTGAAGAGTTGGGGAAGAAAGTAAAGGAACTGGATGCACAGGTAGTTTTTTCTTCTATCCTTCCAGTAGACGGGCATGGCACCAGGAGATGGAACAGGATCCTTCATGCGAACAACTGGCTAAGACGATGGTGCAGACAACAAGGATTCGGATTCCTGGACCACGGTGTGAATTACTTGTACGATGGACTCCTCGCCAGAGATGGACTACACCTCAACAAACCTGGGAAACACACATTCGCCAGAAGACTCGCTACACTCATCAGGAGGGCATTAAACTAGAAGAAGAGGGGACGGGAAGAAAAACATTAGACTCGAACAAAGAAGACCCAGGAAAACATACTCAGAAGGGAGGTAAGAACATTTCTAAAACAATCCACAGCGAGGAGATTGGAACAAAACAAAATCCTCTAAACTGCATGCTCGCAAACGCCAGAAGCCTGACAAACAAGATGGAAGAACTAGAAGCAGAAATATCTACAGGTAACTTTGACATAGTGGGAATAACCGAGACATGGTTAGATGAAAGCTATGACTGGGCAGTTAACTTACAGGGTTACAGTCTGTTTAGAAAGGATCGTAAAAATCGGAGAAGAGGAGGGGTCTCTATGTAAAGTCTTGTCTAAAGTCCACTTTAAGGGAGGATATTAGCGAAGGGAATGAGGATGTCGAGTCCATATGGGTCGAAATTCATGGAGGGAAAAATGGTAACAAAATTCTCATTGGGGTCTGTTACAAACCCCCAAATATAACAGAAACCATGGAAAGTCTACTTCTAAAGCAGATAGATGAAGCTGCAACCCATAATGAGGTCCTGGTTATGGGGGACTTTAACTACCCGGATATTAACTGGGAAACAGAAACCTGTGAAACCCATAAATGCAACAGGTTTCTGCTAATAACCAAGAAAAATTATCTTTCACAATTGGTGCAGAATCCAACCAGAGGAGCAGCACTTTTAGACCTAATACTATCTAATAGACCTGACAGAATAACAAATCTGCAGGTGGTCGGGCATCTAGGAAATAGCGACCACAATATTGTACAGTTTCACCTGTCTTTCACTAGGGGGACTTGTCAGGGAGTCACAAAAACACTGAACTTTAGGAAGGCAAAGTTTGACCAGCTTAGAGATGCCTTAATCTGGTAGACTGGGACAATATCCTCAGAAATAAAAATACAGATAATAAATGGAAAATGTTTAAGAACATCCTAAATAGGCACTGTAAGCGGTTTATACCTTGTGGGAATAAAAGGACTAGAAATAGGAAAAACCCAATGTGGCTAAACAAAGAAGTAAGACGGGCAATTAACAGTAAAAAGAAAGCATTTGCACTACTAAAGCAGGATGGCACCATTGAAACTCTAAAAAACTATGGGGAGAAAAATACTTTATCTAAAAAACTAATTAAAGCTTCCAAAAAGGAAACAGAGAAGCACATTGCTAAGGAGAGTAAAACTAATCCCAAACTGTTCTTCACCTATATCAATAGTAAAAGAATAAAAACTGAAAATGTAGGCCCCTTAAAAAATAGTGAGGAAAGAATGGTTGTAGATGATGAGGAAAAAGCTAACATATTAAACACCTTCTTCTCCACGGTATTCACGGTGGAAAATGAAATGCTAGATGAAATCCCAAGAAACAATGAAAACCCTATATTAAGGGTCACCAATCTAACCCAAGAAGAGGTGCGAAACCGGTTAAATAAGATTAAAATAGATAAATCTCCGGGTCCTGATGGCATACACCCACGAGTACTAAGAGAACTAAGTAATGTAATAGATAAACCATTATTTCTTATTTTTAGGGACTCTATAGTGACGGGGTCTGTTCCGCAGAATAACTGTTTAACTCCATATCAGCATGGGTTTATGAGAAATCGCTCCTGTCAAACCAATCTAATCAGTTTTTATGAAGAGGTAAGCTATAGGCTGGACCACGGTGAGTCATTGGACGTGGTATATCTCGATTTTTCCAAAGCGTTTGATACCGTGCCGCACAAGAGGTTGGTACACAAAATGAGAATGCTTGGTCTGGGGGAAAATGTGTGTAAATGGGTTAGTAACTGGCTTAGTGATAAAAAGCAGAGGGTGGTTATGAATGGTATAGTCTCTAACTGGGTCGCTGTGACCAGTGGGGTACCGCAGGTTGTCAGTATTGGGACCTGTTCTCTTCAACATATTCATTAATGATCTGGTAGAAGGTTTACACAGTAAAATATCGATATTTGCAGATGATTCAAAACTATGTAAAGCAGTTAATACAAGAGAATATAGTATTCTGCTACAGATGGATCTGGATAAGTTGGAAACTTGGGCTGAAAGGTGGCAGATGAGGTTTAACAATGATAAATGTAAGGTCATACACGTGGGAAGAAGGAATCAATATCACCATTACACACTGAACGGGAAACCACTGGGTAAATCTGACAGGGAGAAGGACTTGGGGATCCTACTTAATGATAAACTTACCTGGAGCAGCCAGTGCCAGGCAGCAGCTGCCAAGGCAAACAGGATCATGGGGTGCATTAAAAGAGGTCTGGATACACATGATGAGAGCATTATACTGCCTCTGTACAAATCCCTAGTTAGACCGCACATGGAGTACTGTGTCCAGTTTTGGGCACCGGTGCTCAGGAAGGATATAATGGAACTAGAGAGAGTACAAAGGAGGGCAACAAAATTAATAAAGGGGATGGGAGAACTACAATACCCAGATAGATTAGCGAAATTAGGATTATTTAGTCTAGAAAAAAGACGACTGAGGGGCGATCTAATAACGATGTATAAGTATATAAGGGGACAATACAAATATCTCGCTGAGGATCTGTTTATACCAAGGAAGGTGACGGGCACAAGGGGGCATTCTTTGCGTCTGGAGGAGAGAAGGTTTTTCCACCAACATAGAAGAGGATTCTTTACTGTTAGGGCAGTGAGAATCTGGAATTGCTTGCCTGAGGAGGTGGTGATGGCGAACTCAGTCGAGGGGTTCAAGAGAGGCCTGGATGTCTTCCTGGAGCAGAACAATATTGTATCATACAATTATTAGGTTCTGTAGAAGGACGTAGATCTGGGGATTTATTATGATGGAATATAGGCTGAACTGGATGGACAACTGTCTTTTTTCGGCCTTACTAACTATGTTACTATGTTACTATGTTACTGTGTTACCAGGAAAATCAGTATTACCAAATTGATCAAATGTTGCTCAGTGGACAGTTGATGATTAGAGATGAGTGAATATTTCAATGTTTGGTTCAGTTTGCAATAGCTGAATTTGCAATATTCACCGATTTATTTGTAATAATAATAATAATAATAATAATTTTATTTATATAGCGCCAACATATTCCGCAGAGCTTTCCAAATTATAGAGGGGACTTGTACAGACAATAAACATTACAGCATACAATAGACATCACAGCATAGCAGAAATCACAGTTCAAAATAGATACCAAGAGGAGTGAGGGCCCTGCTCACAAGCTTACAAACTATGAGGAAAAGGGGAGACACGAGAGGTGGATGGTAACAATTGCTTTAGTTAAGTTTGGAAATCTGAGGAAGCAGATACTTGTTTTTGACAGTGACTTTATTTAACCTTTGGAAATTGATCCCGGGTCACAACAATCAAACCTTTTACTGAACAGAGAAGAATCCAGCTCAAGCAGGATCCAAATGGGGGCAGATAAATCCCCTTTCTGTTTCCTTTAATATATACAGACAATAATGCATACACCCTGCCTCGAGGAGGAACAATTGGGAAGTCATATAACCTGTGTGGAGGCAAAGTCATAAAAAGGACATAAAAAGAACATGAATAAAATTTAGGCAATTGAGCCAAATCTTGCACCTTACGCTGAGTCATGAGTGGACAAATAACTTGCATCCAACGAAGTTGCATGGTCCTAGTAATTTTGCCAAGGTTCCAGTTTACGAATATAGTCCATAAGGACAGAGACACAGCGATGTTGGAGCAGAGTTGAATTAGAGATTTTAACCCCTTCATGACCCAGCCTATTTTGACCTTAAAGACCTTGCCAATTATTGCAATTCTGACCAGTGTCCCTTTATGAGGTAATAACTCAGGAATGCTTCAACGGATCCTAGCGGTTCTGAGATTGTTTTTTCGTGAGATATTGGGCTTCATGTTAGTGGTAAATTTAGGTCAATAAATTCTGCATTTATTTGTGATAAAAATGGAAATTTGGCGAAAATTTTGAAAATTTCGCAATTTTCACATTTTGAATTTTTATTCTGTTAAACCAGAGAGTTATGTGACACAAAATAGTTAATAAATAACATTTCACACATGTTTACTTTACATCAGCACAATTTTGGAAACAAAATTTTTTTTTGCTAGGAAGTTATAAGGGTTAAAATTTGACCAGCGATTTCTCATTTTTACAACGAAATTTACAAAACCATTTTTTTTAGGGACCACCTCACATTTGAAGTCAGTTTGAGGGGTCTATATGGCTGAAAATACCCAAAAGTGACACCATTCTAAAAACTGCACCCCTCAAGGTACTCAAAACCACATTCAAGAAGTTTATTAACCCTTCAGGTGCTTCACAGCAGCAGAAGCAACATGGAAGGAAAAAATGAACATTTAACTTTTTAGTCACAAAAATTATCTTTTAGCAACAATTTTTTTATTTTCCCAATGGTAAAAGGAGAAACTGAACCACGAAAGTTGTTGTCCAATTTGTCCTGAGTACGCTGATACCTCATATGTGGGGGTAAACCACTGTTTGGGCGCACGGCAGGGCTTGGAAGGGAAGGAGCGCCACTTGACTTTTTGAATCAAAAATTGGCTCCACTCTTTAGCGGACACCATGTCACGTTTGGAGAGCCCCCGTGTGCCTAAAAATTGGAGCTCCCCCACAAGTGACCCCATTTTGGAAACTAGACGCCCCAAGGAACTTATCTAGATGCATAGTGAGCACTTTGAACCCCCAGGTGCTTCACAAATTGATCCGTAAAAATGAAAAAGTACTTTTTTTTCACAAAAAAATTCTTTTAGCCTCAATTTTTTCATTTTCACATGGGCAACAGGATAAAGTGGATCCTAAAATTTGTTGGGCAATTTCTCCTGAGTACACTGATATCTTATATGTGGGGGTAAACCACTGTTTGGGCACATGGTAAGCCTCGGAAGGGAAGGAGCGCCATTTGACTTTTTGAATGAAAAATTATCTCCATCGTTAGCGGACACCATGTTGCGTTTGGAGAGCCCCTGTGTGCCTAAACATTGGAGCTCCCCCACAAGTGAGCCCATTTTGGAAACTAGACCCCCCAAGGAACTTATCTAGATGCATATTGAGCATTTTAAACCCCCAGGTGCTTCACAGAAGTTTATAACGCAGAGCCATGAAAATAAAAAATAATTTTTCTTTCCTCAAAAATGATTTTTTAGCCTGGAATTTCCTATTTTGCCAAGGGTAATAGGAGAAACTGGACCATAAGTGTTGTTGTCCAGTTTGTCCTGAGTACGCTGATACCCCATATGTGGGGGTAAACCACTGTTTGGGCGCACGGCAGGGCTCGGAAGGGAAGGCATGCCATTTGGCTTTTTAAATGGAAAATTAGCTCCAATCATTAGCGGACACCATGTCACGTTTGGAGAGCCCCTGTGTGCCTAAACATTGGAGATCCCCCAGAAATGACCCCATTTTGGAAACTAGTCCACCAAAGGAACTAATCTAGATGTGCAGTGAGGACTTTGAACCCCCAAGTGCTTCACAGAAGTTTATAACGCAGAGCCATGAAAATAAAAATAAAAAATTATTTTCTCAAAAATGATCTTTTAGCCTGCAATTTTTTATTTTCCCAAGGGTAACAGGAGAAATTTGACCCCAAAAGTTGTTGTCCAATTTCTCCTGAGTACGGTGATACCCCATATGTGGGGGTAAACTACTGTTTGGGCACATGCCGGGGCTCGGAAGTGAGGGAGCACCATTTGACTTTTTGAATACGAGATTGGCTGGAATCAATGGTGGCGCCATGTTGCGTTTGGAGACCCCTGATGTGCCTAAACAGTGGTAACCCCTCAATTCTACCTCCAACACTAACCCCAACACACCCCTAACCCTAATCCCAACTGTAGCCATAACCCTAATCACAACCCTAACCACAACACACCCCTAACCCTAATCCCAACTGTAGCCATAACCCTAATCACACCCCTAACCACAAGCCTAACCCTAAGGCTATGTGCCCACGTTGCGGATTCGTGTGAGATTTTTCAGCATCATTTTTGAAAAATCTGCGGGTAAAAGGCACTGCGTTTTACCTGCGGATTTTCCGCGGATTTCCAGTATTTTTTGTGCGGATTTCACCTGCGGATTCCTATTGAGGAACACGTGTAAAACGCTGCGGAATCCGCACAAAGAATTGACATGCTGCGGAAAATACAACGCAGCGTTTCCGCGCGGTATTTTCCGCACCATGGGCACAGCGGATTTTGTTTCCATATGTTTACATGGAACTGTAAACCTGATGGAACACTGCTGCGGATCTGCAGCCAAATCCGCACCGTGTGCACATAGCCTAATTCTAAAGGGTATGTGCACACGCTGCGGAAAACGCTGCGGATCCGCTACAGTTTCCCATGAGTTTACAGTTCAATGTAAACCTATGGGAAACAAAAATCGCTGTACACATGCTGCGGAAAAACTGCACGTAAACGCAGCGGTTTACATTCCGCAGCATGTCACTTCTTTCTGCGGATTCCGCAGCGGTTTTACAACTGCTGAAATAGAAAATCGCAGTTGTAAAACCGCAGTGAAATGCGCAGAAAAAATGCGGTAAATCCGCCATAAATACGCAGCGGTTTAGCACTGCGGATTTATCAAATCCGCAGCGGAAAAATCTGCAGAGGACCAGAATACGTGTGCACATACCAAAACCCTAACCCTAGCCCTAACCCTACCCCTACCCCTAACCCTAGCCCTAACCCTACCCCTAACCCTACTCCTAACCCTAGCCCTAACCCTAACCCTACCCCTAACCCTACCCCTAACCCTAGCCCTAACCCTACCCCTAACCCTACCCCTAACCCTAACCCTAGCCCTAACCCTAACCCTACCCCTAACCCTATTCTAACATTAGTGGAAAAAAAAAAATCTTTATTTTTTATTGTCCCTACCTATGGGGGGGGGGGGTCATTTATTATTTTTTTTATTTTGATCACTGAGATATAATCTATCTCAGTGATCAAAATGCACTTTGGAACAAATCTGCCGGCCGGCAGATTCGGCGGGCGCACTGCGCATGCGCCCGCCATTTTGGAAGATGGCGGCGCCCGGGGAGAAGACGGACGGACCCCGGCAGGATCGGTAAGTATGATGGGGTGGGGGGAGCACGGGGGGGGGGATCGGAGCATGGGGGGGTGGATCGGAGCGCGGGAGGGGTGGAACGGAGCACGGGGGGGTGGAACGGAGCACGGGGGGTTGGAACGGAGCACGGGGGGGTGGAACAGAGCACGGGGGGTGGATCGGAGTGCAGGGGGGGTGATTGGAGCACGGGGAGGGTGATTGGAGCATGGGGGGAGCGGACAAAAGCACGGGGGGAGCGGAGCACAGGACGGCAGGGAGCCGGAGCAGTGTACCGGCCAGATTGGAGGGCTGGGGGGCGATCGGTGGGGTGGGGGCACATTATTGTTTCCAGCCATGGCCGATGATATTGCAGCATCGGCCATGGCTGGATTGTAATATTTCACCAGTTATAATAGGTAAAATATTACAAATCGCTCTGATCGGCAGTTTCACTTTCAACAGCCAATCAGAGCGATCGTAGCCACGGGGGGGTGAAGCCACCCCCCCTGGGCTAAACTACCACTCCCCCTGTCCCTGCAGATCGGGTGAAATGGGAGTTAACCCTTTCACCCGGCCTGCAGGGACGCGATCTTTCCATGACGCCACATAGGCGTCACAGGTCGGATTGGCACCGACTTTCGTGACGCCTACGTGGCGTCAAAGGTCGGGAAGGGGTTAAAGTAGAACTGATCCAACATGAAAACAGTGTAAAAGGGGTTGTACACTACCCGGACAATGCATTTTTAAGTTAAATTGTCCCCCTTGTAAAATAATAGCATCTTCATCTCAAGATAATAACACTAAGACATTGGAGAAAATTAGGAGGAAGAAAATCTCATTTGATCTTCATCCCATTACATTGGCAAAATATCGCACGAGTCACATTTCCAGGTCTAACCAGGAACCTACTCTTTTTTTCTCATATTCTGCAATAAATTAGAGAAAATTTTGAAAAAAGCTTCCTCTGACATTATTCTTCTTGTCCGGTCACTGACACTGACGTGGGGTCTTCACATTTTGCTCCTTCAGAACTTTCCTGATGATCCTGGGGGACATTTTCCTCCTTCTCTGACCAATCCTGGGAATATAAAGGACTGGGACCTCTCTCCGGGGGATTTCTTGGACTGGATCCATCTGGAGATGTGATGGACCGGTGATCTTCCATCATTGCGTCCTTGTACAGATCCTTGTTTCCTTCTATGTACTCCCACTCCTCCATGGAGAAATAGACGGTGATGTCCTGACACCTAATAGGAACCTCTCCGCTTAGCAGCTCAGTGATCCTATTGGTCATTTCTAGGATCTTCTGCTCATGTATCAGTGAATGAGGTGGAGGCTCGGTGATGTCACTCGGGGTCCTGCTCCACCCTCCTGACACACGGGGGGTCACACACTCCCCAGATGACGTCTTCACTACTGTGTGATCCTCTCCAGTGATCCAGTAGATTATCTCCAGGGTGAGGTCTAATATCCGAGCCGCCATGTGGTCTCTGTCCTGCTCCATCCTCGGGGGATCACTGATGGAGAGGACCATCGTCCGACCGGTCACTGATCAGATGTGACCTCCTACAATATTTGCCAAAACGTAACTGAATGCCATTACAATCACTGGGAGGCAAAAACAAAGGTACGCACAAAATCTTCAAATGGCCCCAAAGGCTACCAAGACACATCAAATGAGGGACAGACACCAGAAAAGTGGCCTCAATTTACCCATAGTACAAATTGTAGCATGGCACTGCAGCAATCAGCCATGCATGAAGTATTGGGGTCTGGGCTAGCATTTACAGCTTTCAATTGAATGTCAAAGTAAGACGAGATGGGTGAGGGATCAGGGTAGGCCTGCTGTGCTGGGAGCCCTGATACCACATGCAACAGCTGAATCTGCTTTCATGCTAAGCCACACTCAGGTAGCACAATGTAAGTTTCATAAACTACTATTGTCAGAAAAATCTAAGTATAGTAACAAGGGTAGTTGACTTAAAGGAAGTACAGTCCAGATGGTCTCAGAGGCCTACTGCTACAGGTAACATGCATGAAGAAGACCCAAGCAGGAGTCTACACATTTACAAACATTAGTGGCAGACAACAAAGTGAAATCAATTGCAATAGATTAGAACTAGTATAGTGGGGACAGACATTTCTTCCACTACAGCCAACCCAGCAGATGGAGACTGTAATGGGCAAGGTGGTGGAACCACTGTGCTGTATCGCTCGCAAAAGCCTGGAGTGGTGTATCTAGGTGGCCTACCAAATCCCAACTTGGATAAGTGGCAGCAGGCAAAAACTGCGACCTAAGGAGGGACAAGGAGGTAGCACCAGGTGCTACTCCAGGGCTGATCTACAGAACGTGGCAGCTGACCCCCTACAGCGGTTAGACTGCTGCGGCCTGAAGTAGGTATGAAGAATGCAGGCAGGTACTGTAGGGACACTGTAACCATGTGTGCAGATGGGACCGTTTGAGGAATAGAAAAGCAGGTGCAGGCTAGACTGGGTGTTAGATAGATGAGCTCTGGCAGGTGCGATCTGAGCCACGTGATGAACAGAAGAGCACAGATAGGTATGAGCAGATGGGCATAGACAGGTACGAGCAGAAGGGTACAGGGTAGAGTAGCAGACGGGCGGAGCTGGGGAACCTGCCAACTATGAAGCATGCAAAGCAAACTAACAACATATCTCAGACACCTCCATTTCGGAGAAGCCATAAATAGAAGGTGTCGCCCAGCTATAGGATGGGAATACCTTAGGCTGATGTGAACGGTCCGTTTAAGAGGGAGGGATCATGCGCTCACCCTAAGCAGAGTACCCAGTCCTACAACTAAACCTTGGGGGAGAACCGACACATAAGGGGCAGGATGAGGAGGTGATGTGTGAGTGGGAGACATTGAATGTCCTGTCTGTTAGGTATGAGGATGGGACCGACTAAGAAAAAGAAAAGCAGGTGCGGGCTAGACCAGGTGTTAGATAGATGAACTCAGGCAGGTGCGATCTGAGCCAGGTGATGAACAGAATAGCACAGACAGGTATGAGCAGACAAGCATAGACAGGTACAAGCAGAAGGGTACAGGTTAGACTAGTAGACGGGTGGACCTGGGGAACCTGCCAACTATGAAGCATGCAAAGCAAACTAACAACATAGCTCAGACACCTCCATATTGGAGGATAAGCCTTAAATAGAAGGTGTCACCCAGCTATAGGATGGGAATACCTTAGGTTTACGTGGACGGTCCCTTTAAAAGGGAGGTATCATGCGCGCGCCCTAAGCATAGTGCCCGGTCCTACAACTAAATCTTGTGGCAGAACCTACACATACGGGCAGGATGAGAAGGTGGTGTGTAAGTGGGAGACACTGAATGTCCTGTCTGATAGGTATGAGGAGATTCAAAAAGGGCCAAGTTGGTAATGGCAAGAGATCAGAAAGTCTATAGTATGAGGGAATGGTCCACTGTGTCAAAGGAAGATGCCAGTCCCAGGAGAAAGAGGAAGACAAACTTGCATCGCTTTCATTTGGCTGTTAGTAGTTGATTGGTGACTTTAGTGAGGATCTTTTCATTGAAATGGTGCAGAAGACAGATTGTAAGTGGTCAAAGAGGGAGCAAGAGGAGTGGTGGGAGGACAGTTAAAAATTGACATGTTGTTCCAGTAGTTTGGAGGTATAGGGGAGAAATGATATGGCGCGATAGCTAGACACAGAGAATGGGTCAAGGGTGGGCTTTTTGAGTATGGGCGTGATTGAGGTATGTTTCAATCAGGAGGGAAGGCATCAGTTGTTAGTGATAGGTTGAAGAGATGAGCTATGCTTGTTATGAAGAATGTGGTAAGGTTTGGAATTAGGTGGGATGTTATTGTGCCGAGTTGACAGGTGATGAGGCAAAGTCTTCAGGTTAGATAAGAGGAGAGGGTGGTTGATGGTAGATGGAAGAAAGAATTGAAAGTACTGAATAGCTGTTTAGGGTTGTGATACTGGTATGATATGAAGGATGAGAAGTTGGTTTGTTTTGTTGCAGTGAGCAAGTGCAACTTCTGTTACATGTGCTCCAGTAGATGGCAAGCACTGCATTAAGTGGCCTCTGCTCCTCTTCCTCCACCTTAACATCACACACAGTACAGTCCTCAGTAATGGCACCTCAATTACCCTTGTTTTCCCCATGTCACAACTTTCCAACCACCCAATTGACTTTTGGGAGCCACAGATGGCTGAGTCTGTAGAACTGTTCACACATTGTGTCCCATGTGCATCAGAAGTGTACTCCAAAGATTCACAGAGTCAAGAGGAGGAAATCTGTCATGATAAGGTGATTCAGTACCACAATGGACATTGAGGTCAGAGCACATACAGTGACCTGACAATAACCCAAAAACATAGAACGAGCTCTGAGACGTGGAAACTCTGCTGACCGCAATCCCTAATCCTCTCCAACACACTAAAGGCAGCCGTGGATTGCGCCTAACGCTCCCTATGCAACTCGGCACAGCCTGAGAAACTAGCTAGCCTGAAGATAGAAAATAAGCCTACCTTGCCTCAGAGAAATACCCCAAAGGAAAAGGCAGCCCCCACATATAATGACTGTGAGTAAAGATGAAAAGACAAACGTAGAGATGAAATAGATTTAGCAAAGTGAGGCCCGACTTTCTAAACAGAGCGAGGATAGAAAGGTAACTTTGCGGTCAACACAAAACCCTACAAAAACCACGCAAAGGGGGCAAAAAGACCCTCCGTACCGAACTAACGGCACGGAGGTACACCCTCTGCGTCCCAGAGCTCCCAGCAAGCAGGAAAAAACAAATAGACAAGCTGGACAGAAAAAAACAGCAAACAAAATAGCAAAGCGGAACTTAGCTATGCAGAGCAGCAGGCCACAGGAACGATCCAGGAGGAAACAGGTCCAATACTAGAACATTGACTGGAGGCCAGGATCAAAGCACAAGGTGGAGTTAAATAGAGCAGCACCTAATGACTTCACCACATCACCTGAGGAAGGAAACTCAGAAGCAGCAGTACCACTTTCCTCCACCAACGGAAGCTCACAGAGAGAATCAGCCAAAGTACCACTTGTAACCACAGGAGGGAGCTCTGCCACAGAATTCACAACAGAAATCTTCTGCACTGATGGCCAAATTTTTTCTCAGTTTGATCTAGGGCCGTATAAAGTTGGGTCCGAGCATAATCCACACCCTCGTGAACAGACGTTAACCCAGTTGGGTGAAGGTGATTCATTCGTGATGAGACTCAGATACCTGAGGTGCTGGTAGACTCTACTGTGCTGTTAGGGCGGGAAGAGAAGACAGGTGACTCTCAGGGTGAGGAGTGGGAGAACAAAGAGGATGCTGATGAGGTAGTAGATCACACTTGGATTAAACACAGAGGCATGCAGCTGAGTAGCTCAGCAGTGGATGAGGAGGAGGACAAGAAGGTTACGCAGACACAGATTTATGCATCTGCAGCACCCCATGGTCCCGGTCGTTGCAGTAATATCATTCTTTCACCAGGGAGAGTGATGTTACGTTTGAAGGCAATAAAGGAGATCACTTTACCAGGTTTCACAAACCATAAAACACACTTCACACTCCAGTCCACCAGGGGGGAGCTATGCTCCTATTTATTAGGGCACTCTTCAAAATTAGGTAAAACTGGTGGTCTGGATAAGTCAGTCAGTCCCTGTCAGGCAGACAGAGGGAAAGGAGGAAAACCTAGCAGTTTCTGACAGAGTGGTCCCTGACAGGGGTGGGATCCTGTCAGAGGCCTAGACAGAAGGCCACGGAGCTGCGCCTGCCCGACTTGCGGCATCCTAAGAAAGAGACACGAACAGCGAATTGTATTGTAGAGGATGAGAAACGAAGTCTTAGCAAAAGGAGAGGAAACCAGAAGGAGTTCTGCCCTATACAGGCTGCCTCCTTCTGAGGCGCAGGATCCGGTAGCCAGACCACCGAAGGAGCAATCATCTCCATACCTTGCTCCAGAGATGGGCAGGACAGATAACTCCACGTTACCTGCCCGACCTATACCCAGGAGGTACAGTGGCAACTTGTGGGGGCTAGGGCATGCTAGAGTCCCTGTAAAAAGCCTCAGGCCACCAGTCATACGGGTTTGTTCCTATCCATCTGGGGGACAGAGAGAAAGACATAACATTTAGAACATCTACATCAGTTGTGAGGACCTTACCGAGAAGATCAGCAGGAAGGTACTACAACACCCAGGCTCTAGAGGAAGGCTACTGATTTCCACCTGGATAAGGGGACTCTGGATCTGCCTTCAGACTGGCCGGACTCTGCCTGCCCTGTGATCTGGTGCTCTGGACTGTGGATGCTGAAACCTTCAGTAAAAAGGTAAAGAGACTGCAACCTTGTGTCCTCGTTCTTCTCTGCGCATCTCACCTTCCACCACATACACACTAGGGAGCCCAGGGGACATACTTCACCTGTGGGAAGGTATACAATCTAGCTGCCATAACATCACCCCAGCGGACCCCTTAAAGCAGCGTCGGTCACCCTGACCAAATACCACAGGTGGCGTCACAAACATATCCCCTTTAAATACCTTTCCCTTTAATTAACGGACCTCCCGAGGGCCACGAACGGGACAGCCACTGTGACATTCCCCTTGAGAACCGAAGGACCCGGTACCGAGTACCCCTAGCCCTTGGGGGGCTCCAACTTTGGCATCACGAACAGGATCTACTTAAGCCTGAAAAATCAGGTCATGTGTGCCTAAGAACTGTGCCAGAATTGTGCTTGAACTGTGATTTACTAAAAGACTGTGTACTGAAAAAGACCGCCAAAATTCCCGCCAAAACCGCCACCATTATAGCGCCATGTGGCATGCAGGGGGAGTGGGGCATGTCATCGTGGGCGTAGCCTGGAAGATTGGTGCGAAAATGGAACAGGCCCCTCACAGATATTACTATGTCCGATAGATATGCCCATCAATGAGGAAGGTCCGCCTCCTGGTCTGGGATGGCGAAGTGAGAAGAAGGAACCGCCCTCCAGAAGAGGAGGAGCTGCAACAACAAGAAGACATTTGGCAGAACCTGGTTGGCAACATGGCAAGCGGAGGTCGGCCAGAAGAGGGGGAAAAAACCCACAGCTGCCCGGCCAATGGGAACAGAGCAGGACCCTACCCGGCTGTATGAACCAGTAAGTTCTTGGAGCAGAGGTGGAAGAGCTGTGTCATCAGCTCCAGAGCTTGTGGCATCACTCGACCACCGGCAACCAGGAGCAGCGATGCAGCTAGCCGCCAGAGCACCAGCCTGCAGAGGAGGATACCAGCACCGGAGACGCCGCGGAGGCAGGTAATGATGTCATCCCTGCCCGGTAGCCAAGAAACCCCTGCTAGTGGTCGTAGACTCACCCCCACCACCACCACCCGGCCGGGTGTGTAGCCGCATCAAGTGTGAAAGGCCCTCGGAGACCCTGAGGACCTCCGACGTCCCGCTGCAGCCCACTAAGCAGACTGTGAACGTCCAGGGAGAGTGGCTGATATTCAGATGGACCCATACCACCACCAACCTGATCGGGTTCCCTGGGGAGGCCCAGCCAGAAGGGGAGAGCATTGAGGTAATCTCCCAGCAAGATTACCACCAACAGCTGGCCCTGCAGCGTGAGGAGTGGGAGGGAATGAAGCAACTCAAATGCCAGGCAGACTGTGAGAAAGGCCTACAGGCCAAAGCCCAGACCAGGCAGATGAGTCAGGAGGACTGGGGCCCACAGCATTATGGGATGGTCGTGACATTCCGCCTTCAAGGAGGCTGGGGTTTCATCAAAGAGCCAGGTCTCTATCCTGATGTTTTTGTGAACCGGCATGATGTGGAGGCGCACCTAATGGAGGGACACCCAGGCCGGGATCTGTATCTGTGTCACATACACGCGACATTGAGGGGACAAAGGATGATAAGCCCTCCATGTCTATAAGTACAAGCCTGAAACCGCAGCATCGCCACCTCACAGCCCTGATTCAGCACCATCAGGAACATCACAATCTCCACCTGAACAGGTGACCCCTGCACCGGTCACCAGGTGCTCCAAGTGCACCCAAACAAATGTGGCACGGAGAACTGTGAGCACACAGACCCCCATCAGGAGTGCGGATGCACTCTATGTAGTACCAGGTGGTCACCAGTACCCAATGGGACTACCTCCGCCAGTACTACCTCCGGAGCAATTCAAATAGAAGAACACTGAAAAGACTGTAGTTACAAAACTTTCCCTTTTCTACTTTAAAACCTGCTTAGGGTTATTCCTTAAAGGGGTCCTCAGTTAAAGAGGATTCCAAGTTCTGCACACGTCCAGGGTTATTTCTACAAGGGGTCCCCTGTTAAAGAGATCCTATGTTTTGTTTGCATTAGTTTTACACAAGTTCAGCGTTACCTTAACCCCTTAGCGACCGAGCCAAATTTTTGAAATCTGACCAGTGTCACTTTATGTGGTAATAACTCTGCAACGCTTCAACAAATCCCAGTGATTTTGAGATTGTTTTTTCGTGACACATTATACTTTATGATAATGGTAAATTTAGTTCAACATTTTTTGTGTTTATTTATAAAAAATATAAAAAATTTGAGAAAAATGTTAAAAAATTAGCAATTTTCTAAATTTGATTAATTATCCCTTTAATCCAGATAGTCATACCACAGCAAACCATTCATAAATAACATTTCCCACATGTCTGCTTTACATCAGCACCATTTGTAAAATGTTATTTTATTTTGTTAGCATTTTAGGAGGTTTAAAAATGTAGCAGCAATTTTTCATTTTTTCAAAGAAATTTACCACATTTATTTTTTTAGGGCCTTATCCATGTTTAAAGTGGCTTTAGGGGTCCCATATATTGGGAAGCCCCCAAATGTGATACCATTTTAAAAACAGCACCCCTAAACATATTGAAAACTGCTGTCAGGTAGTTTATTAACCCTTCAGGTGCTTTACAGGAATTAATGCAAAATGGCATGACAGAAATGAAAATGTGTATTTTTACCACCTAAATGTTGCAAACTTCTAAACAGATTACTATAGCCGGCAGACTCTAAGGCCACTATTTGGTCATGAATTGCCATCGCAAACATCAGGACAACAAAATCATGATCCGAGGGCACCAATTGGGATAAAGAAGAAGCCCCCACACTCTGTTAACCATTTATAATGATGTAGTCACTATTGACAGCAGCATCTAAGGGGTTAAACAGATTTAGAAGGCGCAAATACTGATCGTGGCTGATACAGCAAGTTGTCAGCTATAGTGTACAACCAACAGATGCTGGATTGTCATCTGAATGGGGAGGCTATTCTCTTATATCTCAGGTCAGTTAAAAGACGTATTGGCGGTCATTAAGGTTTAAAGACTGTAGGATCATGGACAGTGAATGATTCCTGAACTGCTTGTAAATAGTTTGCACCTTCTTAAGGGTGCTTCCTACTGGTTTTACAAAGGAAGCTTTTACACAGACTGCCTCTAACAGAGACCACTACTATCCTTGTTGTAAGATTTGCTTTGTTTTACAGACCTGAAGAAAAACCCGTTGGTGCGGCAGAATTCCGGGTCAGGATACACGTCTTGTAGCCAATGTTGGGAGTTCGTCACGGGTCCCTCACATCACGTCACTCATAATGCTAAAACTGACTTGAATTTTGATGATGTGATTGTTTGCACTACCTCATTGAAAGACTTGAGTTTGCCCTTAAAGGGAATGATGAATAGTTGCACTTTGCCAGAATAGAGTTTATATAATAGATAGAATTAAGTTTACATAGTTAATAGTATGTAGCTTGAAGTAAAATTTTTGATAATGCACTTTTGAATAAAAGGGAGTTTGTCACGGAACATCAGCTAGGCAGAGTTGGTATGTTAGGAGAACAGCTGAGCAGACGTGAGAGTCTGTAGCTCCTGGTAGAAAGAAGGAACTGAGAGTTAATTTGAATCTGACGTTTGATATACTTGTGAATAAATTAAAGGAAAATGCAGTGAGCCCGTGCGGGTTGATAGACTGTTAAAGTAAACCCGTGGGGGTTGGTTAACATTTTGCACTTAGAAGAATAAGGAAAATAAATGTTGATTTGCACTTTGAGGTTCTACTTTAGTATACCCTTAGAGGGTACTTGCACTTAGTAAATAGTATACCTGTACGGGTAATTGTGTTTTATAGCTAGATAATAATTGTTTTCTACTTGACTTAAAGTCGCGCACGAAATGTAAATATGTTTTTGTTTGCAACGTTCACGTGTCCTCACCTCCCATAAAGGGAAGCAACAGTTAAATTAATTTGTTATATTGCATTTCAAAAATGTTTATGTCTTCTTGCTAATGTATTGTTATTTTCTTTTCCTAGTCCCGGAGTACTGGATTTAACAGGGGGGGGGGGAGTGCAGCACCCCAGGGTCCTGGTCGTTGCAGTAATATCATTCTTCCACCAGGGGGAATGATGTTACATTTGAAGGCAATAAAGGAGATCACTTTACCAGGTATCACAAACCATACAACACACTTCACACTCCAGTCCACCAGGGGGAGCTATGCTCCTATTTATTAGGGCACTCTTCACAATTAGGTAAAACTGGTGGTCTGGATAGGAAGTCAGTCAGTCCCTGTCAGGCAGACAGAGGGAAAGGAGGAACACCTAGCAGTTGCCGACAGAGTGGTCCCTGACAGGGGTGGGATCCTGTCAGAGGCTTAGACAGAAGGCCACGGAGCTGCGCCTGCCCGACGTGTGGCAGCATCCTAAGAAAGAGACACGAACAGCGAATTGTACTGTAGAGTGTGAGAAACAAAGTCTTAGCAAAAGGAGAGGAAACCAGAAGGAGTTCTGCCCTATACAGGCTGCCTCCTTCTGAGACGCAGGATGCGGTAGCTGGAACACCGAGGGAGCAATCATCTCCATGCCTTGCTCCAGAGACCGGCAGGACAGCTAATTCCACGTTACCTTCCCGACCTATACCCAGGAGGCACGGTGGCAACTTGTGGGGGCTGGGCCGTGCTAGAGTCCCTGTAAAAAGCCTCAGTCCACCAGTCATACGGGTTTGTTCCTATCCATCTGGGGGACAGAGAGAAATACATAACATTTAGAACATCTACATCAGTTGTAAGGACCTTATCAAGAAGCTCAGCAGGAAGGTACTACAACACCCAGGCACTAGAGGAAGGCTACTGATTTCCACCTGGATAAGGGGACTCTGGATCTGCCTTCAGACCGGCCGGACTCTGCCTGCCCTGTGATCTGGTGCTCTGGACTGTGGATGCTGAAGCCTTCAGTAAAAAAGTAAAGAGACTGCAACCTTGTGTCCTCGTTCTTCTCTGCGCCTCTCACCTTCCACCACATACACACTGGGGAGCCCTGGGGACATACTTCACCTGTGGGAAGGTATACCATCTAGCTGCCATAACATCACCCCATCGGACCCCTTAAAGCAGCGTCGGTCACCCTGACCGAATACCACAGGTGGCGTCACGAACATTTCCTCTTTAAAGGCCTTTCCCTTTAATTAACGGACCTCCTGAGTGCCACGGACCGGGTCAGCCACCGTGACATCCCCCTTGAGAACCGAAGGACTCGGTACCGAGTACCCCTCGCCCTTGGCGGCGCTCCACATCCATGACAACCAATGCATTACGAGCCCCAACTCTAGCAGTGGACAGCAGCATTTGTGGTTCTGCAGTTACCTAGCATTATCTTTTTTTTTTTCAGACCAGCAAAAATCTAAAAATAATACGAAATCTCTCAACTTTTTTAAGAACGACATAGTAGAGTTTAAAAAGATTAAATAATTTGAGTACTACATGCATGAAGTGGCACATACGCAATTAGCATGCATTAATCTGGGAATGTCACTGTGCTAAAATGCAAACTAGCAGGCCTTGCTAACCACTGTTCTTCCCATCCACCTTATCTTCTGATTCTTCCTCCTCCCTCATCGTGACAAGTGTTGTCACACAAATCTCCGGCCGCAGAACCTCCACTTCTTTACACCCTACAGTTGGGGTGACTGAGAGTCTGTCAGCTGATATGGAAGTGGACATGCCTGCTGTTTTTGACTGATCTTACATACCAAGGACACCCTATCTTTCTCAATCCACATTACTATCTCTGCCTGCACCTCTCTCACAGTCCAGAAGCTTGTCATGTTCACCCTACTCCACCTTATGTCAGCACAGCAGCAAGCCCTTTGTGCATTTGTGCTCATGTAGAAGATTCTTTCCTCCTACACATGGCAAAGTTAACAGCTTGAACTTCACCATCTTCAATCTACTAATAATAATAACCTTTATTTATATATTGCAAACATATTCCGCCTAGCTTTACAAGTCAGCAGTTCATACTAACAATCAAAAGTTAGCAAGTTTAAGATAATCAAACAATTATAGCAAAAATAATGATGGCCCTGCTCTTCAAAGCTTACCATCTACAATGAGATGAGGGTGAAAAAAAATTACACAGAGTCCTGTGATTATATCGCAAAAAAAAAACAAAAAAAAAAAAAACTGAGCCTTCTGCGTATCCTGCCGACTACGCCAAATTATGTATTGCAAAGTTTTTAACACTAAGGTTCTGATACGGCTTTAAAGAAGGCTACTACTTGCGATATAACGCAATTTTATTTCAAAATACAAAATTAAAGGAATAATATGATTGGATAGTATGATTGCATACACATTTGTATATTTTAAGATACAAAGTACATATAAGGATTAAATTCATATAATGATTAAGGACATATACTCACATCATCCATCACCAAGGGGCTTTTAAACATCATCTGTCTGGAAAATCAGAGAAGCAACACCAAGACAGAGAAACCCTGGAAAATTCACAACACTGCACGGGCGTCCCCAATTATTATTATTATTATTATACATTTTTA
The DNA here is from genome assembly GCF_032444005.1 of Ranitomeya imitator. Taxonomy (NCBI): domain Eukaryota; kingdom Metazoa; phylum Chordata; class Amphibia; order Anura; family Dendrobatidae; genus Ranitomeya; species Ranitomeya imitator. Next base: position 415,815,425 of record NC_091285.1, on the reverse strand, counting down.
TAGCGCCATTTATTCCATGGTGCTTTACATGTGAATACGAGGCAAATATAGACAAATACATTAAACATGAGCAGATAACAGGCACACGGGTACATAAGGAGGGAGGACCCTGCCCGCGAGGGCTCACAGTCTGCAGGGGATGGGTGATGAAACACTAGGAGAGGGTAGGGCAGGTTGCGCGGCGGTTCAGTAACTTCAGGATCACTGCAGGCTGTAGGCTTGTCGGAAGAGGTGGGTCTTCAGGTTCTTTTTGAAGGTTTCTATGGTAGGCGAGAGTCTGATGTGTTGGGGTAGAGAGTTCCAGAGTATGGGGCAGGCACGGGAGAAGTCTTGGATGCGGTTGTGAGAAGAAGAGATGAGAGGGGAGTAGAGAAGGAGGTCTAGAGAGGATCGGAGGTTGCGTGTAGGTAGGTACCGGGAGACCATGTCACAGATGTATGGAGGAGAAAGGTTGTGGATGGCTTTGTATGTCATTGTGAGGGTTTTGAACTGGAGTCTCTGGGCGATAGGAAGCCAGTGAAGGGCTTGACATAGGGGAGAGGCTGGGGAATAGCGGGGAGACAGGTAGATTAGTCGGGCAGCAGAGTGTAGGATGGATTGGAGCGGTGCCAGAGTGCTAGAGGGGAGTCCAGAGAGTAGGAGGTTGCAGGTATCTCAACACTGTACACATGTAAGTACAGATACACCAGTTTATGCTTCTGTCTTAGTCATGTTTCTCTGGCCTTACATATATAGTGATTTGCACTATGTTTAGCCCCTTCCCGACCTGTCACGCCATGTAGGCATCCTGAAAGTCAGTACCAATCCGACCTGTGACGCCGATGTGACGTCATGGAGGGATCACGTCCCTGCAGATCGGGTGAAAGGGTTAACTCCAATTTCACCCGATCCGCAGGGACAGGGGGAGTGGCTTTACCACCACATGGCTACGGTCGCTCTGATTGGCTTTTGAAAGTGCAACAGCCAATCAGAGCAATTTGTAATATTTCACCTATGAAATTTGGTGAAATATTACAATCCAGCCATGGCCGATGCTGCAATATTATCAGACATGGCTGGAGACCACGATCTGACCCCCCCACCAACTGACAGCAGCAATCTGCCGCCACTGTCAGTCTTTCCTCCACTCCGTTTTGTGCTCCGTTGCCCTCTGCTGCTTTCCTCTCCCCTCCTCTCCTGTGCTCCCCGCTGTCTGATCCCAGCCCCCCGTACCACTGGAGTCCCGGAGACCCTCCAGGTGTCCGTGCGGCATCTTCGATGGGCGCCGCCATCTTCCAAAATGGCGGGCACATGCGCAGTGCGCCCGCCGAATCTGCTTGCTGGCAAATTCGTTACAGGTACATTTTGATCACTGTAATATAAGCTATCACAGTGATCAAAATAAAAAAAAATAGTAAATAAAGCCCCCCCTTATCACCCCCATAAGTAGGAAAATAATAAAGTAAATAAAATAAATTTATTTTATTTTTCCACTAGGGTTAGGGTTAGAACTAGGATTAGGGCTAGGGTTAGGGTTAGTGTTAGGGATAGGGTTAGGGTTAGGGCTAGGGTTAGGGTTAGGTTTTCGGCTAGGGTTGCAATTAGGGTTAGAATTAGGCTATGTGCACATGGTGCGGATTCATGGCAGTTTTCCATCACGTTTACAGTACCATATAAACCTATGGAAAACCAAATCCACTGTGCCCATGGTGCGGAAAATACAGTGCGAAAACACTGCGCTGTATTTTCTGCAACATGTCAATTCTTTGTGTGGATTCCGCAACGATGTATACCTGTTCCTCAATAGGAATCCGCAGGTGAAATCCGCACAAAAACACTGGAAATCCGCAGTAAATCCACAAGTAAAACGCATGGTGGTCATGCAGTCAAATGTAAACATGAAACTCCTCGCCGGAGGTGCCAGCATTCTAGGGGCTTGACTGCATACAAAACATGACCACACTGGCGCTGAGCTCATACATGAATTGACACTAGCGCATGGCCGTGCGGTCATGAGAACCCTTTATAGCTGTAGTACCTACAGGACCTTCCAAGAAGGACCAATGGAAGGCTGCGACAGAACTTGATCAGGTACAGGGCCTTCCTGTAGGACCAATGGAAGTTGCTGCAGTATCTGAGCATGTGACCCTTGATCTCCACTGAGAGATCTTGCCCTGGGCATGCTCAGTGTGTGCAAAAGCAGGACTTAGTCCCAGAAAAGCCTGCTCGCCGCAGACCAGTGCAGGGTACAATAGTAAAGCCTGGAGAGGCAGCAGTAACCCTTTGCACAGTATCAGATTCAGTGAGACGCTGGGACCGACGTCTCTGCTGAGCAGGCTCCACTGCGGCAGATGCAGAATGGGAGACCGCAGCAGACATGGTTTGAGATTCCCCCTGTGCAGCGGCGGGAACTCAACTCCTAACATCCGCTAGTCTGATCCATTGCATCAGTGTTTCACAATCTGCAACGGATCCATTGAGCCAACGGATTGTCACTGACGGAAAAAAACTGATGTGTGAAAGGGGCCTAACACAAGCCATTATGTCAGGACTTTGTTGCTGTTTCCTGTGCCCTGATTGGCTAGCCACAATGTGCACACGTAAAGTTAGAAAATATTTTTATTAAATACTGTTTACAAGCATGCCGCGCCTATGAGCTCTGCAAACCCCCTCCCCTCTTCAAACACGTGGCCTTTGCTCATGATACACCATCATTATCATAGCCAAAGTGCTGAAAATACATTAGTGACAACACAAATATTTTAACACACTGTTTACCGAATATTACCGATTTTATCCATTTTTATAACATTTTGCTTGTGCTTCCGATCACGAAACCGAATGTGCCATATTCGTGATGAATTCATGTTTGCCGATCGTTTTTCAAACAAATTCATCCATCATTATTGATGATGACTACATGATATGTGACCAATTGATTACTGTCCACTCCATGCAGAGTCAACACTTCGGTATGTATACAGTCTCTGGAAGGCAGGCAGGTCAGAAAAGAAAAAATTATCAAAAATGATTAGAAAATTGTTTCAAGTGATCAAATTATCAAACTAAAATATTTTGAAATCTGTAAATGGAATTTTCTGTAACAAAATAAACATAACCCAGGAATCAGTAGCACCAATTTACAATATAATATACAGCTCTGACAAAAATTAAGAGACCACCACATCAAAACCCTGTCATGGGCAGCCCAATCTCCAGACCTGAACCCCATTGAAAACCTCTGGAATGTAATCAAAAGGATAATGGATAGTCACAAGCCATCAAACAAAGAAGAACTGCTTAAATTTTTGCGCCAGAAGCAGTGTGAAAGACTGGTGGAAAGCATGCCAAGACGCATGAAAGCTGTGATTAAAAATCATGGTTATTCAACAAAATATTGATTCCTGAACTCTTCCTGAGTTAAAACATTAGTATTGTTGTTTCTAAATGATTATTACCTTGTTTTTTTTTGCATTATTTGAAGTCTGAAAGCACTGTGTTTTTTTAACTTTGACCATTTTTCTTTGTCAGAAAAAAATACAAAATGTATTGCTTGGAAATTTGGAGACATATCGTCAGAAGTTTATAGAATAAAAGAGCAATTTACATTTTATTCAAAAATATACCTATAAAGAGAAAGATCAGAAAAACTGAACATTTTGCAGTGGTCTCTTAATTTTTGCCAGAGCTGTATTTGACATCATGGACCAGTTGGTTTATCTGCTGGTGAAACAAACTGATGCACATAAGCAAAGTTGTACTGCCGGAACAGCCAAATTCAGTTATACCTGCACTGTGTCCTTTCTCAAGAAAATACCCTGAACTCTGATACAATGAACTTCTGGATTAGCAGATTGAAAAAGTGGAAAGAAGTGACACAGTTTGCTGCATGCATACTTTCATGTCCAGCCTCCAGTGTACTGCCTTACAAGGGATTCAGAATGGGCGCTGACTTTGTCACAACAAAATAGACAGGTTATGCCTGTGTCAGTGAGCTTCATCCACCTACGACTGCTCCCACTAATTAAATGTGCCATACAATCTGCCTGCCTCATTGTCTGCTGTCTGTCTTCTATACTACTCTGCTACCACTGGTGCCAATGACCTAAGCTCGGCCAGGCATCTGCTGCTTGTTCATCATTTCTTTTATACTGTAGGACTGTTGCTTTCAGAGCTTCCATTTCGGGTACTGCACTGCCACACCTCTCTTTTCCTGCCCCATCATATCCCTTTAAATTGCCATTTGGGCTGTGATCTAACCAGGCCAGCTACACATCTCCTGGCTAACCACTGTGTTTTACAGCTACAACATACAGCGGATGTGAAGGATACTAACCTGAACATACATAAGCATGAAACAGCTCCCAAAATCTGGCTAATTTTTGAAAGGCTTTTTGAAAAGACATTATTTTTTCACTGCTCCCTACAAATGAGGATCATTTTTAGTCAGCTTGATAAAAGTCTTTGAACTTGTCAATTGCTTATTTTGTGAAAAGTAAACCTGTTTCAGATCCTAAAAAAGGATAATTTTTGTGATACGAAGTTGAGTAGCTATTACTTATTCACATTCAAAACAATACATCTTTTTGCCTGCAAACAACAAAGCTTTTGATACTTCCCAAACAATGATCATTTTTTTATTCAGCTGTGTGAAAATGCCACGGCTTCTTCTGTTTGCTCTGCTTATGCATACACACCAGAAAGGCAGGTATCTTCACTCCCAAAAAAGGATAATTTTATCACTTTTTCTACAATTGAAATAGCATGACAAGCCTGAAAATTCATTGTGGTATTAAATAGCCGATTCTTTTACCACTGGTTATATTACCAGCCATTGTAACCTGGCCAGATAGGTTGAGGTCATTTGGAAATTAGCCCTTTCATGACATGCGATGTGCATGTACTGCACATGTCATATCTCCCCCTTTGATGTGGGCTCTGGCGCTGAGCCCACATTTTTCCCAACACATGTCAGATGCCCAGTACAGCCGTCGGTGGAATTGCGATCCACCCGCAGCTATTATCCTGTTAAATGCCACTGTCAAACTGATAGCAACATTTAATGCACGTTTCTGGCAATCGGAATGGAAATCCGCCCATCGTTGACCTCATCATGTGATTGTGGTTCACCGATGGGTTGGCATGACAACCAGAGGTCTCCTACAGACCTCTATGGTTGTCATTGCCGGCTTGCTAGGAACACCACCTGGTGGTCGGCACGCATAGCAAGTTAGCAATTCTGCTACATACAGGTGATCTGATCATCGTCTGAATGTAGCAGAGCCGATTGGGTTATGGCAGCTTCTAGTCTCCTACGGAGATGAATGAAGCATGCCAAAAGTAAAAAAAAGTTCTTAAAAATATAAAAAATATAAAAAATATATAAAAGTTCAAATCCCCCCCCTTTCGCCCTATTCAAAATAAAACAATTTTAATAAAACTCAAACATACACATATATGGTATCCCCGAGTTCAGAATCGCCCGACCTATCACTATTAAAAAAAGAATTAACCCGATCGCTAAACATCGTAGCCAGAAAAAAAGTAAAAACACCAGAATTACATTTTTATGGTCACTGCAACATTGCACTAAAATACAATAATGGGCGATCAAAAGATCATATCTGCACCAAGATGGTATCTTTAAAAACATCAGTTCAGCACACAAAATATAAACCCTCACTGAACCTGAGATCACGAAAAATGGAGATGCTATGGGTCTCGGAAAATGACGCAAATTTTTAATTTATTTTTTAACAAACTATGGATTTTTTTTCACCACTTGAATAAAAAAGAACCTGCACATGTTTGGTGTCTACAAACTCGTAATGGCCTGGAGAATTATAATGGCAGGTCAGTTTTAGAATTTGGTAAACATGGTTAAAAAAAAAATCAAAAAAACTGTTGTGGAATTGCACTTTTATTCCAATTTCACCGCAATTGGAATTTTTTCCCTTTTTTGAGTACATGATATGGTAAAACCAATGGTGTCCTTCAAAAGTACAACTTGTCCAGCAAATAAACAATCCCTTATATGCCCATATTAATGGAAAATAAAAAAGTTATGGCTCTGGGAAGAAGGAGAGCGAAAAACAAATACAAAAATGAAAAAAGGCTCCATCTTCAAGGGGTTAATAAAGTTGTGCTTGTTTTACAAATCTCACAACAGGTTCAATACAAACCTAGGAGAAGTACAAATTAGAGGGGTTTTAGAATTGTCAATTGCTGCAAATTAACTTCCAACAAAAACAATTCTTAAATTCGGCAAAGCCAGCAAATATGATTTTCAAGTGATATGCTCATCTCTAGTCATGTTCTGTTTAGGAGATTTTCCTTATTTATAAAGATAAATTAGTGCATGTTTATGGAGAAAGCTTTTCACAGTATTTTACAATAATAACTGTGGAATTAATGTCATACATACTGTACCCTTATTAGCTTTAATACTTTAAGAAACTGTTTCTTTAAATATTCAACACTTGCTCACTTCTCGAACCATTTACAGATCTCCAGAGAACATCACTATAACCAGAAGTGAGTATGACAAATTACACCTTCAATACACTTTTCCCTTGATTCACACTCCAGTACTTCAACTTCACTCATCCTATTAATGTAACTGTTCTCAGCAACTCTATTTAGTCAGTTACTATTTTCTTTCTATGATTTCCTTTGTGTAACAAATAATACTGTAGAAAAACAATCACAAATCACAATCACTTCCTCAAAATCCATAGATATTTTTTACTCACCTATCAATTCCAGAGAGTTTAAGCTCAATTATATGTTAGAAAGCAGAAATACCTTCTAATTATGCTGATTTGAGGGCACTATGATTATCTTTTATATCTAAATGACTTAACTAACTTAAAAAACAATCAATAATGTTCAAATACAATGCCAGAAGTTATTATGGTATTACTATTATTTTTAAGGTTTAGCGTGACATGTCTAAGATTAGGTTTCCTTTATCTGCCTGTGACAATTAAGGAACATAGTGCTCAGTTACTGGTTTTGATCAAAATAATGGCTCAGCACAGTCAATACATTTTTCACGCTTTGACCCAAAAAGAAATCACAGCATGACTGCAGTGCTTCCATCAAAGGCAAGAGAAAAAAAATCTAAAGTAGCTGTTTATTGTGGGTAATCAAGATTTTCCTTTATTCCTGATTAACTGTCTTCCATGGGCACTGAAATCATAATGGTGTCTTCTGCTATCATAACTTCAACATTTTCATTGACTGGTTTGGGAATTTAAAGAGTAGATTCACTTTCAAATATCATGATTTTTGACACTTGCTGATATAAAAAGTATTTCAAGCTCTCCTTCTAATGCAGCTTGCCTTACAAAGAGCACAGAGCTCCTATTCTCAAATCTATGCATCTCCTCACAATATTATATACCTCCTGACAGTTGAATAGCTATAAGAGGAGAATGGGAAAAAGTGGGCAATCTTCTAGGACCACTTACATAGTAGGACCAACCTGGATCGACTACCACTCTAAACTGTATCAACATGCATAAGACGCCAATACAATTAGAGAGGATATCCAAGCACTAACAGGCATGCAGTTGCTAATAGAGGCAAACACCTTCCTCTTGTACTCGGCACTAGAGTTGAGCGACTTTTACTTTTTTCGGATCGAGTCGGGTTTCGCGAAACCCGACTTTGTCAAAAGTCGGGTAGGGTGAAATCGGCCGATTATTGCAAAAAGTCGGGGGCCGACTGAAACACGAAACCCAATGCAAATCAATGGGGAATCAAAGTCATCCTCAGAGGAGGACAGGAAAACACCTACAGTGCCCATTTTAATGCCAAAAACATCAATTCTTATTATTTAAGATTGTCAATCTTAATTTACTTTATAACAGCTAAGCATTGAAAACTGGGGGTCATTTGGCTAAAGTTGTGGGGGGGTGAGGCTGGCTCAAGATTTTCGTGGGCCCAGGAAACGCAGAATATGCCACTGCGGTGGAGCAAGGAGAGGTAAGTATTTCAACTTTGTCTTAAAGCAGTTCAAAATTGGTAACAGAACTAAGCAGGCGGCATTGCTTTGTTCAGTGGAAGACAACTGTAATGAGTGGCAGACACAGATAGTAGGCCCAAATAATAAAATAGGCTAAATGCAGTTCAAAACTGGTAACAGGACTAAATAGGCGGCATTGCTTTGTTCAGTGGAGGACAACTGTAATGAGTAGGGTTGAGCGAAACGGGTCGAAAATTTTCAGAAGTCGCCGACTTTTGGCAAGGTCGGGTTTCATGAAACCCGACCCGACCCCTGTGTGGGGTCGGCCATGAAGTCGGCGATCTTCTGAATCTGGAATCGGAATTCCGATACCGATTCCCGATATGTTTAAGATATCGGGAATTGGTATCGGAATTCAGATTTAAGTGTAAAATAAAGAATTAAAATAAAAAATATCGCCATACTTACCCTCTGACGCGCCCTGGTACTAACCAGAAACCTTCCTTCCTTAGAATCAGCCTTCCAAGACCTTGCGGTGACGTCGCGGCTTGTGATTGGTCGCGCGGCCGCCCATGTGACGGCTCGCGCAACCAATCACAAGCCGCGACGTCACCGCGACGTCACCGAAGGTCCTAAAAGGGCTGATTCTTAGGAAGGAAGGCTGCCGGAAAGAAGCAGGGCGCGTCCGAGGGTAAGTATATACCTAATAGGAATATACTTACCATCTGACGCGCCCTGCTTGTTTCCGGCAGCCTTCCTTCCTAAGAATCAGCCCTTCCAGGACCTTCGGTGACGTCGCGGTGACGTCGCGGCTTGTGATTGGTCGCGCGAGCCGTCACATGGGCGGCCGCGCGACCAATCACAAGCCGCGACGTCACCGCAAGGTCTTGGAAGGCTGATTCTAAGGAAGGAAGCTTTCCGGTTAGTACTAGGGAGCGTCAGAGGGTAAGTATGGCGATATTTTTTATTTTAATTCTTTATTTTACACTTAATTATGGATCCCAAGGCCTGAAAGAGAGTTTCCGCTCCTTCAGACCCTGGGAACCATTGGAAACCCAATGCACTGCATTGGGTTTCGAGTTTCGGCCGACCCCGACCCCGACTTTTCTATAGGATCGGCCGATTTCACTCGACCCGACTTTTGAAAAAGTCGGGTTTCGTGAAACCCGACCCGATCCTATAACAGTAAAGGTCGCTCAACCCTAGTAATGAGTGGAAGACACAGTTAGTAGGCCCAAATAATAAAGTAGGCTAAATGCAGTTCAAAATTGGTAACAGGACTAAACAGGTGGCATTGCTTTGTTCAGTGGAGGACAACTGTAATGAGTGGCAGACACAGTTATTGGGCCCAAATAATAAAGTAGGCTAAATGCAGTTCAAAATTGGTAACAGAACTAAACAGGCGGTATTGCTTTGTTCAGTGGAGGACAACTGTAATGAGTGGCAGACACATTGAGTAGGCCCAAAAAATAAAGTAGGCTAAATGCAGTTCAAAATTGGTAACAGGACTAAACAGGCGGCATTGCTTTGTTCAGTGGAGGACAACTGTAATGAGTGGCAGACACAGTTAGTAGGCCCAAATATTAAAATAGGCCAAATGCAGTTCAAAATTGGTAACAGTACTAAACAGGCGGCATTGCTTTGTTCAATGGAGGACAACTGTAATGAGTGGCAGACAAAGTTAGTAGGCCCAAATAATAAAGTAGGCTAAATGCAGTTCAAAATTGGTAACAGGACTAAACGGACGGCATTGCTTTGTTCAGTGGAGGACAACTGTAATGAATGGCAGACACAGTTAGTAGGTCAAAATAATAAAGTAGGCTAAATGCAGTTCAAAATTGGTAACAGGACTAAATATGCGGCATTGCTTTGTTTAGTGGAGGACAACTGTAATGAGTGGCAGACACAGCTAGTAGGCCCAAATAATAAAAAAAACTAAATATAGTTCAAAATTGGTAAAAGGACTAAACAGGTGGCAATGCTTTGTTCGGTGGAGGACAACTGTAATGAGTGGCAGACACAGTTAGTAGGCCCAAATAATAAAGTAGGCTAAATGTAGGTCAAAATTGGTAACAGGACTAAACAGGTGGCATTGCTTTGTTCAGTGGAGGACAACTGTAATGAGTGGCAGACACAGTTAGTAGGCCCAAATAATAAAGTAGGCTAAATGCAGTTCAAAATTGGTAACAGGACTAAACAGGCGGCATTGCTTTGTTCAGTGGATGACAACTGTAATGATTGGCAGACACAGTTAGTAGGCCCAAATAATAAAGTAGGTTAAATGCAGTTCAAAATTGGTAACAGGACAAAACAGGTGGCATTGCTTTGTTCAGTGGAGGACAACTGTAATGAATGGCAGACACAGTTAGTAGGCCCAAATAATAAAGTAGGCTAAATGCAGTTCAAAATTGGTAACAGGACTAAACAGGCGGCATTGCTTTGTTCAGTGGAGGACAACTGTAATGAGTGGCAGTCACAGTTAGTAGGCCCAAATAATAAAGTAGGCTAAATGCAGTTCAAAATTGGTAACAGGACAAAACAGGTGGCATTGCTTTGTTCAGTGGAGGACAACTGTAATGAATGGCAGACACAGTTAGTAGGCCCAAATAATAAAGTAGGCTAAATGCAGTTCAAAATTGGTAACAGGACTAAACAGGCGGAATTGCTTTGTTCAGTGGAGGACAACTGTAATGAGTGGCAGACACAGTTAGTAGGCCCAAATATTAAAATAGGCCAAATGCAGTTCAAAATTGGTAACAGTACTAAACAGGCGGCATTGCTTTGTTCAGTGGCGGACAAATGTAATGAGTGGCAGACAAAGTTAGTAGGCCCAAATAATAAAGTAGGCTAAATGCAGTTCAAAATTGGTAACAGGACTAAACGGACGGCATTGCTTTGTTCAGTGGAGGACAACTGTAATGAATGGCAGACACAGTTAGTAGGTCAAAATAATAAAGTAGGCTAAATGCAGTTCAAAATTGGTAACAGGACTAAACAGGCGGCATTGCTTTGTTTAGTGGAGGACTACTGTAATGAGTGGCAGACACAGCTAGTAGGCCCAAATAATAAAAAAAACTAAACATAGTTCAAAATTGGTAAAAGGACTAAACAGGTGGCAATGCTTTGTTCGGTGGAGGACTACTGTAATGAGTGGCAGACACAGTTAGTAGGCCCAAATAATAAAGTAGGCTAAATGTAGGTCAAAATTGGTAACAGGACTAAACAGGTGGCATTGCTTTGTTCAGTGGAGGACAACTGTAATGAGTGGCAGACACAGTTAGTAGGCCCAAATAATAAAGTAGGCTAAATGCAGTTCAAAATTGGTAACCGGACTAAACAGGCGGCATTGCTTTGTTCAGTGGATGACAACTGTAATGATTGGCAGACACAGTTAGTAGGCCCAAATAATAAAGTAGGTTAAATGCAGTTCAAAATTGGTAACAGGACAAAACAGGCGGAATTGCTTTGTTCAGTGGAGGACAACTGTAATGAGTGGCAGACACAGTTAGTAGGCCCAAATAATAAAGTAGGCTAAATGCAGTTCAAAATTGGTAACAGGACTAAACGGACGGCATTGCTTTGTTCAGTGGAGGACAACTGTAATGAGTGGCAGACACAGTTAGTAGGCCCAAATAATAAAGTAGGCTAAATGCAGTTCAAAATTGGTAACAGGACTAAACAGGCGGCATTGCTTTGTTTAGTGGAGGACAACTGTAATGAGGGGCAGACACAGCTAGTAGGCCCAAATAATAAAAAAAACTAAATATAGTTCAAAATTGGTAAAAGGACTAAACAGGTGGCAATGCTTTGTTCAGTGGAGGACAACTGTAATGAGTGGCAGACACAGTTAGTAGGCCCAAATATTAAAATAGGCTAAATGCAGTTCAAAATTCGTAACAGTACTAAACAGGCGGCATTGCTTTGTTCAGTGGAGGACAACTGTAATAAGTGGCAGACAAAGTTAGTAGGCTCAAATAATAAAGTAGGCTAAATGCAGTTCAAAATTGGTAACAGGACTAAACGGACGGCATTGCTTTGTTCAGTGGAGGACAACTGTAATGAGTGGCAGACACAGTTAGTAGGCCCAAATAATAAAGTAGGCTAAATGCAGTTCAAAATTGGTAACAGGACTAAACAGGCGGCATTGCTTTGTTTAGTGGAGGACAACTGTAATGAGTGGCAGACACAGCTAGTAGGCCCAAATAATAAAAAAAACTAAATATAGTTCAAAATTGGTAAAAGGACTAAACAGGTGGCAATGCTTTGTTCAGTGGAGGACAACTGTAATGAGTGGCAGACACAGTTAGTAGGCCCAAATAATAAAGTAGGCTAAATGTAGGTCAAAATTGGTAACAGGACTAAACAGGTGGCATTGCTTTGTTCAGTGGAGGACACCTGTAATGAGTGGCAGACACAGTTAGTAGGCCCAAATATTAAAATAAGCTAAATGCAGTTCAAAATTTGTAACAGTACTAAAAAGGCGGCATTGCTTTGTTCAGTGGAGGACAACTGTAATGAGTGGCAGACAAAGTTAGTAGGCCCAAATAATAAAGTAGGCTAAATGCAGTTCAAAATTGGTAACAGGACTAAACGGACGGCATTGCTTTGTTCAGTGGAGGACAACTGTAATGAGTGGCAGACACAGTTAGTAGGCCCAAATAATAAAGTAGGCTAAATGCAGTTCAAAATTGGTAACAGGACTAAACAGGCGGCATTGCTTTGTTTAGAGGAGGACAACTGTAATGAGTGGCAGACACAGCTAGTAGGCCCAAATAATAAAAAAATCTAAATATAGTTCAAAATTGGTAAAAGGACTAAACAGGTGGCAATGCTTTGTTCGGTGGAGGACAACTGTAATGAGTGGCAGACACAGTTAGTAGGCCCAAATAATAAAGTAGGCTAAATGTAGGTCAAAATTGGTAACAGGACTAAACAGGTGGCATTGCTTTGTTCAGTGGAGGACACCTGTAATGAGTGGCAGACACAGTTAGTAGGCCCAAATAATAAAGTAGGCTAAATGCAGTTCAAAATTGGTAACCGGACTAAACAGGCGGCATTGCTTTGTTCAGTGGATGACAACTGTAATGATTGGCAGACACAGTTAGTATGCCCAAATAATAAAGTAGGTTAAATGCAGTTCAAAATTGGTAACAGGACTAAACAGGCGGCATTGCTTTGTTCAGTGGAGGACAACTGTAATGAGTGGCAGTCACAGTTAGTAGGCCCAAATAATAAAGTAGGCTAAATGCAGTTCAAAATTGGTAACAGGACAAAACAGGTGGCATTGCTTTGTTCAGTGGACGACAACTGTAATGAATGGCAGACACAGTTAGTAGGCCCAAATAATAAAGTAGGCTAAATGCAGTTCAAAATTGGTAACAGGACTAAACAGGCGGCATTGCTTTGTTCAGTGGAGGACAACTGTAATGAGTGGCAGACAAAGTTAGTAGGTCCAAATAATAAAGTAGGCTAAATGCAGTTCAAAATTGGTAACAGGACTAAACGGACGGCATTGCTTTGTTCAGTGGAGGACAACTGTAATGAGTGGCAGACACAGTTAGTAGGCCCAAATAATAAAGTAGGCTAAATGCAGTTCAAAATTGGTAACAGGACTAAACAGGCGGCATTGCTTTGTTTAGTGGAGGACAACTGTAATGAGTGGCAGACACAGCTAGTAGGCCCAAATAATAAAAAAAACTAAATATAGTTCAAAATTGGTAAAAGGACTAAACAGGTGGCAATGCTTTGTTCAGTGGAGGACAACTGTAATGAGTGGCAGACACAGTTAGTAGGCCCAAATAATAAAGTAGGCTAAATGCAGGTCAAAATTGGTAACATGACTAAACAGGTGGCATTGCTTTATTCAGTGGAGGACAACTGTAATGAGTGGCAGACACAGTTAGTAGGCCCAAATAATAAAGTAGGCTAAATGCAGTTCAAAATTGGTAACTGGACTAAACAGGCGGCATTGCTTTGTTCAGTGGATGACAACTGTAATGATTGGCAGTCACAGTTAGTAGGTCCAAATAATAAAGTAGGCTAAATGCAGTTCAAAATTGGTAACAGGACAAAACAGGCAGCATTGCTTTGTTCAGTGGAGGACAACTGTAATGAATGGCAGACACAGTTAGTAGGCCCAAATAATAAACTAGGCTAAATGCAGTTCAAAATTGGTAACAGGACAAAACAGGCAGCATTGCTTTGTTCAGTGGAGGACAACTGTAATGAATGGCAGACACAGTTAGTAGGCCCAAATAATAAAGTAGGCTAAATGCAGTTCAAAATTGGTAACAGAAATAAACAGGCAGCATTGCTTTGTTCAGTGGAGGACAACTGTAATGAGTGGCAGACACAGTTAGTAGGCCCAAAAAATAAAGTAGGTTAAATGCATTTCAAAATTAGTAACAAGTCTAAACAGGAGGCATTGCTTTGTTCAGTGGAGGACAACTGTAGTGAGTGGCAGATACAGTTAATAGGCCCAAATAATAAAGTAGGCTAAATGCAGTTCAAAATTGGTAACAGGACTAAACAGGCAGCATTGCTTTGTTCAGTGGAGGACAACTGTAATGAGTTGCATACACAGTTAGTAGGCCCAAAAAATAAAGTAGGTTAAATGCAGTTCAAAATTAGTAACAAGACTAAACAGGAGGCATTGCTTTGTTCAGTGGAGGACAACTGTAGTGAGTGGCAGACACAGTTAGTAGGCCCAAATAATAAAGTAGGCTAAATGCAGTTCAAAATTGGTAACAGGACTAAACAGGTGGCATTGCTTTGTTCAGTGGAGGACAACTGTAATGAGTGGCAGACACAGTTAGTAGACCCAAATTAAAAAGTAGGCTAAAAAAAAGTTCAAAATTGGTAACAAGTGATTTGCACACTTAGTCATGCACCGACGAGCTCCTCTCCCTAATGCTCTCAATGTTCAGTGAAAAACAGAGGAAAAGCTCGTTGTCATAGGACCACAAGTATGAAAATCACATATGAGTGAAGTGTCCATGTGATGACTACTGGAACCTGCAGAGCTGAATCCTGACATTGCAGGCTTCTGAATTCTCACAACGCATGCACTGCACACTTTTAGGTTTCTCCCTTGCTGGTGGACAGTCATGTCAGCACAAGCTTGTGATTTGTATACTTCTGACCACATTCTGACTAGACGTGCGCGGCCTCGCTCCGTTCATTTTCATTGACGGAGGCCACATATGTCTAGTCAGTATGTGACCACATTAATGTAGATCCCCAGCACGAGAGAATCCTGACAGCGTGCAGTGTGCACTGTGAGAATTCAGAACTCTGCAGTCACAAAGAATTACTGCAGACTCATCACAAACCTGGACATCCCCTTTAATGCTCCTAACATAGATAAAAACATGAGAGTTATTATCACAAATAACATTTACATCCAGGTACCTTATAGATGATGTCGCCTCTGGAGCCGTTCTTCTTTTCTTCATCTTGTCCAGACCTCATGATGAGTTTACTCATCCACAGCCGTCTCTGCAGACTTACATTTTCTCTGCTCTTTTGCAGAAAATCTCCACATGACACCCTTAAAGATACAAGTGTCATTATAATGCTCCTGAATAAAAAATTGCCCCTCACTATATTGTCTGCACAAAATATGACCCCCACACTGTCCCTCTTATGGTACATGCTTTTCACACTGACCTCTCCTTTCCATACTAGCCCCCCTCTTCACATTGTCCTCTCACACTGTGTCCCCCTATAGGGCTCAGTATTTATAATGTACTCTCTCATCACACTCCCCCTCCTTGGTATACTGTCCCTTCCTGGCTGTGCCCTTACACTATCCCTCCATGCAACGCCCCCACTACTCAGTTTCTATTCTGTGCCCACTCACTTTTCTGCCCCTCACACTATTTCCCTCCCTACTCATACTGTCTCCTCTCACATCCCCCCTGTTCACCATCCTGTCTCCTCATATATTTACCCCCTCACTTTATATACTGCCTACTCACCTGACTCCCCATATTTTGTCTGCACACATCCCATCACCCTCACTCCCCGTAATCTGTCCACATCCATTTTTCACATCGCTACTCATACTGTGTCCACACACATTCCCTTGTTCACTCCCATACTGTTTGCACCCTTCCCCCATATTGTTTCCTCATATATGCCCCCATTCCCCAATACTGTTTTCTCATATATGCCCCCCATCCCCCAGTACTGTTTCCTCATACATGTCCCCCATCCTCCCATCCTGTATGCATGGCTCAGCTCCCCCATCTTGTATGCATGGCTAGGCTCCCCCATCCTCCTACCCTGTATGCATGGTTCCCCCATCCTGTATGCATGGCTCCCCCATCCTCCCACCCTGTATGCATTGCTCCCCCATCCTACCATCTTGTATGCATGGCTTTGCTCCTCCATCCTCCTATCCTGTATGCATGGTTCTCCCATCCTCCCACCCTGTATGCACGGCTCCTCCATCCTCCCACCCTGTATGCACGGCTCCCCCGTCCTCCCACCCTGTGTGCACGGCTCTCCCATCCTCCCACGGTGTGTGCACAGCTCCCCCATCCTCCCATGGTGTGTGCACATCTCCTCCATCCTCCCACGGTGTGTGCACGGCTCCCCCATCCTCCCACGGTGTGTGCATGGCTCCCCCATCCTCCCACCCTGTGTGCACTGCTCCTCCATCCTCCCACCCTGTGTGCATGGCTCCCCCATCTCCTCCCCTGTCATACTCACCTTTCTCTCACCGCGCGGCGCAGAACTTCCCGGCATCTCTGCAGCGTCTTCCTTCCTGTATGAGCGGTCATGTGGTACCGCTCATTAATAGTAATAATAATCTTTATTTTTATATAGCGCTAACATATTCCGCAGCGCTTTATAATTTTGCACACATTATCATCGCTGTCCCCAATGGGGCTCACAATCTACATTCCCTATCAGTATGTCTTTGGAATGTGGGAGGAAACTGGAGTGCCCGGAGGAAACCCACGCAAACACGGGGAAGACATACAAACTCCTTGCAGATGTTGTCCAAGGTGGGATTAGAACCCAGGACTCCAGCGCTGCAAGGCTGCAGTGCTATCCACTGAGCCACCGTGCTGCCCTGCATCCATATTCATCACCTTAATGAGCAGTACCACGTGACGGCTGAGGACAGGACGAGCTGCCAGCGCTGAGACGGAGTTGCAGCAGGCACCGCTGGAGGAGGGTGAGTATGAAGTCTTCAGGGAGGGGGCGGGAGGGAGGGGGGGACGGGCGTTTGACCCCGGACTGTATGAAAAAAAAACCTTGCTCAAGTGCGCCCCCCGCATCCTGCTGCCCTTGGCACGTGCCCTCAAGTGCCTAGTGGCAAATACGGCCCTGTATGCTGGTGTGTTTAAATGAGGAGGGAAAGATACCAGATGAGAGAGAGGTGTTGAATATATTAGTTAGGTTATTGAATAGGGTCAATGGTGTAAGTAATAGGGCGAGAAGATGCAAGGAGCCTGATCACTTCTTCTTCAGTAACTGGTTCAAATACAGAGAGTGAGCTAGATGCAGTGGGGGAGGGAGGACAGTGCATGGTATTAAGGGATTGGGAGAAAATTTCCTGTCGGATACGGTCAAATTTTTTATTTTAAATAATTGCCCAGATTGTCAGCGCTGAGGTCATTGGTCGGACCCTGTACTCTTTGATGGAGGAGGGAATGAAAAGTGTCAGAGACGTTTAGGATTGTTTTATGTAGTGAGATAATGTGGGTGTTGAAATAGGTTTGTCTAGAGAGGTGAAAGCCAGAGTTGTATGTCTTAAGCATAAACTTATAATGGATGAAATCTTTATCCAGATTGGATCTTCTCCACAGACCTCCGCGCACCTAGAGCACTGCTGAAGGAAATGTGTTTGCAGTATGTGTCGCCATTTCCATTGTCGCCATTTATCAGCATCAAAGCTTCGAATCTGGTCCTTTCTTGTATCTAGACAAACGGATACTGAATGGAGACTGGATCAGGCAGCTTTACATGAACACTCTTGTTTTAAAGATGACTGGACCCTACAGTACAGCACGTTTTACCTTCTTTTTACCATTCATATTTCCTTATAGAATGTAATATCTTGTTTGTATTGCTGAATTATGTGATAGTCTATAATGTCTGATATTATATGTACATATACCCTGCGAATTGTAAAGTGATACAAAATATGTTTGTGCTATATAAATAAAATTATTGTCATCATCACCATCATCATTTCCATAAATATCACCCCATTTCTAGACTCTGGGCTTTTGCTAGTGTTAGTGCTGGTGGGTCATTTGCCCCTGCTGATGGGTACATCAGCAGGGGGCAACAAGCCACTCAGCTTTAGCCAAGGAACATATCTAAAAGACTAGGGCTGTATGTTTAAACTAAGTCAATGAGGGTATACTGTATGCACGTGACTTCATTTTTAGGCAGACACACGCCATAATCCACCTGGAAATGTACTAAATAAATGTTTAAAAGAATTAACAAATGCACTACAATATAAAATTGACATGTTGAGAATACGTTCATTCGTTTCAGCGTCTTTTAATTTCTTCACATTTTTAAAGCCACAAAGCAGTAAAAAGAAGTGACATTACAATTCTATATACAAATATTAGGTTCTGTAGAAGGACGTAGATCTGGGGATTTATTATGATGGAATATAGGCTGAACTGGATGGACAAATGTCTTTTTTTCGGCCTTACTAACTATGTTACTATCTCTTCAAGTAGCAGGTCCCGAGTGCCGGTGGCAGTGCCAGGTATTGATGCAAGTTTCTCGCATTGCATTTGCACGCGTGACCCCGACCTTAGCATAAGTGTAATGTGTAGGTGCACATTCGGACTGCTGCCACTAAGGGCATAACCTAGAATAAAAACAGTGAATAGATATCCTGCATTAAGTAAATAAATAGTAGTAATACATGTAACTAACATAGGGTACTTAGTTGACACCATTGTGATTTAAAAAAAGTGCAAAAACGATCCGAGTGCAAATATTAGTACCCAATCAAGAATGATGCCAACTCTAGTGACTGACCTCGGCATGTTCCATCAGTTGAAAAGTGTGCAAAACCGTAATAGGTCTTGGCCAAAAAATTAAAAGACATTGAGGAGTGATAATTAGGGTTGAGCGACCTTGACCTTTTTAGAGTCGAGGCGTGTTTCGCGAAACCCTACTATCTTAGAAGTCGAGTCGAGTGGAATCGGCCGATTATCGCGAAAAGTCGGGTATCGACCGAAACACGAAACCCAATGCAAGTCAATGGGGGAGCATAGTCGGCAGTGAGTAGAGGCCAGAAAAACATGTACAGAGCCCATTGTATTGGCAAAAACATCCATTCTTGCTACTGAAGCTTGTCAATCGTAATTTAGCTTATAATAATTGTAAGGCATTTGAAATTGGGGGTCATTTGGCTAAAGTTGTGGGGGGTAGGGCTGGTTCAAGCAATTAGTGGGCCAAGGACATCTGGACCACGTCACGGCAGTGGAGCAGGGAGAGGTAAGTATTTCAACTTTGCAAGTGCTGTGATCCTGAGCAAGCAGGGGGGGGGGCACTCGTTGGCATTGGCACTGGCACAGGGCCCCTCAAAGTACAGCGGTGTGTTTGCACGGCGGAGGCGCCTCCCACCGGCAGCAACACTTTTGCGTACTATGAGAGGCCCTGTGCCAGTGACGTCGCCAACGAGTATTCCTCCCCCCACCTGATGAAGGAACCTGCACCTTCATCTGCACCTTCCTCTTTGTCCCCGTGTAATGTGGTATGGTATGCGGGAAGGGGGACCTGACTTTCAGCAGGGTCACAATCTTGCAGTGTAGCGTGCACGGGGAATGTTGCCTTATGGGTCAATGTACCAGCAGACTCATCTATCACTGGCTGGGCAATGGGCAGGATGAGGGGGAAACAGATATGGGCCCAAAGAACAAAGTGGGCTAAATGCAGTTCAAAATTGGTAACAGGACTAACCAGGGGGCATTGCTTTGTTCAGTGGAGGACAACTGGAATGAGAGGCTGACACAGAGAGTAGGCCCAAATCAGTAAGTATTCTAAATGCAGTTCAAAATTGGCAACAGTAATAAACCGGCGGCACAGCTTTGTTCGCTGGAGGAGAACAGCAAGGAGCGGCAGACACAGATAGAAGGCCCCAACCCAACTAGTAGGCCTAATACAGTGTTGTTTTCAACAACTACTAAACGAGAGTCGGAAGACCGAAGCAATGGAGAGGAAACCTGGGGAACACCTTGGAGTGGAACACACTGTCTCTACACCCCATACCCAATTTGTAGGCCTAATGCAGTGTAGTTTTCAACAACTACTAAACGAGAGTCGGAAGACCGAAGCAATGGAGAGGAAACCTGGGGAACACCTTGGAGTGGAACACACCGTCTCTACACCCCATACCCAATTTGTAGGCCTAATGCAGTGTAGTTTTCAACAACTACTAAACGATAGTCGGAAGACCCAAGCAATGGAGAGGAAACCTGGGGAACACCTTGGAGTGGAACACACCGTCTCTACACCCCATACCCAATTTGTAGGCCTAATGCAGTGTAGTTTTCAACAACTACTAAACGAGAGTCGGAAGACCGAAGCAATGTGGACGAAACCTGGGGAACACCTTGGAGTGTATCACACCATCTCTCTACACCCCATACCCAATTTGTAGGCCTAATGCAGTGTAGTTTTCTACAACTACTAAACGAGAGTCGGAAGACCGAAGCAATGTGGACGAAACCTGGGGAACACCTTGGAGTGTATCACACCATCTCTCTACACCCCATACCCAATTTGTAGGCCTAATGCAGTGTAGTTTCCAACAACTACTAAACGAGAGCCTGAAGATAGAAGCTCAGGAAAGGCAACCTGGAGAACACCTTGGAGTGGAACACACCGTCTCTACACCCCATACCCAATTTGTAGGCCTAATGCAGTGTAGTTTTCACCAACTACTAAACGAGAGTAGGAAGATCGAAGCAATGTGGACGAAACCTTGGGAACACCTTGGGGCGGCAGACACCGTTAGTAGGCCCTACCAAAGTTGTACCCCCAATGCAGTTTTAAAATTCCTAGAGGCTGAAAACAAGACTATTGACGCTCAGCTTTTCTAAAAGGAACACAGCTGAATTGAGTGTCGCAGACAGACACAGGTAGTAGGCCTTAAACCAAAAATGTGGCTCACTGCAGCTTAAAAAAGGTTACAGGGGTACACAGGCAGCATTGCTCTGGCAGTGGAGGACAATTTCAATAGTGGAAAGCAGACAGACTTTGTACGCCTACTATTAAAAAAAGGATGCTCTATGCAATAAAAAATAGGTTCCAGGGCTACACAGGCAGCAGTAGACTGGTCAGTGTAGTAGTAGTGGAAAGAAGGTGCCGCAGACAGGCTTCAAAGGCCTAACATAAAAAAAAAATTGGACTGTAGGCACTTTAACATTGGTTCCAGGGGTACACGGGCAGCAGTACACTGGTCAGTGTAGTAGTTGTGGAAAGAACGGGCCGCAGACAGGCTTCAAAGGCCTAACATAAAAAAAAATTGGACTGTAGGCACTTTAACATTGGTTCCAGGGGTACACGGGCAGCAGTACACTGGTCAGTGTAGTAGTTGTGGAAAGAACGGGCCGCAGACAGGCTTCAAAGGCCTAACTTAAAAAAAAATTGGACTGTAGGCACTTTAACATTGGTTCCAGGGGTACACGGGCAGCAGTACACTGGTCAGTGTAGTAGTAGTGGAAAGAACGGGCCGCAGACAGGCTTCAAAGGCCTAACTTAAAAAAAAATTGGACTGTAGGCACTTTAACATTGGTTCCAGGGGTACACGGGCAGCAGTACACTGGTCAGTGTAGTAGTAGTGGAAAGAACGGGCCGCAGACAGGCTTCAAAGGCCTAACATAAAAAATATTGTGCTGTAGGCACTTTAACATTGGTTCCAGGGGTACACGGGCAGCAGTAGACAGGTCAGTGGAGGCCTAGTGGAAGGAGGGACCGCAGACAGGCTTCGAAGGCCTAATATAATAAAATGGGCTGGCTGTAGGCAATTTAAAATTGGTTCCAGGGGTACACGGGCAGCAGTAGACAGGTCAGTGGAGGCCTAGTGGAAGGAGGGACCGCAGACAGGCTTCGAAGGCCTAACATAATAAAATGGGCTGGCTGTAGGCAATTTAAAATTGGTTCCAGGGGTACACGGGCAGCAGTAGACAGGTCAGTGGAGGCCTAGTGGAAGGAGGGACCGCAGACAGGCTTCGAAGGCCTAACATAATAAAATGGGCTGGCTGTAGGCATTTTAAAATTGATTCCAGGGGTACACGGGCAGCAGTAGACAGGTCAGTGGAGGCCTAGTGGAAGGAGGGACCGCAGACAGGCTTCGAAGGCCTAACATAATAAAATGGGCTGGCTGTAGGCATTTTAAAATTGGTTCCAGGGGTACACGGGCAGCAGTAGACAGGTCAGTGGAGGCCTAGTGGAAGGAGGGACCGCAGACAGGCTTCGAAGGCCTAACATAATAAAATGGGCTGGCTGTAGACAATTTAAAATTGGTTCCAGGGGTACACGGGCAGCAGTAGACAGGTCAGTGGAGGCCTAGTGGAAGGAGGGACAGCAGACAGGCTTCGAAGGCCTAACATAATAAAATGGGCTGGCTGTAGGCATTTTAAAATTGGTTCCAGGGGTACACGGGTAGCAGTAGACAGGTCAGTGGAGGCCTAGTGGAAAGAAGGACAGCAGACAGGCTTCGAAGGCCTAACATAATAAAATTGGCTGGCTGTAGGCATTTTAAAATTGGTTCCAGTGGTACACGGGCAGCAGTAGACAGGTCAGTGGAGGCCTAGTGGAAAGAAGGACAGCAGACAGGCTTCGAAGGCCTAACATAATAAAATGGGCTGGCTGTAGGCAATTTAAAATTGGTTCCAGGGGTACATGGGCAGCAGTAGACAGGTCAGTGGAGGCCTAGTGGAAGGAGGGACCGCAGACAGGCTTCGAAGGCCTAACATAATAAAATGGGCTGGCTGTAGGCAATTTAAAATTGGTTCCAGGGGTACACGGGCAGCAGTAGACAGGTCAGTGGAGGCCTAGTGGAAGGAGGGACCGCAGACAGGCTTCGAAGGCCTAACATAATAAAATGGGCTGGCTGTAGGCATTTTAAAATTGGTTCCAGGGGTACACGGGCAGCAGTAGACAGGTCAGTGGAGGCCTAGTGGAAAGAAGGACAGCAGACAGGCTTTGAAGGCCTAACATAATAAAATGGGCTGGCTGTAGGCAATTTAAAATTGGTTCCAGGGGTACACGGGCAGCAGTAGACAGGTCAGTGGAGGCCGATTGTAATGAGTGTCTGCCAGTTAGTAGTCCAAAACAATAAATAAATGTGAATGTCTCGCATTAAAACAAAACGAAAACACTAAAGGGTGCAATCATTAGGTTCAGGGGTGGGATCCTCTGCGTAGTTTCAGACCTACTAATATAACGCAAAGTATTTACTGTGGTAAATAGAGGACACTGCCCCTGACTATGTTAAGTACCATCATACATGTCAACACAATGGTATTGTCAGTGGCAGGAATGGAAGGATGTCAGCGCATAATCTAAACATTGGTGGAAGTGTGAGAGATAACTGTGGAAGTGGTAGAGCAATGTTTGACCTGGGGGTGGGTGAACTCTCTTGTGGCCGGCGGTACAGGCCCAGGGCCCCTCATGTTACAACAGTGTGTCTGACGTTGGGTGCGCACCACCACCGCCAGAGACACTTTATTGTACTATGAGGGACCCAGTGGCATTGCCGTCGACCAAAAGCGGGCACACCCACCTCTTAAGACAAACAGCACTCTCACGGTTGCTTGCGCCAAGTCGCGATACCACGGCCCCTTGTGGGGAGTTTAGCCATTTAGGGAGGTGTAAACATGTCGTATGCTGGACAATCAGCTGCAGCAAATTAGACATTAGAAAAGTAATTCACAGTAGTCCACAGGCAAGAGCTTTTCATAGGAAAGCTATGTGTCGGAAGGGCAAGGTGGGGCAAAATAATTCGAAATCCAGTTGTGGTTCATTTTAATGAATGTTAGATCATCAACATTTTGGGTAGCCAGACGAGTCCTTTTTTCGGTTAATATTGAACCTGCAGCACTGAATACTCTTTCTGATAGGACACTAGCTGCCGGGCAAGCAAGCTCCTGCAATGCATATTCTGCCAATTCTGGCCAGGTGTCTAATTTTGATGCCCAGTAATCAAATGGGAATAACGGTTGAGGGAGAACATCGATAAGGGATGAAAAATAGTTAGTAACCATACTGGACAAAAGTTGTCTCCTGTCACTTTCAATTGATGCAGCAGTACCTGTCCTGTCTGCGGTCATAGCAAAATCACTCCACAACCTGGTCAGAAAACCCCTCTGTCCAACGCCACTTCTGATGTGTGCACCCCTAACACTCCTGGTCTGCTGCCCCCTGGAGCTCGTGTGAGAACGATCACGTGCGCTGTGTGCTGGGAATGCCTGAAGCAAACGGTCAACAAGAGTTGATTGTTTGGTTGCTAATATTAGTTCCAAGTTCTCATGTGGCATAATATTTTGCAATTTGCCTTTATAGCGTGGATCAAGGAGGCAGGCCAACCAGTAATTGTCATCGTTCATCATTTTCGTAATGCGTGTGTCCCTTTTGAGGATACGTAAGGCATAATCCGCCATGTGGGCCAAAGTTCCAGTTGTCAAATCTGTGGTTGTGATTGGTTGAGGGGCAGTTTCAGGCAAATCTACGTTACTTGTGTCCCTCAAAAAACCAGAACCCGGCCTTGCCACGCAACCAATTTCCAGTGCCCCCGGGAAAGGTTCCTCATTAAAATATACTCATCCCCATCATCCTCCTCGTCCTCCACCTCCTCTTCGCCCGCTACCTCGTCCTGTACACAGCCCTGACCAGACAATGGCTGACTGTCATCAAGGCTTTCCTCTTCCTCTGGTGCAGACGCCTGATCCTTTATGTGCGTCAAACTTTGCATCAGCAGACACATTAGGGGGATGCTCATGCTTATTATGGCGTTGTCTGCACTAACCAGCCGTGTGCATTCCTCAAAACACTGAAGGACTTGACACATGTCTTGTATCTTCGACCACTGCACACCTGACAACTCCATGTCTGCCATCCTACTGCCTGCCCGTGTATGTGTATCCTCCCACAAAAACATAACAGCCCGCCTCTGTTGGCACAGTCTCTGAAGCATGTGCAGTGTTGAGTTCCACCTTGTTGCAACGTCTATGATTAGGCGATGCTGGGGAAGGTTCAAAGACCGCTGATAGGTCTGCATACGGCTGGAGTGTACAGGCGAACGTCGGATATGTGAGCAAAGTCCACGCACTTTGAGGAGCAGGTCGGAGAACCCAGGATAAGTTTTCAATAAGCACTGCACCACCAGGTTTAAGGTGTGAGCCAGGCAAGGAATGTGTTTCAGTTGGGAAAGGGAGATGGCAGCCATGAAATTCCTTCCGTTATCACTCACTACCTTGCCTGCCTCAAGATCTACTGTGCCCGGCCACGACTGCGTTTCTTGTTGCAAGAACTCGGACAGAACTTCCGCGGTGTGTCTGTTGTCGCCCAAACACTTCATAGCCAATACAGCCTGCTGACGCTTGCCAGTAGCTGGCCCATAATGGGACAACTGGTGTGCAACAGTGTCAGCTGCCGATGGAGTGGTTGGCCGACTGCGGTCTGTGGAAGAGCTGTCGCTTCTGCAGGAGGATGAGGAGGAGGAGGGGGTGCGAACGCCTACAGCCAACTGTTTCCTAGACCGTGGGCTAGGCACAACTGTCCCGAAATTGATGTCCCCTGTGGACCCTGCATCCACCACATTCACCCAGTGTGCCGTGATGGACACGTAACGTCCCTGGCCATGCCTACTGGACCCTGCATCCACCACATTCACCCAGTGTGCCGTGATGGACACGTAACGTCCCTGGCCATGCCTACTGGTCCATGCATCTGTAGTCAGGTGCACCTTTGTACTCACAGATTGCCTGAGTGCATGGACGATGCGCTGTTTAACATGCTGGTGCAGGGCTGGGATGGCTTTTCTGGAAAAAAAGTGACGACTGGGTAGCTCGTAGCGTGGTTCAGCGTACTCCATCAGGGCTTTGAAAGCTTCGCTTTCAACTAACCGGTAGGGCATCATCTCTAACGAGATTAGTCTAGCTATGTGGGCGTTCAAACCCTGTGTACGCGGATGCGAGGATAAGTACTTCCTTTTTCTAACCAGAGTCTCATGTAGGGTGAGCTGGACTGGAGAGCTGGAGATCGTGGAACTAGCGGGTGTGCCGGTGGACATGGCAGACTGAGAGACGGTTGGAGACGGTATTGTTTCCGCCGGTGCCCTAGATGCAATATTTCCTCCTACAAAACTGGTGATTCCCTGACCCTGACTGCTTTTGGCTGGCAAAGAAACCTGCACAGATACTGCCGGTGGTGCGGAAAATGGTGGCTTTACAGTGACGGAAGGGATGTTGCATTGCTGACTAGCTTCATTGGCCGAGGGTGCTACAACCTTAAGGGACGTTTGGTAGTTAGTCCAGGCTTGAAAATGCATGGTGGTTAAATGTCTATGCATGCAACTTTCTATTGAGACTTTTCAGATTCTGACCTCTTAAGTTGAACATTTTTGACAAATGACTTTGCGCTGATCAATTGGATGTTGTTTAAAAAAATGCCAGACTGCACTCTTCCTAGCATCGGATCCCTTTTCAGGGATTGCAGACTGAGCTTTAACCGGATGGCCACGCTGTCCTCCAACAGGTTTTGGCTTTGACACGCGTTTTGGGCCAGATACGGGCCCGGCAGATGGAACCTGTTGCGATGTTGATGCCTGCTGCGGCCCCTCCTCCACCTCCGCTTCTGAACTACTGCCACCTGCACCCTGTTCCCCCAATGGCTGCCAATCGGGGTCAACAACTGGGTCATCTATTACCTCCTCTTCTAGCTCGTGTTCAACTTCGTCTGTGTCACCGTCTCGGTTGGTGGTATAGCGTTCGTGACGGGGCAATGTTGTGGTCTGAGTCAAAGGACCAGCATTGTAGTCTGGCTGTGGCTGTGCATCAGTGCACTCCATGTCAGAATCTACTTGTAATGGGTATGGCCTGTTAAGTGTTTCACTTTCTAAGCCAGGGACGGTATGTGTAAAGAGCTCCGTGGAGTAACCCGTTGTGTCGCCTGCTGCATCCTTCTCTCTTGTTGTTGTTTTTGCTGAAGAGGACAATGAAGCGACTTGTCCCTGACCGTGAACATCCACAAGCGACGCGCTGCTTTTACATTTACCAGTTTCAGAAGAGGAGGCAAAAGAGCTAGAGGCTGAGTCTGCAAGGTAAGCCAAAACTTGCTGTTGCTGCTCCGGCTTTAAAAGCGGTTTTCCTACTCCCAGAAAAGAGAGCGTTCGAGGCCTTGTGTAGCCAGACGATGAACCTGGCTCCACAGCTCCAGACTTAGGTGGAATATTTTTTTCCCACGACCACATGATGCTCCACTACCACTACCATCATTACCAGCTGACAATGTATGGCCACGGCCTCT
Organism: Ranitomeya imitator; assembly: GCF_032444005.1. Lineage (NCBI taxonomy): Eukaryota > Metazoa > Chordata > Amphibia > Anura > Dendrobatidae > Ranitomeya > Ranitomeya imitator. The sequence continues at coordinate 415,787,956 of NC_091285.1, read as the reverse complement.
TGCACCAGACTTCCTCATTGGTTTAAAAACTTAACCTAAGTAACTTTGTTTGTTGCTGTCAAACAACTTACACGGTGAGCTATAACTTCAGTATGATTTCAATATCCCTTTACAGGTTGGTGAGACCACAAGGAAAATCAGGCACAATGTGACACACTCTGTTTTCTGTGGCACCAAATCACAGAGATGCCACACACGCAGGACTGTCACTCAAGCACTAATGTCAATATTAATCTCCCACCTATTTTTTTTTTTTTTCAGGGAGACTTTAGAAACAAAATAAAATAAAATGATTTTTTCAGGAAGAATTTAGAAACAAAATAAAATAAAATGATTTTTTCAGGAAGAATTTAGAAACCAAATAATATAAAATGATTTTTTCAGGGACAATTTAGAAACCAAATAAAAAAAAAAAAAAGGCTTTCTATGGCACACTGAGTGAGAGATGGCACACACAGGAGTCAGGAGTGGCACACAAGCCCAGAGGCCAATATTTTTCTCCCACTGATTGATTTATTGATTTTTACAGGTAGATTTTTGAACCTAAATGAAGCAAAAAAATTAATAGGCTTTCTATGGCCCACAATTTGAGAGAGAGAGAGAGAGATGGCACACCCAGGAGTCAAGACTGGCACAGAAGCAGAAAGGGCAATATTAATCTCCCACTGTTTTTTTTTTCAGGGAGACGTTAGAGACAAAATAAAATAAAATGATTTTTTCAGGAGGAATTTAGAAACCAAATAAAAAAAAAAGATTTTTTCAGGGACAATTTAGAAACCAAATAAAAAAAAGGCTTTCTATGGCCCACTGAGTGAGAGATGGCACACACAGGAGTCAGGAGTGGCACACAAGCCCAGAGGCCAATATTTTTCTCCCACTGATTGATTTATTGATTTTTACAGGTAGATTTTTGAACCCAAATCAAGCAAAAAAATTAATAGGCTTTCTATGGCCCACAATTTGAGAGAGAGAGAGAGAGAGATGGCACACCCAGGAGTCAAGACTGGCACAGAAGCAGAAAGGGCAATATTAACCTCCCACTGTTTTTTTTTTTTCAGGGAGACGTTAGAAACAAAATAAAATAAAATGATTTTTTCAGGAAGAATTTAGAAACCAAATAAAATAAAATGATTTTTTCAGGGACAATTTAGAAACCAAATTAAAAAAAAAAGGCTTTCTATGGCCCACTGAGTGAGAGATGGCACACACAGGAGTCAGGAGTGGCACACAAGCCCAGAGGCCAATATTTTTCTCCCACTGATTGATGTAGTGATTTTTTCAGGTAGATTTTAGAACCCAAATCAAGCAAAAGAATAAATAGGCTTTCTATGGCCCACTGAGTGAGAGATGGCACACGCAGGAGTCAGGAGTGGCACACAAGCCCTGAGGCCAATATTTTTCTCCCACTGATTGATGTAGTGATTTTTTCAGGTAGATTTTAGAACCCAAATCAAGCAAAAAAATAAATAGGCTTTCTATGGCCCACTGAGTGAGAGATGGCACACACAGGAGTCAGGAGTGGCACACAAGCCCAGAGGACAATATTTATCTCCCACTGATTGATTTATTGATTTTTACAGGTAGATTTTAGAACCCAAATCAAGCAAAAAAATAAATAGGCTTTCTATGGCCCACTGAGTGAGAGATGGCACACACAGGAGTCAGGAGTGGCACACAAGCCCTGGGGCCAATATTTTTCTCCCACTGATTGATGTAGTGATTTTTTCAGGTAGATTTTAGAACCCAAATCAAGCAAAAAAAAAAAATAGGCTTTCTATGGCCCACAATTTGTGAGAGAGAGAGAGATGGCACACCCAGGAGTCAAGACTGGCACAGAAGCAGAAAGGGCAATATTAATCTCCCACTGTTTTTTTTTGTTTGTTTTTTGTTTTTTTCAGGGAGACGTTAGAAACAAAATAAAATAAAATGATTTTTTCAGGAAGAATTTAGAAACCAAATAAAATAAAATGATTTTTTCAGGGACAATTTAGAAACCAAATTAAAAAAAAAAAGGCTTTCTATGGCCCACTGAGTGAGAGATGGCACACACAGGAGTCAGGAGTGGCACACAAGCCCAGAGGCCAATATTTTTCTCCCACTGATTGATGTAGTGATTTTTTCAGGTAGATTTTAGAACCCAAATCAAGCAAAAGAATAAATAGGCTTTCTATGGCCCACTGAGTGAGAGATGGCACACACAGGAGTCAGGAGTGGCACACAAGCCCAGAGGCCAATATTTTTCTCCCACTGATTGATGTAGTGATTTTTTCAGGTAGATTTTAGAACCCAAATCAAGCAAAAAAATAAATAGGCTTTCTATGGCCCACTGAGTGAGAGATGGCACACACAGGAGTCAGGAGTGGCACACAAGCCCAGAGGACAATATTTATCTCCCACTGATTGATTTATTGATTTTTACAGGTAGATTTTAGAACCCAAATCAAGCAAAAAAATAAATAGGCTTTCTATGGCCCACTGAGTGAGAGATGGCACACACAGGAGTCAGGAGTGGCACACAAGCCCTGGGGCCAATATTTTTCTCCCACTGATTGATGTAGTGATTTTTTCAGGTAGATTTTAGAACCCAAATCAAGCAAAAAAAAAAAATAGGCTTTCTATGGCCCACAATTTGTGAGAGAGAGAGAGATGGCACACCCAGGAGTCAAGACTGGCACAGAAGCAGAAAGGGCAATATTAATCTCCCACTGTTTTTTTTTGTTTGTTTTTTGTTTTTTTCAGGGAGACGTTAGAAACAAAATAAAATAAAATGATTTTTGCAGGAAGAATTTAGAAACCAAATAAAATAAAATGATTTTTTCAGGGACAATTTAGAAACCAAAAAAAAAAAAAAACAAGGACTGTCCTACAATTACTATCTCCCTGCAGTAATCTCAGCCAGGTATGGCAGGCAGCAATAAGGAGTGGACTGATGCACAAATTAACCCCTTCCCGACCTTTGACGCCACGTAGGCGTCATGAAAGTCGGTGCCAATCCGACCTGTGACGCCTATGTGGCGTCATGGAAAGATCATGTCCCTGCAGGCCGGGTGAAAGGGTTAACTCCCATTTCACCCGATCTGCAGGGACAGGGGGAGTGGTAGTTTAGCCCAGGGGGGGTGGCTTCACCCCCCCGTGGCTACGATCGCTCTGATTGGCTGTTGAAAGTGAAACTGCCGATCAGAGCGATTTGTAATATTTCACCTATTATAACTGGTGAAATATTACAATCCAGCCATGGCTGATGCTGCAATATCATCGGCCATGGCTGGAAACAATAATGTGCCCCCACCCCACCCCACCGATCGCCCCCCCAGCCCTCCAATCTGGCCGGTACACTGCTCCGGCTCCCCGCCGTCCTGTGCTCCGCTCCCCCCGTGCTTTTGTCCACTCTCCCCGTGCTCGAATCACCCTCCCCGTGCTCCAATCACCCCCCCTGCACTCCGATCCACCCCCCGTGCTCCGTTCCACCCCCCCGTGCTCCGTTCCAACCCCCCGTGCTCCGTTCCACCCCCCCGTGCTCCGTTCCACCCCTCCTGCGCTCCGATCCACCCCCCCATGCTCCGATCCCCCCCCCCGTGCTCCCCCCACCCCATCATACTTACCGATCCTGCCGGGGTCCGTCCGTCTTCTCCCCGGGCGCCGCCATCTTCCAAAATGGCGGGCGCATACGCAGTGCGCCCGCCGAATCTGCCGGCCGGCAGATTCGTTCCAAAGTGCATTTTGATCACTGAGATAGATTATATCTCAGTGATCAAAATAAAAAAAATAATAAATGACCCCCCACATAGGTAGGGACAATAAAAAATAAAGATTTTTTTTTTTCCACTAATGTTAGAATAGGGTTAGGGGTAGGGTTAGGGTTAGGGCTAGGGTTAGGGTTAGGGGTAGGGTTAGGGGTAGGGTTAGGGGTAGGGTTAGGGCTAGGGTTAGGGGTAGGGTTAGGGGTAGGGTTAGGGTTAGGGCTAGGGTTAGGAGTAGGGTTAGGGGTAGGGTTAGGGCTAGGGTTAGGGGTAGGGGTAGGGTTAGGGCTAGGGTTAGGGCTAGGGTTAGGGTTTCGGTATGTGCACACGTATTCTGGTCCTCTACAGATTTTTCCGCTGCGGATTTGATAAATCCGCAGTGCTAAACCGCTGCGTATTTATGGCGGATTTACCGCGTTTTTTCTGCGCATTTCACTGCGGTTTTACAACTGCGATTTTCTATTTCAGCAGTTGTAAAACCGCTGCGGAATCCGCAGAAAGAAGTGACATGCTGCGGAATGTAAACCGCTGCGTTTCCGTGCAGTTTTTCCGCAGCATGTGTACAGCGATTTTTGTTTCCCATAGGTTTACATTGAACTGTAAACTCATGGGAAACTGTAGCGGATCCGCAGCGTTTTCCGCAGCGTGTGCACATACCCTTTAGAATTAGGCTATGTGCACACGGAGCGGATTTGGCTGCAGATCCGCAGCAGTGTTCCATCAGGTTTACAGTTCCATGTAAACATATGGAAACCAAATCCGCTGTGCCCATGGTGCGGAAAATACCGCGCGGAAACGCTGCGTTGTATTTTCCGCAGCATGTCAATTCTTTGTGCGGATTCCGCAGCATTTTACACCTGTTCCTCAATAGGAATCCGCAGGTGAAATCCGCACAAAAAATACTGGAAATCCGCGGAAAATCCGCAGGTAAAACGCAGTGCCTTTTACCCGCGGATTTTTCAAAAATGATGCTGAAAAATCTCACACGAATCCGCAACGTGGGCACATAGCCTTAGGGTTAGGCTTGTGGTTAGGGGTGTGATTAGGGTTATGGCTACAGTTGGGATTAGGGTTAGGGGTGTGTTGTGGTTAGGGTTGTGATTAGGGTTATGGCTACAGTTGGGATTAGGGTTAGGGGTGTGTTGGGGTTAGTGTTGGAGGTAGAATTGAGGGGTTACCACTGTTTAGGCACATCAGGGGTCTCCAAACGCAACATGGCGCCACCATTGATTCCAGCCAATCTCGTATTCAAAAAGTCAAATGGTGCTCCCTCACTTCCGAGCCCCGACGTGTGCCCAAACAGTGGTTTACCCCCACATATGGGGTACCAGCATACTCAGGATAAACTGCGCAACAATTACTGGGGTCCAATTTCTCCTGTTACCCTTGTGAAAATAAAAAAATGCTTGCTAAAACATCATTTTTGAGGGAAGAAAAATGATTTTTTATTTTCACGGCTCTGCGTTGTAAACGTCTGTGAAGCACTTGGGGGTTCAAAGTGCTCACCACATATCTAGATAAGTTCCTTGGGGGGTCTAGTTTCTAAAATGGGGTCACTTGTGGGGGGTTTCTACTGTTTAGGCACACCAAGGGCTCTGCAAACGCAACGTGACGACCGCAGACCATTCCATCAAAGTCTGCATTTCAAAAGTCACTACTTCCCTTCTGAGCCCCGACGTGTGCCCAAACAGTGGTTTACCTCCACACATGGGGTATCAGCGTACTCAGGAGAAACTGGACAACAACTTTTGGGGTCCAATTTCTCCTGTAACCCTTGGGAAAATAAAAAATTCTGGGCTAAATAATTATTTTTGAGGAAAGAAAACGTATTTATTATTTTCACGGCTCTGCATTATAAACTTCTATGAAGCACTTGGGGGTTCAAAGTGCTCACCACACATCTAGATAAGTTCCTTTCGGGGTCTAGTTTCCAAAATGGGGTCACTTGTGGGGGGTTTCTACTGTTTAGCCACATCAGGGGCTCTGCAAACGCAACGTGACGCCCGCAGAGCATTCCATCAAAGTCTGCATTTCAAAACGTCACTACTTCAATACCGAGCCCCGGCATGTGCCCAAACAGTAGTTTACCCCCACATATGGGGTATCACCGTACTCAGGAGAAATTGGACAACAACTTTTGGGGTCAAATTTCTCCTGTTACCCTTGGGAAAATAAAAAATTGCAGGCTAAAAGATCATTTTTGAGAAAATAATTTTTTATTTTTATTTTCATGGCTCTGCGTTATAAACTTCTGTGAAGCACTTGGGGGTTCAAAGTCCTCACTACACATCTAGATTAGTTCCTTTGGTGGACTAGTTTCCAAAATGGGGTCATTTCTGGGGGATCTCCAATGTTTAGGCACACAGGGGCTCTCCAAACGTGACATGGTGTCCGCTAATGATTGGAGCTAATTTTCCATTTAAAAAGCCAAATGGCGTGCCTTCCCTTCCGAGCCCTGCCGTGCGCCCAAACAGTGGTTTACCCCCACATATGGGGTATCAGCGTACTCAGGACAAACTGGACAACAACATTTATGGTCCAGTTTCTCCTATTACCCTTGGCAAAATAGGAAATTCCAGGCTAAAAAATCATTTTTGAGGAAAGAAAAATTATTTTTTATTTTCATGGCTCTGCGTTATAAACTTCTGTGAAGCACCTGGGGGTTTAAAGTGCTCAATATGCATCTAGATAAGTTCCTTGGGGGGTCTAGTTTCCAAAATGGGGTCACTTGTGGGGGAGCTCCAATGTTTAGGCACACAGGGGCTCTCCAAACGCAGCATGGTGTCCGCTAACGATGGAGATAATTTATCATTCAAAAAGTCAAATGGCGCTCCTTCTCTTCCGAGCCTTACCATGTGCCCAAACAGTGGTTTACCCCCACATATAAGATATCAGTGTACTCAGGAGAAATTGCCCAACAAATTTTAGGATCCACTTTATCCTGTTGCCCATGTGAAAATGAAAAAATTGAGGCTAAAAGAATTTTTTTGTGAAAAAAAAGTACTTTTTCATTTTTACGGATCAATTTGTGAAGCACCTGGGGGTTCAAAGTGCTCACTATGCATCTATATAAGTTCCTTGGGGCGTCTAGTTTCCAAAATGGGGTCACTTGTGGGGGAGCTCCAATTTTTAGGCACACGGGGGCTCTCCAAACGTGACATGGTGTCCGCTAAAGAGTGGAGCCAATTTTTGATTCAAAAAGTCAAGTGGCGCTCCTTCCCTTCCAAGCCCTGCCGTGCGCCCAAACAGTGGTTTACCCCCACATATGAGGTATCAGCGCACTCAGGACAAATTGGACAACAACTTTCGTGGTCCAGTTTCTCCTTTTACCATTGGGAAAATAAAAAAATTGTTGCTAAAAGATAATTTTTGTGACTAAAAAGTTAAATGTTCATTTTTTCCTTCCATGTTGCTTCTGCTGCTGTGAAGCACCTGAAGGGTTAATAAACTTCTTGAATGTGGTTTTGAGTACCTTGAGGGGTGCAGTTTTTAGAATGGTGTCACTTTTGGGTATTTTCAGCCATATAGACCCCTCAAACTGACTTCAAATGTGAGGTGGTCCCTAAAAAAAATGGTTTTGTAAATTTCGTTGTAAAAATGAGAAATCGCTGGTCAAATTTTAACCCTTATAACTTCCTAGCAAAAAAAAATTTTGTTTCCAAAATTGTGCTGCTGTAATGTAAACATGTGGGAAATGTTATTTATTAACTATTCTGTGTCACATAACTCTCTGGTTTAACAGAATAAAAATTCAAAATGTGAAAATTGCAAAATTTTCAAAATTTTTGCCAAATTTCCATTTTTATCACAAATAAATGCAGAATTTATTGACCTAAATTTACCACTAACATGAAGCCCAATATGTCACGAAAAAACAATCTCAGAACCGCTAGGATCCGTTGAAGCATTCCTGAGTTATTACCTCATAATGGGACACTGGTCAGAATTGCAAAAAATGGCAAGGTCTTTAAGGTCAAAATAGGCTGGGTCATGAAGGGGTTAAATAAAAAGTGTGGACAAACAAAAAAGATAGCTGTGCAGAAAGGAAGGAACAAGAGGATTTGTGCTTTGAAAAAAGCAGTTGGTTTGCACAGCGGCGTACACACAGCAATGCAGCTATCAGGGAGCCTTCTAGGGCAGCCCAATGAGCTACAGCGCTGAGGAAAAAAAAAAATGTAGCTTCCACTGTCCCTGCACACCGAAGGTGGTGTTGGACAGTGGAAATCGCTACAGAACAAGCGGTTTGGTGGTTAATGGACCCTGCCTAACGCTATCCCTGCTTCTGACGAAGCGGCAGCAACCTCTCCCTAAGCTCAGATCAGCAGCAGTAAGATGGCGGTCGGCGGGAACGCCCCTTTATAGCCCCTGTGACGCCGCAGACAGCAAGCCAATCACTGCAATGCCCTTCTCTAAGATGGTGGGGACCAGGACCTATGTCATCACGCTGCCCACACTCTGCGTTCACCTTCATTGGCTGAGAAATGGCGCTTTTTGCGTCATTGAAACGCGACTTTGGCGCGAAAGTCGCGTACCGCATGGCCGACCACGCACAGGGGTCGGATCGGGTTTCATGAAACCCGACTTTGCCAAAAGTCGGCGACTTTTGAAAATGAACCACCCGTTTCGCTCAACCCTAGTGATAATACAATATTATGCCCCTACTAAATTACCAACTGTTAGACTGTTTCATATCTTTCACAATGGTGGCAATAACCTGTATGCATAATAAAGTAACAATTACAATATATACAGTAGTGCAGAGTTTCCAATTCATTCATTATATTTAGGATAGTTATTAGAATATATAAATCATCTGGTTCAAAGCTTTGATTCATTTTGTTTTTCATTACTTGACATTACCAGGCATAACCAGAAAGTTATTACAGCCAGAATTCCTCTTTGCACCTGTACAATTCCTGTCTGCAAATACATGACAAATGTGCTAATATCTTGAAAAACATATATATTGCTGTTTCAAAAGTGTAAATTAAACTATATCCAGGACCCAGCATTGTAGCAGAACTGAGGGCATATTTTTCATCTCTTGGATGCTGTAATTACAATTTCTGAAATCTCAATTAAAAGTAACAATATCAATCATTTTTGATTTTCATATTTAAAAATGGATGGGAATATATCAATTCTGCATCAATTATAGAATGTGGACAAGTGACAAATAGGAAGTACTTCTGGAGGCAGATTTAATGCATTATAAATGGGAAATTCAAGTTAAATCTTAAAATCCTAGTCCAGAAATTATTAGTGGAAAGACCTGTGCTTAAACATATCATCAAAACATACCGCTGATTGAGGTCTTCTTTTCACTCAGAGTCTTTTGTTATACTGAATAACTCAGATAACGCAATTTTAAGAACTCAATAAAATGCATAATATAGGTATATTTACAAGACGAAAAATGTTATGTGATCCATTATTCACTTTTACAGTTGCCACATGACTTGAGTGTACATAATGAAGTTCATTTATAGCCAGTGATGATTTTAGTACTTCCAAAAAGTTAACCAGCTCATTGGTTGTAGATAGGCATAATCCAAGGCACGGACCATGCCTCTATGTAGTATTCCAATGAGTATCCAAACATGCATCTTTAGTCCAGTGACATTGACAGAGCATAACATCTTCTTTATTGAATAATGAGCAAAAACAGGTTTTAAAAGAGTGACATCATAAAATAATGTATGCAGCATCATTGTATGATGTCACCTTGTTGCAACATGTTTTACTCAATATTCAAAAAAGAAGAACGGGTGCGCACACTCCCCAGGTCTTAAAGGGGCAGTGCATGCACATGGTAAATGAACCCAGCAACCGCTGAGAGGCATTAACTTAAATGTGCATTCACCTGCAAGGTGTATCCCAGCCAATAGCTGGCAGACATCTTGTATAAAAGGCATCCATTTCTACTGGGAGGTGCCTGAGCAACACCTATAGTTCTGTTAGGTGGTCAGTGGTAGCTGTTTGTTGCCAGGTCCCCTTTGCCTAGTCTGTTAGTGTCCCATACCCCGTATCCCTTTATCCCACTAGTCCGCTATAGTTAACTTATTTCCTGTAGCCGCTTCGGTGGTGGCGGTACCTGTTTTCCATGCTGGAGGCTGAATACCCTGGCCGGAACTGTGAACTTATCCCTGTGGCTGCCCTGTCTGCACATGGAGAATCTGTCCCAGTGGCCATACTGTGTGATCTTGTCCCAAGTGGACGTTCTGTCTGAACTTGTTCCGTTAGGCCATCCTCTTTGAACTTGTCCCATGTGGCCATCCAACTTTGTCCGAGTATCTGAAGTGACTTCTTTGTGCCTTTGGAGTCAACAGCCACTGCCGGATGTCACCCTGGAGTGGTATCCTGCAGCTACCTGCCGTACAAGTCTGACCTCACCACTAGAGGATATAGTGAACACCTAGGTAGCTGCTTAGTCATGCCCTTCCAGGTTAAGTCTGGCCTGTGGCACAGTGGGTCCACAAACCATGTGCACCACCTATGAGCTTAACTGATAGCCATGAGTCCTAAATCTGTTGTGACCTTGAAGCTTTGAAAGTGTCCTAAAATGCATATAATACTGTGCAGAGTTCTTATAGTAATATTTTTTCTGATATTTACTAGTGATGAGCGAATATACTCGTTACTCGAGATTTCCTGAGCACGCTTGGGTGTCCTCTGAGTATTTTTTAGTGCTCGGGGTTTTAGTTTTTAGCGCCGCAGCTGAATGATTTACATCTGTTAGCCAGCATAAGTACATGTGGGGGTTGCCTGGTTGCTAGGGAATCCCCACATTTACTTATGCTGGCTAAGAGATGTAAATCATTCAGCTGCGGCGCTAAAAACTAAATCTCCGAGCACTAAAAAATACTCGGAGGACACCCGAGCATGCTCAGGAAATCTCGAGTAACGAGTATATTCACTTATCACTAATATTTACGCATTTTCTTCTATTGCCATCATGTTCGTGCACTTCTAATATCCACTGCGGACAAAAGTGTTGCTATTCAGAGTATCTAAAGGAAATCTTTACTAGCATGTTGGTAGATATATTTGTTTAATTAGTACATTTCACCTAGAGGTTGAGTTTTAGCAATGTTTAGCACTTTTGATTTGTACAGTAATGTACAGTGCTAATCTATTGACTTTCAAGGTGGTTTGGTGTCTATTAAGAAAGGTTTCTTTTGAAAACAATTTAGTATTTTATAGCTGTGTTTAGTTCCTACATTTATGTTGCCCAAGGGTTACAGGATGTACGGCTGTGTGTTATTGAATATCAAGGTGTTTTGTTCTCCATTATTCAAAGTGTTCCATTTCCTCTTGAAAGCCTGTTAACAAAGATGTCCTTCTACTGTGAAGGAACATATTGATTGTGCATTGCTTACAATGTACATGTTGCATTGTGTATTTCCATCTTTGGATCTAACTGAGCTATTAACAGACCTTTTACTGAATGCATTTTTGTCTTGAATATGATGTGATGAAGATTTGCTGCAGGCTATAAAGCTGTTTTTATTGGACTATAGTCATATTGCATATAGCCAGAGAATGTTATATAATGATCTATATACTGTAGAAGTAAACTCTTCGCAAGAAGCATGACCTGAAAATTATTTTTACAAAAACATTATCTTATGTGTCATTATTACAATAACAAGTGTCCAAACAAGCCTATCAATACAATCAATGCTAACTCTGTTGCCAAGGGTACAGCATAATCTGAAAACATAACACTTATTGCCAATAATTATTTGTTTTGCTTTTCAAATGTCTTCAATAAGATGATGCTTCTTAGGAAACAATAACATGAAAAAAGTCAATATTACTTACAACAATCGCCATGGTATTTCCTCTTCTGACATGCTACTCTGATTCACATTACAATTCACATGTAAAAAAAATAATAAACTAAATGAAATCTACATTTTTCAAGTTCCTAGTATAATTTATTTTCCTCTCCTGAGAGTAATTGACTTAGCAGATGTGTGGGGCATGGTCCGCTTTATTTCTGACTTGGAATTTGTAAACTAATCCTAATCTATTAAAAGTACCAGAGAACATCACATAGTTAAAAGAGGTTGCCTTTCTTAGAAAATCCCTTTACATATGTCGTAATCAGGGCCGTATTTAGAGTTTCTGCTGCCCTAGGCACTTTTGTCCTGCCTCCCCCATTGGTGAGTATGACACTATCGGCAGTGACTTTGGCAAAAATCGCTGATGTGAAAGTAGCCTTTCGCAGCAGATCTGGCAGTTTTTCCACATCTGCCGCGTAACGGATCACTTATGGCAACACTGCGTTTGGCCTCATTCATTCCCTATGGGACTTGTGGAGATGTGTGGCACTTGCGGTTTTGCCACGATCCAGCAAATGCGGTGCTTGCAGCAATTGAAAAAATATGCTGCTAGCAGTGTTTTTTGTCTCACTGCAAGTGCCGCACATGTCCGCAAGTAGCCATCACTACCTGTCCCTGCACCTTGCTAGCTCATCCTTAACCATCCCAATCTGACCTAAAACTACACCATAAAGTTTTAGAAAAGCTATTTATTACCTGACATATTCCTATGACAATGAGGGCTCCGGGCTACGGCGTACACTGGGATGGGCAGTCTCCGGGTCTCCATTCTCTCTCTGTGTACACCCTCAGTCCCTGCCTCACTGCCTGTGCTGCACTGTGTATAAAGGCACGGATGATTGACCTCGTGGAGATCAAAACATCCAACACCGCGGAGACACCATCACGTGTTTCTCAACGCAGTGATCCAGAACACTGCCCCCAAATATGCAAATGCACTTAGAGGAGCTGCGAAGACACCATCACGTGTTTCTCAACGCAGGCAGTGAATAGCCAGGCCTTTCCCCGGGAAGGAATAACCAAGGGAAGGGCAGCATCCAATAAAGGAAAACATCCAATAAAGGAAAACCACCTATGCCAAGCATGGTATCCATCCACAGACAGCTGTTTCGGGGTTTTTGCCCCTCATCAGTGTGGAGTAGGAAACTGGCTATCAGGAGCAGTGCCTAGTAGAAAGTCTATAAAGGCACGGATGATTGAACTCGTGGAGACCAAAACATCCAACACCGCGGAGACACCATCACGTGTTTCTCAACGCAGTGATCCAGAACACTGCCCCCAAATATGCAAATGCATGTAGAGGAGCTGCGAAGACACCATCACGTGTTTCTCAACGCAGGCAGTGAATAGCCAGGCCTTTCCCCGGGAAGGAACAACCAAGGGAAGGGCAGCATCCAATAAAGGAAAACATCCAATAAAGGAAAACCACCTATGCCAAGCATGGTATCCATCCACAGACAGCTGTTTCGGGGTTTTTGCCCCTCATCAGTGTGGAGTAGGAAACTGGCTATCAGGAGCAGTGTCTAGTAGAAAGTCTATAAAGGCACGGATGATTGACCTCGTGGAGACCAAAACATCCAACACCGCAGAGACACCATCACAGCTGTCTGTTAATGGATACCATGCTTGGCATAGGTGGTTTTCCTTTATTGGATGTTTTCCTTTATTGGATGCTGCCCTTCCCTTGGTTGTTCCTTCCCGGGGAAAGGCCTGGCTATTCACTGCCTGCGTTGAGAAACACGTGATGGTGTTTCCACAGCTCCTCTACATGTGCTGCACTGTGCACAGACATCCCTCCACCGGACCCAGTAATCACCACTCGCAGTAGCATACCAGCAGAGGTGTATCTAGGTTTTCTGGCACCCGTGTCAAGAATTCATTTTGGCGCCCCCCCAAGTACATATGCGATTTGCACACTTAGTCATGTACCCACAAGCTCCTCTCCCTAATGCTCTCAATGGTCAGTGAAAAACAGAGAAGCAGAAGAGAAGCTCATTGTCACAGGACCACAAGTATGAAAATCGTATATGGGTGAAGCGTCCATGTGATGACTACTGGAACCTGCAGAGCTGAATGCTGGCATCGCAGGCTTCTGAATTCTCACAAGTAATGCACTGCACACTTTTAGGATTCTCCCTTGCCAGTGGACAGTCATGTCAGCACAAGCATGCGATTTGTATACCTCTGACCATATTCTCACTAGATGTGCCCGGCCTCGCTCAGTTAATTTTCATTGGGTGAGGCCTCACTTGTCTAGTCAGCGCACGACTGCATGTATTTAAATCTCCAGCATGAGAGAATCCTGACAGCTTGCACTGTGCACTGTGAGAATTCAGAAGTCTGCAGTCACAATGAATGACTGCAGACTCATTACAAACCTGGACATTCCCTTTAATGCTCCTAACATAAATAAAAACATGAGAATTAGTTAGTATCAAAAATAAGATTTACATCCAGGTACCTTATTGATAACGTCTTCTCTGGAATCATTCTCCTTCTTTTCTTCATCTTGTACAGACCCCATGATGAGTTTTCTCATCCACAGCTCGTCTCTGCAGACTTCCATCTTCTCCTCTCTTTTGTAGAAAATCTCCACATGATGCCCTTAAAGATAGAAGTGACATTATAATGCTCCTGAATAAAAAAAAGTCCCACTATATTGTCTGCACAAAATATGACCCCCACACTGTCTCTCTTATGGTACATGCTCTTTACACTGACCTCTCCTTTCCATACTGGCCCCCTCTTCACACTGTCCTTTCATAATGTGTCCCCTCTATAGGGCCCAGTATTTATACTGTACTCACAATCTCCCTTCTTAGTATACTGTCCTGGATGTGCCCTTACACTGTCCCTCCAAGCTACGCCCCCACTACTCAGTTTCTATTCTGTGCCCACTCACTTTTCTACCCCCATACCGTCTCCTCACACTATTCCTATCCCTCCTCATACTGTCTCCTCTCACATCCCCCTGTTCACCATACTGTCTCCTCATATATTTACCCCATCACTTTCTATACTGCCTGTCTGCTCACCTGACTCCCCATACTGTGTCTGCACACATCCCATCACCTTCACTCCCCATACTCTGTCCACATACATTTTTCACATCACTACTCATACTGTGTCCACATACACTCCCCGTTCGCTCCCCTTAGTGTCTACACCCATCCCCCCATACTGTTTCCCTAATATATGCCCCCCATTTCCCCATACTGTTTTCTCATGTATGCCCCCCATTCACCAGTACTGTTTCCCCATACATGCCCTCATTCATCCATAGTGTTTCCTCATACATGCCCCCACTCCCTAGTACTGTTTCCTCATACATGCCCTCATTCCCCCATACTGTTTCCTCTTATATGCCCCCATCTCCCCCTTTGCTCTTTATTTTGTGTCCTCAAATCTCCCCCACACATTAAATCCCCCATCCCCACTACAAATCTCCCCACACACAATAAATAACCACATCTCCACTCCAAATCTCACCCTACACATTAAACACCCCATCCCCACTCCAATTCTCCCCATACACATTAAAAACCACATCCCCACTCCAAATCTCCCCACACATAATAAATCCACCCATCCCCACTCAAATTCTCCCCACACACAATAAATTCCTCCATCCCCACTCCAATTCTCCCCACACATAATAAATCCCCGCATCCCCACTCAAATTCTCCCCACACATAACTAAATTCCCCTGTTCTCACTCAAATTCTCCCCACACATAATAAATCCCCCCATCCCCACTCACTTTGTCCCCCCATGCAATCAATCTTCGGTGTCTTCAGCTCCACTGGAGCACTTACCACCAGTGTTCGCCTCAGCAGTGTGAGTGAGCGACATCAGCAGCATGACCACATGATCTGATCACGCTGCTAGCGTCGCTCTGACCCGGCAGTCAGTGCCTCAATTTAACTCACTTTTGTAAGGTGCAAGTACAATTGATCCCTGGGCAGGGGCGGACACAGACAGCTTGGGGCCCCTGTGCAAAATATGTGTATGGGCCCCCTACTTTTTTGGTGACAAAGCTATATACACTACCGTTCAAAAGTTTAGGGTCAATTAGAAATGACCTTATTTTTGAAAGAAATGCACAGTTTTTTCCAATGAAGCTAACATTAAATGATTTAGAAATACACTCTATACATCCAAGTTTGAGGTGTTTGGATCACACAGAAAAACATTTGTGAGATGCAGAACAACTGAGTGCCTGACACCATCTGTCAAGCATGGTGGAGGTAATGTGATGGTCTGGGGTTACTTTTGGGCTGGAAAAGTGGAAGATTTGTACAAGGTAAAAGGGATATTGAATAAGGAAGGCTATCACTCCATTTTGCAATGTCATGTCATACCCTGTGGACAGCGCTTGATTGGAGCCAATTTCATCCTACGACAGGCCAATGACCCAAAGCACACCTCCAACTTATGCATGAACTATTTAGGGAAGAAGCAGGCAGCTGGTATTCTCTCTGTAATGGAGTGGCCAGCGCAATCACCAGATCTCAACCCCATTGAGCTGTTGTGGGAGCAGCTTGACCATATGGTGCGCAAAAAGTGCCCATCAAGCCAAACCAACTTGTGGGAGGGATTCTGGAAGCATGGGGTGAAATTTCTCCAGATTACCTCGGCAAATTAACTGCTAGAATGCCAAAGGTCTGCAATGCCGTAATTACTGCAAAAGGAGCATTCATTGACAAAAGCAAAGTTTGAAGGAGAAAATTATTATTTCAAATAAAAAATTTTTTTTTGAACCTTGTCTTGACTAGATTTTAAATTCATTTAGCAACTCATTTAATTAATAAAAGTATCAGTTTTCATGGAAAACACAAAATTGTCTGGGTGACCCTAAACGTTTGAATGGCAGTGTATATATGTAGCCACATATACATGTGTATATATTACATAATCTACTTTATTATGTATATTGCCATCCCTTATTATACAGTGCCCTCTCTCGTTATGTACAGTACCATCCCTTACATATTGAATTATACAGAACCCTGTTTTTTATTACACACCATTCTCTCTTGTTAGCTGTATAATGCAATGATGGCTAATGGAACATGGGAAAGCTTCTTTTCTAATGGAGGAGCTGATGAACTGATCGTATGGTCACCGACTCCTCCATCAGCAGTCATTTTATATCTAAATAGAGAGGGGACTATGTTAAAGAGGGTGCTGTGAATAACAAAATTATCAATAATACACTATGTAAGAGACAGTACTGTACATAACAGCATAGGAAGCTATATAATAAGGGACAACACCATAAATAACTAGAGATGATGGTATATATAAGGGACAATGTTATATATAATAAAAGAGGAAACTATGTAACTAAGGATGGTGTTATACAGAATAAGTGAGTACACTATATACTAAGGGAATGTACAATATATAATAAGTGAGTACACTATATACTAAGGGACTGTGTTATAATTAATAGGAATGTACATTCTATACTAAGAGACTGTGTTAGACATAAGTGATAATAATGTCTTCCTCCACTTCCCCCTGTCCCTAAGTTCGTTATAAGTCCCCATTCCTCCCATCCCAATCCCCAACACCCCTCATTGTCCCCCTCCCCCGCATCCCATTACTGTCCTCTACCCCACCCCATCATTGCCCTTTCACTACCTCTATCATTGCCTTCTCCACCACCACCCCATACTTGCGGCCGACCCGGACTTAAAAAAATAAAAATAACTTGCTCAGGTGCCGCCCCCCGCATCCTGGTGCCCTAGGCACATGCACTCAAGTGCCTAGTGGCAAATACTGGTCATAATAGGCATCGGATGTAGTTATACAATTGATTTAATGATGCAAGAATAAATATGTTTGCATACACAATCGCTAAATGATGTAATACAGCATACTTAAAGGGGTAGTGTCAAGTTATTATATACCTTTAATTAGTCAAATATCCTAAAAATAAGCAAGTCTGCAATTGTCTATCTGTTGTTATTCTCCTGCTATGGGAGCTTTTATCTTTCACAGTGTACAGCTGGCCTCCATGGAGCTCAGCCATTATTACCTGCCCAATCCCTGACTGAAAGTTGGCAGTAATTACATTCAGGAGAGAAGTTAACTCCTAACATACCAACCGCCTTTCTCTTGAACATTCATTTGTATACAGCAGTAATCTACTATCCTGCCACACTTTCTGAGAGTGTTACTGCAGAATTTGTGCTGAGATTTATAGTTCTACTAACACTGCATCTCTGCTGCTTACCAGAAATGTCATTCAAGGAGAAATTACAACCTTGCCAGAAGCCAGGAAATAATGAGACTGTTTAGCTCTGAGCTTCTCAATAAACACCTTCAAAATACGCCTTTAAGTGAAAATCATAACAAAAATATACAAAAAAACAAAACAAAGCAATACGCAGATGAACCACTCATCGCATTTCCTCTCTGGCTAAAAACGGGTTTCTGAAGAACAAGCCCTTTAAACTCCCAGAATCCATCTGTTAATGCTTCAGAATTTAGTTTTTCTTTGGCTTTCTGCCAATTCCCTGTTTTCTACTGTAATAATAGACAGGCTAGCATAGTATTACGATACATTTTTCAAATGACAAACTTAATTCAATACAACTGACATGGACAGTTTTGCTGCATCTGCACTACTCAAATAGGCTGTTATATAATTAGAAAGCATTTTCCTGCCACATTAAATCTCAGTTTTATTAATATTCTTTGTTCAACAAATGGAGATTAAAGTCAAGAATAATAAAGTGAATTAGTCACTGATGCTATACACGAGAGAATAGATGAAAACTGATTGGTCAAAATTATTGTTAGATTCATACCTTTGAGCAAAGTAGGCCTATAATAATGTTGTGGATATATGGATAATTTTACATAAAGGGGCAGGGAAATTTCGACAATTTTTTTTAAATTTTTTACAGTGAATCACTAAATGACATATAGAGTGGCATATAAAAGTTTGGGCACCCCTGGTCAAAATTACTGTTACTGTGAACAGTTAAGCGAGTTAAAGATGAAATATTCTCTAAAAGGCCTAAAGTTAAAGATGACACATTTTCTTTGAATTTTAGGCAAAAAATATATAAATACAGGGTGGAGCGCGGTAATTTGCTGATTTGGGAATGAAATAAAAAAATTATGATCATTAGAAAAATTTATTTTATATTTTAATTATACTGAACAGTAATGGAATTTTTAAATTACATGGTTTTAAATAGTGTATCTGGCAAATGTCGACCTTCGCTATCCACATACTGCTGCATACGTTTTCTGAAGTTTTCATGAACTCTAACAAGCATGTCCACTGGTATTCTGCCAATTTCAGCTTCAATATTGTTCCTTAGGTCTTCCAAGGTGTTGGGACGGTTGATATACACCTTAGACTTCAGGTAACCCCAAAGGAAAAAATCGCATGGGGCTAAATCTGGTGAGCGTGCTGGCCAGTTCACATCTCCCCTCAAAGAGATAAGCCGTCCAGGAAACATTTGCCTCAAACAATTCATGGTAACCCTCGCTGTGTGTGCAGTGGCACCATCCTGTTGGAACCATGTATCCTCTAGTTCCATTGCCTCAAGAGCCGGCTGAAAATAATCCTGTATCATAGACAAGTACCGTTCGGAGTTCACAGTTATGGCACGACCATTATCCTGAAAAAAGTAAGGACCAATGATGCCTACTCGTGCTCGTGATATGGCGCACCACACAGTGACGCGGTCCGAATGCAGAGGTCTCTCGTGAACTTCTCTGGGGTTTGTTTCACTCCAGTAACGCATATTTTGTTTGTTTACACACCCACTGAGGTGAAAATGTGCCTCATCAGAAAAAAACACAATTGCGTCACGGGGTATCGTTGCTAACATGTCTTCACAAGAGGTCCGCCGTGTCAAATAGTCCCATGCTGACAAATGTTGGACCACGCACATTTTATACGGGTAAAAATTCAGTTCATCATGAAGAATCCAGTGGAGAGAACGTCTTGAAATGCCAAGAGCAAATGATTGCTTCCGAGCAGAGCGTTTCGGAGATTGCAGTACTGCTGCTCTAACTCTCTCGATGTTTTGTGGTGTTGTAATCCTTCTCTCAGGTCCCCTTCATACACATGACACATTCCCTGCTGTTCTGAATGCATTCACCCAATTTACAATTGATTGCCGTCCAGGAACACGTCCGCGTGGAGGAACAGCGAATTGTAAACGAAAAGCACGCTGCACTGCAATGATCGAGTGGGCATTTGAAAAATACGCTTCAACACAAAATGACCTCTCCTCACGTGTCCACTGCATGATGGCAACTGAAAGGCAGAGGAATACAAATCTCCCATCAGCCACTGTAAGCCACACCCACTCTCCCCTCTCTTCGACCGACAGTGCCACCACAGCATGCAGTGCAAAAAAGCAAAATACCGCGCTCCACCCTGTACATATATTGTCATTTTTAAAATTACAAAAAGGAAAATGGGCCAATGCAAAATGTTGGGCACCCTTTGAGTTTTGTGTGCACAGATAACTTTTACAAAGGTTTCAAACTTTAATTAGCTTGTTAGGTTTATGGCTTGTTCACTATCTTCATTAAGAAAGGCAAGGCGATGCAAATTTCCCATCTTTATAAAAACCCAGCCTCCTCTAGACTTGTGCCAAAAGACATCAGCCATAGGTTCTGTTAAGCAGCTGCCTAGCACTCTGAAAATGAAAATGGTGGAGGCCTACAAAGCAGGAGAAGGCTATAAGAAGACAGCAAAGCGTTTTCAAGTTGTCATTTTCTCAGTTCAACATGTAATAAAGAAATGGCAATTAACAGAAAAATTGGAGGTCAATATAAGGTCTGGAAGACCAAACAAAATTTCAGTGAGCGCTGCTTGTAGGATTTCTAGAGAGGCAAATCAGTACCCCCTCTTCACTACAAAAGGCCTTCGGAAAGATTTAGCAGACTCTGGAGTTGTTGTACAGACTGAAGATATGGATGAACTCTTTTTACATCAGATATCTCTGTCCTCAAAAAAGTACAACATAGTGATCATGGGAGATTTTAACTATCCAGATATTTGTTGGGAATCTCTCTAAAGCGAAAGTAATGAGTCCAGAAAATTCTTATCTTCTCTTGCTGACAACTTTATCTTTCAAAAGGTAGAAGAGAGAGCAAGAGGATCTGCAATCTTGGACCTAATTCTTACCAACATGGAGGAAATGGTTGAGCAAGTAAAGGTGGCTGGGAAATTAGCAGACAGCGATCATGCTATCTTTACATTTTTGATTACAAAAGGAGGAAGACCAGTGAGAACTTTAAAGTTAAACTTAAGAAAGGCAGATTTTAATGGACTCACAAAGAGGGTAGGAAAGGTCTAATGGCTGAATGTTCTAATGGACAGAATGTTCAAGAAGGATGGGAGTTTTTGCTAAATGAAATTCTCACAGCACAATCAGTAACACTTCTGAAAAGAATTGGAAGCATTTTGTCACGACTCTGTTGTCAGGGGTACTGAGACAAGGGCCTCCTTCCCTTTCCTTAACGCTAGGGGAACCGTAGCTGGACCTATTACCTGGATTACTTCTGACGGTAAAGTCTGATTGGTATATTATGGTGTACTAACAAGGTAATATGAACAGGGGTAACGAAAAATACCAATCATACAAATATACTTACACATTCAACAGAGGAATGCATTGGGGATTGGAGGATGGGGTAAACCAAATTGGGAGAAGAAAGGGAATTATCACACACTCAAAACCTAGCAGCAGTCACAGATAAATCCACCAAACGCCTTCTCCAATAATAACCAACAACCTACAGTCATGCAGCCTAAGCTAATTCTGACAGTGAGTGCTAGTCAGGGCCCAGTTTACATAGAAGGTGGGAGTGGCGAACAGAGCACAGTTGAGAGCCTTAACGTAGGAAAGCTTTCAGAAGCTCTCAATTGAGCATAGTAACCCCTGCACTGCTAAAATAAACTTACATAATTTAATATGAAGGTGAAGTGCTTCTAATCAGTGCAGGAGTAGAATAGATCAGACACTGAGGTCTTCTGGTTCCTCTCTGTTGTGGTAAACCTGTGACACATTTTAAAGTGACCAGAATGCATGAACACAGAACTTAATCACTTATTTAGAAGGAAAAAAATAAATATACTGTATATTAAATAGTAAGAGGGGAGCATATCTAAAGAAGAATATAGTGTTATTGGCAGGGAATACAGGCCAAGCATTAGAAAAGCTAAATCCAGTAATAAAGTGAGGCTTGAAAAGGAGACCAAAAGCAGATAAAATAGGATTTGGGGGTATGTCAAATGCAAAAGAAAAGTGAAAGATGCTACAGGATTTTTACAGGATGAAAAGGGTGATGTGGCGAAAAACGATCTTGAGAAGGCAGAATTTTTAAATTCCTATTTTGCATCTGTGCTCTCTAAGAAAGTAATTGTAATATAAACTGATCTTTATGGTAACATCGAAGGAATAAAAGAAACCACACTATCTATAAACAGAGAGATGGTGAGGGAACACTTAGCTAAGTTAAATTAATTTAAACCTACGGGTCCAGATTAATTATATCCTAGGTTACTGAGTTAGCAGAGGAAATAGCAGAACCACTAGCCAGAATCTTTGAAAAATCCTGAAGAACAGAAGTCCCAGAAGATTGGAGAAGGGGAATTGTTGTCCCTATCTTCGAAGATGAAAAGAAGATGGAGCTCAGAAATTACAGGCCAGTGAGCCTTGCTTCTATTCCAGGAGAATATTTGAACAAATTATTAAACAGCATGCATGTAAGTACTTGGATAAGAATTCAGTAATTAATCAAAGCCAGTATGGGTTTGTAGCAAACAAGTCATGCTAGACTAATCAAATTTCCTTCTATGATGGAATCACTGGATCAGGGAAATACGGAAGATATAGTATGTCTCAACTTCAGCAAAGCATTGCATAAAGTATCTCATACTATCCTTATCAAAAAGATGACCAAGTATGGTATTCACAATGCTACGGTTAGGTGGATTCATAACTGGCTCAGTGATCATACTCAATGAGTGGTGATAAATGGTTGCACATCCAATTGGAAGAGTGTTTCAAGTGGAGTTCCAGAAGGCTCTGACCTGGCCCCAGTGCTGTGCAACATTTTTATAAATGATATAAATAAGAGAACTGAAGGAAAACTAATCAAATTTGCAGACAATGCAAAGCTAGGAGGGATAATTAACACTAAAGAAGACAAAGAAAGGATGCAGTTGGATCTAGATAAGCCTGAACAATGGGCAGTGACTAATAGAATGGTATTTAACAAGGAGAAATACAAGATTCTACATCTGGACAAGAAAAACAAAAATTATATCTAGAGAATGGGAGGAATAGAACTGAGCAACAGCAAATGTGAAAAATACTTGGGTATAGTAATAGATCACAGACTGCACATGAGCCAACAGTGTTATGCAGCCACAAAAAAGGCAAACACAGTTCTAGGATGTATTAAGAGAAGCATAGAGTCTAGATCACATGAAGCAATTATCCACATCTATACCTCCTTGGTCAGACCTCATGTAGAATACTGTGACCAGTTCTGGGCAACACATTTTAAAAAATGGAGCAATTTCATAGAAGAGCTACCAGAATCATGAGTGAAATGGAAGGTATGCTCTGTGAGGAATGATGAAAGGATCTGGGAATGTTTAGCTTGCAAAAAAGAAGGCTAAAAGGGGACTTAAAAGCGGTCTTCAAATATCTGAAGGGACATCACAGTGTAGAGGGATCATCCTTATTCTCAATTGCATATGGAAACACAAGAAGCAGAAGCAATGGAATGAAGCTGAAAGGGATAAGGCTAGGTTCCCAATGCGTTAGCGCAATCCGTTTAGCGCATAGCGCTAACGCAATGTATTTTTTTGGGTCGTGTTTAACGTCCCCGCTAGCGCAGATCCCCGATCTGCAAGAGCGGGGAATGAACCTAGGGCGCGCCACAAAAGAACGGCACATCGCTAGCGCGTGCCAAAAATGGCACGCGCTAGCGATGTGCGTTAACATTGCTGCCAATGGGTGCGCTAACGGACGCGTTGCACAGCATTAATTTCGCCGTGGAACGCTGTCCGTTAGAGCTGTCCCATTAATGCAATGGGAACCTAGCCTAAGATATAGATTAGATATTAGAAATGTCTTTTTCACGGGATTTGGATGTTTCGCCCCCAGCAGTTCGCCCCCAGCAGTTCACCCCCAGCAGTTCGCCCCTGGGTACATTTCGCCCCCGAACATTTCGTCCCTAGCATTTGGCCCCAGGATGTTTCGCCCCCGCACATTTGACCCCCGCACATTTTGCCCCCAGCAGTATGCCCTTGGGTACATTTCGTCCCCGCACATTTCATCCCCAGCATTTGGCCCCCAGGATGTTTCGCCCCTGGCAGTTCACCCCCAGCAGTTCGCCCCCGGATGTTTGTACTTTTCGACCCCAAATATTTCATCCTCAGCATTTGGCCCCCAGGATGTTTCGCCCCCGCACATTTCACAATTTTTTGCATTTTTTTCCGGAGGTTACCAATGCAATAATATAGTTGAAATCGACAAAAAATATGCAAAATTAATGAACATGCTGTGTTTTTTACCGTGATGCGTTTTTTTTTACAGAAAAAATGCGACGTGTACAAAATTGCAGAATGCATTATAAATTCCGAGTGTGCTCCATTAATAACCACCCTTTGTTTCCTATCCCTGAGCCAGCTCTCAACCCACTTGCACATATTTTCCCCTATCCCCATTATTCTCATTTTACGTATCAACCTTTTGTGTGGCACCGTATCAAAAGCTTTTGAAAAGTCCATATACACTACATCCACTGGGTTCCCTTGGTCCAATCTGGAACTTACCTCTTCATTGAAACTGATCAAATTAGTCTGACATTAACGGTCCCTAGTAAACCCGTGCTGATACTGGGTCATGAGGTTATTCCTCTTCAGATACTCCAGTATAGCGTCCCTTAGAATGCCCTCCAGGATTTTACCCACAGTAGAGGTTAAGCTTACTGGCCTATAATTTCCGAGTTCAGTTTTTGTTCCCATTTTGAATATTGGCACCACATTTGCTATACGCCAGTCCTGTGACACAGACCCTGTTATTATGGAGTCTTTAAAGATTAAAAATAATGGTCCATCAATGACTGTACTTAATTCCTGCAGTACTCGAGGGTGTATCGCATCCGGGCCCAGAGATTTGTCAATTTTAGTGATTTTTAGACGCCGCCGCACCTCCTGCTGGGTTAAGCAGGTGACATTTAATTGGGAATTTTTATCACTAGACATTTTGTCTGCCATGGGATTTTCTTGTGTAAATACTGATGAAAAAAAGTCATTTAGCATATTGGCTTTTTCCTCATCCTCATCCACCATCTCACCCAGACTATTTTTAAGGGGGCCAACACTATCATTTTTTAGTTTCTTACTATTTATGTAGTCAAAGAATATTTTAGGATTATTTTTACTCTCTCTGGCAATGAGTCTCTCTGTCTCAATCTTTGCTGCCTTGATTTGCTTTTTACAGAATTTATTTAATTTTCTGTATTTATTTAATGCCTCCTCACTACCTACTTCCTTTAATTCTCTAAATGCTTTCTTTTTGACACTTATTGCGCCCCTTACAGCTCTATTTATCCATATTGGTTTCCTCCTATTTCTAGTATGTTTATTCCCATACGGTATATACTGTGCACAGGTCCTATCCAGGATGCTAATAAACGTCTCCCATTTTCTTTGTGTATTTTTGTGTCTCAGGACATCGTCCCAGTTAATTGCACCAAGATCCTCTCTCATCCATTGGAAATTTGCCCTCCTGAAATTTAGTGTCCTTGTAACCCCTCTACTACACATCTTTTTAAAGGATACATGAAAACTTATTATTTTGTGATCGCTATTTCCCAAGTGACCCCCAACCCTTATATTTGATATGCGGTCTGGCCTGTTGGTTAATATTAGGTCTAGCAGTGCTCCCTTTCTTGTTGGGTCCTGAACCAGTTGTGAAAGGTAATTGTCTCTCATAGTTGTCAAAAACCGAATACCTTTGCTGGAACTGCAGGTTTCTGTTCCCCAATCTAGTTCAGGGTAGTTGAAGTCCCCATTGTCATGATCCAGTTCTGAGATTATGTTCAGCTCTCTTGTCTCTGGACTGGTCATGTGGGAGTTAATCCTCTCTGCCTCACCCTGGAGCTGGCTGTGCTATTTAAGTCCTCTGCAGCCTGGGGGCCAGTGTCAGCTATAAGTTCATCCTGCACTGTTTGAGCTCCTGACCTGGATCCCTGTTCTAAGTGTTCCTCTTTGCCTCTGACTGACTGCACCCGTTTGTTACTTGTTCTGACCTTTGGCCTGTACCCCGACTCTGTCTTACGCCTCACGTTTTGGTTACCACGTTCCCGGTAGGTTCTGACATCTTGCTTGCCCTCGACGATTCTCTGCTCGCCCCTTCTGTACCGCGCTGCTTTCTCCGTGTATGACCTTGGCTTGTTTCATGTCCCTTTCATTACCTGTGACACCTGTGTTGTTGTTCAGTGTAGCTGTGCTGTGTGTGCAGCCTCCTTTCCTTATCCAGCACCCCCTGGTGGAGATTGCTCCATACTGCACTGCAGCAGCACATCACATCCATAATAATGACTTCTCCTTGAGTCGCAGCTTCATCTATTTGCTTTATGAGGATATTCTCCATTGCTTCCACTAATTTTGGAGATTTATAACAAACCCCTATCAGTAATTTATTATTTTTCCCCCTCCCCTTATCTCCACCCACAGGGATTCTACATTTTCATTAAATTCACCTATATTATCGCGCAGGATGGGTTTTAAGGACGATTTTACATACAGACACACCCCTCCCCCTCGCTTATCTGTACGATCATTTCTGAACAGGCTATAGCCCTGCAAGTTAACAGCCCTGTCATGGCTCTCATCCAGCCACGCTTCAGATATCCCCACCATGTCATAATTATGCTCCAACAACATTAGTTCTAATTCGTCCATTTTGTTGGCGAGGCTTCTGGCATTAGTATACATGCACTTTATGTTCCTCTCTGTACTTCTATTTCTTAAATTATTAACTGTTCTGACCCCACCCCCCATGCCACCGCCACCCCCAACTTCCTTATTTGCGCCCAGGTCTCTGTCTGCACTATCTTCCCCTCCTATAAAATGAATACCCTCCCCCCAATTCCTAGTTTAAACACTCCTCCAACCTTCTAGCCATTCTCTCCCCCAGCACAGCTGCACCCTCCCCATTGAGGTGCAGCCTGTCCCTAGCGTAGAGCCTGTAGCCAACTGAGAAGTCGGCCCAGTTCTGCAGGAAACTGACACTAAACTCTGCAGGTTAATCAATACAGAGGAGGACAATTTTATATTACAGGATGATTTATGTAAACTAGAAGCTTGGGCTGATAAATGGCAAATGAGCTTTAATGGGGATAAATGTAAGGTCATGCACTTGGGTAGAAGTAATAAGATGTATAATTATGTGCTTAATTCTAAAACTCTGGGCAAAACCGTCAATGAAAAAGACCTGGGTGTATGGGTGGATGACAAACTCATATTCAGGGGCCAGTGTCAGGCAGCTACTACAAAGGCAAATAAAATAATGGGATGCATTAAAAGAGGCATAGATGCTCATGAGGAGAATATAATTTTGCCTCTATACAAGTCACTAGTTCGACCACACTTAGAATACTGTGCACAGTTCTGGTCTCCGGTGTATAAGAAAGACATAGCTGAACTGGAGCGGGTGCAGAGAAGAGCGACCAAGGTTATTAGAGGACTGGGGGGTCTGCAATACCAAGATAGGTTATTACACTTGGGGCTATTTAGTTTGGAAAAACGAAGACTAAGGGGTGATCTCATTTTAATGTATAAATATATGAGGGGACAGTACAAAGACCTTTCTGATGATCTTTTTAATCATAGACCTGAAACAGGGACAAGGGGGCATCCTCTGCGTTTGGAGGAAAAAAGGTTTAAGCATAATAACAGACGCGGATTCTTTACTGTAAGAGCAGTTAGACTATGGAATTCTCTGCCATATGATGTTGTAATGAGTGATTCATTACTTAAATTTAAGAGGGGACTGGATACCTTTCTGGAAAAGTATAATGTTACAGGGTATATACACTAGATTCCTTGATAGGGCGTTGATCCAGGGAACTAGTCTGATTGCCGTATGTGGAGTCGGGAAGGAATTTTTTTCCCCAATGTGGAGCTTACTCTTTGCCACATGGGGTTTTTTTTGCCTTCCTCTGGATCAACATGTTAGGGCATGTTAGGTTAGGCTATGGGTTGAACTAGATGGACATATAGTCTTCCTTCAACCTTAATAACTATGTAACTATGTAACTATGATGTAATGCATATGTATGCGTTTTTTCTGCAAGAAATCCGCATGTGTTTTTTCGCGTTGTAACCACTTTTTTTTCCAGAGCTTTCCCAATGCATTATATAGCAGTAAAAACATGAAAAAATGCAAAATTAATGAACATGCTGCGTTTTTTTACCACGACGCATTTTTTTTGCGGAAAAAAACGCAACATATGCACAAAAATTGCAGAATGCATTATAAATGATGGGATGCATATGTATGCATTTTTAAAGCATTTTTATCATGTTTTTATAGTGAAAAACATGAAAAAACATGAAAAATCATGAACGTGTGCACATAGCCTAAATGATGGGATGCATATTTATGTGTTTTTAAGCGTTTTTCTCGCATTTTTTGCACGGATTTTTTGCGTTTTTTCCGGAGGTTCCCAATGCAATAATGTAGTGGGAAATCTACAAAAAAGCTGCAAAATTAATGAATATGCTGCGTTTTTAACCACTATGCTTGCTTGGAATTGCTTGCCTGAGGAGGTGGTGATGGCGAACTCAGTCGAGGGGTTCAAGAGAGGCCTGGATGTCTTCCTGGAGCAGAACAATATTGTATCATACAATTATGTTCTGTAGAAGGACGTAGATCTGGGGATTTATTATGATGGAATATAGGCTGAACTGGATGGACAAATGTCTTTTTTCGGCCTTACTAACTATGTTACTATGTTACTATGCGTTTTTTTCACAGAAAAAACGCGACATATGTACAAAAATTGCAGAATGCATTATAAATGATGGGATGCATATGTTTGCATTTTTTAAGCGTTTTTATAGCGAAAAAACACGAAAAAAGGCAAAAAATCCTGAATGTGTGCACACAGGCTTATTAAAGTTTTGGAAAATGTCTTGTTAAAATTGCGGGCAAAATGCTATGACAGTATAATGCAATCAGTTGTAAGGTTTACAGATGGAAACAGTTGATTAAACATGTCATAAAAGTGCAGCACTCTGTACAATACTTTTGTGGCATGTGGATTGATGACGGATGGGTATTCATGAACCACAAGGACAAACTGGCGAAACATCCAAACACAAAATTCTGGGGGCAAAACAGGGTACAAACATCCGGGGGCGAATTGCTGGGGGCGAAACATTGATGACAGATGGGAATTCATGAACCACAAGGGTACAAACATCCTGGGGCGAACTGCCGGGGGAGAAACATTGATGACGGAGGGGAATTCATGAACCACAAGGGTACAAACATCCGGGGGCGAACTGCCGGGGGTGAACTGCCGGAGACAAAATTGGCGAACTGCTGGGGGCGAAATGTGTGGGGGTAAAATGCGGGGGCGAAACATCCTGGGGAGCCAAATGCTGGGGACAAAATGTGCAGGGACGAAATGTGCAGGGGTGAAATGTACCCAGGGGTGAACTGCTGGGGGCGAACTTCTGGGGGGCGAAATGTGCGGGTGCAAAACATCCTGGGGCCAAATGCTGGGGATGAAATGTGCAGGGGCGAAATGTACTGAGGGGCAAACTGCTGGGGGCACACTGCTGGGGGTGAACTGCTGGGGGCGAAACATCCTATAACCCTTTTTGACAGTGAGGGTGATCAATGAATGGAACAGGCTGCCACCAGAGGTGGTTAGTTCTCTTTCAAACAGAGGCTGGACAGACATCTGTCTGAAATGACTTAGTGAATTCTGCTCTGCATTGAGCAGGGAATTGGACACAGTGACTCTTGAGGTCCCTTCCAACTCTAACATTCTATGATTCTACTGTTCAGAGCCACTTTCACAAATTTGGCCTTCATGGAAGAGTCGTTGGAAGAAAACTTCTCCTGCCTCCTGACAAGTGGGGGCTACATGATTAATAGGGTCTTCTGATACTTTATCCAATTCTGGCCATCAGGGAGTTTCCTGCCACACTGGTGGAGCTCATTACTATCTCTACCCACATCGACCTTTGTTTTAACGAGTGGAGGTTAGAGCGGACCCAGTGTAGGCAGAGGTTCCGGTTGGCTCCTACCTTCGCCAGCCCTCTGGAATCTCCTGTTCAGGCATCCGACGCCCATGAGGCCATGGAGGTCTCTCGAGCAGGACCCAAGTCCCAGGCCGTTCGAGTACCCGTGGTTTGTAATATTTGCAAACAGTTAGGACATTATGCCAATAAATGTCCTCAGCGGTCGGGAAAACGATCACATCTAGTAACCATTGGAGGAGGTTCACTAGACACAGTGGCATTTTCCTCCAAGTTGTCCTTTAAAGGGGCAATCACTTTAGGCTCTTCCACTCTCACAGTCGAGCTTTGTGTGGACTCTGGGGCGGAGGGGATTTTTATGGCCTCTGCCTGCGCCCAGCGCCATGCCATACCCCTGGTGATGCTCGCCAGGCCAGTGGAATTGGATGGCGAACTGGCTGACCATGGACGAACCCTGTGTAATTGCCAACAGTTGGAGTGCCATATCGTGGGTGATACGAGATCCTAAAAAGACCTGTTTCAAAGTGTCCAGAAAGGGAGGAGCACTCTGCACCACACGATCATCACGCTACCACAGCAGCGTAGCCCATTCCAATGCCCTGCCCTACAAAAGGGATATGATAAATCCCACCTTAGCCCATTCCGTAGGAAAACATGCAGCCAGAAGCTCAAGAAGTATGGTGCACTGGCTCACGAATCCACGACATAGCTTACTGTCACCAGCAAACTTGTCTGGTAGTGGGAGATGGGATAACGTCAGAGCAGGGGTGGCAGAGGATAAACTGGCTGCAGCTACACTAGCAGCCTGAACAGCGACTGCGGTAACATCCACAGCTGAGGTTGTGGGCTCAAGAGCCACCAACCTACCCTCCAGCTGCTGGATGTACCGCTGTAGACGCTGATCGTCCACCATTTTCTAGCCAGACCCTGGCGCTAGTATTCTGTGAGGACTGGCGGAATGCACGAAGTTAATATGGATGTTATAATTGGTGCGTTCGCAGCCTGGGGTCCACTGTGCAGGGGACAACCTGCTGTTAGAAAATGACAGCACTATATGGTGGTATAAGTGAACTCAGTTACTTCACTGAACCAGAACATGCTGTGCCCTGTTAGCATTACAGGGGAACACAGCTCACTGCTGAGCTGATGGCAGTTAGTGGTCACGCACACAGAGAAGCACACAAAAACTCACCGGAGGTGTTGGTATACTAGGGGCTTATTTCTGCCTGGTCCCTGAATACAATCATACAGGCGTGACCACAATTAGCAAGATCATAACATGAAGTGATACTAGCGCATGGCCGTGCGGCCATGCAAACCTTTTATAGCTGCCACAGCTTCAGGACCTTCCTAGAGGACCAATAGAAGCTGATACAATACCAGAGCAACTTCAGGACCTTCCTAGAGGACCAATGGGAGCTGCAGCAGTACCTGAGCATGAGACCCCTGACCTCCAATGAGAGGTCTTACCTTGGACATGCTCAGAAGGGAAAAAGCAGGACTTAGTCCCAGAAACATCTGCTCGCCGCTGACCAGTACTGGCTACAATGGCTGAGCCTGGGAAATCAGTAGAAACCAACTGCACAGTATCAGGCTGAGCCAGACGCTGGGACTGATGTCTCCCATTGGTCTAGCCCATTTTGGCTCTCACTGAAGAGCTGGAGGAAGGTGAGCTTTAGTGCTCCTTTCATTTTGGTGCTGGTGCTGTGTGGCAGCCATTGTTGACGTGGCTTTGTGCTGGTGGGGCGGCGCAGTCTGGAGTCATGGGGGCTCAGTCTTGCAGCATGGGTGCTGGGGGGCAACAGGCCATCTGCCGTGCTGGTGCATTGCCGCTGTGGCGGTGGTCACCGCACGGCTCTGCTCCATTAGGGCGGTAGGACCCACTACGAGGTTTGCCGTGATGAGGCAGTGGGCTTCATACAGTCTGATCAGAATGTTAAACTGAAAACTTTAGATCAACGTATGATTTTTGGAGGTATGGTTAATGCTTTTTTTTTCTTTTTGGACTGACGTCTCCGCTGAACAGGTTCCACTGCAGCTGGAGAAGAATGGGAGACCTCAGAGGAGATGGCTCGAGATTCCTCCTGTGCAGAGGCGGGAACTCGACCCCTAATGGTATGCCTGCGAATAAAAGATTTCTCCACCACAGATACACCAGGCATCAGTCTGAGATAACAGACTATATTTTTTTGTGTGTTTTTTGTGAGTTTTTGAAAACAATAAAAAATGAGTAGAACAAGGCTAGCAGACAGAACTATGCAACGTATGCCTGCGAATAAAAGATTTTTCCACCACAGATACATCAGGCCTCAGCGTGACATAAAAGACTGTTTAATTTTTTTAATGTTTTTTGTGAATTTTTGAAAACAATAAAAAATGAGTAAAACAAGGCTAGCAGACAGAACTTTATCACATTACAAAAAGACATCAGAAACTAATAAATCGAGAGTCCTACTGGATTTTCAAGTTATCCACACTGGCAAATGAAAGGTTAAATGAAATAATTGAAAATCCAATATAGGGTCTCAAGTTCCTACATGAAATGGACTACTAAAATATTTGAAAACCTCAATACAAATGAGAAAATGAGAAAATGAGAAAAATTATATATGATCAGTGTGCCTTCAAAGCGAAGATTTTTCCACTACAGATACACCAGGCCTCAGCCTGAGATAACAGACTGTATAATTTTTTTTTATGTTTGTGGGTAATTTTGGAAAACAATAAAAAAAAGAGTAGAACAAGGCTATCAGCCAGAGCTATGCAACGTATGCCTGCGAATAAAAGATTTTTCCACCACAGATACACCAGCCGTCAGCCTGAGATAACAGACTGATCAAAAGGTGGCCTTAATTTTTTTGTACACACCAAAATTGTGTCAACAAGTTGGCTATGACACAAAAAAAAGGAGTACTAAAATTTAAAGATATTTTGCGCAATTATATGCGATGTGTGTGGCATATAACTCACAGTGATAAATCTAATAACTGTAGATAAATATTTTTGGGCCAGCTACAGATTTTTGGGGCAGCAAAATGGTGTCCAAAAATGTTGCAAGACACTGAAAAATATTAGATAGCACCAAAAAAAAGGACAGATTTTTTGGCACACTCACATCTGATGCCCGGGACAAAAAAAAATTAAAAATTAAATTCAAAGATTTGCACGCTCTTCTATTACAATGACCTGGCTGTAGTCTGCAGCGTGACCAAGCAAATAAATGTAGAAAAAAGGGGGCTATGCATTCCTTTAGAATAAAATGAGCAGGTATAAGCTGCAAAAAAAAGGCCACACTAGGTATAGCAGCTAGGTATATATTAAATAAGCAGCAGCAGCAGACAGTAATGGAGCTTTGAGAGATATGCAGTGAGATCTATATACTCACACACAGTGCCTGCAGGCCTTGCACTGATGTGGATATGTGCACATAGATTCCCCTGCCTACCAAGCTCTGCAATCTCAGGACCCCTGAATTAGCCCTAAAAAGGACTGTTGGTTTCTCAGGATTTGTGGACTGAACACTAGCAGACCCATACTAACTATTAAAAGGATGATTCTGAACCTATCTTGGCAGCAGCGCTCTCTACAATACCTAAGTCTGGAGCAGAATGCGTAGAGAAGGGCGGCGCCAGGTCTCTAATAAACCTGATGATGCTGTGTGGCCAGCCAATCACTATAATACCACAACAAAAATGGCTGCAGCATTAAAGTGCATGGCAGACAATCCCTGCATTCTCATAGGTGCTCTAAAGACCTGAGCTCCCACCGAATAAACCCAGAAATACTTTGTTAGGTCTCGAGTTCCCGCTTCTGCACAGGGGGAATCTCAAGCCATCTCCGCTGCGGTCTCCCATTCTTATCCAGCCGCAGTGGAGTCTGCTCAGCAGGGATGTCGGTCCCAGCGTCTTGCTCAGTCTCACTCTGTACAGAGAGTTACTGCTGCTTCTTCAGCTTCTGCCATTAAAGCCAGTGCTGGTCAGCAGCGAGCGGACTTCTCTGGGACTAAGTCCTTGTCTGCACACACTGAGCATGCCCAGGGCAAGATCTTCCGTTGGAGATCGAGGGTCATGTGCTCAGGCTCTGCAGCACATTCCATTGGTCCTCTTGGTAGGTCTTGGAAGGGCAAAGTTTCTGTGGCCACTTCCTGTGCTGCAACTATATAAACTGCGCATGACCGCACGGCCATGCGCTAGTGTACATTTGCTTACGTGTGTTTATTTTTGTGAGTGCAAGTCGTCCTGGGATACCCCTTCCCTATTGAATG
Organism: Ranitomeya imitator; assembly: GCF_032444005.1. Taxonomy (NCBI): domain Eukaryota; kingdom Metazoa; phylum Chordata; class Amphibia; order Anura; family Dendrobatidae; genus Ranitomeya; species Ranitomeya imitator. The sequence continues at coordinate 415,753,825 of NC_091285.1, read as the reverse complement.
TCTGTTTGCGGAAGGTGTATGGTTGCTATCTAGCGCCCGACTTATCCTACAGCACTAATCACACGTTACAGCGTCCAGTTGCTGTGACCGCCAGTACGGCGCCGTGCACTTCCTCTGTGCTTTCCTTACCCAAGCCTGGGTGGTTAGTGGCGTTCGTCAGTGCGGCACCGCATGCACTCTTGTGCCCTAATATTGTTATTCAGCTTCCTTACACACCCAGTTGCGGTGTTGTGCCAGCAAGGGTCTAATCGGACTTCAATCCTAGTTGGGGTTGAGTTCGCTGACTACTTGCTCGCCTTCTATGTGCGGTACCGTGATCCTGTGACGCAACAGGATCGCTTCCTTCACGCTGGGTAAAGTTTAACCCACGTGTGTATACTTATGAGTACCGCCATATAGTCTGTCATTACTTAGCAGCAGGTTCCATCTCTGCACAGTGGACCCCGGGCTGCGAACGCACCATACACTATCTGTCTTATTATTTGGTGCGTTCCGCTAGCCCTAACATTACACTAGCGCCAGGGTCTGGCTAGTAATGACGGACAAACAGCAATCCTTGCGGTATATCCAGCAGCTGGAGGGTAGGTTGGCAGCTCTTGAGAGCGCAACCTCAGCTGTGGATGTTACCGCAGTTGCTGTACAGGCTGTTAGCGTGGCTGCAGCAACCCTGTCCATTGCCACCCCTGCTCCGACATTTTCTCGCCTCCGGCTGCCAGAAAATTTTTCTGGTGATAGCAAGTTTTGTAGGGGATTTGTGAGTCAGTGCTCTATTCACCTCGAGCTCCTGGCTGCACGTTTTCCCACAGAGCGGGCTGAGGTGGGATTTATAGTGTCTCTCTTGTCGGACAGGGCGTTGGAATGGGCTACGACGCTGTGGGAGCGTGGTGATCATGTGGTGCAGAGTGCTCCGCTGCTTCTGAGCACTCTGAAACAGGTCTTTTTAGGACCTCAAGTCACCCATGATACTGCGCTCCAACTGCTGGCATTAACTCAGGGTGAGTCCTTGGTCAGTCATTTTGCCGTCCAATTCCGCACTTTAGCTACTGAGCTGGATTGGTCGGATAAAGCTCTTATCCCCATATTTTGGAGGGGCCTGGCTGACCACGTTAAGGACGCTCTGGCCACTAGGGAGATTCCTGCCACACTGGAGGAGTTAATAACTGTCTCCACTTGATTTGACCTCCGTTTTAACGAGCGGAGGTTAGAGCGAGCCCAGTGTAGGCAGAGGTTTCGGCTGGCTCCTACCTTCGCCAAACCTCTGGAATCTCCGGTCCTGGTTCCTGAGTCACATGAGGCCAGGGAAGTGTCACAAGCGGGATCTAAGTCTCGGACCGCTTGTGCACTCAAGGTCTGTCATGTTTGCCAGCAGTCAGGACATCTAGCCACCAGATGTTCTCAGCGGTCGAGGAAACGTCAGCGTCTAGTGGTAGTAGGTGGAGGTACACTAGACACGGCGACGTTTGCCTCTAAATTGTGCTTTAAGGGGACAATTACTATAGGCTCATTCTCCCACTCGGTAGAGCTCTGCGTGGATTCTGGGGCGGAGGGCAATTTTATGTCTTCTGCCTTCGCCCAACGTCACGCAATACCCCTGGTTATGCTAGCTCAACCAGTAACGGTACGAGTGGTGAATGGGTCGACACTGCCCTCACAGATAACACACCAGACCATCCCTTTTACTCTGTCCATGTCGCCATCTCATCAGGAGATTATATCTCTGCTCGTCATTCCAGAGGGAATTGATGAGGTCCTGTTGGGAATACCTTGGCTACGGTACCACTCTCCTCATATCGAGTGGTCCTCTTGCAGAATCCTGGGATGGGGTGAATCTTGTGGGGGTAGGTGTCAGAGGGAGTGCGTTCAGGTTGCTACTACAGAGGTACCCGCAGATCTTTCCTCTCTCCCCAAGCAGTATTGGTCTTGTGCAGACGTGTTCTCCAAAAAGGCGGCGGAGATCCTTCCGCCCCATCGCCCCTATGACTGTCCTATTGATCTCTTGCCTGGTGCTGAGCTTCCCCGGGGTCGAGTCTATCCGCTATCTCTCCCGGAGACGGAGGCAATGTCACAGTACATCCAGGAAAATCTGGCAAGAGGATTCATTAGGAAGTCAGTGTCACCTGCTGGGGCAGGGTTCTTCTTCGTGCAGAAGAAGAATGGGGAATTGCGTCCATGCATAGACTACAGGGGTCTTAACGCTATCACCGTTAAAAATAAGTATCCTTTGCCCTTGATATCTGAGCTCTTCGATAGGCTTCGGGGAGCAAGGGTATTTACTAAACTAGATCTGCAGGGTGCTTACAACCTGATTCGCATCCGTGAGGGGGACGAATGGAAGACGGCTTTTAACACCAGGGATGGGCACTATGAATATCTGGTGATGCCCTTCGGGGTCTGTAATGCCCCAGCCGTTTTCCAAGACTTTGTGAACGATATCTTCCGGGATATGCTTTCCACCTCGGTCGTAGTCTATCTGGATGATATTCTCATCTACTCTCCAGATATTGACTCCCACCGGAGAGATGTTTGCAAAGTCTTCGACCTCCTATGGGCAAACTCCCTCTATGCCAACTTGGAGAAGTGTATGTTTGAGCAGGAGTCCCTACCTTTCCTAGGCTACATCATCTCTGCCCAGGGATTGGCTATGGATCCTGCCAAACTACAGGCTGTGATGGACTGGCAGGAACCCCATTCTCTTAAAGCGGTGCAGCGCTTTATGGGGTTCATTAATTATTATCGCCAGTTCATTCCGCACTTCTCAACTTTGGTAGCTCCCTTGGTTGCCCTCACCAAGAAGGGGGCGAATCCCAAATTGTGGTCTGAGGAGGTCTCCAAGGCATTTAACTCTATAAAGTCACACTTCGCTAGCGCTCCCATCCTACATCGCCCCGATGTTGATAAGTAGTGTTGAGCATTCCGATACCGCAAGTATCGGGTATCGGCCGATACTTGCGGTATCGGAATTCCGATACCGAGATCCGATATTTTTGTGATATCGGGTATCGGTATCGGAAGTGTAAAATAAAGAATTAAAATAAAAAATATTGTTATATTCACCTCTCCGGCGGCCCCTGGACATCAGCGGGAGGATCCGGCGTCCGGCACGGCTTCTTTCTTCAAAATGCGCGCCTTCAGGACCTGTGGAATGACGTCCCGGCTTCTGATTGGTCGCGTGCCGCCCATGTGACCGCCACGCGACCAATCAGAAGCCGCGACGTCATTCCTCAGCTAAAGTCCTAGAATGAGCGCCTTCTAGGACCTGAGGAATGACGTCGCGGCTTCTGATTGGTCGCGTGGCGGTCACATGGGCGGCACGCGACCAATCAGAAGCCGGGACGCCATTCCACAGGTCCTGAAGGCGCGCATTTTGAAGAAAGAAGCCGTGCCGGACGCCGGATCCTCCCGCTGATGTCCAGGGGCCGCCGGAGAGGTGAATATAACAATATTTTTTATTTTAATTCTTTATTTTACACTTTAATATGGATCCCAGGGCCTGAAGGAGAGTTTCCTCTCCTTCAGACCCTGGGATCCATGAGGATACATTCCGATACTTGATGTCCCATTGACTTGTATTGGTATCGGATATCGGTATCGGCGATATCCGATATTTTTCGGGTATCGGCCGATACTATCCGATACCGATACTTTCAAGTATCGGACGGTATCGCTCAACACTATTGATAAGCCATTTATCATGGAGGTGGATGCCTCTTCTGTTGGTGCTGGAGCAGTCCTCTTCCAAAAGGATGCTCAAGGTCGGAAGCATCCTTGCTTCTTTTTCTCCAAAACCTTCTCACCAGCAGAGAGGAATTATTCCATCGGGGACAGGGAGTTGCTAGCCATGAAGTTGGCTTTCTCGGAGTGGAGACATCTCTTGAAGGGAGCATGTTTTCCCTTCCAAGTCTTCACAGACCATAAAAATTTGGTGTACCTGCAGACAGCCCAGCGGTTGAATTCTCGCCAGGCCAGATGGTCCTTATTCTTCTCCCGGTTTCATTTCACCCTCCATTTTCTTTCTGGGGAGAAGAACATTCGGGCCGACGCTCTCTCTCGCTCCGTTGTGTCATCTGCGGAGGAGGAGGAGGAGCCTCAGCTTATTGTCCCCACCGAGAGCTTGAGAACTGTGGCCCCGGTTTCGCTAGAGTCTGTGCCCCCGGGCAAGACTTTTGTTCCATCCAATTTGCGACCGGAGGTTCTCTCTTGGGCACACTCGTCCAGGGTGGGTGAACATTTTGGTACCAAAAGGACATCTGAGTTACTGGCGAGGACGTACTGGTGGCCGCATATGGCTCGTGATGTCGCAGAGTATGTTCGGGCGTGTGTCTCTTGCGCCAAGAACAAGACTCCTCGGCAACGGCCAGCTGGTTTGCTTTTTCCTCTGCCGGTGGCGGACAGGCCCTGGGAGATGGTCGAGATGGACTTTGTGGTGGGCTTACCCAAGTCTCGTAACTGCACCATTATCTGGGTGATCACCGACCATTTTTCCAAAATGGTGCACTTGGTGCCTCTTCCACGGCTACCTTCTGCACGGGCGTTGGCTGTCTTGTTCGTCAAGCATATCTTTCGCCTACACGATATGCCAGACAAAATTGTTAGTGACCGGGGTCCCCAGTTTGCGTCTCGATTCTGGAGAGAGCTTTGTCGTCTACTCAGTATTGAGTTGAATCTCTCTTCGGCATATCATCCCGAGACGAATGGGTTGGTAGAGAGGGCCAACCAGACCTTGGTCACATATTTACGACATTTTGTTTCTGCCAGGCAGGATGACTGGGCATCCTTGCTACCGTGGGCAGAGTTTGCACTTAACAATGCCGTAGCCGACTCCACCGGTCAGACTCCATTCCTCCTAAATTACGGCCAGCATCCGCGTGTTCCTGTGCCCATGCCTGTGTCTTCTGCTGACTCCAGGGTGGCAGACTGGGCTGTGGAGGCACGGGACATTTGGGACCGCACGCAGGATGCCATTCGGGCCTCCAAGGAGAGAATGAGGTCCTCCGCCCATGTTCATCGGTGCCCCGCTCCGACCTTTGCTCCTGGCGACTTGGTGTGGCTCTCCGCCCGTAACATCAGGCTGCGAGTTGAGTCCACTAAGTTTGCTCCTCGCTACTTGGGTCCCTTCAAGGTTCTCGAACAGGTTAATCCTGTGGTCTACCATTTGGCTCTTCCTCCACGCTTGGGTATCACCGACACCTTTCATGTGTCCCTCTTGAAACCCATATACATGTCCCGGTTTTCCCAGTCAACTGCCGGGACATCGGGTTCGTCTACGGACAATTACGAGGTGAACGCTATTTTGGGGTGCAAGGTGGTACGTGGCAAAAAGTTCTATCTGGTGGATTGGAAGGGTTATGGCCCAGAGGACAGGTCATGGGAGCCTGCTGAAAACATTCGGGCCCCACAGCTCATTGCTGCCTTCGAGCGTAGCGAGGCCCAAGGGGGGGGGGCCCTAGGAGGGGGGATAATGTTAGGTCTCGAGTTCCCACTTCTGCACAGGGGGAATATCGAGCCATCTCCGCTGCGGTCTCCCATTCTTATCCAGCCGCAGTGGAGTCTGCTCAGCAGGGACGTCGGTCCCAGCGTCTTGCTCAGTCTCACTCTGTACAGAGAGTTACTGCTGCTTCTTCAGCTTCTGCCATTAAAGCCAGTGCTGGTCAGCAGCGAGTGGACTTCTCTGGGACTAAGTCCTTGTCTGCACACACTGAGCATGCCCAGGGCAAGATCTCCCGTTGGAGATCGAGGGTCATGTGCTCAGGCTCTGCAGCACATTCCATTGGTCCTCTTGGCAGGTCTTGGAAGGGCAATGTTTCTGTGGCCACTTCCTGTGCTGCAACTATATAAACTGCGCATGACCGCACGGCCATGCGCTAGTGTACATTTGCTTACGTGTGTTTGTTGTGAGTGCAAGTCGTCCTTGGATACCCCTTCCCTATTGAATGTCTGTTCGCGGAAGGTGTATGGTTGCTATCTAGCGCCCGACTTATCCTACAGCACTAATCACACGTTACAGCGTCCAGTTGCTGTGACCGCCAGTACGACGCCGTGCACTTCCTCTGTGCTTTCCTTACCCAAGCCTGGGTGGTTAGTGGCGTTCGTCAGTGCGGCACCGCATGCACTCTTGTGCCCTAATATTGTTATTCAGCTTCCTTACACACCCAGTTGTGGTGTTGTGCCAGCAAGGGTCTAATCGGACTTCAATCCTAGTTGGGGTTGAGTTCGCTGACTACTTGCTCACCTTCTATGTGCGGTACCGCGATCCTGTGACGCAACAGGATCGCTTCCTTCATGCTGGGTGAAGTTTAACCCACGTGTGTATACTTATGAGTACCGCCATATAGTCCGTCATTACTTAGCAGCAGGTTCCATCTCTGCACGGTGGACCCCGGGCTGCGAACGCACCATACACTATCTGTCTTATTATTTGGTGCGTTCCGCTAGCCCTAACATACTTGGTGCTTGCCGAGTATACCGAGCACAGTGATACTCTGGCAAGTACTGAGTAGTGGCGAGCACATTTGCTCATCACTAGTAATAATGTATCCATCCTGGCCCCATTCTATAATAATAGCTCCCATCTTGTAATAATGTCCCTCATCCTGTAACAATGACCCCCATCCAGGCCTATAATTTCCCCCAGTCTGACCTCTATTCTGTAATTATGTCCCCCATCCTAGAAAAGATGTCAGCTGTCAAATAATAATGCATCCTGGCTTTCCTCTTGGCCTTCATGCTATAATAATGTGCCTCATACTGTAAGAATGTGCCCCATCCTAAGATAATGTCCCCCATTCTGGCTTCCATCTAATAATAATGTTCCCCTTCCAACATATTCAAAAAAACACCCTGCTCCGCAAAACATTTCAACTGAATGTGCATCCAAGGATGTACCTTAGCTGAAACAGCGCTGGTGTCAGTAAGCCCCCTGACTCCATGGACCCGGTCACAGTCGCACCCTCTATTACAGTGATTATTAAGCCCCTGTCTCCTCCTCCTTAGTAACAGTCTGCTCATCCTCTCCTGAAATGCTGTGGAATGAAGATAAGGGGGACCTTGCTTTCTTCCTACTGGTTTACCTCTGCTGCAGTGCACTTACACACTGTGATTGTGTAAAGCGATCGCAGGTGTTAGCCATGACCGAGCTGCTACTTCACATCACCCTGGCACTTTACAGGAAAATTGTGTCCCAGTCTCAGTGTGCTGCCCAGTGTGGGGTGAATCACACGAGTAGGCAATGTGCCTCCACTGTTTCCAGGCCTCCATGTAACGGAACCACCACGCATAATTTAGGGGACACCAAGTTCATATTAACCAACAACGGTATACTGGATAGCTCAAGTTCATAATATTTCAACATGCGGTATTCTGAACTCCAGAGAATAAGGCACTCTTCTCACCTATACCGAGCCCTGGGCGCTGGATTCTGCAGCAATGTCTGCAAGGGATTCTGGTAAAGCATCCCACTGCCTTGAACAATAGTTGCTTGCTGGCACCAGAATCCAACTTAACCATCATTACTGCAATTTCCTATCTGACTAACTATCAGAAAGTGCTTGATTTATACTAGCATTAGCTCCCTCCCATTGTGGGCTAGTCCCAAATATTATCTGTACCTTTCCCTATGTCCCCAGCTAACTACAGTTACTATTTTATACGAGTATGTACTAAGTCTATTGTCCTTTTCTTATGTCCTAAATCCTAATCTATACAGTATTTTACCCTATGCTGTACACTGCCATATCACAATACCTTACACACGATATATAAAAGACGCATAAAACTTGTTTACTAGTGTTGAGCGATACCGTCCGATATTTGAAAGTATCGGTATCGGATGGTATCGGCCGATATCCGAAAAATATCGGATATCGCCGATACCGATATCCGATACCAATACAAGTCAATGGGACACAAATATCGGAAGGTATCCTGTAATGGATCCCAGGGTCTGAAGGAGAGGACACTCTCCTTCAGGCCCTGGGATCCATATTCATGTGTAAAATAAAGAATAAAAATAAAAAATATTGATTTACTTACCCTCTGACGCGCCCTGGGCGCGATTTACTTACCCTCTGGGCGCCACATGACCGCTCAGCGACCAATCACAAGCCGCGACGTCATCGAAGGCCCTTTACGCGCTCATTCTTCGGAACGAAAGCAAGGCGGTTGCAGCGGTGACGACCAGGGCGCGGCAGAGGGTAAGTATATCAATATTTTTTATTTTTATTCTTTATTTTACACATTAATCTTAATCCCGATACCGATTCCCGATATCACAAAAATATCGGAACTCGGTATCGGAATTCCGATACGGCAAATATCGGCCGATACCCGATACTTGCGGTATCGGAATGCTCAACACTATTGTTTACATGATGCGATTGACTTCAGGGTGTAGAAACACAATAGTACAGTTCACCAGTACACAATTTTCTCAGCTCAGTGGAGAAGGTGCACTGAAGAGGGAACTTTCTCCTAATCATTTATCAGTAGCCTAGACTGAACTAAGAACGGTGCACACATCTACTAGAGTGAAAGTGTGAGGTGGCTAGGGTGGTAGTTATGGCGAAGGGCTACTGATCCAGCACACCCTGGCACCCCGCAAAGAAAACACAATGTCCCATTTTTTGTGTGATTTGTGTGCACTTCAAGTCACTCACTTTTAGGTCGGAGTTCTCCTCTGGTTGCACGGTTCCAGTTCTAGCTGTCATCACACACTGATTGACAGTGTCAAAGTCCATTTTCAACAAAACAACTTTACTCAGCAAGTTCAGTTCAGTCACAGACGTGACACAGTAATTCTCACTAATCATAGATCTTGTTCCTCTGTGCTGTCCTATGCTCTCCTGGCAATCTTTGTTCCAGTAACGTATTATCCGGGACCGCAGCTTTCCTACTAGCCAGACTAGTTCTTATCTGAGGGTCCCCGCCCATTTTTCCCCTCCGAGGGCAAAATAAAGGAAGGCTCTTCCAAACTTTTTCCAAATCATAAGTATCGGACTTTCCGGGATTTCCCACTGAACCTAATTGTTTTCGCTCTCATGCTGCTCCTGTTCCCTCATACTCATGTGACTTCCAGCCCCGAGGCCCTGAACTGCTGAACTCTTCTTCTAAAACTTGTTCCTAAAATAACCTTACTGTTCGCCATCCAACTTTCTAACTGACTAACACCAGGAAGTGTCTCAACTATCACTATTCTGGTCCCTCCAAACTTGGAAATACTTTATTCTCTTAGCCAGTTCTTATGCTAACCTTATCTAATCTCCTAATCAACAGTGCTCCCTAGGGTTGAGCGACCTTGACCTTTTTAGAGTCGAGCCGTGTTTCGCGAAACCCGACTATCTTAGAAGTCGAGTCGAGTGGAATCGGCCGATTATCGCGAAAAGTCGGGTATCGCCCGAAACACGAAACCCAATGCAAGTCAATGGGGGAGCATAGTCGGCAGTGAGTGGAGGCCAGGAAAACACCTACACTGCCCATTTTAATGGCAAAAACATCCATTCTTGTTAAAGAAGCTTGTCAATCGTAATTTACCTTATAATAATTGGAAGGCATTTGAAATTGGGGGTCATTTGGCTAAAGTTGTGGGGGGTAGGGCTGGTTCAAGTAATTAGTGGGCCCAGTAAATCTGGACCACGTCACGGCAGTGGAGCAGGGAGAGGTAAGTATTTCAACTTTGCAAGTGCTGTGATCCTGAGCAAGCAGGGGGGGCCCACTCGTTGGCATTGGCACTGGCACAGGGCCCCTCAAAGTACAGCGGTGTGTTTGCATGGCGGGGGCGCCTCCCACCGGCAGCAACACTTTTGCGTACTATGAGAGGCCCTGTGCCAGTGACGTCGCCAACTAGTATTCCTCCCCCCACCTGATGAAGGAACCTGCACTTTCATCTGCACCTTCCTCTTTGTCCCCGTGTAAGGTGGTATGGTATGCGGGAAGAGGAACCTGACTTTCAGCAGGGTCACAATCTTGCTGTGTAGCGTGCACGGGGAATTTTGCGTTATGGGTCAATGTACCAGCAGACTCATCTATCACTGGCTGGGCAATGGGCAGGATGAGGAGGAAACACAGATATAGGGCCAAAGAATAAAGTGGGCTAAATGCAGTTCAAAATTGGTAACACAGGACTAACCAGGGGGCATTGCAGTGGAGGACAACTGGAATGAGAGGCTGACACAGAGAGTAGGCCCAAATCAGTAAGTAGTCGAAATGCAGTTCAAAATTGGCAACCGTAGTAAACAGGCGGCACAGCTTTGTTCAGTGGAGGAGAACAGCAAGGAGTGGCAGACACCGATAGTAGGCCCCAACCCAACTAGTAGGCCAAATGCAGTCTAACATTAACAACTACTTAACGAGAGCCTGAAAATGGAATGTCAGGACAGGAAACCAGGAGAACAGCAAGGAGTGGCAGACACCGATAGTAGGCCCCAAACCAACTAGTACGCCAAATGCAGTTGTTCCGTTTAACCACAATTTAATGAGAGCCTGAAGATAGAAGTTCAGGAAAGGCAACCTGGAGAACACCTTGGAGTGTAACACACCATCTCTCTACACCCCATACCCAATTTGTAGGCCTAATGCAGCGTAGTTTCCAACAACTACTAAACGAGAGGCGGAAGATCGAAGCTCAGGAAAGGCAACCTGGAGAACACCTTGGAGTGGAACACACCATCTCTCTACACCCCATACCCAATTTGTAGGCCTAATGCAGTGTAGTTTCCAACAACTACTAAACGAGAGCATGAAGATCGAAGCATTGGCGAGGAAACCTGGGGAACACCTTGGAGTGGAACACACCATATCTCTACACCCCATACCCAATTTGTAGGCCTAATGCAGCGTAGTTTCCAACAACTACTAAACGAGAGCCGGAAGATCGAAGCTCAGGATAGGCAACCTGGAGAACACCTTGGAGTGGAACACACCATCTCTCTACACCCCATACCCAATTTGTAGGCCTAATGCAGTGTAGTTTCCAACAACTACTAAACGAGAGCATGAAGATCGAAGCATTGGCGAGGAAACCTGGGGAACACCTTGGAGTGGAACACACCATATCTCTACACCCCATACCCAATTTGTAGGCCTAATGCAGCGTAGTTTCCAACAACTACTAAACGAGAGGCGGAAGATCGAAGCTCAGGAAAGGCAACCTGGAGAACACCTTGGAGTGGAACACACCATCTCTCTACACCCCATACCCAATTTGTAGGCCTAATGCAGTGTAGTTTCCAACAACTACTAAACGAGAGCATGAAGATCGAAGCATTGGCGAGGAAACCTGGGGAACACCTTGGAGTGGAACACACCATATCTCTACACCCCATACCCAATTTGTAGGCCTAATGCAGCGTAGTTTCCAACAACTACTAAACGAGAGCCGGAAGATCGAAGCTCAGGATAGGCAACCTGGAGAACACCTTGGAGTGGAACACACCATCTCTCTACACCCCATACCCAATTTGTAGGCCTAATGCAGCGTAGTTTCCAACAACTACTAAACGAGAGCCGGAAGATCGAAGCTCAGGAAAGGCAACCTGGAGAACACCTTGGAGTGGAACACACCATCTCTCTACACCCCATACCCAATTTGTAGGCCTAATGCAGTGTAGTTTCCAAGAACTACTAAACGAGAGCCGGAAGATCGAAGCTCAGGAAAGGCAACCTGGAGAACACCTTGGAGTGGAACACACCATCTCTCTACACCCCATACCCAATTTGTAGGCCTAATGCAGTGTAGTTTCCAACAACTACTAAACGAGAGCATGAAGATCGAAGCATTGGCGAGGAAACCTGGGGAACACCTTGGAGTGGAACACACCATCTCTCTACACCCCATACCCAATTTGTAGGCCTAATGCAGCGTAGTTTCCAACAACTACTAAACGAGAGCCGGAAGATCGAAGCTCAGGAAAGGCAACCTGGAGAACACCTTGGAGTAGAACACACCATCTCTCTACACCCCATACCCAATTTGTAGGCCTAATGCAGTGTAGTTTCCAACAACTACTAAACGAGAGCCGGAAGATCGGAGCTCAGGAAAGGTAACCTGGAGAAAACCTTGGAGTGGAACACACCATCTCTCTACACCCCATACCCAATTTGTAGGCCTAATGCAGCGTAGTTTCCAACAACTACTAAACGAGAGGCGGAAGATCGAAGCTCAGGAAAGGCAACCTGGAGAACACCTTGGAGTGGAACACACCATCTCTCTACACCCCATACCCAATTTGTAGGCCTAATGCAGTGTAGTTTCCAAGAACTACTAAACGAGAGCCGGAAGATCGAAGCTCAGGAAAGGCAACCTGGAGAACACCTTGGAGTGGAACACACCATCTCTCTACACCCCATACCCAATTTGTAGGCCTAATGCAGTGTAGTTTCCAACAACTACTAAACGAGAGCATGAAGATCGAAGCTCAGGAAAGGCAACCTGGAGAACACCTTGGAGTGGAACACACCATCTCTCTACACCCCATACCCAATTTGTAGGCCTAATGCAGCGTAGTTTCCAACAACTACTAAACGAGAGGCGGAAGATCGAAGCTCAGGAAAGGCAACCTGGAGAACACCTTGGAGTGGAACACACCATCTCTCTACACCCCATACCCAATTTGTAGGCCTAATGCAGTGTAGTTTCCAACAACTACTAAACGAGAGCATGAAGATCGAAGCATTGGCGAGGAAACCTGGGGAACACCTTGGAGTGGAACACACCATCTCTCTACACCCCATACCCAATTTGTAGGCCAAATGCAGCGTAGTTTCCAACAACTACTAAACGAGAGCCGGAAGATCGAAGCTCAGGAAAGGCAACCTGGAGAACACCTTGGAGTGGAACACACCATCTCTCTACACCCCATACCCAATTTGTAGGCCTAATGCAGTGTAGTTTCCAAGAACTACTATACGAGAGCCGGAAGATCGAAGCTCAGGAAAGGCAACCTGGAGAACACCTTGGAGTGGAACACACCATCTCTCTACACCCCATACCCAATTTGTAGGCCTAATGCAGTGTAGTTTCCAACAACTACTAAACGATAGCATGAAGATCGAAGCATTGGCGAGGAAACCTGGGGAACACCTTGGAGTGGAACACACCATCTCTCTACACCCCATACCCAATTTGTAGGCCTAATGCAGCGTAGTTTCCAACAACTACTAAACGAGAGTCGGAAGATCGAAGCTCAGGAAAGGCAACCTGGAGAACACCTTGGAGTGGAACACACCATCTCTCTACACCCCATACCCAATTTGTAGGCCTAATGCAGTGTAGTTTCCAAGAACTACTAAACGAGAGTCGGAAGATCGAAGCTCAGGAAAGGCAACCTGGAGAACACCTTGGAGTGGAGCACACCATCTCTCTACACCCCATACCCAATTTGTAGGCCTAATGCAGTGTAGTTTCCAACAACTACTAAACGAGAGCATGAAGATCGAAGCTCAGGAAAGGCAACCTGGAGAACACCTTGGAGTGGAACACACCATCTCTCTACACCCCATACCCAATTTGTAGGCCTAATGCAGTGTAGTTTCCAACAACTACTAAACGAGAGCCGGAAGATCGGAGCTCAGGAAAGGTAACCTGGAGAACACCTTGGAGTGGAACACACCATCTCTCTACACCCCATACCCAATTTGTAGGCCTAATGCAGCGTAGTTTCCAACAACTACTAAACGAGAGCCGGAAGATCGAAGCTCAGGAAAGGCAACCTGGAGAACACCTTGGAGTGGAACACACCATCTCTCTACACCCCATACCCAATTTGTAGGCCTAATGCAGTGTAGTTTCCAACAACTACTAAACGAGAGCATGAAGATCGAAGCATTGGCGAGGAAACCTGGGGAACACCTTGGAGTGGAACACACCATCTCTCTACACCCCATACCCAATTTGTAGGCCTAATGCAGCGTAGTTTCCAACAACTACTAAACGAGAGCCGGAAGATCGAAGCTCAGGAAAGGCAACCTGGAGAACACCTTGGAGTGGAACACACCATCGCTCTACACCCCATACCCAATTTGTAGGCCTAATGCAGTGTAGTTTCCAAGAACTACTAAACGAGAGCCGGAAGATCGAAGCTCAGGAAAGGCAACCTGGAGAACACCTTGGAGTGGAACACACCATCTCTCTACACCCCATACCCAATTTGTAGGCCTAATGCAGTGTAGTTTCCAAGAACTACTAAACGAGAGCCGGAAGATCGAAGCTCAGGAAAGGCAACCTGGAGAACACCTTGGAGTGGAACACACCATCTCTCTACACCCCATACCCAATTTGTAGGCCTAATGCAGTGTAGTTTCCAACATCTACTAAACGAGAGCATGAAGATCGAAGCATTGGTGAGGAAACCTGGGGAACACCTTGGAGTGGAACACACCATCTCTCTACACCCCATACCCAATTTGTAGGCCTAATGCAGCGTAGTTTCCAACAACTACTAAACGAGAGCCGGAAGATCGAAGCTCAGGAAAGGCAACCTGGAGAACACCTTGGAGTGGAACACACCATCTCTCTACACCCCATACCCAATTTGTAGGCCTAATGCAGTGTAGTTTCCAACAACTACTAAACGAGAGCCGGAAGATCGGAGCTCAGGAAAGGTAACCTGGAGAAAACCTTGGAGTGGAACACACCATCTCTCTACACCCCATACCCAATTTGTAGGCCTAATGCAGCGTAGTTTCCAACAACTACTAAACGAGAGCCGGAAGATCGAAGCTCAGGAAAGGCAACCTGGAGAACACCTTGGAGTGGAACACACCATCTCTCTACACCCCATACCCAATTTGTAGGCCTAATGCAGTGTAGTTTCCAAGAACTACTAAACGAGAGCCGGAAGATCGGAGCTCAGGAAAGGCAACCTGGAGAACACCTTGGAGTGGAACACACCATCTCTCTACACCCCATACCCAATTTGTAGGCCTAATGCAGTGTAGTTTCCAACAACTACTAAACGAGAGCATGAAGATCGAAGCTCAGGAAAGGCAACCTGGAGAACACCTTGGAGTGGAACACACCATCTTTCTACACCCCATACCCAATTTGTAGGCCTAATGCAGCGTAGTTTCCAACAACTACTAAACGAGAGGCGGAAGATCGAAGCTCAGGAAAGGCAACCTGGAGAACACCTTGGAGTGGAACACACCATCTCTCTACACCCCATACCCAATTTGTAGGCCTAATGCAGTGTAGTTTCCAACAACTACTAAACGATAGCATGAAGATCGAAGCATTGGCGAGGAAACCTGGGGAACACCTTGGAGTGGAACACACCATCTCTCTACACCCCATACCCAATTTGTAGGCCTAATGCAGCGTAGTTTCCAACAACTACTAAACGAGAGCCGGAAGATCGAAGCTCAGGAAAGGCAACCTGGAGAACACCTTGGAGTGGAACACACCATCTCTCTACACCCCATACCCAATTTGTAGGCCTAATGCAGTGTAGTTTCCAAGAACTACTAAACGAGAGTCGGAAGATCGAAGCTCAGGAAAGGCAACCTGGAGAACACCTTGGAGTGGAGCACACCATCTCTCTACACCCCATACCCAATTTGTAGGCCTAATGCAGCGTAGTTTCCAACAACTACTAAACGAGAGCCGGAAGATCGGAGCTCAGGAAAGGTAACCTGGAGAACACCTTGGAGTGGAACACACCATCTCTCTACACCCCATACCCAATTTGTAGGCCTAATGCAGTGTAGTTTCCAACAACTACTAAACGAGAGCATGAAGATCGAAGCATTGGCGAGGAAACCTGGGGAACACCTTGGAGTGGAACACACCATCTCTCTACACCCCATACCCAATTTGTAGGCCTAATGCAGCGTAGTTTCCAACAACTACTAAACGAGAGCCGGAAGATCGAAGCTCAGGAAAGGCAACCTGGAGAACACCTTGGAGTGGAACACACCATCTCTCTACACCCCATACCCAATTTGTAGGCCTAATGCAGTGTAGTTTCCAAGAACTACTAAACGAGAGTCGGAAGATCGAAGCTCAGGAAAGGCAACCTGGAGAACACCTTGGAGTGGAGCACACCATCTCTCTACACCCCATACCCAATTTGTAGGCCTAATGCAGCGTAGTTTCCAACAACTACTAAACGAGAGCCGGAAGATCGGAGCTCAGGAAAGGTAACCTGGAGAACACCTTGGAGTGGAACACACCATCTCTCTACACCCCATACCCAATTTGTAGGCCTAATGCAGTGTAGTTTCCAACAACTACTAAACGAGAGCATGAAGATCGAAGCATTGGCGAGGAAACCTGGGGAACACCTTGGAGTGGAACACACCATCTCTCTACACCCCATACCCAATTTGTAGGCCTAATGCAGCGTAGTTTCCAACAACTACTAAACGAGAGCCGGAAGATCGAAGCTCAGGAAAGGCAACCTGGAGAACACCTTGGAGTGGAACACACCATCGCTCTTCACCCCATACCCAATTTGTAGGCCTAATGCAGTGTAGTTTCCAAGAACTACTAAACGAGAGCCGGAAGATCGAAGCTCAGGAAAGGCAACCTGGAGAACACCTTGGAGTGGAACACACCATCTCTCTACACCCCATACCCAATTTGTAGGCCTAATGCAGTGTAGTTTCCAACAACTACTAAACGAGAGCATGAAGATCGAAGCTCAGGAAAGGCGACCTGGAGAACACCTTGGAGTGGAACACACCATCTCTCTACACCCCATACCCAATTTGTAGGCCTAATGCAGTGTAGTTTCCAACAACTACTAAACGAGAGCCGGAAGATCGGAGCTCAGGAAAGGTAACCTGGAGAACACCTTGGAGTGGAACACACCATCTCTCTACACCCCATACCCAATTTGTAGGCCTAATGCAGTGTAGTTTCCAACAACTACTAAACGAGAGCATTAAGATCGAAGCAATGGCGAGGAAACCTGGGGCACACCTTGGGGAGGCAGACACCGTTAGTAGGCCCTACCAAAGTTGTACCCCCAATGCAGTTTTAAAATTCCTAGAGGCTGAAAACAAGACTATTGACGCTCAGCTTTTTTCAAAGGAACACAGCTGAATTGAGTGGCGCAGACAGACACAGGTAGTAGGACTTAACCCAAAAATGTGGCTCACTGCAGCTTAAAAAAGTTACAGGGGTACACAAGCAGCAGTGCTCTGGGCAGTGGAGGACAATTTCAATAGTGGACCGCAGACAGACTTTGTACGCCTACTATTAAAAAAAGGATGCTCTATGCAATTAAAAATAGGTTAAAGGGGTCCACGGGCAGCAGTGGTGTGGTCAGTGGACGAGTATTGGAAGGAGGGACTGCAGACAGGCGTAGTAGGCCTAACATAACAAAATTAGGCTGTAGACACTGTAAAATTGGTTCCAGGGGTACACGGGCAGCAGTGGTGTGGTCAGCGTAGGAAAATTGGAATTAGGGACTGCAGACAGACTTTGTAGGCTGTCCCCTGTGGACCATGCATCCAACACATTAACCCAGTGCGCCGTAATGGACACGTAACTTTTTGTGGACATGCCTACTGGTCCATGCGTCTCTTGTCAGGTGCACCTTTCTACTGTTTGATTGCCTGAGTGCTATGACAATGCAGAGTTTTTCATGCCGGTGGAGGGCTGGGATGGCTTTTCTTGCAAAAGAAATGTCGACTGGGTAGCTTGAACCGTTGCACAGCGTAGTTCATCTGGGCTTTCTAAATATAAAACAAAGAAAAAAAGGAGGCTACATGCACTTTCAGCTGGGTTCCAGGGGTACACGGCCAGCATTGGTCTGGTCAGTGGAGAACTATTGGAAGGAGTGACCGCAGACAGGCATCGAAGGCCTAAAATAAAAAAATTGGGCTGGCTGTAGGCAATTTTAAATTGGTTCCAGGGGTACACGGGCAGCAGTGGTGTGGTCAGTGGAGGCCTAGTGGAAGGAGTGACCGCAGACAGGCATCGAAGGCCTAAAATAATAACACATGGCTGTAGGCAATTTTAAATTGGTTCCAGGGGTACACGGGCAGCAGTGGCCTGGTCAGTGTAGTAGTAGTAGAAAGAACGGACCGCAGACAGGCATCGAAGGCCTAAAATAAAAAAATTGGGCTGGCTGTAGGCAATTTTAAATTGGTTCCAGGGGTACACGGGCAGCAGTGGTGTGGTCAGTGGAGGCATATTGTAAAGAGTGACTGCAGACAGGCATCGAAGGCCTAAAATAATAACACATGGCTGTAGGCAATTTTAAATTGGTTCCAGGGGTACACGGGCAGCAGTGGTGTGGTCAGTGGAGGCCTAGTGGAAGGAGTGACGGCAGACAGGCATCGAAGGCCTAAAATAATAACACATGGCTGTAGGCAATTTTAAATTGGTTCCAGGGGTACACGGGCAGCAGTGGTGTGGTCAGTGGAGGCCTAGTGGAAGGAGTGACCGCAGACAGGCATCGAAGGCCTAAAATAAAAAAATTGGGCTGGCTGTAGGCAATTTTAAATTGGTTCCAGGGGTACACGGGCAGCAGTGGTGTGGTCAGTGGAGGCCTAGTGGAAGGAGTGACCGCAGACAGGCATCGAAGGCCTAAAATAATAACACATGGCTGTAGGCAATTTTAAATTGGTTCCAGGGGTACACGGGCAGCAGTGGTGTGGTCAGTGGAGGCCTAGTGGAAGGAGTGACCGCAGACAGGCATCGAAGGCCTAAAATAAAAAAATTGGGCTGGCTGTAGGCAATTTTAAATTGGTTCCAGGGGTACACGGGCAGCAGTGGTGTGGTCAGTGGAGGCATATTGTAAGGAGTGACTGCAGACAGGCATCGAAGGCCTAAAATAATAACACATGGCTGTAGGCAATTTTAAATTGGTTCCAGGGTACACGGGCAGCAGTGGTGTGGTCAGTGGAGGCCTAGTGGAAGGAGTGACCGCAGACAGGCATCGAAGGCCTAAAATAATAACACATGGCTGTAGGCAATTTTAAATTGGTTCCAGGGGTACACGGGCAGCAGTGGTGTGGTCAGTGGAGGCCTAGTGGAAGGAGTGACCGCAGACAGGCATCGAAGGCCTAAAATAAAAAAATTGGGCTGGCTGTAGGCAATTTTAAATTGGTTCCAGGGGTACACGGGCAGCAGTGGTGTGGTCAGTGGAGGCCTAGTGGAAGGAGTGACCGCAGACAGGCATCGAAGGCCTAAAATAATAACACATGGCTGTAGGCAATTTTAAATTGGTTCCAGGGGTACACGGGCAGCAGTGGTGTGGTCAGTGGAGGCATAGTGGAAGGAGTGACCGCAGACAGGCATCGAAGGCCTAAAATAAAAAAATTGGGCTGGCTGTAGGCAATTTTAAATTGGTTCCAGGGGTACACGGGCAGCAGTGGTGTGGTCAGTGGAGGCATAGTGGAAGGAGTGACCGCAGACAGGCTTCGAAGGCCTAACATAACAAAAATGTCAATACAATGGTATTGTCAGTGGCAGGCATTGAATGATGTCAGCGCATAGACTAAACATTGGTGGAGCTGTGAGATAATTTTGCAAGTGGTAGAGCACTGTTTGAGCTGGGGGGGGGGACTGTCTTGTGGCCGGCGGTACAGGCCCAGGGCCCCTCATATTACAACGGTGTGTCTGACGTTGGGTGCGCACCACCACCGCCAGAGACACTTTATTGTACTAGGAGGGACCCAGTGGCAGTGCCGTCGACCAAAAGCGGGCACACCCACCTCTTCAGACAAACAGCACTCTCACGGGTGCTGTCGCCAAGTGTCGATACCACGGCCCCGTGTGGGGAGTTTGGCCATTTAGTGAGGTGTAAACATGTCGTATGCTGGACAATCAGGTGCAGAAAATTACGAGATTGGAAAAGGCATTCAGAATAGTCCACAGGCAAGACCTTTTCATAGGAAAGCTAGGTGTCAGCCGGGCAAGGTGGGGCAAAAGATTTCGAAATCCAGTTGTGGTTAATTTTAATGAAGGTTAGATCATCTACATTTTGGGTAGCCAGACGAGTCCTTTTTTCTGTTAGTATTGAACCTGCAGCACTGAATACTCTTTCTGATAGGACACTAGCTGCCGGGCAAGCAAGCTCCTGCAATGCATATTCTGCCAATTCTGGCCAGGTGTCTAATTTTGATACCCAGTAATCAAATGGGAATGACGGTTGAGGGAGAACATCGACAAGGGATGAAAAATAGTTTGTAACCATACTGGACAAATGTTGTCTCCTGTCACTTTGAATTGATGCTGCAGTACCTGTCCTGTCTGCGGTCATAGCAAAATCACTCCACAACCTGGTCAGAAAACCCCTCTGGCCAACGCCACTTCTGATTTCTGCCCCTCTAACTCCTCTGGTCTGCTGGCCCCTGCAGCTCGTGTGAGAACGATCACGGGCGCTGTGTGCAGGGAATGCCAGAAGCAAACGGTCAACAAGAGTTGATTGTTTGGTTGCTAATATTAGTTCCAAGTTCTCATGTGGCATTATATTTTGCAATTTGCCTTTATAGCGAGGATGAAGTAGGCAGGCCAACCAGTAATCATCATCGTTCATCATTTTAGTTATGCGTGTGTCCCTTTTGAGGATACGTAAGGCATAATCCGCCATGTGGGCCAAAGTTCCAGTTCTCAAATCTGCAGTTGTGCTTGGTTGAGGGGCAGTTTCAGGCAAATCCACATCACTTGTGTCCCTCCAAAAACCAGAACCCGGCCTTGCCGCGCCACCAATTTCCAGTGGCCCCGGAAAAGCTTTCTCATTAAAAATATAATCATCCCCATCATCCTCCTCGTCCTCCTCCTCCTCTTCGCCCGCTAACTCGTCCTGTACACTGCCCTGGCCAGACAATGGCTGACTGTCATCAAGGCTTTCCTCTTCCTCTGCTGCAGACGCCTGATCCTTTATGTGCGTCAAACTTTGCATCAGCAGACGCATTAGGGGGATGCTCATGCTTGGCGTTGTCTGCACTAACCAGCCGTGTGCATTCCTCAAAACACTGAAGGACTTGACACATGTCTTGAATCTTCGACCACTGCACACCTGACAACTCCATGTCTGCCATCCTACTGCCTGCCCGTGTATGTGTATCCTCCCACAAAAACATAACAGCCCGCCTCTGTTCGCACAGTCTCTGAAGCATGTGCAGTGTTGAGTTCCACCTTGTTGCAACGTCTATGATTAGGCGATGCTGGGGAAGGTTCAAAGAACACTGATAGGTCTGCATACGGCTGGAGTGTACGGGTGAACGGCGGATATGTGAGCAAAGTCCACGCACTTTGAGGAGCAGGTCGGATAACCCCGGATAACTTTTCAGGAAGCACTGCACCACCAGGTTTAAGGTGTGAGCCAGGCAAGGAATGTGTTTCAGTTGGGAAAGGGAGATGGCAGCCATGAAATTCCTTCCGTTATCACTCACTACCTTGCCTGCCTCAAGATCTACAGTGCCCAGCCACGACTGCGTTTCTTTCTGCAAGAACTCGGACAGAACTTCCGCGGTGTGTCTGTTGTCGCCCAAACACTTCATAGCCAATACAGCCTGCTGACGTTTGCCAGTAGCTGCCCCATGATGGGAGACCTGGTGTGCAACAGTGGCAGCTGCGGATGGAGTGGTTGTGCGACTGCGGTCTGTGGACGAGCTCTCGCTTCTGCAGGAGGACGAGGAGGAGGAGGAGGGGGTGCGAATGGCTACAGCCAACTGTTTCCTAGACCGTGGGCTAGGCAGAACTGTCCCAAAATTGCTGTCCCCTGTGGACCCTGCATCCACAACATTCACCCAGTGTGCCGTGATGGACACGTAACGTCCCTGGCCATGCCTACTGGTCCATGCATCTGTTGTCAGGTGCACCTTTGTGCTCACAGATTGCCTGAGTGCATGGACGATGCGCTCTTTAACATGCTGGTGGAGGGCTGGGATGGCTTTTCTGGAAAAAAAGTGTCGACTGGGTAGCTCGTAGCGTGGTACAGCGTAGTCCATCAGGGCTTTGAAAGCTTCGCTTTCAACTAACCGGTAGGGCATCATCTCTAACGAGATTAGTCTAGCTATGTGGGCGTTCAAACCCTGTGTACGCGGATGCGAGGCTAAGTACTTCCTTTTTCTAACCATAGTCTCATGTAGGGTGAGCTGGACTGGAGAGCTTGAGATCGTGGAACTAGCGGGGGTGCCGGTGGACATGGCAGACTGAGAGACGGTGGGAGATGGTATTGTTGCCGCCGGTGCCCTAGATGCAGTGTTTCCTACTACGAAACTGGTGATTCCCTGACCCTGACTGCTTTGGCCTGGCAAAGAAACCTGCACAGATACTGCAGATGGTGCGGAAAATGGTGGCCCTACACTGCCGGAAGGGATGTTGCGTTGCTGACTAGCTTCATTGGCCGAGGGTGCTACAACCTTAAGGGACGTTTGGTAGTTAGTCCAGGCTTGCAAATGCATGGTGGTTAAATGTCTATGCATGCAACTTGTATTGAGACTTTTCAGATTCTGTCCTCTGCTTAAGGTAGTTGAACATTTTTGACAGATGACTTTGCGCTGATCAATTGGATGTTGTTTAAAAAAATGCCAGACTGCACTCTTTCTAGCATCGGATACCTTTTCAGGCATTGCAGACTGAGCTTTAACCGGATGGCCACGCTGTCCTCCAACAGGTTTTGGCTTTGCCACGCGTTTTGGGCAAGATACGGGCCCGGCAGATGGAACCTGTTGCGATGTTGATGCCTGCTGCGGCCCCTCCTCCTCCGCTTCAGAACTGCTGCCGCCTGCACCCTGTTCCCCCAATGGCTGCCAATCGGGGTCAAGAACTGGGTCATCTATTACCTCTTCTTGTAGCTCGTGTGCAACTTCGTCTGTGTCACCGTGTCGGTCGGTGGTATAGCGTTCGTGATGGGGCAACATAGTCTCATCAGGGTCTGATTCTTGATCATTACCCTGCGAGGGCAATGTTGTGGTCTGAGTCAAAGGACCAGCATAGTAGTCTGGCTGTGGCTGTGCATCAGTGCACTCCATGTCAGATTCAACTTGTAATGGGCATGGACTGTTAACTGCTTCACTTTCTAAGCCAGGGACGGTATGTGTAAAGAGCTCCATGGAGTAACCCGTTGTGTCACCTGCTGCATTCTTCTCTGTTGTTGTTTTTGCTGAAGAGGACAAGGAAGCGACTTGTCCCTGACCGTGAACATCCATGTTGTGAGTTCTGTTTTTGGGCTTCCTCTGGTGGTTACTGATGGTACTGGGTGACTTGTCTTTCCTGGGTTTCTGGGTTCCACCTGTTCCATCAGCATATGGGAGTTTCCTATTTAACCTGGCTTTGCTGGCATTTCCTCGCCGGTTATCAATGTATCCAGTGTGTCTTGTTACCTCTGCTCCCTGCTCCTAGAACCTTCTGGACAAGCTAAGTTTGGATTTTCCTGTTTTGTGTTTTGCTTATTTTGGTTTTTAGTCCAGCCTGCAGATATGTGATTCTCTGCTGCTGGTTGCTCTAGTGGGCTGAAATTGCTTTTCATGTACCATGAGTTGGCACATGAGTTCAAGTAATTTCAGGATGGTTTTTTGAAGGGTTTTTCGCTGACCGCGCAGTTCACTTTTGTATCCTCTGCTATCTAGCTTTAGCGGGCCTCATTTTGCTGAAACTGTTTTCATACTACGTATGTGCTTTCCTCTCATTTCACCGTCATTATATGTGGGGGGCTGCTATTTGCTGTGGGGTATTTCTCTGGAGGCAAGAGAGGTCTGTGTTTCTTCTGATAGGGGAAGTTAGATCTTCGGCTGGAGCGAGACGTCTAGGATCATCGTAGGCACGTTCCCCGGCTACTTTTATTTGTGTGTTAGGTTCAGGGTCGCGGTCAGCTCAGGTTCCATCGCCCTAGAGCTTGTTTGTATCTGTGCTTGTCCTTTTTGTGATCCCCTGCCATTGGGATCATGACAGTATAACCGGCCCACAAAGTGTTAATTGTATTGGCTGAAGTAGGAGGATAAGTAGTCTGAGGAAGTTTTTTTTTTTTTTTTTCCCCTCAGAGTTTGCTGCCTAGCCTTATTGCAGCCTGGCTACTTCCTCCTCCTCTTAATCTTTGAATGGCTCTGATCTCAGCTGTTTATCATGGACGTCCAGAGTTTGGCTTCCAGCCTGAATAATCTTGCCACTAAGGTTCAAAATATACAGGATTTTGTTGTAGATGCTCCTATGTCTGAACCTAGAATTCCTGTCCCAGAGTTTTTTTCTGGAGATAGATCTCGTTTTCTGAATTTTAGGAACAATTGCAAGTTGTTTCTTTCTTTGAAATCTCGCTCCTCTGGAGACCCTGCTCAGCAAGTCAAGATAATTATATCTTTCCTGCGGGGTGACCCTCAGGATTGGGCATTTGCATTGGCACCAGGGGACCCTGCGTTGCTTAATGCAGATGCGTTTTTTCTGGCATTGGGTTTGCTCTATGAGGAACCTAACCAAGAGATTCAGGCTGAAAAAGCTTTGTTGGCCCTCTCTCAGGGGCAAGATGAAGCAGAAATTTATTGTCAAAAATTTCGGAAGTGGTCGGTACTTACTCAGTGGAATGAGTGCGCTCTGGCTGTAAAGTTTAGAGATGGCCTTTCTGAGGCCATTAAAGATGTTATGGTGAGGTTCCCTGCGCCTGCTGGTCTGAATGAGTCTATGACTATGGCTGTTCAGATTGATCGGCGTTTACGGGAGCGCAAACCTGTGCATCATTTGGCGGTGTCGTCTGAACCGTCACCTGAGATAATGCAATGTGATAGAATTCAGTCCAGAAGTGAACGGCAAAAGTATAGGCGGAAAAAAGGGTTGTGCTTTTATTGTGGTGATTCAGCTCATGTTATATCAGCATGCTCTAAACGCACAAAAAAGGTTGATAAGTCTGTTGCCATTAGTACTTTACAGTCTAAGTTCATTCTGTCTGTGACTCTGATTTGTTCATTATCATCCATTTCCGTCGATGCCTATGTGGATTCAGGCGCTGCCCTGAGTCTTATGGATTGGTCATTTGCCAATCGCTGTGGGTTTAGTCTGGAGCCTCTGGAAGTCCCTATTCCTTTGAAGGGAATTGACTCTACACCTTTGGCTATGAATAAACCTCAGTACTGGACAAAAGTGACCATGCGTATGACTCCCGTTCATCAGGAGGTGATTCGCTTCCTGGTACTGTATAATTTGCATGATGTTCTAGTACTTGGTCTGCCATGGTTACAAACTCATAATCCAGTCCTTGACTGGAAATCAGTGTCTGTGTTAAGCTGGGGTTGTCAGGGGGTTCATGATGATGCACCTCCGATTTCTATCGCTTCATCTACTCCTTCTGAGATTCCTGTGTTTTTGTCTGACTATCGGGATGTTTTTGAGGAGCCTAAGCTCAGTTCGCTTCCTCCTCACAGGGATTGCGATTGTGCTATAAATTTAATTCCGGGCAGTAAATTTCCTAAAGGTCGTTTGTTCAATCTGTCAGTGCCAGAGCATACTGCTATGCGGGATTATGTTAAGGAGTCCTTGGAAAAGGGACATATCCGTCCATCTTTGTCCCCTTTGGGAGCAGGTTTTTTTTTCGTGGCCAAGAAAGATGGTTCCTTGAGGCCTTGTATAGATTATCGTCTTTTGAATAAGATTACCGTAAAATATCAGTATCCTTTGCCATTGTTGACTGATTTGTTTGCTCGCATTAAGGGGGCTAAATGGTTCACTAAGATTGATCTTCGGGGTGCGTATAATCTTATACGAATAAAGCAAGGTGATGAGTGGAAAACCGCATTTAATACGCCTGAGGGCCATTTTGAGTATTTGGTAATGCCTTTTGGACTTTCTAATGCTCCTTCAGTCTTCCAGTCCTTTATGCACGATATTTTCCGTGAATATCTGGAAAAATTTATGATTGTGTATTTGGATGATATTTTGGTTTTTTCTGATGACTGGGAGTCTCATGTTCAGCAGGTCAGGAAGGTGTTTCAGGTCCTGCGGGCCAATTCCTTGTTTGTAAAAGGCTCAAAGTGTCTCTTTGGAGTCCAGAAGATTTCTTTCTTGGGGTATATTTTTTCCCCTTCTACTATTGAGATGGATCCCGTCAAGGTTCAGGCTATTTGTGACTGGACGCAGCCTACATCTCTTAAGAGTCTACAGAAGTTCTTGGGCTTTGCTAATTTCTATCGTCGTTTTATAACTAATTTTTCTAGTGTTGTTAAGCCTTTGACGGATTTGACTAAGAAGGGTGCTGATGTTGCTGATTGGTCTCCTGCGGCTGTGGAGGCCTTTCAGGAACTTAAGCGCCGGTTTTCTTCTGCTCCTGTGTTGCGTCAGCCAGATGTTTCGCTCCCTTTTCAGGTTGAGGTTGATGCTTCCGAGATTGGAGCGGGGGCGGTCTTGTCACAGAGAAGCTCCGATGGCTCAGTGATGAAGCCATGCGCGTTTTTTTCTAGAAAGTTTTCGCCGGCTGAGCGGAATTATGATGTTGGTAATCGGGAACTTTTGGCCATGAAGTGGGCATTTGAGGAGTGGCGTCATTGGCTAGAGGGTGCTAGACATCGTGTGGTGGTCTTGACTGATCACAAAAATTTGATTTACCTTGAGTCTGCCAGGCGTCTGAATCCTAGACAGGCTCGTTGGTCACTGTTTTTCTCTCGTTTCAATTTTGTGGTTTCATACCTGCCAGGTTCTAAGAATGTGAAGGCGGATGCTCTTTCTAGGAGTTTTGTGCCTGACTCCCTTGGAAATTCTGAGCCCTCTGGTATCCTTAGGGATGGGGTGATTTTGTCTGCTGTCTCCCCAGACTTGCGACGTGCTTTGCAGGAGTTTCAGGTGGCTAAACCTGATCGTTGTCCGCCTGAGAGACTGTTTGTTCCTGATAATTGGACCAGTAGAGTCATCTCCGAGGTCCATTCTTCTGCGTTGGCAGGTCATCCTGGAATATTTGGTACTAGAGACTTGGTGGCCAGGTCTTTTTGGTGGCCTTCCTTGTCGAGGGATGTGTGTTCTTTTGTGCAGTCTTGTGAGGTTTGTGCTCGGGCTAAGCCTTGCTGTTCTCGGGCAAGTGGATTGTTGTCACCTTTGCCTATCCCGAAGAGGCCTTGGACGCACATTTCCATGGACTTTATTTCGGATCTCCCTGTCTCTCAAAAAATGTCCGTCATCTGGGTTGTGTGTGATCGCTTTTCTAAAATGGTTCATCTGGTACCCTTGCCTAAGTTGCCTTCCTCCTCTGAGTTGGTCCCTCTGTTTTTTCAGAATGTGGTTCGTTTGCATGGGATTCCTGAGAACATCGTTTCTGACAGGGGATCCCAGTTTGTGTCTAGATTTTGGCGGACTTTCTGTGCTAAGATGGGCATTGATTTGTCCTTTTCGTCTGCATTCCATCCTCAGACGAATGGCCAGACTGAACGAACTAATCAGACCTTGGAAACTTATTTAAGGTGTTTTTGTTTCTGCTGATCAGGATGACTGGGTTACCTTTTTGCCGCTGGCCGAGTTTTTTAATAATCGGGCTAGTTCTGCTACCTTGGTTTCTCCTTTCTTTTGTAATTCGGGGTTTCATCCTCGTTTTTCCTCTGGTCAGGTGGAACCTTCTGATTGTCCTGGAGTGGACATGGTGGTGGATAGGTTGCATCGGATTTGGAGTCATGTGGTGGACAATTTGAAGTTGTCCCAGGAGAAGGCTCAGCAGTTTGCTAATCGCCGTCGCCGCGTGGGTCCTCGACTTCTTGTTGGTGACTTGGTGTGGTTGTCTTCTCGTTTTGTTCCTATGAAGGTCTCTTCTCCTAAGTTCAAGCCTCGGTTCATCGGTCCCTATAGGATCTTGGAAATTCTTAACCCTGTGTCGTTTCGTTTGGATCTCCCGGCATCGTTTGCTATTCATAATGTGTTTCATCGGTCGTTGTTGCGGAAGTATGAGGTACCTGTTGTTCCTTCTCTTGAGCCTCCTGCTCCAGTGCTGGTGGAGGGAGAATTGGAGTATGTTGTGGAGAAGATCTTGGATTCTCGTGTTTCCAGACGGAAACTCCAGTATTTGGTCAAGTGGA
Organism: Ranitomeya imitator; assembly: GCF_032444005.1. Taxonomy (NCBI): domain Eukaryota; kingdom Metazoa; phylum Chordata; class Amphibia; order Anura; family Dendrobatidae; genus Ranitomeya; species Ranitomeya imitator. The sequence continues at coordinate 415,725,898 of NC_091285.1, read as the reverse complement.
AGGGTTATGGTCAGGAGGATAATTCTTGGGTGGTTGCCTCGGATGTTCATGCTGATGATTTGGTTCGCGCTTTTCATAGGGCTCATCCTGGTCGCCCTGGTGGTTCTCGTGAGGGTTCGGTGACCCCTCCTCAAGGGGGGGGTACTGTTGTGAGTTCTGTTTTTGGGCTTCCTCTGGTGGTTACTGATGGTACTGGGTGACTTGTCTTTCCTGGGTTTCTGGGTTCCACCTGTTCCATCAGCATATGGGAGTTTCCTATTTAACCTGGCTTTGCTGGCATTTCCTCGCCGGTTATCAATGTATCCAGTGTGTCTTGTTACCTCTGCTCCCTGCTCCTAGAACCTTCTGGACAAGCTAAGTTTGGATTTTCCTGTTTTGTGTTTTGCTTATTTTGGTTTTTAGTCCAGCCTGCAGATATGTGATTCTCTGCTGCTGGTTGCTCTAGTGGGCTGAAATTGCTTTTCATGTACCATGAGTTGGCACATGAGTTCAAGTAATTTCAGGATGGTTTTTTGAAGGGTTTTTCGCTGACCGCGCAGTTCACTTTTGTATCCTCTGCTATCTAGCTTTAGCGGGCCTCATTTTGCTGAAACTGTTTTCATACTACGTATGTGCTTTCCTCTCATTTCACCGTCATTATATGTGGGGGGCTGCTATTTGCTGTGGGGTATTTCTCTGGAGGCAAGAGAGGTCTGTGTTTCTTCTGATAGGGGAAGTTAGATCTTCGGCTGGAGCGAGACGTCTAGGATCATCGTAGGCACGTTCCCCGGCTACTTTTATTTGTGTGTTAGCTTCAGGGTCGCGGTCAGCTCAGGTTCCATCGCCCTAGAGCTTGTTTGTATCTGTGCTTGTCCTTTTTGTGATCCCCTGCCATTGGGATCATGACACATCCACTAACGACGCGCTGCTTTGACATTTACCAGTATCACGAGAGGAGGCAAAAGAGCTAGAGGCTGAGTCAGCAAGATAAGCCAAAACTTGCTCTTGCTGCTCCGGCTTTAAAAGCGGTTTTCCTACTCCCAGAATAGGGAGCGTTCGAGGCCTTGTGTAGCCAGACGACGAACCTGGCTCCACAGCTCCAGACTTAGGTGCAATATTTTTTTTCCCACGACCAGCTGATGCTCCACCACTACCACTACCCTCATTACCAGCTGACAATGAACGCCCCCGGCCACGACCTCTTCCACCAGACTTCCTCATTGTTTTAAAAACGTAACCAAACTAACGGTATTTGTTGCTGTCACACAACTTACACGGTGAGCTATAACTTCAGTATGATTTAGCTACCCCTTTACAGGTGAGTGAGACCACAACGAAAATCAGGCACAATATTACACACTCTGTTGTTGGTGGCAACAAATGAGAGAGATGCCACACACGCAGGACTGTCACTGAAGCACAAATGTAAATATTAATCTCCCACTGATTTGATTTTTTTTTTTTTCAGGGAGACTTTAGGAAAAAAAATAATAGAATAAAATGATTTTTTCAGGAAGAATTTAGAAACCAAATAAAATAAAATGATTTTTTCAGGGAGAATTTAGAAAACAAATAAAACAAAAAAAGGCTTTCTATGGCCCACTGAGTGAGAGATGACGCACACAGGAGTCAGGAGTGGCACACAAGCCCAGAGGCCAATATTTATCTCCCACTGATTGATGTAGTGATTTTTTCAGGTAGATTTTGGAACCCAAATCAAGCTAAAAAATAATAGGCTTTCTATGGCCCACAATTGGAGAGAGAGAGAGATGGCACACCCAGGAGTCAAGACTGGCACACAAGCAGAAAGGGCAATATTAATCTCCCACTGATTTGTTTTTTTTTGTTTTTCAGGGAGACTTTAGGAAAAAAAAATAATAGAATAAAATGATTTTTTCAGGAAGAATTTAGAAACCAAATAAAATAAAATGATTTTTTCAGGGAGAATTTAGAAAACAAATAAAACAAAAAAAGGCTTTCTATGGCCCACTGAGTGAGAGATGATGCACACAGGAGTCAGGAGTGGCACACAAGCCCAGAGGCCAATATTTATCTCCCACTGATTGATGTAGTGATTTTTTCAGGTAGATTTTGGAACCCAAATCAAGCTAAAAAAATAATAGGCTTTCTATGGCCCACAATTGGAGAGAGAGAGAGAGATGGCACACCCAGGAGTCAAGACTGGCACACAAGCAGAAAGGGCAATATTAATCTCCCACTGATTTGTTTTTTTTTGTTTTTTCAGGGAGACTTTAGGAAAAAAAAAAATAGAATAAAATGATTTTTTCAGGAAGAATTTAGAAACCAAATAAAATAAAATGATTTTTTCAGGGAGAATTTAGAAAACAAATAAAACAAAAAAAGGCATTCTATGGCCCACTGAGTGAGAGATGACGCACACAGGAGTCAGGAGTGGTACACAAGCCCAGAGGCCAATATTTATCTCCCACTGATTGATGTAGTGATTTTTTCAGGTAGATTTTGGAACCCAAATCAAGCTAAAAAAATAATAGGCTTTCTATGGCCCACAATTGGAGAGAGAGAGAGATGGCACACCCAGGAGTCAAGACTGGCACACAAGCAGAAAGGGCAATATTAATCTCCCACTGATTTTTTTTATTTTTTTTTTTCAGGGAGACTTTAGGAAAAAAAATAATAGAATAAAATGATTTTTTCAGGAAGAATTTAGAAACCAAATAAAATAAAATGATTTTTTCAGGGAGAATTTAGAAAACAAATAAAACAAAAAAAGGCTTTCTATGGCCCACTGAGTGAGAGATGACGCACACAGGAGTCAGGAGTGGCACACAAGCCCAGAGGCCAATATTTATCTCCCACTGATTGATGTAGTGATTTTTTCAGGTAGATTTTGGAACCCAAATCAAGCTAAAAAATAATAGGCTTTCTATGGCCCACAATTGGAGAGAGAGAGAGATGGCACACCCAGGAGTCAAGACTGGCACACAAGCAGAAAGGGCAATATTAATCTCCCACTGATTTGTTTGTTTTTTTTTCAGGGAGACTTTAGGAAAAAAAAATAATAGAATAAAATGATTTTTTCAGGAAGAATTTAGAAACCAAATAAAATAAAATGATTTTTTCAGGGAGAATTTAGAAAACAAATAAAACAAAAAAAGGCTTTCTATGGCCCACTGAGTGAGAGATGACGCACACAGGAGTCAGGAGTGGCACACAAGCCCAGAGGCCAATATTTATCTCCCACTGATTGATGTAGTGATTTTTTCAGGTAGATTTTGGAACCCAAATCAAGCTAAAAAAATAATAGGCTTTCTATGGCCCACAATTGGAGAGAGAGAGAGAGATGGCACACCCAGGAGTCAAGACTGGCACACAAGCAGAAAGGGCAATATTAATCTCCCACTGATTTGTTTTTTTTTGTTTTTTTCAGGGAGACTTTAGGAAAAAAAATAATAGAATAAAATGATTTTTTCAGGAAGAATTTAGAAACCAAATAAAATAAAATGATTTTTTCAGGGAGAATTTAGAAAACAAATAAAACAAAAAAAGGCTTTCTATGGCCCACTGAGTGAGAGATGACGCACACAGGAGTCAGGAGTGGCACACAAGCCCAGAGGCCAATATTTATCTCCCACTGATTGATTTATTGATTTTTTCAGGTAGAATTTAGAACCCAAATCAACCAAAAACATAAATAGGCTTTCTATGGCCCACTATCTGAGAGAGAGAGATGGCACGCTTAGGACTGGCACACAAGCCCAAAGGCCAATATTAATCTCCCTTTTTTTTTCAGGGAGAATTTATAAAACCAAAAAATAAAAAATAAATATGCTTTCTATGGCCCACTATTTGTGAGAGAGATGGCACGCTCAGGACTGGCACACAAGCCCAGAGGCCAATATTAATCTCCCACTTTTTTTTTTTTGTTCCAGGGAAAATTTATAAACCCAATAAAAAAAATTATAAATAGGCTTTCTATGGCCCACTATCTGAGAGAGAGAGATGGCACGCTTAGGACTGGCACACAAGCCCAAAGGCCAATATTAATCTCCCACTGATTGATTTATTGTTTTTTTCAGGTAGAATTTAGAACCCAAATAAAGCAAAAAAAAAAAATGGGCTTTCTATGGCCCACTGAGTGAGTGATGATGCACACAGGAGTCAGGAGTGGCACACAAGCCCTGAGGCCAATATTTTTCTCCCACTGATTGATGTAGTGATTTTTTCAGGTAGATTTTAGAACCCAAATCAAGCAAAAAAATAATAGGCTTTCTATGGCCCACTGAGTGAGAGATGGCACACACAGGGATGGCACTCTAGCAGAAATGTCAATCTTAATCTCCCACAAAAAAAAAAAAAAAAAAAAACAGGGAGTGTCCAACAATTACTATCTCCCTGCAGTAATCTCAGCCAGGTATGGCAGGCAGCAATAAGGAGTGGACTGATGCACAAATTAAATAAAAAGTGTGGACAAACAAAAAAGATAGCTGTGCAGAAAGGAAGGAACAAGAGGATTTGTGCTTTGAAAAAAGCAGTTGGTTTGCACAACGGCGTACACACAGCAATGCAGCTATCAGGGAGCCTTCTAGGGCATCCCAATGAGCTACAGCGCTGAGGGGAAAAAAAAAAAAAATGTAGCTTCCACTGTCCCTGCACACCGAAGGTGGTGTTGGGCAGTGGAAATCGCTACAGCACAAGCGGTTTGGTGGTTAATGGACCCTGCCTAACGCTATCCCTGCTTCTGACGAAGCGGCAGCAACCTCTCCCTAAGCTCAGATCAGCAGCAGTAACATGGCGGTCGGCGGGAACGCCCCTTTATAGCCCCTGTGACGCCGCAGACAGCAAGCCAATCACTGCAATGCCCTTCTCTAAGATGGTGGGGACCAGGACCTATGTCATCACGCTGCCCACACTCTGCGTTTACCTTCATTGGCTGAGAAATGGCGCTTTTCGCGTCATTGAAACGCGACTTTGGCGCGAAAGTCGCGTACCGCATGGCCGACCCCGCACAGGGGTCGGATCGGGTTTCATGAAACCCGACTTTGCCAAAAGTCGGCGACTTTTGAAAATGAACGACCCGTTTCGCTCAACCCTAGTGCTCCCCACTGTAATAAACCCTAACTACCAGTTACTATTGCTCTCACTAAATCCTACACTTATTATGTATTTCCCCAACTCTATCCCTAATTCATAAAGATGCATAGCTACACATTATACATACATCACTACATCATAAAGCATCTTACTACACAATTGAGATATTGATTTGGCTTTTATCCTAAGTCATATTGCACAACTCGTTAAAGGGTTGATTGTGACTTTTAGGATCGCTACTTCCAACAGGTGGCGCTATAGAGTTTAAGTCCTCTTTTTCTCAGAAGAGGCAATTTGCATACTACACAATAAAGCATTATCACATAATACACCATCTCATACGTAACATGTACCTACCCGCTTTACCAGGAAGGGATGCAGGGCATGACTTGACCCCAACACACCCTTATAAAAGAAAGAGATGGGCACCAATTAGCGAGCAGCATAAGGCATGAAAGAGGAAAAATCAGGTAGTATATTATATTACAAATTAGTTTAATATAGTTAGATCCTCAGTGCTATTTAATAAAAATCTAAATGACAATCGCTGTTTAAGGCTTTGCTTTACAAATTCCAAATGTAGTAGATCCTAGGTTTCTCTTTTTGTAACTAATCATTGATTACTAATGTGTTGTATGGTCACATCCTGCCTTTTTGGATAATCATTGTGAACAAAAGAAACACTTCATTGAAAGAAAAATCTTGTAATAATCTATCTATTTAGAAACTGTTCATCATATAGCGCCAAAATAGTGCTCAGTGTGGTACAGAGATCATCATTCACATCAATCCTATTGTTCGAAGTCTGGGAAAAGGCCACAGAGCACAGAGGAAAGCTACACAATCATGGGGAGAATATGCAAATTTCATGCAGATGTTTTCCTTGGCAGAATTCGAATGCATGAGCCTAAACAACAGCAATGCCAACACCTCAGCAAATATCAACGATGCTGCAATGTTCCAATATACTTCCAGTAATGGATACTTTTATCCAAAGTTTGGCTCCAAATACGTCTAAAATGTGCATAGAATTATTTCTTTGTAAATTGGTAGATTGCTATGAAACAATGAATACAGTGGGTACGGAAAGTATTATTATTATTATTTATTTATTTAGCACCATTAATTCCATGGTGCTGTACATTAGACAGGGTTACATCAAAGTATAAATATTACTTACAGTAAACAAAGCTAACAATGAGAGACTGAAACAGAGGGAAGAGGACCTACAGAATTATGGGGAAGGAGACAGTAGGTCGGGGGTTGCAGTAGCTCCAATGGTGTTGAGGTGGCCGTGTGGTCATTACAGGTTGTAAGCTTTTAAAAAAAATGGGTTTTCAGTTTCCGTTTGAAGGATCCAAGTGTGTTGGATAACTGGACGTGTTGGGGCACAGAATTCTAAATGATGGGGGATATTCGGGAGAAGTCTTGGAGGCGATTGAGTGAGGAGCGAATAAGCATGGAATAGAGAAGGAGGTCTTGGGAAGATCAGAGATTACGGGAGGGAAGATATTGAGAGATTAATTCAGAAATATACAGAGGAGAAAGGATATGGATGGCTTTGTAGGTCAGTGTTAGTAGTTTAAACTGGATACGCTGGGAAATTGGGAGCCAGTGAAGGGATTTGCAAAGAGGGGAAGCAGAAGTGCAGTGAGGCGAGAGATTAATTAGTTGGACAGCAGAGTTAAGGATGGACTGGAGGGATGCGAGAGTGTTAGACGGTAGGCCACGGAGGATGTTTCTATAGTCAAGGTGGGAGATGATTAGGGCATGCACAAGCATTTTGGTAGAGTGAGGGTTGAGGAAAGGATGGATTTTGGAGACATTTTTGAGCTGGAGGCGACAGGAGGTGGTGAGATCTTTAATGTGCGGTTTGAAGGACAGGGAAGAGTCAAGGGTTACTCTGAGGCAGCAGATTACTGGAACAGGGGAAAGTGTAAATTCATTTATTGTGATAGATAGATCAGGTAGGGAGGGTATGCGAGATGGAGGAAAGATAATTAGTTCAGATTTGTCCACAGTGAGTTTATGGAAGCAAGAGGAGAAGAAGGAGGACATGGCTGATAGACACTCTGGGACTCTGGAGAGCAGAGAGGTGACATCTGGGCCAGAAAGGCAGATCTGAGTGTCATCAGCATATAGATGGTACTGGAAGCCATAGGACTTTATGAGTTGTCCCTGGCCAAAGGTATAGATTGAGAAGGGAATGGTCCTAGGACAGAGCCTTGAGGGACACCAACAGAGATGGGGCGAGATGAAGAGGTAGTATGGGAGTAGCAAACGCTAAATGTGCAGTTGGTAAGGTATGAGGAGATCCAGGATAGGGCATGGTCTTTGACACCAAAGGAAGAGAGGATCTGTAGTAGGAGGCAGTGGTCAACTGTGTCAAAGGCAGAGGACAGGTCTAGAAGGAGGAGTATAAAGAATTGTCTGCTAGCTTTGGCTGTAAGTAAGTTGTTTGTAAGTTTGGTCAGGGCAGTCTCAGTGGAATGGTGGGGACGGAAGCCAGATTGTAGTGAGTTAGATGCAGGGTGAGAGGAAAGTTCGGGGTAGAAATTCTGCTCAAGGAGTTTGGAAGCAAATGGGAGCAAAGATATGGGGCAATAGCTGGACATAGCGCTCGGGTCAAGGGATGGCTATTTGAGGATAGGTGTGATGGTGGCATGTTTGAAAGCAGAGTGGAAGGTACCAGAAGTTAGTGAAAGAGTGAAGAGATGGGTTAGGGATGGGATTAGTGTGATGGTGAGGTTGGGGAGGAGGTGGGATGGGATGGGGTCAAGTGTACAAGTGGTGAGGTGTGATTTGGAGAGAAGATGAGCAAGCTGTCCTTCTGTGATTTTGGAGAGGGAAGTTATGGGATTAGGGCATTGGTCTGGCATATAAAGGGGTTGTGGTGGTTGGACAACAAAGACTTGCCTTGTTTGGTCTATCTTATTTTTGAAGTGCTTGGTAAAGTCCTCGGCAGAGATTAGGGCAGTCAGAAGGGGCAGTGGTGGGTGGAGGAGGGAGTTAAAAGTGTTGAACAACTGTTTGGTGAGAGCTGATTTGAATGCGAGCATTGCTTGTTTTTGTGCAATGAAATCATTTTGCGAATACATTTTCTTCCAATGCCGTTCTGCAATTCTGGATACTTGCTGAAGCTTTTTAGTGATGTTATTGTGCAAGGGTTGTCTATTGATTCATCGCACTCTGCTATGCATGACAGGGGCAACCGATGGTTGATGCAAGAGTGGCATTGTAGAAACTAGTGGCCGTGTCTGTGTCATGGAGAGAGGCTATGGAGGACAGTGGCTGAATAGAGTGAGAGAGTGTGGAAGTGTCTAGATGTGTTAGGTCTCTGCAGGGGTGCGCATGTTGTTTGACATGGGTGACAGGTGTGGAGGACAGGGATGAGAAAGTGAGCAGATGGTGGTCAGATAGAGGGAGAGGGGAGGTTGTGAAGTTAGATAGGGAGCAGAAATGGGTGAAGACCAGGTCTAATGTGTGTCCCTCTGTGTGGGTGGCTGAGGAGGTCCACTGAGTAAGTCCAAAAGATGAAGTAAGCGACAGGAGTTTGGAGGCTGCTAACTGGTGGGTGTCAATGGGGATGTTGAAGTCACCCATGATGATGGTGGGAATGTCAGCAGAGAGAAAGTGAAGAAGCCAGGTGGAGACGGCAATTTGGAGGTTGGAGGGAGAGTAGATGCGGACAGAGTGGACTTCAAAAGAGGGGAGGATAATGGAGGGAAGAGGTGGGATTTGGTTAAAGGTGCAGTTAGAAGAAGGGAGAAGGCCAACTCCTCTACCATGTCTGTTGCTAGGGCGAGAAGTGTGGGTGAAGTGGAGGCCACCATTACATAGCGCAGCAGGGGAGGCTGTTAGCCATGTTTCGGTGAGGCCCAGGAAGGAAAGATTATGAGAGGTAAAGAGGTTGTAAATCACGTGGAGTTTATTGCAGACGGAGCGGGCATTCCAGAGTGATCCAGAGAGAGGGAGCAGAGTGCTGGGCGCCAATGGCACGGGTTTGAGGTGGGCAAGACTTTGGGTGTTTATATTGGGTTGTGAGCGATAGAAGGGGGTGATAATTGGAGGTATGACATTTGTCGTCCAGGATTTGAAGATATGTAGCCAGCAGTGAGGAGAAGTAGAGAAAGAGCAGGTGGGAGAAAGAGAGTGGGTGGCTTGTTTGTGTTTTATTAGGAGAGATCTGAGGTTGAGGAGCAGGTCAGCAGAGGAAGTCAGGTGGGGAGGCAAGAGGGAAGGAGAGATTATTACTTGGCTAGCAGGTGCTGGGGTTTGGGGATAGCAAAGGAGTAATGGAGCCAAAACTGTTAGAGTGTATGTCAGCATGATGAGAGTAAGTGTGGAGGAAAGAGAAATAAATTTAGTATATTTAATAACCGTGGTTGGGTGTACCTTTTGTTCGCTTCTGGCTCATTTCTGGCATATTTCTGCTGTATACTTTTAGAGACATCCCTACTATTCCTTAGTATTCAGACCCCTTTACATTTTTCACTATTTGTTTCATTGCAGCCATTTGGTAAATTCAAAAAAGTTCATTTTTTTCTCATTAATGTAGACTCTGCACCCCATCTTGACTGAGAAAAACAGAAATGAAGAAATTTTTGCAAATTACAAAAGAAAAACTGAAATATCACATATCACATGGTCATAAGTATTCAGACCCTTTGCTCAGTATTGAGTAGAAGAACCCTTTTGGGTTAGTAAAGCCATGAGTCGTCTAAGGAATGATGCAACAAGTTCTTCACACCTGGATTCGGGGATCCTCTGCAATTCTTCCTTGCAGATCCTCTCTAGTTCCATCAGGTTGGATGGTGAACGTTGGTGGACAGCCATTTATTGCATTTTTGCAATAAAACAAAGAGTGAAAATTTAAAGGGGTTTGAATACTTTCCGTACCCACTGTATTAGCTGCTAAAAGTTTCTCACTTTTTTCTTTTAAATATTCAAATTAATGGTTGTGCTGTTGGTCTATTAATAACGCTTTGCCATTCTAATATTTCAGTCCAATATTTTGTCCAAGTTTTTAATTGTGTGTATGTGATGTGCATTTTAATTCCAAAATAAAAATAAAAAGCAACCAACTAAGCACAGCCTTGGTTTAAGGTGTTAAAATCACAGTCTTATTCTTTAATATGATGTGATTAGTACCATCTGGACCCTTTATTTATTCTGTTTTAATTTTAAATTCTCTTACAAGTTTTTCCTTTGTATACATATGCTCAGTCCATCCACTGATATTTATTTATAATCTTTTATGTTTTGGTCATAATGCATTATGACATAATATAATACATCTTTCCCTTTTTGTTTAATGGTTACTATGTGTGGCCAATGTATCTCCACATTTATTGAATTTTAGAAAATGTTTTATAGTGTTTCTTTTCTTGAAATGTCAACTTATTGTTAAATTTAAATTATTGTTCATCTTCAGAATTCTGTAGTGTAGAGTAGCTATTTTTACATATTACAAATATTGCGAAAAAAATTTCTAAGTTAAATACGTCAGAATTCTGACTTCATTTGCATCAAGAAGACGATCTTAATTGCCTTGTATTAAATTATTTACGTGTTTTTTACAATTTTTTTCCAACTAACTGAACAAAGGCATAATGCGGGCAGCTTGTTAGGAAACGGGCATGCCTTTATGGGAAAAGGATGTGGCTTTAAATGTGGCACACTGTATCAAAATTATGTAAATTTTTGGAGCAAAGTCACTAGTGATGAGTGAACACATGAATATTCTGGTATGCCAGGTTTGGGCTGACTTTTAAAAAGATCGGTTTGAGGCCTTAGCTTGACCCCAGGCTCCGAACCCCATTCAAGTGAATGGGAACCTGAAGTTCAGTGCTGTAAAATGGCTGTAAAATTGTCAGATTAAGGAATAGGCTCTGCAAAAGGAAGTAAAATGGGAGAAAGAGCAGGACATTTGCCTGCAAATAAATATAGATAGAAAAATTATTTAAAAGGGTCCTGTTACCATAGCAATCATTGTAAAACAGGAACTACAGTTGAAACTAGAAATTTACATACACTATAAAAAAAGACACATATGCATGTTGTTCTCAATATCTGACATGAAATCAGAATAAACCTTTCCCATTGTAGGTCAATTAGGAATACCATAATTATTAACATTTGCAAATGCCAGAATAATGAGAGAGAGAGAGAGTGTTTTAAGGCATTTTTATTACTTACTGCAAAGTCTAAAGTTTACATACATTTCATTAATATTTGGTACAATTGCCCTTAAACTGAATGACTTGGGTCAAAAGTTTGGGATCTCCTTCCACAAGCTTCTCACAATAGTTGGTCGGAATTTGGGCCTATTTCTCCTGACAAAACTGGTGTAACTGATCCCGGTTTGTAGGTCACCTTGCTCGCACCTGACTTTTCAGCTTTGCCTACACATTTTCAATAGGATTAAGATCTGATCTTTGTGATGACTACTACAAAACATTGATTTTGCTATCCTTAACCCCTTTACCCCCAAGGATGGTTTGCACGTTAATGAACGGGCCAATTTTTACAATTCTGACCACTGTCCCTTTATGAGGTTATAACTCTGGAACGCTTCAACGGATCCCAATGATTCTGACATTGTTGACATATTGTACTTCATGATAGTGGTAAAATTTATTTGATATTACTAATGTTCATATGTGAAAAAAATGGACATTTGGTGAAAATTTGAAAACTTTGAATTTTTATGCCCTTAAATCACAGAGATATGTTACACAAAATACTTAATAAGTAACATTTCCCACATGTCTACGTTACATCAGCACAATTTTGGAACCAACATTTTTTTTGTTAAGGAGTTATAAGGGTTAAAAGTTGACCAGCGATTTCTCATTTTTGCAACACTATTTTTTTTAGGGACCACATCCCATTTTAAGTAACTTTGAGGGGTCTATATGATATAAAATACCAAAAAGTTACACCATTCTAAAAACTGCACCCCACAAGTTGCTCAAAACCACATTTAAGAAGTTTATTAACCCTTCAGGTGCTTCACAGGAATTATTGGAATGTTTAAAAAAAAAGAACATGTTGCGTTTGGAGAGCCCCTGATGTGCCTAAACAGTGGAAACCCCTCACAAGTGACACCATTTTGCAAAGTAGACCCCCTAAGGAACTTATATAGATGTGTGGTGAGCACTGTGATCCCCCAAGTGCTTCACAGAAGTTCATAATGTAGAGCCATAAAAATAAAAAATCATATTTTTTTCACAATAATGATCTTTTCGCCCCCAATTTTTTATTTCCCCAAGGGTAACAGGAGAAATTGGACCACAATAGTTGTTGTGCAGTTTGTCCTGAGTACACTGATACCCCATATGTGGGGGTAAACCACTGTTTGGGGGCATGACAGAGCTCAGAAGGGAAAGAGCATCGTTTGACTTTTTCAACGCAGAATTGGCTGGAACTGAGATCAGACGCCATGTCGCGTTTGGAGAGCCCCTGATGTGCCTAAACAGTGGAAATCCCCCAAAAGTAACCCTATTTTGGAAAGTAGGCCACCTGAGGAACTTATCTAGATGTGTTGTGTGCACTTTGAACCCCCAATTGTTTCACTAAAGTTTATAATGTAGAGCCGTGAAAATAAAAAATCTTTTTTTTCCACAAAAATGATTTTTTAGCCCCCAGTTTTGTATTTTTCCAAGGGCATCCATAGAAATTGCACCCCAAAAGTTGTGCAATTTGTCCTGAGCATGCTGTTACCCCTTATGTGGGAAAAAACTATGGTTTGGGCATATGTTTGGGCTCAGAAGTGAAGAAGTCGTTTTGGAATGCAGACTTTGATGGAATGGTCTGCAGGGGTCATGTTCCATTTGCAGAGCCCCCGATGAACCTAAACAGTAGAAACCCCCCACAAGTGACCCCATATTGGAAACTAGACCCCCCAAGGAACTTATCTAGATGTGTTGTGAGAACTTTGAGCCCCCAAGTGTTTCACTAAAGTTTATAACGCAGAGCCATGAAAATAAAAAATCTTTTTTTCCCACAGGAAAATTTGGACCGTAAAAGTGGTTGTACAATTTGTACTGAGTAAGCTGATACCATACATGTGTGGGTAAACCACTGTTTGGGTGCACGGCAGAGCTTGTAATGGAAGGAGCAATGTTTCACTTTGTCAGCGCAGAATTGGATGGAATTGAGATCGGATGTCATGTTGCGTTTGCAGAGTCCCTGATGTGCCTAAACAGTGGAAACCCGCCAATTATAACTACAACCCTAACCCCAACACACCCATAACCCTAATCCCAACCCTAACCACACCCCTAACCCCAACACACCCCTAACCTCAACATAGCCCTAACCCTAATCCCAATTGTTGTGAATTCTGTTGTCGAACTCCCTCCTGTGGTCGTGAGTGGTACTTCAGCGAGTTCTGTGTATGGGCTCCCTCTGGTGGCTATGAGTGAAGCTGCTGCTTCTGAGGTTCCTTACACAGGTGACGTGGGTTGTCCTTTGGCTGGCTGCTCTATTTAACTCCTCTCAGATCGTTACTCCATGCCAGCTGTCAATGTTTTTGCATTTGTTCAGCTGGCTCCTGGATCTCTCTGGTGACCTGCCTTCTCCTGCAGAAGCTAAGTTCCTGATAGTCATTATTTGTTCACTGTTTTCTTGTCCAGCTGGTTTTCATGATTTTGTCATTTTTGTCATGATTTTGAACCCCGCTCCTCTGGTGACCCCGTTCAACAGGTAAAAATTATTATTTCTTTGTTGCGTGGTGACCCTCAAGACTGGGCATTTTCCCTTGCGCCAGGAGATCCTGCATTGCGTGATGTTGATGCATTTTTTCTGGCGCTTGGATTGCTTTATGATGAACCTAATTCAGTGGATCAGGCAGAGAAAATCTTGCTGGCTTTGTGTCAGGGTCAGGATGAAGCGGAGTTTTACTGTCAAAAGTTTAGAAAGTGGTCTGTGCTTACTCAGTGGAATGAATGTGCCCTGGCGGCAATTTTCAGAAAGGGTCTTTCTGAAGCCCTTAAGGATGTCATGGTGGGATTTCCCACGCCTGCTGGTCTGAATGAGTCTATGTCTATGTCTTTGGCCATTCAGATCGATCGGCGCATGCGTGAGCGCAAAGCTGTGCACCATCTGGCGGTATTCTCTGAGCATAGGCCTGAGCCTATGCAGTGTGATAGAACTTTGACCAGAGCTGAACGGCAAGAACACAGACGTCGGAACGGGCTGTGTTTTTACTGTGGTGAATCCACTCATGCTATCTCCGATTGTCCTAAGCGCACTAAGCGGTTCGCTAGGTCTGCCACCATTGGTACGGTACAGTCTAAATTTCTTTTGTCCGTTACTCTGATCTGCTCTCTGTCGTCCTATTCTGTTATGGCATTTGTGGATTCAGGCGCTGTCCTGAATTTGATGGACTTGGAGTTTGCCAGGCGCTGTGGTTTTTTTCTTGGAGCCCTTGCAGTATCCTATTCCATTGAGAGGAATTGATGCTACGCCTTTGGCCAAGAATAAGCCTCAGTACTGGACTCAATTGACCATGTGCATGGCTCCTGCACATCAGGAGGATATTCGCTTTTTGGTGTTGCATAATCTGCATGATTTTGGGGTTGCCATGGCTACAGGTCCATAATCCAGTGTTGGATTGGAAATCTATGTCTGTGTCCAGTTGGGGTTTTCAGGGGGTACATGGTGATGTTCCATTGCTCTCAATTTCACCTTCCACTCCTTCTGAAGTCCCTGAGTTTTTATCAGATTACCGGGATGTATTTGAAGAGCCCAAATCTGGTGCCCTCCTCCTCATAGGGATTGCGACTGTGCTATTGATTTGATTCCTGGTAGTAAGTTTCCTAAGGGTCGTCTGTTTAATTTATCTGTGCCAGAGCACGCTGCTATGCGGAGATATGTAAAGGAATCCTTGGAGAAGGGTCATATTCGCCCGTCGTCGTCACCATTGGGAGCAGGGTTCTTTTTTGTGGCCAAGAAGGATGGTTCTTTGAGACCTTGTATTGATTACCGCCTTCTTAATAAGATCACAGTCAAATTTCAGTATCCTTTGCCACTGCTGTCTGATTTATTTGCTCGGATTAAGGGGGCTAGTTGGTTCACCAAGATAGATCTTCGTGGTGCGTATAATCTTGTGCGAATTAAACAGGGTGATGAATGGAAGACGGCATTTAATACGCCCGAGGGCCATTTTGAGTACCTGGTTATGCCATTCGGGCTTTATAATGCTCCATCTGTGTTTCAGTCCTTTATGCATGACATCTTCCGAGAGTACCTGGATAGATTCATGATTGTATATTTGGATGATATTTTGGTCTTTTCGGATGATTGGGAATCCCATGTGAAGCAGGTCAGAATGGTGTTCCAGGTCCTTCGTGCGAATTCCTTGTTTGTGAAGGGGTCAAAGTGTCTCTTTGGAGTTCAGAAGGTTTCATTTTTAGGTTTCATTTTTTCCCCTTCTACTATCGAGATGGACCCTGTTAAGGTTCAGGCCATTTACGATTGGACTCAGCCGACATCTGTGAAGAGCTTGCAGAAGTTCCTGGGCTTTGCTAATTTTTATCGTCGCTTCATCACTAACTTTTCCAGTGTTGCTAAGCCGTTGACTGATTTGACCAAGAAAGGTGCTGATGTGGTCAATTGGTCCTCTGCGGCTGTAGAGGCTTTTCAGGAGTTGAAGCGTCGTTTTGCTTCTGCCCCTGTGTTGTGCCAGCCAGATGTTTCGCTTCCTTTTCAGGTGGAGGTTGATGCTTCTGAAATTGGAGCAGGGGCTGTTTTGTCGCAAAGAAGTTCTGATGGCTCGGTGATGAAACCCTGTGTCTTCTTTTCTAGAAAATTCTCGCCTGCTGAGCGCAATTATGATGTGGGCAATAGGGAGTTGTTGGCCATGAAGTGGGCATTCGAGGAGTGGCGACATTGGCTTGAAGGAGCTAAACATCGCGTGGTGGTCTTGACGGATCACAAGAATTTAACTTATCTCGAGTCTGCCAAACGGTTGAACCCTAGACAGGCTCGATGGTCGCTCTTTTTCTCCCGTTTTGATTTTGTGGTTTCATACCTTCCGGGATCTAAGAATGTGAAGGCTGACGCCCTGTCAAGGAGTTTTGTGCCTGACTCTCCAGGTGTTCCGGAGCCGGCGGGTATTTTTAAAGGAGGGGTAATTTTGTCTGCCATTTCCCCTGATTTGCGGCATGTGCTGCAAAAGTTTCAGGTTGATAGACCTGACCGTTGTCCTACGGAGAAACTGTTTGTCCCTGATAGATGGACTAGTAGAGTTATCTCGGAGATTCATTGCTCAGTATTGGCTGGTTATCCTGGAATCTTTGGTACCAGAGATTTGATGGCTAGATCCTTTTGGTGGCCTTCTTTGTCACGGGATGTGCGTTCTTTTGTGTAGTCCTGTGGGATTTGTGCTCGGGCTAAGCCCTGCTGTTCTCGTGCCAGTGGGTTGCTTTTGCCCTTGCCGATCCCGAAGAGGCCCTGGACGCATATTTCCATGGATTTTATTTCTGATCTCCCTGTTTCTCAAAAGATGTCGGTCATTTGGGTGGTTTGTGATCGCTTCTCTAAGATGGTCCATTTGGTACCCTTATCTAAATTGCCTTCCTCCTCTGATTTGGTGCCATTGTTTTTCCAGCATGTGGTTCGTTTGCATGGCATTCCAGAGAACATCGTGTCGGACAGAGGTTCCCAGTTTGTTTCGAGGTTTTGGCGGTCCTTTTGCGCTAAGATGGGCATTGATTTGTCTTTTTCTTCGGCTATCCATCCTCAGACTAATGGCCAAACCGAACAAACTAATCAGACTTTGGAGACATATCTGAGATGCTTTGTTTCTGCTGATCAGGATGATTGGGTGTCTTTCTTGCCTTTGGCTGAGTTCGCCCTTAATAATTGGGCCAGCTCGGCTACTTTAGTTTCTCCGTTTTTCTGTAATTCTGGTTTCCATCCTCGTTTTTCTTCAGGGCAGGTTGAGTCTTCGGACTGTCCTGGTGTGGATGCGGTGGTGGACAGGCTGCAGCAGATTTGGACTCATGTGGTGGACAATTTGACATTGTCCCAAGAGAAGGCTCAACGTTTCGCTAACCGCCGGCGTTGTGTTGGTCCCCGACTTCGTGTTGGGGATTTGGTTTGGTTGTCATCTCGTCAAGTTCCTATGAAGGTTTCCTCTCCTAAGTTTAAGCCTCGTTTCATTGGACCATATAAGATTTCTGAAGTTCTTAATCCTGTGTCATTTCGTTTGGATCTTCCAGTTTCTTTTGCTATCCATAATGTGTTCCATAGGTCGTTGTTGCGGAGATACGTGGCGCCTATGGTTCCCTCCGTTGATCCTCCTGCCCCGGTGTTGGTCGAGGGGGAGTTGGAGTATGTGGTGGAGAAGATTTTGGATTCTTGTGTTTCGAGACGGAAACTCCAGTACCTTGTCAAGTGGAAGGGTTATGGTCAGGAAGATAATTCATGGGGTTTTGCCTCTGATGTTCATGCTGCCGATCTTGTTCATGCCTTTCATTTGGCTCATCCTGATCGGCCTGGGGGCTCTGATGAGGGTTCGGTGACCCCTCCTCAAGGGGGGGTACTGTTGTGAATTCTGTTGTCGAACTCCCTCCTGTGGTCGTGAGTGGTACTTCAGCGAGTTCTGTGTATGGGCTCCCTCTGGTGGCTATGAGTGAAACTGCTGCTTCTGAGGTTCCTTACACAGGTGACGTGGGTTGTCCTTTGGCTGGCTGCTCTATTTAACTCCTCTCAGATCGTTACTCCATGCCAGCTGTCAATGTTTTTGCATTTGTTCAGCTGGCTCCTGGATCTCTCTGGTGACCTGCCTTCTCCTGCAGAAGCTAAGTTCCTGATAGTCATTATTTGTTCACTGTTTTCTTGTCCAGCTGGTTTTCATGATTTTGTCTTGCTAGCTGGAAGCTCTGGGATGCAGAGTGGTCCCTCCGCACCGTGAGTCGGTGCGGAGGTCTTTTTTCTACACTCTGCGTGGTCTTTTGTAGGTTTTTGTGCTGATCGCAAAGTTACCTTTCCTATCCTCTGTCTATTTAGTAAGTCTGGCCTCCCTTTGCTGAAACCTGTTTCATCTCTGCGTTTGTGACTTTCATCTTTACTCACAGTCAATATATGTGGGGGGGTTCCTTTACCTTTGGGGAATTTATCTGAGGCAAGGTAGGCTTTATTTTCTATATCTAGGGCTAGATAGTTCTTAGGCTGTGACGAGGCGCCTAGGTCTGGTCAGGAGCGCTCCACGGCTATTTTTAGTGTGTGTGATAGGATTAGGGCTTGCGGTCAGCAGAGCTCCCACATCCCAGAGCTCGTCCTGTATGAGGTTTAACTATCAGGTCATTCCGGGTGCTCCTAACCACCAGGTAAAAACACCCAACCATAACCATAACCCTAATCACACCCCTAACCCTGACATACCCCTAACCAAACCGTAAACATAATCCAAACCCTAACCCCAACCCTAAGCTTAACTTTAGCCCCAACGCTAACCCGAACTTTAGCCCCAACTCTAACCCTAACTTTAGCCCCAACTCCAGCCCTAACTTTAGCACCAACTCTAACTCTAACTTTAGCCCCAACCCTAACCCTAATGGGAAAATGGAAATAAATACATTTTTTTATTTTATTATTTTTTCCCTAACTAAGGCAGTGATAAAGGGGGCTTGATTTACTATTTATAGCTGGTTTTTATAGCGCGTTTTTATATTTGGCAGCTGTCACACACTGAAAGAGGCTTTTTATTGCAAAAAATTGTTTTGCGTGACCACATTTTGAGAGCTATAATTTTTCCATATTTTGGTCCACAGAGTCATGTGAGGTCTTGTCTCTTTTGCAGGATGAGTTGACAATTTTATTGGTATCATTTTCGGGCATATGACATTTTTTGATCGCTTTTCGCAATTCATGAATTTCTTTTCGGGGGCGTTTATACCATTCTGCCTGTGGTAAAATTGATAAAGCAGTTTTATTCTTCGAGTTAGTACGATTACAGCGATACCTCGTTTATATATTTTTTATATTTTGGCGCTTCTATACAATAAAAGCTATTTTATATAAAAAATTATTATTTTTGCATCTCTTTATTCTCGCTACAACTTTTTTTTTTTTTTGCTGATGACGCTGTATGGCAGCTAATTTTTTGTGGGACAAGATGACATTTTCAGCGGTATCATGATTATTTATATTTGTCTTTATCATTGCGTGTTATTCCACTTTTTGTTCGGCGGTAAGATGATAAAACATTGTTTTTTGCCTCGCTTTTTATTTATTTTTTTACTGCGTTCACTGAAGGGGTTATCTAGTGGGACAGTTTTATAGGCCGGGTATTTATGGATGTGGCGATACTAAATATGTGTACTTTTATTGTTTTTTTACTTACATAAAGAAATGTATGAATTGGAACAATATATATATTTTTTTTTCTTTGTTTAGGAATCTTTTTAATATTTTTACACAGTGCAATATTTTTAAACTTTTTTACATTGTCCCAGGGTGGGACATCACTATATAGTGTCAGATCACTGATCTGACACTTTGCAGTCCGTGACTGCTCCTGGCACATAGTGCCGGATGTCAGCTATGATAATCTGCTGACATCTGGCCACGATCGGCCGCGCTCCCCCCCGGGAGCATGGCTGATAGTATATGATGTACTATCCCGACGATGGTCAAACAGGCCCAGGTCGCTCAACGGGATAGTACGTCTAATGTCAGAAAGGGGTTAAGCCACTTTGTTATCATTTTGGCAGTATGTTTTGGTACATTGTCCATTTGGAAAACCCATTTCCACCCAAGCTTTAACTTCCTGGCTGATGTATTGAGATGTTACTTCAGTATTGCCATGTAATCTTCTTTTCTCATGATGCCATCTGTTATGTGCAGTGCAACAGTGCCTTCTGCAGCAAAACAACCCCACAACATGATACCTCTGTGTTTCACACTTGGAATGGTGTTTTTAGGCTTCCAAGCTTCTTCCTTTTTCCTCCTAATGTAACGATGCTCATTATGCCAAAAAGTTAAATGTTAGTTTCTTCAGACCACAGAACACGTGTCCACAAATTAAGATTTGTGTTCCTGTTTGTATTTGCAAACATTAATCTGGCTTTTTTATGTTTCTTTTGAAGTAACGGCTTCTTCCTGGCAGAGTGGCCTTTCAGGTCATGTTGATACAGTACTCAATTCACTGTGGATATTGACACAATCTTACCAGCTTCCACCACCATCTTCACAAGGTCTTTTGTTTTTGTCCTTGGGTTGATATGCACATGTTGGACCAAAGTACCTTCATCTCTGGGACACAGAACTCGTCTCCTTCCTGAGCAGTATGATGGCTGGACATTCCCATCTTATTTGTACTTGCGTATAATTGTTTGTACAGATGAATGAGGCACCTTCAGGTATTTTGAAATTTTACCCAAGGATTAGCCAGACTTGTGCAAGTCCTCAATTCTCTTCTAGATATCTTGACTAATTTCTTTAGGCTTTCCTGTGATGCTAAGTAAATAAACAGTGTGTTTCGGGTGTGCATTAAAATACATCCACAGGTGTGTCTCTAATTAGCTCAGATGCTGCCAAAAACAGAAGCTTCCAAACACATGACATCATAATTTGGGCCGGTCAGAATTGTTTAACGTCATAGTAATCTTAGTGTATGTAAAGTTTTGACTTTGCAGTAAGTAATAAAAATGTGTTTAAACATTTTCTCTCTCATTATTCTGGCATTTGGCAAAAATTAATAGTTATGGAAATCCTAATTGACCTAAAACGGGACAGGTTTCTTTTGATTTCATGTCAGATATTGAGAAAAACATGCACAGGTCAGCACAGTTTCTCAGTGGTTAGCACTGCAGCCTTGCAGTGCTGGGGTTCTGGGTTCAAATCCCACCAAAGACAACATCTGCAAGGAGTTTGTATGTTCTCCTCTTGTTTGTGTGGGTTTCCTCCTGGTGCTCTGTTTTCCTCCCACCCTCCAAAGACATGTTGATAGGGAACCTAGATTGTGAGCCCCAATGCAGACAGTGTCAATAATGTCTGTAAAGTGCTGTGGAATTAATGGCACCAACAGAGCCAAAATTTTATCTTACAGTAGAGCAACTACTGATTAAAAAAAACAACTCGTAGTTTGATTCTGGATACAGCTGGTGGTCCGCCGAGAAGCTTGCTCCCATCAGTCCCAGCCCCTTTGCATTGGGATGCCTCCCCAATGCTGTTGCCTTAAGGTCCAGGGGGCCCAAAGTGTTTCTCTTGAAAAAATTAGTGTTCAAAGCAGTCAAACACACCTGAATACTATAGCTAGGGATAATAGAATTGTATTCCATTTCTATTTTTTGGATTGTTTAAACTGGGTCCATAATTAAAAATGGACCGGGTGGAACACAGTGAGCAAACTGGAGGCACTCTCAGCTATTTAATCTCAAACCATCCACAGGCGGGGTTGCAGAGTACATACGTGTAACAGAGAATCAGGTTTATATTCCAGAGACGCAACCTGATAAATGTGTACCACATCCAAGAATCACAGCAGTCAAGTAGATCCTAAGGCCATGTTCACATGTTGCGTTTTTTACCGTGGATACACAGTGTTTTTGACGCTGCGGATCTGCAGCAGTTTTCCATGCGTTCAACAGTACCATGTAAACCTATGTAAAACCAAATCCGCTGTGCACATGCTGTGGAAAAAAACGAGCGGAAACGCAGCGTGGTTTTTTCCGCAGCATGTCAATTCTTTGCGCGGAACTGCAGCGTTTCTGCACCCATTGACTTGCATTGAGTCGGGCACTTCCGCAGCAAAATCGCAGATGTAAAAAAGATCTGCGGTTTAGCTGAGGAGGAAATGCTGCAGTTTGGGAGGGGGGAAGAGTGTGGGCGGAGTGTGGGCAGTGACTGTGTGCGTGTGTGTGTGCAGGCGGGTTCTGCGAGCTCTTCGTACCGGGTTTGCGAGCTGTCCGGGTGGTCTGCGGGCTGTCTGGGGTCTGCCATCTCTCTGTACCTGGTCTGCGAGCTGTCCTGGTGGTGTACGGCCTGTCTGGGGGTCTGCCGTCTCTCCGTGCCGGGTCTGTGGGCTTTCTGGGTGGTCTGTGGCCTGTCCGGGGGTCTGCTGTCTTTCCATGCTGGGTCTGCGTCTTGTCTGGGTGGTCTGCGGCCTGTGTGGATGGTCTGCTTCCTGTCCGGGTGGTCTGCGGGCTGTCCGGGTGTGTGTGGCATTGTGTGTGTGTGGCATTGTGTGTGTGTGGCATTGTCCCATCGGGCTATGCCTGTAACTGTGACAGTGATTGACAAATTGGCCAATGATGGGACAGTTGTAGTCCCATCATCCGGCTAATGTGTTGAATGTATAAAAAAACACAAACATGCATACAACATATTACATACAACCTGCATACTACATACATACAGCATGTGATGGTGTCTCCGCGGCTTTTCTACATGCATTTGGATATTTCCCATAAGGGATGGGGGCAGTGTTCTGGATCACTGCATTGAGAAACATGTGATGGTGTCTCCGTGGTGTTGGATGTTTTGATCTCCCCGAGGTCATTCATCCTTATGTTTATAGTCCTTTTACTAGGCACTGCTCCTAATAGCCAGTTTCCTGCTCCACACTGATGAGGGGCAAATACCCCGAAACAGCTGTCTGTGGATGGATACCATGTTTTGGCATAGGTGGTTTTCCTTTTGGATGCTGCCCTTCCCGTGGTTGTTCCTTCCCGGTGAAAGACCTGGCTATAATTGCTTGCATTGAGAAACACATGATGGTGTCTCTGCAGCTTTTCTACATGCATTTGCATATTTCCCATAAGGAATGGAGGCAGTGTTCTGGATCACTGCATTGAGAAACACGTGATGGTGTTGGCTGTGGTGCTGGATGTTTTGATCTCCGCGGTGTTGGATGTTTTGATCTCCCCGTGGTCATTAATCCTTATGTTTATAGTCCTTTCACTAGGCAGTTCTCCTAATAGCCAGTTTCCTACTCCACACTGATGAGGTGCATATACCCTGAAACAGCTGTCTTTGGATGGATACCATGTTTTGGCATAGGTGATTTTCCTTTTGGATGCTGCCCTTCCCGTGGTTGTTCATTCCCAGTGAAAGACCTGGCTATTTATTGCTTACGTTGAGAAACACGTGATGGTGTCTCTATGGCTTTTCTACATGCATTTGCATATTTCCCATAAGGCATGGGGCAGTGTTCTGGATCACTGCGTTGAGAAACATGTGATGGTGTCTCCGCGGTGTTGGATGGTTTGATCTCCCCGAGGTCATTCATCCTTATGTTTATAGTCCTTTTACTAGGCACTGCTCCTAATAGCCAGTTTCCTACTCCAAACTGATGAGGGGCAAATACCCTGAAACAACTGTCTGTGGATGGATACCATGTTTTGGCATAGGTGGTTTTCCTTTTGGATGCTGCCCTTCCCGTGGTTGTTCCTTCCCGGTGAAAGACCTGGCTATATATTGCTTGCATTGAGAAACAAGTGATGGTGTCTCTGCGGTTTTTCTACATGCTACATACATATAACATACTACATGCATGCAACATACTACATACATGCAACATACTAAATACATACAACCTATATACAACATACTACATACATGCATTATACTACATACATACAACATGCAATATACATACAACATGCAACATACTACATACATGCAACATACATACAACATGCAACATACTACATACATGCAACATACTACATACATGCAACATACTACATACACCCAACATACTACATACATATGACATACTACATACATGCAACATGCTACATACATGCAACATACTACATACATGCAACATACATACTACATACTACATACTACAAACATGCAACATACGACATACATACAACATGATACATACATGCAACATACTACATACATGGAACATACTGCATACATACAACATAATACATGCATACAAGATACTACATATATGCAACATGCAACATACTACATACATACAACATACTACATACTACATACATACAACACACTACATACATGCAACATACATGCAACATACATACAACATGCAACATGCTACATACATACTAGATACAACATACTACATACATACAACATATCAAATGCAACATACATACAACATCTAGACATACAGTACATATAACATAGAGTACATACTCACCATCACTTGTCACTTTGATCCCCGAAGTTTCACTTGTGGCACTGCTGTGTGAGAAAGTTCCCACGCAGCAATGCCATAAAGTGAGACCAATGAACTCAGGTAACCTCAGTGATGCACTGCAGGAGCCATTGTCTCCAGTCAGTGTGTCATTGGAGGGTCTATAGAGCAGTGACATCACCTGATGTCACTGTTCTATAGGGGAGATTGTCGTGGGACACTCGTTATTAATTGGACTGCGTCAGACAGGGAGTATAAGGTTTATTATTTTTAATGTTTTACAGGCGATCGAGTATGGTAAGTATGGCTAAATTAAAAATATTAAAATACTTTTTCTGGCTGTGTCTTTATTTTTTTTAACTCTTTCACTACTCTAGGATTAATAATGGATAGGCGTCTTATTGACTCCACTCCATTATTAACCAGGCTTAATGTCACCTTACAATAGCAAGGTGACATTAACCCCTTATTATCCCATATCCCACCGCTACTCAGGAGTGGGAAGAGAGGGACTAAGTGCCGGAATTGGCGCATCTTACAGATGCGCCATTTCTGGGGCAGCTGGGGGCTGGTATTTGTAGCCGGGGGGCCAATATCCATGGCCCCTCTAGGCTATGAATATCAGCCCACAGCTGTCTGCGTAGCCTTTCTGGCTATAAAATAAAGGGGGACCCCACATCATTTACCAAACCTCATGCTATTGTGCAGAAAAATGAAGGCAGCACTCCAATAAAAATAATAAAAGTGGTTTATTGGCCCGTGTGTGACGTTTCAGTCCAGGGTGTGGACCTGCTTGAGAAAGGTCCACACCCTGGACTGAAACATCGCACATAAACCACTTTTATTTTTTCTATTGGAGTGCTGCCTTCATTTTTCTGGACATATATCTATCTGGCTACTTTCACACATTCACACATTTTTGCCGTCAGGCACAATCCGGCGAGTTATGAAAAAACGGATCCGTGTTTTTTTTCCACTGGATCCGTTTTTCTCATAGAGTTGTATTAGCGCCAGATTGCGCCTGATGGCCACACGTTTCATCCGTTTATTTGGTGGATCCATCAGAAAAGCTGTTTCCAGCAGACAGAGAAAAAGTAGAAGAATGATTTTTCTGTCCGGCGAATCCGGGGAAAAACGTATGAAACTGAGATGTGAAATGATGAATCCGACCTCCGAATCTGGTTTTTCATGCATGTTTCCATTCAAATCTATTATTATGATTTATTTATATAGCACCATTGATTCCATGGTGCTGTACATGAGAAGGGGTTACATACAAGTTACAAATATCACATACAGTAAACAAACTAACAATGACGGACTGATACAGAGGGGCGAGGACCCTGCCCTTGCGGGCTTACATTCTACAGGATTATGGGGAAGGAGACAGTAGGTTGAGGGTTGCAGGAGCTCCGGTGTTGGTGAGGCGGTAGCTCCGGTGTTGGTGAGGCGGTAGCTCCGGTGTTGTTGAGGCGGTAGCTTCGTTGGTGATGAGGCAGCAGCGGTGTCAGTGCAGGCTGTAGGCTTTCCTGAAGAGATGAGTTTTCAGGTTCCGTCTGAAGGATCCGACTGTGGTTGATAGTCGGACGTGTTGGGGCAGAGAGTTCCAGAGGATGGGGGATATTCGTGAGAAGTCTTGGAGGCGATTGGATGAGGAGCGAATAAGTGTGGAGGAGAGAAGGAGGTCTTGGGAGGACCGGAGGTCACGTGAGGGAAGATATCGAGAGATTAGTTCAGAGATATGTGGAGGAGACAGGTTGTGGATGGCTTTGTAGGTCCGTATTAGCAATTTGAACTGGATACGCTGAGGGAATGGGAGCCAGTGAAGAGATTTGCAGAGGGGGGAAGCGGAGGAGTAGCGAGGAGAGAGATGGATTAGTCGGGCAGCAGAGTTAAGGATGGACTGGAGAGGTGCAAGGGTGTTAGCAGGGAGGCCACAGAAAAGGATGTTGCAGTAGTCAAGGCGGGAAATGATGAAGGCGTGCACAAGCATTTTAGTAGATCGGGGGTTGAGGAAAGGACGGATCCTGGAGATATTTTTGAGCTGGAGGCGACAGGAGGTGGAAAGAGCTTGGATGTGTGGTTTGAAGGACAGGGCAGAGTCGAAGGTTACTCCGAGGCAGCGGACTTCGGGTACAGGGGAAAGCATGATGTCATTGACTGCGATAGATAGGTCAAGTAAGGAAGATTTGTGGGATGGAGGAAAGATGATGAGTTCAGATTTGTCCACATTGAGTTTGAGGAAGCGAGAGGAGATAGGCACTCTGGGATTCTGGACAGCAGAGCGGTGACGTCTGGGCCAGAGAGGTAGATCTGAGTGTCGTCAGCATAGAGGTGGTACTGGAATCCATGGGACTTTATGAGTTGTCCCAAGCCAAGTGTATAGATTGAGAAGAGTAGGGGTCCTAGAACAGAGCCTTGGGGGACTCCAACAGAGAGAGGGTGGGATGAGGAGGTAGTATGGGAGTGGGAGACGCTGAATGTGCGGTTGGAAAGGTACGAGGCGATCCAGGAAAGGGCGAGGTCTTTGATGCCAAAGGAGGAGAGGATCTGTAGTAGGAGGCAGTGGTCAACTGTGTCGAAAGCAGAGGACAGGTCTAGAAGGAGGAGTACAGAGTATTGTCCAGTAGCTTTGGCGGTAAGTAGGTCGTTAGTGATTTTGGTCAGGGCAGTCTCAGTTGAGTGATGGGGGCGGAAACCAGATTGTAGATTGTCGTACAACAAGTTAGATGAGAGGTGGGAGGAGAGTTCAGCATGGACGTGCTGCTCCAGGAGTTTGGAAGCAAATGGGAGCAGCGATATTGGGCGATAGCTGGACATAGCAGTTGGATCGAGGGTTGGCTTTTTAAGGATAGGCGTGATTGTGGCATGTTTGAACGCAGAGGGGAAGGTGCCAGAAGTTAGTGATAGGTTGAAGAGGTGGGTTAGGGATGGGATAAGTGTGGTGGTGAGGTTGGGGAGGAGGTGGGATGGGATGGGGTCGAGCGCACAGGTGGTGAGGTGGGATTTGGAGAGGAGACAATTAAGTCCCCCTTCAGTGATGTTGGATTGGGAGGTTATGGGGTTTGGGCATTGGTCTGGTATACAAAGGGGTTGTGGTGGTAGAACAATAAAGTCTTGCCTTGTCTGGTCGATCTTATTTTTAAAGTGTGTGGCAAAGTCCTCAGCAGAGATGAGGGAGGTTGGAGGGGGCAGTGGGGGGCGGAGGAGGGAGTTAAATGTTTTCAATAACTGTTTGGGGTTGTGGGATAGGGAAGATACGAGGGTTGTGAAGTAGGCCTGTTTAGCAGAGGTGAGTGCAGATTTAAAAGCGAGTGTTGCTTGTTTGAATACAGTGAAGTCGTGTTGCGAGTGTGTTCTCTTCCAATGCCGCTCCGCAACCCTGGACACTTGCCTTAGCTTTTTGGTGGTGTTATTATGCCAAGGTTGTCTATTGATACGTCGCGCTCTGCCATGGACGAGAGCGGCAACCGTGTCAATAGCTGATGCGAGAGTGGCATTGTAGAAAGCAGCAGTACCGTCTGTGTCGTGGAGTGAGGATATGGATGCCAGCGGTAGGATGGTGTCAGAGAGTGTGTGGGTGCCTAGGTGTGCAAGGTTTCTGCGTGGGTGCGCATGTTGCTGGATATGGATGATTGGTGAGGAGGACAGGGATGAGAAGGTGAGCAGATGGTGGTCAGATAGAGGGAGAGGGGAGGTGGTGAAGTTAGATAGAGAGCAGAGACGGGTGAATACCAGGTCTAGTGTATGCCCATCCGTGTGGGTGGCTGCGGAGGACCACTGAGTAAGTCCAAAGGATGAGGTAAGGGACAGAAGTTTGGAGGCTGTTGACTGAAGGGTATCAATGGGGATGTTGAAGTCACCCATGATGATGGTGGGAGTGTCAGCAGAGAGAAAGTGAAGAAGCCAGGTGGAGAATTGGTCAATAAAGGCAGTGGCCGGGCCCGGAGGTCGGTATATGACGGCCACTTGGAGGTTGGAGGGAGAGTAGATGCGGACAGAATGGACTTCAAAAGAGGGGAGGAATAGGGAGGGAAGAGGTGGGATTGGGTTAGAGGTGCAGTTTGAAGAAAGGAGAAGACCCACTCCTCCACCATGTTTGTTGCCGGGTCGAGGGGTGTGGGTGAAGTGGAGGCCTCCGTAACACAGCGCAGCAGGGGAGGCGGTGTCAGAGGGTGTTAGCCATGTTTCTGTGAGGCCAAGGAAGGCAAGATTGCGGGAGAGAAAAAGGTCGTGAATCACATGAAGCTTATTGCAGATTGAGCGGGCATTCCAGAGTGCTCCAGAGAGAGGGAGCAGGGGGGTGGGCGTCAGGGGCACGGGTTTTATGTTGGAAAGAGTGCGGAAGTTCATGTTGGATAGGGAGTGATAGGAGGGAGTAGTAATGGGAGGTATGAGATGTGGGGGTCCAGGGATGGGAGATATGTCTCCAGCAGTGAGGAGAAGGAGAGAGAGAGAGCAGGTGGGAGAAAGAGAGTGGCCGACTTGTTTTATGTGTTTGTTGGACAGATTTGAGGTTGAGGAGCAGGTCAGCAGAGGAGGACAGGTGGGGAGGTAAGAGGGAAGGGGAGATGATTATTAGGTTAGGGAGTGCTGGGATTTGTGATAGCGAAGGAGAGAGAGGACTAGAGGAGCAAACAATGTAGGGGCATAGGTAAACATGGCAAAGAAGTAAGATGGGTTAATAGAAAGCTAGATTCAAGTAATAAGAAGTGCTTACTCGGAAGACGCACCCAGAAGAAACAGAACATAGAGTGGGGTCCTGACTCCTGCCGTGACTAACTGCCGTTGAAATAACTGCGGCGTCTGTATGCTTAGCTGCCGTGATGCTTTGCTGCAAGGGATGCGCGTGCCTGACCCCACACGCGTGCACCCCTTAAGATGCTACTAAATTTATAGGACTGACTGAAGGATCAGGTGAGAGGGATTGTGGGTCCTTATTTGGGATAAATTAGCAATTGGCCAACACCCCGGGGGAGGTTACAAGATCAAAGGCACTAGACCTGGCTGCAAACATTTGCTCTAACACCATGAACACAATAATGTCTCCTGTGGCCCCAGCATGGATGGACAGCAGTAAGTAATACAATGCAACAAATGCATTTAGCATACAGTCAACAGGCACATTAAAGGGAAGGGTGCAGGATTAGGGGCGGCAGATAACAGCGAGTAGCAGAGATGTTCGTACCATTAAATCATGCACATTTTCCATTCTCTCTCTCTCAAAAAAACGGATCAGTTGCATCAGTTTTTCACAATTTGCAACGCATCCGTTTTTTCAAAAAATTTGCTGGATCCTGCCTGATGGATAGATGTAGATAGATATATCTATGGATAGTTAGGCTACTTTCACACATCGGTTTGTTTCCGTCAGGCAAGATCGAGCACATTTTTGAAAAAACGGATCCGTTGCAAATAGTGAAAACTGATGCAAGTGATCTGTTTGTTTTTTTAGAGAGAGAGCGAGAGAGAGAACGGAAAATGTACATGATTTCAATGGAAAAAATGCGTGAAAAACGGATTCGGAGGCCAGATTCTTCATTTCACATCTCAGTTTCATACGTTTTTTGCTGGATCCATCGCTGTGTGTTTTTTCGCTGGACAGAAAAAACTTTCCTGTGTACGTTTTCTCCGTCCACCTGAAAGAGTTTCTTTTGATGGATCCGGCAAAAAACGGATGAAACGTGTGGCCATCAGGTGCAATCCGGCGCTAATACAACTTTATGAGAAAAAAAACAGATCCAGCGAGAAAAAAAAACGGATCTGGTTTTTTCAAAACTCGCTAGATTATGCCTGACGGCAAAAACCTGATGTGTGAAAGTAGCCTAACTATTTGTTTGCACCACTATAGTAGACCTAAAGATTTTTACGTGGAAATCTGGCCTTCTGATTTGCCATTGAAAAATAGTTTTAGCACAAACGATTTGGAGTAGCTAGTTGCTCCTTGTGGTTGTACCACTGTATTCGGCCTAACAATTTTTAAGTGGAAATCTAGCCCTCAGATTTGCTACTGAAACATAGATTTAGTATAAATGATTTGGAGCAGCCAACTGAGTCTCTTGGCCGCACCACTATATTTTGCCTAATGATTTTTACATGGAACTCTGGCCTTCTAATTTTCCACTAAAACACAGTTTTAGCACAAACGATTTGTAGTAGCTAATTGCCCCTAGTGGTTGCACCATTATATTAGGCCTAACAATTTTTAAGTGGAAATCTTGGCTTTCTGATTTGCCACTGAAACACAGTTTCAGCATAAACCATTTGGAGTACCTAATTTGGCCTTCTTGCTGCACCACTATATTAGGCCTAATGATTTTTACGTGGAAACCTGGCATTCCGATTTGCCACTGAAACACAGTGTTAGCAGAAATGATTTGCAGTAGCCAATGGGACTTCCGGAGACTGTCACACAGTTTTTGCGCAATCTACTTTGATGGTGGAAGATCGATTTCACACAGGATAAGTCCTTTTTCTGCACCAGCTCTAGCGCAGAAGCGACCTCTCTGCACTGTGACACTGAGCAAATGGCGCCAGCAAAACAAGATGTCCGCTTTTTATATGGCCAGTTACCTGTGACTTTGGCAACCAAACACAGAAGACTTTTTGTCATGACGTGGATTTTTTCTACACCCTGACTATATGCCAGAATCAACACACATAAAGTTAAGGGAAGAAAAAAAAATCTGTAGTCTCTTTAGACGTTCCTCTGTCCTAGAGACATTATTTACCCTCATCAAACTCGTCCCGCCGCACCTCCGCTCTTCATACAGCACTACTAACTTAGCCAAAGTAATAACAAAAGCATTAGTGGAAACGCAATGATTTACCAAATTGTGACAGACTTTAGCCGACTTTGAGTAAAAATGCGTGAGAAAGCGTTCAAGAATCCGAATATGCTACGTTTGCGCCGAATTTGACATTGTCGAACGTTTTCCAAACACGTTCGCTCATCTCTAATACTCATCACAGTCCTGCTGACAGGTTCACTTTAAAAAGTCGGTGTCAAAACAGGTTCAATAGACTCCAAGAGAAATTTAGAGTGCAAGTCACATTTTACAGGCAACTATAGGCTTTCTATTTATGTGATTCAGGGCAAATTTATTTGCTGGGAACTAAATTTTGGGGGAACATTCAGCAGCGCCTGTGCATTTGAAAGTCAAAAAATAAGCTACTGTCTAGTGATTCCTTCTACAGACTTGGTGATATGAACATGAGGCATAAAAGAGGATTTATGTAATTAAATTTAAACGTTATATATTGAAAAAGATAAGTCATGCAGCTAATGGGAACTTTACTATTAACAAGAGGCTAAAACCAGCAGAGCACCAATACAGTTTTCTGCCAGTTTTATAAAATCAAGGCTATCCTTAATATCCAAGGCTATCGACTGAACAAGGAAGAGAAATATATTGCTATTGATTTATTTAGTTTACTGAAGATCAACTTGACACAGTTACAGTGAACTCTCAGTTTTTTACATAAATGCAGTGATTAAAATAAATAAAAATAAATTAAAAATAAAGGAAAATGTGGCACGTGCTCGCTTGAACTCTTGACCTAATGTTACATTTTTTTAATTCTCAGAACCCATTTAGTGTGACAAAATATGCAATATTAGACGACTTCTTGCTTTTTCTAAGCAATGTAGTCATTAGAGTAGACCAAAGATCAAAAGAAAACTGCGGTCTGAATGATTATGTGATTTAAAGGCATTCAAAATCAATAACATGAGATCTCCTGGGGCAGCTTTTGTACTGGTACACCTGGATTAACAGGATTAATGGGAAAAGATTCCTGCAATTATTTTACTATGTGTGGTACCTAGAGGGAAGTATGGTAATTAAAGGTTATTAGTGAATTCATGACTCAGAAATAGTAAGTCATACACTAGATTTTTCGTACCTTAAAATAACTGATTTTTAAATAGTTTTACTCTACACATTCAGCTTAGTATAAAATAGGTAACAAATAGTGAAGGGCAAACTCACCAGCTGTCTTAACTGCAGTTGCCAGCATTCTTATTCAAACTTTATTGCAAACTAGTAAAATTCTGCCGTTTGCAATAAACCAAACAAGAACAATTTAAAGTTTGGAGTTCATACCATACACCTAGTGTCGGTTGCTAAAATGTGGACTTCTCCTGGAAAAGAGAGAGGATTTCCTGCTCCAAAGTTCAAGAAAGCACAGGTAAAGATGGCTCCAATATAATCCAAATGATATAAATAAACTTTTAAAAAATTGTTACTCTGTTCTGTGTAGCAATAAAAAAAAAACTAGAAATTTTTGAGCTTTTGGATCAGTAGGATGTCTGGAAGAGTAAAAATAAAGCTTACTCTGAAAAGAACACCCTACCTACAGTGCAGTATTGCAGTGGCAGAGGGATGCTCCAGTGCTGCATTGCTTCCACTGGCAAACTAGCAAAATGTGGAAGGCAAGATGGATTCATTCAAGTTTTCAGAAAATCCTAGAAGAGAATGTCATGCCTTCTGTGAGAAAGCTGAAGCTTTGTCATCTTTGGACGTTCAAAAAAGGACATTGATCCTAAGCATACTTAGGCCTTTCTTGATTCCAATAAAAAATTTGGGATGGATTTTAAGAACTCAATTGCAGAACAAAATTAAAGAATATCAGTGAACTAATGGCCATTGCCCAGGAGTAAAGATGAGAAGATCGGTTTTTGTAGGATTGACTCTGAGTCGAATTTCCTAAAATTCGCAGGTAAGCATGAATTCAAACTCTACAATTTGATTCTTTAGGATAATCCCCACACTCAGAAATTTGGGCTAATGACATTAGGTGTGGACACACAGGGTTTTCCATAGTGCCCTGCAGCTATTGTAAGGAGGTTGCTTTCCCTGCTCTTTACCTGGAACCACTTAGTCAGACAGCTGGGTTGTTGGGGGGAAGACTTTCTGCCCTGGACAGAAGGGACCAAGTGACTGCTGGGGGCAGAGAGGAAGAGAGAGGGGTGTGGTCAGAAAAGAGCAGGAGAGCAGAGCGCACGGAACAGAGGGGACAGCGCACCAGAAAGAGAGCAGGCTGCAGCGCCACACTCCCCAAAAGAGAGTGCTCCCCGTCAGGGCACTGAGGCTGAGATACCAGCCGTAGTGAAGGCTGGATGTGAGAGTGTGGACTTGGAAGCCTCCATAATCAGAGAAGACGTGACCTAAGTGCGCAGCCCCGTTGACTGCAGTGACAAGCCAGGACCCCTGAGTGTGACAAAGTAAACTGCTCAGTGTGTGCGTAGCATTGCTGCTGCAGAGAGAGGCTGCCAGCCTGATATACAGAGACTCGCAGCAGAGTGGCTGTTACTTCCTGCTTCCAGCTTCACTGGGAGAAAAGACTGCAAAGACTTATCCCCGGAGTCTCCAGTTCTGAGGAGACACTTCAGGATCTTCAAGTGCTGCTGGTGACTGTAACCACGTTGGAATAAAGACCTTCCAGTCAGGACTGCCCTGGACTGATAAGTTACAAGAACATTCGTTAACCGTTTTGATTCCGATTAACTGTTTAATGTTTGCTTTATCTCTATTAACCCCCTGTTTACTCCGTGTGAGAAGAATCTTACTCCTGTTAATAAATTCCCCACAACAGTTGGTCTGTCTGTTCCGTGGTGACATACTCAACCCTGAACTCTATTACACTATCACATATCATGGTCTTGCACAGCAAATCAGAATGGCTGTCACAGACAGAATAAAAGATTTTGGCCAGTCAAG
Organism: Ranitomeya imitator; assembly: GCF_032444005.1. Taxonomy (NCBI): domain Eukaryota; kingdom Metazoa; phylum Chordata; class Amphibia; order Anura; family Dendrobatidae; genus Ranitomeya; species Ranitomeya imitator. The sequence continues at coordinate 415,691,992 of NC_091285.1, read as the reverse complement.
GAGCACTATTTTATGCATGTACAGAGTAGGGATAGAAGGTCACTGCAGTGCAAAAGTACATTAAAAATGGGAGTACTAGTTTCAGACTGAGAATAATAATCCAAAGATTCAAGTGATGTATAGGAGGTTCCATACCTATATATGGTAGTTACTCGGTGTGACTAAGAATTGATTGATTTAAGATATATTACAGTAACAGCACCTTAAAAACATCCATTTTTTATTACCGTATATACTCGAGTATAAGCTGACCCGAGTATAAGCCGACCACCCTAATTTTGCCACAAAAAACTGGGAAAACTTAATGACTCGAGTATAAGCCTAGGGTAGAAAATGCAGCAGCTACCGGTAAATTTAAAAAATAAAAATAGGTACCAATAAAAGTAAAATTAATTGAGATATCAGTAGGTTAAGTGTTTTTGAATATCCATATTGAATCAGGAGCCCCATAAGATGCTCCATACAGTTTATGATGGGCCCCATAAGATGCTCCATATTAAAATATGCCCCATACAGTTAGGTCCATATATATTTGGACAGAGACAACATTTTTCTAATTTTGGTTATAGACATTACTACAATGAATTTTAAACAAAACAATTTAGATGCAGTTGAAGTTCAGACTTTCAGCTTTCATTTGAGGGTATCCACATTAAAATTGGATGAAGGGTTTAGGAGTTTCAGCTCCATAACATGTGCCACCCTGTTTTTAAAGGGACCAAAAGTAATTGGACAATTGACTCCAAGGCTATTTCATGGACAGGTGTGGGCAATCCCTTCGTTATGTCATTCTCAATTAAACAGATAAAAGGCCTGGAGTTGATTTGAGGTGTGGTGCATGCATTTGGAAGGTTTTGCGGTGAAGTAAACATGTGGTCAAAGGTGCTCTCCATGCAGGTGAAACAAGCCATCCTTAAGCTGCGAAAACAGAAAAAACCCATCTGAGAAATTACTACAATATTAGGAGTGGCAAAATCTACAGTTTGGTACATCCTGAGAAAGAAAGAGAGCTCTGGTGAACTCATCAATGCAAAAAGACCTGGGCGCCCACAGAAGACAACAGTGGTGGATGATTGCAGAGTTATCTCCATGGTGAAGAGAAACCCCTTCACAACAGCCAACCAAGTGACCAACACTCTCCAGGAGGTCGGCGTATCAATATCCAAATCTACCATAAAGAGAAGACTGCATGAAAGTAAATACAGAGGGTTCACTGCACGGTTCAAGCCACTCATAAGCATCAAGAATAAAAAGGCTAAACTGGACTTTGCTAAAAAACATCTAAAAAAGCCAGCACAGTTCTGGAAGAACATTCTTTGGACAGATGAAACCAACATCAACCTCTACTAGAATGATGGAAAGAGAAAAGTATGGCGAAGGCGTGGTACAGCTCATGATCCAAAGCATACCACATCATCTGTAAAACACGGCGAAGGCAGTGTGATGGCTTGGGCATGCATGGCAGCCAGTGGCACTAGGTCACTAGTGATTATTGATGATGTGACACAGGACAGAAGCAGCCAAATGAATTCTGAGGTATTCAGAGACATACTGTGTGTTCAGATCCAGCCAAATGCAGCCAAACTGATTGGTCGTCATTAGTGTTGAGCATTCCGATACCGCAAGTATCGGGTATCGGCCGATACTTGCGGTATCGGAATTCCGATACCGAGATCCGATATTTTTGTGATATCGGGTATCGGTATCGGAAGTGTAAAATAAAGAATTAAAATAAAAAATATTGTTATATTCACCTCTCCGGCGGCCCCTGGACATCAGCGGGAGGATCCGGCGTCCGGGACGGCTTCTTTCTTCAAAATGCGCGCCTTTAGGACCTGTGGTATGACGTCCCGGCTTCTGATTGGTCGCGTGCCGCCCATGTGACCGCCACGCGACCAATCAGAAGCCGCGACGTCATTCCTCAGCTAAAGTCCTAGAATGAGCGCCTTCTAGGACCTGAGGAATGACGTCGCGGCTTCTGATTGGTCGCGTGGCGGTCACATGGGCGGCACGCGACCAATCAGAAGCCGGGACGTCATTCCACAGGTCCTGAAGGCGCGCATTTTGAAGAAAGAAGCCGTGCCGGACGCCGGATCCTCCCGCTGATGTCCAGGGGCCGCCGGAGAGGTGAATATAACAATATTTTTTATTTTAATTCTTTATTTTACACTTTAATATGGATCCCAGGGCCTGAAGGAGAGTTTTCTCTCCTTCAGACCCTGGGATCCATGAGGATACATTCCGATACTTGATGTCCCATTGACTTGTATTGGTATCGGATATCGGTATCGGCGATATCCGATATTTTTCGGGTATCGGCCGATACTATCCGATACCGATACTTTCAAGTATCGGACGGTATCGCTCAACACTAGTCGTCATTTCATACTACAGATGGACAATGACCCAAAACATAAAGCCAAAGCAACCCAGGAGTTTATTAAAGCAAAGAAGTGGAATATTCTTGAATGGCCAAGTCAGTCACCTGATCTCAACCCAATTGAGCAGCATTTAACTTGTTAAAGACTAAACTTCAGACAGAAAGGCCCACGAACTAACAGCAACTGAAAACCACCGCAGTGAAGGCCTGGCCGAGCATCAAATAGGAGGAAACCCAGCATCTGGTGATGTCCATTCAAGACTTCAGGCAGTCATTGCCAACAAAGGGTTTTCAACCCAAGAACTAAAAATGAACATTTTATTTAAAATAATTGAATCTGTCCAATAACTTTTGGTCCCTTTAAAAACAGGGTGGCATATGTTAAGGAGCTGAAACTCCTAAACCCGTCATCCAATTTTAATGTGGATACCCTCAAATGAAAGCTGAAAGTCTGAACTTCAACTGCATCTGAATTGTTTTGTTTAAAACTCATTGTGGTAATGTCTATAACCAAAATTAGAAAAATGTTGTCTCTGTCCAAATATATATGGACCTAACTGTATAATGCTGCACAAAGGTTTATAATGGCCCCATAAGATGTTCCATAGACACATTTGTGTTGTGAATTCTGTGGCAGAGCTCCCTCCTGTGGTCACAAGTGGTACTTCGGCTGATTCTCTCTGTGAGCTTCTGTTGGTGGAGGGAAGTGGTACTGCGGCTTCTGAGTTTCCTCCCTCAGGTGATCTGGTGAGGTCGTTAGGTGCTTCTCTACTTAACTCCACCTAATGCTTTGATCCTGGCTTCCTGTCAATGTTCCAGTGTTGGACTTGCTTTTCCCTGGATCATTCCTGTGGCCTGCTGCTCTGCATAGCTAAGTTCTTCTTTGCTATTTGTTTGCTATTTTTTCTGTCCAGCTTGTCTAATTTGTTGCTGGAAGCTCTGGGACGCAAAGGGTGTACCTCCGTGCCGTTAGTTCGGTACGGAGGGTCTTTTTGCCCCCTTTGCGTGGTTTTCTTTAGGGTTTTGTGTAGACCGCAAAGTTACCTTTTCTATCCTCGATCTGTTAAGAAAGTCGGGCCTCACTTTGCTGAATCTATTTCATCTCTACGTTTGTCTTTTCATCTTAACTCACAGTCATTATATGTGGGGGGCTGCCTTTTCCTTTGGGGTATTTCTCTGAGGCAAGGTAGGCTTATTTTCTATCTTCAGGCTAGTTAGTTTCTCAGGCTGTGCCGAGTTGCATAGGCAGAGTTAGGCGCAATCCACGGCTGCCTCTAGTGTTGTTTGGAGAGGATTAGGGATTGCGGTCTGCAGAGTTCCCACGTCTCAGAGCTCGTTCTATGATTTTGGGTTATTGTCAGATCACTGTATGTGCTCTGACCGCTATGTCCATTGTAGTACTGAATTGCCTTTCATAACACATTTGCCCCATACAGTACTGCATAAAGGTTAATAAGGGCCCCATAAAATGCTCCATAGAGCACATGTCACCTGTCTTATCCATGTTTTTTTTCTGTTTTTTCTTTTTTTTTCTGTGATGTGTTGTGCGTAAAGATGTGATTCTCCAGAATTTCTTTTAGTCTAGCCTGATGAAGAGACCTGTGTAGTCTCGAAAGCTTGCAATTTGTTGCCATCTTTTCAGTTAGCAATTAAAAGGTATCAACTACTGAGGACTCTCAATTCCAAATATTTTTTTATCCACTGGCTAACACGGTACCAAGATATATATCTTTCCTGTACCAATGTCTACTAATACACCTAGGAACAAATGACACAGCAAAAAAGGATGTGGAGACTATATGCAGAGACTTTGAAGACCTTGTTAGGTGTTGAGTTCCCGCCTCTGCACAGGGAGAATCTCAAACCATCTCTGCTGCGGTCTCCCATTCTTCTCCAGCCGCAGTGGAGTCTGCTTAGCAGAGACATCAGTCCCAGCATCTTGCTCAGTCTTACTCTGTGCATAGGGTTACTGCTACTTTTCCTGCTTCTGCCATTGAAGTCAGTGCTGGGCAGCAGCGAGCAGACGCTTTTGGGACTAAGTCCTGCTTTTCCCCTTCTGAGCATGCCCAGGGCAAGATCTCCCATTGGAGACACATGCTCAGATACTGCAGCAGATCCCATTGATCCTTTATTGGAAGGTCCTGAAGGTGCTAAACTTCTGTGGCAGCTTCCCATTAATCCTTTATTGGAAAGTCCTGAACGTGCTGCAGCTATATAAGCTTCGCATGACCGCACAGCCATGCGCTAGTATACATTTGTAAACGTGTGTGTGTTGTGAGTGAAAGTCGTTCTTTAAAATCCCCTCCCTATTGTATGACTGCTCGCGGAAGGTGGATGATTGCTATCTAGCGCCCGACTTAGCCATCAGCACATAACACACAATACAGCATCTAATTGCTGTGACCGCCAGTGCGGCACCGTGCGCTTTCACAGCGCTTTCCTGACCCAAGCCTGGATAGTTAGTGGCGTCCGCCAGTGCGGCACTGCACGCACTCTCGTGCATCTTTATTATTATTATTATTTCTGTCACTCTGACACCCCAGTTGCGGTGTCGAGCGCATGAGGTTTATATGAACTTAAATCCTGTGTCTTGGGATTGAGTTCTGAGACTCCTTGCTTGCGCTCTTGGTGCGGTACTGCGGCCCTGTGACGCAACAGGGTTCACTTCCTTCACACAGGGTGAAGTTAACCCGTGTGTGTATTCACATTGTACCGCCATATAGTCCGTCATTACTTGGCAGCAGGTTCCATCTCTGCTGCGAACGCACCTTACTCTATCTGTCTTATTATTTGGTGCGTTCCGCTAGCCCTAACAGACCTAGGCCAGAAAGTAAAGGAATTGGGAGTACAGATCGCATTTTCGTCCATCCTTCCAGTGGATGGACATGGACATGGACCAAGGTGAGTGAACAGGATTCTATATTTGAACGACTGGCTATGTCGTAGGTGCTGTGAGCAATGTTTTGTAATCATTGACTATGGAGTGAATTACCTGTATAATGGATTCCTTGCTAGAGATGGGTTGCATCTGATGAAAAATGGAAAACACATATTTCCCAGACACCTTGCTACAATCATCAGGACAATTTTAAACTAGAGCAATATGGTACGGGAAATATACGGCCAGAACAAAATATGCAGCTCCTGAATTCTTTTGAGACCCCTGCTATTACAAAGTGAAATAAACAACAAATTCTGAAAGATGATAGATGAGCAAGATAAACCGACTACAAACTAAAATGTTTATACAAATGCACAGATCATGAAAGACAAACAAGGAGAATTGGAGCTGCTAAGACAGGAAGAGACATGTATGATGTCATAGGGATCACCGAAAGTTGGTGGAATGATACAGATGATTGGAATACAAATCTTGAAGGCTACAACGTATTTATTAGAAAAAAGATTAACAGCAGGGGAAGAGGTGTTTCATTGTATGTTAGGAAAACTTATGTCTCTCTCCACAGAAATCCAAGCTTCAGAGAATGGTAGCCCCACTGTTTGGGTTAAATACAAGGAGAAACAAACAGAGAAGACACTATTGTAGGTGTTAACTATAGGCCACCTGAACAGATAGAAGATATGGATGAACTATTTTTACATCAGATGTCTCTGTTCTCAAAAAAGTATGACATAGTGATCATGGGAGATTTTAACTATTCAGATATTTGTTGGGAATCTCTCTCCGGCATAAGTAATGGGGTCCAGAAAATACTTATCTTCACTTGCTGGCAACTTTATCTTTCAAAAGGTAGAAGATAGAACAAGTCGATCAGCAATCTTCTTCCTAATTCTTACCAACAGGGAGCAAGTAGTTGAGGAACTAAAGGTGGCCAGAAATTTAGGAGGCAGTGATCATGCTATCCTCGAACTTTGGATTACAAGAGGAGGAAGACCAGCGAGAAGTCAGACTTTAAGGATGAACTTCAGAAAACCAGTTTTAATGGACTCAGAAAGAGGGTAGGAAAGGTCCAATTGCTGGATCTTCTGAAGGACAGAAATGTTCAAGAAGGATGGGAGATTTTGCTAAACGTAATTCTCACTGCACAATCAGTAGCAATCCCCAAAAAGAAGGAAGAATTGGAAGCGTTTAAAGAGATCAGGATGGATGAACACAGAACTTAACCCCTTTGCAACATTCGCCGTACTAGTACTGCTCTGCGGGAGGTGCGTTCATGCCCAGAGCAGGACTAGTACAGCGCCGTGATGGCATGGCCTCATGGGTCAGCTGACACTCCGCAGCAACGCCCACGGTCAGTGCTAGCAGTGACAGCGGCATATAGAAGCACCACGCAGGGAGGGAGCTCACTGCACGCTTCCCTCCGAACAACGCAATGCGATCGCGTTGTTCTAATGGTCTCAATGGAGACTCCTGGCACCAAGATGGCCACGGGGTCCTTCTGGGTCCTGCAAGGAGGTGGCTTATGATCGCCTGCTGAGAGCAGGCACTGGCATGGCTCCTTTTCTGCCTGTCAGATCGCAGGGCAGAGTGTCAGATCAGCGATCTGATGTAATATAGTAATGTCTCATACTGTGACAATGTAATAAAGTAAAAAAATATATATATTTTAATGTGTAAAAATATTTTGTTTTAAATCCCCAAATAAAGAAAAAAAATGTTACCAATAAATACATATATTTATGTAAATTTAACCCCTTTCTGCCAGCTGACGGAATAGTACGCCAACTGGCAGTATCCCCTGCTTTGAGGTGGGCTCGGGCGGTGAGCCCACCTAAAAGCTGTGACATGTCAGCTGTTTTCAACAGCTGACGGGTGCGCAATGGGCGCAAGCTGAATCACCCGCGCCCATTAACTAGTTAAATGCCACTGTCTAGCTCTAACAGCGGCATTGAACAAGCGCTGCCGGCTGGAAGTACTCGCACTGCTAACCCCCGTCACGTAATCAGGGGTCATCGGTGCATTGCCATCACAACCAGAGGTCTCCTCGAGACGTCTATGATTGTTGATGGCAGATTTCTATGAGCGCCACCCTGTGGCAAGCCTGTAATTCTGCTGCATAGAGGTGATCTGTGCATCACCTCTATGTAGCAGAGGCGATCGAGTAGTGCACGCTTCTAGCCTCCCATGGAGGCTATTGAAGCATACAAAAATTTTAAAAAGATGTGTTTATAAATATAAAAAAACAAAAAATTACATAAAAGTTCAAATCACCCCCCTTTCGCCCCAATTGAAATAAAACAATAAAAAAATCAAACCTACACATATTTGGTATCTCCGCGTTCAGAATCGCCCGATCTATTAACAAAAAACAAGGATTAACCTGATTGCTAAATGACGTAGCGATAAAAAAATCAAAATGCCAAAATTAAGTTTTTTTGGTCACCGTGAAATTGCATTAAAATGACATAACGGGCGATCAAAAGAAAGTATCTGCACCAAAATGGTTTCATTAAAAACATCAGGTCGGCACACAAAAAATAAGCCTCACCTGACCCCAGATCAAGAAAAATGGAGACATTACCGTTATCGGAAAATTGCGCACATTTTTTTTAGCAAATTTTGGAATTTTTTTTTACCACTTAGATAAAAGAGAACCTAGAAATATTTGGTGTCTATGAACTCATAATGACCTGGAGAATCATAATGGCTGGTCAGTTTTAGCATTTATTGAACCTAGCAAAAAAGCCAAACAAAAAACAAGTGTGGGATTGCAATTTCTTTGGAATTTCATAGCACTTGGAATATTTTTCCTGTTTTCTGTTACACGACATGGTAAACCAATGGTATCATTAAAAAGTACAACTCGACCCACAAAAAATAAGCCCCCACATGACCATATTGACAGAAAAATAAAAAAGTTATGGCTCTGGAAAGAAGGGGAGCGAAAAACGAAAACGAAAAAAGCTCCCGGGGTTAAAAAAAACAATAAAAGTACACATAATTGCATCGCTATGTCCATAACGAGGCAAAAAACAATGCTTTATCATCATACTGAGAAATAAAAAGTGCAATAAAACGCGATCAAAAAGACAGATGTAAATAAAAATGGTACGGCTGAAAACATCATCTTGTCCCACAAAAAACAAGCTGTCATACAGCTCTATCAGGAGAAAAATAAATAAGTTATAGCTCTTAGAATAACCAATGCAAAAATAATTATTATTTCTATAAAATTGTTTTTATTGTGTAAAATTATGCAAAACAAAAAAAAGATATATATGAGGTATCGCTGTAATCGTACTAACCCAAAGAATAAACCTGTCTTACCAATTTTACCACATGCGGAATGGTATAAAAAAAAGGAATTCCTGAATTGCTGGTTTTTGATCATTCTGTCTCACAAAAATCAGAATAGAAAGCGATCAAAACATGTCATGTGCCCGAAAATGGTACCAATAGAAACGTCAGCTAATCCCACAAAAAACAAGCCCTCCTATGACTCTGTCAGCTGAAATAGGAAAAAATTCTAGCTCTCAAAATGTGGTAATGCAAAAACTAGTTTTCGCAATAAAAAGCATCTTAGTGTGTGACTGTTGCCAAACATAAAAACCCAATATAAATCTGGTATCGTTGTAATCGCACCAACCCGAAGCATAAAGTCGCCTAATCACTTATACCGCATGAGGAATGGCATAAAAAAATAAATAAAACCAATTCTTCACATGCTGTTGATTTTTTCATTCTGCCTCCCAAAGATCGCAGTAAGGCTCGTTTCACATTTATCCTGCGCTCTGCGCTGAGTGCTTACACAGGGTTTTCCATGTAAATCTCTGAAGTACGTGATTCAGACAGAACCTCTGGTGGAAGATTCCCTATAATGAGGCAGATGGAGGCACTTTGGGCACCATAGGACCTGTGATCCGACAGTGTCAGTCTTATTAGGATTGCATAAAACTGTCGTCAGCCACAGTCTTGTGCACTTCTGAAAAAATGACAGCGCGAACAGAGGCCAGAAAGACTCCAGAGTAACTCTGCTGCCTCACTATAGTGAATTAATCCATTGGAGGTTTTCTGAATCACGTCACTCAGAGATTTAGATGGAAACACAAAAGTACCATAAGTGGTCGGCGTAGAGTGCCGGATAACTGTAATCCAAAACGTACTGTAAAATGTTCCCCAAAAAAGCTTCCACTCAATCCACAAAAAAACAACTCCCCACTCAGATATATCATCTGTTAATGGAAATATAGTGAGCATCCAAGTTACTGGTAGCACAAATGCTCTGGAAAAGTGAAATGGTTCCTCACCCGCCAAAGGAAATTCAGCAAATTTTCCGCTCCCAAATCCAAATGCCCCCCTCTTCTGAACCCCAATGTGCCTAAACAACAATTAGCGCCGAAATGTTTGGCATTTCTGTAGTGATGAAAGCCCACCTACTTTACAGGTGCATGCCTCTAGAAGCATGAGCTGGGCATAATGTACTGGTCACCACAACGGCAGTTTGCAATTTTTACTCAGCAACATCCACTGCTGCCTATTTCTGGAAAACACCTATGGAGTCAAAATCGTCACTACATGTGTAGATAAATTCCCAAAGAGTTATAATTTCCAAAATGGGGTCACGTGTGGGGAGATTCTACTTCTCTGGCACTTATGGGCTCTTTATATGGAATGCATAATCTAGTCTAGAAAAATCTGCGTTTCAGGAGGCAAATGGCACTCTGTCCCTCCCGAGTCACTCCATATGGCAAAGTAGTACTGTACAGCAACATATGGGATATTTCTACATTCAGCAGAAATTGTGGGACAAATTCTGGTGCCATTTTTACCCATTTCCCAGTGTGAAAATATAAAACTTGGGGCTAGCATGCAATCTTGTTGGTAAAAATGTAAATTATTTTTTCTTCACTTCCCAATGGTGTAAACGTTTGTGACACACCTGTGGTGTCAATATAATCACTGCACCCCTAGATTAGTTCATTGAGAGGTTTATTTGGTAAAATGGGGTCACTTATGGGGGGCTTTTGCTGTTCTGGTACCACAGGGGCTCTGTCAATGTAACATGGCACCATCAAACAAGTGCACCAAAATCTGCACTGTGATATGGCGCTACTTCCCTTCTGAGCTTTGCACTGTGCCTCAAAACTAGTTTTCGACCAAATATGGGGTATCTTTGAACTCAGGAGAAATTGCACAACAAACCTTGAGGCCCATTCTCTCATTTTGCCCTCGTGAAAATGCAACATTTGTAGCTAAAATAGATTTTTGTGGGAAAAATGTAATTTTTTTTTTTTATTTTCTCAGCTCGATGTTATCAACTCCTGTGAAGCACCTGAGGGTTCAAGGTGCTCAATACACATCTAGATAAGTCCCAAAGGGGTCTAGATTCCAAAATGGTGTCACTTGTGTGGGTTTCCTCTGTTTAGGCACATCAGGGGCTCTTCAAACGCGACATGGCATCCGCTAGTTATTCCATCAAATTATGCATTCAAAAAGTCAAATGGCGCTCCTTCCCTTCCAAGCCCTGCCGTGCACACAAACAGTAGTATTCCCCCACTTGTGGGGTATCAGTGTACTCAAGAGAAAAAAATGTATTTGGGAAAAATGTGATTTTTTTTTTTTATTTCCACGGCTCTACGCAATAAACTTCTGTAAAGCACCTGTGGGTTCAATGTGCTCAATACACATCTAGATAAGTTATATAAGGGGTCTAGTTTCCAAAATGGTGTCACTTGTTGGGAGTTCCCACTGTTCTGCGAAGAATGGTTAAAGGATCTGGGAATGTTTAGCTTGCAAAAAAGAAGGCTAAGAGGATACTTAATAGCTGTCTACAAATATTAGAAGGGATGTCACAGTCTAGAGGGATCATCCTTATTCTCATTTTCACATGGAAATATGAGAAGCAATGGAATGAAACTGAAAGGGAGAAGAAATATGTTATTGTTAGGACTGGCGGAACGCACCAAGACAGATGGTATAGATGCGTTCGCAGTCCGGGGTCCACCGTGCAGGTGAAAACCTGCTGCTAGCAATTAGCAGACTATATGGCGGTACACTAGAGTATACACGCGTGGGTTAACCTCACCCAGCGTGAAAGAAGCAATCCTGTTAAGGCACAGGACCGCGGTACCGCACCTAAAGCGCGAGCAAGTAGTCAGCGAACTCAACCCCAACTGGGATTGAAGTCCGATTAGACCCTTGCTGGCGCAACACCGCAATTGGGTGTGAAATGAAACAGAAGAGCATGCAGTGCCGCACCGACGAACGCCACTAACCACCCAGGCTTGGGTAAGGAAAGCACAGAGGAAGTGCACGGCGCCGTACTGGCGGTCACAGCAACTGGACGCTATAATGTGTGACTAGTGCTGTAGGATAAGTCGGGCGCTAGGTAGCAGCCATACACCTTCCGCGAACAGTCATACTATAGGGTAGGGGTATCCAAGGACGACTTGCACTCACAACATACACACATTAGCAATTGTTTGACAATACTAGCGCATGGCCGTGCGGTCATGCACAGTTTATATAGCAGCAGCACAGGAAGTGGCCACAGCACTTTTGCCCTTCTAGGACCTGCCAAGAGGACCAATGGAATGTGCTGCAGAGCCTGAGCACATGACCCTCGATCTCCAACGGGAGACCTTACGCTGGGCATGCTCAGTACGTGCAGACAAGGACTTAATCCCAGAGAAGTCTGCTCGCTGCTGACCAGCACAGACTTTAATAGCAGAGACTGGAGAAGCAGCAGTAACTCTCAGAACAGAGTGAGAATGAGCAAGACGCTGGGACCGACGTCCTTGCTGAGCAGACTCCACTGCGGCTGGACAAGAATGGGAGACCGCAGCGGAGGTGGCTCGAGATTAACCCTGTGGAGAAGCGGGAACTCGATCCCTAACAGTTATATATTAGAAAAAAAACATTTTCACAGTGAGGGTGATCAATGAGTGAAACAGGCTGCCATGAGAAGTGGTGAGTTCTCCTTCAATGGAAGTCTTCAGAAAGTGTCTAAATAGACATCTGTCTGAGATAGTTTAGTGAATCCTGCATTGAGCAGGGAGTTAGACATGAGGACCCTTCCAACTTTAAGATTCTATGATTCAGGGCATTCTCCCACAGAATTTGAGGAATGTGGGCGTGTGGTAATTCCTCATTTTTCAATTGTTCAAATAATAAGAGTCAACGTACAGGCTCATATGCAACACTGGCTCATGTCCCTTGATCTACTGAACAAAGGAACAGTATATCTGGCATGATAAGAATAATACACCCCTGCACCAGTGGCCAGGGTGGTGCTGTGTCATCACAGGACATATACCAGGATGGGGGTCACCAAAACAAATATTGCAATGGGGCCCATCAGACACTAGTTGTGTTCCTGGGGTTTATGTGGCATCAGGAGCTTCAGCTCTAAGTTAAGATGACAGAATACCTGAGGAGTACCCGTGAAGAACCAGACATGCAGACAACCCAATGAGGGGCTGCAGTGGCAGAATAGGTGAGCAGCAAGGTTTGTTATTTACCTTATGGTTATTATTCTCTTTGGTCCAGAGAATTCCCACAGCATAATGAAGAGCATTTTATTTGCATCGAATAACTTTGATTGAATGTATTTCCTGATCACATTCAAGCATACTGACATATTAGCATTTTGGCAAATTCACAAAATTACTATATGCAGCAGGTCATAACAGCCAAAGAGTCCTTTACTAAGTAATACAGACACTTGTCAGGAAGAGGTTGAATAATTCTATTTGTTCGGTAGTAATTAAAAGTGTCATTTTGTGATGAATTTGGAGAAACCACTTGTTATATTAGTTGTGTTCAGTTATTTAAAATGTTTTTGTTTCATTGCTTTATTGCAAACAGCAGAAAGTTTATAAATTTTGCTAATAAGCTTAATTCGTAGTGGGGGTTGAATAATTTGGCTTGCAACTGTAATTAGTTGTCTAGATAAACTTACAGGAAATATTTAACTATTGAGTTTCAAATAAAACTGTGAATTTTTATGTTTCTTTCTGTGCCACTTGCAATTTCTAGAGTCCTTAAAGGATATTATGAACCTGGTTGTTCAAGGTTGCCCTTTTACATTACAACTAGGGATGAGCGAGCACTACAATACTCGGATGATTGTTACTCGAACCAAGCAATTCCTAATGCTCGGATGCTCATTTAGAATAACGAGTATAATGGTAGTCAATGGGAAATGTTGATGGAAAAAGTGCTGAGCGGAAGGGAAACAGCATGGAGAAAACTAGAGATGAGCAAACTTGTTCGGAAAACTTTTGCCAATCTCAAATTCGGCACGAACATGGCTCATGCGGATTCGTGTTCACATCCCCAAGCATTTTCCCTCAAAGTTGGTGAAATTCGGAGACAGTTCGGTAAGTGATAGCGTTTCCACTAATGCTTTTGTTAGGACTTTGGCTAGGATAGTGGTGCTGTATGATGAGCGGGGGAGTACGTGATTGATGAGGGGCAAGGGTGGGAAAAGGTCAGAGGAGCTCTGGACTGCTATTTCTTTTTTTTTATTATTAACTTAATGTGTGGAGATTCCGGCAGCAATTTCATCGCATTTGGAATTTTTTTCCCATTTTCTGTTACAAAACATGGTAAAACCAATAGTACCCTTTAAAAGAACAACTCGTCCCACAAAAAATAAGCCCCCACATGACCATATTGATGGAAAAATAAAAAAGTTATGGCTCTGGAAAGAAGGGGAGCAAAAAACGAAAACGAAAAAAGCTTTGGGAGTTAAAAAAAAACAATAAAAGTACACATAATTGCATCGCCACGTCCATAATGACCCGCTCTATGAAAACGGTCCCACTAGTTAACCTCTTCAGTGAACACCCTAAAAATAAAAAAATGAGGCAAAAAACAATGCTTTATCATCATACTGAGAAATAAAAAGTGCAATAAAACGCGATCAAAAAGACAGATGTAAATGAAAATGGTACGGCTGAAAACATCATCTTGTCCCACAAAAAAAAACAGGTGCCATACAGCTGTATCAGGAGAAAAATAAAAAAGTTATAGCTCTTAGAATAACCTATGCAAAAATAATTATTCTTTCTATAAAATCGTTTTTATTGTGTAAAATTGTGCAAAACAAAAAAAAGATATAAATGAGGTATCGCTGTAATCGTACTAACCCAAAGAATAAACCTGTCTTACCAATTTTACCACATGCGGAATGGTATAAAAAAGCAATTCCTGAATTACTGGTTTTTGTTCATTCTGTCTCACAAAAACAGCAGAAAGTTTATAAATTTTGCTAATAAGCTTAATTCGTAGTGGGGATTGAATAATTTGGATTGGACACAGGTGAAGGACCTCTGCATCCTTCTGCACAGTTTCGAAATGGCTCCTAAGATGGTTAGCACTGATTCTGGTAAGCTACATGCTGGAGCACACTTTGAATAGACTGTGTGAGAAGGTGGTGGTCCCAGAGGAAGAGGTGGAAGCAGAGGAAGATGCGGAAGGGATAACAATATCTTTAAGTTCCGGACTCTCGTTGCACAGGTGGGTGCCTTGGGATGGTGGATTACAACGATCGAGGGGGGCTCATGGTACCAGACAAACTGTTACTGAAAGTGCAGCAACCATGGAATAAATGGAGTAGGACGAGGAAGATGTTATGGGCGCTCAACAGTCAGGAGATGAAGAGGATAATGATCCCCTCTCTGTTGTCCATGGTTGGCGGGAGGAGATGGAGGAAACAAGCTTGAGTGTTAGCCCACCACCAACACACCGCACCATGGAATTGGACCTGATGGAAGTGCTCGACAGGTGAGCGCTTTCTTGCTGCACTATCTACAACATGATGCCCATGTTATTAGGTTTAGAAATAGTGCTAACAAGTGGGTTGCCACGCTGTTAGATCCACGGTGCAAGAGTAAATTTTGCCAGATACTTTCCCCTCTGGAAAGGGATGCGTGCATACTGGAGTATCAAAACACGCTTGTAAACAATCTTAAGAGTGGGTTTTCCCCAAGACAGCAATAAGGCACAAAGTGTGCATCGCAGTTATAAAATTATAAACCATGAGAATATCGAGTTGTCAATGCAAAAACATTAGCAGCAGCAGTTGAAGTAGCAGAAGCAATTTCTGTGAATCATTTCACACATTTTTTAGGCCAGCCCGCCTGTCACACCTTGGAGGTTTTGTCATGCCCGGCAGCCAGTGTTCTCTCAGAACATGTCTTCAGCATTGCTGGTGGTGTCCTCACGGATAAATGCATACGGCTGTCTCCTTAAGGCTGTGTGCACACGTTGCTGATTTTTCATGTTTTTTTCACGATAAAAACGCTATAATACCGCAAAAAAACAGCATACAATAAGCATTCCATCATTTAGAATGAATTCTGCATGTTTTGTGCACATGATGCGTTTTTTTTCCGCGAAAAAATGCATCGCGGTAAAAAATGCAGCATGTTCATTAATTTTGCGGGGTTTTTTGCGGATTTCCCACTATAAAATGCATTGGGAAATGTCCGGAAAAAAACGCATCAAAAACGCACCAAAAAACGCATGCAGATTTCTTGCAGATTTCTTGCAGAAAATTTCAGGTTTTTCTCAGGAATTTTCTGCAAGAAATCCTGAACGTGTGCACATAGCCTAAAAGCAAATGTGACCTCCTCCCTGCACCACAATTTAAGCACACTATTAGCACAAACGAGTTATATGCTGGAAGATCAATTTTCCACAGGATCCTATTTAGATTAACTAACTGACAATAAACCACTTAGCTTACTATATGACTGCTTGCAGCAGGAGCAGCCACTCGTGTTGTGCTGTTACAAAATGGCGCCAAAACAACATGTCCACTTTTTATAGGGAGAGGCACATATGACTTTGGCTTGTGGTTTCTGTGCCCTGATTAGCGGCCAGAATCTCCACCCAATAAGTAAAAAAAAAATTACAGTCCGCCACTACTCCCCCTCTTCCACCCACCCCCTTATCAAACACGTCCCCCCATCATACAGCATTACAATCCTAGCAAAAGTCGCAACAAAAGCATTAGTGGAAACGCGATCATTAACCGAACTGTATCCGAATTTTGCTGACTTTGAGGGAAAATGCTGTGGAATCTGAACATGAATCTGAATGTAATATGTTTGTGCCAAATTTGAGGTTGATGACTGTGTTCAAAACAAGTTCGCTCATCTCTATTAGCTACCATGTTTCCAGGAAAATAAGACAAGGATGTATATTTTTTCCTCCACAAGATCATTTAGGGTCTATTTTCAGGGAATGTCTTATTGTTATTTCCATGATAAACAATCCACAAAAGAATCAACATTTATTCAAATACAATCATGTCAGCGATACACACTGTACATCCATATGTATATTGCACACATACACATGAATATACTCATACACTGCACACACATGCCCATGTATATTCATACACACAGTGGGGAAAATAAGTATTTGAAACACTGATGATATTGCAAGTTTGGGAAAAGAATGCAGAGGTCTGTAATTTTTATCGTAGGTACAAATCAACTATGAGAGACAGAATCTAAAAACTAAAAAAAAAAACAGAAAATCTCATTGTATGGTTTTTAAATACTTAAGTTGCATTTTAGTGCATGAAATAAGTATTTGATGCAATAGGAAAACAGAACTTTGGCACAGAAACATTTGTTTGAAATTAAAGAGATCAGGCAGTTCCTGTAGTTCTTAACCAAGTTTGCATACCCTGCAGTAGGGATTTTGACCAACTCCTCCATACAGATCTTCTCCATACAGATCTTCTCCAGATCTTTCACGTTTCGGGCTGTCGCTGGCAACAAGAAGTTTCCGCTCTCTCCAAAGATTTTCTATTGGGTTTGGGTCTCGAGACTGGCTGGGCCACACCAGGACCTTGAAATGTTTCCTACGGCACCACTCCTTTGTTGCTCTGGCTGTGTTTCGGGTCATTGTCATGCTGGAAGATTCCGCCATGACCCATCTTCAATGATCTTACTGAAGGGAAGGAGATACATGGCCCCATACATCCTCCCTTCAATACAGTGCAGTCATCCTGTCCGCTTTGCAGAAAAGCACCACTAACGTGTGATGTTTCCCCACCATGCTTCATGGTTGAGACAGTGTTCTTGTGGTTTAACTTATCCTTCTTTTACCTATAAGCATGGTGAGCGGAGTTGGTACAAAAAATTTTTTAGTTTGGTCTCATCTGGCCAAATGGGACTGGACATGTGCTGGCGTGAGCAGGGGGACCTTGCATGCCCTGCATGGTTTTTATCCATGATGGTGTAGTGTGTTGCTAATGTTTGAGACTTTGGTAATAGCTCTCTTCAGGTCATTAACCAGGTCCTCCCATGTAGGTCTGGGCTGATTACTGACATTTCTCAGAATCATCCTTATCTCATGAGGCAAGATCTTGAATGGATCCCCAGACTGGGGAAGATTGACCGTCATCTTGTGTTTCTTTCATTTTCTAACAATTATGCCCACAGTTGTTGCCTTCTCACCAAGCTGCTTGACTGTTGTCCTGTAGCCCATCCCAGCCATGTGCATGTCTGCAATTTAATACCTGGTGTCCTTTAACAGATCTTTGGTCTTGCCCATGGTAGAGAGGCTTTAGTGTGATTGATTGAATGTGTGGACAGTTTTTTTTTTATACAGGTAATGGGTTCAAACAGGTGTAATTAAAACAGGTAATGAGTGCAGAGTATGAGGGCTTCCTAAAGAAAAACTAACAGGTCTGTGATAGAATTCTTGCTGGTTTGTAGGTGATCAAATACTTATTTCAATCATGTAATAAAATGCAATTTAATTATTTAAAAATTAAAAATCATACAATGTGATTTTCTGGTTCTTAGTTTTAGAAACTGTCTCTCACAGTTGAAGTGCACCTGCCATAAAAATTTCACACCTCTCCATTCTTCGTAGGAGGGAAAACTTGCAAAATGGTCAGTGTATCAAATACTTGTTTTCCCCACTGTACATACCCTTATATATACACACATTTCGCATATAGTACATTCCAACCTGTCTCCTCTTCAGTTCCTCTAAACCTTCCCAATTAAAGAACTTTTGGAGACATCATGGTCACATGACCGTGATGTCACTGAAGGTCCTTAAAGGGAATCTGTCAACAGGTTTTTTTCTATGTAATCTGAGTACACCATGAGATAGGGGATAAAACACAGAATTCAATGATGTGTCACATGTCAAGCAGTGTGCTGCTGTGTATTTCGATAATTTTTTTACCACCTGGTGATTATCATTGTTGTGACTAAATACTCTGATTGTGTCAAAATGTCTGTTCTGTTCCCAATAAACACATTGATACATTGCTGGATTCCCGGTCTTTTTGTCTACATCATGCTTCTTTCAGATGAGGTAGCAAAAGCTTGCTGGCAGATTTTCTTTAAGCAGCCTAAAAATTAGAATAGAACTCTTGGGGGCCCCTAAGACAGTGGAAGTTCTGAGAAATTGCCCCTTGCCTTGAATACGGGCCCTGCATGCCAGCCTGTCTCATCTTCAGTTCCTTGAGACTTCAACAGTTAAAGGACCTAAGGTGATATATCATGGTCACTTGACTGATGCCACCAAAGGTCTTTAGGCAGTATTAACATCAAAACAAAAAATGCTGGGGGCCCAAGAGAGGGGGGCCCTGAGCTATTGCCCAATTTATACCTTTCCCCAATGCGGGCCATGACTGTAAATAGGGCATATTTTTGGTTTAGGGCTTATATTTCAAGCACGCTACAAAAATTCTGTAAAATCATGCTAGGGCTTATTTTAAAGGGAACCTGTCACCCCGTTTTTTCAGATTGAGATATAAATACTGTTAAATAGGGCCTGCGCTGTGCGTTACTATAGTGTATGTAGTGTACCCTGATTCCCCACCTATGCTGCGAAATACATTACCAAAGTCGCCGTTTTCGCCTGTCAATCAGGCTGGTCAGGTCAGGTGGGCGTGGTGACATCGCTCTTTTCTTCCCCAGCTTTCCGTTGGTGGCGTAGTGGTGTGCGCATGTCGCAGTGACGAATCCACTGCGCGCACGTGAAGAAGCAGCGCGCGATCTGCGCTATTACCCCCTGTCATCGGTGGGGGCGGCCATCTTCCTGGGGCCGCGCGTTCGCAGATGGAGTGCTCTGCTGCACGGGGCTTCAGGAAAATGGCCGCGGGATGCCGCGCGTGCGTAGAAGAGATCGCGGCGGCCATTTTCCCAAAGCCGAGATGCAAACTCACGTGTGCGCAGTGGATTCGTTACTGCGACATGCGCACACCACTACGCCACAAACGGAAAGCTGGGGAAGAAAAGAGCGATGTCACCACGCCCACCTGACCTGACCAGCCTGATTGACAGGCGAAAACGGCGACTTTGGTAATGTATTTCTCAGCATAGGTGGGGAATCAGGGTACACTACATACACTATAGTAACGCACAGCGCAGGCCCTATTTAACAGTATTTATATTGGCTTGCAAACGCCAGAAGCCTGACAAACAAGATGGAAGAACTAGAAGCAGAAATATCTACAGGTAACTTTGACATAGTGGGAATAACCGAGACATGGTTATATGAAAGCTATGACTGGGCAGTTAACTTACAGGGTTACAGTCTGTTTAGAAAGGATCGTAAAAATCGGAGAGGAGGAGGGGTTTGTCTCTATGTAAAGTCTTGTCTAAAGTCCACTTTAAGAGAGGATATTAGCGAAGGAAATGAGGATGTCGAGTCCATATGGGTCGAAATTCATGGAGGGAAAAATGGTAACAAAATTCTCATTGGGGTCTGTTACAAACCCCCAAATATAACAGAAACCATGGAAAGTCTACTTCTAAAGCAGATAGATGAAGCTGCAACCCATAATGAGGTCCTGGTTATGGGGGACTTTAACTACCCGGATATTAACTGGGAAACAGAAACCTGTGAAACCCATAAAGGCAACAGGTTTCTGCTAATAACCAAGAAAAATTATCTTTCACAATTGGTGCAGAATCCAACCAGAGGAGCAGCACTTTTAGACCTAATACTATCTAATAGACCTGACAGAATAACAAATCTGCAGGTGGTCGGGCATCTAGGAAATAGCGACCACAATATTGTACAGTTTCACCTGTCTTTCACTAGGGGGACTTGTCAGGGAGTCACAAAAACACTGAACTTTAGGAAGGCAAAGTTTGACCAGCTTAGAGATGCCCTTAATCTGGTAGACTGGGACAATATCCTCAGAAATAAGAATACAGATAATAAATGGGAAATGTTTAAGAACATCCTAAATAGGCACTGCAAGCGGTTTATACCTTGTGGGAATAAAAGGACTAGAAATAGGAAAAACCCAATGTGGCTAAACAAAGAAGTAAGACAGGCAATTAACAGTAAAAAGAAAGCATTTGCACTACTAAAGCAGGATGGCACCATTGAAGCTCTAAAAAACTATAGGGAGAAAAATAATTTATCTAAAAAACTAATTAAAGCTGCCAAAAAGGAAACAGAGAAGCACATTGCTAAGGAGAGTAAAACTAATCCCAAACTGTTCTTCAACTATATCAATAGTAAAAGAATAAAAGCTGAAAATGTAGGCCCCTTAAAAAATAGTGAGGAAAGAATGGTTGTAGATGACGAGGAAAAAGCTAACATATTAAACACCTTCTTCTCCACGGTATTCACGGTGGAAAATGAAATGCTAGGTGAAATCCCAAGAAACAATGAAAACCCTATATTAAGGGTCACCAATCTAACCCAAGAAGAGGTGCGAAACCGGCTAAATAAGATTAAAATAGATAAATCTCCGGGTCCGGATGGCATACACCCACGAGTACTAAGGGAACTAAGTAATGTAATAGATAAACCATTATTTCTTATTTTTAGGGACTCTATAGCGACAGGGTCTGTTCCGCAGGATTGGCGCATAGCAAATGTGGTGCCAATATTCAAAAAGGGCTCTAAAAGTGAACCTGGAAATTATAGGCCAGTAAGTCTAACCTCTATTGTTGGTAAAATATTTGAAGGGTTTCTGAGGGATGTTATTCTGGATTATCTCAATGAGAATAACTGTTTAACTCCATATCAGCTTGGGTTTATGAGAAATCGCTCCTGTCAAACCAATCTAATCAGTTTTTATGAAGAGGTAAGCTATAGGCTGGACCACGGTGAGTCATTGGACGTGGTATATCTCGATTTTTCCAAAGCATTTGATACCGTGCCGCACAAGAGGTTGGTACACAAAATGAGAATGCTTGGTCTGGGGGAAAATGTGTGTAAATGGGTTAGTAACTGGCTTAGTGATAGAAAGCAGAGGGTGGTTATAAATGGTATAGTCTCTAACTGGGTCGCTGTGACCAGTGGGGTACCGCAGGGGTCGGTATTGGGACCTGTTCTCTTCAACATATTCATTAATGATCTGGTAGAAGGTTTACACAGTAAAATATCGATATTTGCACATGATACAAAACTATGTAAAGCAGTTAATACAAGAGAAGATAGTATTCTGCTACAGATGGATCTGGATAAGTTGGAAACTTGGGCTGAAAGGTGGCAGATGAGGTTTAACAATGATAAATGTAAGGTTATACACATGGGAAGAAGGAATCAATGTCACCATTACACACTGAATGGGAAACCACTGGGTAAATCTGACAGGGAGAAGGACTTGGGGATCCTAGTTAATGATAAACTTACCTGGAGCAGCCAGTGCCAGGCAGCAGCTGCCAAGGCAAACAGGATCATGGGGTGCATTAAAAGAGGTCTGGATACACATGATGAGAGCATTATACTGCCTCTGTACAAATCCCTAGTTAGACCGCACATGGAGTACTGTGTCCAGTTTTGGGCACCGGTGCTCAGGAAGGATATAATGGAACTAGAGAGAGTACAAAGGAGGGCAACAAAATTAATAAAGGGGATGGGAGAACTACAATACCCAGATAGATTAGCAAAATTAGGATTATTTAGTCTAGAAAAAAGACGACTGAGGGGCGATCTAATAACCATGTATAAGTATATAAGGGGACAATACAAATATCTCGCTGAGGATCTGTTTATACCAAGGAAGGTGACGGGCACAAGGGGGCATTCTTTGCGTCTGGAGGAGAGAAGGTTTTTCCACCAACATAGAAGAGGATTCTTTACTGTTAGGGCAGTGAGAATCTGGAATTGCTTGCCTGAGGAGGTGGTGATGGCGAACTCAGTCGGGGGGTTCAAGAGAGGCCTGGATGTCTTCCTGGAGCAGAACAATATTGTATCATACAATTAGGTTCTGTAGAAGGACGTAGATCTGGGGATTTATTATGATGGAATATAGGCTGAACTGGATGGACAAATGTCTTTTTTCGGCCTTACTAACTATGTTACTATGTTACTATGTTTATATCTCAATCTGAAAAAACGGGGTGACAGGTTACCTTTAAGGGGAAGATAGTTTTTTCCTATTTGAATTGATAGGCATGAAAAGTGTAAGGGAAATTCTGAACCTGCTCTTTATTGTAATTTTTTAGTTTAATTTTATTTTGCTATTTTTTAAGATTCTGCAAATTTCAATAAGATCCTCTTAATAATTTGTGAATTCTATGATCATTGAAGAGAAATCTGAGTTACAGTTCATCTTCACACATTCTACGATTTCAGGACAACGTATCAGTTTAGTTTTAATATTTTATACACAGCGATATATTTTCTTACTAGATTTCGTTTTCTCATGTAATTAATAAAGAAAAAGGTATGACCTTATCAACCCAATTTACTGTTTTTACCCAGTAAGGACATTTTAAGCACTCACTGCATCCATTGCGAAAATCTAACAAATGTATTTTGCTTTACAATAAGGCAATCAAGGGAAGCATTATGGCAAGGAATATGTTAAATAGTATTGCTCTTTGGTGCTTAATATACATAAGCTTTATTATTGCCTAATTTCTAAAAGTGACATTATAATTTACTATTCTTTGAGATTTGTCCTCTGTGAGAAAATCAGCTTAGACTACACAGATATATTTTACATCTTTGGTGATGGAATTGTTGTGATTCATAGGCCTAAATGTGGTTTTAGACACTTAATTTGAATGTTCTTTATTCTACAATTAAGCTTTATTTGCATTATCTTTAAAACCACCTTAATGCTTAACCCCTCCAAAAAAAGTTATGTTTTTTGGCACTTTTGTTCCCTCCCCCTTTGTTTCAAGACCCACAACATTTTTGGAGGCTTGTTTATTTGTTGGATGAGTTGTAGTTTAACCCCTTAGTGACAGAGCCAATTTGGTACTTAATGACCAGGCCAATTTTTGCAATTCTGACCACTGTCACTTTATGAGGTTATAACTCTGGAACGCTTCAACGGATCCCGCTGATTCTGAGATTGTTTTTTCGTGACATATTGTACTTCATGGTAGTGGTAACATTTATTCGATATTACTTGCGATTATTTATGAAAAAAATATGGCGAAAATTTTTAAAATTTTGCAATTTTCAAACTTTGTATTTTTATGCCCTTAAATCAGAGAGATATGTCACGAAAAATAGTTAATAAATAACATTTCCCACATGTCTACTTTACATCAGCACAATTTTGGAAACAAAATTTTTTTTTGATAGGGAGTTATAAGGGTTAAAAGTTGACCAGCAATTTCTCATTTTTACAACACCATTTTTTTTTAGGGACCACATCACATTTGAAGTCATTTTGAGGGGTCTATATGATAGAAAATAATAGAAAATAATGAAGTGTGACACCATTCTAAAAACTACACCCCTCAAGGTTAATAAACTTCCACATTCAAGAAGTTTATTAACCCTTTACGTGCTTCACAGGAACTGAAACAATGTGGAAGGAAAAAATGAACATTTAACTTTTTTTTGCAAACATCTTAATTCAGAACCATTTTTTTTATTTTCACAAGTGTAAAAACAGAAATGTAACCATAAATTTTGTTAAGCAATTTCTCCTGAATACGCCAATACCCCATATGTGGGGGTAAACCACTGTTAGGGCGCACCGCAGAACTTAGAAGTGAAGGAGCGCCGTTTGACTTTTTCAATGCAGAATTGGCTGGAATTGAGATCGGACGCCATGTTGCGTTTGGAGAGCCCCTGATGTGCCTAAACAGTAGAAATCCCCCACAAGTGACCCCATTGTGGAAACTAGACCCCCCATGGAACTTATCTAGATGTGTGGTGAGCACTTTGAACCCCCAAGTGCTTCACAGAAGTTTATAACGTAGAGCCGTGAAAATAAAAAATCGCTTTTGTTTACACAAAAATGATCTTTTCGCCCACAAATTCTTATTTTCACAAGAGTAACAGGAGAAATTAGACCACAAAAGTTGTTGTGCAATTTCTCCTGAGTACGCTGATACCCAATATGTGGGGGTAAACCACTGTTAGGGCGCACCGCAGAGCTTGGAAGAGAAGGAGTGCCGTTTTACTTTTTCAATGTAGAATTGGCTGGAATTGAGATTGGACGCCATGTCGCGTTTGGAGAGCCCCTCATGTGCCTAAACAGTGGAAACCCCCCACAAGTGACACCATTTTGGAAACTAGACCCCTTAAGGAACTTATCTAGATGTGTGGCGAGCACTTTGAACCCCCATGTGCTTCACAGAAGTTTATAACGTAGAGCCGTGAAAAAAAAAATTTGCATTTTTTCTACAAAGATGATCTTTTTGCCCACAAATTTTTATTTTCACAAGGGTAACAGGAGAAATTAGACCACTAAAGTTGTTGTGCAATTTCTCCTGAGTACGTTGATACCCAATATGTGGGGGTAAACCACTGTTTGGGCGCACCGCAGAGCTTGGAAGAGAAAGAGTGCCGTTTTACTTTTTCAATGTAGAATTGGCTGGAATTGAGATCGGATGCCATGTCGTGTTTGGAGAGCCCCTGATGTGCCTAAACAGTAGAAATCCCCCACAAGTGACCCCATTGTGGAAACTAGACCCCCCATGGAACTTATCTAGATGTGTGGTGAGAACCTTGAATGCCCAAGTGCTTCACAGAAGTTTAGAATGCAGAGTCGTGAAAATAAAAAATTTTTTTTTTTCCACAAAAAAGATATTGTAGCCCCAAGTTTTTATTTTCACAAGGGTAACAGGAGAAATTGGACTGCAATAGTTGTTGTCCAATTTATCCCGAGTACGCTGATGCGCCATATGTGGGGGTAAACCACTGTTTGGGCGCACGGCAGAGCTCGGAAGGGAAGGAGCGCCTTTTGGAATGCAGACTTTGATAGAATGGTCTGTGGGCATTATGTTGCAATTGCAGAGCCCCTGATGTACCTAAACTGTAGTAACCCCCCACAAGTGACCCCATTTTGGAAACTAGACCCCCTAAGGAACTTATCTAGATGTGTGGTGAGAACTTTGAATGCCCAAGTGCTTCACAGAAGTTTAGAATGCAGAGTCGTGAAAATAAAAAATATTTTTTTTCCACAAAAAAGATATTGTAGCCCCCAAGTTTTTATTTTCACAAGGGTAACAGGAGAAATTGGACTGCAATAGTTGTTGTCCAATTTATCCCGAGTACGCTGATGCGCCATATGTGGGGGTAAACCACTGTTTGGGCGCACGGCAGAGCTCGGAAGGGAAGGAGTGCCTTTTTGGAATGCAGACTTTGATAGAATGGTCTGTGGGCATTATGTTGCGATTGCAGAGCCCCTGATATACCTAAACTGTAGTAACCCCCCACAAGTGACTCCATTTTGGAAACTAGACCCCCCAAGGAACTTATATAGATGTGTGGTGAGAACTTTGAATGCCCAAGTGCTTCACAGAAGTTTAGAATGCAGAGTCGTGAAAATAAAAAATATTTTTTTTTTCACAAAAAAGATTTTGTAGCCCCCAAGTTTTTATTTTCACAAGGGTAAGAAGAGAAATTGGACCCCAGAAGTTGTTGTCAAATTTATCCCGAGTACGCTGATGCCCCATATGTGGGGGTAACCCACTGTTTGGGCGCACGGCAGAGCTCAGAAGGGAGGGAGCACCATTTGACTTTTTGAGCGCAAAATTGGCTGTCGTGTTTGGAGACCCCCTGATGTACCTAAACAGTGGAAACCCCCCCAATTCTAGCTCCAACCCTAACCCCAACACACCCCTAACCCTAATCCCAACCTGATCCATAATCCTAATCACTAACCCTAACCATAATCACAACCCTTACCCCAAAACAACCCTAATGTCAACCCTAACCGTAACCCTAATCAAAACCCTAAATCCAACACACCCCTAATCCTAATCTCAACCCTAACCTCAAACCTAACCCTAATCCCAATACACCCCTAATCACAACCCTAACCTTAACCCTAATCCCAAACCTAACCCTAATCCCAAGCGTAACCCTAATGCCAACCCTAACCCTAATACCAACCCTAATCCAAACCCTAACCCTAATCCCAGCTCTAACCCTAATTTTAGCCCCAACCCTAGCCCTAACTTTAGCCCCAACCCTAACCCTAGCCCTAAGGCTACTTTCACACTTGCGTCGTTTGGCATTCCGTCTCAATCCGTCGTTTTGGACAAGAAACGGATCCTGCAAATGTGCCCGCAGGATGCGTTTTTTGCCCATAGACTTGTATTGCCGACGGATCGTGACGGAAGGCCACACGTCGCGTCCGTCGTGCACTGGATCAGTTGTGTTTTGGCGGAGCGTCGGCACAAAAAAACGTTCAATGAAACATTTTTTTGTACGTCGCATCCGCCATTTCTGACCGCGCATGCGTGGCCGTAACTCCGCCCCCTCCTCCCCAGGACATAGATTGGGCAGCGGATGCGTTGAAAAACTACAGCTGCTGCCCACGTTGTGCACAATTTTCACAACGTGCGTCGGTATGTCGGGCCGACGCATTGCGACGGCCCCGTACCGACGTAAGTGTGAAAGAAGCCTAACCCTAAATTTAGCCCCAACCCTAACCCTAAATTTAGCCCCAACCCTAACCCTAAATTTAGCCCCAACCCTAGCCCTAACCCTAGCCCTAACCCTAGCCCTAACCCTACCCCTAACCCTAGCCCTACCCCTAACCCTACCCCTAACCCTACCCCTAACCCTACCCCTAACCCTACCCCTAACCCTAACCCTACCCCTAACCCTAACCCTACCCCTAACTCTACCCCTAACCCTAACCCTAACCCTAACCCTACCCCTAACCCTACCCCTAACCCTACCCCTATCCCTAACCCTAATTTTAGCCCCAACTGCTGTTCTCCTGCCGGCCGGCAGATGGAGACAGATGGCGGGCGCACTGGGCATGCGTCCGCCATGTTCTTCTGCCGGCGGCCAGGAAGAGCAGCAAGAGGATCCAGGGACCTAGGTGAGTATGCTAGGGTCCCCGAATCCCCCTATTTCTCTGTCCTCTGATGTGCGATCACATCAGAGGACAGAGAATTACACTTTACTTTTTTTTTTTTTTTTTGCCGTCGCCGGTAAACAGTTAATTACCGGCGATCGCCAAACAGGGGTCGGTAATACCGACCCCGATCATGCTCTTTGGGGTCTCGGCTACCCCCGGCAGCCGAGACCCCAAAGATTCTCCCGGTGCCGGCCGACGGGCACAATGCGCATGCGCCCGCCATTTTGAAGATGGCGGCACCCACCGGGAGACACGAGGAGCATCGGGGGAGCTAGGTGAGTATTGGGGGGCCACCTGGGACCCCTTTTCTCTGTCCTCCGATGTGCGATCCCATCGGAGGACAGAGAAATTAAAAAGAGATCACTTTTTTTTTTTTTTTTTTGCGATCGCCGGTAAACGGTTAATTACCGGCGATCGCAAATGCGGGGTGGGTTAAAAAACCCCCGAATCATGTTCTCTGGGGTCTCGGCTACCCTCGGCAGCCGAGACCCCGGAGAAAATCGGCCTCTGGGGGGCGCTATTGACTTTTTCCACAGCGCCGTTAATTAACGGCGCTGTGGTTTAAGTACCCTTAGCGGCCGCCGTTAAAAGGCGTATCGGCGGTCGCTAAGGGGTTAAATAGCACCATTCATTTTAATGTGGAATGAACTGGAAAATTATAGCAACATTCGAAGTGAGATACAATAGCTAAAAAGAACTGTTCCACCTTTATTTTTGGGTTCTTATTTTTACATTGTTCATTTTGTTTTAAAGATTACCTGGCAATGGCAAAATTATTTTCCAGGTCAGTGTAATTAAAGGTCTACCAAACTTGCCTATTTTATTATTTTAGTAGTGAAAAAAAATTCAGAAATTTGTAACAACATGTTTTGTATGTGTTGCCATTTTCTGAGACCCATAACTTTTTCATTTTTAAATACACAGACCTGAGTGGCACTTATTTTTTGTGCCCTGATCTAATGACTTTATGGACAGGATTTGGGGTCATACTTACATTTTAATCATTTTGTATTCTATGTTTGAGGGACAGTGCTGTAATAAAAAAAAAATGTAACGTATTTTTTGGATTATAGGACACACGTTTTTCCTCAAAATTTAGGGGGGAAATAGGGGTGCGTCTGATGGAGCGGGGTCTGTTATGAAAGGCAATTCAGAATCACAATGGACATGGAGGTCAGAGCACATACAGTGATCTGACAATAACCCAAAATAATAGAACGAGCTCTGAGACGTGGGAACTCTGCAGACCGCAATCCCTACTCCTATCAAACCACACTAAAGGTAGCCGTGGAGCGCTCCTGACCAGAACCTAGGCGCCTCGTCACAGCCTGAGAAACTAGCTAGTCCTGAAGATAGAAAAATAAGCCTACCTTGCCTCAGAGAAATTCCCCAAAGGAAAAGGCAGCCCCCCACATATAATGACTGTGAGTAAGATGAAAACACAAACATAGAGATGAAACAGATTTAGCAAAGTGAGGCCCGACTAGCTGAATAGAACGAGGATAGGGAAGATAACTTTGCGGTCAGCACAAAAACCTATAAATAACCACGCAGAGGGGACAAAAAGACTCTCCGCACCGACTAACGGTACGGAGGTGGTCCCTCTGCGTCTCAAAGCTTCCAGCAGGCGAGAAAAACCAATAAAGCAAGCTGGACTGAAAAATAGCAACAAAATAACATAAGCAAAACTTAGCTTTGCAGAGCAGCAGGCCAAAGGAATGATCCAGGGAAAAAACAAGTCCTACACTGGAACATTGACAGGAAGCATGGATCAAAGCATCAGGTGGAGTTAAGTAGAGAAGAAGCT
Source organism: Ranitomeya imitator (assembly GCF_032444005.1). Classification (NCBI taxonomy): domain Eukaryota; kingdom Metazoa; phylum Chordata; class Amphibia; order Anura; family Dendrobatidae; genus Ranitomeya; species Ranitomeya imitator. Next base: position 415,662,606 of record NC_091285.1, on the reverse strand, counting down.
AACAAGCTCACCAGATCACCTGAGGGAGGAAACTCAGAAGCTGCAGTACCACTTTCCTCCACAAACGGAAGATCCCAGAGAGAATCAGCCGAAGTACCACTTGTGACCACAGGAGTGAACTCTGCCACAGAATTCACAACAGGGGTCCCAGAGTCGCTGCTGGAGGAGGTAAGAGTGGAGCATTGCTGCAGGCCGTAGGCTGGGATGAGTGGATGTTCAGATGTCCACTGAGATCTCATCTCCCGAGATCTTGATCTGTTGATGAGCCTCCCGGGTAGCCATTTTCCCAGAGTCCACCACATAGTAAACCATGTAAGTGTGGGGGCTCTGGGCTTTCACAAAATGACTGCAGAGCCACCGCACCACCGAACACCCGCAGCGCACCGGCGCATATCCGAACACCCCCTCAGTGCCTGTGCTGCATAATAAGTAATAAGACATAGTAAGCAATAAGACACATTGATTATAAAAAGCACAACATTTTATTAAATAAAGTTTTTTCCTATTTTTCTCCTCAAAATTTGGAGTGTGTCTTATAATCCAGTGCTTCTTGTAATCTGCAAAATACGGCAATCCTGCAGTTTCATTTTTTGACAGAAGGGACCTTTTTGGACATGATGATCCCAAATGTGTTTATTTTATCATTTTTAAACAAAATTAATGGAGAAAAGGGGGAAGAATAGCATTTTTTTTTTTAAAAAGGAATATTATTTAACCCTTTTATGCTCAAGCCTGTTTTCACCCACATGCCCAAGCCAAATTTTAACATTCTGACCAGTGTCATTTTATGGAGTAGCAACTCTGGAATGTTCAGCGGTATCCCAGTGATTTTAGGTCAATATATTTTGTGTTTATTTGTGAAAAAAAAATGGAATTTCTGTCAAAGTTTGAAAATTTTGCAATTTTCAAACTTTTATTTTTTATGCCCTTAAAACCAGATATTTTTATGACACAAAATAGTAAATAATATTTGCCACATGTCTACTTTACATAAGTCATTTTTTAAACGTAATTTTTTAGGAAGTTAAAAGGGTTAAAAATGTATCAGCAATTTCAAATTTTTCCAACAAAGTTTAGAAAATCAACTTTTTTAAAGACCACATCATATTTGAAGTGACTTTGAGAGGTCTATGTGACAGAAAATACCCCACAATTATGCAATATTAAAATCTGCACTCTCAAAGTGCTTAAAACCACATTCAAGAAATGTTTTAACCCTTCAGGTGCTTCACAGGAATTAAAGCAATGCGGAAGAAAAAAGTTATAATATTACTCAGTCCCAGAAAAATGTTGCTTTATCTCAAAATTTGGCATTTTCACAAGAATACCAGTAGAAAATGAACCATATAATTTGTTAAGCAATTTCTCCTGGGTACGCTGATACCTGATATGTGGTGGAAAACTACTGTTTGGACACACAGTAGGGCTCAGAAGGGAAGGAGCAGAAACTAACTTTTGGAGGCCAAAATTGATTCAAATAGCGGATATCGTGTCACGATTGCACAGCTTCCGATATGCCTAATCAGTTGAAACACCAATCAAGTGACCCCATATTGAAAACTACACCCCTCACTGAACTTATTTAGAGTTGTGGTGAGTATCTTGAACCCAAAGATACTTCACAGAGATTTAGAATGTTGAGCCTTGAAAATTAAAACAATTTACCACAAAAATGTTCTTTCAGCCATAAATTTTTCATTATTGCAGGGGTTTCTTCCACTAAGGTTGGGGTAAAAACTAGGGTTAGGGTTAGGGTTAGGGTTTGGGTTTCGGTATGTGCACACGTATTCTGGTCCTCTGCGGATTTTTCCGCTGCGGATTTGATAAATCCGCAGTGCTAAACCGCTGCGGATTTATCGCGGATTTACCACGGTTTTTTTGCGCATTTCGCTGCGGTTTTACAACTGCGATTTTCAAATGGAGCAGTTGTAAAACCGCTGCGCAATCCGCAGAAAGAAGCGACATGCTGCGGAATGTAAACCGCTGCGTTTCCGTGCAGTTTTTCTGCAGCATGTGTACAGCGATTTTTGTTTCCCATAGGTTTACATTGAAATATAAACTCATGGGAAACTGCTGCGGATCCGCAGCATTTTCCGCAGCGTGTGCACATACCTTTAGAATTAGGCTATGTGCACACGGTGCGGATTTGGCTGCGGATCCACAGCGGATTGGCTGCTGCAGCGTTCCATCAGGTTTACAGTTCCATGTAAACCTATGGAACACCAAATCCGCTGTGCCCATTGTGCGGAAAATACCACGCGGAAACGCTGCGTTGTATTTTCCGTAGCATGTCAATTCTTTGTGCGGATTCCGCAGCGTTTTACACCTGTTCCTCAATAGGAATCCGCAGGTGAAATCCGCACAATAAACACTGGAAATCCACGGTAAATCCGCAGGTAAAACGTGACATGGTGTCCGCTAATGATTGGAGCTAATTTTCCATTTAAAAAGCCAAATGGCGTGCCTTCCCTTCTGAGCCCTGCCGTGCGCCCAAACAGTGGTTTACCCCCACATATGGGGTATCAGCGTACTCAGGACAAACTGGACAACAACATTTGGGGTCCAATTTCTCCTATTACCCTTGGCAAAATAGGAAATTCCAGGCTAAAAAATCATTTTTGAGGAAAGAAAAGTTATTTTTTATTTTCATGGCTCTGCGTTATAAACTTGTGAGGCACCTGGGGGTTTAAAGTGCTCAATATGCATCTAGATAAGTTCCTTGGGGGGTCTAGTTTCCAAAATGGGGTCACTTGTGGGGGAGCTCCAATGTTTAGGCACACAGGGGCTCTCCAAACGCGACATGGTGTCCGCTAACAATTGGAGCTAATTTTCCATTCAAAAAGTCAAATGGCGCGCCTTCCCTTCCGAGCCCTGCCGTGTGCCCAAACAGTGGTTTACCCCCACATATGAGGTATCGGCGAACTCGGCAGAAATTGTTCAACAAACTTTATGATCCATTTTATCCTATTGCCCATGTGAAAATGAAAAAATTGAGGCGAAAATAAATTTTTTGTGAAAAAAAAGTACTTTTTCATTTTTACAGATCAATTTGTGAAGCACCTGGGGGTTTAAAGTGCTCACTAGGCATCTAGATAAGTTCCTTGGGGGGTCTAGTTTCCAAAATGGGGTCACTTCTGGGGGAGCACTAATGTTTAGGCACACAGGGGCTCTCCAAACGCGACATGGTGTCCGCTAACGATGGAGATAATTTTTCATTCAAAAAGTCAAATGGCGCTCCTTCCCTTCTAAGCCTTACCATGTGCCCAAACAGTGGTTTATCCCCACATGTGAGGTATCAGTGTACTCAGGAGAAATTGCCCAACATATTTTAGGATCCATTTTATCCTGTTGCCCAAGTGAAAATGAAAAAAATGAGGCTAAAAGGATTTTTTTGTGAAAAAAAGTACTTTTTCATTTTTACGGATCAATTTGTGAAGCACCTGGGGGTTCAAAGTGCTCACTATGCATCTAGATAAGTTCCTTGGGGTGTCTAGTTTCCAAAATGGGGTCACTTGTGAGGAAGCTCCAATTTTTAGGCACAAGGGGGCTCTCCAAACATGGAGAGTGGAGCCAATTTTCATTCAAAAAGTCAAATGGCGCTCCTTCCCTTCCAAGCCCTGCCGTGCGCCCAAACAGTGGTTACCCCTACATATGAGGTATCAGCGTACTCAGGACAAATTGGACAACAACTTTTGTGGTTCAGTTTCTCCTTTTACCATTGTGAAATCAAAAAAATTGTTGCTAAAAATAATTTTTGTGACTAAAACCTGAAGGGTTAATAAACTTCTTGAATGTGGTTTTGTGCACCTTGAGGGGTGCAGTTTTTAGAATGGTGTCACTTTTTGGTATTTTCAGCCATATAGACCCCGTAAACTGACTTCAAATGTGAGGTGGTCCCTAAAAAATATGGTTTTGTAAATTTTGTTGTAAAAATGAGAAATCGCTGGTCAAATTTTAACCCTTATAACTTCCTAGCAAAAAAAAAAAATTTGTTTCCAAAATTGTGCTGAAGTAAAGTATACATGTGGGAAATGTTATTTATTAACTATTTTGTGTCACATAACTCTCTGGTTTAACAGAATAAAAATTCAAATTGTGAAAATTGCGAAATTTTCAAAATTTTCATCAAATTTCCGTTTTTATTACAAATAAACGCATAATTTATTGACCTAAATTTACCACTAACATGAAGCCCAATATGTCACGAAAAAACCATCTCAGAACCGCTAGGATCCGTTGAAGCGTTCCTGAGTTATTACCTCAAAAAGGGACACTGGTGTTATGTTTGCTAATGACAGGTGTTATGAAGGCAATCCAGAAACACAGTGTGCTTAGCGATCAGAGCGCACACAGTGATCTGACAAATAACCAAAAATACAAGAACGAGCTCTGAGACGTGGAAACTCTGTAGACTGCACACCTGATCCTATCCTAAACACAACTAAAAGCGGCTGTGGATTGCGCCTAACAACTACCTAGGCAACTCGGCACAGCCTAAGAAACTAGCTAGCCTGAAGATAGAAAAATAGGCCTGACTTGCCCCAGAGAAATTCCCCAAAGGAAAAGGCAGCCCCCCACATATAATGACTGTGAGTAAGATGAAAAGACAAAACGTAGGGATGAAATAGATTCAGCAAAGTGGGGCCCGATATTCTAGGACAGAGCGAGAACAGTAAAGCGAACTTTGCAGTCTACAAAAAACCCTAAAGCAAAACCACGCAAAGGGGGCAAAAAAAACCCACCGTGCCGAACTAACGGCACGGCGGTACACCCTTTGCGTCTCAGAGCTTCCAGCAAAACAAAAGACAAGCTGGACAGAAAAAAAGCAACAAAAAAGCAAAAAGCACTTAGCTATACAGAGCAGCAGGTCACAGGAACAATCAGGAGAAGCTCAGATCCAACACTGAAACATTGACAAGGAGCAAGGATAGCAGCATCAGGCGGAGTTAAGTAATGAAGCAGTTAACGAGCTCACCAGAACACCTGAGGGAGGAAGCTCAGAAGCTGCAGTACCACTTGTGACCACAGGAGTGAATTCAGCCACAGAATTCACAACACACTGGTCAGAATTGCAAAAACGGCCAGGTCATTAAGGTCAAAATAGGCTGGGTCATGAAGGGGTTAAACCCACTCAGACAAGACGCTAGCAGCAAGGCAGCACAATGCCTCCAATACATAGAGGGACATGCCAGGTGTCCAGCTTTGAGACCCAATAGTTGAAGTTCCCAGAAGAATTATAGAGTATGGTGGTTTTGTCTGCCAGGTATTGCTTGACCATCATTAAAAACTTTTCTCTCTTTGTCAAAAATATCCAGTCATCAGGGCATGGACACTGGGAAAGTGTCCTGATATTGGCCCAGGCCTTTATCAGTGTACCCCTGCATATGCTGTACCTGCTGTGTGTCTCCCTCGCTTCTCCTCTTTGGTTGGGCAAGAAAGCTTGCCCCCTGCAGCTAGCGCTGTGTGATGGGAGTTTTATCAGCCTATTTTCCACAATGACCTTCTGGTAAAGCACCATTTCACTAGATCTCTTTGCCTTAAGAAAGATAAATGCTAAGTTCTCATTGTAGAGTGGGTCTAGTAAGATGAACAACCAGTACTCTTTTTTGGCCAAGATGAATGTATCGCGAAGGTCATGGGAAAGGCAGCACTACATAAAGTTGGTCATATGTGCCAAGCTCCCTATAGCCTACACTTTCACCACGATCAAAAGAAATGTAGGAACAAACAGAGTCCTCCAAGATTGATTTTCATAAAGACATAATTTTATTAAAGTACATAAATTTAGTTAAAAACACATTAAAAGTTGGAAATGCAATGCTTAGCCACTACATATACAGTTAGGTCCATATATATTTGGACAGAGACAACATTTTTCTAATTTTGGTTATAGACATTACCACAATGAATTTTAAACAAAACAATTCAGATGCAGTTGAAGTTCAGACTTTCAGCTTTCATTTGAGGGTATCCACATTAAAATTGGATGAAGGGTTTAGGAGTTTCAGCTCCTTAACATGTGCCACCCTGTTTTTAAAGGGACCAAAAGTAATTGGACAATTGACTCCAAGGCTATTTCATGGACAGGTGTGGGCAATCCCTTCGTTATGTCATTCTCAATTAAACAGATAAAAGGCCTGAAGTTGATTTGAGGTGTGGTGCATGCATTTGGAAGGTTTTGCTGTGAAGTAAACATGTGGTTAAAGGAGCTCTCCATGCAGGTGAAACAAGCCATCCTTAAGCTGCGAAAACAGAAAAAACCCATCCAAGAAATTGCTGCAATATTAGGAGTGGCAAAATCTACAGTTTGGTACATCCTGAAAAAGAAAGAAAGCTCTGGTGAACTCATCAATGCAAAATGACCTGGGCGCCCACAGAAGACAACAGTGGTGGATGATCGTAGAATAATCTCCATGGTGAAGAGAAAACCCTTCACAACAGCCAACCAAGAGAACAACACTCTCCAGGAGGTAGGCGTATAAATATTCAAATCTACCATAAAGAGAAGACTGCATGAAAGTAAATGCAGAGGGTTCACTTTATGGTGCAAGCAACTCATAAGCATCAAGAATAAGAAGGCTACACTGGACTTTGCTAAAAAAAACATCTAAAAAAGCCAGCACAGTTCTGGAAGAACATTCTTTGGACAGATGAAACCAACATCAACCTCTACTAGAATGATGGAAAGAGAAAAGTATGGCGAAGGCGTGGTACAGCTCATGATCCAAAGCATAGCACATCATCTGTAAAACACGGCGGAGGCAGTGTGATGGCTTGGGCATGCATGGCTGCCAGTGGCACTGGGTCACTTGTGTTTATTGATGATGTGACACAGGACAGAAGCAGCCAAATGAATTCTGAGGTATTCAGAGACATACTGTGTGTTCAGATCCAGCCAAATGCAGCCAAACTGATTGGTCGTCATTTCATACTACAGATGGACAATGACCCAAAACATAAAGCCAAAGCAACCCAGGAGTTTATTAAAGCAAAGAAGTGGAATATTCTTGAATGGCCAAGTCAGTCACCTGATCTCAACCCAATTGAGCATGCATTTCACTTGTTAAAGACTAAACTTCAGACAGAAAGGCCCACGAACAAACAGCAACTGAAAACCACCACAGTGAAGGCCTGGCAGAGCTTCAAAAAGGATGAAACACAGCATCTGGTGATGTCCATGAGTTCAACACTTCAGGCAGTCATTGCCAACAAAGGGGTTTCAACCCAAGTACTAAAAATGAACATTTTATTTAAAATTATTGAATCTGTCCAATAACTTTTGGTCCCTTTAAAAACAGGGTGGCACATGTTAAGGAGCTGAAACTCCTAAACCCTTCATCCAATTTTAATGTGGATACCCTCAAATTAAATCTGAAAGTCTGAACTTCAACTGTATGTGAATTGTTTTGTTTAAAACTCATTGTAGTAATGTCTATAACCAAAATTAGAAAAATGTTGTCTCTGTCCAAATATATATGGACCTAACTGTATACTACATACATACTACATACATACATACTACATACATACTACATACATACTAAATACATACTACATACCACATACATACTACATACTATATACATGCTACACACATACTACACACATACTACATACAACATACATACTGTTGTGAATTCTGTTGTCGGGCTCCCCCCTGTGGTCATGAATGGTACTTCGGCTGGTTCTATCCATGGACTTTCTCTGGTGGGTGTTTCTGAGTTTCCTTCCACAGGTGACGAGGTTAATTCGTTAGCTGGCTGCTCTATTTAACTCCACTTAGATCTTTGCTCCATGCCACCTGTCAATGTTCCAGTATTGGTCTAGTTCACTCCTGGATCGTTCTTGTGACCTGTCTTCCCAACAGAAGCTAAGTTCCTGTTTGTTTTCCTTTGGTTTGCTATTTTTCTGTCCAGCCTTGCTATTTTTATTGTTGTCTTGCTTGCTGGAAGCTCTGGGACGCAGAGGGAGCGCTGTTGTGAATTCTGTTGTCGGGCTCCCTCCTGTGGTCATGAATGGTTCTTCGGCTGGTTCTGTCCATGGACTTTCTCTGGCGGCTGTGGGTGTTTCTGAGTTTCCTTCCACAGGTGACGAGGTTAATTCGTTAGCTGGCTCCTCTATTTAACTCCACTTAGATCTTTGCTCCATGCCACCTGTCAATGTTCCAGTATTGGTCTAGTTCACTCCTGGATCTTTCTTGTGACCTGTCTTCCCAGCAGAAGCTAAGTGACTGCTTGTTTTTCTCTGGTTTGCTATTTTTCTGTCCAGCTTGCTATTTGGATTGTTGTCTTGCTTGCTGGAAGCTCTGGGACGCAGAGGGAGCGCCTCCGCACCGTGAGTCGGTGCGGAGGGTCTTTTTGCGCCCTCTGCGTGGTCTTTTTGTAGGTTTTTGTGCTGACCGCAAAGCTACCTTTCCTATCCTCAGTCTGTTCAGTAAGTCGGGCCTCACTTTGCTTAATCTATTTCATCTCTGTGTTTGTATTTTCATCTTTACTCACAGTCATTATATGTGGGGGGCTGCCTTATCCTTTGGGGAATTTCTCTGAGGCAAGGTGGGCTTTATTTTTCTATCTTTAGGGCTAGCTAGTTCCTTAGGCTGTGCCGAGTTGCATAGGGAGCGTTAGGAGCAATCCACGGCTATTTCTAGTGTGGTTGATAGGATTAGGGATTGCGGTCAGCAGAGTTCCCACGTCCCAGAGCTCGTCCTATATTATCAGTAACTATCAGGTCATTCCGTGTGCTCTTAACCACCAGGTCCATTGTTGTCCTGACCACCAGGTCATAACAACATACTACATACATACAACATACATACTACATACATACTACATACATACTACATACATATTACATACGTAATACATACGTACTACAGACATACTACATACATTACATTCATACATTACATACAATACAAACATACAGACATACAGTACAGGGCTCGGTGTGTGCCTACTGGGGCTCTGTGTGGCCTGCCAGGGCTCTGTGCGTGCCTGCCGGGGCTCTGTGCCGCCTGCCGGGGCTCTGTGCGGGCTGCCGGGCTCTGTGCGTGCCTGCTGGGGCTCTGTGGGCTGTCGGGGGTCTGTGCTTGTGTGCAGGCATCGTCCGATGGGACTACAAGTGACGATGCCTGCAACAGTGACAGTGATTGACACATTAGCCAATGATGGGACAGTAGTAGTCCCATCATCCGGCTAGTGTGTTGAATGTAAAAAAAAAACAAAATATACATGCTACATACATACATACTACATACATATTACATACATATTACATACGTACCACATACATACTACAGACATTACATTCAAACATTACATACAATACATACATACAGAAATACAGTACATTAAACATTGAGTACATAATCACCATCACTTGTCACTTTGTTCCTCGAAGCCAGTGTCACATGTAAAAAAGATTAAAATAACAAACAACCAATATACTCCCTGTCCGCTTTCCCCTCTGGCGCAGAAAATTGCGCGGGGACTGGTTTTTTTCATTTTTTTTTAAATTCAACGCTCATTAAGGAATTTTTCACACTTGCGTCGGTACGGGTCCGTCGCTAAGCGTCGGTCCGATGTACCGACGGACGTTGTGAAATTTGTGCACGACGTGGGCAGCGGATGCAGTTTTTCAACTTATCCACTGCCCATTCTGAAGTCCGGGGAGGATGGGGCGGAGTTTTGGCCACGCATGCACTGTAGAAAATGGTGGATGCGACGGACAAAAAAGTTCACTTGAACGTTATTGTGCCGACAGTCGCTAATACCAGTCTATGGGTAAAAAATGCATCCTGCAAGCACATTTGCAGGATCCATTTTTTTCCCAAAACAACGGATTGCTAAAAAACGCAAGTGTGAAAGTAGCCTTAGAAACATCGGCCTTTCTATTATATATCTATGGATATATCTATCTATAGATGTATTTATAGATAGATATATCTATAGATACATAGATGTATCTATCCATATATCTGGCGGCTTTCACACATCAGGTTTTTGCCGTCAGGCACAATCCGGAGAGTTTTGAAAAAAACTGATTTGTTTTCTTCCGCAGGATCCATTTTTTTCCACTGGATCTGTTTTTTTTCCACGGAATCAATTTTTTCCACAGGATCCGTTTTTTTCTGCCGGATCCATTTTTTTTCCGCAGGATCCATTTTTTTCCACCGGATCCGTTTTTTTCTGCTGGATCCATTTTTCCCACAGGATCCATTTTTTTCCACCGGATCCATTTTTTTCCTCCGGATCCATTTTTTCTGCAGGATCCGTTTTTTTCTGCCGGATCCATTTTTTTTCCACCGGATCCATTTTTGTCCACCGGATCTGTTTTTTTCCGCAGGATCCGGTTTTTTCCACCGAGTTGTTTTTTTCCGCAGGATCCGTTTTTTCCACCGGATCCGTTTTTTCTGCCAGATCCGTTTTTTTCTGCCGACCCCGCTTTGTTTTCAAAACTCGTCGGATTGTGCCTGACGGCAAAAACCTGATGTGTGAAAGCAGCCAGATATATGGATATATACATCTATGTATCTATAGATATATTTATCTATAAATATATCTATAGATAGATATATCCATATGCTTGAGAAAAGTCCACACCCTGGACTGAAATGTCGCACATGGGCCAATAAATCACCCTTACTTTTTCTATTAGAGTGCAGCATTCATTTTTCTGGACAAAAGCATGAGGTTTGGTATATACCTGGAAGGATTTTTTGCACCCTTTGTCTTCTTTTGGTGCTGCTTTTTGTCTTCTTTTTCTAGATATATCCATAGATATATAATAGAAAGGCCGATGTTTCTAAGGCTACTTTCACACTTGTGTTTTTAGCAATCCGTCGCAATCCGTCATTTTGGGAAAAAACAGATCCTGCAAAAGTGCTTGCAGGATGCGTTTTTTAGGCATAGACTTGTATTAGCGACGCATCGCCACGGATGGCCACACGTGAAAAACTGCATCCGCTGCCCATGTCATGCACAAATTTCACAACGTGCGTCGGTACGTCAGCCCGACGCATAGTGATGGACCCGTACCGACGCAAGTGTGAAAGATTCCTTAATGAGTGTTGAATTTTTTAAAAAAACGGCGTGGGCTCCCGCGCAATTTTCTGCACCAGAGTGGGAAAGCCGACAGCCGGGGGCCAATATTTGTAGCCTGCTATGAATATCAGCCCGCAGCTGTCTGCGTAGCTTTTACTGGCTATTAAAATAGGGGGACTCCCCCAAAAAGTGATGTGGGGTCCCCCTATATTTTATAGCCAGAAAGGCTACGCAAACAGCTGCGGGCTGATATTCATAGCCTAGAGAGGGGCCATGGACATTGCTCCCCCCCCCCCGGCTACAAATACCAGTCCGCAGCTGCCGCAGAAATGGCACATCTGTAAGATGCACCAATTCTGGCACTTAGCCCCTCTCTTCCCACTCCCGTGTAGCGGTGGGATATGGGGTAATAAGGGGTTAATGTCACCTTGCTATTGTAATGTGACATTAAGCCGGGTTAACAATGGAGAGGCGTCAATAAGACGCCTATCCATTATTAATCCAATAGTAGGAAAGGGTTAATAAAACACGCACACATTAGGAAAAAAGTATTTTAATATTCTTCATTTAACCATACTTACCATACTTCAGCGCCTGCAAAAAACGTAAAATAATAAATCGTATACTACCTGTCCGCCGTACTCCATTAATAATGAGTGTCCCACGACGATCTCCCCTATAGAACAGTGACATCGGGTGATGTCACCGCTCTATAGGACCTTCAGTGATACACTGACAGGAAACAATGGCTCCTGCAGTGCATCACTTAGAGATTACTTTAGGACAAAGTCTCACTTTATGGCAATTGCTGCATGGGAAAATTTCTTACACAGCAATGCCAAAAGTGAGACTAGGGGCTATTTTTTTACAGCGGCGGAGGAATACAGTGCGGAAGGATACCTTCCTCCCGTCATTGTGTTCCTGGAGCCCCTAGAGAGTGGTCGCATCAGCTGATGCTGCCGTTCTCCATGGGAGATCATCATGGGACACTCATGGATTTCTGCAGACAGGAAGTATATTGGTTGTTTGTTATTTTAATCTTTTTTACATGTGACACTGGCTTCGGGGAACAAAGTGACAAGTAATGGTGATTATGTACTCAATGTTTAATGTACTGTATTTCTGTATGTATGTATTGTATGTAATGTTTGAATGTAATGTCTGTAGTATGTATGTGGTACATATGTAATATGTATGTAGTATGTATGTAGTATGTATGTATGTAGCATGTATGTTTTTTGTTTTTTTTACATTCAACACACTAGCCGGATGATGGGACTACTACTGTCCCATCATTGGCTAATGTGTCAATCACTGTCACTGTTGCAGGCATCGTCCGATGGGACTTGTAGTCCCATCGGACGATGCCTGCACACAAGCACAGACCCCCGACAGCCCACAGAGCCCCAGCAGGCACGCACAGAGCCCGGCAGCCCGCACAGAGCCCCGGCAGGCGGCACAGAGCCCCGGCAGGCACGCACAGAGCCCTGGCAGGCCACACAGAGCCCCGGTAGGCACACACCGAGCACTGGCTGGCCGCACAGAGCCCCAGCAGGCATGTACAGAGCCCCGGTAGACCGCACAGAGCCCCGGCAGAGCCACACAGAGCCCCGGCAGGCCGCACAGAGCCCTGGCAGGCACACACAGAGCCCCGGCAGGCACGCACAGAGCCCCGGCAAGCCGCACAGAGCCCCGGCAGGCACGCACACCCCCCAGCACGCCGCACAGAACCCCGGCAGGCCGCACAGAGCCCCAGCAGGCACGCACAGAGCCCCGGCAGCCCGCACAGAGCCCCAGCAGGCACGCACAGAGCCCCGGCAGCCCGCACAGAGCCCCGGCAGGCACGCACAGACCCCCGAGATGCCTGTACAAATCCCCGGCAGGCCCGCACACACAGACACGCACAGTGTCTGCCCATGCACCGTTCACACTCTTCCCTCCTCCAGAACAGGATCTAGAAGGACAGAAAGGACTTATTTACATTACGATATTTGTGTCCCATTGACTTGCATTGGTATCGGGTATCGGTATCGGTGATTTCTGATATTTTTTGGATATCGGCCGATCCAATCCGATACCGATACTTCTGGATATCGGAAGGTATCGCTCAACACTAGTTCTAACACAGCATATCTTGGCCAGAAGATGTGGTAAATCTGGGTAGGTTTTCTGAAACTGCTGATACACCACATTTAGATTGTGGGCCAAGCATGGTATGTGTGTGAGCTTGCTATGCTTCATAGCCACCACCTGGTTACGGTAATTATCACACACGACCATGTCCGGTGGGAGTTTCACTGACGAGAGACACAGATCTGTGTGGTCTTTTATTTCTTTCAATAAATCTGCTACATTGTCTCTTAGACAAATTAGATTCAACAGAGCCCGTTGCTGCTTTGCTGATGCTATGCTGTAGAGCTAAGGCTGGTGTGGAAAAAGTGCTCTGCAATACCAAATCAGAGATGGAGGATGAGGTGAAGCAGAAGGGAGTGTAAGAACTACTGCAGGAGGTAGAGAAACCCTGTAAGAAGTAAGGCCAGCAATCCTCAAGATCAATAATACATATGCTGTGCAAGGGTGGGACTCGGCCCTGGTCTCCACAATGTTCACACAGTGTGACATCAGGAACATTTAGCATCTCTCGCCACAAATGCTACCTCTATTAATCAGCGGAAATCCATCTGGAAATGTGCCCATTTAGCCTTTGGGCCTGTGGGTAGGAGGGTGGAAACTTTCTGTTTCATTGCAAAACCTTAGATGACATGTGCCTAAGATGACAATGGTCAGGCTCAAGGTAGTCAGATCCATGCTGATCTTGGCATGGCACCAGTTGCAAATAACCATTTTTTTTGCCTCAGAGCTCGTTAAAAAAGTCACCGACTGGTGAACACATACCTCTTTGATGGAGAAATTAGGTGTATCTGGGCTCTGCGGAACAGTTGCCCACCTTCTACCTTTGGTCACTGCACTGCCTCTTCCTGTCTGTTTCGGTGCTGCTGATCCCTCTCCTTTAGCGCTGCTGGCCACAGTTTGGATGCCAGATTCCAGGTTAGGTCAGTGACTTTGTCATCCACCACCTCGTCTTCCACCACCACACCTTGGTCCTTCTCACTTGGTGAATTAATAACAACAACCTGACATATTGGCAACTGTGTCTCATCCTCATTTTCCTCCTTAGACAAACTTTGCTGTTCCCCATCATCATCTTCTTGTGGTCATGGCTGCTCTACGGTTTGTGTACCACTTTACAGCATCTCCTCCTATACCGCTTGGAACATGCTGGGTGAGCTGCCAAAATCAAGAAATGATGTTGTAAAGAGCTCTTTGGCATGTCCTAGTGTGTGATCACTGGTCTCCTGGGACTCAAAATGGAGGGAGGGAAGAGGATGAGAGTGAGGATTAAATGATCCAGACTTTTGGCTGGTGAGACTAGACTGTTTGGAAGATTGGGTGGTGCTGCCAAGCATGCTGGAAACATTATCTGCTATCTAACCAACCACTTGTTCGCCCTTCTCTGTCTTCAGAAATGGTGTACCATGCCTCCCTGCAAAGTAGGACAGGAACCTATGTGTTGTGGATGGGCGTGTTTTTTTTTGCTCCAGCAACAGGTGTTGTCGCACCTGCCTCATGTCCTCGGCGTCTGCGTGCATCATCATAAGCGCTTTCACTTCCCATCTAATACTGCATTCTTAATTGCATTTTCTAATTGCTAGTTTGTTGAAACCAAATTTATTTGGTAAAAAAAAGCTGGTAACCTGCAGCAGTCAAAACTTTTTTTGTATAATACCATAGTTATGTACCAAAAATCACATAATACTCTTTGGATGAGTAACTGACTCCATAAAATTTTCTCAACACTTTTTTGTAGTGTTATATACCACCAAAATGTACCACAAAGCACGTAGTATTCTATAGATGAGTAATTGAATCTAGAAACATTTTTATACACTTTTTGGAGTGTTATATACCACTGAAATGTACCCCAGGGCATGTTATACTGTATGGATGAGCAATTTTATCCAGGCAAATTTTTCAATGCTTTTTTGAAGTGTTAAATACCACCAAACTGTAACACAAATCACATAATACTCTATGGATGAGTAATTGAATCCTGAATGTTTTAATGCTTCTTTATAGTGTAATATACCACAGAAATGTACCACAAAGCACGTAATACTCTGAGTGAATAATTGATCCCAGAAACATTTTTCAACGCTTTTTGAAGTGTTACCAACAAAATGTATCAATGAGCAAGTAATACTGTATGGATGAGTAATTGAATCCAGAAAAAAATGTCAACACTTTTTTGAAGCTTTATATACCATACAAATGTAACACAAAGCACATAATACTCTAAGGATGATTAATTGAATCCAAAAACATTTTTCAACAATTTTTGGGAGTGTTGTATACAACTAAAATGTACCACAAAGCACATAATACTCTATGGATAACAATATAGTCCATTTTTTCACTCTTACCAAAAAATAATTTGGACACGGGCAGCAGATATAAATTTAACAATGGACTGCAAAGCACTAAGCCCTGTCTAGAGACTGTGTTCGGCCACTCTCTCTTTCTGTCCCTAAGCTAAATGAAAAATGTATCTGATAGGAACAGCAGAGCACAGATTTAACCCTTACAAGGGCTGTTATTATGGTGGTTCTGAATGAGCAACAGTAACAATGCAAGAGGACTCTGATCACTTCAACAGTCCTGGACAAGTACTCTCCCTCCAATACGAACTGTCCCTGAGGAGCTGTGCAGTGGTGTCAGTGTGCAAGTGTGGTGGCGCCTGTCATTTTATAACCTTATATGATGTCATATGGCCAGCCAATCAAAGTAATGCCACTGCCAAGATGGCTACCGCATTACAGTGACTCACAGGCAGGGCCGGCGTTATGCACAGGCAAACCAGGCAGCTGCCTGGGGCCCCCGCCCCTCCAAGGGCCCCCTGCTGGTTCCATGACCACAATGGAGCTTGCTTACAATTAAAATAGCACAAGGCAGTGCTTTGCTTTGCAGAAGAGGCAGACATAAGTGCATCTGTCTCTTATCTGTTCTGCAATTGTGAGTGTTTCCTGGCGGTGCTGACTGCCTTGTGTTATCTATGTCAGCTCAGCGGCTGCAATCCCTGAGGCAGAAGCAGTCAGGCGTGTTCTCCTGACCTGACCTGCGCTCTGCATGTTCTCCTGTTCTTCCGCTGTGGCCGTCCATCCTCACTCTGCAGCAGGCTTCAGGTTATAATTTATACTGTGTCCTGGGCTGGCAGCTGCTGTTCAGCGGCAGGACCTTCCTATGTGACACCGTCACCTGACCACTGGCGTTGTCCTGACGCTGCACAGCAGTCAGCAGCCCCTGTCAGGGACACAAAAATGCAGGAGCTGTGCTGCCACCCAGAAGACAAGTGTTCCCATTCACTGCTGCTTACTGGTGAGTTTTTTTCAACTGCACTACCACACCAGTCACACACTGCAGTCTGCAGCAACCAAAACTCCAATGTAATTAACGTGAAAAAGAAATGAAAAAAAAAGTGATATAAAAAAATGAATGATACCTACTACTGTCTGTCACTCGTCAGCATCCTGCACAGGCTGCTCTGCAGTGTGCGCTGGCACCAGGAGTGATGCGCTGGCACCAGGAGTGATGATGTCACTGATCGCTAGCCACGGGACCACTTTGTTCTGTGAGGCTATATGTGCACACTTTGCGGATTCCATTGTGGATTTTTCCACGTGGATTCTGAAGAATCAGCAGGTAAAACCCCTGCCTTTTACCTGCAGATTCACCGCGGATTATCTGCGGATTTTATGCAGAATTTGTTCGGATTCCACCTGCGTTTTTACACCTTTGTATTCCTATTATGGAATACATGTAAAACGCTGCAGAATCCACACAAAGAATTGACATGCTGCGGAAAATAAACCGGAGCGTTTCCGTGTGGAATTTTCCACAGCATGGGCACAGCGGATTTGGTTTTCCATAGGTTTACATAGTACTGTACACCAAATGTAAAACTGCTCCGAATCCGCAGGGCCAAGTCCGCTGCAGATCCGCAGCCAAATCCGCAATGTGTGCACATAGCCTTATAGGGGTCGCTCACAGTAACTAAACCTGCGTCTGAGATGCGGGCCCGCACGGCAATAAAGCGCCAGCCAATTGGAGGCTGACAGCTGACGTCAGCACGCACGCCACCGGCGTATTACAACATTGTCATTGGCCGGCGAGGGCGAGCTTGAAACGCTTGGAGGGATCATCGCCGCAGGAGAGCAGCCAGGTAAGGAGAAAGGTTTTTTTTTAAATTATATTTACTGAAAGCAGCAAGATGCAATATGTTTCGCCGGCAGGATGGAGACACATAGACCATATGTCTCCATTCTGCCCAGGGCAGAATGGAGAGTCGGGGGCAGGATTGGAGACACGGGGGCATGATGGAGACACAGGCAGGATGGAGACAGGCAGAATGAGAGACACGGGGGCAGGATGTGTCTGTGTGCATACATCAGACTGAACTCAGATAACATCTGAGTGCAGTCCGATGTCTTACATGTCCACACACTTGTATAGGTGCTGATAGAATATAACATTACTCAACAACAAGACTGTTAATATGAGGCATACAGGTAGCACTAGTGTAACATTTCTTTTACCTGTATGTAGGATACAACTAGAGTGAGGATACCCGAGAAAATGTGTTTTTAGTGACTTAACTAGTTGTAGTCAACAAAGAACAAACCCAACCTTGTGATATGTTTTACTCCTTGGACAGAAATTTTGTCTTTGTTATTTAGTGGCTTCTTGGGGGTTAAAGATGTTGCTACTAGTTAAAAACTCACTTAAATGCACTGAATTGACTGTAGTGTGGTTGTTAGTGCAATGTTTCAGAATTTGGGGCCCCACTTTGAATTTTGCCTAGGGGCCCACTTTGTCTAAAACCGGCCCTGCTCACAGGCAATACCTGCATGCTGATTGGCTGTGTATCAGACACTAAACATGTGAGGCAAGTATTCGAGTTTCAAATTTTCGAGTACCGAGTACATCCAAGCACCTAGCTACTCAAGTGATATCTGAGCATCAATGAGCACATTCGCTCATCCCTGCTCACCATCTGTGCTCTATAGAACTACTATTGCCAATTAGAGAATAGCTTCAATGAGGCTTGTATTTGCCTTTCTTTATAGGTATTCACTGATCCTTGTAATGGATTTATCTCCATTTTTATCCCTACATATTTTAGTCGCTTCTCTCCCTACCATATATTGTATATATTTGTGAAATATTGTAATATTCATTAATACACTTTTTTATTCACATTTTTTCTTATACCCATTTAGCTGTTTTTTTCTCTAATTATTTTGCACTGTAATTTTTGGTGTATTGGGGAAAAAAAATCAGTTTTTGGTTTAGATACTTTCTTTACTTTCCTACCGATATAGCTTGATAGAGCCCAATTGGTGGGCCGTATGGTGGCTCAGTAGTTAGCTCTGCAACCATTCAGGGATTGCGATCTTGGATTAAACTCCCATCTAGGACAAACATCTATAAGGTGTTTGTATGTTCTCCCATGTTTAAATTGGTTTCCTCCACTCTGATTGGAAATTTAGATTGTGAGCGCCCAATGGTAACAGTGATGACGAGTTCCGTAAACCACTGAGGAGATTAAAGATGTGATCTAAGCAAGTAAAATATCGGTAAAAAATAGATACAAGAGTGTGAAAATAACAAAAAAATTAGGCAACGCGTGTCAAGAAAAAAAGAGATGCAAACAATATTTAAATATCCCAATGAGAATTTTTTTTACAGCTCTTTAAACTGCATGTATGAAAAAATCCCAAAATGTGCCTGGTCAGGGATAAGTGAAAATGGCCTGGTTTTGAACTAGTTAAAGCTGTAGGAGAAGCTGAAATAGTATTCATATGGTCACTAAAGGTCATTATATCAATAGTGAAAAGTCTATAATAAATTACTTGGATGTGCTGCACAATTGATCTTTCTTCATTTTATATTATCAGGAAGTTTGTCAGCCCTTATCTAATGAGGTTAGATCTTTCTACCTCCCTGAGCTATGCATCTGCCTGTCATACCTGCCAAGTGGATCCTGTCATTTGCTTGTTGTTGCCAGTCCCTTCTCTGTCCTTTCCTGCCAGCCTGCGTGACTCTTCCTTATCTGTCCTCTTATCTGTTAGTAGCTCTTCCCTTTTCTTGCATGCATAATTCATATGTCAGTAGACTCCAAGTTATATTTAAGAAAGGAAATAGTCCATGTAAGAAATTCATGAGCTTTCTGTATATTGTTTTATGAAGCCATTAAGTTAAAAATCACACACTTGTCAGAAAAAACATGCCACATTTCTGATCTGATTTGCAATTTTAGTCATCTAAAATATTTATCCATTTATTATTTAATATGAAAATAAATATAAGCAGTATTAATATAGATACAAGGAAATATGTGATTTAATATGGGATCCAGTAATGCCAGTAATACAATCCACAATAAATGGGTTCCTTTGGAAGTTATCCTGGTGTAAGGGGGTGCAACGCCTCCAACCCCTTAAAAATGTATAGTTTTATAATAAGTTATGTTACTATCTGTAAGCCACATTGTTATGTGTATATAGTGATAGGGTATGTGTAGTACCCTTAGTTGGAAACTAGATGGGGCACAATATTATACATGGTTATGTAGGAGGGGCTGTCTGTGTTAATTGGAAAGTGTCTTCCTGTTTAGAGGCAGAAGGACCTAGTGCCTGTGCTGGGCAGACAAGCTCCACAACGTTCAAGTGTTATACCCAGCCATTCAGAGTCCGGATGGACAGCAAGTGCAGCTGTGCCAGCAGTGTAATTACAGTTCCGGACAGAAGCTAGAGAAGTGGTCCTTGTCCAGTACAGGGACGCAGGTCACCCACCATGTGGCAGTCATTGCTTGGGCTAATGCCCTCAGTACCGGTGTGAAACGGACAAGGGAACACTCAAATGTCATGAGCTTGCACAGGGAGGACTCTGTATTATTGCACGAGGTGATACGACCCCATAATGTACTACAGGACATAGGAGAATGCGTAGGGAGAGCTGAGAATGCGAACGGTTTGGGGACCTAATGCTTATAATGTAACTTATTGGAATGTGCTGCGACAAGTGAAAAGTAAAGTTTATCATTTTAAATTGGAAAAGGACTCTGTCTCTTATTCTACAATGGGAGCAGTGGAACTTCAGCGAGCCCGATGGGACCCAGATGGTGCAGAGGGTGAAGTGGAAGGTAGGCTGCAGAAGGCACATTGCAAGTAACTGGGGGCCAGGACATGTGTAACCAATTGTCCTCAGACACGACTCCGGTCCTGGCCCTGCCTTTTACACAGGCATCACCTCCAATGATACACTATATCAGAGGTAATCCTACTGCAGTTTTTACCACTAGAAATAAGCAAGTGTGCTGAAATTTGATTAGCCAAATTCACTCAAATATGGGTGGGAAATTGAGGTGCTTCCAGTAATCCCCCCAGGGGAAGGGACCCATATCCCACTCACGCGTTTCCGGGTCGAATGATGCGGACTCAGGAACTCTGCCAGCCGCGTAGACGGTCGGGTCAAAAGTCGGCGGAACGCCGATCCCCGGTCGGCCAGGACACCGAGCTCTCTCACAGGTGGGGGCTCTGTCGGCTCCACGCCGCTCCTCAGGGGCTGCCATCTGATCTGGTGCAGGCGGTGGGGGCTCCGCGGACAGCTCCCAGGGCTCGATCTTCTCCCACGGCGGCATGCCGGTATAATCCTCCGGTGATGGGGATCTAGACTGGGCCATCTTTTTCCGTAGGCCTTCTCTGTTCTCCAGCTCCACTCCATCTGAGTCATAGTTTCATTTCTTCGGTCTCCGCTTGCCATACAGAATTAGGAGGCAGACCTTGGCTGCTGACGGACACATCCTCAGGACACAGAAATATTTAGACTGGGCGGCCATTACATTTCGCACTTCTCAGTTCTTCCATGCCCACAACTTCCACGCCCTTCTTCTTCTCCTGCGCTCCTCGTGGCACTATAATGGTGGCAGTTTTGGCGGGAATCCTTGCGGCAATCAGCAATGCACAGTCTTTGCAATAAATCACAGTTCAAGCACAATTCCAACACAGTTCCAAGGCACACATGACCCAATTCTTCAGGCTTAAGTACGATCCTGTTCGTGACGCCAAGTTGGAGCCCCCCCAGACGCAGGGCCGTGGGTTACTCGGTACCGGTCCTCTCTGTCTCAGTTCTTGGGTTGTCACGGTGGCTGGACCCGGTCCATGACCCTGCCAAGGGGCGTCCAATAAAAGGAGTGATGAAAGTCGGCTAAAGTTTCGTGATGCCACCTGTGGTATTCGGTCAGGTCGACCGACACTGCTTGGGGTCCACTGGGGTGATGTGATGGCAGCTAGATGGAATACCTTCCCACAGGTGAAGTATATCCCCAGGGCTTCCCAGTAGAGTAGGTGGTGATGGTGTGAGGTGCAGTCAATAACGAGGACACAGGGTTGCAGTCTCTTTACCTTTTACTGAAGACTTCGGGATCCGCAATCCAGAGCACTGTCAACAGGGCTGTCTGAGACCGGCCGGTCTGACGGCACATCCAGAGTTCCCTTTGCAGGTGGAAATCGTTGCCTACCACTAGCGCCTGTGTATTGTAGTTCTTCCCTGCTGAGCATTCGGGATAGTCCTCACAACTTCTGCTCTCGTTCTTTCACTTTCTCTCTCTCTCTCCGTCCCCCAAGTTTATCTGGATAGGACGCACCCGTTTGACGGGAAGGCTCGGAGCTATTCTGGGACTCTAGAAACGCCCCTCTCCACGCTTGCCCCCTATGTCTGCTTAGGTGATGTATGGTAGACAGCCAACCTATAATTAACTGTCCTGTGGTATTTGAAGTAAGGCATGAAGTCAGTTACTTCCTCGGTGTTCCGGTCACCGGCTACGTGCCTCAGTAGGATGTTGCCGTTCTTGGGGCACGACTCCTACTGGCTCTCCTTTGTGCTTAATCTCGTTTCTCACTGTCCACAATATCCTTCTCTTCTTGTCCTTTCTTAGGATACCGCCGCAAGGTAGTGCAGGCGCGGTTCCGTTGCTTTCTATTCGTTCTGCTAGGCCCCTGTCAGGAACCCACCCCTGACAGGTCCTCCCTGGACTCTCCCCAGGCTGCGTTCTGTCCTAACTTCCTATCCGACCCCTAGTTTTACCAGTGTGAGGAGTGGCCTAATACATAGTGCCTTTTGCTCCCCTTAGTGGCCGGAGTGTGAAGTGTAATTTGTGCTTGTGATACCTGGTCAGGTGAACTCCTTTAGTGCAATCAGACATAACATCACCCTCCTTAGCGGCAGAGCGACATTACTGTAACGACCTGGTCTCTGGGGCGCTGCAGATAGATAGATAGATAGATAGATATATCTATAGATACATCTATGGATAGATATACCGTATATACTCGAGTATAAGCCGACCCGAGTATAAGCCGACCCCCCTAATTTTGCCACAAAAAACTGGGAAAACTTATTGACTCGAGTATAAGCCTAGGGTGGAAAATGCAGCAGCTACTCGTAAATTTCAAAAATAAAAATAGATGCTCCATACCGTTCATTATTGCCCCATAGATGCTCCATATACAACTGTGCTATATAGAATGCTCTGCACCGTTCATTATTGCCCCATAGATGCTCCTTATAAAGCTGTGCCATATAGAATGCTCTGCACCGTTGATTATGGCCCCATAGATGCTCCTTATAATGCTGTGCCATATATGCTCTGCACCTTTGATTATGGCCCCATAGATGCTCCTTATAATGCTGTGCCATATATGCTCTGCACCTTTGATTATGGCCCCATAGATGCTCCTTATAATGCTGTGCCATATATGCTCTGCACCTTTGATTATGGCCCCATAAATGCTCCTTATAATGCTGTGCCATATATGCTCTGCACCTTTGATTATGGCCCCATAGATGCCCCTTATAATGCTGTGCCATATATGCTCTGCACCTTTGATTATGGCCCCATAGATGCCCCTTATAATGCTGTGCCATATATGCTCTGCACCTTTGATTATGGCCCCATAGATGCCCCTTATAATGCTGTGCCATATATGCTCTGCACCTTTGATTATGGCCCCATAGATGCCCCTTATAATGTTGTGCCATATATGCTCTGCACCTTTGATTATGGCCCCATAGGTGCTCCTTATAATGCTGTGCCATAAAGGCTCTGCACCTTTGATTATGGCCCCATAGGTGCTCCTTATAATGCTGTGCCATATATGCTCTGCACCTTTGATTATGGCCCCATAAATGCCCCTTATAATGCTGTGCCATATATGCTCTGCACCTTTGATTATGGCCCCATAGATGCCCCTTATAATGCTGTGCCATATATGCTCTGCACCTTTGATTATGGCCCCATAAATGCCCCTTATAATGCTGTGCCATATATGCTCTGCACCTTTGATTATGGCCCCATAGATGCCCCTTATAATGCTGTGCCATATATGCTCTGCACCTTTGATTATGGCCCCATAGGTGCTCCTTATAATGTTGTGCCATATATGCTCTGCACCTTTGATTATGGCCCCATAGGTGCTCCTTATAATGCTGTGCCATATAGAATGCGGCTGCAATAAAAAAAAAAAATCACATACCCACCTCTCTTCTCAGGACGCCGGCGCTTTCAATAATTACCTGCTCCTCTGCGGCTCCGTCTCCAGCACTGACGCTCAGCAGAGGGCGCGCACTGACTACGTCACAGCGCCCTCTAACCTGAGCGTCACTGCTAGAGGACGCTGCAGACGGAGCCGCACCGGAGCGAGGAGCAGGTAATTATAGCGCTGCGCTCCCCTTACCTGCTGCGGCGCGGTCCCTGCAGTCCCTGGCTTCTCCGGCGCTGCAGCTTCTTCCTGTAATTGAGCGGTCACATGGCACCGATCATTTACAGCAATGAATATGCGGCTCCTCCCCTGTGGGGGTGGAGCCGCCTATTCATTTCTGTAATGAGCGGTGCCATGTGACCGCTCAGTACAGGAAGAATCTGCAGCACCGGAGAAGCCAGGGACTGCAGGGACCGCGCCGCAGCAGGTAAGTATGACTACACAGCCCCCGCTCCCCCTCCCCTGCCGACACCCGGGTATATGACTCGAGTATAAGCCGAGAGGGGGACTTTCAGCCCAAAAAAATGGGCTGAAAATCTCGGCTTATACTCGAGTATATACGGTAGATAGATATATCTATCTGTAGATAGATATATCTATCTATAGATCTATATATATAATTGTCTAAGGATTTTTCCGTCTGTCTGTCTGTCCTGGAAATCCCGTGTCTCTGATTGGTCGAGGCCGCCAGGCACAGCGACGATGATGTCATAATGGTTGCCATGGCGACGATGATGTCATAAAGGTTGCATCGATCAATCAGCGACGAACACAGTCTGCCGCGAATTCTGGAATCATCATTGTCCATATACTACGGGGACATGCATATTCTAGAATACCCGATGCGTTAGAATCGGGCCACAATCTAGTATATATATATATATCTATACCTATATCTATATAGCTATAGATATACAGTATCTATCTATATATATATACTGTATCTATCTAAAGATATATCTATAGATATACAGTGCCTTGTGAAGGTATTCGGCCCCCTGGAACTTTTCAACGTTTTCCCACATATGCTTCAAACATAAAGATACCAAATGTACATTTTTGGTGAAGAATCAACAAGTGGACCACAATTGTGAAGTTAAGAAATGTATTGGTTATTTTACATTTTTGTGGAAATTCAAAAACTGAAAAGTGGGGCGTGCAATATTATTCGGCCCCTTTACTTTCAGTGCAGCAAACTCACTCCAGTGGATCTCTGAATGATCCAATGTTGTCCTAAATGCCTAATGATGATAAATATAATCCCCCTGTGTGTAATCAAGTCTCTGTATAAATGCACCTGCTCTCTGATAGTCTCAGGGTTCTATTTCAAGCACAGAGAGCATCATGAAGATCAAAGATCACAACAGGCAGGTCCATGATACTGTTGTGAAGAAGTTTTGGATACAAAATGATTTCTAAAACTTTAAACATCCCAAGGAGCATTGTGCAAGCAATCATATTGAAATGGAAGGAGTATCATACCACTGCAAATCTACCAAGACCCGGTCGTCCCTCTAAACTTTCATCTCAAACAAGGAGAAGACTGATCAGAGATGCAGCCAAGA
Organism: Ranitomeya imitator; assembly: GCF_032444005.1. Taxonomy (NCBI): domain Eukaryota; kingdom Metazoa; phylum Chordata; class Amphibia; order Anura; family Dendrobatidae; genus Ranitomeya; species Ranitomeya imitator. Next base: position 415,637,343 of record NC_091285.1, on the reverse strand, counting down.
GGCCCATGATCACTCTGGATGAACTGCAGAGATCTACAGTTGAGGTGGGACAGTCTGTCCATAGGACAACAATCAGTTCTACACTGCACAAATCTGGCCTCTATGGAAAAGTGGCAAGAAGAATGCCATTTCTCAAACATATCCAAAAAAAGTGTTGTTTAAAGTTTGCAACAAGCCACCTGGGAGACGCACCAATCATGTGGAAGAAGGTGCTCTGGTCAGATGAAACCAAAATCGAACTTTTTGACAACAATGCCAAATGATAAGTTTGGCGTAAAGGCAACATAGCTCATCACCCTGAACACACAATCCCCACTGTCAAACATGGTGGTGGCAGCATCATGATTTGGGCCTGCTTTTCTTCAAGGGCAGGGAAGATTGTTAAAATTGATGGGAAGACGAATGGAGCAAAATACAGGACCATTCTTGAAGAAAACCTGTTGGAGTCTGCAGAAGACCTGAGACAGGGACAGAGATTTGTCTTTCAACAAGACAATGATCCCAAACATAACGCAAAATCTACAATGGAATGGTTCACAAAATAAACGTATCCAGGTGTTAGAATGGCCAAGTCAAAGTCCAGACCTCAATCCAAACGAAAATCTGTGGAAAGAGCTGAAAACTGCTGTTCACAAACGATCTCAATCAAACCTCACTGAACTCGAGCTGTTTGCCAAGGAAGAATGGGCAAGAACTTCATTCTCTCAATGTACAAAACTGATAGAGACATGCCCCAAATGACTTGCAGCTGTAATCACAGGAAAAGGTGCCGCAGCAAAGTAATAAGTTAAAGGGGCCGAATAATATTGCATGCCCCACTTTTCAGTTTTGAATTTCCACAAAAAATTTAAATAACCGATAAATTTTGTTCAACTTCACAATTGTGTTCCACTTGTTGATTCTTCACCAAAAATTTACATTTGGTATCTTTATGTTTGAATCATGATATTTGGGAAAAGGTTGAAAAGTTCCAGGGAGCCGAATACTTTCGCAAGGCACTGTACTGTATGTATCTGTCAATCTATCTATAGATCTATCTATCTATCGATCTATCTATAGGTCTATCTATCGATCTATCTATCTATCGTGTTAGGCCGAGGTCACACTTTACGAGAAACACGCACAAGTCTCACACCTCAATACCCGGCACTGCCACCGGCACTCGGACCGGAGTGTTCAGCTGCATAGAAATACATGCAGCCGCACACTCCGGTCCCGAGTGCCAGCGGCAGTGACGGGTATTGAGGTGCGAGACTTGTGCTAGTTTCCCGCAACTGTGACCCCGGCTTTAAATACAATATCTGTTTAATTTTTAAAAAATGGAAAAAAAAATGCAATTTTCAAGTCAAGAGTGGGAAAGCCGGTGACTGGGGGCTGGTGTTTATAGCCTGGGAAGTGGGTAATACCCATGGATCTTCCCAGGCTATGAATATCAGCCCACAGCTGTCTGCATAGCCTTTACTGGCTATTAAAATAGGGGGACCACCCAAAAAAAAGGTTTAGGGTCCCCCTATAATTTATAGCCAGAAAGGCTACACAGACAGCTGAAGAGGGGCCATGGATATTGCACCCCTCGGCTACAAATACCAGCTATCACTAAGGGAGTTATAAGTGATACTCACCGATGCCATCTCCTGGGAAGAGAGGACCCGGAGAGCCACAGACTCCCAGGAATGCGTGGAGAGATATTGCTTCAGGCCTGACAGGACCTAACGCAACAGACTGCTGAGGAGCGTGGCTTAAACTCCAGGGAGCTAGAAGCTGAAGGAAAACTCCTAGAAAGGTAACAAAAGAACAGAACTACCAAGGGGCACAGACAGGGACATAAACAGATCAGGCCGGGGTCAGAGCAAGGGATTGCGTAATGGTACCAAGGGACTAGACAGAAAGGATAGTAGGTGCCAAGCAAAGGTCAATACCAAAAGGACAGAGAAAGTACAGAGACGAAATCCAACAAACAGTATCCAGAGAATAGACCAAGTCAAAAAGCCAAGGGATCAAGCAAACCAGCACACAGCACAAAACTCACTCAGGGGTCAATACACTTAGCCAAGGGCGGAAGTATGACTGACAAAGGAAACTCCCAGATGGAGGCTATAAAAAGTCCACCTAGGATCAGTGTGAGGCTACAGGAATTAACCCTAGAAGAACTGACCTAGACAAACCATGACAGTGCCCCCCTCTCAATGAGGGCTCACTGAACCCCCAGGCTTACCAGGATACCTAGAATGAAATGCACAAACCAGGCGATCTGCGTGTTCCAAACGGGCCGTAACCCAGGACCTGTCCTCCGGCCCATACCCCTTCCAGTGAACCAGATACTGTACCGACCGCCGCACCAACCTAGAATCCATGATGTGATCAATCTCATATTCCATGTGTCCCTCAATCAAAACAGGAGGAGCAGCGGACCTGGACTTCCCCCAAACTGCCACAAAAGGTTTCAGTAGGGATTTATGGAATACATTAGGGATTTTGAATGAGACTGGTAGACACAACCTGTAAGCTACTGGATTGATCTTTTCCACAATCTTGTAAGGGCCCAACTTGGTTGATGGAACCTTCAACTTAATGTTTTGCGTGGAGAGCCAAACCTTGTCCCCAACCCGAAACACAGGACCTGGGGTTCTTTTTCTGTCAGCAAAAAAATTATATCTCCCTTGAGACCTGGAGATATTCTGCTGGACCTCCACCCATGAACCCTCAGCCCATGGACACCCATAATCCAAATGAGAAAACTTGCCGAAATATGGAATAAATCCATAATTGATCATGAAAGGAGACATACCGGTAGATTGGCTCGCCCGACTATTGAAGGCGAACTCCGCCAAAGGCAGAACATCACACCAGTCATTTTGTCTCGCGGAATTCAGACATCTGAGGATCTGTTCCAGAGACTGATTTGTGCGTTCTGTCTGACCATTGCTCTCTGGATGGTATGCAGATGAAAAGGACAGAGAAAGCTCCAATTTCTTACAAAAAGCAAACCAAAACTTTGCCACAAACTGCACCACACGATCAGACACCACATTCAGGGGTACCCCATGCAACCTGATTACATGCTGCACAAACAATCTGGACAAAGTCTCAGCTGAAGGTAGTGCGGTCAAGGGTACAAAATGAGCCTGCTTCGAGAACCTGTCCACCACTACTCATACCACTGTATTGCCCCTAGACGGGGAAGATTGGAAATAAAGTCCATGGACAAGTGAGTCCATGGCCTTTCGGGAACTGCCAAGGACATAAGTTCCCCAGCTCGCCGGCTGTGTGAGTTTTTAGAATGAACGCAGACCCCACAACCAGAAATGAATCTTTTAACACCAAAACTTAGAGTAGGCCACCAAAAGATCTTAGCCACCACCAGGCGCATGGCCGAGTTACCAGGGTGAGCTCTAAGCTTGGATTCATGAACTCCTGCAGGAGATTAAGCCGAAGTTGCAATGGGACAAACAACTTACCCCTCGGCTTAGCAGCAGGAGCCAGAGACTGGGCCCCCTCAAGCTCCCATTCCAACTCAGACAAGACCCTTGCCAACACTAATCCAGGGCGAAGAATGGAGGACAGTGGCTCAGGTGGAGACACCGGATGAATTTTATGAGATAAGGCATCAGCCTTGATATTCTTTGACCCCGGGTGAAACATAGTTGTAAACTGAAAGCGGGAGAAAAAAGTGACCAACGGGCCTGTCTGGGCATAAGTCTTTCTGCAGACTCGATATATGATAAATTTTTATGGTCGGTAATCACAGTGACCGGGTGACTGGCCCCCTCCAAAAATTGCCTCCATTCTTCAAACACCATTTTGATGGCAAGAAACTCTCTATTGCCTATATCATAATTCCTTTCAGCAGCAGAGAACTTCCTGGAAAAAAACCCACATGGCCTAAGGTTGGTCAGAGTGACGGGCCCTTAGGACAACACAGCACCCACCCTCACCTCAGAGGCGTCCAGTTCCACAATAAATGGTTTGGACGGATCTGGCTGTACCAAAATCGTGATCTTAGTAAAGCATTTCTTCAGAGCAGCAAAGGCCTCTTTTGCGGGCTAGGATCAATTTTTCACATCTGCACATTTGCATGTTAAATCTGTGAGTGGTTTGACCACCTGCGAAAACACCCTAATAAATTTACGATAATAATTGGCAAACCCAAAGAAGCTCCGGAGCCCTTTAAGATCTCGGGTTGCACCCAATCAGCATTGGCCTGCACCTTCTTGGGGTCCATACAAAAACCCACACAGGACACAATCAACCCCAGAAAAGATAACTCTAGAACAAAAAACAAACATTTCTCCAATTTGGAAAACAGATGATTTTCCCTAAGTTTTTGGAGGACAGTTCATACATGAATCATATGAGACTGACTGTCAGATGAGTATATCATCTAAGTAAATCACAACAAAACAACCAATGAGATCAGCAAATACAACATTGATGAAATTCTGAAATATGGCGGGGGCGTTGGTAAGACCAAATGGCATGACTAAATTTTCAAAAATTTCCTCAAATGTCAGGAACGCAGTTTTTCATTCGTCCCACTCCTGGACTCAAATTATATGCTCCCCAAAGATCCAGTTTGGAGAACCTTTAAGCACCTGATAGTTGATTACATAAATCAGGCATCAATGGAAGGGGATACATATTCTGAACTGTTATCTTATTAGGTTCACGAAAGTCGATACAGGGACATAAACCGCCATCTTTTTTTACAAAAAAGAACGCCGCCGCCACTGGTGAGACAGAGGGATGTATATGTCCGTTGCAAAGACTTTCTGCAATATAATTTTTTATAGCTAAGCGCTCCGGGCCAGACAAATTAAACAGATGGGCTTTAGGTAGTTTAGACCCGGGACTAACTCAATGGCACAATCAAAAGGTCTATGTGGCAGCAAAGTCTCGTCCTCGCTTTCTGAGAACACATCTTCGAAGTCTATCAGGTACTCCGGAATACCTTCTAGCTCGACAGATGACACAGACACAGATTTGACAGGTTCAACCAACAGTGCAGATTTATAACATAACGTAGAACAATTAGACCTCCATTGAACAATCTCCCCTGTTTTCCAATCAATTTCTGGGTTATAGCTTTGTAACCAGGGCATGCCCAACACCAACTCCACTGGCAGATTGTCCAGAACTAAACAACTTAACTTTTCCTCGTGAGCAGCACCCTCTTTGAGCGAAAACAAATTAGACATAAAGAGAATTCCCTCTTTCGTGAGGGGGGAGGAGTCAATGGCCACCACCCTGATCAAAGTCTTGAGCCTAGCTATCCCTATCTTGCAACATGTGACCAATTGAGAGTAAATCAGATTGATGGAAGACCCACAGTTCACAAACTCTGTAGAGAAAGAAGAATAACCATCCACTAACAGTTCCACATGAAGCAACACCTTAGAAAACGAGGAAAAGTGTACCTGTGGGACTGAGAAGTCTCCTCGATAACTACCCAGACCTAGTCGTTTCCTGCCGACGATGATGGGCAGGAAGGATACTCCTTCTTCCAATGTCCAGCTTCACCGCAGTAGAAGCATAACTGCTTTTCCCACCGGCACTTTCTCTCTTTTTCCTTTAAGATGAGAGAGCCTACTTCCATGGGCTCAGGAACAGTCTCTTTTCCACTGGGAAACAACAGAGTCTCCATCTGCATTAACCATCTGGCCCGCAACCTGTGGTCCATCCAGAACAGACTGAGTCATGGCGTCCTCAAGAGAGTTTGGTGGGGGGTGCAACGCCAGGGCATCCTGCAGCTGCTCGGACAAGCATTTTTGAAAGAGTCCTCGGAGAGCTTCGTCATCCCAAGAAACCTCCATGGCTGAGTGGTTCCCCTGACAGACACTCATCACCATGTCCTCTGCCAATCGCACTCGGTCAGGATCATCATATAAGTGCCCAAGGGTCTCAAAGAACGCATTCACTGACACTCTCTCAGGGGCGGTGGGAGAAAAAGAGAATACCAAAGCCTGTGGGGACCTTCTTAACAGGGACATGATGACCCCTACCCTCTGACTTTCATCCCCAGAGGATCGTGGTCTTAAATTGAAGAAGAGTTTACAACCCTCTTTGAAAACGCTAAACTTCGTCTTGTCCCCAGAAAAAAAGTCAGGCAATTTAACAGGAGGTTCTAGGGACCCTTGACGTGGGTTGCCGGCTTACGTATTGAGGCCCCAATATAAACCAATACCTTACATACATTGATATGTGGTTTTCTTTTTGCACTTTATCTTGCAGGGCACAGTTGGACAAAGATGGCTCTGTAAACCATTGGCCCCTGTTCGCACAGCATGCATTTTGGAGCACTGGGCAGCCCGCCTGTATGTGCGTTACTAATAGGCTGTATACCAGATGCTCTGCATTGCTTGTGTGAATTATGCCATATACAGACTAGTATCTCTTATCTTTTTGTGCACTAATGCCAAACAGCCAACACTGGATTGAAAGTGGTTGTTTCATCGGTATTTTTTGCACCTGTGTGTTTGCCATCATTTATCAGGTCCGCTGTGCCCTGTTGGTGCATTTGGTTGGAGGCTTCAGCAGGTAAACATCTCTGCTTTTTTCTCTGTGACTTTTTTGAGGTTCTAGGGACATCAGCAACATCACTTCACTCACCATAGCCCCCTGAAGACCAGAAGACAATGCCCCCTGCACAGTCTCATTGACCTGCAGCTGAGAACGAGAAAGGGCCTGCTGCTCCAGAGTTAAAGCCTGAAACATATGATTCAGTTTTTTCATCTGTTTAGATAAAGACTGTATGGGATCCATAATCCTCCCCACAACGCACACCCCAAACTCAGCAGTGAAACAGAAATAACTTAGTAGTCAGTGATAATATCATGAAGGGAGTTATAAGTGACACTCACCGATGCTATCTCCTGGGAATATACAAAAAAAGGTTGCACTCTATCATGCCAAAGCATGTCCAATATGAAATACATGAAATATGAATAGCAAAATGGCTTTTTGAACATTAGGAAAAATATTTATGAAACGCTGTTAGGTGTCGAGATTCCACCTCTGCACAGGGGGAATCTCGAACCTTCTCCAGCCGCAGTGGAGTCTGTTCAGCAGAGATATCGGTCCCAGCGTCTAGCTCAGGCTGATACTGGACAACTGGTTACTGCTGCCTTTCCAGCTTCTGCCATTGTAGCCAGTACTGGGCAGCGGCGAGCAGACGTGTTTGGGACTAAGTCCTGCTCTTCCCTTTCTGAGCATGCCCAGGGCAAGATCTCTCATTGGAGATCAAAGGCCACATGCTTAGATACTGCAACAAATCCCATTGGTCCTTTAGGAAGGTCCTGAAGGTGATCTTCTTCTGTGGCTGACTCCCATTGGTCCTTCTGGGAAGGTCCTGTTCTTGCTGCAGCTATAAAAGGTTTGCATGGCCGCACAACCATGCGCTAGTGTACATTTGGAATCATGTGTGTGTTGATGAGTGCAAGTCGTACTATAAAATCCCCTCCCTTGTGTATGACTGTTTACAAAAGGTGGATGCTTGCTGTCTAGCGCCCGACTAAGCTGTCAACATAAAGACACATGATACAGCGTCTATTGCTGTAACCGCCAGCGCGGCGCCATGCGCTTATAGAGCGCTTTCCTATCCCAAGTCTGGGTGGTTAGTAGCGTCCGCCAAAGCGGCACAGCACACACTCTTGCACTTTAAGTTATATTTTCTGTTAGTTTGACACCCCAGTTGCGGTGTCGAGCGCAAGTAGTCTGAACATACTCTAACCCTGTGTCTTGGGATAGAGTCCTGAGACTCCTTGCTTGCGCTCTTGGTGCAGTACCGCGGCCCTGTGACGCAACATGGTTTGCTTCCTTCACACAGGGTGAAGTTAACCCGTGTGTGTATCCACATTGTACCGCCATATAGTCCATCATTACTTAGCAGCAGGTTCCATCTCTGCACAGTGAACCCCGGGCTGCGAACGCACCTTATGCCATCTCTCTTATAATTTGGTGCGTTCCGCTAGCCCTAACAGACGCTTTGCACAGAACTTGGCCAAATAGTATGAGCCCATGAACCATCATCAAGGTGGCCTCATTAATCTGATGGGTCCCTGACCTCCCTGTCCAAATGTGAACACTTACCTAAGGCTTATGTCTGTATGCATGGGTGAATGTGGACACCTCTCTCAGTAAAGCCTACATATATGGGTTGGCCGGAACCAAGTGTGATTAGATGTAATTAAAAACCACATGGTGAAGGGAGGAGTGCTCAGTCATTGAAGCTAAGTTCACACTTTGCGGATTCCACTGCGGATTTTTCCGCAGCGGAATTCCAAAATCCGCAGTGAAAACCCGTTGCGGTTTTTACTGCGGATTTATCGCGGTTTTTACTGCGGATTCTTATGCGGATTTTCATCTGCAGTTTCCTATTGGAGCAGGTGAAAATCCACAGAAAAGAAGTGACATGCTGCGGAATGTAATCCACAGCGTTTCCGCGCTGTTTTTTCCACAGCATGTGAATAGCGTTTTTTGTTTCCCATAGGTTTACATTGTACTGTAAACTCATGGGAAACTGCTGCGGATCCGCAGCGGTCAAATCCGCTGTGGATCCGCAGCAAAATCCGCAAAGTGTGAACATAGCCTAAGCTAACATAGAAATGACAGAAAAACGACTGGCACATCCAAACTGGTGTGAATAGGTGCATACCAGGAGCTACCTCCATATACAATATACAAAAAAAAGGTTGCACTCTATCGTGCCAAAGCATGTCCAATATGAAATACATGAAATATGAATAGCAAAATGGCTTTTTGAACATTAGGAAAAATATTTATGAGACGCTTAGCACAGAACTTGGCCAAATAGTGTGAGCCCATCAACCATCGTCAAGGTAGCCTCATTAATAGAGATGAGCGGTGTTAGAGTCACCAGTCTCTAATTCGAGCTGTTTTGGGCGGTGTTCAAGTCGTTCGACGAACCTGAACAATTTGCACACAAGCAAGGGCATGTGTCATTGGCTGTGTATGTCACGTGTCCTTGCCCTATAAGAACCAGCCTTCATCAAAGAAAAGAAAGAAGAAAGGTGTATCCGTGGGGGGTTCATGTTTTAACACCCTATTAACAAAGTGGCTGACAAAAAAACAAAACACAATAGCATTTTTTATATATATTTTTGTATATAAAATTTGTAAGTTTTAACCATATGGATAATATCTATATGAATTCACAATACGACTAAGGGTGAAAACTCCTGACAATAATTCCAGTTATATGAAAAAGTTTGGGCATCCCTATTAAACTTAAGCTTAATGTTTTATAAAAAATTGTTTTTTTTTTGCAACAGCTATTTCAGTTTCATATATCTAATAACTGTTGGACACAGTAATGTTTCTGGCTTGAAATGAAGTTTATTGTACTAACAGAAAATGTGCAATCTGCATTCAAACAAAATTTGACAGGTGCATAAGTATGGGCACCCTTATCATTTTCTTGTTTTAAATACTCCTACCTACTTTTTACTGACTTACTAAAGCACTTTTTTTTTGGTTTTCTAACCTCATTGAGCTTTGAACTTCATAGCCAGGTGTATGCAATCATGAGAAAAGCTACTTAAAGTGGCCACTTGCAAGTTGTTCTCCTGTTTGAATCTCCTCTAAAAAGTGGCATCATGGGCTCCTATAAACAACTATCTAATGATCTGAAAACAAAGATTATTCAACATAGTTGTTCAGGGGAAGTATACAAAAAGCTGTCTCCGAGATTTAACCTGTCAATTTCCACTGTGAGGAACATAGTAAGGAACTGTAAGAACACAGGTACAGTTCTTGTTAAGGCCAGAAGTGGCAGGCCAAGAAAAACATCAGAAAGGCAGAGAAGAAGAATGGTGAGATCGGTCAAGGACAATCCTCAGACCACCTCCAGATAGCTGCAGCATCAACTTGCTGCAGATGGTGTCACTGTGCATCGGTCAACTATACAACGCACTTTGCACAAGGAGAAGCTGTATGGGAGAGTGATGCGAAAGAAGCCGTTTCTGCCACAAACAGAGTCAGCTGAGGTATGCAAAAGCACATTTGGAGAAGCCAATTTCTTTTTGGAAGAAGGTCCTGTGGACTGATGAAACCAAGATTGAGTTGTTTGGTCATACAAAAAGGCGTTATGCATGGTGGCCAAAAACCACAGCATTCCAAGAAAAACACTTGCTACCCACAGTAAAATTTGGTGGAGGTTCCGTCATGCTTTGGGGCTGTGTGGCCAATGCCGGCACCGGGAATCTTGTTAAAGTTGAGGGACATATGGATTCCTCTCAGTATCAGCAGATTCTTGACAATAATGTTCATGAATCAGTGACAAAGTTGAAGTTATGCAGGGGATGGATCTTTCAGCAAGACAATGATCCAAAACACCGCTCCAAATCTGCTCAGGCATTCATGCAGAGGAACAATTACAATGTTCTGCAATGGCCATCCCAGTCCCCAGACCTGAATATCATTGAACATCTGTGGGATCATTTGAAGAGGGCTGTCCATGCTCGGCGACCATCAAACTTAACTGAACTGGAATTGTTTTGTAAAGAGGAATGGTCAAAAATACCTTCATCCAAGAACTTATTAAAAGCTACAGGAAGCGACTAGAGGCTGTTATTTTTGCAAAAGGAGGATCTACTAAATATTAATGTCACTTTTCTGGTGGGGTGCCCATACTTATGCACCTGTCAAATTTTGTTGAATGCAGATTGCACATTTTCTGTTAGTACAATAAACCTCATTTCAAGGCAGAAACATTACTGTGTCCACTGTCCAACAGTTATTAGATATATGAAACTGAAATAGCTGTTGCAAAAAAAAAACAATTTTTATAAAACATTAAGCTTAAGATTAATAGGGGTGCCCAAACTTTTTCATATAACTGTATGTGTACAAAAAGGGAATGTAAATGATGGTAGCCATATACAATAGAAGTCCTGTTAGGCCGGGGACACACACAATGTATTTAAAAACGGTCCGTTTTTGACGGACGAGAATCGCACAAATTTTTACAAAACAGTGATCCGTGTGCAGTGCGAGGATGCCATTTTCTCGCATCAAATGATCCGTTTGACATCCGTGTGACATCCGTATGGCATCCGTATGGCGAGTTTTTCTCGCAGGCTTGCAAAATGGACATATAACGGTTTTTCCACCTGAAAAAATTTAAATCATCACCAAGAACATTATTTAATGGCCCTAAACACAGGTGCCACCCACCAATCTATGCAGTAGAGTCCCTGCTTGTGTTGGTGCACTTCGGATTGATGAGCAACATGTTTGATCGACTGACTTTCAACACCACAGAGCGTGTGCTTTTCAACTGGGTACTTTCCCAACGTTTTGGCCAGCCATACCCAGTTATTGTAGATCCGAGGAGGCGGAGACGGATGTGGGTACATCCACTTATCAAGCAACGTATCACTAAAGGCCATTTCAGCCATCTGTATGCTGCTCTGAGGACTAATCCGGACAAGTTCTTCAACTATTGTCGGATGAGGATTCAAACCTTTGACATTTTGTTGGAGATTTTGCGTCCAGGGATCACGAAGAAGGACACCAGGAGGCGCAAATCGATTTCAGCTGAGGAGCGCCTTATCCTTACCTTGCGGTATGCCTTAATACTAATTGACCCAATCTGTTACACATTTTTTGGTCGATACCCCTTATTCAAATTAGATACTTAAATGGTTAAGTAACTTCAACATCATTTGTCCTTCTTTTAGTAACTTAAATTTTTGCAAAGATCAAAGCTATAGCATCTCCTTTTTTTTTTTTTAAAGGGTTTTATTGCCCCATGTAACCCTGTATTGTGTTAATTTTATATTTGAAAACAATATTCTTTTGTCTTTTAGCTTCCTTGCCACTCTCCTATCATATGCGGCCCTGCATTTAGAGTTTTTATTGGGAAAATCTACAATTTCTGGGATTGTGCGGGATACATGCACGGAAATCTGGAGAAGACTCCATCAAGAGGTGATGGCTGAACCCAAAATTGCAGACTGGTTATGTATTGCTCAAGGATTTCAGGACACATGCCAGTTTCCGCACTGTATTGGGGCTCTTGACGGAAAGCACATCCGTGTGCGTAAGCCGCCAGGTTCAGGGACCCAATTCTATAATTATAAACAGTTTTTCTCTGTAGTGCTGTTGGCCCTAGTCGACAGCAACTACAGGTTTATAATTGTAGATATTGGGGCCTATGGGAGAACTGGAGACTCTAGAGTCTTTAGTTCTTCCATTATGGGTCGGCGGCTGCGCAACAATGAATTGGATCTCCCACCCCCAAGTCACATACCAGGGGCTAATTTGGATACGGTCCCTTACATGATGGTTGCAGATGAGGCCTTTCAATTATCAAGGAACGTCATGAGACCCTATCCACGGAGAGGCCTGGACTACCGGCGCAGAATCTTTAATTTGCGTCTTTCCCGTGCCCGCCGTCTGGTCGAGTGTTCATTTCGGCATTCTCAGTGCAAAATGGCGGGTCCTTCAGTCTGCAATCCAACTGAGTGAAGGCAATGTAAATGGCGTGATTAAAGCATGTGTTGTTCTTCACAACTTTACAAGAGACCATGATTGCCCATCATCTGCTGCAGATGACATTGATTATGCAAATACTGTCTTGACAACTACACGTGTTCGTCCTTCACGTCGTCAGCCCTCTGGCCTAAAAGTTCGTGATGTTTTAACCAATTTTTTTGTGTCACCAAAGGGATCTACGGTTTGGCAAGACAATGCTGTTTTGCCTTAATTTTATTTTAGATTGTAAGTTAATAAATCACATAATTTGCTTCAGAAATTGGTGTAATATGTATCTGATGATGAAAAGATGTAAGTGTGTAAAGTTGACAAATCATGTATGTAGCTGGACCAAGACATAAGACTCTGTTTTCCGAACAAATTTTTACTGCTCAGCGCATATATATATGTATTCAAACAACATATTTCCTTTCTCATATGTAATTTGAGAAAAATAAACAACACAGCTTTACATGCCATGGTCACAAAAAACTAAGGCCAACAAAAAGCCAAAGTGACAGCCAAAATATAACATCCAAAACATTACAGGTTATGGTAGGTTGGGGGTGGTGATGGTGATGGCGGGTGTCCAGCATGTGCGGAACTTGGCCTGGGTGGTTGACCAACCACTCTGTCTACCTGTGTTAGTGCAGATATAAATTGCGGGTGTTGCTGCAAGTTGCGATCATGTGTATGAACTAACACTTGATGTGGAGGGTAGAAGGGCATCAAGTCCTGGCTACTGGATTGACCCATTTGGTCAGAACCCCCAATATGGCCATGTCGAGCAGACACATGTTGGGACCAGCCTCCAAACATGTGTCTGTTCAAGTGGTCAGATTGGGGATGTGCTGCAAAATCATAACTACCCCTGTTTTGGGCTTGTTGTGTGGTTTGTGCAGGCTGTTGTTGGGGAGCTAGAGGTTGCGGGGGTGGTGCTGACACAGTTTGTGATTGGTCCTGTGGAAGGTCTTGCACCGCCAGAAGGTTTGTAGATGATATTTGCCACCGTTCTAGATAATTAAAGATATTAGTGGGGTTGTTCGGGGGTGTTGCCGCATCTAGCAAAATTTGGATGCAACCTCTGGTCCGCAGCCTGAGCGAGCGGGGAATGGGCCGTAAATAGCGGGCAAGACTGCGGAAGTAAGCTTCCTCCCCATCGTCATTGGCAGCTCGGGACAAATAGTCCAACACCCCGGTATCAACTTGCCTCCTGGTGCCAATGTTCAAAGCCACCCTTCTGCGACGACCACGGTTTGGTCTGGTAGTAGGCTGTGGTGATGTATCCAGAGCCAATGTTGGACTGCTGCTCTGGCCTCCTTCATCAACCTCAGGATTTGCCTCCTGTGGAGCGGAAGACGCTGCTGCTGGTTGTGGTGGTGGTGGTGGGTGGTTGCTGCCTGCTGCTTGCCCAGATGGTCCAGCCATTTCTGCATCTTCAGCAACAGGGTCAATCAGCAACTCTGAGTCAGATCCAGTCTCTCTTTCAGTCAGATTTGACTCTGTTCTGTATTTCACAAAAGATTATTTATATTAAAAAATACCTACATATTCACATCATAAGATGTGTAAAATATTTGTAGACATGCATGCACTTACGGTCGTAGCTCCATCACCGGGGCAAGAAAATTTAGACGGTCATAATAAAGGTATTTCCTTTTTTGGGGGGCTGCATCACCACTCCGACCAGAAAGTTGTCGTTCATGGCGGTATTGGTCCCGGCAACTCCGCCAGCGTCTATTTACATCATTGACTGCAAATATACAAAATATTTGATATAAATATCACACACAAACAGTTACAGGGTTTGCAATAACACATGGGCCCAGGAGGCTAGGGGGACATAAAATTCCTTTGGCCCTATATTAACGGACTATAGCTAAAATAATTTCAAACCATATTTGTGTCTCTTGGTAATGTTTTTGCATCTTCAACCAAGAGCATGGATGATTTACTCCCATCATAAACAAAACACATATGATGGTTTCAGGCTTATTTTTTTATCATGAAAAATCAAATAAGAAACATCATTTTTTGGTGAAGAATGGTACTTACATATTTCTTGCTGAACCTCTTGAGGTCGCTCATCAAAATCAGGGAACATGTGGTGACATATTGCCCTCCATGCTGCGTCTTTACGTGCACGGTCCGCATAATGTGCGTCGCGTTGGTCCCATAATTCGGGCCTATCATGGACCAGAGCAATGAGCATCTCCACATTAATATGCCTGGCCATGCTGCTACAACAGAACACTCCGTGGAGGCGTGCTTCCTGGTTTGCAATCCAGCGTGGGCCAGAAATTAGCATGCCAAAGCTTCCTGATAATGGATGATTCAATTTCCTGTCACCTGGAGAAGTCTTCCGTATTTCTCGCAATGCACACGCATGGTCCGTATCTAATCCGATTTTTTTCTCGCACCCATAGACTTGCATTGGCGATTCTCGGCCGAGATACGCTGACAATCGCAGCATGCTGCAATTTCACTCGGATCCGGAATACGGCCGAGAAAATATCGGATGATGGGAGCTGCCCCATAGATTAACATTGGGACGAGTGCTATGCGATTTTTTAGCGCACTGCACTCGTCCGTAATACGGTCTAGTGTGACCCCGGCCTAATACATATAAAACTTATGATTAGAGATGTGCTGACCAGACACAAATCTTAATTCACCTGTTTGCAATGATTTTTATTAGAAATTTGTTTAGTGGATAACTAAGTCTCTGCATTCCTCACCATCACCTCTTTGGTCCTCGTCATGGAGAAAATAGATTTTTGTAAAATTCAAATAGAATTAAATTCTACTGAAATAAATTTGTACAAATTTAACTTGGGAGACAAAATATGGGTCAGAAGCCACAAATAAACTGTGCATTAGCTGGATGCAACTTCCAATCCATATTTTGTCTCTCATAGAATATTAAAAGACACCTGAAGTATTAATAAGGTATAAAGCTTGAAAAAAGGAAGTTAAGTGATTCTATATAAACTGAGCAGTATAAATAAAATACTGGCAATTCATCAATGTTTTTTGTCAAATTTCTGGCAAAAAAGGTTTGAAAAAGTGCAAATTTTTTCGCAAAGCGAGGTTTCTAAAAATGCGGCATTTTCATACCATTCTTGTCCAAGCTACAATAAAGTGAGTGAAGTTGGAGAATGTGGGGCATGGTGATCAGCAGTGTTCAGTAAGCCACAACTCTTGCTCAGTAGAGGCTGGAGTAAGTCTTATGGCAAAGAGCACATAGCACTTCACTCTTTACCTGATTCATTAAGAGGCTTGAACCTCTTAACTTCTTAATGACCAAGCTAATTTTGACCTTAATGACTAGGCCAAATTTTAGAAGTCTGAAGAGAGTTTCTTTATGTTGTAATAACTCTGGAATGCTTCAACGAATCCCACTGATTCTTTTTCGTGACATATTGTACTTAATTATCGTGGTAAAATTTGGTCGACATGACTTGCATTTATTTGTAAAAATATTACAATTTTGGTAAAGATTTTGAATAAAAAAATGAAATTTGCAAACTTTTAATCTTTACATCCTTATAGCAGTTAGTTATGCTGTACAACAAAAATAATAAATGACATTTTCCATATGTCTACTTTTCATCTGCATCATTTTTCAAACGTCAATTTGTTTGGTATGATGTTAGAGGGGTTAAAAAATTTTTGAAAACTAAATCCTTCAAGGATTTTTTTCCAGGGATATAGTGAGGATTTTGAAGCCAAAGGCAATGAACAGAATTTGATAACATTAGGTCGCCATAATGAATATGTAGTCATTAGCATCAGTTGAGCGCAAGTGCTTGTTCTGCAAGTATCCATCGGGTACACTGGTATGCACCGAGTATTGTGGGTGTTCGAGTGACATGCTCGAGTCCCTGTTCCTAATATTTTGTGGCTGCTAGACAGCCAGAAAACATGCAGGGATTGCCCATGTATGGTAGGCAATCCCTGCTTGTTTTCTTTGGTTGGTTAAAAATTGCAAAACATACATGGCGGGGACTCGAGCATGTCATTCAAGCACCCAGGATACTCAATGCAAATTCAAATAGCGAGCACTTGTTTTCAACAGTAGTCATTATATCATTTTTTTTTTAAACTTTTGAAAAAACCCTATCATTAACCCTAAACTTAAGCCCAACCCAAACCCCAATCACAATAACCCTGAGCCCAACTCTAAGCCTAATCCTAATCTTAACCCCTTAATCCCATATGACGTACTATCCCGTCCAGGTGACCTGGGACTTAATTCCCAGTGACAGGATAGTACGTCATATGCGATCGGCCGCGCTCACGGGGGGAGCGCGGCCGATCGCGGCCGGGTGTCAGCTGACTATCGCAGCTGACATCCGGCACTATGTGCCAGGAGCGGTCACAGACCGCTCCCGGCACATTAACACCCGGCACACCGCGATCAAACATGATCGCGATGTGCCGGCGGTACAGGGAAGCATCGCGCAGGGAGGGGGCTCCCTGCGGGCTTCCCTGAGACGATCGGTACACGGTGATGTACTCACCGTGTACCGAGCGTCTTCTCCCTGCAGTCCCCGGATCCAAAATGGCCACGGGCTGCATCCGGGTCCTGCAGGGAGCACTTCCGGGTCCCATGCAGGCACTTGGTAACGCTGCAGCGATGAATGAGATCGCCGATCTTACAGAGTGCTGTGCAAACTGTAAGATCGGCGATCTGTGATGTCCCCCCCTGGGACAAAGTTAAAAAGTTAAAAAAAAAATTTCCACATGTGTAAAAAAAAAAAAAAAAAAATACTAAATAAATAAATTAAAAAAAAAATATTATTCCCATAAATACATTTCTTTATCTAAAAAAAAAAAAAAAAACAATAAAAGTACACATATTTAGTATCGCCGCATCTGTAACGACCCGACCTATAAAACTGTCCCACTAGTTAACCCCTTCAGTGAACACCGTAAAAAAAAAAAAAAAAAAAACGAGCCAAAAAACAACGCTTTATTATCATACCACCGAACAAAAAGTGGAATAACACGCGATCAAAAAGACGGATATAAATAACCATGATACCGCTGAAAACGTCATCTTGTCCCGCAAAAAATGAGCCGCCACAAAGCATAATAAGCAAAAAAATAAAAAAGTTATAGTCCTGAGAATAAAGCGATGCCAAAATAATTATTTTTTCTTTAAAATAGCTTTTATCGTATAAAAGCGCCAAAACATAAAAAAATGATATAAATGAGGTATCGCTGTAATCGTACTGACCCGACGAATAAAACTGCTTCATCCACTTTACCAAACGCGGAACGGTATAAACGCCTCCCCCAAAAGAAATTCATGAATAGCTGGTTTTTGGTCATTCTGCCTCACAAAAATCGGAATAAAAAGTGAACAAAAACTGTCATGTGTCCAAAAATGTTACCAATAAAAACGTCAACTCGTCCCACAAAAAACAAGACCTCACATGACTCTGTGAACCAAAATATGGAAAAATTATAGGTCTCAAAATGTGGAGACGCAAAAACTTTTTTGCTATAAAAAAGCGTATTTTAGTGTGTGACGGCTGCCAATCATAAAAATCCGATATAAAAAAAGCTATAAAAGTAAATCAAACCCCCCTTCATCACCCCCTTAGTTAGGGAAAAATAATAAAATTAAAAAAATGTATTTATTTTCATTTTCCCATCAGGGCTAGGGTTAGGGCTAGGGTTAGGGCTAGGGTTAGGGTTGGGGCTAGGGTTAGGGCTAGGGTTAGGGCTAAGGTTAGGGCTAGGGTTGGGGCTAGGGTTGGGGCTAGGGTTGGGGTTGGGGCTAGGGTTAGGGCTAGGGTTAGGGCTAGGGTTAGGGCTAGGGTTGGGGCTAGGGTTGGGGCTAGGGTTGGGGTTAGGGTTGGGGCTAGGGTTAGGGCTAGGGTTAGGGTTGGGGCTAGGGTTAGGGTTGGGGTTAGGGTTGGAGCTAAAGTTAGGGTTAGGGTTGGGGCTAAAGTTAGGGTTAGGGTTGGGGCTAAAGTTAGGGTTAGGGTTGGGGCTAAAGTTAGGGTTAGGGTTTGGATTATATTTACGGTTGGGATTAGGGTTGGGATTAGAATTAGGGGTGTGTCAGGGTTAGGGGTGTGATTAGGGTTACCGTTGGGATTAGGGTTAGGGGTGTGTTAGGGTTAGGATTTCAGGTAGAATTGGGGAGTTTCCACTGTTCAGGCACATCAGGGGCTCTCCAAACGCGACATGGCGTCCGATCTCAATTCCAGCCAATTCTGCGTTGAAAAAGTAAAACAGTGCTCCTTCCCTTCCGAGCTCTCCGTTGCGCCCAAACAGGGGTTTACCCCAACATTTGGGGTATCAGCGTACTCAGGACAAATTGGACAACAACTTTTGGGGTCCAAGTTCTCTTGTTATCCTTGGGAAAATAAAAATGTGGGGGACTAAAAATCATTTTTGTGGGAAAAATAAGACTTTTTTTATTTTTGCAGCTCTGCGTTGTAAACTGCAGTGAAACACTTGGGGGTTCAATGTTCTCACAACACATCTAGATAGGTTCCTTGGGAGGTCTAGTTTCCAATATGTTGGGGGTTTGTACTGTTTGGGTACATCAGGGGCTCTGCAAATGCAACGTGACGCCTGCAGACCAATCCATCTAAGTCTGTATTCCAAATGGCGCTCCTTCCCTTCCGAGCTCTGCCATGCGCCCAAACAGTGCTTCCCCCCCACATATGGGGTATCAGCGTACTCAGGACAAATTGGACAACAACTTTTGGGGTCCAATTTATCCTGTTACCCTTGTGAAAATACATAACTGGGGGCTAAAAAATCATTTTTGTGAAAAAAAATTTTTTTTTATTTTCACGGCTCTGCGTTATAAACTGTAATGAAAAACTTGGGGGTTCAAAGTTCTCTCAACACATCTAGATAAGTTCCTTGGGGGGTCTAGTTTCCAATATGGGGTCACTTGTGGGGGGTTTCTACTGTTTGGGTACATCAGGGGCTCTGCAACTGCAACGTGACGTCTGCAGACCAATCCATCTAAGTCTGTATTCCAAATGGCGCTCCTCCCCTTCCGAGCTCTGCCATGCGCCCAAACAGTGCTTCCCCCCCACATATGGGGTATCAGCGTACTCAGGACAAATTGGACAACAACTTTTGGGGTCCAATTTATCCTGTTACCCTTGTGAAAATACAAAACTGGGGACTAAAAAATCATTTTTGTGAAAAAAAAAAGAATTTTTATTTTCACGGCTCTGCGTTATAAACTGTAGTGAAAAACTTGGGGGTTCAAAGTTCTCACAACACATCTAGATAAGTTCCTTGGGGGGTCTAGTTTCCAATATGGGGTCACTTGTGGGGGGTTTCTACTGTTTGGGTACATCAGGGGCTCTGCAAATGCAACGTGACGCCTGCAGACCAATCCATCTAAGTCTGTATTCCAAATGGCGCTCCTTCCCTTCCGAGCTCTGCCATGCGCCCAAACAGTGGTTCCCCCCCACATATAGGGTATCAGCGTACTCAGGACAAATTGGACAACAACTTTTGGGGTCCAATTTATCCTGTTACCCTTGTGAAAATACAAAACTGGGGACTAAAAAATCATTTTTGTGAAAAACAAAAAGAATTTTATTTTCACGGCTCTGCGTTATAAACTGTAGTGAAACACTTGGGGGCTCAAAGATCTCAAAACACATCTAGATAAGTTCCTTAGGGGGTCTACTTTCCAAAATGGTGTCACTTTTGGGTGGTTTCAATGTTTAGGCACATCAGGGGCTCTCCAAACGCAACATGGCGTCCCATCGCAATTCCAGTCAATTTTGCATTGAAAAGTCAAATGGCACTCCTTCCCTTCCGAGCTCTGCCATGCCCCCAAACAATGGTTTACACCCACATATGGGGTATCAGCGTACTCAGGACAAATTGCACAACAACTTTTGTTGTCTAATTTCTTCTTTTACCCTTGGGGAAATAAAAAATTGGGGGCAAAAAGATCATTTTTGTGAAAAAATATGATTTTTTATTTTTACGGCTCTGCATTATAAACTTCTATGAAGCACTTGGTGGGTCAAAGTGCTCACCACACATCTAGATAAGTTCCTTAAGGGGTCTACTTTCCAAAATGGTGTCACTTGTGGGGGGTTTCAATGTTTAGGCACATCAGGGGCTCTCCAAACGCAACATGGCGTCCCATCTCAATTCCAGTCAATTTTGCATTGAAAAGTCAAATGTCGCTCCTTCCCTTCCGAGCTCTGCCATGCGCCCAAACAATGGTTTACACCCACATATGGGGTATCAGCGTACTCAGGACAAATTGTACAACAACTTTTGTGGTCCAATTTCTTCTCTGACCCTTGGGAAAATAAAAAATTGGGGGCAAAAAGATCATTTTTGTGAAAAAATATGATTTTTTATTTTTACGGCTCTGCATTATAAACTTCTATGAAGCACTTGGTGGGTCAAAGTGCTCACCACAGATCTAGATAAGTTCCTTAAGGGGTCTACTTTCCAAAATGGTGTCACTTGTGGGGGTCTCAATGTTTAGGCATATCAGGGGCTCTCCAAACGCAACATGGCGTCCCATCTCAATTCCAGTCAATTTTGCATTGAAAAGTCAAATGGCGCTCCTTTCCTTCCGAGCTCTGCCATGCGCCCAAACAGTGGTTTATCCCCACATATGGGGTATCAACGTACTCAGGACAAATTGTACAACAAATTTTGGGGTCCATTTTCTCCTGTTACCCTTGGTAAAATAAAACAAATTGGAGCTGAAATAAATTTTGTGTGAAAAAAAGTTAAATGTTTATTTTTATTTAAACATTCCAAAAATTCCTGTAAAACACCTGAAGGGTTAATAAACTTCTTGAATGTGGTTTTGAGCACCTTGAGGGGTGCAGTTTTTAGAATGGTGTCACACTTGGGTATTTTCTATCATATAGACCCCTCAAAATGACTTCAAATGAGATGTGGTCCCTAAAAAAAAAATGGTGTTGCAAAAATGAGAAATTGCTGGTCAACTTTTAACCCTTATAACTCCCTAACAAAAAAAATTTTGGTTCCAAAATTGTGCTTATGTAAAGTAGACATGTGGGAAATGTTACTTATTAAGTATTTTGCATGACATATCTCTGTGATTTAAGGGTATAAAAATTCAAAGTTGGAAAATTGCGAAATTTTCAAAATTTTCGCCAAATTTCCATTTTTTTCACAAATAAACGCAAGTTATATCGAATAAATTTTACCACTAACATGAAGAACAATACGTCACGAGAAAACAATGTCAGAATCGCCAAGATCCGTTGAAGCGTTCCAGAGTTATAACCTCATAAAGGGACAGTGGTCAGAATTGTAAAAATTGGCACGGTCATTAACGTGCAAACCACCCTTGGGGCTTAAGGGGTTAAACCTGACCCCAACCCAAAACCCAACCCTAACCATGAGACCAACTCTAACCCTAAGCCCAACCCTAACCTTAAGCCCAATGCTAACCCTAAGCCCAACTCTAAACTTGAGCCCAATCCTAACCCTTAGTCTAACCTTAACCCTAATGACAAAGAATGAAAGAAATAAAATTTATAAAATATTTTTTTTTTATCTGACTAAGGGGATGACATGGGGATGATTTGCTAATTATTGGCTTTTGATCACTGTGATAGGGTCTATCACAGCGATCAAGTCAGGAACCAATAGTAAAATTCCCGCTGTTGCAGCCAGCAGATCTCGGTGGACAGACTGCGCATGTGCCAGACATTTTTTTTAGGAAGAGGACACAGAGGGCTGGGGGATGGAGCAGGAGGGTCCGGGAGATGGTGAAAGTACTGGGAGGTGGGTTTGGGGACATAATATCTTTTCTCTGACATGTATATCATGTCAGAAGAGAGAGAAATTATTTTAATAGTGGGCGCACTTTTTTTTATACGTGATCGCTAGTCGGAAAATCTAGCCCTAATCGTGTTCTCCAGGGTTTTAGCTACCCCTCGTAGCTGAAAAAAATGAGATTTTGGACTTTGGGGGTACTATACCCATATTTCCGATCACCAGCGGGAATAAGGCCCCTTGACAGCTCCCGTTTTAATGTGTATTGGCGGTCGATAAGGGGTTAATGAATCAGGAGCATTTTCTCCAAAGCACCTCCTCATCAAGACCTGCCAGAGACTTTAATTCCAAAGTCTAGTTGGAAATATTATACACAATGTTAAAATCTTTAAGCTACCAAAACATTTGGCAGAATAATCCTTTTGTGAGTCATTGATGTATGATATCAAAATGCAAAAAGAGTCTTTCATATTTTAACACAAATATTGTTGGAATTTAGACTATGCATAATACTTGAGGTAGGCGATAGACGCAGCTGAGTGAATCATAGCCTTCCTTTACAAGATGGATAGAAAGAAATATAGCTAAACGAGAACATTTTTTTTAAAAACAAGATTAGGTAAAATAAATAATAGGCTATAAAATCTCCACCTCCGTCACTAAAAGATTACAACTTCAACACATGACCATATTTATCTGAGAACAATGCATTGAATGCATTTGTTGTTCTTTTGTAATTAAAATTTCTCCATCATAACACAGCTACTATCTTAACCTGCTGCATCCCTGATCCACTGTTTTTTACAGCAATGTCTTCTGAATCAGAACCTTACTCTGTTATTTGAGCTATTTTGATTGACAGTCTCTAATCTTCTCGCTGCTCATTAATCTGCATGAATGCTAGAACAAAAGAATTCTGGGTGATGCTGCTTTTTATTATTTTGATTTTGATGAATGCTCTCACTACTTTACCTTCTATGACACACAAATTTTTCAGAATTTGTAAGTGATGCACTATTTCTATTCAGAAAGTAAAATAAACATGTTAATGAATTTTTCCTTTCCTTTTCACCTTATTTTTAGCCCAAAGCTCGGTGCTCTGTAAAATGTCAAACTGTGCTTTATTATCCTTCCTGGGCCTAGCACTGTGTCTCTGGCTCCGACCTGGGCTTTGCTGATGGGCTGCAGCGAGATGTCAAAGCAACAGGACTTTAGCCAAATACTGAATTCGTCAGCTAGTGTAATCTACATCGGCTGAGACAACGAGCTCAGAGATTGGCTGCAGCGCTGTTTATGTGACGTCTCAATGTAACTGATTAACAAAGGGCAGCAGTAGAGAAGCAAATACTGGATCTGAGAAGGGTAAGTAAAACTTTGTCTAATAATTTACATAATGCTGCACATGTGGGCTAGTGACTGGTGAACCAGGACAATACCTTTAATAATTAAATAAGAGAAAAGTAAAATTATCCCACTAAGATTATCATGGCTCATAGCAACCCTTGTGAAATCATAAAAAGCAGAAAAAACCCAATAAGGGGACACTCATGGGCAGTGTTGTACAGAAAAAGGACATTTTCAAGTTAAAGCTTTTAATAATGCGCTCACATTGCATAATGTTTTTGCACATCTGGTGACTGCAGCTTTATCCTCTGCCTGGGGGCTGTGCGTGGTCAGGAAAAGATTACACTGAAGAGAAAGAAGAGGAGGATATTGACTTGTACACAAAGATATTGCGGAAAAGCAGCAGAACTATTGTATATTAAAGGGGTTATCCAGTGATTATTTTTATGTGGGGCTAAGAACTAACAGGCAGCTAGTTGCTAACTATCAGGAATGATCTCTCCTGGGTCAACCGGTGATTGCCCTGCTTCATTTTACTTCCTGTTGTAAGGGCAACCTCTTCTCTTCCACTCTGTTGATGAGAAGTTTCTGTAGACGTCATGCTGATTGATACCTAGCTCCCCGTAATTGGGTAACAGGGAGCCGGTAGTCAATCAGCATGACTTTGGCAGTGACACTCCATTGATGGAGCAAAGCAGAAGAGAAGGTGCTCCGATGTTGACATGATGTCAGTGGAAGCAGGGGATTCATCGGCAAGATCAGTCCGTGACAGCTCCGAGTCGGCAGAAATTATCATCAGGCAGAACAGGCAGGTAGACTGCAATTATCTGCCCGTTTTTCCTTAGTTCCAGATAACAATAATGCTCAAATCATGGAAATAATTTTCATATCATGGAAAAGTTTCCAGAGTAAACAATAGTAGTGTAGATTTTTTGTGAAGTAAAAAAAAACTGAAGCATGTCCTATGTGCCTTATCTTTATGATTCAATAGTATTTCAAGTTGTCTAGAAAAAAAATATTTGCTTTTTAGATATTTTTAGGTTTATTGTCCAGAAAAAGATGAAATATAAGGTTGGCAACTTTGACCAAGAAGAGAGATATCATGGAGTGTTTCACCGTCTTTTACGTTTGCTAATTAGTTTATACATAATCTTTATACATAATCAATTTCACAATCTGCTTTCATTTTTAGAAGAAATTATTTTTTTCATAATCCATTTGATTTAAACAATAAGTCATATTCTGATTATAGATGCCCTGTGTGAAAGTAAAGTATTTCTGTTAAGCTTGCATGATGGCAAGATTCTGGGACTGCATAATGAAGGAAATCAGCATGGAATCGAGACTCCCCCCATTGCGCTCAGCAGAACTAGAGCATCATTATTAGCAATGCATTTCTTTATGAGCACTGGAAGCTCCAAATCATGGAGGCATCAGGCTGGATTACAAAATTTCAGATAAAGCAGCACTATACCAGCAGTAGAAAAAAGGTCAATTTTATAAAGGGCATTGAAAGTCTAAGATAAACTTTTGTACACTATTTTCACCTTCTATGTTTTTCAAAGTTGACTTACATTAAAGGGGTTTTCTGTTTTAAGAAAACTCCAGTCCTCAAGCACAGTTTGGCTCTTTTTTTAAAAAGTCACCCCCCTCAGGTCCAGTGCTGAGTCTCCGCTGCTGCTCCTGGTGTCAGTTACTGTATCTGCTGACATTTCATCTATGGAATCCAGTTGGATGAAACTCATTATATAGGCTGCACTGCTGGAGTAAACCGATTCTTCAACAACGATGGTAATAAGGTTTTTTTTTATCACAACGCGTTACAATGTCGCATCAACTTCTTTATCAAGTGGAAAAAGAAAATTGATTATGATAATGAACCGGTGCGGCATTGAAATGTGTTGAGATAAAAAAAAAACCTCATTATCATCGTTGTTGAAGAATGGGTTTAATCCAGCATTGCAGCTCACCTAATGTGTTTTATCTAACTGGATGCAATATTTCACAAAGCATCAAAATTCTAGCCAAACGTCATCAGCAGCTGATTTTCTTCATGCCTACATAGCTGTTCCTGTGACTACTTCACCAGGTGAGCATTAACAAAGCCCTTACCCAACTCTCCTGCCATCGGGTATTATCTTATTGTGCTCTCTGTTCTCCACATCTAGAGTTCATCGACATTTCTTCTATAGCATGGCAACCAATCAGTGAGCTTTCCCGGAGTAGATGGGCACGAGCCACTGAGAGCCGCTTAACTTGTATGTAAAAGCACGGACCCTTATTGATCGGTATTTTTTTAATGAGAGTTCCATAAGTGTTGGTCAATGGCAGTTTTAATATTAGTGTTTCATCAGTGATTGGGTTGATCCTATGTGTACATCATTCTGTGCATATAAAACATCATGTTTCAGCAGCACATGTCTGTCCTGTTTACTTACATGGGACAAAGTGCTGCAGAGAACAATGATTTTTAAAAGGATTGCTGTAACTCTATATAACTGCATACTGCGGAGATATCAATGTGCCTAGTTAGGAGAAAGATCCTACTCAATGTTGTTGAATACATCTTCAAGAGATTAACAAGGTTAAACAACTATGTTGTGAAGGCATCAATTCTTCAATGGCTTCTAGTTCAACGGAATTTACAATAGTTATTAGTGATGACGAGTGAATATACTCGTTACTCGAGATTTCTCAAGCATGCTCAGGGGTCCTCCGAGTATTTTTTAGTGCTCGGAGATTTAGTTTTTCTTGCCCCAGCTGAATGATTTACATCTGTTAGCCAGCATAAGTACATGTGGGGGTTTACTGGTTGCTAGGGAATCCCCACAAGTACTTATGCTGGCTAACACTAAAAAATACTCAGAGGACTTCCGAGCGTGCTCGAGAAATCTCGAGTAACAACAAGTATATTCGCTCATCACAAATAGTTATGTCAGGATTAAAACCTAGCAGCTCCTGTGCACCAGGCAGCAGCTCTTCCCTCTGAGCTATTAAGCTCACTGGACAGTTCCATGCTAACCCAAATACTTGTACCTATGTTGTTGCTGATGTCTCCACCCTGAGTTTCCTGTTGGTTACCACCCTGAGTTCCTGATTGGCTCATCCTGGTTGCTCACCCTATTTAAACCTAGCCTTGCTCTCCTTTCCTTGCATGATTATTGATCTACTAGACTCTAGTTCAGCTTCTTTCCACCCGCTGCTTATTCCTTCAAATGACACTGCTGCTCCTGATATCGACCTCTGGCTTTCCTGACAATGCTTACTCTCTTCGCACAGGATGCAATACTGTTGTAACTACCAGGCGGCAGTGCAGCGCAGGAGGCAAGACCTTAGGAACAAGGACCTGCTGGAAAGCAGGGTCAGTGCTGCAAAAATGCTCTGTGACCAAGCCAGTGAGGAGACTACCAGTTACCCGGGACCTGGACCGAGGATGAGAGCAGTGCCAGATATGAGTCTACGGAGGCCGGCGGGGGTGAGCGTCAAATGAGAGGGAGAGATGTTGTGAGTTCTGTTTTTGGGCTCCCTCTGGTGGTTACTGATGGTGCTGGGTGATTTGTGCTCTGCTGTCTCTGGTGTCCACCTGTTCTATTAGGCTTTGGGAGTTTCCTATTTAACCGGGCTTTCTTGTCATTTCCCCGCCGGCTATCAAGGTTATCAGAGTGTTTTGTTACCTCAGCTTCTGGCTTCAGTAATCTTCAGGACAAGCTAAGTTTTTGATTTTCTTGTTCCACGTTTTGCTTTATTTTTGTCTTGTCCAGCTTGCATATAATTGTTTCTTTGCTGCTGGTTGCTCTAGCGGGCTGTAATTGCTCCTCATGTTCCATGAGTTGGAACATGAGTTCAAGTAATTACAGGATGGTTTTTTGAAGGGTTTTTTGCTGACCGCGCAGTTTACTTTTGTATCCTCTGCTATCTAGTTTTAGCGGGCCTCATTTTGCTGAATCTGTTTTCATACTGTGTATGTGCCTTCCTCTCATTTCACCGTCATTATATGTGGGGGGCTGCTATTTCTGTGGGGTATTTCTCTGGAGGCAAGAGAGGTCTGTGTTTCTTCTAATAGGGGAAGTTAGATCTTCGGCTGGTGCGAGACGTCTAGGATCAACGTAGGCACGTTCCCCGGCTATTTTTATTTGTGTGTTCAGGTTTAGGGTCGCGGTCAGCTCAGGTTCCATCACCCTAGAGCTCGTTGGTGCTTGTCCTTTTGTGATTCCCTGCCATTGGAATCATGACAGTATAGCCGGCCTAAAATGTTTGGGCTGAAGTAGGAGGAAAAGTAGTCTGAGGAAGTTTTTTTTTTTTTTTTTTTTTTTCTCCTCTGAGGTTGCTGCCTACCCCTAATTGCAGCCTGGCTGATTTTTTTTTTTTTTTCCTCCTCTTAATCCTTGAATGGCTCTGACCTTAGCTGTTTATCATGGACGTCCAGAGTTTAGCTTCCAGCTTGAATAATCTTGCTGCTAAGGTTCAAAATATACAAGATTTTGTTGTACATGCTCCTATGTCTGAACCTAGAATTCCTATTCCAGAGTTCTTTGCTGGAGATAGATCTAGTTTTCTGAATTTTAGGAACAATTGCAAGCTGTTCCTTTCTTTGAAATCTCGCTCTTCTGGAGACCCTGCTCAGCAGGTTAAGATTATTATATCTTTCCTGCGGGGTGACCCTCAAAATTGGGCATTTGCATTGGCACCAGGGGATCCTGCGTTGCTTAATGTGGATGCGTTTTTTCTGGCATTGGGTTTGCTCTATGAGGAACCTAACCAAGAGATTCAGGCTGAAAAAGCTTTATTAGCTCTCTCTCAGGGGCAAGATGAAGCAGAAATATATTGTCAAAAATTTCGGAAATGGTCAGTGCTTACTCAGTGGAATGAGTGCGCCCTGGCTGCAAAGTTCAGAGATGGCCTTTCTGAGGCCATTAAAGATGTTATGGTGAAGTTCCCTGCGCCTACGGGTCTGAATGAGTCTATGACTATGGCTATTCAGATTGATCGGCGTTTACGGGAGCGCAAACCTGTGCACCATTTGGTGGTGTCTTCTGAACAGGCACTTGAGACAATGCAATGTGATAGAGTTCAGTCTAGAAGTGAACGGCAAAACTATAGGCGGAAAAATGGGTTGTGCTTTTATTGTGGTGATTCAGCTCATGTTATATCAGCATGCTCTAAACGCACAAAAAAGGTTGATAAGTCTGTTGCCATTAGTACGTTACAGTCTAAGTTCATTCTGTCTGTGACTCTGATTTGCTCATTATCATCCATTTCCGTCGATGCCTATGTAGATTCAGGCGCTGCCCTGAGTCTTATGGATTGGTCATTTGCCAAGCGATGTGGGTTTAGTCTTGAGCCTCTGGAAGTCCCTATTCCTTTGAAGGGAATTGACTCTACACCTTTAGCTATGAATAAACCTCAGTACTGGACACAAGTGACCATGCGTATGACTCCCGTTCATCAGGAGGTGATTCGCTTCCTGGTATTGTATAATTTACATGATGTTCTAGTACTTGGTCTGCCATGGTTACAAACTCATAATCCAGTCCTTGACTGGAAAACAATGTCTGTGTTAAGCTGGGGATGTCAGGGGGTTCATGATGATGCACCTCCGATTTCTATCGCTTCATCTACTCCTTCTGAGGTTCCTGTATTTTTGTCGGATTATCGGGATGTTTTTGAGGAGCCTAAGCTCAGTTCGCTTCCTCCTCACAGGGATTGCGATTGTGCTATAGATTTATATCCTGGTAGTAAATTTCCTAAAGGTCATTTGTTCAATCTGTCAGTGCCAGAGCATACTGCTATGCGGGATTATGTTAAGGAGTCCTTGGAAAAGGGACATATCCGTCCATCTTCGTCCCCTTTGGGAGCAGGTTTTTTTTTCGTGGCCAAGAAAGATGGGTCCTTGAGGCCTTGTATAGATTATCGTCTTTTGAATAAGATTACCGTAAAATATCAGTATCCTTTGCCTTTGTTGACTGATTTGTTTGCTCGCATTAAGGGGGCTAAATGGTTCACTAAGATTGATCTCCGGGGTGCGTATAATCTTATACGAATAAAGCAAGGTGATGAGTGGAAAACCGCATTTAATACGCCTGAGGGCCATTTTGAGTATTTGGTAATGCCTTTCGGACTTTCTAATGCTCCTTCAGTCTTCCAGTCCTTTATGCACGATATTTTCCGTGAATATCTGGATAAATTTATGATTGTGTATTTGGATGATATTTTGTTTTTTTCTGATGACTGGGAGTCTCATGTTCAGCAGGTCAGGAAGGTGTTTCAGGTCCTGCGGGCTAATTCCTTGTTTGTAAAGGGCTCAAAGTGTCTCTTTGGAGTCCAGAAGATTTCTTTCTTGGGGTATATTTTTTCCCCTTCTACTATTGAGATGGATCCCGTCAAAGTTCGGGCTATTTGTGACTGGACGCAGCCTGCATCTCTTAAGAGTTTGCAGAAGTTCTTGGGCTTTGCTAATTTCTATCGTCGTTTTATAACTAATTTTTCTAGTGTTGTTAAGCCGTTGACGGATTTGACTAAGATGGGTGCTGATGTTGCTGATTGGTCTCCTGCGGCTGTGGAGGCCTTTCAGGAACTTAAACGCCGGTTTTCTTCTGCTCCTGTGTTGCGTCAGCCTGATGTTTCGCTTCCTTTCCAAGTTGAGGTTGATGCTTCCGAGATTGGAGCGGGGGCGGTTTTGTCACAGAGAAGCTCCGATTGCTCGGTGATGAAGCCATGTGCGTTCTTTTCTAGGAAATTTTCGCCCGCTGAGCGGAATTATGATGTGGGTAATCGGGAACTTTTGGCCATGAAGTGGGCATTTGAGGAGTGGCGTCATTGGCTGGAGGGTGCTAGACATCGTGTGGTGGTCTTGACTGATCACAAAAATCTGATTTACCTTGAGTCTGCCAGGCGTCTGAATCCTAGACAGGCTCGTTGGTCACTGTTTTTCTCTCATTTCAATTTTGTGGTTTCATACCTGCCAGGTTCAAAGAATGTGAAGGCGGATGCTCTTTCTAGGAGTTTTGTGCCTGACTCCCCTGGAAATTCTGAGCCCACTGGTATCCTTAGGGATGGGGTGATTTTGTTGGCCGTCTTCCCAGACTTGCGACGTGCTTTGCAGGAGTTTCAGGCGGGTAAACCTGATCGTTGTCCGCCTGAGAGACTGTTTGTTCCGGATAGTTGGACCAGTAGAGTCATCTCCGAGGTCCATTCTTCTGCGTTGGCAGGTCATCCTGGAATATTTGGTACTAGAGACTTGGTGGCCAGGTCTTTTTGGTGGCCTTCCTTGTCGAGGGATGTGCGTTCTTTTGTGCAGTCTTGTGAGGTTTGTGCTCGGGCTAAGCCTTGCTGTTCTCGAGCCAGTGGATTGTTGTCACCTTTGCCTATCCCGAAGAGGCCTTGGACACACATTTCCATGGACTTTATTTCGGATCTCCCTGTCTCTCAAAAAATGTCCGTCATCTGGGTTGTGTGTGACCGCTTTTCTAAAATGGTTCATCTTGTACCCTTGCCTAAGTTGCCTTCCTCCTCTGAGTTGGTCCCTCTGTTTTTCCAGAACGTGGTTCGTTTGCATGGGATTCCGGAGAACATCGTTTCTGACAGGGGATCCCAGTTTGTGTCTAGATTTTGGCGGACGTTCTGTGCTAAGATGGGCATTGATTTGTCCTTTTCGTCTGCATTCCACCCTCAGACGAATGGCCAGACGGAGCGAACTAATCAGACCTTGGAAACTTATTTGAGGTGTTTTGTTTCTGCTGATCAGGATGACTGGGTTACCTTTTTGCCGCTGGCCGAGTTTGCCCTTAATAATCGGGCTAGTTCTGCTACCTTGGTTTCTCCTTTCTTTTGTAATTCGGGGTTTCATCCTCGTTTTTCCTCTGGTCAGGTTCTGATTGTCCTGGAGTGGACATGGTGGTGGATAGGTTGCATCAGATTTGGAGTCATGTGGTGGACAATTTGAAGTTGTCCCAGGAGAAGGCTCAGCAGTTTGCTAATCGCCGTCGCCGCGTGGGTCCTCGACTTCGTGTTGGGGACTTGGTGTGGTTGTCTTCTCGTTTTGTTCATATGAAGGTCTCTTCTCCTAAGTTCAAGCCTCGGTTCATCGGTCCTTATAGGATCTTGGAAATTCTTAACCCTGTGTCGTTTCGTTTGGATCTCCCGGCATCGTTTGCTATTCATAATGTGTTCCATCGGTCGTTGTTGCGGAGGTATGAGGTACCTGTTGTTCCTTCGCTTGAGCCTCCTGCTCCGGTGCTGGTGGAGGGAGAATTGGAGTATGTTGTGGAAAAGATCTTGGATTCTCGTGTTTCCAGACGGAAACTCCAATATTTGGTCAAGTGGAAGGGTTATGGTCAGGAGGATAATTCTTGGGTGGTTGCCTCTGATGTTCATGCTGATGATTTGGTCCGCGCTTTTCATAGGGCTCATCCTGGTCGCCCTGGTGGTTCTCGTGAGGGTTCGGTGACCCCTCCTCAAGGGGGGGGTACTGTTGTGAGTTCTGTTTTTGGGCTCCCTCTGGTGGTTACTGATGGTGCTGGGTGATTTGTGTTCTGCTGTCTCTGGTGTTCACCTGTTCTATTAGGATTTGGGAGTTTCCTATTTAACCGGGCTTTCTTGTCATTTCCCCGCCGGCTATCAAGGTTATCAGAGTGTTTTGTTACCTCAGCTTCTGGCTTCAGTAATCTTCAGGACAAGCTAAGTTTTTGATTTTCTTGTTCCACGTTTTGCTATATTTTTGTCTTGTCCAGCTTGCATATAATTGTTTCTTTGCTGCTGGTTGCTCTAGCGGGCTGTAATTGCTCCTCATGTTCCATGAGTTGGAACATGAGTTCAAGTAATTACAGGATGGTTTTTTGAAGGGTTTTTTGCTGACCGCGCAGTTTACTTTTGTATCCTCTGCTATCTAGTTTTAGCGGGCCTCATTTTGCTGAATCTGTTTTCATACTGTGTATGTGCCTTCCTCTCATTTCACCGTCATTATATGTGGGGGGCTGCTATTTCTGTGGGGTATTTCTCTGGAGGCAAGAGAGGTCTGTGTTTCTTCTAATAGGGGAAGTTAGATCTTCGGCTGGTGCGAGATGTCTAGGATCAACGTAGGCACGTTCCCCGGCTATTGTTATTTGTGTGTTCAGGTTTAGGGTCGCGGTCAGCTCAGGTTCCATCACCCTAGAGCTCGTTGGTGCTTGTCCTTTTGTGATTCCCTGCCATTGGAATCATGACAGAGAGACAAGAGCCTGGTGACTGAAAAGCCAGGGGGTCGAGAACCAGCCAGGAGGACAGAGAGACAGGTCAAAAAATGAGCAGAGTCATACACGTGGGAGTCAAGCATACATAGAGATATAGGGCAGGGGCACAGGGAAATGGGGCAGACACTACACAGGAAGATTGGGAACAACAGAATCACACAGAGTAACCTAGGTCAGCTGCTCTAGCCGAGGTACTGGAACTATCACTGACAACGGGCCAGGACGGTAAGGAAGCAAACCCCATCCTGGATCATTACAAATGCTTATTCCTTCAAACGACACTGCTGTTCCTGATATCGATCTCTGGATTTTCTGACTACGATTACTGCTTATTCCTTCAAACTACATTGCTGTTCCTGTGTATCGACTCCTTGGTTATTCCTGACTATGCTACCTGCTGGTGCTGCCATTAGTGTTTGCAATATCGCTACTCCAAACCAGGTCAGTCCATAACAGGTTAATTCTTCTGGATTTGGAGTATCTATTGCCTGTTTTTCAGCTACAGCAAACTGCTCCATTGCAGCTTCTTCATTCAGTAGTGTCATTTTACTGTCACTAACTTATATTGTTGGATAGGATAATCACATAAGTAATCGAACCCTGACACAGACATAGTGTTATTTTCACAATATTGGAAAGTTGTAAATAAATCCAGGATCCTACATACTTCGTAAAATGCATGGCCAATCAGGCTTGGTTGTGGACCAAAGGGTTAGGCAGCTGAATTCATAGTTGGTCCCTTTGCAAAAAATTTCAATCATTCTTGTGGACTTACAGGTAGCAACAGAATGGTGTGTCTGATGACAAAAAAATAGGAGGGTTAATTTTTGGACCTTTTTTTGTTTTTGTTTTAAAAAGCATGACACATCTGTGCAGTATGTTATCAAACAGACAGTTGGTGCCTCCTGTTATTATGTTGAGGGCACTTTGAAATTACTAAGACTATGGTCCTTAAAAAGTCCTAGGAAACCTCAGAGTGCTACACATCTTTTCTAGTCAATAAAACGCTTAGAAATAGTTGTGATTCATTTCAAATATTGTTTTCTGGAAAAACTAATTGAAGCTGGCAAATTTTAATTCCAAAAGATTCCATCATCTCTAGTAATTAGTGTTGAGCGATACCGTCCAATACTTGAAAGTATCGGTATCGGATAGTATCGGCCGATACCCGAAAAGTATCGGATATCGCCGATACCGATATCCGATACCAATACAAGTCAATGGGACATCAAGTATCGGAAGGTATCCTGATGGTTCCCAGGGTCTGAAGGAGAGGAAACTCTCCTTCAGGCCCTGGGATCCATAGTGAGGTGTAAAATAAAGAATTAAAATAAAAAATATTGTTATATTCACCTCTCCGGCGGCCCCTGGAACATCACCGCGAGGAACCGGCGTCCGGCAGGCTTCTTTGTTCAAAATGAGCGCCTTTAGGACCTGCGGAATGACGTCGCGGCTTCTGATTGGTCGCGTGCCGCCCATGTGACCGCCACGCGACCAATCAGAAGCCGCGACGTCATTCCACAGGTCCTAAAGGCGCTCATTCTAGGAATTTATCTGAGGAATGACGTTGCGGCTTCTGATTGGTCGCGTGGCTGTCACATGGGCGGCACGCGACCAATCAGAAGCCGCGACGTCATTCCGCAGGTCCTAAAGGCGCTCATTTTGAACAAAGAAGCCTGCCGGACGCCGGTGACTCGCGGTGATGTTCCAGGGGCCGCCGGAGAGGTGAATATAACAATATTTTTTATTTTAATTCTTTATTTTACACCTCCGATACCGATACCCGATACCACAAAAATATCGGATCTCGGTATCGGAATTCCGATACCGCAAGTATCGGCCGATACCCGATACTTGCGGTATCGGAATGCTCAACACTACTAGTAATAAATGTTAAAGTAGTAAGATCCAACAACTCGGACATTCACTGATTGCTTAATCAATGCACCCTGTTTCTTTGTCCTCAGAAGCATAACCATGTCAAGGGAGAGTTTAAATGGAAAACAGATTAGCGATGGAAGCAGACAAGTTCCTGGTTGTACTGTGGCTGCTACGTCCCTTTATAATAGGATTATAAGGACAGTTTTCACATGCACCTGACCCAATTCACAAAGCAATACTGTATACTACCGTATATGTATATATTGCAAGGAAACATTAAGATTACATCACATTTTACATTTTTGCTCCATTAATTTTGTCTTTTGCTTCACGCATGTAAAAAAAATGCAAATTACATGCTTATAATCATAATATGTAGCATAATTATTAATATTTCTTGTGCACTCTTGTCTCATAAGGGTTAAACTAAACTTGATCATGGGCTGAAAGATGTGCAAGCTATGTCAATAATGGCTGTGCAGACATTCGGACATATCAAAGGCAGAAAGCGCAAAGAAATTCTATCTGTCTGGAAATTATTCTTTCTTTT
Organism: Ranitomeya imitator; assembly: GCF_032444005.1. Classification (NCBI taxonomy): domain Eukaryota; kingdom Metazoa; phylum Chordata; class Amphibia; order Anura; family Dendrobatidae; genus Ranitomeya; species Ranitomeya imitator. The sequence continues at coordinate 415,602,078 of NC_091285.1, read as the reverse complement.
ATTACCAGTAAACAGACTCTCTGCTCATTATCTCCATTTATATATATTTTTACCACTTCAAACAAAGCTCTATTGCATCTTTTTATGTATTTTTTTAATTACGGTATGTTTGCATTGTGTGCTTTAAGGCATTGCAGTAATTTGACAAAGCAAAACAATAGGTACACATTGAGAAGTATAATATGGCCTCTATTGGTTGCGATTTCAGATCTAGTGAAATTAGAGATAGGGTCATGGAATCATGGTATCGAGAGTACTATTGACATTGGCTTATGCAGTAACTTTGCTCTGTATGTACTTAATGCTCCAGGACTGTTATTACTATTTCTCTCAGTTTAATAAATGAGGTATAGTAGGATTTCATAATAATTATTTTCATATTTTTAACAAACTGACCGTGTGTTACCAAGTCATACTAATGAGCATTCCTACAGTACTTTGATCCACGGAGTATTTTATTCAGTTTAAAGTAAGGCCATTTTTCCTCATTTGTGAACAAGGAATTTAAAAAAAAAATTTTTATTTTTTCACACGCGGCTTTAAGAGATCACTTTTTTCTCATTCCATTATCCAAAAAACTTTGGGCCTAGTTTTTGTCATTATTAAATTCATTTTTCATGATATTGTAAAAAGGTGTAGAGGAAAAAGGAAATACATGTCTGTTTTTGACAATTACAATTTTTTTGTATGTGAAACCATTCTTTTTATGATCTAGAAATTATGACTTAGGCTGACCGTGGTTTTGGTGTCTTTTTTATTTTTTTCTATTTTTAGTTTTCTTCCTTTCTTTATGTATTTTTTATGTATTTCACACATTTTGACCCACCATAATAAATACATTATTATTATTACTGATCTGCACTGTAAATATAGATGGGATATATGCCCAGTTATATGCACTGCTCAAAAAAATAAAGGGAACACCAAAATACTACATCCTAGATATCACTGAATGAAATATTTCATTTGTAAATCTTTATTCAGTAAATAGTGGAATGTGTTGAGAACAATAAAACATAAAAATGATCAATGTAAATAAAAATGAATGTCTCATGGAGGTCTGGAGTTGGAATGATGCTCAAAATTAAAGTGGAAAATCAAATTACAGGCTGGTCCAACTTCAGTGGAAATGCCTCAAGACAAGGAAATGATGTTCTGGTGTGTGAGGCCTCCAAGTGTCTGTATGACCTCCATACAATGCCTGGGCATGCTCCTGATGAGGCGGCAGATGGTCTCCTGAGGGATCACCTCCCAGACCTGGACTAAAGCATCCACCAACTCCTGAACAGTCTGTGGTGCAATGAGACGTTGGTGGATGGTGCGAGACATGATGTCCCAGATGTGTTCAATCAGATTCAGGTCTGGGGAATGGGAGGGTTAGTCCATTGCTTCAATGCCATCATCTTGCAGGAACTGCTGACACACTCCAGCCACATGAGGTCTGGCATTGTCCTGCATTAGGAAGAACCCAGTGCCAACCACACAAGCATCTGGTCTCAGAAGGTGTCTGAGGATCTCATCTCAGTACCTAATGACAGTCAGGCTACCTCTGGCAAGCACATGGAGGGCTGTGCCGCACTCCAAAGAAATGCTACCCCACACCATTACTGCCAAACCGGTCATGCTGACGGATGATGCAGGCAGAAGAACGCTCTCCACGGAGTCTCCAGACTCTGTCACGTCTGTCACATGTGCTTAGTGTGAACCTGCTTTCATCTGTGAAGAGCACAGGGCGCCAGTGGCGAATTTGACAATCCTGGTGTTCTGTGTTCTGTGTCAAATGCCAAGTGTCCTGCACAGTGTTGGGCTGTGAGCACAACCCCCATCTGTAGACGTCGGGCACTCAAACCATTCTCATGGAGTCGGTTTCTAACCGTTTGTGCAGACACATGCACATTTGTGGCCTGCTGGAGGTCATTTTACAGGGCTCTGGCAGTGCTCCTCCTGTTCCTTCTTGCACACATGTTGAGGTAGCAGTCCTGCTTCTGGGTTGTTGCCGTCCTATGGCCCCCTCCACATCTCTTTGTGTACTGGCCTGTCTCCTGGTAGCGTCTCCAACCTCTGGACACTACGCTGACAGACACAGCAAACCCTCTTGCCACAGCTCGCATTGATGTCCCATCCTGGATGAGCTGCACTACCTGAGCCACTTGTGTGGGTTGCAGAGTCCTTCTCATGGTACCACGAGTGTGAAAGCACAAACAACATTCAAAAGTGACCAAAACATCAGCCAGAAAGAATTGGTACTGAGATGTGGTCTGTGGTCCCCACCTGCAGAACCACTCCTTTTTGAGTGTGTCTTGATAATTGCCAATAATTTCCATCTCTTGTCTATTCCATTTGCACAACAGCATGTGAAATTGATTGTCAAACAGTGTTGCTTCCTAAGTGGACAGTTTGGTTTCACAGAAGTTTTTTAACATATTTTTTAATGATCTTGTAGGGGGCATACAGAGTAGAATTTCAATATTTACAGATGACACTAAACTCTGCAGGGTAATTTATACAGAGGAGGACAATTTGATATTACAGGATGATTTAAGTAAACTAGAAGCTTGGGCTGATAAATGGCAAATGAGCTTTAATGGGGATAAATGTAAGGTCATGCACTTGGGTAGAAGTAATAAGATGTATAACTATGTGCTTAATTCTAAAACTCTGGGCAAAACCATCAATGAAAAAGACCTGGGAGTATGGGTGGATGACAAACTCACATTTAGTGGCCAGTGTCAGGCAGCTGCTACAAAGGCAAATAAAATAATGGGATGCATTAAAAGAGGCATAGATGCTCATGAGGAGAACATAATTTTACCTCTATACAAGTCACTAGTTCGACCACACTTAGAATACTGTGCACAGTTCTGGTCTCCGGTGTATAAGAAAGACATAGCTGAACTGGAGCGGGTGCAGAGAAGAGCGACCAAGGTTATTAGAGGACTGGGGGGTCTGCAATACCAAGATAGGTTATTACACTTGGGGCTATTTAATTTGGAAAAACGAAGACTAAGGGGTGATCTTATTTTAATGTATAAATATATGAGGGGACAGTACAAAGACCTTTCTGATGATCTTTTAAATCATAGACCTGAGTCAGGACAAGGTGGCATCATCTACGTCTGGAGGAAAGAAGGTTTAAGCATAATAACATACGCGGATTCTTTACTGTAAGAGCAGTGAGACTATGGAACTCTCTGCCATTTGATGTTGTAATGAGTGATTCATTACTTAAATTTAAGAGGGGACTGGATGCCTTTCTTGAAAAGTATAATGTTACAGGGTAAATATATTCTAGATTCCTTGTTAAGGTGTTGATCCAGGGAACTAGTCTGATTGCCGTATGTGGAGTTGGAAAGGAATTTTTTCCCCAATGTGGAGCTTACTCTTTGCCACATGGGTTTTTTTGCCTTCCTCTGGATCAACATGTTAGGGCATGTTAGGTTAGGCTATGGGTTGAACTATATGGACTTAACGTCTTACTTCAACCTTAATAACGATGTTACTATGTTACTATGTTACTATGTTTGATTTATTTGCCGTTATATTCTGTTGTTTAAGTGTTCCCTTTATTTTTTTGAGCAGTGTAGTAAAGTCAGCCTCCTGCAGAACTTCCTATATTTGCTACCACCAAGCAGCTACTGTTTCATCTTAACACCTGGAGATCAGCAGGAGGAAACTTTGTGAGTAGTGACGGGCGAGAACTAAAATGTTTGGGTGCTCATTGCTCAGGTCAAGCAAATTGGAATACTCGGGTACTCGATCCAAGCAACGAGCCCAATGTAAGTCTGTGGGAAACCTGAGCATTTTTGCCGCAATCCCCCCGGAGGTCCTTTTAGGGTCTAAAAGCATATGAAATTGATGGGAACAGTGCTCAAATGATACGGGAACATCATTGGGAAGACCCCTGGAAGCATTTCTGACTCCTGGGTCACAGCTGTGACCAATGGTGTCAGAGTGTGACACCACTTTTACAGGCGCACACTAAAACATACAAAAACGAAACCAAAATGGATTTTTGGGGGGAAATATGTCAAAGAACATCCTTTCCAGGGTAATAATTTGTATGTAAGGCAAAATAAAGAGCACCCCCCAAAAAAATGTTCCTCCACCATTTGGGCTATGTTCACACGCAATGTTTTTGATGCGTTTTTCAACGATAGCATTGCTTTCAACCAATACAAATGCATTCCCTGGAAATGTCATTGCAACATTTAACAACCTGAGCTGGCTATGTGGTGTGTAACACATCATCAGACACACATCTTGTTTGATTTATGAAGGAGGGACTTTTAAAGTCACAAAGTCTATTTTTATAGTGGCATCAGGCAGCATTCATATTCTTAAGGGCCATTATTAAACAGTGGGTCTCCTATACGGCTATTGCCTATGCAGTGCGTGGCTGGGCTGGCAAAAATTAGCACGTACCACAATACCCCTTTCACGGGACGTAAAGGAGGGCCTCCTGAAAAAATGTTCCCACTATAAGAAAGTGGGTCTCCCATAGAGTTTGCCTATGCATTGAATGCAAGGCTTGGCGTGTACCAAAGTTACACGCATGCCAATAAGCCTTTGAGCCCATGTACTGGATGGCCACAGGAAAACCTAGTTCACATTATTCATTTGGTATTGCCATTTTGGTTGCCTATGCATTGAATGCAAGGCCTGCCCTGCCCTAAAGTTACATGCACCCCAATAAGCCTTTGAGTCCACGTACTAAATGGCCACAGGAAAATCTAGTTCACATTATTAATTTGGTATTTGCCATACTGGTTGCCTATGCATTAAATGCAAGGCCTGCACTGCCCCAAAGTTACATGCACCCCAATAAGCCTTTGAATCCACGTACAGGATGGCCACATGAAAGCAAAGATCACATTATTATAAATTTTTTAAGTCACATAACAACTGCAGATGAAGTGAATACAAGGCCTGCCCCAAATTTTTATCCACTCCTATCACTCAATGAAGAAATGTGGAAGATGGCCTCCGAAAAATGTTTTCCCAGTTTAAAGGAACAGGTCTCCTCTACTTGTAATGCCCATAAATAAAAACAAATGGGCTACTTGCACATTGAACAAGTCTGTAGGAACATGTTCACACCACCAAAAAACTTGAAGACACAAAAGAGCACAGTGTGGTCAAAAATACTCTGTTGTAAAAAAAATCACAGTAATAAGCAAGCGCTAGTCAAAAGAAGGAAAAAACAGGGTATTTATTTGATACTTTTTTTGCAAAAAAATGTATACTAAGCTGCTCCACCAATCGTCAAGGTATACCCATATAGAGCAGTCCTAACTAATGTATATAATCCCTATCTGATGTATTTAAAAACCTGATCATCTGTATAGTACCTGTATAAGCAGGGTTCAGAGAAGGAATATCCATGTGGACATGCTGGATGGAACAGCTTTGATGCAAATGGCCCACAGAGGAGTGGTGGACTCCCCAGTCTTGTAGAAACAAGAGAACAATTGTAGAACCAAAAACACATGGGCTACTTGCACGTTGAACAAGTCTGTAAGAACATGTTCACACCAACAAGAAACTTGAAGACAAAAAAGAGCACAGTGAGGTCAAAAATACTCAGTTTAAAAAAAATCACAGTAACAAACAAGTGCTAGTCAAAAGATGGAAAAAAACAGGGTATTTAGTTGATACGTTTTTTTTGCAAAAAAAAAATGTATACTAAGCTGCTCCAACAATCCTCAAGGTATACCCATATAGAGCAGTCCTAACTAATGTATATAATCCATATCTGATGTATTTAAAAACCTGATCATCTGTATAGTACCTGTATAAGCGGGGATAAGAGAGGGAAAATCCATGTGGACCTGCTAGATGGAACAGCTTTAGTGCAAATGACCCACAAAGGAGTGGTGGACTCCCCAGTCTTGTAAAAACAAGAGAACAACTAAAGAACCAAAAACACATGGGCTACTTGCACATTGAACAAGTCTGTAGGAACATGTTCACACCACCCAGAAACTTGAAGACACAAAAGAGCACAGTGAGGTCAAAAATACTCTGTTGTAAAAAAAATCACAGTAATAAGCAAGTGCTAGTCAAAAGATGGAAAAAAACAGGGTATTTAGTTGATACGTTTTTCTTACAACAGAGTATTTTTTACCTCACTGTGCTCTTTTGTGTCTTCAATTTTCTTTGTGGTGTGAACATGTTCCTACAGACTTGTTCAATGTGCAAGTAGCCCATGTGTTTTTGGTTCTATAATTGTTCTCTTGTTTCTACAAGACTGGGGAGTTAGTAGGTCACCTGATCATCTTATTATTTCAGTTAGTGTTCACCCTGCATGATGCCCCAGCTCTGCCTTCTTTTGATTATGTGACTTCTGGCTTTTGGCCTCTGGAATGCAAGCAGGCTGCATCACCCTTACATGATGCCATGACCTCACAGCCACGGTGCCCGAAATACCTAAAGTTTGAAGTGCAGGGGGAATGTGCATGCGCACCATCAACGCAATAAGCATGTAATTATATGCGGGAATAAAGTGTTTGAATTTATAATATATAAAAGTCTGCCATGACCTGAGATATGTGTTTTATTTAGCATATGGGTGAGCAAACAGCTTTGAAGGAAATGCAGATTTGGCAAGATGTGGTATTCAAACCATACAACAAAGGCAATAATTTGGTCATATGGCATAATAACTAGTGTTGAGCATTCCGATACTGCAAATATCAGGTATCACCGATATTCGCTGTATCGGAATTCCGATACCGAGATCCTATACTTTTGCGATATCGGATACCGGAATCGGAAGTTCCGATAGTGCAATTATGCACTATGATGAAGTGTGGGTGGTGTGTGGGTGGTGCGTGGGCGTAGACTGCGTGTGTGTGCGGGCGGTGTCTGTGCGTGACCATGGGGCTCTGTGCGTGTGTGCCGGGGCTCTGTGCGTGAGTGCCGGGGCTCTGTGTGGGCTGCCGTGGCTCTGTGCAGGCTGCCGTGGCTCTGTGCAGGATGCCTTGGCTCTGTGCGGGCTGCCGTGGCTCTGTGCGTGTGTGCCGGGGCTCTCTGCGTGTGTGCAGACATCGTCCGATGGGACTATAAGTCCCATCGGACGATGCCTGCTACACTGACAGTGATTGACACATTAGCCAATCATGGGACAGTACTAGTCTCATCATCCGGCTAATGTGTTGAATGAAAAAAAAAAAACTCCATACATACTCCAATCATACTCCATACATACTCCATACATACTCCATCCTACATACATACTACATACATACTACATATATACTACATACATACATACATACATACTACATACATACCACATACAACATACATACTACATACATACTATATACATACTACATACATACTGCATACATACATACTACATACATACTACATACATACATGCTACATACATACAACATACATACTACATACATACTATAAACATACTACATACATACATACTACATACATACTACATACATACATACATAATACATACATACTTCATACATACAGTGGGGCAAAAAAGTATTTAGTCAGTCAGCAATAGTGCAAGTTCCACCACTTAAAAAGATGAGAGGCGTCTGTAATTTACATCATAGGTAGACCTCAACTATGGGAGACAAACTGTGAAAAAAAAATCCAGAAAATCACATTGTCTGTTTTTTTAACATTTTATTTGCATATTATGGTGGAAAATAAGTATTTGGTCAGAAACAAACAATCAAGATTTCTGGCTCTCACAGACCTGTAACTTCTTCTTTAAGAGTCTCCTCTTTCCTCCACTCATTACCTGTAGTAATGGCACCTGCTTAAACTTGTTATCAGTATAAAAAGACACCTGTGCACACCCTCAAACAGTCTGACTCCAAACTCCACTATGGTGAAGACCAAAGAGCTGTCAAAGGACACCAGAAACAAAATTGTAGCCCTGCACCAGGCTGGGAAGACTGAATTTGCAATAGCCAACCAGCTTGGAGTGAAGAAATCAACAGTGGGAGCAATAATTAGAAAATGGAAGACATACAAGACCACTGATAATCTCCCTCGATCTGGGGCTCCATGCAAAATCTCACCCCGTGGGGTCAGAATGATCACAAGAACGGTGAGCAAAAATCCCAGAACCACGCGGGGGGACCTAGTGAATGAACTGCAGAGAGCTGGGACCAATGTAACAAGGCCTACCATAAGTAACACACTACGCCACCATGGACTCAGATCCTGCAGTGCCAGACGTGTCCCACTGCTTAAGCCAGTACATGTCCGGGCCCGTCTGAACTTTGCTAGAGAGCATTTGGATGATCCAGAGGAGTTTTGGGAGAATGTTACTATGTTACTATGTTACTATGTTAATGTCCTATGGTCTGATGAAACCAAACTGGAACTGTTTGGTAGAAACACAACTTGTCGTGTTTGGAGGAAAAAGAATACTGAGTTGCATCCATCAAACACCATACCTACTGTAAAGCATGGTGGTGGAAACATCATGCTTTGGGGCTGTTTCTCTGCAAAGGGGCCAGGACGACTGATCCGGGTACATGAAAGAATGAATGGGGCCATGTATCATGAGATTTTGAGTGCAAACCTCCTTCCATCAGCAAGGGCATTGAAGATGAAACGTGGCTGGGTCTTTCAACATGACAATGATCCAAAGCACACCGCCAGGGCAACGAAGGAGTGGCTTCGTAAGAAGCATTTCAAGGTCCTGGAGTGGCCTAGCCAGTCTCCAGATCTCAACCCTATAGAAAACCTTTGGAGGGAGTTGAAAGTCCGTGTTGCCAAGCGAAAAGCCAAAAACATCACTTCTCTAGAGGAGATCTGCATGGAGGAATGGGCCAACATACCAACAACAGTGTGTGGCAACCTTGTGAAGACTTACAGAAAACGTTTGACCTCTGTCATTGCCCACAAAGGATATATTACAAAGTATTGAGATGAAATTTTGTTTCTGACCAAATACTTATTTTCCACCATAATATGCAAATAAAATGTTAAAAAAACAGACAATGTGATTTTCTGGATTTTTTTTTTCTCAGTTTGTCTCCCATAGTTGAGGTCTACCTATGATGTAAATTACAGACGCCTCACATCTTTTTAAGTGGTGGAACTTGCACTATTGCTGACTGACTAAATACTTTTTTGCCCCACTGTATATACATACTACATACATACTACATACATACATACTACATTGTTATGAACAGGTGATTCAGAACCACAATGGACCTAGTGGTTAAGAGCACACAAAGTGACCTGATAGTTACAAACATAGGACGAGCTCTGAGACGTGGGAACTCTGCTGACCGCAATCCCTAATCCTATCATACCACACTAGAGTTAGCCGTGGATTGCGCCTAACGCTCCCTATGCAACTCGGCACAGCCTGAGAAACTAACTAGCCCTGAAGATAGAAAAATAAGCCTACCTTGCCTCAGAGAAATTCCCCAAAGGAAAAGGCAGCCCCCCACATATAATGACTGTGAGTTAAGATGAAAATACAAACACAGAGATTAAATAGATTTAGCAAAGTGAGGCCCGACTTACTGAATAGACCGAGGATAGGAAAGATAGCTTTGCGGTCAACACAAAAACCTACAAACAACCACGCAGAGGGGCAAAAAGACCCTCCACACCGACTAACGGTACGGAGGTGCTCCCTCTGCGTCTCAGAGCTTCCAGCAAACTAGAAAAACCAATATAGCAAGCTGGACAGAAAATATTGCAAACAAAAGTAACACAAGCAGAACTTAGCTTATGCAAGGCAGACAGGCCACAAGAACGATCCAGGAGAGAGCAAGACCAATACTGGAACATTGACTGGAGGCCAGGAACAAAGAACTAGGTGGAGTTAAATAGAGCAGCAACTAACGACTTAGCCTCGTCACCTGAGGAAGGAAACTCAGAAGCCGCAGCCCCACTCACATATACCAGCGGAAGCTCATAGACAGAACCAGCTGAAGTACCACTCATGACCACAGGAGGGAGCTTGACCACAGAATTCACAACAGTACCCCCCCTTGAGGAGGGGTCACCGAACCCTCACCAGAGCCCCCAGGCCGACCAGGATGAGCCAAATGAAAGGCACGAACCAGATCGGCAGCATGAACATCAGAGGCAAAGACCCAGGAATTATCTTCCTGACCATAACCCTTCCACTTAACCAGGTACTGAAGTTTCCGTCTCGAAATACGAGAATCCAAAATCTTCTCCACTATATACTCCAACTCCCCCTCAACCAAAACCGGGGCAGGAGGATCAACGGATGGAACCACAGGTGCCACGTATCTCCGCAACAATGACCTATGGAATACGTTATGGATGGAAAAAGAAGCTGGAAGGGTCAAACGAAAAGACACAGGATTAAGAACCTCAGAAATCCTATACGGACCAATGAAACGAGGCTTAAACTTAGGAGAGGAAACTTTCATAGGAATATAACGAGATGACAACCAAACCAAATCCCCAACACGAAGTCGGGGACCCACACAGCGCCTGCGGTTAGCGAAACGTTGAGCCTTCTCCTGAGACAATGTCAAATTGTCCACCACATGAGTTCAAATCTGCTGCAACCTATCCACCACAGTATCCACACCAGGACAGTCAGAAGACTCAACCTGCCCTGAAGAGAAACGAGGATGGAAACCAGAATTGCAGAAAAACGGCGAAACCAAAGTAGCCGAGCTGGCCCGATTATTAAGGGTGAACTCAGCCAAAGGCAAAAAAGACACCCAATCATCCTGATCGGCAGAAACAAAACATCTCAGATATGTTTCCAAGGTCTGATTGGTTCGTTCAGTCTGGCCATTTGTCTGAGGATGGAAAGCCGAGGAAAAAGACAAATCAATGCCCATCCTAGCACAAAAGGCTCGCCAAAACCTCGAAACAAACTGGGAACCTCTGTCAGAAACGATGTTCTCCGGAATGCCATGTAAACGAACCACATGCTGGAAGAACAATGGTACCAAATCAGAGGAGGAAGGCAATTTAGACAAGGGTACCAAATGGACCATCTTCGAGAAGCGATCACAAACAACCCAAATGACCGACATTTTTTGAGAGACGGGGAGATCCGAAATAATATCCATAGAGATACAGTTAGGGCCAGAAATATTTGGACAGTGACACAAGTTTTGTTATTTTAGCTGTTTACAAAAACATGTTCAGAAATACAATTATATATATAATATGGGCTGAAAGTGCACACTCCCAGCTGCAATATGATAGTTTCCACATCCAAATCGGAGAAAGGGTTTAGGAATCATAGCTCTGTAATGCATAGCATCCTCTTTTTCAAGGGACCAAAAGTAATTGGACAATGGACTCTAAGGGCTGCAATTAACTCTGAAGGCGTCTCCCTCGTTAACCTGTAATCAATGAAGTAGTTAAAAGGTCAGGGGTGGATTCCAGGTGTGTGGTTTTGCATTTGGAAGCTGTTGCTGTGAGCAGATAACATGCGGTCAAAGGAACTCTCAATTGAGGTGAAGCAGAACATCCTGAGGCTGAAAAAAAAGAAAAAATCCATCAGAGAGATAGCAGACATGCTTGGAGTAGCAAAATCAACAGTTGGGTACATTCTGAGAAAAAAGGAATTGACTGGTGAGCTTGGGAACTCAAAAAGGCCTGGGCGTCCACGGATGACAACAGTGGTGGATGATCGCCGCATACTTAATTTGGTGAAGAAGAACCCGTTCACAACATCAACTGAAGTCCAGAACACTCTCAGTGAAGTAGGTGTATCTGTCTCTAAGCCAACAGTAAAGAGAAGACTCCATGACAGTAAATACAAAGGGTTCACATCTAGATGCAAACCATTCATCAATACCAAAAATAGACAGGCCAGAGTTAAATTTGCAGAAAAACACCTCAAGAAGCCAGCTCAGTTCTGGAAAAGTATTCTATGGACAGATGAGACAAAGATCAACCTGTACCAGAATGATGGGAAGAAAAAAGTTTGGAGAAGAAAGGGAACGGCACATGATCCAAGGCACACCACATCCTCTGTAAAACATGGTGGAGGCAACGTGATGGAATGGGCATGCATGGCTTTCAGTGGCACTGGGTCACTTGTGTTTATTGATGACATAAGAGCAGACAAGAGTAGCCGGATGAATTCTGAAGTGTACCGGGATATACTTTCAGCCGAGATTCAGCCAAATGCTGCAAAGTTGATTGGACGGCGCTTTATAGTACAGATGGACAATGACCCCAAGCATACAGCCAAAGCTACCCAGGAGTTCATGAGTGCCAAAAAGTGGCACATTCTGCAATGGCCAAGTCAATCTCCAGATCTAAACCCAATTGAGCATGCATTTCACTTGCTCAAATCCAGACTTAAGACGGAAAGACCCACAAATAAGCAAGACCTGAAGGCTGCGGCTGTAAAGGCCTGGCAAAGCATTAAGAAGGAGGAAACCCAGCGTTTGGTGATGTCCATGGGTTCCAGACTTAAGGCAGTGATTGCCTCCAAAGGATTTGCAACAAAATATTGAAAATAAAAATATTTGTTTGGGTTATGTTTATTTGTCCAATTACTTTTGACCTCCTAAAATGTGGAGTGTTTGTAAAGAAATGTGTACAATTCCTACATTTTCTATCAGATATTTTTGTTCAACCCTTCAAATTAAACGTTACAATCTGCACTTGAATTCTGTTGTAGAGGTTTCAGTTCAAATCCAATGTGGTGGCATGCAGAGCCCAACTCGCGAAAATTGTGTCACTGTCCAAATATTTCTGGCCCTAACTGTATGTGTCCAGGGCCTCTTTGGGACTGGCAAGGGCAAAAGCAACCCACTGGCACGAGAACAGCAGGGCTTAGCCCGAGCACAAATCCCACAGGACTGCACAAATGAACACACATCCCACGACAGAGACGGCCACCAAAAGGATCTAGCCACCAAATCTCTGGTAGCAAAGATTCCAGGTTGACCAGCCAACACCGAACCATGAACCTCAGAGATAACTCTACTCGTCCATTTATCAGAGACAAACAGTTTCTCCGCTGGGCAACGGTCAGGTCTATTAGCCTGAAATTTTTGCAGCACCCGCCGCAAATCAGGGGAGATGGCAGACAAAAATACCCCCTCCTTGAGAACACCCGTCGGCTCAGACAAACCCGGAGAGTCGGGCACAAAACTCCTAGACAGGGCATCCGCCTTCACATTTTTAGAGCCCGGAAGGTACGAAACCACAAAGTCAAAACGGGAGAAAAACAGCGACCAACGAGCCTGTCTAGGATTCAACCGTTTGGCAGACTCGAGATAAGTCAAGTTCTTATGATCAGTCAAGACCACCACGCGATGCTTAGCTCCTTCAAGCCAATGACGCCACTCCTCGAATGCCCACTTCATGGCCAGCAACTCTCGATTGCCAACATCATAATTACGCTCAGCAGGCGAAAACTTCCTGGAAAAGAAGGCGCATGGTTTCATCACCGAGCTATCAGAACTTCTTTGCGACAAAACAGCCCCTGCTCCAATCTCAGAAGCATCAACCTCGACCTGGAACGGGAGCAAAACATCTGGTTGACACAACACAGGGGCAGAAGAAAAACGACACTTCAACTCTTGAAAAGCTTCCACAGCAGCAGAAGACCAATTGACCACATCAGCACCCTTCTTGGTTAAATCAGTCAATGGTTTAGCAATACTAGAAAAATTATTGATGAAGCGACGATAAAAATTAGCAAAGCCCAGGATCTTTTGCAGACTCTTCAGAGATGTCGGCTGAGTCCAATCATAAATGGCCTGAACTTTAACAGGGTCCATCTCGATAGTAGAAGGGGAAAAAATTAAACCCAAAAATGAAACCTTCTGAACACCAAAGAGACACTTTGACCCCTTCACAAACAAAGAATTCGCACGCAGGACCTGGAACACCATTCTGACCTGCCTCACGTGAGACTCCCAATCATCCGAGAAGACCAAAATATCATCCAAGTATACAATCAGGAATTTATCCAGGTACTCTCGGAAGATGTCATGCATAAAGGACTGAAACACTGATGGAGCATTAGAAAGCCCGAATGGCATAACCAGGTACTCAAAATGGCCCTCGGGCATATTAAATGCTGTTTTCCATTCATCGCCCTGTTTAATGCGCACAAGATTAAACGCACCACGAAGATCTATCTTGGTGAACCAACTAGCCCCCTGAATCCGAGCAAACAAATCAGACAGCAGCGGCAAGGGGTACTGAAATTTGACCGTGATTTTATTTAGAAGGCGGTAATCAATACAAGGTCTCAGCGAACCATCCTTCTTGGCCACAAAAAAGAACCCTGCTCCCAATGGCGACGACGACGGGCGAATATGACCCTTCTCCAAGGATTCCTTTACGTAACTCCGCATAGCGGCGTGCTCAGGCACAGACAAATTAAACAGTCGACCTTTAGGAAACTTACTACCAGGAATCAAATCGATAGCGCAATCACAATCCCTATGCGGAGGTAGGGCTCTGGGCTTGGGCTCATCAAATACATCCCGGTAATCCGACAAGAACTCTGGGACCTCAGAAGGGGTGGATGATGAAATAGACAGAAATGGAACATCACCATGTACCCCCTGACAACCCCAGCTGGACACAGACATTGATTTCCAATCCAATACTGGGTTATGGACTTGTAGCCATGGCAACCCCAACACGACCACATCATGCAGATTATGCAACACCAAAAAGCGAATATCCTCCTGATGCGCAGGAGCCATGCACATGGTCAGTTGGGTCCAGTACTGAAGCTTATTCTTGGCCAAAGGCGTAGCATCAATAGGATACTGCAAGGGCTCCAAGAAAAACCCACAGCGCCTAGCATACTCCAAGTCCATCAAATTCAGGGCAGCGCCTGAATCCACAAATGCCATGACAGAATAGGATGACAAAGAGCAGATCAATGTAACGGACAAAAGAAATTTCGACTGTACCGTACCAATGGTGGCAGAGCTAGCGAACCGCTTAGTGTGCTTAGGACAATCGGAGATAGCATGAGTGGAATCACCACAGTAAAAACACAGCCCATTCCGTTGTCTGTGTTCTTGCTGTTCAGCTCTGGTCAAAGTCCTATTGCATTGCATAGGCTCAGGTTTATGCTCAGATAATACCGGCAAATGGTGCACAGTTTTACGCTCATGTAAGCGTCGATCGATCTGAATGGCCAAAAACATAGACTCATTCAGACCAGCAGGCATAGGAAATCCCACCATGACATCCTTAAGGGCTTCAGAGAGACCCTTTCTGAAAATTGCTGCCAAAGCACATTCATTCCATTGAGTGAGCACAGACCACTTCCTAAATTTCTGACAATATATCTCTACCTCATCCTGACCCTGACACAGAGCCAGCAAGATTTTCTCTGCCTGATCCACTGAATTAGGTTCGTCATAAAGCAATCCAAGCGCCAGGAAAAACGCATCAACATCACGCAATGCCGGATCCCCTGGCGCAAGGGAAAATGCCCAGTCTTGAGGGTCGCCACGTAATAAAGAAATAATGATCTTTACTTGTTGAACTGGGTCACTAGAGGAGCGGGGTTTCAAAGCCAGAAATAGTTTACAATTATTTTTGAAATTCAGAAACTTAGCTCTATCTCCAGAAAATAACTCAGGAATAGGAATTTTAGGTTCTAACATAGGATTCTGAACCACTAAATCTTGAATGTTCTGAACACTTATAGCGAGATTATCCATCAAAGAGGACAGACCTTGAATGTCCATGTCTACACCTGTGTTCTGAACCACCCTGATGTAAAGGGGAAAAGAAAGACAAAACACAGTGCAAAGAAAAAAAAATGGTCTCAGAACTTCTCTTTTCCCTCTATTGAGAAGCATTAGTACTTTGGGCCTCCAGTACTGTTATGAACAGGTGATTCAGAACCACAATGGACCTAGTGGTTAAGAGCACACAAAGTGACCTGATAGTTACTAACATAGGACGAGCTCTGGGACGTGGGAACTCTGCTGACCGCAATCCCTAATCCTATCATACCACACTAGAGGTAGCCATGGATTGCGCCTAACGCTCCCTATGCAACTCGGCACAGCCTGAGAAACTAACTAGCCCTGAAGATAGAAAAATAAGCTTACCTTGCCTCAGAGAAATTCCCCAAAGGAAAAGGCAGCCCCCCACATATAATGACTGTGAGTTAAGATGAAAATACAAACACAGAGATGAAATAGATTTAGCAAAGTGAGGCCCGACTTACTGAATAGACCGAGGATAGGAAAGATAGCTTTGCGGTCAACACAAAAACCTACAAACAACCACGCAGAGGGGCAAAAAGACCCTCCGCACCGACTAACGGTACGGAGGTGCTCCCTCTGTGTCTCAGAGCTTCCAGCAAGCAAGAAAAACCAATATAGCAAGCTGGACAGAAAATATAGCAAACAAAAGTAACACAAGCAGAACTTAGCTTATGCAGGGCAGACAGGCCTCAAGAACGATCCAGGAGAGAGCAAGACCAATACTGGAACATTGACTGGAGGCCAGGAACAAAGAACTAGGTGGAGTTAAATAGAGCAGCACCTAACGACTTAACCTCGTCACCTGAGGAAGGAAACTCAGACGCCGCAGCCCCACTCACATATACCAGCGGAAGCTCATAGACAGAACCAGCCGAAGTACCACTCATGACCACAGGAGGGAGCTTGACCACAGAATTCACAACACTACATACAGTACATTCATACATTACATACATGACATACATATAGACATACAGAACATTAAGCATAGATTACATACTCACCATTACTTGTCATTTTGATCCCAGAAGCCAGTGTCAACCTGTAAAAAATATGAAAAAAACAAACAACCAATATACTCCCTGTCCGCAGAAATCCACGAGTGTCCCACGATAATCTCCCATGGAGAGCAGCATCAGATGATGCGACTGCTCTCCAGGGGCTCCAGAAACACAATGACGGGAGGAAGACATTCCTCCTCAGCTGTAAAAAAATAGTCCCTAGTCTCACTTTTGGCATTGCTGGGTGAGACATTTTCCCACGCAGCAATTGCCATAAAGTAAGAATTTGAGCTTTAGTAACCTCAGTGATGCACTGCAGGAGCCATTGTCTCCTGTCAGTGTGTCACTGAGGGTCCTATAGAGCAGTGACATCGCCCAATGTCACTTTTCTATAGGGGAGATCGTTGTGGGACACTCGTTATTAATTGGACTACGGCGGTCAGATAGAATACGGTTTATTATTTTACATTTTTTGCAGGCGCTGAAGTATGGTAAGTATGGTTAAATGAAGAATATTAAAATACTTTTTTCCTAATGTGTGCGTGTTTTATTAACCCTTTCTTACTATTGGATTTATAATGGATAGGTGTCTTATTGATGCCTCTCCATTATTAACCCGGCTTAATGTCTCAATAGCAAGGTGACATTAACCCCTTATTACCCCATATCCCACTGCTACATGGGAGTGGGAAGAGAGGGGCTAAGTGCCGGAATTGGCGCATCTTACTTATAGTCATGAGAAAAGAAAAGAGGTGGAGGAGTAAAAGGAGGAGGAGACACAGATACAGGCATGTCATGCCCTTCTAAAATCAAGAAAGGCTGGAGTAAAAATCTAAACTCACTCTACCAACACCCAGACGTCTTGACAAAAAAAATTAAAAAATAAATATCTTTAGGTAGAATGGCGGTGGGTCCATTCAGAAAACTTTCCTTAGAAGACGTAGTGGTACCCCCATTGGGAGTTGTGCCAACAGTGAACCCAATACATTCAGACTAATCCACCATTTGTCATATCCAAGGGGCAAATTCTGTGCAAAGCATCTCATAAATATTTTTCCTAATGTTCAAAAAGCCATTTTGCTATTCATTTTTCATGTATTTCATATTGGACATACTTTGGCAAGATCGAGTGCAACCTTTTTTTGTATATTGTGTATGGAGGTAGCTGCTCCTGGTATGCACCTATTCACACTAGTTTGGATGTGCCAGTTGTTTTTCTGTCATTTCTATGTTAGCTTACTGTCTAAGCACTCCTCCATTCACCATGTGGTTTTTAATTACATCTATTCACACTTGGTTTAGTCAATAGTTTCACTTACCAGTTCACACAGGCCTTTATTTCCAGCAACTATCGGTCTTCTGGGTGGATCTTGAGGATTATTTTGGACTTTCCAGATGAGATAAAAAGTTGGCAGACATGTATTCATAGCTCAAATGATATCAACCATTTTTCTCGGGATGATTACGTGCTCAAATGCTTTTTCCAGTATATGTAACTAGCTATTGAACCCGTTCTACGCCAGGGTGGTGAGCATTTATATTGGTATATGGTCTCCATCCTGGTATGTGCTGCTCCATCCTGCGTCCCCATCCTGTCATGTGCTGCTCCATCCTGCGTCCCCATCCTGTCATGAGCTGCTCCATCCTGCGCCCCCATCCTGTCATGTGCTGCTCCATCCTGCGTCCCCATCCTGTCATGTGCTGCACCCATCCTGCGCCCCCATTCTTTCATGTGCTGCTCCCATCCTGCGCCCCCATTCTGACATGTGCTGCTCCCATCCTGCGCCCCCATTCTGACATGTGCTGCACCCATCCTGCGCCTCCATTCTGACATGTGCTGCACCCACCCTGCGCCTCCATTCTGACATGTGCTGCACCCATCCTGCGCCTCCATTCTGTCACTGGCTGCTCCCATCCTGCGTCCCCATCCTGTCATGTGCTGCTCCCATCCTGCGCCCCCGTTCTGTCATGTGCTGCTTCCATCCTGCATTCCCGTTCTGTCATGTGCTGCTTCCATCCTGCACCCCCGTTCTGACATGTGCTGCTCCCATCCTGCGCTCCCGTTGTCATGTGCTGCTGCCATCCTGCGCCCCCGTTCTGACATGTGCTGCTCCCATCCTGCGCTCCCGTTGTCATGTGCTGCTGCCATCCTGCGCCCCCGTTCTGTCATGTGCTGCTTCCATCCTGCACCCCCATTCTGTCATGTGCTGCTGCCATCCTGCACCCCCGTTCTGTCATGTGCTGCCCTATTCTGTCATGTGCTGCTCCCATCCTGTGCCCCCGTTCTGTCATGTGCTGCTGCCATCCTGCACCCCTGTTCTGTCATGTGCTGCCATATTCTGTCATGTGCTGCTCCCATCCTGTGCCCCCGTTCTGTCATGTGCTGCTGCCATCCTGCACCCCTGTTCTGTCATGTGCTGCCATATTCTGTCATGTGCTGCTCCCATCCTGTGCCCCCGTTCTGTCATGTGCTGCTGCCATCCTGCACCCCTGTTCTGTCATGTGCTGCCATATTCTGTCATGTGCTGCTCCCATCCTGTGCCCCCGTTCTGTCATGTGCTGCTGCCATCCTGCACCCCCGTTCTGTCATGTGCTGCCCTATTCTGTCATGTGCTGCTCCCATCCTGCGCCCCCGTTCTGTCATGTGCTCCTCCCATCCATATGCCCCATACGCTGCTCCATAAAGGTTTATGACCCCCATCAGGTGGCATAAGTAACAAACAGCCTCATGGCACAGCAATTTGTTACTTACGCTACATGATTCATTTCCGGCGCCATTGTCTCGCTCCTCCTGGTGCCGGAATCGGCGCCTGCGCAGTCCGCGCTTACTGGCGCCATTTTCTTGAAGACACACTGCTGTGTGTCTTCAAGAAAATGGCGCCGGAAAGCGCGGACTGCGCAGGCGCCAATTCCGGCATCGGGAGGAGCAAGACAATGGCGCCGGAAAGGAATGGCGTAAGTAACAAATTGCTGTGGCATGAAGTGCCACAGCCTCATGGCACAGCAAGTTTTTACTTACGCTATTCGTTTCGGGCGCCATTGTCTTGCTCCTGGTGCCGGAATCGGCGCCTGCGCAGTCCGCGCTTTCCGGCGCCGGAAAGAGCGGACTGCGCAGGCGCCGATTCCGGCACCAGGAGGAGCAAGACAATGGCGCCCGAAACGAATAGCGTAAGTAAAAACTTACTATGGCGGCGGATTATTTGCATAATCAGGGCGCAAATATGTAGACGGCGTCCCCGTGCTCCCGACCCCCTGCTCTCGGCGGCATTTTTTCTATAATGTAACGCTAGGAGCGTCGCGCCTGCGCAGTCTATTAAGGCTTCGGACAGAGTGACGCTCCCAGCGTTATATTATAGATAATCCCATGTAGAATGAGACAAGGGGATTGGCAGTTAACTTCTTGTAGCAACCTGTGTTATTCACTAACTTGTTGGCTTGTTTTTTATACATTATTGTTGTTGAGCGATACCTTCCGATACCCAGAAGTACTTTTTTTTTGGCTGTGTCTTTAATTTTTTTCAACCCTTTCACTACTATAGGATTAGTAGTGGATAGGCATCATACAATAGCAAGGTGACATTAACCCCTTATTACCCAATATCCCACTGCTACTCGGGAGTGGGAAGAGAGGGGCTAAGTGCCGGAATTGGTGCATCTAACAGATGCACCATTTCTGGGGTGGGTGCGGGATGGTATTTGTAGCCAGGGGGGGGCAATATCCGTGGCCCCTTTCTAGGCTATGAATATCAGCCCGCAGCTGTCTGCGTGGCCTTTCTGGCTATAAAATATAGGGGGACCCCACATCATTTTTTGGGGGGGTCCCCCTATTTTAATATCCAAGAGTGAGCAAAGCAGTCATCAAAGCAAAAGGTGGCTACTTTGAAGAGCCTAGAATATAAGACATAATTTTAGTTGTTTCACACTTTTTTGTTAAGTATATAATTCCACATGTGTTAATTCATAGTTTTGATGCCTTCAGTGTGAATGTTCAATTTTCATGGTCATGAAAATACAGAAAAATCTTTAAATCTTTAAACTTTTTATCTGTACTGTATATCTATGGATAGATATATCTATTGATAGATGTATGGATAGTGTAGGGTGCGTGTCCACTGTCCGAATTACATCCAGGTTAGCTGCACATTGGATGCTGCATACTTGTAGTCCCATCGGATGATGCCTGCACACAAACACACACCCCCAAAGACCCACCGCACAGACCCGCACACACCCTGACAGTCCCGCACACACCCAAACAGTCCCGCACACACCCGAACAGTCCCACACAGCGCTGCACACATCTGAACAGCCCGAAGACCCCGCCCGCACACACATACATGCACAGTCTCCGCCCACACTCCACCCACACTCTTCCCTCCTCCCGAACTGCAGCGTTTCTCTGACCCACATCCGCATCAAAACTGCAGATCTGTTTACATCTGTGGTTTTCCTGTGGATGTGCCCAACTCAATGCAAGTCTATGGGTGCAGAAACGCTGCAGTTCTGCACAAAAGAAGTGACATGCTGTGGATAAAAAAGCTGCGTTTAAGTACGGCTTTTTCCACAGTATGTGCACAACAAGTCTCCGGCTTCCATAGACTTACATTTGTTGTGCACTACACTGCTGATTTGATGCAAATCCGTGTGGCAAAAAACGCTGCGATCTGCAATCAAAACCACAACGTGTGCACACAGCCTTAGCATTTGTGGCAAAATTAGGGGGATCGGCTTATACTCGGGTCGGCTTATACTCGAGTATATACAGTACACATTTTTTATTCATGCACTAGAAAGCAAAGCAGGACAGCACAATAATTTTTCTAAAAAAAAAAAGAAATTTGTGTCAGACACTGTGCATGCTTGTCACAAGGAACCGTACTGAATTTTTGCATTCCTTATGCAATCGTTTTTTGCAGAGGGAGGAGTAAACCTATATATACTGTATAAAGGTGAGAGTATCTGTGTGCATGTATGTATCAAGCCACGGCCACTCACATAGCCCTGCCTACTCCGCATAGCCACACTCACTCCACATACAAAGTCCTGTCCAAACGGCCCATGCTGTCAGCAGACATGGATGAAGACACATTTACCTCTAAAGCCACCCAGGTAAACTCACCGGCTGCGACATTCCAGCCACTGAAAGCTACACCGCCTTCAGAATATCAGTGCACAGCAGGCACAGGCCACATTTAGCTCTGTTGTGACTAGAAAGGAGTTGCTCCTGTGAGGCATGACTTCAAGGGAAAGGAATGAGCCTCATGGATTACACCGCTGTGCTCATAACAGGAAGTTGCTGTGCACATGTTTGGGGATTAGAGGAGTGAGGTAAAAATGAGAGGAGAGAGGTAAAAATGAGAAGAGTGGGGGGAAAATGAGAGGAGTGAGGGAAATATAGTGGAGTGTGTGAAAAATGAGAGGTGAAAATGAAGAGGTGTGAGTGAAAAATGAGAGAAGTGAGGGGAAAATAGTGGAGTGATCAGAATATGACAGGTGTGAAGGGGGAAAATGAGATGAGTGAGGGGGAACGTGAGGGGTGTGATGGCAAAAATGACAGGAGTGAGGGGAAAATGAGAGATGTGAGGAGGAAAATGACAAATGTTAGTGGGAAAATGAGAGGCGTTTTGTGGCAAAATTAGGGGGGTCGGCTTATACTCTGGTTGGCTTATACTCGAGTATATACGGTATTTAAAACTGTTTTCTTATTTAATTTGATCTATTGGTTCGACAACGTGAGGAAGTTCAACATGTTATTAACAATGACCTACTCATTCCACTGGTTCAAGAACGTGTAGCATTGTGGGACCCCCAGTGATCGTAATCATTCCGACTCAGTATTGATTCGACGACTCTGGGAAGAAGTGGCCAGATCGCTGTTGGATGACTGGGACCATGCAAGGCCAAAAGTCAGAAAGGATTTTCGTAAGTATTACAATGTGGTCTCTGGTTTGCTGTAAATGTTGCTGTGTTTTTTTTACAATTAATTTTTTTTTCTTCCCCCTTCACAGTGAAGAGAGTAAATGTTCGTTGATGTTCGATGAAGGATCGCTTCAATAAGGATATTAGTCAGGAGATGCAGGCTAAAAGTGGTGTTGCTCCACAGCTTTCGAATTATAAATACAATCGTATGCTGTCTTTTCTGAGGCCTGCGCTTGCTCAGCCAGCCTGAATATTTTTTTCTGTTATCTGACTATTATAGAAACTTTTAGAAAAATTTTAGTAATATTTTTCTTTTATTTTCCACACAGAACTTGGAACAGCACTAAAGCACCTGGATCTTCCTCTGTTGGAGCAGCCCCTCATCGACCAATCAGTTCCAATCATTCACCAGCAATCAAGCAACCAGGCAGGCTTCCCAGGCTGGGGAACAGGTAGCCGGTTCATCAGGTTTTCCCATCACCCAGCCCTCTGCCACTGCTTTTGTTGGGACTTCTCGTCAGTGGTAGAGGGCCTGGGAGAGGTCAGTCATGCCCGAGTTTATTCACTTAAGCTCGGTCTTCCAGGATGGAATGAAAGTGATTGGAGATAGACTGGACAGTGGGTTCACTCAGGTGAACACACTTTTCCAGGATGTCCACAAATGCTTTGACCGCCTGGAAGCCGACCTTCAGAGGCCGGCGAGACTTTGTTTTTCAGCAATAGAGCGTGGCGTGCTGGAAAACCTTACGCCTGGCTGCTTACAGCCAGGCAATACAGCAGCAGCAATCCCAAAGCTATCATCCGCAGGCTGGATTTTACCAGCATTAACAAGCACAGCATCACTGGCCTGTTCCCCTAGTTCACAGCTACACCATGCTCCAGAGTGCAGCAGCCCTGCAGCAAGCAGCATCTACCACGCTCCAGAATGCAGCATCCACCTCGCTCCAGAGTGCAGCACCCCTGCAGCAAGCGGCATCCACCACACTCCAGAGTGCAGCATCCACCTCGCTCCAGAGTGCAGCACCCCTGCAGCAAGCAGCATCTGCCATGCTGCACAGTCCAGCACCACGTGCTACTCCTACTCATACAACAAAGAAACTCAGAAAGACTCCCACTAGTGACTTGGTGCTGCACTGTAAAATGAAGACCAGGAGCTAGAAATGTCAGCCAAAAATGGTCCTACCACCTCCACCCTCACCTCCTAATATGTCTCTGTTGTCTAATATGTCACTATCTTCCCTTTGTTGTTTCCCTCCCAATTTGTATATCACTTCCAACAGATCAACTCCTAATGTGTCATCTACTCCCAATGTGCCCAGTCACAAACAGGAGCCAATCCTTCAATTTATTGCCCCTTCCCTTGTAACTTCTTCATCATCAAATGTTACTCAAATGTTACTCAATCATCACAGCTCAACACTCCTAAGGTCCACAATATATCACCATCATACAAACCCCAAACATAAAACCAATTGTTTGCTGTTAAATAAATGTTTTATTTTGTTTGCACAATCCCTATTTTCTTTGTCTCTTTATGCGAAAACACACATGTGTGTATTGTGTTGTTGAGTCAAGGTGTTTAACTGGAGGTGTTTTATTAGTAGTAAAGTCAGCAAACATATAGCATTTAATTAATGTGTATTAAACCATATTGTCTTGCCATGCCATGTCCAATATCCAAAAAAACTAAGCAGCAAACTTATCCCTCATGTGGGCAACTTCCACTGTAGTCCTCAGAGGGTGATCACGGTAATCCTACCAAGTGGTATCAACAGGTTCATCAAGTTCTAATTGTAGTCGCTCTTTTGCAAGGAGGTAATTGTGCATGACAACACACACTTTGACCACATCATCAATTGTCTCAATTTTTAGATTGATTGGTGTTCCGAAAACGTGCCATTTTGATGCCAGCAAACCAAAGGCACACTTCGCAGTTCTCTGTGCCCTTGTCATTTGGTAGTTGAAAACCCTTTTAGTGTCATTCAAGTCCCGACTTGAGTATGGTTTTATGAGGTTGGCACACATTTGAAACGCCTCATCCCCAACCACAACAAATGGCATTGGCGGTCCTCCAGTGTTCGGAAGAGGTTGTGGTGGTATAAAATTAAAATTATTACCATACAAACGTTGGCCCATGTCAGAGTTTTTGAAAGTCTGTGAGTCATTTCCTCATCCAAGTGAGCCAACGTCAATGGTGACAAATCGACACCCAGCATCTGCAATCGCCTTGAGAAAAATCGAAAAGTATTTTTTCTAATTGAAATACTCGGATACACTTCCAGCAGGTTTCAGAATCCGAATGTGTTTGCCGTCCACAGCCCTCAAACAGTTAGGAAAATTACAAATTAACTTGAATTTTGCTGCATTTTTCAGCCAGAATTCAGTTGTGGGTTGGGGGAGGAATTCTGCACGCAGAACGTCACATAAATCCGGAATTGGAAATGTAGAGATCTTAAGGTCTCTCCGGTAGCTAGGAATCTGATGAACAGAAAATGGGGGAAAAAAAATCAGTACATGACTTTTCTAACAATAATACAGATGACATGTTTATTTTTCAAAATTACGTACTTCACGGTCACCAACAGATGCTCCTCATCAGGAATTGCTCTACGTAGCTGCGTGTCCTGCCTGGTGATGGATCCTCGCACATGTTGCCGCAATTCATCGAAGCTCTGTTCAGACATCCTCATGTATTCTAATAACTTCTCCGGGTTTTAACGTAGCTCGGTGTTCAACTAGTGGTAGGCTCCACAGCTCTATTGGACTTCAACCATGCGGTGTTGCCAGTAGCGATGACGACGTCTTCTACGTCTTGCTCTTCTTCTTTCTTCATCATAAACCACAGCAAAAGGCAAAAACCAATTTCAATTCCAAATCCAGATTACGATAGACGCTCTCCATGAAAGGATCCATCTTGCAGCTAGATACAGCAGCAAAACATGAGGATTTCATCTGTGTAGGGTCTATATAAACAGAATCCCCATGAGACATGCCCATTGGGTGTGGCTTTTGTCAAGGAAATTCGCCTGGAACAGCATTTTCCGCATAACAAAATTCTTTGAAAATTCGAACGCATGAGCTGAAAAAACGCAAATGCATGCAAAAACGCATACATACGCATGCACAAGCAGTATTTATTTGGCGTCATGCATAAGCTAATGTGGATAAAAAACGCAGCCTAACCATGAGTTTGAATGCGTTTTGGCATGCGTTTGTGCATGCAGATGATACGCTGCGCACAGAGACGCTAATGTGAACTTAGTCTAACCCATGTCTGTGGGAGTTCTTTGTCAATAGCAGCTGTATGTATTCTTTAACCCATATCTGTGGGAGTACTGTGCATTTAAAGGGAACCTGTCACCCCCCCAGGCGTTTGTAACTAAAAGTGCCACCTTGTGCAGCACTGAGGCTGCATTATGAAAAGGTGGCTCTTTTAGTTCGGGTCTCTGGCACTGCTGAAATAATCGTTTTTGAAATTTGTCCCTCATACCTCGAAATCGACAGGGAGGCAGGTCTTTGCCCCCTAATCCAGACACCTACCAGCTGTCATTCATGGCCTCTGCACGCCGGGCGCTGCCTCCTCTTCCTTTATTAGCATTCTCTTTTAGTTACAAACGCCTGGGAGGGAGACGGGTTCCCTTTAAGCCACTGTGTGGGCTCTGCAATCCTTCCAGTGTGGGTTCTGTGCCCCATTCTTTAGGTGTGACATTTTTAATCTGCTTTCTCACAGAAATATGGAAACATTCTTTCCGGGTGAAATATGTTATTATGTTCCGTGGCATAAATGTGGAAACATGTTCTGTGGGTGAAATTTGTTATGCAGCTTCTGATGGATAAATGTGGAAACATGGACTGTGGGCAGTGGCGTAACTACAAAGTTATGGGCCCCGGTGCGAACTTTCAAATGGGGCCCCCCCCGCCAAAATATTTTTCACCCAAATCCACATCCTGCCCATGCTCCTGCCCCATCCGACTCCGCACTCTGCCCCATCTGACTCCGCACTCTGCCCCATCCGACTCCGCACTCTGCCCCATCAGACTCCGCACTCTGCCCCATCAGACTCCGCACTCTGCCCCATCCGACTCCTCACTCTGCCCCATCCGACTCCTCACTCTGCCCCATCTGACTCCTCACTCTGCCCGATCCGACTCCTCACTCTGCCCCATCCGACTCCGCACTCTGCCCCATCCGACTCCGCACTCTGCCCCATCCGACTCCGCACTCTGCCCCATCCGACTCCTCACTCTGCCCCATCCGACTCCTCACTCTGCCCCATCCGACTCCTCACTCTGCCCCATCCGTCTCCGCATTCTGCCCCATCCGTCTCCGCATTCTGCCCCATCCGTCTCCCCATTCTGCCCCATCCGTCTCCGCATTCTGCCCCATCCGTCTCCACATTCTGCCCCATCCGTCTCCACATTCTGCCCCATCCGTCTCCACATTCTGCCCCTGTCTCCACATCTCACCAGAACAGCAGGAACCGGAAATCTGCTGCTGGTTGATACCAGAGAACACGAGCTGCACACAACCAGGACTGAGCTGCTGAGAGCTGAAGGACCTGTGGTGACGTCATCGTCATGTGATCAGGAGGCGGAGCTGATAAATGGTGAAAGCCCTATGATAGTGATGACGTCACCACAGGATCTTCAGCTCTTCCTTTCAGATCAGGCGTCGGCTGCTGATCTGATGTGTGCGCCCGGCAGGTCAGGTGGAGGGCCGGTCTGTCTGTTGCCGTGCGGGAGGAATCACCTGCACGGCAACAGTTTTTAACTTTTTGCTGGTGTCGGCGTGCATCTGACCTGCCGGGGCCCCTGACTTCCCCCGGGCCCGGTCGCAGTGGCGACTGCTGCGACCGTGGTAGTTACGCCACTGACTGTGGGTGAAATTTATCAGCTTCTGTGGGATAAATGTGGAAACATGTTCTGTGGGTGAAATTTATCAGCTTCTGTGGGATAAATGTGGAAACATGGACTGTGGGTGAAATTTATCAGCTTCTGTGGGATAGATGTGGAAACATGGACTGTGGGTGAAATTTATCAGCTTCTGTGGGATAGATGTGGTAACATTCTCTGTGGGTGAAATGTTTTATCAGCTTCTGTGTGGGAAATGTGAAAACATGCTCTATGGGTGAAATTTGGTTTGAGCTTCTAGGGGGAAATGTAGAAACATGCTCTGTGGGTGAAATGTTTAACTGGACTACCAGTAGCAAGCTTTGCTGCGTACTGCTGGCTCAATCCAAGATCATACTATTAGCTTTTCATCGGTGGCATTTGTAATGTACGCTACTGGAGCTGTTTACTGTGTCCCATGATGAAGTTTTTAACTGGACTGGCGGTAGCAAGTCTTATTCTCTGTGAAGGCACTACTAAAATGTTAATTTTATTAATTTACTTCCAATTTTACTATGATTGCTATGGTGACAGAGCCCATTTAAGTCATTTCCTAATCCACATTTGTTTGCAGGGCAATTGTCCTGCTTTTTAACCCATTTCTCTTTGTTTTGCAGCCCCCTAGCCCTTATTCCTACCATTTCACATCCATTTTACAGCACTGAAGTTCGGGTCCCTAATTACTTTTATGAGGTTCAGTGTCTGGGGTCAAGTTCCGGTCCCGAACAGGACTTTTTAAAAAGTCCGACTGAATCAGGCAAACTGAAACATATTTTATATCGCTGAAAAGAACAAGATAAATGCTTTATTTGTGACTTATTGACATGTGTGGCTATGAAAGCATGCATGACTTAGCAGTTTATCCACTCCAAAGGTAATGTAATTCATCTTATATTTACTGTTTATCAATCCCTATTTGGCTTCACAAGATAAGAAAAGAAAATGTGTTGGCAAGAAAATTTAATACAACTCGATCTAACTGCAGCATTGTCACTGGGCGAGTTAGTGTGGGTGATGATCCTCAACTTAATGCATTTATCCTAGAGAAGAGAAGGCTCAGGGCTGATATGATATCTTTATAGACATTGGTAAACGACACCTTTAAAAACTAGTGTATTAAGTTATTCTTTTTGTACATCCACAGTGAGCTAAAAGTCGCTGCCTATGTTTAAGAGAAATGTAATTTCTGGATGATTGAATCGATCCGCTGCATATCAACTTCAAATCAAATTTCATGAAATTTGTGGTCCCTGAGATTGCGATCAATTTGAAATTTGATTCTCGTGAATCATCAAAAAATGTCTGGTACCATTTCACACATTACCAAGGACTGCATGAGCCGCAGGTTCAAATAACAAAAAGCACTGTTGCGAAGGTTTCTCCATTCTGCTTTGTAGCCATTACAGTACATTGTCTAGTGCAGGGAGTTTGGAGGGGACTATCACATTAAACATAGGGATAGAATATTGCTACCAGTACCACTACAGTACTGAAGAATGTAGAATATGGGAGTGATAGTCTCAGAACTTGAATAAGAATACATACATAGATTCAAGTGATAGGGGGAGACAGAGATGCCATAGGTGCAGGAGATGCAGAGTCTATGTGACTGGATAGATTATTATTAGTGATGAGCGAGTATACTCCTTGCTCGGGTTTTCCCGAGCACACTCGGGTGATCTCCGAGTATTTGTTATTGCTCGGAGATATAGTTTTCATCGCCTCAGTTGCATGATTTACGGCTTCCAGATACGCTGAATACATGTGAGGAATGCCTGTTTGTTAGGGAATTCCCACATGTGTTCAGTGTATCTGGAAGCTGTAAATCATGCTGCTGAGGCGATGAAAACTATATCTCAGAGCAATAACAAATACTCGGAGGTCACCAGAGCGTGCTCGGGAAAACCCGAGCAATGAGTACACTTTCTCATCACTAGGGTTGAGCGAAACGGGTCGTTCATTTTCAAAAGTCACCGACTTTTGGCAAAGTCGGGTTTCATGAAACCCGATCCGACCCCTGTGCGTGGTCGGCCATGCGGTACGCGACTTTCGCGCCAAAGTCGCGTTTCAATGACGCGAAAAGCGCCATTTCTCAGCCAATGAAGGTGAACGCAGAGTGTGGGCAGCGTGATGACATAGGTCCTGGTCCCCACCATCTTAGAGAAGGGCATTGCAGTGATTGGCTTGCTGTCTGCGGCGTCACAGGGGCTATAAAGGGGCGTTCCCGCCGACCGCCATCTTACTGCTGCTGATCTGAGCTTAGGGAGAGGTTGCTGCCGCTTCGTCAGAAGCAGGGATAGTGTTAGGCAGGGTCCATTAACCACCAAACCGCTTGTGCTGTAGCGATTTCCACTGTCCAACACCACCTTCGGTGTGCAGGGACAGTGGAAGCTACATTTTTTTTTTTTTCTCAGCGCTGTAGCTCATTGGGCTGCCCTAGAAGGCTCCCTGATAGCTGCATTGCTGTGTGTACGCCGCTGTGCAAACCAACTGCTTTTTTCAAAGCACAAATCCTGTTGTTCTGCACAGCTATCTTGTTTGTTTGTCCACACTTTTTATTTAATTTGTGCATCAGTCCACTCCTTATTGCTGCCTGCCATACCAGGCTGAGATTACTGAAGGGAGATAGTAATTGTAGGACAGTCCCTGTTGTTTTTTTTTTTTTTTTTTTTTTTGTGGGAGATTAAGATTGGCATTTCTGCTACAGTGCCATCCCTGTGTGTGCCATCTCTCACTCAGTGGGCCATAGAAAGCCTATTTATTTTTTTGCTTGATTTGGGTTCTAAAATCTACCTGAAAAAATCACTACATCAATCAGTGGGAGAAAAATATTGGCCTCAGGGCTTGTGTGCCACTCCTGACTCCTGTGTGTGCCATCTCTCACTCAGTGGGCCATAGAAAGCCTATTTATTTTTTTGCTTGATTTGGGTTCTAAAATCTACCTGAAAAAATCACTACATCAATCAGTGGGAGAAAAATATTGGCCTCAGGGCTTGTGTGCCACTCCTGACTCCTGTGTGTGCCATCTCTCACTCAGTGGGCCATAGAAAGCCTATTTATTTTTTTGCGTGATTTGGGTTCTAAAATCTAACTGAAAAAATCACTACATCAATCAGTGGGAGATAAATATTGGCCTCTGGGCTTGTGTGCCACTCCTGACTCCTGTGTGTGCCATCTCTCAGTCAGTGGGCCATAGAAAGCCTATTTATTTTTTTCCTTGATTTGGGTTCTAAAATCTACCTGAAAAAATCACTACATCAATCAGTGGGAGATAAATATTGGCCTCTGGGCTTGTGTGCCACTCCTGACTCCTGTGTGTGCCATCTCTCACTCAGTGGGCCATAGAAAGCCTATTTATTATTTTGCTTGATTTGGGTTCTAAAATCTACCTGAAAAAATCACTACATCAATCAGTGGGAGATAAATATTGGCCTCAGGGCTTGTGTGCCACTCCTGACTCCTGTGTGTGCCATCTCTCACTCAGTGGGCCATAGAAAGCCTATTTATTTTTTTGCTTGATTTGGGTTCTAAAATCTACCTGAAAAAATCACTACATCAATCAGTGGGAGAAAAATATTGGCCTCAGGGCTTGTGTGCCACTCCTGTGTGTGCCATCTCTCACTCAGTGGGCCATAGAAAGCCTATTGATTTTTTTGCTTGATTTGGGTTCTAAAATCTACCTGAAAAAATCACTACATCAATCAGTGGGAGAAAAATATTGGCCTCAGGGCTTGTGTGCCACTGCTGACTCCTGTGTGTGCTGTTGTGATAGGCAATTCAGTATCACTATGGACATGGAGGTCAGAGCACATACAGTGATCTGACAATAACCCAAAATAATAGAACGAGCTCTGAGACGTGGGAACTCTGCAGACCGCAATCCCTGATCCTCTCCAAACACAACTAGAGGCAGCCGTGGATTGCGCCTAACGCTCCCTATGCAACTCGGCACAGCCTGAGAAACTAACTAGCCTGAAGATAGAAAAAATAAGCCTACCTTGCCTCAGAGAAATACCCCAAAGGAAAAGGCAGCCCCCCACATATAATGACTGTGAGTAAGATGAAAAGACAAACGTAGGGATGAAATAGATTCAGCAAAGTGAGGCCCGATATTCTAGACAGAACGAGGATAGGAAAGATAACTTTGCGGTCTACACAAAACCCTAAAGAAAACCACGCAAAGGGGCAAAAAGACCCTCCGTACCGAACTAACGGCACGGAGGTACACCCTTTGCGTCCAAGAGCTTCCAGCAAAACAAATAGACAAGCTGGACAAAAAAAAATAGCAACAAATAGCAAAGAAGCACTTAGCTATGCAGAGCAGCAGGCCACAGGAATGATCCAGAGAAACACAAGTCCAACACTGGAACATTGACAGGAAGCATGAATCAAAGCATTAGGCGGGGTTAAGTAGAGAAACACCTAACGACCTCACCAGATCACCTGAGGGAGGAAACTCAGAAGCAGCAGTACCAGTTTCCTCCACAAACGGAAGCTCCCAGAGAGAATCAGCCGAAGTACCAAATGTGACCACAGGAGGGAGCTCTGCCACAGAATTCACAACAGTGTGCCATCTCTCACTCAGTGGGCCATAGAAAGCCTATTTATTTTTTTGCTTGATTTGGGTTCTAAAATCTACCTGAAAAAATCACTACATCAATCAGTGGGAGAAAAATATTGGCCTCAGGGCTTGTGTGCCACTCCTAACTCCTGTGTGTGCCATCTCTCACTCAGTGGGCCATAGAAAGCCTATTTATTTTTTTGCTTGATTTGGGTTCTAAAATCTACCTGAAAAAATCACTACATCAATCAGTGGGAGATAAATATTGGCCTCTGGGCTTGTGTGCCACTCCTGACTCCTGTGTGTGCCATCTCTCACTCAGTGGGCCATAGAAAGCCTATTTATTTTTTTGCTTGATTTGGGTTCTAAAATCTACCTGAAAAAATCACTACATCAATCAGTGGGAGATAAATATTGGCCTCAGGGCTTGTGTGCCACTCCTGACTCCTGTGTGTGCCATCTCTCACTCAGTGGGCCATAGAAAGCCTATTTATTTTTTTCCTTGATTTGGGTTCTAAAATCTACCTGAAAAAATCACTACATCAATCAGTGGGAGAAAAATATTGGCCTCAGGGCTTGTGTGCCACTCCTGACTCATGTGTGTGCCATCTCTCAATCAGTGGGCCATAGAAAGCCTATTGATTTTTTTGCTTGATTTGGGTTCTAAAATCTACCTGAAAAAATCACTACATCAATCAGTGGGAGATAAATATTGGCCTCAGGGCTTGTGTGCCACTCCTGACTCCTCTGTGTGCCATCTCTCACTCAGTGGGCCATAGAAAGCCTATTTATTTTTTTGCTTGATTTGGGTTCTAAAATCTACCTGAAAAAATCACTACATCAATCAGTGGGAGAAAAATATTGGCCTCAGGGCTTGTGTGCCACTCCTGACTCCTGTGTGTGCCATCTCTCACTCAGTGGGCCATAGAAAGCCTATTTATTTTTTTGCTTGATTTGGGTTCTAAAATCTACCTGAAAAAATCACTACATCAATCAGTGGGAGATAAATATTGGCCTCAGGGCTTGTGTGCCACTCCTGACTCCTGTGTGTGCCATCTCTCACTCAGTGGGCCATAGAAAGCCTATTTATTTTTTTGCTTGATTTGGGTTCTAAAATCTACCTGAAAAAATCACTACATCAATCAGTGGGAGATAAATATTGGCCTCTGGGCTTGTGTGCCACTCCTGACTCCTGTGTGTGCCATCTCTCACTTAGTGGGCCATAGAAAGCCTATTTATTTTTTTGCTTGATTTGGGTTCTAAAATCTACCTGAAAAAATCACTACATCAATCAGTGGGAGATAAATATTGGCCTCTGGGCATGTGTGCCACTCCTGACTCCTGTGTGTGCCATCTCTCACTCAGTGGGCCATAGAAAGCCTATTTATTTTTTTGCTTGATTTGGGTTCTAAAATCTACCTGAAAAAATCACTACATCAATCAGTGGGAGATAAATATTGGCCTCAGGGCTTGTGTGCCACTCCTGACTCCTGTGTGTGCCATCTCTCACTCAGTGGGCCATAGAAAGCCTATTTATTTTTTTGCTTGATTTGGGTTCTAAAATCTACCTGAAAAAATCACTACATCAATCAGTGGGAGAAAAATATTGGCCTCTGGGCTTGTGTGCCACTCCTGACTCCTGTGTGTGCCATCTCTCACTCAGTGGGCCATAGAAAGCCTATTGATTTTTTTGCTTGATTTGGGTTCTAAAATCTACCTGAAAAAATCACTACATCAATCAGTGGGAGATAAATATTGGCCTCTGGGCTTGTGTGCCACTCCTGACTCCTGTGTGTGCCATCTCTCACTCAGTGGGCCATAGAAAGCCTATTTATTTTTTTGCTTGATTTGGGTTCTAAAATCTACCTGAAAAAATCACTACATCAATCAGTGGGAGAAAAATATTGGCCTCTGGGCTTGTGTGCCACTCCTGACTCCTGTGTGTGCCATCTCTTACTCAGTGGGGCATAGAAAGCCTTTTTTTTTTTTTTTTTTTTTTTTATTTGGTTTCTAAATTCTTCCTGAAAAAATCTTTTTTTTTAATTTTGTTTCTAAAGTCTCCCTGAAAAAAAAAAAAACAGTGGGAGATTAATATTGACATTTGTGCTTGAGTGACAGTCCTGCGTGTGTGGCATCTCTGTGATTTGGTGCCACAGAAAACAGAGTGTGTAACATTGTGCCTGATTTTCCTTGTGGTCTCACCAACCTGTAAAGGGATATTGAAATCATACTGAAGTTATAGGTCACCGTGTAAGTTGTTTTACAGCAACAAATAAAGTTACTTTTGTTAAGTTTTTAAAACAATGAGGAAGTCTGGTGCAAGAGGTCGTGGCCGTGGGCGTTCATTGTCAGCTGGTAATGATGGTAGTGGTAGTGGAGCATCAGGTGGTCGTGGGAAAAAAAAATATTGCACCTAAGTCTGGAGCTGTGGAGCCAGGTTCGTCGTCTGGCTACACAAGGCCTCGAACGCTCTCTATTCTGGGAGTAGGAAAACCGCTTTTAAAGCCGGAGCAGCAACAGCAAGTTTTGGCTTACCTTGCAGACTCAGCCTCTAGCTCTTTTGCCTCCTCTTCTGAAACTGGTAAATGTAAAAGCAGCGCGTCGCTTGTGGATGTTCACGGTCAGGGACAAGTCGCTTCCTTGTCCTCTTCAGCAAAAACAACAACAAGAGAGAAGGATGCAGCAGGCAACACAACGGGTTACTCCATGGAGCTCTTTACACATACTGTCCCTGGCTTAGAAAGTGAAACACTTAACAGGCCATGCCCATTACAAGTAGATTCTGACATGGAGGGCACTGATGCACAGCCACAGCCTGACTACTATGCTGGTCCTTTAACTCAGACCACAACATTGCCCTCTCAGGGTACTGATCCACAATCAGACCCTGATGAGACTATGTTGCCCCATCACGAACGCTATACCACCGACCGACACGGGGACACAGACGAAGTTGCACACGAGCTAGAAGAGGAGGTAATAGATGACCCAGTTGTTGACCCCGATTGGCAGCCATTGGGGGAACAGGGTGCAGGTGGCAGTAGTTCAGAAGCGGAGGTGGAGGAGGGGCCGCAGCAGGCATCAACATCGCAACAGGTTCCATCTGCCGAGCCCGTATCTGGCCCACAACGCGTGTCAAAGCCAAAACCTGTTGGAGGACAGCGTGCCCTTCCGGTTAAAGCTCAGTCTGCAATCCCTGAAAAGGGATCCGATGCTAGGAAGAGTGCAGTCTGGCATTTTTTTAAACAACATCCAATTGATCAGCGCAAAGTCATCTGTCAAAAATGTTCAACTAGCTTAAGCAGAGGTCAGAATCTGAAAAGTCTCAATACAAGTTGCATGCATAGACATTTAACCACCATGCATTTTCAAGCCTGGACTAACTACCAAACGTCCCTTAAGGTTGTAGCACCCTCGGCCAATGAAGCTAGTCAGCAACGCAACATCCCTTCCCTCACTGTAAGGCCACCATTTTCCGCACCACCGGCAGTATCTGTGCAGGTTTCTTTGCCAGCCAAAAGCAGTCAGGGTCTGGGAATCACCAGTTTTGTAGGAGGAAATATTGCATCTAGGGCACCGGCGGAAACAATACCGTCTCCAACCGTCTCTCAGTCTGCCATGTCCACCGGCACACCCGCAAGTTCCACGATCTCCAGCTCTCCAGTCCAGCTCACCCTACATGAGACTCTGGTTAGAAAAAGGAAGTACTTATCCTCGCATCCGCGTACACAGGGTTTTAACGCCCACATAGCTAGACTAATCTCGTTAGAGATGATGCCCTACCGGTTAGTTGAAAGTGAAGCTTTCAAAGCCGTGATGGAGTACGCTGAACCACGCTACGAGCTACCCAGTCGACACTTTTTTCCAGAAAAGCCATCCCAGCCCTGCACCAGCATGTTAAACAGCGCATCGTCCATGCACTCAGGCAATCTGTGAGTACAAAGGTGCACCTGACTACAGATGCATGGACCAGTAGGCATGGCCAGGGACGTTACGTGTCCATCACAGCACACTGGGTGAATGTGGTGGATGCAGGGTCCACAGGGGACATCAATTTCGGGACAGTTGTGCCTAGCCCACGGTCTAGGAAACAGTTGGCTGTAGGCGTTCTCACCCCCTCTTCCTCCTCCTCGTCCTCCTGCAGAAGCGACAGCTCTTCCACAGACCGCAGTCGGCCAACCACTCCATCGGCAGCTGACACTGTTGCACACCAGTTGTCCCATTATGGGCCAGCTACTGGCAAGCGTCAGCAGGCTGTATTGGCTATGAAGTGTTTGGGCGACAACAGACACACCGCGGAAGTTCTGTCCGAGTTCTTGCAACAAGAAACGCAGTCGTGGCTGGGCACAGTAGATCTTGAGGCAGGCAAGGTAGTGAGTGATAACGGAAGGAATTTCATGGCTGCCATCTCCCTTTCCCAACTGAAACACATTCCTTGCCTGGCTCACACCTTAAACCTGGTGGTGCAGTGCTTATTGAAAACTTATCCTGGGTTCTCCGACCTGCTCATCAAAGTGCGTGGACTTTGCTCACATATCCGACGTTCACCTGTACACTCCAGCCGTATGCAGACCTATCAGCGGTCTTTGAACCTTCCCCAGCATCGCCTAATCATAGACGTTGCAACAAGGTGGAACTCAACACTGCACATGCTTCAGAGACTGTGCCAACAGAGGCGGGCTGTTATGTTTTTGTGGGAGGATACACATACACGGGCAGGCAGTAGGATGGCAGACATGGAGTTGTCAGGTGTGCAGTGGTCGAAGATACAAGACATGTGTCAAGTCCTTCAGTGTTTTGAGGAATGCACACGGCTGGTTAGTGCAGACAACGCCATAATAAGCATGAGCATCCCCCTAATGTGTCTGCTGATGCAAAGTTTGACGCACATAAAGGATCAGGCGTCTGCACCAGAGGAAGAGGAAAGCCTTGATGACAGTCAGCCATTGTCTGGTCAGGGCAGTGTACAGGACGAGGTAGCGGGCGAAGAGGAGGTGGAGGATGAGGAGGATGATGGGGATGAGTATATTTTTAATGAGGAAGCTTTCCCGGGGGCACTGGAAATTGGTTGCGTGGCAAGGCCGGGTTCTGGTTTTTTGAGGGACACAAGTGACGTAGATTTGCCTGAAACTGCCCCTCAACCAATCACAACCGCAGATTTGACAACTGGAACTTTGGCCCACATGGCGGATTATGCCTTACGTATCCTCAAAAGGGACACACGCATTACTAAAATGAT
Organism: Ranitomeya imitator; assembly: GCF_032444005.1. Taxonomy (NCBI): domain Eukaryota; kingdom Metazoa; phylum Chordata; class Amphibia; order Anura; family Dendrobatidae; genus Ranitomeya; species Ranitomeya imitator. Next base: position 415,564,755 of record NC_091285.1, on the reverse strand, counting down.
GAACGATGATGATTACTGGTTGGCCTGCCTCCTTGATCCTCGCTATAAAGGCAAATTGCAAAATATTATGCCACATGAGAACTTGGAACTAATATTAGCAACCAAACAATCAGCTCTTGTTGACCGTTTGCTTCCGGCATTCCCAGCACACAGCGCCCGTGATCGTTCTCACACGAGCTCCAGGGGGCAGCAGACCAGGAGTGTTAGGGGTGCACACATCAGAAGTGGCGTTGGACAGAGGGGTTTTCTGACCAGGTTGTGGAGTGATTTTGCTATGACCGCAGACAGGACAGGTACTGCTGCATCAATTGAAAGTGACAGGAGACAACATTTGTCCAGTATGGTTACTAACTATTTTTCATCCCTTATTGATGTTCTCCCTCAACCGTCATTCCCATTTGATTACTGGGCATCAAAATTAGACACCTGGCCAGAATTGGCAGAATATGCATTGCAGGAGCTTGCTTGCCCGGCAGCTAGTGTCCTATCAGAAAGAGTATTCAGTGCTGCAGGTTCAATATTAACCGAAAAAAGGACTCGTCTGGCTACCCAAAATGTTGATGATCTAACATTCATTAAAATGAACCACAACTGGATTTCGAATTCTTTTGCCCCACCTTGCCCGGCAGACACCTAGCTTTCCTACGAAAAGCTCTTGCCTGTGGACTACTGTGAATTACTTTTCGAATGTCTAATTTGCTGCAGCTGATTGTCCAGCATACGACATGTTTACACCTCCCTAAATGGCCAAACTCCCCACACGGGGTCGTGGTATCGCGACTTGGCGCAAGCACCCGTGAGAGTGCTGTTTGTCTGAAGAGGTGGGTGTGCCCGCTTTTGGTCGACGGCACTGCCACTGGGTCCCTCATAGTGCAATAAAGTGTCTCTGGCGGTGGTGGTGCACACCCAACGTCAGACACACTGTTGTAACATGAGGGGCCCTGGGCCTGTACCGCCGGCCACAAGAGAGTTCACCCAACCCCAGGTCAAACATTGCTCTACCACTTCCACAGTTATCTCTCACACTTCCACCAATGTTTAGTCTATGCGCTGACATCCTTCCATTCCTGCCACTGACAATACCATTGTGTTGACATGTATGATGGTACTAAACATAGTCAGGGGCAGTGTCCTCTATTTACCACAGTAAATACTTTGCGCTAAATTAGTAGGTCTGAAACTACGCAGAGGATCCCACCCCTGAACCTATTGATTGCACCCTTTAGTGTTTTTATTTGTTTTAATGCGAGACATTCACATTTATTTATTGTTTTGGACTACTAACTGGCAGACACTCATTACAATCGGCCTCTGCTGACCAGACCACTGCTGCCCGTCTACCCCTGGAACCAATTTTAAATTGCCTACAGCCAGCCCATTTTATTATGTTAGGCCTTCGAAGCCTGTCTGCGGCCCGTTCTTTCAACTACTACTACACTGACCTGTCTAATGCTGCCCGTGTACTCCTGGAACCAATTATAAAGTGCCTACAGCCTGTCCAATTTTTTTATGTTAGGCCTTCGAAGCCTGTCTGCGGTCCCTCCTTCCACTAGGACTCCACTGACCATTCTACTGCTGCCCGTGTACCCCTGGAACCAATTTTAAATTGCCTACAGCCCAATTTTTTTATGTTAGGCCTTTGAAGCCTGTCTGCGGTCCCTCCTTCCACTAGGCCTCCACTGACCATTCTACTGCTGCCCGTGTACCCTTGGAACCAATTTTAAATTGCCTACAGCCAGACCAATTTTTTTTATGTTAGGCCTTCGAAGCCTGTCTGCGGTCCCTCCTTCCACTAGGCCTCCACTGACCATTCTACTGCTGCCTGTGTACCCCTGGAACCAATTTTAAATTGCCTACAGCCCGATTTTTTTATGTTAGGCCTTTGAAGCCTGTCTGCGGTCCCTCCTTCCACTAGGCCTCCACTGACCATTCTACTGCTGCCCGTGTACCCCTGGAACCAATTTTAAATTGCCTACAGCCAGCCCAATTTTTTTTATGTTAGGCCTTCGAAGCCTGTCTGCGGTCCCTCCTTCCACTAGGACTCCACTGACCATTTTACTGCTGCCCGTGTATCCCTGGAACCAATTTTAAATTGCCAACAGCCCTATTTTGTTATGTTAGGCCTTCGAAGCCTGTCTGCGGTCCCTCCTTCCACAAGGCCTCCACTGACCATTCTACTGCTGCCCGTGTACCCCTGGAACCAATTTTAAATTGCCTACAGCCAGCCCAATTTTTTTTATGTTAGGCCTTCGAAGCCTGTCTGCGGTCCCTCCTTCCACTAGGCCTCCACTGACCATTCTACTGCTGCCCGTGTACCCCTGGAACCAATTTTAAATTGCCAACAGCCCTATTTTGTTATGTTAGGCCTTCGAAGCCTGTCTGCGGTCCCTTCTTTCTACTACTCCTACACTGACCAGACCATTGCTGCCCGTGTACCCCTGGAAGCAATTTTAAATTGCCAACAGCCCTATTTTGTTATGTTAGGCCTTCAAAGCCTGTCTGCGGTCCCTCCTTCCACAAGGCCTCCACTGACCATTCTACTGCTGCCCGTGTACCCCTGGAACCAATTTCAAATTGCCAACAGCCCTATTTTGTTATGTTAGGCCTTCGAAGCCTCTCTGCGGTCCCTTCTTTCTACTACTACTACACTGACCAGACCATTGCTGCCCGTGTACCCCTGGAACCAATTTTAAATTGCCAACAGCCCTATTTTGTTATGTTAGGCCTTGGAAGCCTGTCTGCGGTCCCTTCTTTCTACTACTCCTACACTGACCAGACCACTGCTACCCGTGTACCCCTGGAACCTATTTTTTATTGCATAGAGCATCCTTTTTTTAATAGTAGGCGTACAAAGTCTGTCTGCGGTCCACTATTGAAATTGTCCTCCACTGCCCAGAGCAATGCTGCCTGTGTACCCCTGTAACCTTTTTTAAACTGCAGTGAGCCACAATTTTTGGTTTAAGGCCTACTACCTGTGTCTGTCTGCGCCACTCAATTCAGCTGTGTTCCTTTGAAAAAAGCTGAGCGTCAATAGTCTTGTTTTCAGCCTCTAGGAATTTTAAAACTGCATTGGGGGTACAACTTTGGTAGGGCCTACTAACGGTGTCTGCCGCCCCAAGGTGTGCCCCAGGTTTCGTCCACATTGCTTCGGTCTTCCGACTCTCGTTCAGTGGTTGTAGAAAACTACACTGCATTAGGCCTACAAATTGGGTATGGGGTGTAGAGAGATGGTGTGTACCACTCCAAGGTGTTCCCCAGGTTTCCTCGCCATTGCTTCGATCTTAATGCTCTCGTTTAGTAGTTGTTGGAAACTACACTGCATTAGGCCTAGAAATTGTGTATGGGGTGTAGAGACGGTGTGTTCCACTCTAAGGTGTTCTCCAGGTTGCCTTTCCTGAGCTTCTATCTTCAGGCTCTCGTTTAGTAGTTGTTGGAAACTACACTGCATTAGGCCTACAAAATGGGTATGGGGTGTAGAGAGATGCTGTGTTCCACTCCAAGGTGTTCCCCAGGTTTCCTCGCCATTGCTTCGATCTTAATGCTCTCGTTTAGTAGTTGTTGGAAACTACACTGCATTAGGCCTACAAATTGTGTATGGGGTGTAGAGACGGTGTGTTCCACTCCAAGGTGTTCTCCAGGTTGCCTTTCCTGAGCTTCTATCTTCAGGCTCTCGTTTAGTAGTTGTTGGAAACTACACTGCATTAGGCCTACAAAATGGGTATGGGGTGTAGAGAGATGGTGTGTTCCACTCCAAGGTGTTCCCCAGGTTTCCTCGCCATTGCTTCGATCTTAATGCTCTCGTTTAGTAGTTGTTGGAAACTACACTGCATTAGGCCTACAAATTGTGTATGGGGTTGTAAGACTCATGCTGGTGTGGTAGATGGAGGCAGGTATATCTCGCCCAGGTGTTTGTCCTATGTGAATTAGGCCACTCAGTATCTTCAGGGTGCTAATGGGTTAATGATTGCAGGAATAAAAGATGACCAGCTGGGTGTTTCCAGTGTCTGCCTGGGGCACACAGATTGCCTGCCTGTGTGAGACAAACGTGAGTGAAGAGCTCTGCTCAAGATCTGTATGATGTTAGCTGGGTGGGAGAAGCCCCCCCAGTTGTTGAGATAGCAACGTATTTGTTTAGTTAGTGCCGGACAGGCTAGGGTTTATTTTTATGTTTTGTTTTTTTGTGTTGCTTTCACGTTAATAAATCTGACCTGAGGTCAGCCTGCTCAGAAACCTGCTGTACGCCTCAGATTCAATGCACAAACCACGTGTCCTTTGACCCCAGCAAAGGCGATCCCAGAGTGTTTTGTCACATTGTGGTGGAGAATGCGGGCATACCGTGGCACAGGCGACAGCATGGAAGACGTGGTGAAAGCCTTAGTACAGTCCACTGCCGTACAGCGGCAGGCCACTGCCGCACAGCACGAAGCTAATCGCTTGATGGCCGCACAGCTGAAGGAGTTACTGGACATGATAGTTGCAGACCGCCAACTTCTCCAACAGGTGGCGCAGCGCCTGGTGAGCATGCCTGACGCTGACCCGGAAGCAGAGTCCAGAAGGATCCATGTGAGTCGATACTGGCAAAAGCTGACTGCAGAAGATGACGTCGAGGCATATCTGACAACTTTTGAGCGGACGGCATTGAGAGAGAAGTGGCCGAAGGCACGATGGGCCGATTTGATTTGCCCGTTTCTCTCCGGCGAGGCCCAAAAAGCTTACCATGATTTGGACCCGGAGGTCGCTCAGGACTTTGAGAAGCTGAAAGCTGAGATCCTGGCCCGGCTGGGTGTGACGACGGCTGTCCGTGCACAGAGGGTACATCAGTGGACATACCAGCAAGATAAACCAGCGCGGTCTCAGATGTTCGACCTGATCTACTTGACAAAGAAATGGCTGCAACCCGAGGTACTGACAATACCCGAAATAATCCAGCGGGTTGTCCTGGACAAGTACCTGAGAGAACTACCCCCAGCGCTGAAAAGGTGGGTAAGCCAAGGAAATCCCACGACAGCGGATCAACTTGTGGAGTTGGTCGAGCGTTATTCCGTGGCAGAAGGACTTCCCGACGACACCGCCAAACCCCGGACTGTGCCTCCTCCTCGTGGAACCGGTAAGACTGTTCCAGGGACCACGGGTGAAGGAAAATCGCTTAAAACTGTGGGGGAGGAGTCCGGGACTGCTCGCACTCCGAGACCAAGAGTATTGGACGGTGGTCTCAGTAGGGGACCTGTTAGGTGTTTCCGCTGCCATGAGAAGGGTCATGTTTCTGCGAACTGTCCTGTTACCGCTGAACCCATGCAGTGCGACGTTATAGACTCTAGAAAACGCATGTCTTTGGTTACACAGCTAGTGAGTGTGAATGCGGGTCAAAATGATACAGTGAAACACCTGTGTGAATTATCTGTTGATGGGAAAAATGTTGTGGCATTACTAGACTCTGGAAGTGTGGTGACTCTGGTGAAAGCTAGTCTGGTGGCACTTCCGTCTGGTCCGTCTGACAAGTTTTCTGTGACGTGTGTGCATGGTGACACCCGCTCGTACTTAACAGCGGTCATATGGATTTCTACTCCCTATGGGTCAGTGCAGCACAAAGTGGGACTCGTTCCCGCATTGTTACATGATGTAATCCTGGGCAGGGATTTTCCCTATTTTTGGCAGTTGTGGGAGAATCAGTTACTCCTTCACGGTAGCTGTACCCGTGAATCTTCTCCCATGCCATCTGGAGGTCCCGAGTCCCTAGAGGAGACCCCACAGGAAGATGTTGCTGGGGAGGTTAGTGAATCTAACCTTCAGTACCCCTTCTCCGTCATGGCGGGGGAAACAGAGGAAACTGAGGAACCTCAGCGAGAGGCGGAGGCAGACAGCCATCCGGCACCCTGCCTGCCAGATTTGGGAGTCCAGGTGGATGACTTCCACAGCGAGCAAATGAAAGATCCTACCCTGACTCCGGCTAGGAAAAATGTAAAAATGATAGATGGGGTACCCGTAGAACCTGACACTAGGCTAGCATACCCATATATGGTTCTTGAAAATGATTTGCTCTACCAGGTAGAAAAAAAAGGGGAAGACACAGTGCAACGGTTAGTGGTACCCAAACCTTATCGGCGGAAGGTACTGGATTTGGCCCACGGACATATAATGGGGGGACATCTGGGGGTACAGAAAACCACAGAAAGGATATTGCATTGTTTTGTGTGGCCTGGAATACATTGTGATGTGCGTAACTATTGTGAGTCCTGTCTAGAGTGCCAAATCGCGGCCCCTAAATCTCAGTTCCGTAGCCCTTTGGTACCCCTTCCTATCATCGGGGTCCCTTTTGAGAGAATTGGGATGGATTTGGTTGGGCCCCTTCCCCGATCCGCACGTGGGCACCAACATATTCTCGTCATCATGGACTATGCCACTCGTTACCCGGAAGCCGTCCCTTTGCGTAACACAGCTACCAAGACGATCGCCAAGGAATTGGTACAAGTGTTTAGTCGGGTGGGAATTCCAAAACAGATACTCACCGACCAGGGGACTCCCTTTATGTCGAGGGTAATGAAGGAGCTCTGCAGGCTCTTACAAATAGACCCGTTGCGTACGTCTGTCTATCACCCTCAAACAGATGGCCTGGTTGAGCGCTTCAACAAAACCTTAAAACAGATGCTCCGGAAGGCGATAGACAAAGATGGGAAGAACTGGGATTACTTGTTACCCTATTTGCTGTTTGCCATTAGGGAAGTTCCCCAGTCTTCCACAGGATTTTCGCCTTTCGAACTGTTGTACGCCCGTCGTCCCCGGGGACTGCTGGACGTCGCAAAAGAAACCTGGGAAGGTCAAGTCACTCCCTTTAAAACGGTGATCGACCATGTAACACAAATGCAGGATCGTATTGCCGCTGTCATGCCCATTGTTAGGGACCATATGTTACAGGCCCAGGGAGCCCAGAGGCAAAGTTATGATAGAGGCGCTAAGGTCCGTACATTTGCACCCGGCGATAGGGTGTTGGTCCTAATCCCTACGGTGGATAGTAAATTCCTGGCGAAATGGCAGGGCCCATTTGAGGTCCGAGAAAGAGTTGGTGAAGTGAACTATAAAGTGTACCAGCCGGGTAAGAGAAAACCGGAACAGATTTATCATGTGAATCTGATAAAATCCTGGAAAGACCGCTCTGCCCTAACGGCGGATCTGCCCCGTCCGGTTTGTTCACCTACTGTACCAGAGGTGCAGGTTGCTGAGACTCTCTCAGAACGACAAAAATCTGAGGTTAAGCAATTTTTGTTACAGAACCGACAGTTTTTCTCCGAAAAACCTGGCCGGACGAAGTTGGTGAAACATGAGATTGTCACAGAGCCTGGCGTCACTGTTCATGTGAAGCCCTACCGGATTCCGGAAGCCCGCCGTGAAGCTGTCTCCCGGGAAGTGATGGCAATGTTGGACTTAGGAGTCATTGAGGAGTCACACAGCGCCTGGTCCAGTCCAATTGTGTTGATACCTAAACTGGATGGCTCCATCCGGTTTTGTAATGACTTTAGGAAACTGAATGCAGTTTCTAAATTTGATGCGTACCCTATGCCCCGGGTCGATGAGTTGATCGACCGGCTTGGTAGAGCCCGATACATTACGACCCTGGATTTAACAAAGGGGTACTGGCAGATTCCTCTGGCCGAGGCGGCCAGAGAGAAGACGGCATTTGCTACACCGGAAGGTCTGTTCCAGTATGTCTATATGCCGTTTGGACTTCACGGAGCTCCCGCAACGTTCCAGAGATTGATGGATCGAGTCTTGAGGCCTCACAGACAGTACGCTTCTGCCTACCTGGATGACATCGTAATTTACAGCATGGACTGGGAAACTCATCTCCAGAAGGTACAAGCCGTGATTGATGACCTGCGAGATGCAGGTTTAACGGCAAACCCCAAGAAATGCCACATCGGGCTTGAAGAAGCCCGATACTTGGGCTACGTGATTGGCCGAGGAGTGGTTAAACCCCAGATCGACAAAATACAGGCAATTCAGGGCTGGCCACAACCAGTGAACAAGAAACAAGTGCAGGCTTTCCTGGGGATTGCCGGCTATTATCGCCGGTTCATACCCAATTTTGCAGCCATGGCTACTCCCTTGACGGATCTTACCAAGGGGAAGGGTTCCGTCATGGTAAAATGGACCTCAGCTGCTGAAGAGGCCTTCCACAGCCTGAAACGGGCTTTGTGCTCTCAGCCCGTACTAGTGACTCCTGATTTCAGCAGCGAGTTTGTGGTACAAACTGATGCCTCTGATACTGGTGTCGGAGCTGTACTTTCCCAGGTGAGGGACGGAGTCGAACACCCGGTCCTCTATCTCAGTCGGAAACTGAATGTACATGAGCAGAGGTATGCCGTGGTTGAAAAAGAGTGCCTAGCCATTAAATGGGCTCTCGACTCCCTCAAGTATTACCTGGCTGGTAGGAAGTTTAGGCTGGTCACAGACCATGCCCCTCTCAAGTGGATGCACCTCCACAAGGACCGTAATAGTCGGGTAACCAGGTGGTTCCTTGCCCCGCAGGCTTACTCTTTTACGGTGGAGCACCGACCTGGGGTGCAGATGGGGAACGCCGATGCCCTATCCCGAGTGCACTGTTTCAAAAGTGTTCTTGCTCGACCGGAGTGGTCTGAGCAAGGGGGGGGGATATGTAAGACTCATGCTGGTGTGGTAGATGGAGGCAGGTATATCTCGCCCAGGTGTTTGTCCTATGTGAATTAGGCCACTCAGTATCTTCAGGGTGCTAATGGGTTAATGATTGCAGGAATAAAAGATGACCAGCTGGGTGTTTCCAGTGTCTGCCTGGGGCACACAGATTGCCTGCCTGTGTGAGACAAACGTGAGTGAAGAGCTCTGCTCAAGATCTGTATGATGTTAGCTGGGTGGGAGAAGCCCCCCCAGTTGTTGAGATAGCAACGTATTTGTTTAGTTAGTGCCGGACAGGCTAGGGTTTATTTTTATGTTTTGTTTTTTTGTGTTGCTTTCACGTTAATAAATCTGACCTGAGGTCAGCCTGCTCAGAAACCTGCTGTACGCCTCAGATTCAATGCACAAACCACGTGTCCTTTGACCCCAGCAAAGGCGATCCCAGAGTGTTTTGTCACAGGGGTGTAGAGACGGTGTGTTCCACTCCAAGGTGTTCTCCAGGTTGCCTTTCCTGAGCTTCTATCTTCAGGCTCTCGTTTAGTAGTTGTTGGAAACTACACTGCATTAGGCCTACAAAATGGGTATGGGGTGTAGAGAGATGGTGTGTTCCACTCCAAGGTGTTCCCCAGGTTTCCTCGCCATTGCTTCGATCTTAATGCTCTCGTTTAGTAGTTGTTGGAAACTACACTGCATTAGGCCTACAAATTGTGTATGGGGTGTAGAGACGGTGTGTTCCACTCCAAGGTGTTCTCCAGGTTGCCTTTCCTGAGCTTCTATCTTCAGGCTCTCGTTTAGTAGTTGTTGGAAACTACACTGCATTAGGCCTACAAAATGGGTATGGGGTGTAGAGAGATGGTGTGTTCCACTCCAAGGTGTTCCCCAGGTTTCCTCACCATTGCTTCGATCTTAATGCTCTCGTTTAGTAGTTGTTGGAAACTACACTGCATTAGGCCTACAAATTGTGTATGGGGTGTAGAGACGGTGTGTTCCACTCCAAGGTGTTCTCCAGGTTGCCTTTCCTGAGCTTCTATCTTCAGGCTCTCGTTTAGTAGTTGTTGGAAACTACACTGCATTAGGCCTACAAAATGGGTGTGGGGTGTAGAGAGATGGTGTGTTCCACTCCAAGGTGTTCCCCAGGTTTCCTCTCCATTGCTTCGATCTTAATGCTCTCGTTTAGTAGTTGTTGGAAACTACACTGCATTAGGCCTACAAATTGGGTATGGGGTGTAGAGACGGTGTGTTCCACTCCAAGGTGTTCTCCAGGTTTCCTTTCCTGAGCTTCTATCTTCAGGCTCTCGTTTAGTAGTTGTTGGAAACTACACTGCATTAGGCCTACAAAATGGGTATGGGGTGTAGAGAGATGGTGTGTTCCACTCCAAGGTGTTCCCCAGGTTTCCTCGCATTGCTTCGATCTTAATGCTCTCGTTTAGTAGTTGTTGGAAACTACACTGCATTAGGCCTACAAATTGGGTATGGGGTGTAGAGACGGTGTGTTCCACTCCAAGGTGTTCTCCAGGTTGCCTTTCCTGAGCTTCTATCTTCAGGCTCTCGTTTAGTAGTTGTTAGAAACTACACTGCATTAGGCCTACAAAATGGGTATGGGGTTTAGAGAGATGGTGTGTTCCACTCCAAGGTGTTCCCCAGGTTTCCTCGCCATTGCTTCGATCTTAATGCTCTCATTTAGTAGTAGTTGGAAACTACACTGCATTAGGCCTACAAATTGGGTATGGGGAGTAGAGACGGTGTGTACCACTCCAAGGTGTTCTCCAGGTTGCCTTTCCTGAGCTTCTATCTTCAGGCTCTCGTTTAGTAGTTGTTGGAAACTACACTGCATTAGGCCTACAAAATGGGTATGGGGTGTAGAGAGATGGTGTGTTCCACTCCAAGGTGTTCCCAGGGTTTCCTCGCCATTGCTTCGATCTTAATGCTCTCGTTTAGTAGTTGTTGGAAACTACACTGCATTAGGCCTACAAATTGTGTATGGGGTGTAGAGACGGTGTGTTCCACTCCAAGGTGTTCTCCAGGTTGCCTTTCCTGAGCTTCTATCTTCAGGCTCTCGTTTAGTAGTTGTTGGAAACTACACTGCATTAGGCCTACAAATTGGGCATGGGGTGTAGAGAGATGGTGTGTTCCACTCCAAGGTGTTCCCCAGGTTTCCTCGCCATTGCTTCGATCTTAATGCTCTCGTTTAGTAGTTGTTGGAAACTATGCTGCATTAGGCCTACAAATTGGGTATGGGGTGTAGAGAGATGGTGTGTTCCACTCCAAGGTGTTCCCCAGGTTTCCTCGCCATTGCTTCGATCTTAATGCTCTCGTTTAGTAGTTGTTGGAAACTACGCTGCATTAGGCCTACAAATTGGGTATGGGGTGTAGAGAGATGGTGTGTTACACTCCAAGGTGTTCCCCAGGTTTCCTCTCCATTGCTTCGATCTTCTGGCTCTCGTTTAGTAGTTGTTGGAAACTACACTGCATTAGGCCTACAAATTTGGTATGGGGTGTAGAGAGATGGTGTGTTCCACTCCAAGGTGTTCCCCAGGTTTCATCCACATTGCTTCGGTCTTCCGACTCTCATTTAGTAGTTGTAGAAAACTACACTGCATTAGGCCTACAAATTGGGTATGGGGTGTAGAGAGATGGTGTGTTACACTCCAAGGTGTTCCCCAGGTTTCGTCCACATTGCTTCGGTCTTCCGACTCTCGTTTAGTAGTTGTAGAAAACTACACTGCATTAGGCCTACAAATTGGGTATGGGGTGTAGAGAGATGGTGTGTTCCACTCCAAGGTGTTCCCCAGGTTTCCTCGCCATTGCTTCGATCTTAATGCTCTTGTTTAGTACTTGTTGGAAGCTACACTGCATTAGGCCTACAAATTGGGTATGGGGTGTAGAGACGGTGTGTTCCACTCCAAGGTGTTCTCCAGGTTGCCTTTCCTGAGCTTCTATCTTCAGGCTCTCGTTTAGTAGTTGTTGGAAACTACACTGCATTAGGCCTACAAAATGGGTATGGGGTGTAGAGAGATGGTGTGTTCCACTCCAAGGTGTTCCCCAGGTTTCCTCGCCATTGCTTCGATCTTAATGCTCTCGTTTAGTAGTTGTTGGAAACTACACTGCATTAGGCCTACAAATTGGGTATGGGGTGTAGAGAGATGGTGTGTTCCACTCCAAGGTGTTCTCCAGGTTGCCTTTCCTGAGCTTCTATCTTCAGGCTCTCGTTTAGTAGTTGTTGGAAACTACACTGCATTAGGCCTACAAATTGGGTATGGGGTGTAGAGAGATGGTGTGTTCCACTCCAAGGTGTTCCCCAGGTTTCCTCGCCATTGCTTCGATCTTAATGCTCTCGTTTAGTAGTTGTTGGAAACTACGCTGCATTACGCCTACAAATTGGGTATGGGGTGTAGAGAGATGGTGTGTTCCACTGCAAGGTGTTCCCCAGGTTTCCTCACCATTGCTTCGATCTTAATGCTCTCGTTTAGTAGTTGTTGGAAACTACGCTGCATTAGGCCTACAAATTGGGTATGGGGTGTAGAGAGATGGTGTGTTACACTCCAAGGTGTTCCCCAGGTTTCCTCTCCATTGCTTCGATCTTCTGGCTCTCGTTTAGTAGTTGTTGGAAACTACACTGCATTAGGCCTACAAATTGGGTATGGGGTGTAGAGAGATGGTGTGTTCCACTCCAAAGTGTTCCCCAGGTTTCGTCCACATTGCTTCGGTCTTCCGAATCTCGTTTAGTAGTTGTAGAAAACTACACTGCATTAGGCCTACAAATTGGGTATGGGGTGTAGAGAGATGGTGTGTTCCACTCCAAGGTGTTCCCCAGGTTTCCTCGCCATTGCTTCGATCTTAATGCTCTCGTTTAGTAGTTGTTGGAAACTACACTGCATTAGGCCTACAAATTGTGTATGGGGTGTAGAGACGGTGTGTTCCACTCCAAGGTGTTCTCCAGGTTGCCTTTCCTGAGCTTCTATCTTCAGGCTCTTGTTAAATAGTGGTTAAATGGAACAACTGCATTTGGCGTACTAGTTGGTTTGGGGCCTACTAACAGTGTCTGCCGCTCCTTGCTGTTCTCCTGGTTTCCTGTCCTGAAATTCCATTTTCAGGCTCTCGTTAAGTAGTTGTTAATGTTAGACTGCATTTGGCCTACTAGTTGGGTTGGGGCCTACTATCGGTGTCTGCCACTCCTTGCTGTTCTCCTCCACTGAACAAAGCTGTGCCGCCTGTTTACTACGGTTGCCAATTTTGAACTGCATTTCGACTACTTACTGATTTGGGCCTACTCTCTGTGTCAGCCTCTCATTCCAGTTGTCCTCCACTGCAATGCCCCCTGGTTAGTCCTGTGTTACCAATTTTGAACTGCATTTAGCCCACTTTATTCTTTGGGCCTATATCTGTGTTTCCTCCTCGTCCTGCCCATTGCCCAGCCAGTGATAGATGAGTCTGCTGGTACATTGACCCATAACGCAAAATTCCCCGTGCACGCTACACAGCAAGATTGTGACCCTGCTGAAAGTCAGGTTCCTCTTCCCGCATACCATACCACCTTACACGGGGACAAAGAGGAAGGTGCAGATGAAAGTGCAGGTTCCTTCATCAGGTGAGGGGAGGAATACTAGTTGGCGACGTCACTGGCACAGGGCCTCTCATAGTACGCAAAAGTGTTGCTGCCGGTGGGAGGCGCCCCCGCCGTGCAAACACACCGCTGTACTTTGAGGGGCCCTGTGCCAGTGCCAATGCCAACGTGTGGGCCCCCCCTGCTTGCTCAGGATCTCAGCACTTGCAAAGTTGAAATACTTACCTCTCCCTGCTCCACTGCAGTGACGTGGTCCAGATTTCCTGGGCCCACTAATTACTTGAACCAGCCCTACCCCCCACAACTTTAGCCAAATGACCCCCAATTTCAAATGCCTTCCAATTATTATAAGGTAAATTACGATTGACAAGCTTCTGTAACAAGAATGGATGTTTTTGCCATTAAAATGGGCAGTGTAGGTGTTTTCCTGGCCTCCACTCACTGCCGACTATGCTCCCCCATTGACTTGCATTGGGTTTCGTGTTTCGGACGATACCCGACTTTTCGCGATAATCGGCCGATTCCACTCGGCTCAACTTCTAAGATAGTCGGGTTTCGCGAAACACGGCTCGACTCTAAAAAGGTCAAGGTCGCTCAACCCTAGTCAAGGTCGCTCAACCCTACTCATCAATAATTATTATGTGATATACTTCTGTGCCACAGCAGATTTTCCAGCCTTTTAACTTAATTGCACAAATTTCTGACATTCTTAATGTCCTATAATTTTTTAAAGGAACTTGAAAGCTGATACATGGTGCCTGATTACAAAGATGTAACTTTTTTTTGCACACTTTGTATTAATAGTCCAATTTTACATCCATATGCAGGCCTGTAAGAGGAGGACATAATTTTCGATATTCATACTTCATAAATTCATAGCCATGAGTCTGACCAGACGTGTCTGACCATCTTAGAAATTGCATTTTTAAATTGCAGTTTTTTAATTGCTATGAATTAGACTAGAATTCCATGGGGCATTTGAGCATTCATCACTGCTGTACTTTCATCATCCTCATCACCACCTGTATCCTCTAATCAAGCTGTTTTGTCTACCCACAGGTATGCTGCTGTCCATCTACTCTGCCTTTCCTGCAATGTGTGTTTATGTGAACTGCATATAATTCCCACCTGGTATGCTGCTGTCCATCTACTCTGCCTTTCCTGCAATGTGTGTTTATGTGAACTGCATATAATTCCCACCTGGTATGCTGCTGTCCATCTACTCTGCCTTTCCTGCAATGTGTGTTTATGTGAACTGCATATAATTCCCACCTGGTATGCTGCTGTCCATCTACTCTGCCTTTCCTGCAATGTGTGTTTATGTGAACTGCATATAATTCCCACCTGGTATGCTGCTGTCCATCTACTCTGCCTTTCCTGCAATGTGTGTTTATGTGAACTGCATATAATTCCCACCTGGTATGCTGCTGTCCATCTACTCTGCCTTTCCTGCAATGTGTGTTTATGTGAACTGCATATAATTCCCACCTGGTATGCTGCTGTCCATCTACTCTGCCTTTCCTGCAATGTGTGTTTATGTGAACTGCATATAATTCCCACCTGGTATGCTTTGCTTACCCATTGTTTTCTATCCATTTGTATTTCACTTCCCTTGCTTCTTGCTTGCATACCTGAGTGGCCATCTACCCCACCCCCTCTTTATGACCTGGCTTAACTGTGAACATGTGCTCTAGACACACACGCCCACATCCTCCCTCTCAGCTGTGAGCCCTTAGGTGCCCATAAATTCATAGCCATGAGTCTGACCAGACGTGTCTGACCATCTTAGAAATTGCATTTTTAAATTGCAGTTTTTTAATTGCTATGAATTAGACTAGAATTGGACTGGAATTGACTGGAAGGTAAAGGAATAGAAAACCACTATAATGTTTCGGTTTCTTTTCACATTCACCCCCATACTACTCTATTTCTTCCTATCTCCTGTAGTCCCTCCACCCAGTAAAGAACTAGTCATTTCTCCCTCCATCCTCCCCAGTCATCTCACCTCCTCCACAGAACTATTCCTCCACATACAATCCTTTCTCGCCAGGCACACACGGCCACATCACGACCTATCCAGCTCACACCTTCTAACGCTCTGTCTGCTGCTCCTCATTGCTGGCGACATATCCCCAAATCCTGGCCCTCCTCATCACATCCCCACATTCATTTCTAATCCCCTGCCACGATCCTCTACACGTCCTCGCAACCACAGTAACCTCATACCCATTCATCCTGCCCCCGCTCCCCCAATTTCCCTATCTGGAGCACTATGGAACGCACGCTCTGTCTGCAATAAACTTCCATTTATCCATGACCTCTTTATCAATAACAAACTCTCCTTCCTCGGCATCACTGAAACCTGGCTCACCCCTTCTGACACAGCCTCCCCTGCGGCACTTTCTTACGGTGGCTTCCACCTTTCTCACACACCCCGCCCCAGCAGCAAGCATGGCGGAGGAGTTGGTTTTCTCCTGTCAGATAACTGCTCCTTCACCCCAATCCCACTGCCACCCTCTGTTATCCTCCCTTCCTTTGAGGTGCACTCTGTGCGCATCTACTCCCCCTCCAACCTCCAACTGGCTGTCATCTACCGTCCCCCAGGGCCAGCCACCACCTTCTTCGACCACTTCACCACCTGGCTACTCCACTTCCTCGCCGCTGACATCCCCACTATCATCATGGGCGACTTCAACATCCCCATTGACACTTCCCTCTCAGCTGCCACTAAACTTCTATCTCTCACTTCCTCCTTTGGCCTCACTCAATGGTCTTCTACAGCCACCCACAAAGATGGTCACACACTGGAACTCATTCTCACCCGCCTCTGCTCCCTATCTAACCTCTCAAACTCACCTCTTCCTCTTTCTGACCACAACCTACTTACATTCTCTTCCCTTTCCACTCCTTGTCTACAACCCCCACCCCACAAACTCTCACACCCTCGCAGAAATCTTAAACACCTTGATCTTCACTCACTCTCTGAATCCCTCCTCCCTCTCACAGACATAAGCTCCCTACACAATGCGGATGATGCTGCCGCTCTATATAACACCACAATAGCTGCAGCTTTGGAATCTCTTGCCCCTCTCACACATACCAAAGCTCGCAAAATCAACAGACAACCCTGGCACACCAGCATGACAAAAGAACTGAGGCGAGCTTCCAGAGCTGCTGAGCGCAGATGGAAAAGATCCCACTCCATCGAGCACTTCATCGCATTCAAACAGTCCCTCACTGCTTTCAAAACCATGCTCGCCACAGCAAAACAAACCTACTTCTCATCTCTCATATCCTCCCTGTCTCACAACCCCAAACAGTTATTCAACACCTTCAACTCTCTCCTCCGTCCCCCAGCACCTCCTCCCTCCCCACTCATCTCAGCTGAAGACTTCGCCTCATTTTTCAAGCAGAAAATTGAGAACATCAGAGACAATTTTAGTAAACAACCCCCAGAACCCTTCCTCCCAACTACCCAGCCCTCCACCTCCAAAACCAACTTCTCCACCATTACAGAAGACGGACTCTCCACTCTACTCTCAAGATCGCATCTCACCACCTGTGCACTTGACCCACTCCCATCCCACATCATCCCAAACCTCACCACAGTCTTCATCCCAACCCTAACCCATCTCTTTAACCTATCACTAACAACTGGCATTTTCCCCTCAAGCTTTAAACATGCCACAATCACACCTATCCTCAAAAAGCCCTCTCTTGACCCATCCTCTGTATCTAGCTATCGCCCTATATCACTTCTCCCCTTTGCCTCAAAACTACTGGAACAACATGTCCATATTGAACTGTCCTCCCATCTATCTTCCTGCTCCTTCTTCGACCGCTTTCAATCAGGCTTCCGGTCACACCACTCCACTGAAACTGCCCTAACTAAGGTCACCAATGACCTATTAACCGCCAAGAGCAAGCGACACTACTCTGTCCTCCTCCTCCTGGACCTGTCCTCTGCCTTTGACACAGTGGACCATTCTCTGCTGCTGCAGACCCTCTCATCCCTTGGCATCACAGAATTGGCCCTATCCTGGATCTCATCATACCTAACTGACCGTACATTCAGCGTCTCCCACTCACACACCACCTCCTCACCTCGCCCCCTATCTGTCGGAGTCCCGCAAGGTTCAGTTCTAGGACCCCTGCTCTTCTCCATTTACACCTTTGGCCTGGGACAGCTCATAGAATCTCACGGCTTTCAGTATCATCTCTATGCTGACGACACACAGATCTACATCTCTGGACCAGATATCACCTCCCTACTAACCAGAATCCCTCAATGTCTGTCTGCTATTTCATCCTTCTTCTCCACTAGATTTCTAAAACTTAACATGGACAAAACAGAATTCATCATCTTTCCCCCATCTCACGCGATCTCCCCAAAGAACCTATCCATTACAGTAAACGGCTGCCCACTCTCCCCAGTCCCACAAGCCCGCTGTCTTGGGGTAATCCTTGACACTGATCTCTCCTTTAAACCACATATCCAAACCCTTTCCACTTCCTGCCGCCTCCAACTCAAAAATATTTCACGGATCCGCACATTCCTAAACCAAGAATCTGCAAAAACCCTAGTCCATGCCCTCATCATCTCCCGCCTTGACTACTGTAACCTCCTGCTCTGTGGCCTCCCCTCTAACACTCTTGCACCCCTCCAATCTATTCTAAACTCTGCTGCCCGACTAATCCACCTGTCCCCCCGCTATTCCCCGGCCTCTCCCCTCTGTCAATCCCTGCACTGGCTCCCCATCACCCAGAGACTCCAGTACAAAAGCCTAACCATGACATATAAAGCCATCCACAACCTGTCTCCTCCATACATCTGTGACCTCGTCTCCCGGTACTTTCCCGCACGCAACCTCCGATCCTCACAAGATCTCCTTCTCTACTCCCCTATTATCTCCTCTTCCCACAATCGCATACAAGATTTCTCTCGTGCATCCCCCCTACTCTGGAATGCTCTACCACAACATATCAGACTCTCGCCTACCATCCAAACCTTCAAAAAGAACCTGAAGACCCACCTCTTCCGACAAGCCTACAACCTGCAGTAACCACCGATTGACCAAACCGCTGCACGGCCAGCTCTACCCTCACCTACTGTATCCTCACCCATCCCTTGTAGATTGTGAGCCCTCGCGGGCAGGGTCCTCTCTCCTCCTGTACCAGTTGTGACTTGTATTTTCAAGATTATTGTACTTGTTTTATTATGTATACCCCTCCTCACATGTAAAGCGCCATGGAATAAATGGCGCTATAATAATAAATAATAATAATAATAATAATAATATGTGATGCTTTATATAATTGTTCGCTTGTTTCTGGGAAGTAAAGGAATCATGCAGATTTAACATCTTACAGCAATACTTTGGCAAAAGTCAACTATTAGGACAGCTAAACATTGTACCCGAGTAGAGTCCTTACCCTCCAGAATCTCTTACACTACAATCGGCATCAATAAGATGGTTGCCATAGATCAACCTTGAGTGAACTGAATCGGGTGGGAAAAGACTAGGTTCTGAACAGAAAAGGTTCCTCCAAAGTGCTAATGAGTGGCTACACAACATAGTGGAGGACAAGTAAATTCACAGAGAACTTTGTGCTAGCATGGTTTCAGGGCTGGAATGTGGAAAGCCTGGAAGAACAGTTAATCCAATGTATGGTGGTTACCTCTGTTAAGCTCAGAGGATTTGGGTGTATTCGAGAGCATGCTACGGGTTTGGATATTTATGTTAATCGAAATGGGATTATCTACCCCAATGTCTAAATAGCCTGAGATCACAGTAGAGGTGATGGACTTCCTTAAGATGCTCTGCCGAAAATAAGTTTTGCCACTAGTCTAACCTATATCAAGAAGGATAGGAAGAACACTCTGACTGTACAGAGTCTTATGGATTTCACCAAGAAGTGGGAAGTTATCGGTATGGGCCATTGCCACGCACAAAAGAGAAAAATGTCTCAACTACAGAAACCTCCAAAGAGTGAGTGGAAAGTGTCTGTCTAAGGGTAAGCTACAATGGGCCACAGATCAGGAGAGATGAATAGCAGAAGGGATTCAATAGCAACCAGCACCCCAACATGGCAGCCTCCAAGTCTAGTAAGCAGAGGCCAGCAATTTTAGTGTTCTGCAGAAGATAAGCAGAATTGGCAACAAATACCTTTATATGATGAGAGGAGAAGAAAATCATAATACAGTCATGGCCAAAAGTATTCACACCCCTGCAATTCTGTCAGATAATACTCAGTTTCTTCCTGAAAATGATTGCAATCACAAATTCTTTGGTATTATTATCTTCATTTAATTTGTCTTAAATGAAAAAAACACAAAAAGAATTGTCCTAAAGCCAAATTGGACATAATTCAACACCAAACATAAAAAAGGGGGTGGACAAAGGTATTGGCACCCTTTGAAAAATCATGTTATGCTTCTCTAATTTGTGTAATTAACAGCACCTGTAACTTACCTGTGGCACCTAACAGGTGTTGGCAATAACTAAATCACACTTGCAGCCAGTTGACATGGATTAAAGTTGACTCAACCTCTGTCCTGTGTCCTTGTGTGTACCACATTGAGCATGGAGAAAAGAAAGAAGACCAAAGAACTGTCTGAGGACTTGAGAAACCAAATTGTGAGGAAGCATGAGCAATCTCAAGGCTACAAGTCCATCTCTAAAGACCTGAATGTTCCTGTGTCTAGCGTGCGCAGTGTCATCAAGAAGTGTAAAGCCCATGGCACTGTGGCTATCCTCCCTAGATGTGGACGGAAAAGAAAAATTGACAAGAGATTTCAACGCAAGATTGTGCGGATGTTGGATAAAGAACCTAGACTAACATCCAAACAAGTTCAAGCTGCCCTGCAGTCCGAGGGTACAACAGTGTCAACGCGTACTATCCATCGGCGTCTGAATGAAAAGGGACTGTATGGTAGGAGAACCAGGAAGACCCCACTTCTTACCCCGAGACATAATAAAGCCAGGCTGGAGTTTGCCAAAACATACCTGAAAAGGCCTAAAATGTTTTGGAAGAATGTTCTCTGGTCAGATGAGACAAAAGTAGAGCTTTTTGAGCAAAGGCATCAACATAGAGTTTACAGGAGAAAAAAAGAGGCATTCAAAGAAAAGAACACTGTCCCTACAGTCAAACATGGCAGAGGTTCCCTGATGTTTTGGGGTTGCTTTGCTGCCTCTGGCACTGGACTGCTTGACCGTGTGCATGGCATTATGAAGTCTGAAGACTACCAACAAATGTTTCAGCATAATGCAGGGCCCATTGTGAGAAAGCAGGATCTCCCTCAGAGGTCATGGGTCTTCCAGCAGGACCCAAAACACACTTCAAAAAGCACTAGAAAATGGTTTGAGAGAAAGCACTGGAGGCTTCTAAGGTGGCCAGCAATGAGTCCAGACCTGAATCCCATAGAACACCTGTGGAGAGATCTAAAAATGGCGGTTTGGAGAAGGCACCCTTCAAATATCAGGGACCTGGAGCAGTTTGCCAAAGTAGAATGGTCTAAAATTCCAGCAGAGCATTGTAAGAAACTCATTGATGGTTACCGGAAGCGGTTGGTCGCAGTTATTTTGGCTAAAGGTTGTGCAACCAAGTATTAGGCTGAGGGTGCCAATACTTTTGTCTGGCCCATTTTTGGAGTTTTGTGTTAAATGATCAATGTTTTGCTTTTTGCTTCATTCTCTTTTGTGCTTTTTCATTTAAGACAAATTAAATGAAGATAATAATAAAGAATTTGTGTTTGCGATCATTTTCAGGAAGAAACTGAGTATTATCTGACAGAATTGCAGGGGTGTGAATACTTTTGGCCATGACTGTAATGTTCAATGTGTAGTACTTCAAGTAATAATACCCGCTTGGTGTGCCTTTAAAGTAGAAATGCCCACTTACAGTATAAAAACTAATAATATCCTTTGAAACCTCTTTGAAAGTAATAATGGTCCCTGAATGCCCCCTCAAAACTTATAATGCACCCTGAGTGCCCCTTCAAAACAAGTAATGCTCCCAGTGTTTCCTTGAAAACTAGTAATGCCCCTTGAATCCTCAAAACTAATAATTCTCCCTAATAATGCCTCCTGACTTTCCTCTTCAAAATGAATTATACCCCTTGAATGCTTTTACATAGAATATGAAAAAAAGGCTTATACTCATGTAGGAAAATGGACAAAATGGACCGGGCGGGTGATCCCTCTCCTGTGTCGGTTCCGGAACTATCAGAACTGTCACCATTGCTGCTGGGGGAAAAGCTTTCTGACCCAGACAGACTTTTGCACTCAACTGTAGGGGACGCATCAGGGATTAAAGGGATAGTGCACGGGAAAGCAGGACACTTGGCGAGAAGACAGAACGCGCAGCAGGAGAAGGTTGACTCACTCTCCGTGGGGCTACACGATAGTACAGGCCTGCGCTGCAGCTCCTCAGTCCTTGCGCACACTGACAATGAGGGACGTAACTTCATGTGCCCACTCACCCCTGTGACTGAGGGTCTGACCCACATCGTTCCACTGACTGCCACAAGTGCGCGGCCTAAATCTGAACAGGCAAACCACCTAGAACCGGGTAGTTTCATCCCCGTCACCACCACTGGACTGAGACACCTTCCGGCAGTGTCAGAGACTGCTTCACTTCGCGTGTGTCATCCCAGTAACCCAGGACCTCACCTCAGAGAACATGGATGCGCTGCTTCTGTCACTTACGGCGCCACCGTGGGATTTCAAGCCTCCACAGCCCGGAAACCATCAGACTGATAAGTTTACCTGTTTCATAACCGTTTGTTCTTACCCTGACACAATATCTAGTTTTACTCCCCTCTTAACCCTTTCTCTCCCTGTGTGGAGTATTCTTTGTAATAAACCTTAACTCTTGTTCTGCTGACTGCTCATCACTGCATCCCGCGTTCCTGCTATTCAACACTCACCAATCATGATTCCCCCTCCCATCAACTGCAGTCTCCAAGCCCTCTTCTGACTTGCATAGACAAAGCATACAGCAGCTTGCAACATATAAAACAGAGAGTGGTAGGACAGGGATCCTGTAGATCCCATCTCTCCCACATGACCAAACAGTATCGGCATCGTGTTTACGTCAGTACAGTTCAAAGTGGTGATTCAAAAAAGTCCGGGACACTGAGCAAGAAGTCCAGTGACATAGTCCCAGATTTTTAGGGTTAGAAACTCAATTATTTCTTAGCAAACTATATTGTATATTATATAGAGATATACAGCCTTCCTGGATTCCTTATACTTACCAAGGTTTTTATGGATGGGATCAGGGTGTTGTGACTGTGCCCTTGGAGGATGCAGATCCTCCGCTGCCTATTTTTATTTATTTTTTATAATCATTTTTATTGTGGGTACATTATTACTGTATGGAGGCAGGAATGGTGTATGATAGTGTGGCGCCCCAGGGTCCTGGTCGTTACAGTGGTATTGCTTTCCTCTCGGGGAGAGTGATGCTACGTTTGGAGGCAAGAAAGGATAACTGCATCCAGGTATCACAAACACTTTCACACTTCTGGCCACCAGGGGGAGATTCTGCTCCTATTTATTAGGTCACTCCCCATATATATATAACTGGTAGTCTGTAGCGAAAGGGAGAGAGAAAGTTCCAGACAGTAGTCTGAGGAGGACAGAGGGTCCACAGAGCTATGCATGCCCACAGAGCTGTAACTCCCAGAAAGAGACATTTTGAAGGATGGTATTGCAGCGAGCATGAAGGGAGTTGAAGAAAAGGAGAGGATACCAGAAGGGGACCAGCCCCAAACAGTCTGCCTCCTTCTGAGGCGCAGAACCCCGGTAGCCGGGACACCGAGGGAATAAGGACCTCTACGCCTTATTTCAGAGACCGACAGGACAGCTAATTGCAGGTTACCTGTTCGCACCTATACCCAGGAGGCACGGTGACACCCCACAGAGCCGGGTTATCTAAGAGACCCTATAAACATGCTCAAGTCACCAGTCATACGGGTTTTGTCCTATCCTATATAGGGGACAGCGAGAGCAAAACATCACATCTGTGAGACCCTTTTGTGAAGCCATAGGCAGTAAGGGACTACATCACTACAGCGCAAGGGAAGGCTACTGATTTCCACCTGGACAAGGGAAATCTGGACTAGCCTCTAAACCGGCCGGACTCTGCCTACCCTGTGGTCTGGTGCTCTCGACTGTGGATGCTGAAGTCTTCAGTAAAGATAAAGAGACTGCAACCTTGTGTCCTCGTTATTCACCGTGCCTTACATCATCCACCATCCTCCATCTACACTCTGGGAAGCCCTGGGGACATACTTCACCTGTGGGAAGGTATGCCATCTAGCTGCCATAACATCACCCCAGCGGACCCCTAAGCAGCGTCGGTCACCCTGACCGAATAACACAGGTGACATCACGAACATAAACTTTATCCCTTTAAAGACCTTTCCCTTTTATACGGACATCCCAGGGACACGGACCGGGTCAGCCACCATGACATCCCCCTGTGAAGTACCGAGTACCCCTTTGCCCTGACGGGGCGCTACAATAATACTGTATTCTATTTTTGCCACTAGTTGCGGGGGTGCATTACTGGTCTATTTGAGCACAGAGACAGACATTACTACTGTATGGGGGCATGAAGAGGGAATTTACTATTGAACAAGGGCCACAAAATAAGTGAAATGCATTAAAGGGAATCTCCCAGCAGGTTTTTGCTATGTTATCTGAGGATCTGAGGGCTGCATTAAGTCAGGGCTTAAATACAGATTTCAGGGATGTGTCACTTATTAGACTGTGTGCTGTTGTTTCCGTTCAATTAATGTTTTATCACCAGAAGATTATCACTGCTCCCTACTGCCAAGTGGTCTGACCATGCCCCCTTCTCTGATAAGCATCTTGTTTTCAATATATAATGCACACAAAAAGCTGTAGCATGGATGTTGTTTGCTTTCTGAGCTCTGTTACATGCGCCAACTAACAACTCTGACTGTGTTACAACTGTTGCACTCAGTAAACTAAATGATACATCATAGGAATCAGTCTTTTTTATTATATTATGGTGCTATCAGATAAGGTAACAAAAACCTTTTAACAAATTCCTTTTCATAATGTATAGGGGCCACAGAAGGAACATTTCTATTGTAAGGGGGTCCCAAAGAGAGGCATCACTACTATAATACACTTTAGTTTTGCTGATATTTTTACCGGGGAAGGAACAAAAGAGAAGTAATGTTACTATGTAATTCTATGCAGTATGATGAGGTACTACTGTAATTCTCTACTTCATCAGGCACAGCTAAAGTTGGCGAAAAAAGTGTAGAAGATGCTGAAGAAGTGATCAATCAATAGATACAGTATATGTATGTTACTTTCTGCAGAGATGTGTCCTATCTCGAAAAAGTCATATCAGTCTGTGCCAGAAAAAGAAAAGCAAATATCAATGAGTTCAATTGGAGGTGTTATGCAAAAGTCACTGGTTTTACCATATACATTATCAGGGCCGGACTGGCCATCTGGCAATTCTGGCAAATGCCAGAAGGGCCAGTCTGGTTGTGGGCTGGCTTGTCTGCTACGTTGTTAGCAGAATCGGTGTTCTCAAGACACCCATACTGTTAAGAGTTGTGACGGAGCACAAAGTCACTGATTCTATCACTTACCCCAATAGGCCACAGGTATCATTAGAAATATTGTTCTGGTGCTTGTGGACGGAGACAATATGGGCCTGTGTGATTTCAAATGCCAAGGCTGAATTTCAGCCCCGATCCGCACCTGTACATTATGCAAACTACAGAGCTCCTGTGTGATAACTGTCACTGATGGTGATAATATTAGTGCAAGTACTGTGTTTTTTTATAGTAATCAATATTCAGCTACTATATGATGGTATTATGTGATCTAGTCATGATGTGGCAGTATTTGTCAATTAATTGTATGTGGTAATATTAC
The DNA here is from genome assembly GCF_032444005.1 of Ranitomeya imitator. Taxonomy (NCBI): domain Eukaryota; kingdom Metazoa; phylum Chordata; class Amphibia; order Anura; family Dendrobatidae; genus Ranitomeya; species Ranitomeya imitator. Next base: position 415,539,618 of record NC_091285.1, on the reverse strand, counting down.
TATATTCGTCTTTGTATAATGGATTTTGCACAGTAACAGGATGGTGATTATACTCAGACACTATGTAGCGATAATATATGGTCTTTGTATGGCGGTATTTATCTCTTTCATTTGTTTTTTATTTTTATAATAGTTTTGGCATAGCTGACTTGTTCAGCTACAATATGGTGATATTTGTTATGTATGACTACTACCGTATTTATAAGTATTACTTAGAAAATGATTTTATTGCTGTGTTTGCTTCTTTTCAGCTAACTCTCCACCAGGAACTACCTCACCAGTCACCAATGTCCATTACACCTCGTCAACTCTGGGCCGGTTCTACAGTTAACCCTGTCTCCCCCTAACAGGAAACTGCCGTCTACATGAGGATAAAACACACAGTAAAATACAATTTGCACACAATAAAACAGAGGTCTTCAGAGTGGGTGCTGGTCCATCATCTTCACCTTTACACATGCATACAGTATCCATATAAACCGGTATGTGCATTTGGTAAATGTCTACTTAGTCATTATTCACCTAGTATATAAAAATAGATGGAAATCATATAAGATTAGCACCAGTATAATCTTTTTTTTTTCTCCAAATATCTGTAATAGGCATTAAACAAAAAAGCATTAAGCCAAGATTGAGTCTGTACTTTCAAATTGATGCAGAAAAACTCAATCTTGGTTTTCATCTGCCCTTCAGTCTTTCAGATCAATCATTTTATTGTGCACAGCCTTTAGATTCTCACTATACAAAAGCCTTGAACTGAAGTCAATTTTAGGCCCCTTATGTGAATGAAATGGTGTTAGTCATTTCTTTTTGTAAGATTTAAATTCCGCATTATCTTCAACGTTCTCGTCTTCTCCTAGCAACCCAACACTGCCAATCTGTACTTCCATCTCATCTGCACTTCAGAGGTTACGTCTGCCTCCCTTATCTCCCCTTCCTTGTTCTCTTCCCCTCTCTTCATGTCTAATTTCTCTATCGCTTTCCTCATGGTTTAATCTACAGTTATTGATGCACACAGGAGTTGTGCCTTCCTGTATTTTATGCCATTGATACATTTTATATAATATCTTTTTCTTTCCTTTTTTTTTTACCCTCAGCTGATTTCATGCTCTTGTGGTAAATTACAACGTCTTGTAAAGACCACTTTATATGAAGACTAATTGAATATCATGTGAATTAATATCATTTTAGAACACCATGGGTTAAGCTAGAATTAACAAAAGGTAAAAAAAAATAAAAGAACAATCCAGGGAGAAAGGAAAGCAACTCCTAGTGATGGGGAAGAGTGCAGAGCAGCTGCTAGGAAAATGGTTTTCAAAGAACTAATGGGATTTCAAGAACAATTTCTGGAAAGTTCATTTTTTTCCGCTTGGCAGGACAAGTTAGAGAAAATGAAAGAAATTTGTTTAGTGAACCTTAATCTACTCTCTCAGCACACTGCAGCTTCCTGAGGCTGTAATCTGTCACATACATTACAGTGTCACCCTACAGTGGGAGGAACGGGTTCTTGGAGAACAAAACTTCCTTATCGGTAATCAAATCAAAGACTCACTGGGGTATTCATGATGACCAAAAAGTAGACAACTTGTCAAGATATCACCCCATGAGTGTAAATGGACAGTTAGAATTGTTCGACTAGCTTCCAGGAATAAAAGACAGCATATGGCATCCTGAGAGAGCGGATGAGGTATAGTGAGACCATCATTGTAAAGGAAATAATCCTCATTAAAATATAATGACTAACGCTGCGTGATGTCAGCCGTACACGAACTGAAAAGAGGCAGCAGTATTTGTTGTATTGATTTGCAGAAAATGGTAAAAAAGGCTAGATATAAATCCAGTTTGAGGATTATTAGTAGTCTGGGTATTTGTGATGCCCTGTATATTACAAAGTCTGAGGAATATAGGAAAAAAAGGCGAAAAGGAGCGCTTCTGAGGAGGGAGTAGGGGAAGAAAAGCCAAAAAAACACACTAAATAGATATGTTGAATGTGTACAACTTGTTACAGCTCAATCAGCCTGCTGATCAGGTGCCGTATTGTAAGACGGCTGAAAAAACAAACAAAAAAAGGAGCTCCAGCCGAAGAGCACAGTGAGTCCACACGGGGAGATGGGGAGTTGAAGGATTGAAGCTCTACTCACTTTGTAGGGGTAGAAAGATTCCTATCCCCCCTTCTTCCAGGTCAGCCTCTCCTCCTTGCACATAGACCAATGCAGTGAAAGTTAAACCATATACCAGAGTGATTGTCAATCCAGAAATAGACTCGTAGAATTCATTTAATGGATAAAAAACTTTTACAGCTCAATAACAAATAAACAAACAAAGCCAAAGTTTGACAAATGCCCGACTAATCCACCTGTCTCCCCATTGTTCCCCAGCCTCTCCTCTCTGCCAGCCCCTTCACTGGCTTCCTATTGCACAGAGGCTACAGTTCAAAACACTAACAATGACATACAAAGCCATTCACAATCTGACTCCTCCATACATCTGTGACATGGTCTCCCGTTACCTACCTACACGCAACCTTCGATCATCTCATGATCTCCTTCTCTACTCCTCTCTCATCTCTTCCTCCCAAAACCGCATCCAAGAATTCTCCAGTGCTTCCCCTATACTCTGGAACTCTCTACCCCAACACATCAGGCTCTCACCTACCACGGAAACCTTCAAAAGGAACCTGAAGACCCACCTCTTCCGACAAGCCTACATCCTGCAGTGATCCCCAGTATACTGAACCGCCACGTGACCAGCTCTACCCTCACCTAGTGTATCCTCACTCATCCCCTGTAGACTGTGAGCCCTCGCGGGTAGGGTCTTCTCTCCTCCTGTACTTGTGTGTGCCTTCTAGGGTTGAGCGAAACGGGTCGGTCATTTTCAGAAGTCGCCGACTTTTGGCAAAGTCAAGTTTCATGAAACCCGATCCCTGTGTGGGGTCGGCCATGCGGTACGCGACTTTCGCGCCAAAGTCGCGTTTCAATGACGCGAAAAGCGCCATTTCTCAGCCAATGATGGTGGACGCAGAGTGTGGGCAGCGTGATGACATAGGTCTCAGTCCCCACCATCTTAGAGAAGGGAATTGCAGTGATTGGTTTGCTTTCTGCGGCGTCACAGGGGCTATAAAGGGGCGTTCCCGCCGACCGCCATCTTACTGATGCTGATCTGAGCATAGGGAGAGGTTACTGCCGCTTCGTCAGAAACAGGGATAGCGTTAGGCAGGGTACATTAACCCCCAAACCGCTTGTGCTGTAGCGAATTCCACTGTCCAACACCACCTTTTCTTAGCAGGGACAGTGGAGGCTACATTTTTTTTCCTCAGCGCTGTAGCTCATTGGGCTGCCCTAGAAGGCTCCCTGATAGCTGCATTGCTGTTTGTACACCACTGTGCAAACCAACTGCTTTTTTCAAAGCACAAATCCTGTTGCTCCTTCCTTTCTGCACAGCTTTCTTGTTTGTTTGTCCACACTTTTGACTTTTTTGTGCAGCAGTCCACTCCTTGTTATTGCTGCCTGCCTTACATTGCTGAGATTACTGCAGGGAGATAGTAATTGTAGGACAGTCCCTTTTTTTTATTGTTTCGTTATATCTCTTCAAGCCACTTTCTGCCACAGAAAATATACTCTAATACAGTGGCCCAGATTTATTCACTAGTCTCTCTGAAGAAAAAAAAAAGGGTGCAGATTAAAATTGGCAAATCTGTATCAGTGGCAGTCCTGTGTGTGGCATCTGTGTCTCATTTTGTGCCACATTAAACCTAGTGTGTAATACTGGGCCAGATTTCTTTGAAATTCTCCCTGAAAAAATAAAAATAGTGGGAGATTAAGATTGGCATTTCTGCTTCAGTGCCACTCCTGTGTGTGCCACCTGTCTCAAATTTTGTGCCACATTAAACCTAATGTGTAATACTGGGCCAGATTTATTTTCAATTCTCCCTGAAAAAATAAAAATAGTGGGAGATTAAGATTGGCATTTCTGCTTCAGTGCCACTCCTGTGTGTGCCACCTGTCTCAAATTTTGTGCCACATTAAACCTAGTGTGTAATACTGGGCCAGATTTCTTTTCAATTCTCCCTGAAAAAATAAAAATAGTGGGAGATTAAGATTGGCATTTCTGCCTCATTGTCAGTGCTGTGTGTGCCACCTGTCTCAAATTTTGTGCCACATTAAACCTAGTGTGTAATACTGGGCCAGATTTCTTTTCAATTCTCCCTGAAAAAATAAAAATAGTGGGAGATTAAGATTGGCATTTCTGCTTCAGTGCCACTCCTGTGTGTGCCACCTGTCTCAAATTTTGTGCCACATTAAACCTAGTGTGTAATACTGGGCCAGATTTCTTTTAAATTCTCCCTGAAAAAAAAAACGTAGTGGGAGATTAAGATTGGCATTTCTGCTTCAGTGCCACTTCGGTGTGTGCCACCTGTCTCAAATTTTGTGCCACATTAAACCTAGTGTGTAATACTGGGCCAGATTTCTTTTAAATTTTCCCTGAAAAAAAAAATAGTGGAGATTAAGATTGGCAATTCTGCCTCATTGCCAGTGCTGTGTGTGGCATCTGTCTCTAATTTTGTGCCACAGAATATATACTGTATAAGAGTGGGCCACATTTCTTCAATATTCTCCCAGAAAAAATAAAAAGGGGGAGATTTTAATTGTTAGTGTCTGCATCAGCGTCAGTCCTGTTAGTGGCATCCCTGCAGTCTCACCCACCTATAAAGAGATATATAAATCCAACAGAAGTTTGAGTTCACCTTGTAACTGGTTTTACAGTAACAAATACCGTTACTTTGGTTACGTTTTTCAAACAATGAGGAAGTCTGGTGGAAGAGGTCGTGGCCGTGGGCGGTCATTGCCAGGTGGTAATGATGGTAGTGGTGGTGGAGCATCAGGTGGTCGTGGAAAAAGCAATATAGCACCTGAGTCTCGAGTTGTTGAGCCAGGTTCGTCGTCTGGCTACACAAGGCCTCGAACGCTCCCTTTTCTGGGAGTAGGAAAACCTCTTTTAAAGCCGGAGCAGCAAGAACAAGTTTTGGCTTTCCTTGCTGACTCCGCCTCTAGCTCTTTTGCCTCCTCTTCTGAAACTGGTAAATGTAAAAGCAGCGCGTCGTTAGTGGATGTTCACGGTCAGGGACAAGTCGCTTCCTTGTCTTCTTCACCAAAAACAACAGAGAAGGATGCGTCAGGCAACACAACGGGTTACTCCATGGAGCTCTTTACACATACCGTTCCTGGGTTAGAAAGTGAAACAGTTAACAGGCCATGCCCATTACAAGTTGAATCGAACATGGAGTGCACTGATGCACAGCCACAGCCAGATTACTATGCTGTTCCTTTGACTCAGACCAGAACATTGCTCTCGCAGTGTACTGATCCAGAATCAAACCCTGATGAGACTATGGTGCCCCTCACGAACGCTATACCACCGGCTTACACGGTGACACAGACAAAGTTGCACACGAGATAGAAGAGGAGGTCATAGATGACCCAGTTGTTGACCCCGATTGGCAGCCATTGGGGGAACAGGGTGCAGGCGGCAGTACCTCTGAAGCGGAAGAGGAGGAGCCGCAGAAGGCATCAACATCGCAACAGGTTCCATCTGCCAGGCCCGTATCTGGCCAAAAACGCGTGGCAAAACCAAAACCAGTTGTAGGACAGCGTGGACATCCGGTTAATGAAGCTCAGTCTGCAATGCCTGAAAAGGTATCCTATAGTAGAAAGAGTGCAGTCTGGCATTTTTTTAAGCAACATCCAAATGATCAGCGCAAAGTCATCTGTCAAAAATGTTCAACTACCTTAAGCAGAGGTCAGAATCTTAACCCCTTCATGACCCAGCCTATTTTGACCTTAAAGACCTTGCCGTTTTTTGCAATTCTGACCAGTGTCCCTTTATGAGGTAATAACTCAGGAACGCTTCAACGGATCCTAGCGGTTCTGAGATAGTTTTTTCGTGACATATTGGGCTTCATGTTAGTGGTAAATTTAGGTCAATAAATTATGCGTTTATTTGTGATAAAAACGGAAACTTGGCGAAAATTTTGAAAATTTTGCAATTTTCACATTTTGAATTTTTATTCTGTTAAACCAGAGAGATATGTGACACAAAATAGTTAATAAATAACATTTCCCACATGTTTACTTTAGATTAGCACAATTTTGGAAACAAAATTTTTTTTTGTTAGGAAGTTATAAGGGTTAAAATTTGACCAGCGATTTGTCATTTTTACAACGAAATTTACAAAACCATTTTTTTAGGGACCACCTCACATTTGAAGTCAGTTTGAGGGGTCTATATGGCTGAAAATACCCAAAAGTGACACCATTCTAAAAACTGCACCCCTCAAGGTACTCAAAACCACATTCAAGAAGTTTATTAACCCTTCAGGTGCTTCACAGCAGCAGAAGCAACATGGAAGGAAAAAATGAACATTTAACTTTTTAGTCACAAAAATTATCTTTTAGCAACAATTTTTTTATTTTCCCAATGGTAAAAGGAGAAACTGAACCACGAAAGTTGTTGTCCAATTTGTCCTGAGTACGCTGATACCTCATATGTGGGGGTAAACCACTGTTTGGGCGCACGGCAGGGCTTGGAAGGGAAGGAGCGCCATTTGACTTTTTGAATCAAAAATTGGCTCCACTCTTTAGCGGACACCATGTCACGTTTGGAAAGCCCCCGTGTGCCTAAAAATTGGAGCTCCCCCACAAGTGACCCCATTTTGGAAACTAGACATCCCAAGGAACTTATCTAGATGCATAGTGAGCACTTTGAACCCCCAGGTGCTTCACAAATTGATCCGTAAAAATGAAAAAGTACTTTTTTTTCACAAAAAAATTCTTTTAGCCTCAATTTTTTCATTTTCACATGGGCAACAGGATAAAATGGATCCTAAAATGTGTTGGGCAATTTCTCCTGAGTACACCAATACCTCACATGTGGGGGTAAACCACTGTTTGGGCACATGGTAAGGCTCGGAAGGGAAGGAGCGCCATTTGACTTTTTGAATGAAAAATTATTTCCATCGTTAGCGGACACCATGTCGCGTTTGGATAGCTCCTGTGTGCCTAAACATTGGCGCTCCCCCACAAGTGACCCCATTTTGGAAACTAGACCCCCCAAGGAACTTATTTAGATGCCTAGTGAGCACTTTAAACCCTCAGGTGCTTCACAAATTGATCTGTAAAAATGAAAAAGTACTTTTTTTTCACAAAAAAATTATTTTCGCCTCAATTTTTTCATTTTCACATGGGCAGTAGGATAAAATGGATCATAAAATTTGTTGGGCAATTTCTCCCGAGTACGCCGATACCTCATATGTGGGGGTAAACCACTGTTTGGGCACTCGGCAGGGCTCAGAAGGGAAGGCGCGCCATTTGACTTTTTGAATGGAAAATTAGCTCCAATTGTTAGCGGACACCATGTCGCGTTTGGAGAGCCCCTGTGTGCCTAAGCTTTGGAGCTCCCCCACAAGTGACCCCATTTTGGAAACTAGACCCCCCAAGGAACTTATCTAGATGCATATTGAGCACTTTAAACCCCCAGGTGCTTCACAGAAGTTTATAACGCAGAGCCATGAAAATAAAAAATAATTTTTCTTTCCTCAAAAATGATTTTTTAGCCTGGAATTTCCTATTTTGCCAAGGATAATAGGAGAAATAGGACCCCAAATATTGTTGTCCAGTTTGTCCTGAGTATGCTGATACCCCATATGTGGGGGTAAACCACTGTTTGGGCGCACGGCAGGGCTCGGAAGGGATGGCACGCCATTTGGCTTTTTAAATGGAAAATTAGCTCCAATCATTAGCGGACACCATGCCACGTTTGGAGAGCCCCTGTGTGCCTAAACATTGGAGATCCCCCAGAAATGACACCATTTTGGAAACTAGACCCCCAAAGGAACTAATCTAGATGTGTGGTGAGGACTTTGAACCCCCAAGTGCTTCACAGAAGTTTATAACGCAGAGCCATGAAAATAAAAAAAAAAAATTATTTTCTCAAAAATGATCTTTTAGCCTGCAATTTTTTATTTTCCCAAGGGTAACAGGAGAAATTTGACCCCAAAAGTTGTTGTCCAGTTTCTCCTGAGTACGCTGATACCCCATATGTGGGGGTAAATCACTGTTTGGGCACATGCTGGGGCTCGGAAGTGAAGTAGTGACGTTTTGAAATGCAGACTTTGATGGAATGCTCTGTGGGCGTCACGTTGCGTTTGCAAAGCCCCTGATGTGGCTTAACAGTAGAAACCCCCCACAAGTGACCCCATTTTGGAAACTAGACCCCCAAAGGAACTTATCTAGATGTGTGGTGAGCACTTTGAACCCCCAAGTGCTTCATAGAAGTTTATAATGCAGAGCCGTGAAAATAATAAATACGTTTTCTTTCCTCAAAAATAATTATTTAGCCCAGAATTTTTTATTTTCCCAAGGGTTACAGAAGAAATTGGACCCCAAAAGTTGTTGTCCAGTTTCTCCTGAGTACGCTGATACCCCATATGAGGGGGTAAACCACTGTTTGGGCACATGCCGAGGCTCGGAAGTGAAGTAGTGACGTTTTGAAATGCAGACTTTGATGGAATGCTCTGTGGGCGTCACGTTGCGTTTGCAGAGCCCCTGATGTGGCTTAACAGTAGAAACCCCCCACAAGTGACCCCATTTTGGAAACTAGACCCCGAAAGGAACTTATCTAGATGTGTGGTGAGCACTTTGAACCCCCAAGCGCTTCATAGAAGTTTATAATGCAGAGCCGTGAAAATAATAAATACGTTTTCTTTCCTCAAAAATAATTATTTAGCCCAGAATTTTTTATTTTCCCAAGGGTTACAGGAGAAATTGGACCCCAAAAGTTGTTGTCCAGTTTCTCCTGAATACGCTAATACCCCATGAGTGGGGGTAAACCACTGTTTGGGCACACGTCGGGGCTCAGAAGGGAAGTAGTGACTTTTGAAATGCAGACTTTGATGGAATGGTCTACGGGTGTCACGTTGCGTTTGCAGAGCCCCTGGTGTGCCTAAACAGTAGAAACCCCCACAAGTGACCCCATTTTAGAAACTAGACCCCCCAAGGAACTTATCTAGATATGTGGTGAGCACTTTGAACCCCCAAGTGCTTCACAGACGTTTACAACGCAGAGCCGTGAAAATAAAAAATCATTTTTCTTTCCTCAAAAATTATGTTTTAGCAAGCATTTTTTTAGATTCACAAGGGTAACAGGAGAAATTGGACCCCAGTAATTGTTGCGCAGTTTGTCCTGAGTATGCTGGTACCCCATATGTGGGGGTAAACCACTGTTTGGGCACACTTCAGGGCTCGGAAGTGAGGGAGCACCATTTGACTTTTTGAATACGAGATTGGCTGGAATCAATGGTGGCGCCATGTTGCGTTTGGAGACCCCTGATGTGCCTAAACAGTGGTAACCCCTCAATTCTACCTCCAACACTAACCCCAACACACCCCTAACTCTAATCCCAACTGTAGCCATAACCCTAATCACAACCCTAACCGCAACACACCCCTAACCACAACCCTAACCCCAACACACCCCTAACCCTAACCACAACCCTAATTCCAACCCTAACCCTAAGGCTATGTGCCCACGTTGCGGATTCGTGTGAGATATTTCCGCACCATTTTTGAAAAATCCGCGGGTAAAAGGCACTGCGTTTTACCTGCGGATTTTCCGCGGATTTCCAGTGTTTTTTGTGCGGATTTCAGCTGCGGATTCCTATTGAGGAACAGGTGTAAAACGCTGCGGAATCCGCACAAAGAATTGACATGCTGCGGAAAATACAACGCAGCATTTCCGCGCGGTATTTTCCGCACCATGGGCACAGCGGATTTCGTTTTTCATATGTTTACATGGTACTGTAAACCTGATGGAACACTGCTGCGAATCCGCAGCCAAATCCGCACCGTGTGCACATAGCCTAATTCTAAAGGTATGTGCACACGCTGCGGAAAATGCTGCGGATCCGCAGCAGTTTCCCATGAGTTTACAGTTCAATGTAAACCTATGGGAAACAAAAATCGCTGTACACATGCTGCGGAAAAACTGCACGGAAACGCAGCGGTTTACATTCCGCAGCATGTCACTTCTTTTGTGCGGATTCCGCAGCGGTTTTACAACTGCTCCAATAGAAAATCGCAGTTGTAAAACCGCAGTGAAATGCGCAGAAAATAACGCGGTAAATCTGCCATAAATCCGCAGCGGTTTAGCACTGCGGATTTATCAAATCCGCAGCGGAAAAATCCGCAGAGGACCAGAATACGTGTGCACATACCGAAACCCTAACCCTAGCCCTAACCCTAACCCTACCCCTAGCCCTAACCCTAGCCCTAACCCTACCCCTAACCCTACCCCTAACCCTACCCCTACCCCTAGCCCTAACCCTAACCCTAACCCTACCCCTAACCCTACCCCTAACCCTAACCCTACCCCTAACCCTAACCCTATTCTAACATTAGTGGAAAAAAAAATTTCTTTATTTTTTTATTGTCCCTACCTATGGGGGTGACAAAGGGGGGGGTCATTTATTATTTTTTTTATTTTGATCACTGAGATAGATTATATCTCAGTGATCAAAATGCACTTTGGAACGAATCTGCCGGCCGGCAGATTCGGCGGGCGCACTGCACATGCGCCCGCCATTTTGGAAGATGGCGGCGCCCAGGGAGAAGACGGACGGGACCCCGGCTGGATCGGTAAGTATGATGGGGTGGGGGGGGGACCACGGGGGGGGATCGGAGCACGGGGGGGATCGGAGCACGGGGGGGGGGAATCGGAGCGCGGGAGGAGTGGAACGGAGCACGGGGGGGCTGGAATGGAGCACGGGGTGGCTGGAATGGAGCACGGGGGGGTGGAACGGAGCACCGGGGGGGGTGGATCGGAGTGCAGGGGGGGTGATTGGAGCACGGGGGGGTGATTGGAGCACGGGGGGAGCGGACGAGAGCACGGGGGGGAGTGGAGCACTGGACGGAGGGGAGCCGGAGCAGTGTACCGGCCAGATCGGGGGGCTGCGGGGGCGATCGGTGGGGTGGGGTGGGGTGGGGGCACATTAGTATTTCCAGCCATGGCCGATGATATTTCAGCATCGGCCATGGCTGGATTGTAATATTTCACCCGTTATAATAGGTGAAATATTACAAATCGCTCTGATTGGCAGTTTCACTTTCAACAGCCAATCAGAGCGATCGTAGCCACGAGGGGGTGAAGCCACCCCCCCTGGGCTAAACTACCACTCCCCCTGTCCCTGCAGATCGGGTGAAATGGGAGTTAACCCTTTCACCCGGCCTGCAGGGACGCGATCTTTCCATGACGCCGCATAGGCGTCATGGGTCGGATTGGCACCGACTTTCATGACGCCTACGTGGCGTCATGGGTCGGGAAGGGGTTAAAAGTCTAAATACAAGTTGCATGCGTAGACATTTAACCACCATGCATTTGAAAGCCTGGACTAACTACCAAACGTCCCTTAAGGTTGTAGCACCCTCGGCCAATGAAGCTAGTCAGCAATGCTACATCCCTTCCCTCACTGTAAGCCCACCATTTCCCGCACCACCTGCAGTAAATGTGCAGATTTCATCGCCAGGCCAAAGCAGTCAGGGAATCACCAGTTTCGTAGTAGGAAACACTGCATGTAGGGCTCCAGCAAGAATACCATCTCCAACCCTCTCTCAGTCTGCCATGTCCACCGGCACCCCCGCTAGTTCCACGATCTGCAGCTCTCCAGTCCAGCTCACCCTACATGAGACTCTCGTTAGGAAAAGGAAGTACTCATCCTCGCATCCGCGTACACAGGGTTTGAACGCCCACATTGCTAGACTAATCTCATTAGAGATGATGCCCTACCGGTTAGTTGAAAGCGAAGCTTTCAAAGCCATGATGGACTACGCTGAACCACGCTACGAGCTACCCAGTCGACACTTCTTTTCGAGAAAAGCCATCCCAGCCCTCCACCAGCATGTAAAAGACCGCATCGTCCATGCACTCAGGCAATCTGTGAGTACAAAGGTGCACCTGACAACAGATGCATGGACCAGTAGGCATGGCCAGGGACGTTACGTGTCCATCACGGCACACTGGGTTAATGTGTTGGATGCAGGGTCCACAGGGGACAGCAATATTGGGACAGTTCTGCCTAGCCCACGGTCTAGGAAACAGTTGGCTGTAGGCGTTCGCCCCCCCTCCTCCTCCTCCTCGTCCTCCTGCAGAAGCGAGAGCTCGTCCACAGACCGCAGTCGCACAACCACTCCGTCCGCAGCTGCCACTGTTGCACACCAGGTGTCCCATTATGGGACAGCTAGTGGCAAGCGTCAGCAGGCTGTATTGGCAATGAAGTGTTTGGGCGACAACAGACACACCACGGAAGTTCTGTCCGAGTTCTTGCAGAAAGAAACTCAGTCATGGCTGGGCACTGTACATCTTGAGGCAGGCAGGGTAGTGAGTGATAACGGAAGGAATTTTATGGCTGCCATAGCCCTTTCACAACTGAAACACATTCCTTGCCTGGCTCACACCTTAAACCTGGTGGTGCAGTGCTTCCTGAAAAGTTATCCGGGGTTACCCGACCTGCTCCTCCAAGTGCGCAGACTTTGCTCGCATAGCCACCGTTCGCCCGTGCAATCCAGCCGTATGCAGAACCATCAGCGGTCTTTGAACCTTCCCCAGCATTGCCTAATCATCGACATTGCAACAAGGTGGAACTCCACACTGCACATGCTTCAGAGACTGTGCGAACAGAGGCGTGCTGTTATGTATTTGTGGGAGGATACACATACACGGGCAGGCAGTTGGATGGCAGACATGGAGTTGTCAGGTGTGCAGTGGTCGAAGGTACAAGACCTGTGTCAAGTCCTTCAGTGTTTTGAGGAATGCACACCGCTGGTTAGTGCAGACAACGCCATAATAAGCATGAGCATCCCTCTAATGCGTCTGCTGATGCAAAGTTTGACGCACATAAAGGAGCAGGCGTCTGCAGCTGAGGAAGAGGGAAGCCTTGATGACAGTCAGCCATTGTCTGGTCAGGGCAGTCTACAGGATGAGGTAGTGGGCGAAGAGGAGGAGGACGAGGGGGATGATGGGGATGAGTATTTTTTGAATGAGGAAGCTTCTCCGGGGCCAATAGCAACTGGTGGCGTTGCAAGGCCGGGTTCAGGTTTTTTGAGCGAGACAAGTGATGTAGATTTGCCTGAAACTGCCCCTCAACCCAGCACAACCGCAGATTTGACACTGGAACTTTGGCCCACATGGCGGATTATGCCTTACGTATCCTCAAAAGGGACCCACGCATTATTAAAATGATGACTGATGATGATTACTGGTTGGCCTGCCTCCTTGATCCTCGCTATAAAGGCAAATTGCAAAATATCATGCCACATGAGAACCTCGAACAAATATTAGCAACCAAACAAGCAACTCTTGTTGACCGTTTGATTCAGGCATTCCCAGCACACAGCGCCGGTGATGGTTCTCACACGGGCTGTAGGGGGCAACAGGGCAGAGGTGTTAGAGTTGCACAAATCAGAAGTGGCGTTGGACAGAGGGGTTTTCTGACCAGGTTGTGGAGTGATTTCGCAATGACCGCAGACAGGACAGGTACTGCAGCATCAATTCAAAGTGACAGGAGACAACATTTGTCCAGTATGGTTACTAACTATTTTTCATCCCTTATCGATGTTCTCCCTCAACCGTCATTCCCATTTAATTACTGGGCATCCAAAATAGACACCTGGCCTGAATTAGCAGAATATGCATTGCAGGAGCTTGCTTGCCCAGCAGCTAGTGTGCTATCAGAAAGAGTATTCAGTGCTGCTGGTTCAATATTGACTGAAAAAAGGACTCGTCTGGCTACCCAAAATGTTGATGATCTAACCTTCATTAAAATGAGCCACTCATGGATTTCTAATTATTTTGCCCCACCTTGCCCGGCTGACACCTAGCTTTCCTATAAAAAGGTCTTGCTTGTGGACTGGTCTTACTGACTGTTCCAATCTCTTAATTTGCAGCAGCTGTTTGTCCAGCATACGACATGTTTACACCTACCTAAATGGGCTAACTCCCCCCACGGGGCCGTGGTCTCGCCACTTGGCGCACGCACCCGTGAGAGTGCCGTTTGTCTGAAGAGGTGGGTGTGCCAGCTTTTGGTCGACGGCACTGCCACTGGGTCCCTCATAGTACAATAAAGTGTCTCTGGCGGTGGTGGTGCGCACCCAACGTCAGACACACCGTTGTAACATGAGGGGCCCTGGGCCTGTACCGCCGGCCACAAGAGAGTTCCCCCCCAGCTCAAACAGTGCTCTACCACTTGCAAAATTATCTCTCACAGCTCCAACAATGTTTAGTCTACGCGCTGACATCCTTCAATGCCTGGCACTGACAATACCAATTTGTTGACATGTATGATGCTAGTTAAAAAAGTCAGGGTCAGTGTCCTATATTGACACCAGTAAATACTTAGCGCCAAATTACTATGTCTGAAACTCAGCAGAGGAGCCCACCCCTCTACCTAAGTATGCCACCCTTTTGTTTTTTGGTTTTGTTGTTTTGCGAGACATTAACATCTATTTATTTTTTGGAGTACTAACTGTGTCAGACACTCCTTCCAATCATCCTCCGCTGACGACACCAATGCTGCCTGTGTACCCCTGCCACATAATCGAAGGTGCTTTGAGCCTATTTTTTTTAATTTTAGGCCTACTAAGTGTGTCTGTGGTCCCTCCTTCCATTTGTCCTCTGCTGAGCACACCAATGCCGACCGTGTACCCATGTAACTTTTTTTCAACCTGCAGTGAGCCTACTTTGTGGTGTAAGGCCTACTAGCAGTGTCTGTCTGCGCCACTTAATACAGCTGTCCTCCTCTAAAAAAAAAAAAAAAAAAAGGCTGGTTTTCAGCCTGTCAGAATTATAAAACTGCATTGGGGCACAAGTTTCGTTGTGGTCTACAAACTGAGTCTTCCGCTCCAAGGTGTTCTCCTGATTGCCTTTACTGAGCTTCTATCTTCAGGCTCTTGTTAAATAGTTTTTTAATCGAACAACTGCAGTGGGGCTACTAGTTTGGTTGGGGCCTATTAACAGTGTCTGCTGCTCCAAGGTGTTCTCCTGGTTGCCTTTCCTGAGCTTCAATCTTCAGGCTCTTGTTAAATAGTTGTTAAATGGAACAACTGCATTTGGCCTACTAGTTGGGTTGGGGCCTACTAACGGTGTCTGCCGCTCCTTGCTGTTCTCCTGGTTTCCTGTCCTGAAATTCCATTTTCAGGCTCTCCTTAAGTAGTTGTTAATATTACACTGAATTTGGCCTACTAGTGTGGTTGGGGCCTACTATCGGTGTATGCCGCTCTGTGCTGTTCTCATGGTTTCTTGTCCTGAAATTCCATTTTCAGGCTCTCGTTAAGTAGTTGTTGAAACAACACTGCATTAGGCCTACAAGTTGGGTCTGGTTTGTAGAGACGGTGTCTGCTGCTCCAAGGTGTTCTCCAGGTTGCCTCTCCCTAGCTTCTATCTTGAAGCTCTCATTAAGTAGTTGTTGAAACAACACTGCATTAGGCCTACAAGTTGTGTCTGGGTTGTAGAGATGGTGTCTGCCGCTCCAAGGTGTTCTCCAGGTTGCCTCTCCCTAGCTTCTATCTTGAAGCTCTTGTTAAGTAGTTGTTGAAACAACACTGCATTAGGCCTACAAGTTGGGTCTGGGTTCTACAAACGGTGTCTTCCGCTCCAAGGTGTTCTCCAGGTTGCCTTTCCCTAGCTTCTATCTTCAGGCTCTCGTTAAATTGTTTTTAATATAACACTGCATTTGGCCTACTTGTTTTGTTGGCCCTACTAACGGTGTCTGTCGCTCCTTGATGTTCTCCTACACTGAACAAACCAGTGCCGCCTGTTTACTTCTGTTACCAATTTTGAACTGCATTTAGCCTACTTACTGATTTGGGCCTACTCTCTGTGTCTGCCTCTCATTACAGTAGTACTCCACTGAACAAAGCAATGCCCCCTGGTTAGTCCTGTTACCAATTTTCAACTGCATTTAGCCCACTTTATTATTTGGGCCTATATCTGTGTTTCCTCCTCATCCTGCCCATTGCCCAGCCAGTGATAGATGAGTCTGCTGGTACATTGACCCATAATGCAACATTCCCCGTGCACGCTACACAGCAAAATTGTGACCCTGCTGAAAGTCAGGTTACCCTTCCCGCATACCATAACACCTTACACGGGGACAAAGAGGAAGGTGCAGATGAAAGTGCAGGTTCCTTCATCAGGTGTGGGGGGGGGAACTCGTTGGCGACGTCACTGGCACAGGGCCCCTCATAGTACGCAAAAGTGTCGCTGCCGGTGGGAGGCGCCCCCGCCGTGCAAACACACCACCGTACTTTGAGGGGCCCTGTGCCAGTGCCAATGCCAACGAGTGGGCCCCCCCTGCTTGCTCAGGATCACAGCACTTGCAAAGTTAAAATACTTACCTCTCCCTGCTCCACTGCCATGACGTGGTCCAGATTTCCTGGGCCCACTAAATACTTGAACCAGCTCTACCCCCCACAACTTTAGCCAAATGTCCCCCAATTTCCAATGCCTAACTATTATTATAAGGTAAATTAAGATTGACAAGCTTCAGTAACAAGAATGTATGTTTTTGCCATTAAAATGGGCACTGTACATGTTTTCCTGGCCTCCAATCACTGCCGACTATGCTCCCCCATTGACTTGCATTGGGTTTCGTATTTCGGTTAATCCCCGACTTTTCGCGATAATCGGCCGATTTCACTCGACTCGACTTTTGAGATAGTCTGGTTTCGCGAAACCCGACTCGACCCTAAAAAACTAAAAGTCGCTCAACCCTAGTGCCTTCTTTTACTCATGTTTATTGTACTTGTCTATATTTGCACCGTTCACATGTAAAGCGCCATGGAATAAATGGCGCTATAAAAATGAATAATAATAATAATAATAATAATAAATAAGAACTGATGCTCAGAACTGTGTCGGTGTTGCTTTAGCAGTCCATCAGATTATTTCTTTTCCAAAGTCAAACGAAAGCTGCAATCTGTAATCACTATGGGTAGAGGCCTGGTAGTAGTAACATTTATTGCATGGATAATTGGATATTACTATGTTATTCATACTGCTTGTGGACTGTAAACGTCCAGGCTGTACCATTCCTACTCTTCAGTGACATTCTTCGACATCACTGCATAGCCGCACAGCTACACGTGATTCTGTAACTACAGAAGCTGGCGACGCTTCTTCCTCCATGCACAGCATTCATGTGATCGCTGTGTACAGAGAGGGAGCAGGAGCTGCTGAAAGCCAGAAAGCTACATTTACCTTGTAACTGGGGCTAATATACCAGGTACAAAGGAAAACCACACCCGTTTAAAAAAAATAAATAAATAAGTGCCCATTAAAGAATGGGGAAAAAAATTTAAATGTATAAAAAAACATTATTTTACCTTTCACATCGATATCAGCCAAAAAAAAAACAAAAGAGAAAATATGACAGTGACACAAAACTGAAACCTCATATATCACAAAATAAGATGGAAAAATTATTTGAATATTCAAAATGAAAAAAATTGCATAGGTCTTTTAACAACCTGTTAAAAAAAATTAGCCTGATCAGGAGCAGTGATAAATGGTATGGTCTTGAACTGGTTAAGATAAGTCATCTCTATCAGAACATGGGGTCAGATACAGACACTGTGATCAGAAGCGTAGCTACCGGGGGGCAGAGGAGGCGATTGCCCCGGGCCTCGCAATCTGAGGGGGCGCACCCAGAGCCTGTATCGGCATGCACAGTGCATCTATACAGTTATATTCTGCGGCAGAGCAGGGAGAATCAATCTCCCTGCACTGCTGCCCAGTCTATTTGGGTCCCTGAGCAGGCGGAGGGGCTCGGTGCCAGCAGTGGCTCCCCCTGTCCATGATCTCAAGATCAACTGTAGCAGCTAGATGCCGATACAGCTGACTGCATTGATGAGAGAAGAAGAGTTAACCTCCATCTCCCATCATCCCTCTCTCAGTATCTGACGACACTGACGTTGACACTGACAGGGTGTCACGATAACGTCGCTTCTCGGTGCCCGCTGTCCGTAAATGTGTCGGCACTCAGAGCAGCGGAGGAATCAGGAGGAAAGGTGAGTATTGCATTTATATATTATGGGCTGCATTATACTATAGAGTCTACCTATGGGGGTGCATTATATTAGGGGCTGCATTATACTATAGAGGCTGCCTATGGGGTGAATTATATTAGGTGCTGCATTATACTATAGAGGCTACCCATGGGGATGTATTGTATTTAGGGCTACATTATACTATAGAGTCTGCCTATGGGGGTGCATTATATTAGGGGCTGTATTATACTATAGAAGCTGCCTATAGGAGGTGCGTTATATTAAGGGCTGTATTATACTATAGAGGCTGCCTATGGGGGTGCATTATATTAAGGGGTGTATTATACTATGGAGTCTGCCTATGGACGTGCATTATATTAGGGGCTTCATTATGCTATAGAGTCTGCCTATGGGGATGCATTATACTATAATGGCTATCTATGGGAGTGCATTGTATTAGGGTCTGCATTATACTATAGAGTCTGCCTATGGAGGTTCATTATACTATAGAGGCTAACTATGGGGGTGCATTATATTAGGGGCTGCATTATTCTGTAGAGGCTACCAATGGGGATGCATTATATTTGGGGCTGCATAATACTATAGAGGCTGCCTATGGGGGTGCATTATATTAGGGGCTGCATTATACTATAGAGGCTGCATATGGGGAAGTATTATATTCAGGGCTGCACTATACTATAGAGTTTGCCTATGGGGGTGCATTATAATAGAGGCTGCATTATACTATAGAGGTTGCCAAAAGGGGGTGCATTATATTAGGGGCTGCTTTATATTAGGGACTGCATTATACTATAGAGGCTGCCCATGGGGATGCTTTATGTTAGGGGCTGCATTATACTATAGAGGCTGACGATGGGGATGCATTATATTAAGGGCTGTATTATACTATAGAGTCTGCCTATGGGGGTGCATTATACTATAGAAGCTACCTATGGGGGTGCATTATATTAAGGGCTGCATTATTCTATAGACGCTGCCTATGTGGGTGCTTTTAATTGGGGTCTGCATTATTCTATAGAGGCTGCCTATGGAGGTGCATTATATTAGGGGCTGCAATATACTATAGATCAGTGTTCCCCAACTCCGGTCCTCAAGAGCCACCAACAGGTCATGTTTTCAGGATTTCCTTAGTATTGCACAGGTGATAATTGAATCACCTGGACAGGCAAGCATTCAATCACCTGTGCAATACTAAGGAAATCCTGAAAACATAACCTGTTGGTGGCTCTTGAGGAGCGGAGTTGGGGAACACTGCTATAGATGCTGCCTATGGGGATGCATTATATTAAGGGCTGTATTATACTATAGAATCTGCCTATGGGGGTGCATTATACTATAGAGTCTGCCTATGGGGGTGCATTATTTTAGGGGCTGCATTATATTACACAGGCTGCCTATGGGGAGTGAATTATACTATAGAGTCTGCCTGTGGGGGGTACATTATATTATAGAGCCTGCCTATGGGGGTGCATTACACTATATAGTCTACCAATGGGAAGTGCATTATACTATATGGAGGACTAAATGGAGGATTGTCTGGTGCATTATACTATATGGAAGCTATCTATGGGGTCATCATACAGTGAGGAGATTACAGTGTTGGAGTTATCAAACAGTTTGGGGGATACTAAAAAGTCAGTATATATACAGCGAGGGGACATTAGACTGTGTATAAGAGAGCATCATGCTCTGTATAGGGGAGCTATACAGGGGGAGACTTGGGACATTATTAAATGTAAAGTGGGCAGTTATTGTTATAGGGGAACTCAGGTGACTGTGACTGTCAAAGAGGCACACAGAGGGCATTATTAATTTCTAGATGGCAAACTGTGGGCACTGTGTTCAAGGGCTCTTGCACACAGCATTACTATATTCTAGAGAGTTGCTTTAGAATTTAGAGGGCACAGAGAACCACACAATAGGTGCAGTAGTAGGGACACAAATGGAAGCAGTGGCTCTGAATTGGGGTATCAGCAGGATGAGCAGTTTGTGCAAGTTGGGAATAATACCATTGGTGACAGTGCAGAAAATGCTAGTGAAATATGTCTTTGTTGTAATCTCTGCAGCCGAATCCTGGCTAGATGAAGTTGTCATGTCGGTCTGGGCCAGATGGAAAAGATGTGAAAAGTGAACAATTCCATGAGAAAGAACGTCAGCGATAAGTCATTATCTGTATTTGTGCTTTGATTAGTGATGAGCGAATATACTCGCTACTCGAGATTTCCCGAGCACACTCGGGTGTTCTCCGAGTATTTGTAAGTGCTCGGAGATTTAGTTTTCATCGCCGCAGCTGAATGATTTATATCTGTTAGCCAACTTGATTACATGTGGGAATTCCCTAGCAACCAGGCAATCCTCACATGTACTTTTGCTGGCTAACAGATGTAAAACATTCAGCTGCGGTGATGAAAACTAAATCTCCGAGCACTAAAAAATACTCGGAGGACACCCGAGCATGCTCAAGAAATCTCGACTAACGAGTATATTCGCTCATCACTAGCTGTGATCTCTTATATGTTCTGTAGGACTGGGATCAATCACTGACCATATGGCGGTAATATCAATAATGGTCTTTATATAGAAGTTATTTTCAGCAATAGTGCGGTCATCTGCTGAGGTTCTCCTACGTCCACAATTATGGTGCGTCACCCAGTCATAATCAAGGTTATCTGGTTAGGGGCCCACTTAGAAGTTTCACCCCTCCTGAACCAAAACCCTAGCTATGCCTCTGACTGTGATGGAGTGTAACGTGACTCTGTGAATCTAATGAGCGGTATAGTTATTGATTTCACCGCTGTTCAGGGCCTCTGGGTCTCACGGGAGCCAGCAACTTTGAATCTATACAGCAACCTATGGAGCATCGTTCTGAGGATGAAGCTTCAAAGGTCACTTCTGGTGATGTCTCACGAGAGATGACGTTACTGACTTACTGATGTCATCACTTGTGAGACATGACCGGGATGAACCTATGAAGCGTCGTTCTGAGAACAAGGCTCCATAGATTGTGTTACAGAATTGGTGGACATTGTGGGAATGCCATGGATTACATTGGAGCTGCAGGGACAATTTTTTAATAATAAATTGGTGAATGAGATAGTGTTTCTTGTTTTAATTTCTTTACCCCTCTCTTTTTTTGTCTTTCAGGTTCCATTTGTGGACTACGTCGGAATCCCTCGACTGGATGTTTTTTTTTTCATAGATTGGTGAAATAGGGCTAGAGTCGGGTGGGGTGTTTTTTTTTAAATAAAATATATACAGTACAGACCAAAAGTTTGGACACACCTTCTCATTTAAAGATTTTTCTGTATTTTCATGACTATGAAAATTGTACATTCACACTGAAGGCATCAAAATTATGAATTAACACATGTGGAATTATATACTTAACAAAAAAGTGTGAAACAACTGAAATTATGTCTTATATTCTAGGTTCTTCAAAGTAGCCACCTTTTACTTTGATGACTGCTTTGCACACTCTTGGCATTCTCTTGATGAGCTTCAAGAGGTAGTCACTGGGAATGGTCTTCCAACAATCTTGAAGGAGTTCCCAGAGATGCTTAGCCCTTGTTGCCCTTTTGCCTTCACTCTGCGGTCCAGCTCACCCCAAACCATCTCGATAGGGTTCAGGTCTGGTGACTGTGACTTTAAATGAGGTGTGTCCAAACTTTTTGTCTGTACTGTACTGTATATATGTATTTTTTTCTTTGAATTTACTGGGTTAGTAATGGGTGTGTCTGACATTACATAGCTGGCATCTGCCCCATAAACCATTATCCTGATTGTCACCACACCAGGCAATCAGTAAGAGCCAGTGCGAAGTGCTGGAA
This sequence comes from Ranitomeya imitator, assembly GCF_032444005.1. Taxonomy (NCBI): domain Eukaryota; kingdom Metazoa; phylum Chordata; class Amphibia; order Anura; family Dendrobatidae; genus Ranitomeya; species Ranitomeya imitator. The sequence continues at coordinate 415,517,681 of NC_091285.1, read as the reverse complement.
CTGGCGCATCTAATGTGATGCACCAATTTGGGAGTGGCTGTGGGCTGGTACTTTTAGGCTGGGAAGGGTCCAATAACCAGGGACCTTCCGAGCCTGATTATATAAATCTGCAGCTGTTTGCTTTACCTTGGCTAGTTATCAAAAATAGGGGGTCATTTGTAAAATTATTTATTTATTTCGCAGATTAAATAAGGTTAAACTCCTTTAGTGCTAAATGAAAGTCACTAAAGGGTGCTAATTTATTATATGTAGGGGGTTTGTGACATTAAATATCTACAGGTCATTTATCCCATCTATTTATCTATCCTATCTATTCTATTTATTATATCTATTCTATTCTCATGGTTCTGGCTCTGAATTTACTGCACTAGGTTTATGAAATTTCTTGTTTCCTTTGAGATTTGTGTCCGATTTTTATCTTTCACATATTGACTTGCATTGGCGAGTGCGATCCAATTTTTGCATCCACTCAACATGCTGCAATTTTTTCCTCAAAACTCGCAGATGAGCATTGACTCATTTAAAAACATTGGTTTCAGTGCAATGCGATATTTTCTCACGTTCAGGCTTGCTTCAGGCTTTGGTCAGGATTTTATGCAGGTAAAATCCTGACCAAAACTGCACCTGAGGTCACTGGCAGGTCACCTGCGGTGTTCTTGCGTGTTTTGCTCATTGTAACAACATGCTGCGTTCTGAAAAAACGCGCCGCATGTGCGTTTTCGCGCCTATGCCGCATGCATTTTTTCCTGCATAGTGGAGACTAGAGTTGAGCGACCTTGACCTTTTTAGAGTCGAGCCGGGTTTCGCGAAACCAGACTATCTCAAAAGTCGAGTCGAGTGGAATCGGCCGATTATCGCGAAAAGTCGGGGATCGACCGAAACACGAAACCCAATGCAAGTCAATGGGGGAGCATAGTCGGCAGTGAGTAGAGGCCAGGAAAACATGTACAGAGCCCATTGTATTGGCAAAAACATCCATTCTTGCTACTGAAGCTTGTCAATCGTAATTTAGCTTATAATAATTGTAAGGCATTTGAAATTGGGGGTCATTTGGCTAAAGTTGTGGGGGGTAGGGCTGGTTCAAGCAATTAGTGGGCCCAGGACATCTGGACCACGTCACGGCAGTGGAGCAGGGAGAGGTAAGTATTTCAACTTTGCAAGTGCTGTGATCCTGAGCAAGAAGGGGGGGCCCCCTCGTTGGCATTGGTTCTGGCACGGGGCCCCTCAAAGTACAGCGGTGTGTTTGCACGGCGGGGGCGCCTCCCACCGGCAGCAACACTTTTGCGTACTATGAGGGGCCCTGTGCCAGTGACGTCGCCAACGAGTATTCCTCCCCCCAACTGATGAAGGAACCTGCACCTTCATCTGCACCTTCCTCTTTGTCCCCGCGTAAGGTGGTATGGTATGCCGGAAGGGGGACCTGACTTTCAGCAGGATCACAATCTTGCAGTGTAGCGAGCACGGGGAATGTTGCGTTATGGGTCAATGTACCAGCAGACTCATCTATCACTGGCTGGGCAATGGGCAGGAAGAGGAGGAAACACAGATATAGTCCCAAAGACTAAAGTGGGCTAAATGCAGTTCAAAATTGGTAACAGGACTAACCAGGGGGCATTGTTTTGTTCAGTGGAGCACAACTGGAATGAGAGGCTGACACAGAGAGTAGGCCCAAATCTATAAGTAGTCTAAATGCAGTTCAAAATTGGCAAGAGTAGTAAACAGGCGGCACAGCTTTGTTCACTGAAGGAGAACAGCAAGGAGCGGCAGACACAGATAGAAGGCCCCAACCCAACTAGTAGGCCCACTGCAGTTTTAAAATCCCGATAGGCTGAAAACCAGATAATTGTAGGTAATTTTTTGTAAAGAGAACAGCTGTATTGAGTGGCGCAGCCAGACGCTACAAGTAGGCCTTAAACCACAAAGTTGGCTCAACGCTGGTTTAAAAATGGTTACATGGGTACACGTTCTGCATTGTTGTGCTCAGTGGAGGAAAATTGGAAGGAGGGACCGCAGAACGACTTTGTAGGCGTAAAATTACAAAATAGGCTCTATGCAGCTTCGATTAAGTGGCAACCTGGAGAACACCTTGGAGCGGCAGACAACGTCTCTACGACCCAGACCCAACTTGTAGGCCTAATGTAGTGTTGTTTCAACAACTACGTAAGACGAGCATGAAGATTGAAGCTATGGAGAGGAAACCTGGAGAACACCTTGGAGCGGAAGACACCGTCTCTACAACCCAGACCCAACTTGTAGGCCGAATGCAGTGTTGTTTTCAACAACTACTAAACAAGAGCTTTAAGATTGAAGCAATGGAGAGGCAACCTGGGGAACACCTTGGAGTGGAACACACCGTCTCTACACCCCTGACCCAACTTGTAGGCCGAATGCAGTGTTGTTTTCAACAACTACTAAACGAGAGCCAGAAGATTGAAGCAATGGAGAGGCAACCTGGGGAACACCTTGGAGTGGAACACACCTTCTCTACCCCTGACCCAACTTGTAGGCCGAATGCAGTGTTGTTTTCAACAACTACTAAACGAGAGCCAGAAGATTGAAGCAATGGAGAGGAAACCCGGGGAACACCTTGGAGTGGAACACACCGTCTCTACACCCCTGACCCAACTTGTAGGCCGAATGCAGTGTTGTTTTCAACAACTACTAAACGAGAGCCTTAAGATTGAAGCAATGGAGAGGCAACCTGGGGAACACCTTGGAGTGGAACACACCTTCTCTACACCCCTGACCCAACTTGTAGGCCGAATGCAGTGTTGTTTTCAACAACTACTAAACGAGAGCCAGAAGATTGAAGCAATGGAGAGGCAACCTGGGGAACACCTTGGAGTGGAACACACCTTCTCTACACCCCTGACTCAACTTGTAGGCCGAATGCAGTGTTGTTTTCAACAACTACTAAACGAGAGCCTTAAGATTGAAGCAATGGAGAGGCAACCTGGGGAACACCTTGGAGTGGAACACACCTTCTCTACACCCCTGACCCAACTTGTAGGCCGAATGCAGTGTTGTTTTCAACAACTACTAAACGAGAGCCAGAAGATTGAAGCAATGGAGAGGCAACCTGGGGAACACCTTGGAGTGGAACACACCTTCTCTACACCCCTGACCCAACTTGTAGGCCGAATGCAGTGTTGTTTTCAACAACTACTAAACGAGAGCTTTAAGATTGAAGCAATGGAGAGGAAACCTGGGGAACACCTTGGAGTGGAACACACCGTCTCTACACCCCTGACCCAACTTGTAGGCCGAATGCAGTGTTGTTTTCAACAACTACTAAACGAGAGCCAGAAGATTGAAGCAATGGAGAGGCAACCTGGGGAACACCTTGGAGTGGAACACACCTTCTCTACACCCCTGACCCAACTTGTAGGCCGAATGCAGTGTTGTTTTCAACAACTACTAAACGAGAGCCTTAAGATTGAAGCAATGGAGAGGCAACCTGGGGAACACCTTGGAGTGGAACACACCTTCTCTACACCCCTGACCCAACTTGTAGGCCGAATGCAGTGTTGTTTTCAACAACTACTAAACGAGAGCCAGAAGATTGAAGCAATGGAGAGGCAACCTGGGGAACACCTTGGAGTGGAACACACCTTCTCTACACCCCTAACTCAACTTGTAGGCCGAATGCAGTGTTGTTTTCAACAACTACTAAATGAGAGCCTTAAGATTGAAGCAATGGAGAGGCAACCTGGGGAACACCTTGGAGTGGAACACACCTTCTCTACACCCCTGACCCAACTTGTAGGCCGAATGCAGTGTTGTTTTCAACAACTACTAAACGAGAGCCAGAAGATTGAAGCAATGGAGAGGCAACCTGGGGAACACCTTGGAGTGGAACACACCTTCTCTACACCCCTGACCCAACTTGTAGGCCGAATGCAGTGTTGTTTTCAACAACTGCTAAACGAGAGCCAGATGATTGAAGCAATGGAGAGGAAACCTGGGGAACACCTTGGAGTGGAACACACCGTCTCTACACCCCTGACCCAACTTGTAGGCCGAATGCAGTGTTGTTTTCAACAACTACTAAACAAGAGCTTTAAGATTGAAGCAATGGAGAGGCAACCTGGGGAGCACCTTGGAGTGGAACACACCGTCTCTACACCCCTGACCCAACTTGTAGGCCGAATGCAGTGTTGTTTTCAACAACTACTAAACGAGAGTTAGAAGATCGAAGCAATGGCGAGGAAACCTGGGGAACACCTTGGAGCGGCAGACACCGTTAGTAGGCCCTACTGAAGTAGTAGCCCCAATGCAGTTTTCAAATTCCTAGAGGCTGAAAACAAGACTATTGACGCTCAGCTTTTTTCAAAGGAGGACAGCTGTATTGAGAGGCATAGACAGACACAGGTAGTAGGCCTTAAAACAAAAATGTGGCTCAATGCAGTTTAAAAAAGGTTACAGGGGAACACAGGCAGCAGTAGACAGGTCAGTGGACGCCTAGTGGAAGGAGGGACCGCAGACAGGCTTCGAAGGCCTAACATAATAAAATTTGGCTGTAGGCACTTTAAAATTGGTTCCAGGGGTACACGGGCAGCAGTGGTCTGGTCAGTGGAGGACTAGTGGAAGGAGGGACCGCAGACAGGCTTCGAAGGCCTAACATAATAAAATTGGGCTGTAGGCACTTTCAGCTGAGTTCCAGGGGTACACGGGCAGCAGTGGTTTGGTCAGTGGAGGACTAGTGGAAGGAGGGACCGCAGACAGGCTTCGAAGGCCTAACATAATAACATTGGGCTGTAGGCACTTTATAATTGATTCCAGGGGTACATGGGCAGCAGTGGTCTGGTCAGTGGAGGACTAGTGGAAAGAGGGACCACAGACAGGCTTCGAAGGCCTAACATAATAAAATTTGGCTGTAGGCACTTTATAATTGGTTCCAGGGGTACACGGGCAGCAGTAGACAGGTCAGTGGAGGCCTAGTGGAAGGAGGGACCGCAGACAGGCTTCGAAGGCCTAACATAATAAAATTGGGCTGTAGGCACTTTCAGCTGAGTTCCAGGGGTACACGGGCAGCAGTGGTCTGGTCAGTGGAGGACTAGTGGAAGGAGGGACCGCAGACAGGCTTCGAAAGCCTAACATAATAAAATTGGGCTGTAGGCACTTTCAGCTGAGTTCCAGGGGTACACGGGCAGCAGTGGTCTGGTCAGTGGAGGACTAGTGGAAGGAGGGACCGCAGACAGGCTTCGAAGGCCTAACATAATAACATTGGGCTGTAGGCACTTTATAATTGATTCCAGGGGTACATGGGCAGCAGTGGTCTGGTCAGTGGAGGACTAGTGGAAGGAGGGACCACAGACAGGCTTCGACGGCCTAACATAATAAAATTGGGCTGTAGGCACTTTATAATTGGTTCCAGGGGTACACGGGCAGCAGTGGTGTGGTCAGCGGAGGACAATTTGAATTAGGGACTGCAGACAGACTTTGTAGGCTGTCCCCTGTGGACCATGCATCCAACACATTAACCCAGTGCGCCGTAATGGACACGAAACTTTTTGTGGACATGCCTACTGGTCCATGCGTCTCTTGTCAGGTGCACCTTTCTACTGTTTGATTGCCTGAGTGCTATGACAATGCAGACTTTTTCATGCCGGTGGAGGGCTGGGATGGCTTTTCTCGCAAAAGAAATGTCGACTGGGTAGCTTGAACCGTTGCACAGCGTAGTTCATCTGGGCTTTCTAAATATAAAACAAAGAAAAAAAGGAGGCTACATGCACTTTCAGCTGGGTTCCAGGGGTACACGGCCAGCATTGGTCTGGTCAGTGGAGAACTATTGGAAGGAGGGACCGCAGACAGGCTTACAAGGCCTAACATAATAAAATTGGGCTGTAGGCACTTTAAAATTGGTTCCAGGGGTACACGGGCAGCAGTAGACAGGTCAGTGGAGGCCTAGTGGAAGGAGGGACCGCAGACAGGCTTCGAAGGCCTAACATAATAAAATTTGGCTGTAGGCACTTTAAAATTGGTTCCAGGGGTACACGGGCAGCAGTGGTCTGGTCAGTGGAGGACTAGTGGAAGGAGGGACCGCAGACAGGCTTCGAAGGCCTAACATAATAAAATTGGGCTGTTGGCACTTTCAGCTGAGTTCCAGGGGTACACGGGCAGCAGTGGTCTGGTCAGTGGAGGACTAGTGGAAGGAGGGACCGCAGACAGGCTTCGAAGGCCTAACATAATAACATTGGGCTGTAGGCACTTAATAATTGATTCCAGGGGTACATGGGCAGCAGTGGTCTGGTCAGTGGAGGACTAGTGGAAGGAGGGACCACAGACAGGCTTCGAAGGCCTAACATAATAACATTTGGCTGTAGGCACTTTAAAATTGGTTCCATGGGCACACGGGCAGCAGTAGACAGGTCAGTGGAGGCCTAGTGGAAGGAGGGACCGCAGACAGGCTTCGAAGGCCTAACATAGAAAAATTGGGCTGTAGGCACTTTAAAATTGGTTCCAGGGGTACACGGGCAGCAGTAGACAGGTCAGTGGAGGCCTAGTGGAAGGAGGGACCGCAGACAGGCTTCGAAGGCCTAACATAATAAAATTGGGCTGTAGGCACTTTAAAATTGGTTCCAGGGGCACACAGGCAGCAGTGGTCTGGTCAGTGGAGGCCTAGTGTAAGGAGGGACCGCAGACAGGCTTCGAAGGCCTAACATAATAAAATGTGGCTGTAGGCACTTTAAAATTGGTTCCAGGGGCACACGGGCAGCAGTAGACAGGTCAGTGGAGGCCTAGTGGAAGGAGGGACCGCAGACAGGCTTCGAAGGCCTAACATAATAAAATTGGGCTGTAGGCACTTTAAAATTGGTTCCAGGGGCACACGGGCAGCAGTAGACAGGTCAGTGGAGGCCTAGTGGAAGGAGGGACCGCAGACAGGCTTCGAAGGCCTAACATAATAAAATGTGGCTGTAGGCACTTTAAAATTGGTTCCAGGGGCACACGGGCAGCAGTAGACAGGTCAGTGGAGGCCTAGTGGAAGGAGGGACCGCAGACAGGCTTTGAAGGCTTAACATAATAAAATTTGGCTGTAGGCACTTTGAATTCTCTTGCAGGGGTACACAGGCAGCATTGGTGTTGTCAGCGTAGGCCGATTGTAATGAGTGTCTGCCAGTTAGTAGTCCCAAACAATAAATACAAGTTAATGTCTCGCATTACAACAAAACGAAAACACAAAAGGGTGCAATCATTAGGTACAGGGGTGGGCTCCTCTGCGTAGTTTCAGACCTAGTAATTTGGCGCAAAGTATTTACTTGGGTAAATATAGGACACGGCTCCTGGCTATGTTAAGTACCATCATACATGTCAACACAATGGTATTGTCAGTGGCAGGAATTTAAGGATGTCAGCGCATAGACTAAACATTGGTGGAACTGTGAGAGATAATTGTGCAAGTGGTAGAGCAATGTTTGAGCTGGGGGTGGGGGAACTCTCTTGTGGCCGGCGGTACAGGCCCAGGGCCCCTCATGTTACAACAGTGTGTCTGACGTTGGGTGCGCACCACCACCGCCAGAGACACTATATTGTACTATGAGGGACCCAGTGGCAGTGCCGTCGACCAAAAGCGGGCACACCCACCTCTTCAGACAAACAGCACTCTCACGGGTGCTTGCGCCAAGTGGCGATACCACGGCCCCGTGTGGGCAGTTTGGCCATTTAGGGAGGTGTAAACATGTCGTATGCTGGACAATCAGCTGCTGCAAATTACAAGATTGGTAAAGTCATTCAGAGTAGTCCACAGGCAATACCTTTTCCTAGGAAAGCTAGGTGTCGGCCGGGCAAGGTGGGGCAAAAGAATTCGAAATCCAGTTGTGGTTCATTTTAATGAAGGTTAGATCATCAACATTTTGGGTAGCCAGATGAGTCCTTTTTTCGGTTAATATTGAACCTGCAGCACTGAATACTCCTTCTGATAGGACACTAGCTGCCGGGCAAGCAAGCTCCTGCAATGCATATTCTGCCAATTCTGGCCAGGTGTCTAATTTGGATGCCCAGTAATCAAATGGGAATGACAGTTGAGGTAGAACATCGATAAGGGATGAAAAATAGTTAGTAACCATACTGGACAAATGTTGTCTCCTGTCACATTGAATTGATGCAGCAGTACCTGTCCTGTCTGCGGTCATAGCAAAATCACTCCACAACCTGGTCAGAAAACCCCTCTGTCCAACGCCACTTCTGATTTCTGCACCTCTAACACTTCTGGTCTGCTGCCCCCTGCAGCTCGTGTGAGAACGATCACGGGCGCTGTGTGCTGGGAATGCCTGAAGCAAACGGTCAACAAGAGTTGATTGTTTGGTTGCTAATATTAGTTCCAAGTTCTCATGTGGCATAATATTTTGCAATTTGCCTTTATAGCGAGGATCAAGGAGGCAGGCCAACCAGTAATCGTCATCGTTCATCATTTTCGTAATGCGTGTGTCCCTTTTGAGGATACGTAAGGCATAATCCGCCATGTGTGCCAAAGTTCCAGTTGTCAAATCTGCGGTTGTGCTTGGTTGAGGGGCAGTTTCAGGCAAATCTACGTCACTTGTGTCCCTCAAAAAACCAGAACCCGGCCTTGCCACGCCACCAATTTCCAGTGGCCCCGGAGAAGCTTCCTCATTAAAAAAATACTCATCCCCATCATCCTCCTCATTCTCCTCCTCCTGTTCGCCCGCTACCTCATCCTGTACACTGCCCTGACCAGACAATGGCTGACTGTCATCATGGCTTTCCTCTTCCTCGGCTGCAGATGCCTGCTCCTTTATGTGCGTCAAACTTTGCATCAGCAGACGCATTAGGGGGATGCTCATGCTTATTATGGCGTTGTCTGCACTAACCAGCCGTGTGCATTCCTCAAAACACTGAAGGACTTGACACAGGTCTTGTATCTTCGACCACTGCACACCTGACAACTCCATGTCTGCCATCCTACTGCCTGCCCGTGTATGTGTATCCTCCCACAAAAACATAACAGCCCGCCTCTGTTCGCACAGTCTCTGAAGCATGTGCAGTGTGGAGTTCCACCTTGTTGCAACGTCTATGATTAGGCGATGCTGGGGAAGGTTCAAAGACCGCTGATAGGTCTGCATACGGCTGGAGTGTACGGGCGAACGGCGGATATGTGAGCAAAGTCCGCGCACTTTGAGGAGCAGGTCGGATAACCCTGGATAACTTTTCAGGAAGCACTGCACCACCAGGTTTAAGGTGTGAGCCAGGCAAGGAATGTGTTGCAGTTGGGAAAGGGAGATGGCAGCCAAGAAATTCCTTCCGTTATCACTCACTACCTTGCCTGCCTCAAGATCTACTGTGCCCAGCCACGACTTCGTTTCTCTCTGCAAGAACTCGGACAGAACTTCCGCGGTGTGTCTGTTGTCGCCCAAACACTTCATAGCCAATACAGCCTGCTGACGCTTGCCAGTAGCTGGCCCATAATGGGACAACTGGTGTGCAACAGTGGCAGCTGCGGATGGAGTGGTTGGGCGACTGCGGTCTGTGGACGAGCTCTCGCTTCTGCAGAAGGACGAGGAGGAGGGGGTGCGAACACCTACAGCCAACTGTTTCCTAGACCGTGGGCTAGGCAGAACTGTCCCAAAATTGATGTCCCCTGTGGACCCTGCATCCACCACATTCACCCAGTGTGCCGTGATGGACACGTAACGTCCCTGGCCATGCCTACTGGTCCATGCATCTGTTGTCAGGTGCACGTTTGTACTCACAGATTGCCTGAGTGCATGGACGATGCGCTCTTTAACATGCTGGTGGAGGGCTGGGATGGCTTTTCTCGAAAAGAAGTGTCGACTGGTTAGCTCGTAGCGTGGTACAGCGTAGTCCATCAGGGCTTTGAAAGCTTCACTTTCAACTAACCGGTAGGGCATCATCTCTAACGAGATTAGTCTAGCTATGTGGGCGTTCAAACCCTGTGTACGCAGATGCGAGGATAAGTACTTCCTTTTTCTAACCAGAGTCTCATGTAGGGTGAACTGGACTGGAGAGCTGCAGATCGTGGAACTAGCGGGTGTGCCGGTGGACATGGCAGACTGAGAGACGGTTGGAGACGGTATTGTTTCCGCCTGTGCCCTAGATGCAGTGTTTCCTACTACGAAACTGGTGATTCCCTGACCCTGACTGCTTTGGCCTGGCAAAGAAACCTGCACAGATACTGCAGGTGGTGCGGAAAATGGTGGCCTTACAGTGACGGCAGGGATGTAGCGTTGGTGACTAGCTTCATTGGCCGAGGGTGTTACAACCTTAAGGGACGTTTGGTAGTTAGTCCAGGCTTGCAAATGCATGGTGGTTAAATGTCTATGCATGCAACTTGTATTGAGACTTTTCAGATTCTGACCTCTGCTTAAGGTAGTTGAACATTTTTGACAGATGACTTTGTGCGGATCAATTGGATGTTGTTTAAAAAAATGCCAGACTGCACTCTTTCGAGCCTCGGATCCCTTTTCAGGCATTGCAGACTGAGCTTTAACCGGATGGCCACGCTGTCCTCCAACAGTTTTTGGCTTTGCCACGCGTTTTGTCCCATCTACGGGCCCGGCAGATGGAACCTGTTGCGATGTTGATGCCTGCTGCGGCCCCTCCTCCTCCGCTTCAGAACTACTGCCGCCTGCACCCTGTTCCCCCAATGGCTGCCAATCGGGGTCAACAACTGGGTCATCTATAACCTCCTCTTCTAGCTCGTGCGCAACGTCGTCTGTGTCACCGTGTAAGTCGGTGGTAGAGCGTTCGTGACGGGGCAACATAGTCTCATCAGGGTCTGATTCTGGATCAGTACCCTGCGAGGGCAATGTTGTGGTCTGAGTCAAAGGACCAGCATAGTAGTCTGGCTGTGGCTGTGCATCAGTGCACTCCATGTCAGATTCAACTTGTAATGGGCATGGCCTGTTAACTGCTTCACTTTCTAAGCCAGGGACGGTATGTGTAAAGAGCTCCATGGAGTAACCCATTGTGTCGCCTGCTGCATCCTTCTCTGTTGTTGTTTTTGCTGAAGAGGACAAGGAAGCGACTTGTCCCTGACCGTGAACATCCACTAACGACGCGCTGCTTTTACATTTACCAGTTTCAAAAGAGGAGGCAAAAGAGCTAGAGGCTGAGTCTGCAAGGTAAGCCAAAACTTGCTCTTGCTGCTCCGGCTTTAAAAGCGGTTTTCCTACTCCCAGAAAAGGGAGCGTTCGAGGCCTTCTGTAGCCAGACGACGAACCTGGCTCCACAGCTCCAGACTTAGGTGCAATATTTTTTTTCCCACGACCACCTGATGCTCCACTACCACTACCATCATTACCAGCCGACAATGAACGCCCACGGCCACGACCTCTTCCACCAGACTTCCTCATTGTTTTAAAAACGTAACCAAAGTAATGGTATTTGTTGCTGTCAAACAACTTACACGGTGAGCTATAACTTCAGTATGATTTAGATATCCCTTCACAGGTGGGTGAGACCGCAAGGAAAATCAGGCACAATGTTACTCACTCTGTTTTCGGTGGCACCAAATGAGAGAGATGCCACACACGCAGGACTGTCACTCAAGCAGAAATGTCAATATTGATATCCCACTTTTTTTTTTTTTTTTTTCAGGGAGAATTTAGAAACCAAATAAAAAAAATGATTTTTTCAGGGAGAATTTAGAAACCAAATTTAAAAAAAATAGGCTTTCTATGGCTCACTATTTGAGAGAGAGAGATGGCACACCCAGGAGTCAGGAGTGGCACACAAGCAGAAAGGGCAATATTAATCTCCCACTGATTTTTTTTTATTTTTTCAGGGAGACTTTAGAAACAAAATAAAAAAAATGATTTTTTCAGGAAGAATTTAGAAACCAAATTAAAAAAAAATGATTTTTTCAGGGAGAATTTAGAAACCAAATAAAAAAAATAGGCTTTCTATGACCCACTATTTGAGAGAGAGAGATGGCACACCCAGGAGTCAGGAGTGGCACACAAGCAGAAAGGGCAATATTAATCTCCCACTGATTTTTTTTTTATTTTTTCAGGGAAAATTTAGAAACCAAATAAAAAAAAAATAGGCTTTCTATGGCCCACTATTTGAGAGAGAGAGATGGCACACCCAGGAGTCAGGAGTGGCACACAAGCAGAAAGGGCAATATTAATCTCCCACTGATTTTTTTTATTTTTTCAGGGAAAATTTAGAAACCAAAAAAAAAAAATTAATAGGCTTTCTATGGCCCACTATTTGAGAGAGAGATGGCACACTCAGGACTGGCACACAAGCCCAAAGGCCAATATTAATCTCCCACTGTTTTTTTTTTTTCAGGGAGAATTTATAAACCCCACAAAAAAAAAACAGAAAAATAAAAAGGCTTTCTATGGCCCACTATGTGAGAGAGATGGCACACGCAGGGATGGCACTCTAGCAGAAATACCAATCTTAATCTCCCACAACTTATTTTTTTAGGGAGAAAAAAAAAACAAAAACAGGGACTGTCCTACAATTACTATCTCCCTGCAGTAATCTCAGCCAGGTATGGCAGGCAGCAATAAGGAGTGGACTGATGCACAAATTAAATAAAAAGTGTGGACAAACAAACAAGATAGCTGTGCAGAAAGGAAGGAACAACCGGATTTGTGCTTTGAAAAAAGCAGTTGGTTTGCACAGCGGCGTACACACAGCAATGCAGCTATCAGGGAGCCTTCTAGGGCAGCCCAATGAGCTACAGCGCTGAGGAAAAAAAAATGTAGCTTCCACTGGCCCTGCAAACAAAGGTGGTGTTGGACAGTGGAAATCGCTACAGCACAAGCGGTTTGGTGGTTAATGGACCCTGCACAACGCTATCCCTGCTTCTGACGAAGCGACAGCAACCTTTCCCTAGGCTCAGATCAGCAGCAGTAAGATGGCGGTCGGCGGGAACGCCTATTTATAGCCCCTGTGACGCCGCAGACAGCAAGCCAATCACTGCAATGCCCTTCTTTAAGATAGTGGGGACCAGGACCTATGTCATCACGCTGCCCACACTCTGCGTCCACCTTCATTGGCTGAGAAATGGCGCTTTTCGCGTCATTGAAACGCGACTTTGGCGCGAAAGTCGCGTACCGCATGGCCGACCCCACACAGGGGTCGGGTCGGGTTTCATGAAACCCAACTTTGCCAAAAGTCGGCGACTTTTAAAAATGAACGATCCGTTTCGCTCAACCCTAGTGGAGACGGGATTTCATTAAATATCCTCCACTATGCTGTAACATCTGGACGCTGCGTTTTTGACGCTGCGGCTCAACGCAGCATCAAAAACCGCAGCGTTTCCTGAACGTGGAAACATACCCTTAGGGTATGTTTCCACGTTCAGGATTGCATTAGGATTTGATCAGGATTTGACGCAGGTAAAATCTGCACCAAATCTGCACCTGAGGTCACTGGCAGGCCACCTGCGTTTTTGATGCGTTTTTCATGCGTTTTTCATGCGTTTTTTTATGCGGATTTGTCCGTGTTTTTGTAAGCTCAATAAACATATACCAAAAAAAAGGGTGATGTAATTTCTTGTCCAACCTCTTCATTTACATACTCCATTGAAGAATAATGTTTACACACAGACAGATAGATGATAGATAGATAGATGATAGGTATGGGATAGATATGGAATAGATAGATAGATAGATAGATAGATAGATAGATAGATAGATAGATAGATAGATAGATAGATAGATAGATAGATAGATAGATCGGTTCTATCGCATCTATCTATCGTATCTATCATATCTATGTATCTATCTATCGTATCTATTATCCATCTATCAATATATCTATCGATAGATACTGTATATCTATAGATAGCTAGATAGATATATTGATAGATAGATAATAGATAGATAAATAGATAGATGATAGATAGATAATAGATAGATAGGATAGATAGATAGATAATGCCAAGCCCGATGTTTAGTATATCTATGTATCTATAGATATATCTATTTATACAGTAAATATATCTATAGATAGATTTTCCATCTATCTATATAATCATCTAAAGGGTACTTCTGTCTGTTTGTCTGTCTGTCTTTCTATCTGTAACAGAAATCCTGAGTCGCTGATTGGGCGCAGCTGGCAGGCCGCGAGCAATCAGCGACAGGTTTAGTCTGGCCGCGAATTGACCCCTCCCTACTCCCCTCCAGTCAGCGCCAGTGTGTCGCCCCATCCCGGACCAACTTTTCACTATTGATGCTGGCTATGCAGCATCAATAGTAAAGAGATATAATGTTAAAAATAATAATAATAAAAAAAAATCATGCTATTCTGACCTTCCGTTGCCTCCGCAGCTTTCCCGCTCCTCCTGATGCTCTCGGCAGCTTCCGTTCCCAGAGATGCATTGTGAAATTACCCAGATGACTTAGCGGTCTCTGACTAAGACTGCTAAGTCATCTGGGTAATTTTGCAATGCATCTCTGGGAACGGAAGCTGCCGGCCGCATTGCGAGGAGCGGGACAGCTTCGGTGGACGACGGAAGGTGAGTATATAACTATTTTTTATTTTAATTCTTTTTTTCACAGGGATATGGTGCCCACACTGCTGTATACTACATGAGCTATGTTATATACTATGTGGCCGGTGTTATATACTATGTGGGCTGTGTTATACAGTACGTGGCTGCTGTATACTACGTGGCTGCTATATACTACGTGGCTGTGCTATCTACTGTGTGGGCTGTGCTATATACTACGTGGGCTGTGTTATATACTATGTGGGCTGTGCTATATACTACATCGCTGAGGTGTATACTATGTGGCTGTGCTATATACTACGTGGCTGCTATATACTACGTGGCTGTGCTATATACTACGCGGCCGGCTGCGAGCAATCAGCGATATTGGCATGAAATTTAACCCCCACTCACAGCGCGATGTACATGCATACATACATATTTTAGAATACCCTCTGCATTAGAATTGGGCCACCATCTAGTAGATATGTAATAGCAAGGCCGATGTTTATGAATGAACGTTTAATTAAAAAAATGGGAAAAAATGGCATGGGCTCCAGCGCAATTTTCTGTGCCAGAGGGGGAAAGCCAATGGCTGAGGGCCAATATTTCTAGCCTAGGAAGGGGGTAATACCCATGGCCCCTCTCTAGGCTATGAATATCAGCCCGCAGCTGTCTGCGTAGCCTTTACTGGCTATTAAATTAAGGGGACCTCCAAAAAAATGATGTGGAGTCCCCCTATATTTTATAGCCAGATAGGCTACACAGACAGCTGCAGGCTGATATTCATAGCCTAGGGAGGTGCCATACTCATTGCCACCCCCGGCTACAAATACCAGCCCCCAGTCACCCCAGAAATGGTGCATCTGTAAGATACGCCAATTCCGGCACTTAGCCCCCTATCCTCCCACTCCCTTGTAGCGGTGGGATATGTGGTAATAAGGGGTTAATGTCACCTTGCTATTGTAAGGTGACATTAAGCCTGGTTAATAATGCTGAGGCGTCAATAAGACGCCTAACCATTATTAATCCTAGAGTAGTGAAAGGGTTAAAAAATAGACACAGCCAGAAAAAAATATTTTAATATTCTTAATTTTACCATACTTACCATACTCGATCGCTGCATAAAAATTTTAAATAATAAACCAACCGTATACTACCTGTCCGCCGTAGTCCAATTAATAACGAATGTCCCATGACGATCTCCCCTATAGAGCAGTGATATCAGGTGATGTCACTGCTCTATAGGCCCTCCAGTGACACACTGACAGGAGACAATGGCTCCTGCTGTGTATCACTGAGGTTACCTTAGTTCAGGGTCTCACTTTATGGCAAAGGCTGTGTGGGAATTTTCCCACACAGCAGTGCCACAAGTGAGACTAGGGATTTCTCACAGGGGTGTAGGAATACATTTCTGAAGGATACCTTCTGTCATTGTATTCCTGGAGCCCCAGGAGAGTGGTCACATCAGCTGATATGGCTGCTCTCCTCGGGAGATCGTCGTGGGACACTCGTTTTAATTGGATATCTGCGGACTCAGGGAGTATAGTGTTTGTTTATTTAATATTTTTTACGGTGACAATGGCTTCAGGGATCAAGGTGATGTTGAGTATGTACTCTGTTATATGTACTGTATGTCTATATGTATGTAGTGTATATATGTGCTGTATGGTGTATGTTGCATGTTGTATGTTGCATGGTGCATGGTGCATGTCACATGGTGCATGTCGTATGTCGCATGGTGCATGTTATTATTATTATTATTAATTGTTATAGCGCCATTTATTCCATGGCGCTTTACATGTGAGGAGGGGTATACATAATAAAAACAAGTACAATAATCTTAAACAATACAAGTCATAACTGGTACAGGAGGAGAGAGGACCCTGCCCGCGAAGTCTCACAATCTACAAGGGATGGGTGAGAATACAGTAGGCGAGGGTAGAGCTGATCATGCAGCGGTTTGGTCGATCGGTGGTTACTGCAGGTTATTGGCTTGCCGGAAGAGGTAGGTCCTCAGGTTCTTTTTGAAGGTTTCGATGGTAGTTGAGAGTCTGATATGTTGGGGTAGAGGGTTCCAGAGTAGGGGTGATTCGCGAGAGAAATCTTGTATACGATTGTGGGGAAAGGAGATAAGAGGGGAGTAGAGAAGGAGGTCTTGTGAGGATCGGAGGTTGCGTGTAGGTAAGTACCGGGAGACGAGGTCACAGATGTATGGAGGAGACAGGTTGTGGATGGCTTTGTATGTCATGGTTAGGGTTTTGTACTGGAGTCTCTGGGCAATGGGGAGCCAGTGAAGGGATTGACAGAGAGGAGAAGCTGGGGAATAGCGGGGGGACAGGTGGATTAGTCGGGCAGCAGAGTTTAGAATAGATTGGAGGGGTGCAAGAGTGTTCGAGGGGAGGCCACAGAGCAGGAGGTTGCAGTAGTCAAGGCGAGAGATGATGAGGGCATGGACAAGGGTTTTTGCAGATTCTTGGTTGAGGAATGTACGGATTCGTGAAATATTTTTGAGTTGAAGTCGGCAGGAAGTGAAAAGTGCTTGGATATGTGGTTTGAAGGAGAGATCAGCATCAAGGATTACCCCGAGGCAGCGAGCTTGTGGGACTGGGGAGAGTGGGCAGCTAATTACTGTAACAGATAGATTTGTTGAGGGGGTCACGTGAGATGGGGGAAAGATGATGAATTCTGTTTTGTCCATGTTAAGTTTCAGAAATCTAGCAGAGAAGAAGGATGAAATAGTGGACAGACATTGAGGGACAGACATTGTTAGTAGGGAGGTGATATCTGGTTCAGAGATGTAGATCTGTGTGTCATCAGCATAGAGATGATACTGAAAGCCATAAGATTCTATGAGCTGTCCCAGGCCAAAGGTGTAAATGGAGAAGAGCAGGGGTCCTAGGTCTGAACCTTGTGGGACTCCGACAGATAGGGGGCGAGGTGAGGAGGTGGTGTGTGAGTGGGAGACGCTGAATGTCCGGTCTGTTAGGTAAGATGAGATCCAGGATAGGGCCAAATCTGTGATGCCAAGGGATGAGAGGGTCTGTAATAATATGGAATGGTCCACTGTGTCAAAGGCAGCCGACAGGTCCAGAAGGAGGAGGACAGAGTAGTGTTGCTTGCTCTTGGTGGTTAAGAGGTCATTGGTGACCTTAGTTAGGGCAGTTTCAGTGGAGTGGTGTGACCAGAAGCCAGATTGTAAGCAGTCGAAGAGGGAGCAAGAAGAGAGATGGGAAGACAGTTCAAGGTAGACATGTTGTTCCAGTAGCTTGGAGGCATAGGGGAGATAGGGCGATAGCTAGATACAGAGGATGGGTCAAGAGAGGGCTTTTTAAGGATAGGTGTGATGGAGGCATGTTTAAAGCTTGAGTGGAAAACACCAGTTGTTAGTGATAGGTTGAAGAGATGGGTTAGGGTTGGGATGAAGACTGTGGTGAGGTTTGGGATGAAGTGGGATGGGATCGGGTCAAGTGCACAGGTGGTGAGATGTGATCTTGAGAGTAGAGTGGAGAGTCGATCTTCTGTAATGGTGGAGAAGTTTTTGGAGGTGGAGGGCTAGGAAGTCGCAAGGAAGGGCACTGGGGGTTGTTGACCAAAACTGTCTCTGATGTTATCAATCTTCTGCTTGAAAAATGAGGCAAAGTCTTCAGCTGAGATGAGTGGGGAGGGAGGAGGTGCTGGGGGATGGAGGAGAGAATTGAAGGTGTTGAATAACTGTTTAGGGTTGTGAGACAGGGAGGATATGAGAGATGAGAAGTAGGTTTGTTTAGCTGTGGCGAGTGTGGTCTCGACAGTAGTGAGGGACTGTTTGAATGCGATGAAGTGCTCGTTGGGTGGGATCTTTTCCATCTGCACTGAGCAGCCCTGGAAGCTCTCCTCAGTTCTTTGGTCAGGCTGGTGTGCCAGGGCTGTCTGTTGATTTTGCGAGCTTTGGTGTGTGTAAGTGGGCAGCAGATTCCAAAGCTACAGCTATTGTGGTGTTATATAGTGGCAGCATCATCTGCATTGTGTAAGGAACTTACAGTACCTACAAGTAGTATTCAACCCCCTGCAGATTTAGCAGGTTTACATATTTGGAATTAACTTGGTATTGTGACATTTGGACTGTAGATCAGCCTGGAAGTGTGAAATGCACTGCAGCAAAAAAGAATGTTATTTCTTTGTTTATTTTTTTTTTAAATTGTGAAAAGTCTTTTCAGAGGGTCATTTATTATTCAACCCCTCAACCCACCAGAATTCTGTTTGGTTCCCATAAAGTATTAAGAAGTAGTTCAGGCACAAAGAACAATGAGCTTCACATGTTTGGATTAATTATCTCTTTTTCCAGCCTTTTCTGACTATTTAAGACCCTCCCCAAACTTGTGAACAGCACTCATACATGGTCAACATGGGAAAGACAAAGGAGCATTCCAAGGCCATCAGAGACAAGATCGTGGAGGGTCACAAGGCTGGCAAGGGGTACAAAACCCTTTCCAAGGAGTTGGGCCTACCTGTCTCCACTGTTGGGAGCATCATCCGGAAGTGGAAGGCTTATGGAACTACTGTTAGCCTTCCACGGCCTGGAAAGCCTTTGAAAGTTTCCTCCCGTGCCAAGGCCAGGCTTGTCCGAAGAGTCAAGGCTAACCCAAGGACAACAAGGAAGGAGCTCCGGGAAGATCTCATGGCAGTGGGGACATTGGTTTCAGTCAATACCATAAGTAACGTACTCCACCGCAATGGTCTCCGTTCCAGACGAGCCCGTAAGGTACCTTTACTTTCAAAGCGTCATGTCAAGGCTCGTCTACAGTTTGCTCATGATCACTTGGAGGACTCTGAGACTGACTGGTTCAAGGTTCTCTGGTCTGATGAGACCAAGATCGAGATCTTTGGTGCCAACCACACACGTGACGTTTGGAGACTGGATGGCACTGCATACGACCCCAAGAATACCATCCCTACAGTCAAGCATGGTGGTGGCAGCATCATGCTGTGGGGCTGTTTCTCAGCCAAGGGGCCTGGCCATCTGGTCCACATCCATGGGAAGATGGATAGCACGGCCTACCTGGAGATTTTGGCCAAGAACCTCCGCTCCTCCATCAAGGATCTTAAGATGGGTCGTCATTTCATCTTCCAACAAGACAACGACCCAAAGCACACAGCCAAGAAAACCAAGGCCTGGTTCAAGAGGCAAAAAATCAAGGTGTTGCAGTGGCCTAGTCAGTCTCCTGACCTTAACCCAATTGAAAACTTGTGGAAGGAGCTCAAGATTAAAGTCAACATGAGACACCCAAAGAACCTAGATAACTTGGAGAAGATCTGCATGGAGGAGTGGGCCAAGATAACTCCAGAGACCTGTGCCGGCCTGATCAGGTCTTATAAAAGACGATTATTAGCTGTAATTGCAAACAAAGGTTATTCCACAAAATATTAAACCTAGGGGTTGAATAATAATTGACCCACACTTTTATGTTTAAAATTTATTAAAATTTAACTGAGCAACAAAACTTTTTGGTTTGTAAGATTTATGCATCTGTTAATAAATCCTGCTCTTGTTTGAAGTTTGAAGGCTCTAACTTATTTGCATCTTATTAAACCTGCTAAATCTGCAGGGGGTTGAATACTACTTGTAGGCATTGTATATCTGTGAGAGGGAGGAGGGATTCAGAGAATGAATGTAGGTCAAGGTGTTTAAGATTTCTGCGAGGGTGTGAAAGTTTGTGGGGTGGAGATTGTAGTCATGGAGTGGAGAGGGAAGAGAATGTGAGAAGGTTGTGGTCAGAGAGAGGAAGAGGTGAGATAGAGAGGTTAGATAGGGAGCAGAGGCGGGTGAAGATGAGGTCCAGTGTGTGGCCATCTTTGTGGATGGCTGCAGAAGACCATTGAGTGAGTCAATGGGGATGTTGAAGTCGCCCATGATGATAGTAGGGATATCCGCGGAAAGGAAATGAAGTAGCCAGGTGGTGAAGTGGTCAAAGAAGGTGGTGGCTGGCCCTGGGGGGTGGTAGATGACAGCCAGTTGGAGGTTGGAGGGTGTTGTATGGTGCATGTCACATGTTGTATGTTGCATGTTGCATGTCGCATGTTGTATGTTGCATGTCGTATGTCTCATGTTGCATGTCGCATGTTGTATGTCACATGTTGCATGTCACATGTCATAACTCTATGTTATGTATAGAGTACCATATGTACCTATGTTATATGTACTGTATGTCTGTATGTAGTGTATGTATGTGTTGTATGGTGCATGTCGCATGGTGCATGTTGCATGTCGTATGTCGCATGGTGCATGTTGTATGGTGCATGTCGCATGTTGTATGTCACATGTTGCATGTCACATGTTGCATGTCACATGTTGCATGTCGCATGTTGCATGTCGTATGTCACATGTCTCATGTTGCATGTCTCATGTCGTATGTCGCATGTTGTATGTTGCATGTTGTATGTCACATGTCACATGGTGCATGTTGCATGGTGCATGTTGTATGTCGCATGTCACATGGTACATGTTGTATGTCGCATGGTGCATGTCTTATGTTGCATGTCGTATGTTGCATGGTATATGTTGCATGGTGTATGTTGTGTGTTGTATGTTGTGTGTGCACACAGTCTAGACGAGTCCAGCTCTACTACATCTGGATGCCTGACATCCAGATGTAGCAGAGCCTGTAGATGATCGCTGGAGATAACTTCCCAATGATCACCAACACTACAGCGTTCTCACAATCAGCAGATCAGCTATTTGTGAGAACCAATCTAGTGACCAGAGGTAAGTCCCGGTCACGTGCGCGGCAGTTCTCGCGATAAGATAAGTTATCGCGAGAACTGCAGTGGACGAGGGACTTCCAGTGGCGGGACAGGTGAGCCGCCAGACATGAGTAGTAAGCTGCATTTACGCAGTTTCTAAGCATGTGACTAATCATTAGATGCGGTTTTACCGCATCTAATGATAGACTATGGGTAATTTACGGCGTGGCGACGGAGCTTCGCCGTGTTGTAAACAGACATGCTGCATTCTGAAAAGAAGTGCCGCATGTACATTTACGTGGGTCTGCCAACTGTGTGTTTTACTGCATAGTGGAGACGGGATTTCATGAAATCGCCTCCACTATGCTGTAACATCTGGGCGCTGCTTGTTTGATGCTGCGGCTCTACACAGCGTCAAACACGCAGCGTTTCCTGAAGGTGGAAACATACCCAAATACACCAGTGTGAGCGAACCCTAATGAGTTGTGAAAAAGTCTGCACCAAAAACGCATTTTAAAAACACATAAAGAATGCACCTATTTTTCGCTGTGCTTTTCCTGTGAAGAGATGGAGACATGGGGCAGAAATTTCTGCACCAATCACTGGATGTGTGCACATACCCTAAGGTGGCAAGCAGATGAGGGTTCTGATGAACAAAGCATTTAAAAAATAAATCTAATATTATGATAGCTTTAGTATGTTAACATGTATAAAAAGCTTATTAGTAATGGTAGTTGAGATCTATATTCAGGCATTTAACAGTCGGTTAGCTGAATGAAAATCTTTTACTGGATTTTTGCAAATATTTATCTAGAATGGCTAATTCCCCATGGGTAACGAGTAGCTGTAATATAATCATAATTGTATAGCCATAAAGAGGATGCTATTTTTACCAAAAGGGGAAGCAAGGGAGTTATTCGGACCAGAAGCATTATGATATTAATCAAAATATAGACCTTACAGAACAGGATGACCTCATTTGAAGTACACGGATAACACTAGCATAACACCAGTATCATTTCATTTTTTTTCAGTATGGATTGGAAAATTGATACATTTTTCTGCATGAGTTGTCCAATGCTAATTCCATCAATCTTAATGTAAAATAGAAAAAACAGTGTATTTTTTTCTATGGGAAGAATCATACAGAGTAACCCAGCAATCAATCCTTTCCATACTGAAACACCTAGCAGAAGTTCATATTATAAAACACTTCTAGTGTTAATTAAGTCTTATGAACCCTTTATACACAGCTCAAAAAATAAAGGGAACACTAAAATCCCTCATCCTAGATATCACTGAATGAAATATTCCAGTTGTAAATATTCATTACATAGTGGAATGTGTTGAGAACAATAAAATCTAAAAATTATCAATGTAAATCACAACTAATATCCCACGGAGGTCTGGAGTTGGAATGATGCTCAAAATCAAAGTGGAAAATTACAGGCTGATCCAACTTTAGTGGAAATGCCTCAAGACAAGGAAATGATGCTCAGTAGTGTGTGTGGCCTCCACGTGCCTGTATGACCTCCCTACAATGCCTGGGTATGCTCCTGATGTGGATAGTCTCTTGAGGGATCTCCTCCCAGGCCTGGACTAAAACAACTGCCAAATCCTGGACATTCTGTGGAGCAACGTGACATTGGTGGATGGTGTGAGACATGATGTCCAAGATGTATACAGTCGGATTCAGGTCTGGGGAATGGGCGGGCCAGTCCATAGCTTCAATGCCTTCATCTTGCAGGAACTGTTGACACTCTCCAGCCACATGAGGTCTGGCATTGTCCTGCATTAGGAGGAACCCAGGGCCAACTGCACCAGCATATGGTCTCACAAGGGGTCTGAGGATCTCATCTCGGTACCTAATGGCAGTCAGGCTACATCTGGCGAGCACATGGAGGGCTATGTGGCCCTCCAAATAAATGCCACCCCACCATTACTGACCCACTGAAAAAAACCGGTCATGCTGAAGGATGTTGCAGGCAGCAGATCGCTCTCCACGGCGCCTCCAGACTCTCTCACGTCTGTCACATGTGGTCAGTGTGAGCCTGCTTTCATCTGTGAAGAGCACAGGACACCAGTGGTGAATTTGCCAATCCTGGTGTTCTGTGGCAAATGCCAAGTGTCCTGCACGGTGTTGGGCTGTGAGCACAACCCCTATCTGTAGATGTCGGGCACTCAGACCATCGTCATGGAATCGGTTTCTAACCATTTGTGCAGACACATGCACATTTGTGGCCTGCTGGAGGTCAATTTGCAGGGCTCTGGCGCTGCTCCTCCTGTTCCTCCTTGCACAAAGGCTGAGGTAGCGGTCCTGCTGCTGGGTTGTTGCCCTCCTACGGCCCCCTCCACGTCTCATGGTGTACTGGCCTGTATCCTGGTAGTGCCTCCAGCCTCTGAACACTACGCTGACACTCTCAGCAAACCACAGCTTGCATTGATGTGCCATCCTGGATGAGTTGCACTACCTGAGCCACTTGTGTGGATTGTAGAGTCCGTCTCATGCTACCATGAGTGTGAAAGCACAACCAACATTCAAAAGTTATAAAAACATCAGCCAGAAAGCATTGGTACTGAGATGTGGTCTGTTGTCCCCACCTGCAGAATGACTCCTTTATTGAGTGTGCCTTGATAATTACCAATAATTTACATCTGTTGGTTATTCCATTTGCACAACAGCATGTGAAATTGATTGCCAAACAGTGTTGCTTCCTAAGTGGACAGTTTGATTTCATAGACGTTTGATTTACATGGAGTTATATTCTGTTGTTTAAATGTTCCCTTTATTTTTTTGAGCAGTGTATAATGTCCATTGTTGTTTAGCTTGAATATATGATGACTTTTTATAAATGTCAATTTACAGTGGGTATGGAAATTATTCATACCCCTTTAAATTTTTCACTCTTTGTGTCATTGCAGCCATTTGGTAAATTCAAAAAAGTTCATTTTTTCTCATTAATGTACACTCTGCACCCCATCTTGACTGAAAAAAACAGAAATTTTGTAATTTTTGCAAATTTATTAAAAAAGAAAAGCTTTTAACAAAGGTAGCAGGGGAAAATGGACTCCAAAAATTGTTGTTCAATTTTTCTTGATTATGTTGATACCTCATGTGTGGAGGAAGACCACTGTTTGGGCACATGGCAGGACCCGGAAGTGAAGGAGCAAGGTTTGACTTTTTGAACACAAAATCAAAATTGCCTGGAATCGAGAGCGGACGCCGTGTCACTTTTGGTGGGCCCCTGATGTGTCTAAACAGTGGAAACCCCCACAAGTGATATTATTTTGGAAACTAGACCCCTCAAGGAACTTATCTAGTTGTGTGATGTGCATCTTGAATCACCAGGTGCTCTACAGAAGTCTATAACAGAGCTAAGAAAATTTTAAAAAATAACATTTTCCCGCAAATTTTTACTTTTAGCTACACATTTTTTTTTCTCATGGGTAACAGGAAAAAATGGACCCAAAAATTTGTTGCGCAATTTCTCCTGAGTGTGCCAATACCCCATGTTTGGGTGAAAACTACTTTTGACGCACAGTGCAAAGCTCAAAAGGGAAGAAGCGCCATATTACAGTGCAGATTTTAATATTATGATTTGAGGGTGCCCTGACCAACTGGGAGAGCCCCTGAAGTGCCAGAACAGCAGAACTCCTTGTATGTGACCCCATTATACAAAATACACCTCTTGTTGAATTAATCTATGGGTGCAGTGATCATTTTGACACTTCTGGTGAGTCACAGAGTTTTATACCAGTGAATAAAAAAATATTACATTTTTACCACAAATTGTTGTTTTAGCCCTAGATTTAACATTTTCACACAATAAATGGGTAAAATTGGCACCAGAATTTGTTCCACAATTTCTGATGAAAATAGAAATACCCTATATGTGGCTGTACAGTACTGCTTAGCAATATGGAGAGTCTTGGTAGGCATGGAGTGCTATTTGCCTCCTGCAGTGCAGATTTTCCTTGAATAGTTTGTGGACTCCATATTCAGAGCCCCTAAGTGCTAGAGGGCAGAATCCCCCCCAATTAACCACACCTGCCAAATGTGCACGCTAAAGGTGGTTTATGCATCGCTGAAATGTTTGGGGGTAGGGCAAGGAGTAATTTTGCTTTTACAGAGCCTTTCTGCTTCCAGTAATGTGGAAGCCCCCTATATGATGACAGACCTGAGAGGGGACTTGCTTTTTTTTTGTGGATGAGTTGAAGAACATTTCTCATAATTGGGAACATTTCTCATAATATGTGGGATCACATTTATCCGGCTCTCTATGCTGAGCACTTACTTAGGGATGTCCTTCTAAATCTCTGACTGACATGACAGATGAAACCCCCAAGGGATCCAATCACTGTAATGAGGTAGCAGAGTTAATCTGGACTCCGTCTGGTATCTGTTCAGCGTTGTCCTTCCTTTCAGAGGTGCACAAAACTATGATGGACCACGTTTTTATGCACACCTAAAAAGAAGGATACTGCTGGATCATAGGTCCTATGGCGTTCACAGTGCCTCCATCTGCCTCTTCATAGGGAATCTTCCATCGGCGGTTCTGTCTGAATCACATATTTCAGAGATTTACACGGAAACCCTGGTGTAAGCGCTCAGTGTAGAGCACAGGATAAATGTGCGCCGAGCCTCACTGCGATCTATGGGAGGCAGAATGAACAACTGGTGTTATTTATTTTTTACGCCGTTTCTCGTGCATTATAAGTGAATAGATGACTTTATTTTTCGGGTCGGCGCGATTACAGGGATACCAGATTTATATCGTTTTTTTTATGTTTGGCTGCTTTTACACACTAAACGACGCATTTTTTTGCAAGAAGAAGTTTTTGCACCGCCATATTTTGAGAGCTATAATTTTTCCGAATTTCGTCCCACAGAGTCAAGTGGGGGCTAGTGTTTTGCGGGACAAGTTGACTTTTGTATTGGTATCATTTTTAGGCACATGCCATTTTTTGATCACTTTCTATTCCAATTTTTGGGAGGCAGAATGAACAAAAACCAGCAATTCAGAAATTGTTTTGTTTTTTTCCCTCCTGTGTGAGGTAAAATTGATATGGTTGCTTTATTTTTCGGGTCCGTACAATTACAGTGATGCCACATTTATATAGTTTTTTGTGATTTGACGCTTTTACGCAATAAAAACGTTTATAGATAAAATAATTATTTTTGCATTGATTTGTTCTGAGAGCTATGGAGTTTTCAGTGATACTATTTTTATTTACATTCGTCTTTTTTATGGCGTTTTATTGCAATTTTTCCAAGTGGTATTAATATAAGGCATAATTTGCTACTTTTTTTGGTGGTTTTTTTTGTGGAGTTCTCTGAAGGGATTAACTAGCATGAGAGTTTTATAGATCGGATTGTTCGGGACGCTGCGATACCAAACATGTACTTTTTTTTTTACTTAATTTTTTTTTTACATAAAAATGTGTATTTATTAGTGGATGTATTATTGTTATTATTATTAATATTTTGTAGTGGTTTTTATTACATATCTTTTTTATTTTTTTTTTCCTTTTTTATCTAGTCCCTTTTTTTCTTTAGTTGCAGGTATAATGCATTGCACTAGCATTGCACTGCACTATGCCTACTGTATACTGAAAGCTTCTGACACCATGCTGTGAGCATGATCTTAGAAACTTTCTGTAACTTGGTGACCCGGGGGTCATCATGATGACCCCGGGTTACCATGGCAACGATCAGGCTCCTGTGAATACATTGTGGGGACACCCCTCTGAAGGCAGAGGGAGCTTCTTTCCATCTGCCTCCTTCCTGAATGCTGCGATCGCACTCGATTGCATGATTGAGGTGGTGAACAGCCAGGGTCAGCCGATGCTGACTGCTCCTGGCTGTTAGTGCAAACGCTCGGCCACTGACAGAGCTGAGCTGCTACACTGATCTGGCAGGAAGTGCTAATATTTGAGCATCTCCTGCACAATCGTGCTATCTATGATCAGTCATTCAGATTGACTGACTGATCACAGTGATCTGGGTGCAAGGATCGACAGCATGGGCCTCAGCACTTCTTCCCGTGCCTCTCAGCTGTCATAGACAGCCTTTGGCCACCAAACACGTAGTTACAGTTTAAATTCATGATCATAGCCCGTCCTGTTGCAAGAATCAACACCCTGCCATGACAGGCTATCCCCGGGTTAATATGCTATCCTACCACTTGAGAAAAACACATTGGCAAAATGTGATGTTCATACCCTTTCAATATTTTCAAGTGGGGACGGGTCACACAAAAAAAAAATAGATGTTGTCAAAGTCATACAGTGAAGCTGACAACTCTAAAAAAGAATAAAACATACTGTCAATGTCTGGCTATGTGGCTTGTATGTTCTATGTGATTTAACATGTTTCCATTAGCTGAAAAGAACATGAGAAATGCTTTCTTTGTGTCTTAATATTTGTAGATCACACAGTTAAATAAGTAAGAAGGATATATGATTTTACCTTTCGGATGGATAAACGGCCATTCCCTTTGTCTTATATTTTCTGATTCTCAATTATTTCTTTTTATACATGAGGTAAGATATTATTGTGCAGGGAAGAAGATTTAAAACCGCTTGATCTATTTGAAGCAGTGTCCCTAGATGATTTACTGTGAGTGATGATTTCTAAACTTATAGAAGACTTTTCTCAGTTTAAGAACTTAAACTGGCCACATGATGGAATAGCGGCTGCAGAAGTGAATTAAACATTTTTTATTTTCTTTATTTCTTATCTCAATTGTAGAAATGTTAGCTCATAAAGTTTAGATTTTTATTTTCCCGCTCAATCAATGGGACATTAGCAGAGCTTCTTTTCATGGGGTGGTTACTTTTCCCCCTGCATGAAACCTCCTGCTTATGATTGGTCAACATCAGGCAGGGAAAAAAATTATCCTGAAAAAAAAGAAAAAACCTGCTGAATGAGAAGGTCAGAACTAGCTTTTTTCACCCTTTTATCAGAGAAAGATATGTGACGACAAATAGTTCTGCTCTCACTGATCTCTATAACAGCTTTTCCTGTATTTACAAGGAGGGGAGGTCATTACAAACACATCTGAATCTACATGTCTCATCCATCAGTTCTGTTTGACTTCCTGTTCTGTCACACAGAAAATGCCATTAGATGAGATCTACAGATTCAGATTTTTTTGTAATGACACACAGCTTTGTGCTGTTCCCTTCCCCTGCATGTAATCAAAGCAGTTTCCGGCATTGAGATCAGTGAGGAGAGTTGGGTTATCTGTTATTACATGTCTCACACACAGAATGCCAGTCTGATCTTCCTCCGAAGCTCAGAGGAAGGGTAACTCCCACGCAAAATGTCTGTAAGCCAAATTTTATCTCCACAATCTCTGTAATGAAAGTTCCAAGTATCACTACACACATACACTCATACACCATACACCCACACGTCTGTTTCTGCATTTCTTGGAACATAGACATCCACTATTTACAGTGATACAGTACCGTATGATTTAACTAATTTAACACAAAAAGAAGTACACCAACGTCTGAGTAATTTAAACATTATTATTATAATTACTATTATTATTATTAATAATTATGATAATTATTTATATAGCACCACGGATTCTGAGTTGTCCACCAGGGCAGTGGGGTACTCGGTACCGGGTCTGGTCACACTTAAAGGGGATGTCACGGTGGCTGCGACCCGGTCTGTGGCCCTGGTCGCTCAATGGGGAACGGTCTTTAAAGGGAATTGTGATGAAGTCTGTCGTGATGCCACCTGTGGTTCTCGGTCAGTAGGGACCGAAGCCACTTTAAGGGGTCCTCTGGGGTGATGATATGGCGGCTAGATGGTGTTGCTTCCCACAGGTGAAGCGGGGTCCCCAGGGCTCCCAAGGTGTGTGGCAAAGATGGTGTATCCTGACAAATAAGTGGAGGACAAAAGTTATAAAGTCTTTACCTGGTTTACTGTCGTTAGCAGGCCACAGTCCATGGTACCAGGCACAGGTGGTGCTGTGGTTTGGCCGGCTTGGAGGCAAAGATGATCCCTCTCCCAGGTGAGGTCCGTAAGCCTTTCCTACTTGCGCTAAGATGGTGAGGTCTCTGCTGCTTCTAGCTTACAGGCAAGGTATCCTCTCTCCCTGTCCTGGGACAGTTACCTGCATGGTAGGCAGTTTGAGCCTTTTTATAGGGTCTCTACCATGACCCAGGCTCTTAAAGTACTGCTGTACCTCAGGCGTGGTGCGGGCAGTTAACGTTTAGTCTTGTGCGTTCTGGTTCTGCTCATGTCTTAGAGTCCCACAAAAGCCTCGGGCTCCCGGTAACCGGTTTCTGCGCTCTGGCTCTGAGGGTGCCTGGTCACATTTCCCCTCTGAGGTCTGTTCCACTCCTGTGCTCCTTTCCTCAATTCTCCACTGTATGCAACAACCTTTCAGGTTCTCCTCTTCCCAGGAGCCGCAGCACAGTCCTGGATGCACGGCTCCGCTCTCAGCTCTCTCTGACTTCCTTCTCCTAGGTCTCCCTGCACCAAATGTCCTTGTCCACTGTCTGTGAACAACTGGCTTGCTTGGTCTCCCTGGACCAACTGGCTTCCTCCGCGCTCTCCCTCCAACTGGCTAACTCCTCCTCCAGACCAGGATACTTAAAGCTGAGGGAAGCTCCCCTGAATCCGGGTCCTGAGCTCCCCCTCCTGGCCTGGATTCAGAATGTGTTGCATGTGTGTGCTTACCTGGTAAAGAGAATCCTCTTTGCCTCCACTCATGATATCTCCCTCCCTGAAAGGAAGGCAACATCACTGTAACAACCGGTTACCTGGGGTGTCACAATTCCATGGTGCTGTACATGAGAAGGGATTGCATCAAAATACAAATATCACTTACAGTAGAGAAACTAACAATGGTAGATTGGTACAGAGGGAAGAGGATCCTGCCCTTGTGGGCTTACATTTTACAGGATGATGGGGAAATAGACAGTAGCTTTTGGGTTGCAGCAGCTACGATGGTGGTGAGGTGGCTGCATGATCATTGCAGGTTGTATGCTTTCTTGAAGAGATGAGTTTTCAGGTTCTGTCTGAAGGATCCAAATGTAGTTGATAGTCGGATGTGTTGGGGCACAGAATTCCAGATGATTTGGGATATTCTGGAGAAGTCTTGGAGACAAGTGGGTGAGGAGCGAATAAGTGTGGAGGAGAGAAGGAGGTCTTGGGAGGACCGGAGATTACGTGAGGGAAGATATCGGGAGATTAGTTCGGAGATATATGGAGGAGAAGGGTTATGGATGGCTTTGTAGGTCAGTATTAGTAATTTGAACTGGATATGCGGGGAAATTGGGAGCCAGTGAAGGGATTTGCAAAGGGGGGGAGCAGGAGTGTTGTGAGGAGAAAGATTAATTAGTCGGGTAGCAGAGTTAAGAATTGACTAATCCCTGGCCCAGATGGCATTCATCCACTATTACTGAGGGAATTGAGCTCAATAATTGTCAGACCACCGTATCTCATATTCTTAGATGCTCTTGTAAGAGGGGTGGTGCCACAGGATTGGAGGATGGCTGATGTGGTACCGATGTTTATGAAATGTAAGAACATGGATCCAGGCAACTACCGTCCAGTAAACCTGACATCAGTACTGTGCAACATTTTTGAGGGCATTATAAGTGATGACCTGCAGAAATATATTGGACATAATAATATAACAACTGGCAACCAGCATGGATTTATGAAGAATAAGTCATGTCTAACTAAAATGTTGGGTTTCTATGAGGCTGTAAGTGCAAATGTGGATGCTGGTAATACGGCTAGGAACGATTCTTTTTAACCTCTTCATTGAGAGGAAAGTGTCAATCTTTGCTGAAGAAACCAAACTATGTAGAATATTAAAATTTGACCTTGACTTTGCAATATTGCAAAACGATCTGGATAAGATGACTGAAAGGGAAAACACTTAGCAACTGAGGTTTAATTTAGATAAATGTAAAGTAATGCATCTAGGATGGAGTAATCCTATTGCTGCTGTAAGGAGAAGACCCAGATACGGCGTACCTACTCCGTGACGGATCCAGAACTGTCGGGGCCGTCACCCAGGTTGCATGGGGGAAAACATAAGGCCCGGACCGACTTTTGCATCCGGGTGTATGGGGCGTGACTAAGTTAAAAGAGCTGCAGCGGGCGGGAAAGCTGTCAGTCAGAGCGGGAACACACAGCGTGCAGGAGGATAGTGTCATGGCTCTTACTATTGGACCTTCAGGCAAGGCAGACCACAGTCAGAGGGGTCTACGAGCTGTGCTACTGCTAGTCCAGTTAAAATTTTCACTCACAGATCATGGGCTACAATACCCCTACATTTGCAAATTTCATCCACAGAGCATGTTTCCACATTTATCTCACAGAAGCTGATAACAAATTTCACCCACAGAGCTTGTTCCATATTTATCCCACAGAAGCTAATAATTTATCTTGTAGATGATGTTTCCACAGTTTTTCCAAAGAAGCTGATATCAAATTTCACCCACAGAGTATGTTTCTCCATTTATCCCACAGAAGCTAATAACAAATTTCACCCACAGAGAAAGCTGAAGATAAATTTCATACCCAGACAATGTGGTGTGATGAGAGAAAGCAGACCCAAAAATGCAGACAAGCTGAAGGCTGCTATCAAAGCAACCTGGGCTTCCATAACACCTCAGCAGTGCCACAGGCTGATTGCTTCCATGCCACACTGGATTGATGCAGTAATTGATGCAAAAGGAGCTCCGACCAAGTATTAAGTGCATTTACTGAACATACAGTTCAGTAGGCCAACATTTCAGATTTTAAAATCATTTTTCAATCTGGTGTTATAATGTATTCCAATTTACTGAGGTAATGACTTTTGGGTTTTCATTGGCTGTAAGCCATAATCATCAACATTAACAGAAATAAACACTTGAAATAGATCACTCTGTTTGTAATGACTCTAAATAATATGAGTTTCACTTTTTGTATTGAAGAACTAAAATAAGTTAACTTTTTGATTATATTCTAATTTTATGAGAAGCACTTGTATATGAGTGAGAAAGAGGGAGAATATGTTCCCAAAATAAACTAACATGGCGGTGTAGGTGGAATATGCAGCGGAGGAGTAGGTAGCCAACACAATGTATTGAATTTTTTGAGGAGGCACACAATTGAAACAAATGGCAAATAGAGTTGAAGACTGTATGGCCGTGCCTGTCACAGTTGTCTAGTTATCCGAAGGTATGGCCAAGTTCTGTGGAAGCCACGCCTGGTTCATTTTAAGGAATTTTAGCTTCCCCACGTTGGATGTAGACAGGCTGATGCACCTGTCAGTGATGACACCCCCTGCTGTGCTAAGTACATGTTCCAATAGTACACTTCCCACATGCCAGGCCTGCACCTCCAAGCCTTAAAGGCCAAACTCAGCCCATGTGTCCAATTTGGAGACGCAGATATTAATGCGGCAGACCCATCTGTTACTATGTTTAGACTTGTACTCTTCCACCATGTTGTCATAATGCTGCCTTCTGCTAATACAGACAATATCAGGTGGTGGTGCTGGACGTTTTGACATGCTCATAAAGTTTTTTCACATTTTGGCCACACTAACCCTAGCTTTTGAGATGCTGGCAGAGTAATAGCTGCGTTGGTGTCTTTCTCCTCCACCTCTGTCATGTTGTTCCACTGAGCCCCTGCTGTAAGGTGGGAAAGCTATTAGAAGTTTTTCTAACAGCATGTGCTTGCATGTAGGCATTTTGTGATCCCTCTCCAATGACAAAAATAATAATAGTAAATTGTCTTTGTAGTGAGTATCCAGCATGGTGGCCACCCAGTAATCTGCACTGGTAACAATATGGGCAACTTGACAGTCATTGTGCAGGCACTGCAACATGTATTCACTCATCTATGTCAGGCTACCCAGAGACAACAACAGCTGTCCTTGGTAGGAGGTATATTGTCTGGGTACTCTGTATCCACCCAGCCACACTGCAGTGATGCCTGTGAGCTGGTCTGAGTGCCACCCAGCTGTTAACATGGTTGTTCTTTCTACCCAACCTACTCTTCCTCATCATCACCCTCCCAAACTGTTCCCTTGCCTATACAGTTAGGTACCTAGCCGATGATGGGACAGGACCCCACCCTCCGAGCCATGTGTGAATGACAGGACTGATAATGGTGTGAATTGGCTCTGCTCCTCCTCATTCTCCATTTCCTCTTGTGTCACCACATCATCCATCATGGCCTGAATTATATTTTCCAGCAGGCATATAAGTGGTATAGTAACGGTGAAGATGGCATGTCAACTAGATGGCTGATGACAATTATTTATTTCACAAACTAGTAAAAAACAGACACCAGTCCAAAAAAATATTTTGGGCCCTAGAAATGGCAAGTAACCAGCTGATGCCAATTACTAATTTCATAGACTACTAAAAAACACAACACACCAGTCAAGAAAAATTATTTTTGGGGGCCTAGAAGTGGCAACAAGATGGCTGATGCCAATTATTTATTTCACAGGCTAGTAAAAGGCAACCACCAGTCCAGAAAAAAATATTTTTGGGGCCTAGAAACAGCAACAAGATGGCTAATGCCGATTATATATTTCACAAACTAGTAAAAAGCAATCACCAATCCCAAAAAATATTTTTTGGGCCTAGAAATGAGAATTAGATGGCTGATGCAATATATTTCTTTGCAAACTACTAGAAAACACACAGCGGTCCCAAAAAATTCTTTATTTGGACTACCATAGGCAATGAGATGCCTAATGCAAATAATTTATTTCTTAGACTACTAGAGAACACACATTGCTTAAAGGACAGTACTCCCACAGGTGAGGGGTGCAGAGTACACAGCGGTTTAAAGGACAGGACTCCCACAGGCTGGGGGGAGTGAAGAGTATACACAGTGGCTTAAGGAACAGTATTCCCACAAGTGGAGGGGTTCAGAGTAGACAGCGGTTTAAAGAACAGGGCTTCCAGATGCAGGGTGGTTCAGAATACACACAGTTTTTAGCACAGTATTTTCACAGACTGATTTGTAGAGAATACACAACACGGCTTTTACAACAGTACAAGTACATTACTAGCATATATATGAGTTGCAGAGTGCACACTGATTTTTTTTGCACAGTGCACAATCAGAATCTGTCCCTCACTCCAGCTGCATCCTATCGCTACATTAATGAGAGCATAATGGTGGCGGCACTCATGATCCAGCCTTAATGCAGGCCGGGTCACGTGCTGTACTGGCCAATACTTGGATGGCTGTGATAGTTCTGGAAGTGCCCACAGTCTAAAGGTTTGCTGATTGTCTGCGTTGCTCGCAAACTTTATCAAACTGACGAACATGAAACAGAGAACCATACAGTAAAAAGTCCATGTTCGGTAATGGACACTTTATTCCAGTTCGGGTTCACTCTTCGCTACTTCTGAACAATAGCTGTATTTTTACTTTTTCCCTAATTAAGCCATTTGCACAGCAATAGCACGTAAATTACACTAATTACATGTTTACTTACATTTTTTATGTTTTTATTAGCTCTCATTTTAGTAAGATATTAGTTAAGGTACTATTTTGTACCACATTGCACTATGATCTATTTTTTAATTCCCGAGCATGTGCAATTATATATCCTGTTATGACCTGGTGGTTAGGAGCACCCGGCACGACCTGATAGTTAAACTGACACAAGACAAGCTCTGGGATGTGGGAGCTCTGCTGACCGCAACCCCTAATCCTATCACACACACTAGAAATAGCCGTGGAGCGTTCCTGACTCTCCCTAGACGCCTCTTCACAGTCTAAGAGCTAGCTAGCCCTAGAGATAGAAAATAAAGCCTACCTTGCCTCAGAGAAATTCCCCAAAGGTAAATGAAGCCCCCCACATATATTGACTGTGAGTTAAGATGAAGTCACAAACATAGAAATGAAACAGATTTCAGCAAAGGGAGGCAAGACTTACTAAACAGACAGAGGATAGGAAAGGTATCTTTGCGGTCAGCATCAGCACAAAAAACTACAAAAGACCACACAGAGTGTGCAAAAAGACCTCCGCAGCGACTAACGGTGTGAAGATGCCACTCTGCATCCCAGAGCTTCCAGCTAGCAAGATAAAATCATGATATCCAGCTGGACAAGGAAACAATGAACAAATAATAACTAGCAGGAACTTAGCTTCTGCTGGAATAGACAGGTCACCATAAAGATCCAAGAGCGAACTGAACCAATGCAGGAACATTGACAGCTGGCATGGAGTAACGATCTGAGTGGAGTTAAATAGAGCAGCCAACCACAGGATAAACCACGTCACCTGTGCAGAAGCAGCACCTCCACTCACAGCCACCAGAGGGAGTCCATAGACAGAACTCGCCGAAGTACCATTCACGACCACAGGAGGGAGCTCGACAACAGAATTCACAACAATATCCCTAAAGTACTGCTCTTGCTCTCTTGCACAAAAATAGTGAATCTGGCAAATACAATTTATTGGGGCCAATATACCCAAACTATTTTTGTCACAGATAAGAAAATGTACTTATTTAAAGGATTTTTTGTGGCTTCAACTAAATGTATGCAGTCTCTCTATGTGACTAAAAATTGCTCAAACATGACAGTGTGAAATGTGCACACCGGCAGGATTCCGAACTATTATTTGCTCAAGCAGTTGTCACATAACAATTTTCATGCTTATGTGTTATGAACTGGTGATTCAGAACCACAATGGACCTAGTGATTAAGAGCACACAAGTGACCTGATAGTTACTAACATAGGACGAGCTCTGAGACGTGGGAACTCTGCTGACCGCAATCCCTAATCCTATCATACCACACTAGAGGTAGCCGTGGAGTGCTCCTGACCAGACCTAGGCACCTCGGGCACAGCCTGAGAAACTAGCTAGCCCTGAAGATAGAAAGATAAGCCTACCTTGCCTCAGAGAAATTCCCCAAAGGAAAAGGCAGCCCCCCACATATAATGACTGTGAGTAAAGATGAAAATACAAACACAGAGATGAAATAGATTTTAGCAAAGTGAGGCCCGACTTACTGAATAGACCGAGGATAGGAAAGACAGCTTTGCGGTCAACACAAAAACCTACAAACAACCACGCAGAGGGCGCAAAAAGACCCTCCGCACTGACTAACGGTACAGAGGTGCTCCCTCTGCGTCTCAGAGCTTCCAGCAAGCAAGAAAAACCAATATAGCAAGCTGGACAGAAAATATAGCAAACAAAAGTAACACAAGCAAAACTTAGCTTATGCAGGGCAGACAGGCCACAAGAACGATCCAGGAGAAAGCAAGACCAATACTGGAACATTGACTGGAGGCCAGGAACAAAGAACTAGGTGGAGTTAAATAGAGCAGCACCTAACGACTTAACCTCGGAAGGAAACTCAGAAGCCGCAGCCCCACTCACATCCACCAGAGGAAGCTCATAGACAGAACCAGCCGAAGTACCACTCATGACCACAGGAGGGAGCTTGACCACAGAATTCACAACAGTACCCCCCCCTTGAAGAGGGGTCACCGAACCCTCACCAGAGCCCCCAGTCCGACCAGGATGAGCCAAATGAAAGGCATGAACCAGATCGGCAGCATGAACATCAGAGACAAAGACCCAGGAATTATCTTCCTGACCATAACCCTTCCACTTAACCAGGTACTGGAGTTTCCGTCTCGAAATACGAGAATCCAAAATCTTCTCTACTATATACTCCAACTCCCCCTCAACCAAAACCGGGGCAGGAGGATCAACGGATGGAACCACAGGTGCCACGTATCTCCGCAACAATGACCTATGGAATACGTTATGGATGGAAAAAGAAGCTGGAAGGGTCAAACGAAAAGACACAGGATTAAGAACCTCAGAAATCCTATACGGACCAATGAAACGAGGCTTAAACTTAGGAGAGGAAACTTTCATAGGCATATAACGAGATGACAACCAAACCAAATCCCCAACACAAAGTCGGGGACCCACACAGCGCCTGCGGTTAGCGAAACGTTGAGCCTTCTCCTGGGACAACGTCAAATTGTCCACTACATGAGTCCAAATCTGCTGCAACCTATCCACCACAGTATCCACACCAGGACAGTCTGAAGACTCAACCTGCCATGAAGAGAAACGAGGATGGAAACCAGAATTGCAGAAAAACGGCGAAACCAAAGTAGCCGAGCTGGCCCGATTATTAAGGGCGAACTCAGCCAAAGGCAAAAAGGACACCCAATCATCCTGATCAGCAGAAACAAAACATCTCAGATATGTTTCCAAGGTCTGATTGGTTCGTTCAGTCTGGCCATTTGTCTGAGGATGGAAAGCCGAGGAAAAAGACAAATCAATGCCCATCCTAGCACAAAAGGCTCGCCAAAACCTCGAAACAAACTGGGAACCTCTGTCAGAAACGATGTTCTCCGGAATGCCATGTAAACGAACCACATGCTGGAAGAACAATGGCACCAAATCAGAGGAGGAAAGCAATTTATACAAGGGTACCAAATGGACCATCTTAGAGAAGCGATCACAAACCACCCAAATGACCGACATTTTTTGAGAGACGGGGAGATCCGAAATAAAATCCATAGAGATATGTGTCCAGGGCCTCTTCGGGACTGGCAAGGGCAAAAGCAACCCACTGGCACAAGAACAGCAGGGCTTAGCCCGAGCACAAATCCCACAGGACTGCACAAACGAACGCACATCCCGCGACAGAGACGGCCACCAAAAGGATCTAGCCACCAAATCTCTGGTACCAAAGATTCCAGGGTGACCAGCCAACACCGAACAATGAACCTCAGAGATAACTCTACTCGTCCATTTATCAGACACAAACAGTTTCTCCGCTGGGCAACGGTCAGTTCTATTAGCCTGAAATTTTTGCAGCACCCGCCACAAATCAGGGGAGATGGCAGACAAAATCACCCCCTCTTTGAGAATACCCGCCGGCTCAGGCAAACCCGGAGAGTCGGGCACAAAACTCCTAGACAGGGCATCCGCCTTCACATTTTTAGAGCCCGGAAGGTACGAAACCACAAAGTCAAAATGGGAGAAAAACAGCGACCAACGAGCCTGTCTAGGATTCAACCGTTTGGCAGACTCGAGATAAGTCAGGTTCTTGTGATCAGTCAAGACCACCACGCGATGCTTAGCTCCTTCAAGCCAATGACGCCACTCCTCGAATGCCCACTTCATGGCCAGCAACTCTCGATTGCCAACATCATAATTACGCTCAGCAGGCGAAAACTTCCTGGAAAAGAAGGCACACGGTTTCATCACTGAGCCATCGGAACTTCTTTGCGAGAAAACAGCCCCTGCTCCAATTTCAGAAGCATCCACCTCGACCTGGAACGGGAGCAAAACATCTGGCTGGAACAATACAGGGGCAGAAGAAAAACGACGCTTCAACTCCTGAAAAGCTTCCACAGCAGCAGAAGACCAATTGACCACATCAGCACCCTTCTTGGTTAAATCAGTCAACGGTTTAGCAATACTAGAAAAATTATTGATGAAGCGACGATAAAAATTAGCAAAGCCCAGGAACTTTTGCAGACTCTTCAGAGATGTCGGCTGAGTCCAATCATAAATGGCCTGAACTTTAACAGGGTCCATCTCGATAGTAGAAGGGGAAAAAATGAAACCCAAAAATGAAATCTTCTGAACACCAAAGAGACACTTTGACCCCTTCACAAGCAAAGAATTCGCACGCAGGACCTGGAACACCATTCTAACCTGCTTCACGTGCCACTCCCAATCATCCGAGAAGACCAAAATATCATCCAAGTATACAATCAGGAATTTATCCAGGTACTCTCGGAAGATGTCATGCATAAAGGACTGAAACACTGATGGAGCATTGGAAAGCCCCAATGGCATAACCAGGTACTCAAAATGGCCCTCGGGCGTATTAAATGCTGTTTTCCATTCATCGCCCTGTTTTATACGCACAAGATTATACGCACCACGAAGATCTATCTTGGTGAACCAACTAGCCCCCTTAATCCGAGCAAACAAATCAGACAGCAGCGGCAAGGGGTACTGAAATTTGACTGTGATTTTATTTAGAAGGCGGTAATCAATACAAGGTCTCAATGAACCATCCTTCTTGGCCACAAAAAAGAACCCTGCCCCCAATGGCGACGACGACGGGCGAATATGACCCTTCTCCAAGGATTCCTTAACGTAACTCCGCATAGCGGCGTGATCAGGTACAGACAAATTAAACAGTACCTTTAGGAAACTTACTACCAGAAATCAAATCGATAGCACAATCACAATCCCTATGCGGAGGTAGGGCATTGGACTTGGGCTCATCAAATACATCCCGGTAATCTGACAAGAACTCTGGGACCTCAGAAGGGGTGGATGATGAAATAGACAGAAATGGAACATCACCATGTATCCCCTGACAACCCCAGCTGGACACAGACATTGATTTCCAATCCAATACTGGGTTATGGACTTGTAGCCATGGCAACCCCAAAACGACCACATCATGCAGATTCTGCAACACCAAAAAGCGAATATCCTCCTGATGTGCAGGAGCCATGCACATGGTCAATTGAGTCCAGTACTGAGGCTTATTCTTGACCAAAGGCGTAGCATCAATTCCTCTCAATGGAATAGGATACTGCAAGGGCTCCAAGAAAAAACCACAGCGCCAGGCAAACTCCAAGTCCATCAAATTCAGGGCAGCGCCTGAATCCACAAATGCCATAACAGAATAGGACGACAAAGAGCAAATCAGAGTAACGGACAAAATAAATTTAGACTGTACCGTACCAATGGTAATCAGTTTTTATGAAGAGGTAAGCTATAGGCTGGACCACGGTGAGTCATTGGACGTGGTATATCTCGATTTTTCCAAAGCGTTTGATACCGTGCCGCACAAGAGGTTGGTACACAAAATGAGAATGCTTGGTCTGGGGGAAAATGTGTGTAAATGGGTTAGTAACTGGCTTAGTGATAGAAAGCAGAGGGTGGTTATAAATGGTATAGTCTCTAACTGGGTCGCTGTCACCAGTGGGGTACCGCAGGGGTCGATATTGGGACCTGTTCTCTTCAACATATTCATTAATGATCTGGTAGAAGGTTTACACAGTAAAATATCGATATTTGCAGATGATACAAAACTATGTAAAGCAGTTAATACAAGAGAAGATAGTATTCTGCTACGGATGGATCTGGATAAGTTGGAAACTTGGGCTGAAAGGTGGCAGATGAGGTTTAACAATGATAAATGTAAGGTTATACACATGGGAAGAAGGAATCAATATCACCATTACACACTGAACGGGAAACCACTGGGTAAATCTGACAGGGAGAAGGACTTGGGGATCCTAGTTAATGATAAACTTACCTGGAGCAGCCAGTGCCAGGAAGCAGCTGCCAAGGCAAACAGGATCATGGGGTGCATTAAAATAGGTCTGGATACACATGATGAGAGCATTATACTGCCTCTGTACAAATCCCTAGTTAGACCGCACATGGAGTACTGTGTCCAGTTTTGGGCACCGGTGCTCAGGAAGGATATAATGGAACTAGAGAGAGTACAAAGGAGGGCAACAAAATTAATAAAGGGGATGGGAGAACTACAATACACAGATAGATTAGCGAAATTAGGATTATTTAGTCTAGAAAAAAGACGACTGAGGGGCGATCTAATAACCATGTATAAGTATATAAGGGGACAATACAAATATCTCGCTTAGGATCTGTTTATACCAAGGGGTTCAAGAGAGGCCTGGATGTCTTCCTGGAGCAGAACAATATTGTATCATACAATTATTAGGTTCTGTAGAAGGACGTAGATCTGGGGATTTATTATGATGGAATATAGGCTGAACTGGATGGACAAATGTCTTTTTTCGGCCTTACTAACTATGTTACTATGTTACTATGTAATGGTGGCAGAACTAGCGAACCGCTTAGTGCGCTTAGGACAATCGGAGATAGCATGAGTGGAATCACCACAGTAAAAACACAGCCCATTCCGACGTCTGTGTTCTTGCCGTTCAGCTCTGGTCAAAGTCCTATCACATTGCATAGGCTCAGGCCTATGCTCAGAGAATACCGCCAAATGGTGCACAGCTTTGCGCTCACACAAGCGCCGATGGCCAAGGACATAGACTCATTCAGACAAGCAGGCGTGGGAAATCCCACCATGACATCCTTAAGGGCTTCAGAAAGACCCTTTCTGAAAATTGCCGCCAGGGCACACTCATTCCACTGAGTAAGCACAGACCACTTTCTAAACTTCTGACAATATACCTCCGCTTCATCCTGACCCTGACACAAAGCCAGCAAGATTTTCTCTGCCTGATCCACTGAATTTGGTTCATCATAAAGCAATCCAAGCGCCAGAAAAAACGCATCTACATCACGCAATGCAGGATCTCCTGGCGTAAGGGGTCGCCACGCAACAAAGAAATAATGATTTTTACTTGTTGAACGGGGTCACCAGAGGAGCGGGGTTTCAAAGCAAGAAACAGTTTACAATTATTTTTGAAATTCAGGAACTTAGATCTATCCCCAGAAAACAAATCAGGAATTGGAATTCTAGGCTCTAACATCAGATTCTGAACCACAAAATCTTGAATGTTTTGTACCCTTGCAGTGAGATGATCCACACAAGAGGACAGACCTTGAATGTCCATATCTACACCTGTGTCCTGAACCCAGAGGTTAAGGGGAAAAGAAAGACAAAACACACTGCAGAGAAAAAAAAATGGTCTCAGAACTTCTCTTATCCCTCTATTGAGATGCATTAACACTTTTGGCCAGCTGTACTGTTATGAACTGGTGATTCAGAACCACAATGGACCTAGTGATTAAGAGCACACAAGTGACCTGATAGTTACTAACATAGGACGAGCTCTGAGACATGGGAACTCTGCTGACCGCAATCCCTTATCCTATCATACCACGCTAGAGGTAGCCGTGGAGCGCTCCTGACCAGACCTAGGCGCCTCGGGCACAGCCTGAGAAACTAGCTAGCCCTGAAGATAGAAAGATAAGCCTACCTTGCCTCAGAGAAATTCCCCAAAGGAAAAGGCAGCCCCCCACATATAATGACTGTGAGTAAAGATGAAAATACAAACACAGAGATGAAATAGATTTTAGCAAAGTGAGGCCCGACTTACTGAATAGACCGAGTATAGGAAAGATAGCTTTGCGGTCAACACAAAAACCTACAAACAACCACGCAGAGGGCGCAAAAAGACCCTCCGCACCGACTAACGGTACAGAGGTGCTCCCTCTGCGTCTCAGAGCTTCCAGCAAGCAAGAAAAACCAATATAGCAAGCTGGACAGAAAATATAGCAAACAAAAGTAACACAAGCAAAACTTAGCTTATGCAGGGCAGACAGGCCACAAGAACGATCCAGGAGAAAGCAAGACCAATACTGGAACATTGACTGGAGGCCAGGAACAAAGAACTAGGTGGAGTTAAATAGAGCAGCATCTAACGACTTAACCTCGTCACCTGATGAAGGAAACTCAGAAGCCGCAGCCCCACTCACATCCACCAGAGGAAGCTCATAGACAGAACCAGCTGAAGTACCACTCATGGCCACAGGAGGGAGCTTGACCACAGAATTCACAACACTTATGGTCATGACTCTGGTTTCGTACCATTGAGCCTGTGCTTTTTAATCAGCTTCTCTATCCGTGGAGTGACAACAGGTTACACGTGTTCTTTGGGTGTTTATTATCTGTTATACTTGCTTTAGTCTTTTTAGGCTAACATGTGTTTTTATTTATTCATTTGTCTGCCCAATCACCTTTCGGGTGCGACTACATTTTGCCCTTCTGGTATTTCCTGCTGGTTATAATCTCAGTTGGATGTCCAACCAAACTACCGTTGTTTATGCTAGTCAGTGAAAGTCCAGCTAGGGTTTATCTCTCTGCTGATTATGCTTTTCACCCTGCACCTATCTTCTGTTTCTTGTTTGGGAAGTAGGCGGCATACTATCTAACAGTATGTACCTTATGTTTTAGTTTTGTACTTTGTGGTTTGTTTTAACTCATTCTGGTATCTCTTTCCATCTTAGCACTTTTGCTTCTGTAGGTAAATTGAACTTTGCTTTGCCATCCGATTACTTAGGAGGAGCGTAAAACGCTCAACAGCCTTTCAGGCAGCATAGGTCCGAGATGCCATTGTTTAGCCTTTTGTTAGGGCTATTCCAGCCCACATAGGAACCACTAGGGACTGTGAAGTCAGAATCTCTAGTCTGTACAGGAACAAACTGGGCCAGTTACAGTTTTTTAATGTTTTGCCTTTATTCCCTTATGAGTTGTTACGCAAACCTAATACTTGTGTTCACACAAGCCAACTGGAAACTTTTCTTGTTTCTTTCAATATTCTATTAAAGAGAAGTGAATGAGAAGCTCGTTGATATGTAACCACAGCCATGCAAACTGCATACTTGCAGTCACATGAAAACTTCTCAAACAGACAGAGTGGAAACCTGATAGTACATATATTGCAATATCATGATTTGGCAATCTGCAATTACTCTATGAAGCTGGAACCTGCAATATAGCTTTAATAAGAAAATATACAGAATGTGACCTTTTGTGTTTGGGACAGTTAGTCATCTTGCTTAAAGTGAACCTGACAGTAAATTAGTGCTGCCTAAACCACGGGCAGCATGAATCAGAGCCCAGCTACAAAATAGTCTTAAAAGTGGGTCAGGAACTAAAGAGAGAGACTTGACTGCTCTGGCATCTCCCCACACTGCTCTAATTGATAGGCAGATCTCTCTGTATACATATATTGGAGAGACTTGTCAATCAACTGGAGTGGGGCAAGGATAAGCTAGTTGAATGAGACAGGTCTCTCCTTTTCGTTCCCAGACAAGTTTTCAGTATATGTTTCTCTAAAACATAGTTTCAGAGTCAAAAATACCTGTCTGCAATTGCTTAGACAGGCTCTGATTTATGCTGCCCATGGTTCCGGCAGCATAAATCTAGTTACAGATTCCCTTTAATTCAAACTATATGTCAGATTTCAAATATCTATTGCTTTATATTTATACAACATTTTCTTTACTTTTTCCAGACTCATATTCAAGCATTGTGTAAGCACCACACCATTAAAATGGCTTGGCAACTAATACTAGAAAAAAATGTTTGCATGCTGTTTTTTTATGCTAGGTGCTTGTACTGATTCCTTTGTGCATAGCAAAGTAATCAGTAAACCTAACAGAACAAGACTTATCTTTAATATTGGCCATACTTACAGCAAGTACTATTTGTAATG
The DNA here is from genome assembly GCF_032444005.1 of Ranitomeya imitator. Lineage (NCBI taxonomy): Eukaryota > Metazoa > Chordata > Amphibia > Anura > Dendrobatidae > Ranitomeya > Ranitomeya imitator. The sequence goes on along the minus strand of NC_091285.1, from coordinate 415,473,308 downwards.
TATTTATCTACAAAAATTCAAATACTGTAGGTTGGAAAATATTAAAGTTGACTCGTCTATTCAAAATTTGTGTTTGCTCCCCTCTCCCCTGTTTTCCCTACGAATGGCCGTTACATTACTTTTTACTCCCTAATCTTTTACTGATGCATTTTCTCTGCTTGCAATCTTTAGCATTCAGCACCAGCCGTAGACGCCTGATTCAAAGAATCATTTTTTTCCCACCTGTCTTCTTTCTGCAAGAAATGACAGAAAAGTACAGATAAAACAAGGATGTCACATATCTGGTTTTTAATAACTCATAGTGCTTCCTTGCTTTAATGTTATCATTCTAAACATAAAAAAAACTATATACTGATGGACATTGAGAATAACTCTCTTACTCTTTTTTGCTGTCCAATAGGGCAGAAGTGTAAAAGTGTAAAATGTTAAATTAAGCCCTAAATCAACAACTACTAGTCCCACTTCCAATGACTTGAAATGAAATATCTTGTATCATTCCTTTTATTTATGACTTTTCCTCTTATGCTGAATTTACAAAATCTTACCGTGACCATTAAACGACCACACATCTGCTATAAGAAAATTGGTTATTTAATGACCTATTGAGACCAGCTGACAGCACTAACATAAGCACATAACTTTTGCTAATACCATCATTCTACAATTATAGAATGCCATTGTTCTCGGCAGCATGTATCATGCTTACAGCGGCACAATGATCTCGGCAGCATATGTCACGTTTACAGCCGCACGATGATGTGCCGCCGAGAACAATACATTTAAATGTGGCTAAATAATCATCATCATTGTACAACTATGAGTTGCTATATAGCCCTAGCCTAATTTTATCCTTTTTTTAGTTCTATTTGTGTAATTTATCATTGCCACTTTATATAAATGTATATATTGTGGCAGCTCAGGGGAGATATCGCTCATTGGGTCACAATCCTCTGAGTAAGCTGTGTTTATACTGTATATTTCCCCTATGTTTGGCATGCACTCCAGGAAAGCTCCTGACAGGGCTGGCTGTTGTGAATTCTGTTATCGAACTCCCTCCGAATGGTACTTCGGCGAGTTCTGTCCATGGACTCCCTCTGGTGGCTGTGAGTGGAGCTGCTGCTTCTGAGGTTCCTTCCACAGGTGACTTAGTTTATTCTTTGGCTGGCTGCTCTATTTAACTCCACTCAGATCGTTACTCCATGCCAGCTGTCAATGTTCTTGTACTGGTTCAGTTCGCTCTTGGATCTTTCTGGTGACCTGTCTACTCCAGCAGAAGCTAAGTCCCTGCTAGTTAATTATTTGTTCATTGTTTTCTTGTCCAGCTTGCTATCATGATTTTGCCTTGCTAGCTGGAAGGTCTGGGATGCAGAGTGGCACCTCCGCACCGTGAGTTAGTGCGGGGGTCTTTTTGCACACTCTGCGTGGTCTTTTTGTAGTTTTTGTGCTGACCGCAAAGATAACTTTCCTATCCTCAGTCTGTTTAGTAAGTCTGGCCTTCTTTGCTGAAACCTGTTTCATTTCTGTGTTTGTGACTTTCATCTTAACTCACAGTCAATATATGTGGGGGGCTGCCTTTTCCTTTGGGGAATTTCTCTGAGGCAAGGTAGGCTTTATTTTCTATCTCTAGGGCTAGTTAGCTCTTAGGCTGTGAAGAGGCGTCTAGGCAGAGTTAGGTACGCTCCACGGCTATTTCTAGTGTGTGTGATAGGATTAGGGGTTGCGGTCAGCAGAGCTCCCACTTCCCAGAGCTTGTCCTGTGTTAGTTTAACCATCAGGTCGTTCCGGGTGCTCCTAACCACCAAGTCCATAACAGTACAGCTGGCCAAAAGTGTTAATGCATCTCAATAGAGGGATAAGAGAAGTTCTGAGACCATTTTTTTTTCTCTGCAGTGTGTTTTGTCTTTCTTTTCCCCTTAACCTCTGGGTTCAGGACACAGGTGTAGATATGGACATTCAAGGTCTGTCCTCTTGTGTGGATCATCTCACTGCAAGGGTACAAAACATTCAAGATTTTGTGGTTCAGAATCTGATGTTAGAGCCTAGAATTCCAATTCCTGATTTGTTTTCTGGGGATAGATCTAAGTTCCTGAATTTCAAAAATAATTGTAAACTGTTTCTTGCTTTGAAACCCCGCTCCTCTGGTGACCCCGTTCAACAAGTAAAAATCATTATTTCTTTGTTGCGTGGCGACCCCTTACGCCAGGAGATCCTGCATTGCGTGATGTAGATGCGTTTTTTCTGGCGCTTGGATTGCTTTATGATGAACCAAATTCAGTGGATCAGGCAGAGAAAATCTTGCTGGCTTTGTGTCAGGGTCAGGATGAAGCGGAGGTATATTGTCAGAAGTTTAGAAAGTGGTCTGTGCTTACTCAGTGGAATGAGTGTGCCCTGGCGGCAATTTTCAGAAAGGGTCTTTCTGAAGCCCTTAAGGATGTCATGGTGGGATTTCCCACGCCTGCTTGTCTGAATGAGTCTATGTCCTTGGCCATCGGCGCTTGTGTGAGCGCAAAGCTGTGCACCATTTGGCGGTATTCTCTGAGCATAGGCCTGAGCCTATGCAATGTGATAGGACTTTGACCAGAGCTGAACGGCAAGAACACAGACGTCGGAATGGGCTGTGTTTTTACTGTGGTGATTCCACTCATGCTATCTCCGATTGTCCTAAGCGCACTAAGCGGTTCGCTAGTTCTGCCACCATTACATAGTAACATAGTAACATAGTTAGTAAGGCCGAAAAAAGACATTTGTCCATCCAGTTCAGCCTATATTCCATCATAATAAATCCCCAGATCTACGTCCTTCTACAGAACCTAATAATTGTATGATACAATATTGTTCTGCTCCAGGAAGACATCCAGGCCTCTCTTGAACCCCTTGGTATAAACAGATCCTAAGCGAGATATTTGTATTGTCCCCTTATATACTTATACATGGTTATTAGATCGCCCCTCAGTCGTCTTTTTTCTAGACTAAATAATCCTAATTTCGCTAATCTATCTGTGTATTGTAGTTCTCCCATCCCCTTTATTAATTTTGTTGCCCTCCTTTGTACTCTCTCTAGTTCCATTATATCCTTCCTGAGCACCGGTGCCCAAAACTGGACACAGTACTCCATGTGCGGTCTAACTAGGGATTTGTACAGAGGCAGTATAATGCTCTCATCATGTGTATCCAGACCTATTTTAATGCACCCCATGATCCTGTTTGCCTTGGCAGCTGCTTCCTGGCACTGGCTGCTCCAGGTAAGTTTATCATTAACTAGGATCCCCAAGTCCTTCTCCCTGTCAGATTTACCCAGTGGTTTCCCGTTCAGTGTGTAATGGTGATATTGATTCCTTCTTCCCATGTGTATAACCTTACATTTATCATTGTTAAACCTCATCTGCCACCTTTCAGCCCAAGTTTCCAACTTATCCAGATCCATCCGTAGCAGAATACTATCTTCTCTTGTATTAACTGCTTTACATAGTTTTGTATCATCTGCAAATATCGATATTTTACTGTGTAAACCTTCTACCAGATCATTAATGAATATGTTGAAGAGAACAGGTCCCAATATCGACCCCTGCGGTACCCCACTGGTGACAGCGACCCAGTTAGAGACTATACCATTTATAACCACCCTCTGCTTTCTATCACTAAGCCAGTTACTAACCCATTTACACACATTTTCCCCCAGACCAAGCATTCTCATTTTGTGTACCAACCTCTTGTGCGGCACGGTATCAAACGCTTTGGAAAAATCGAGATATACCACGTCCAATGACTCACCGTGGTCCAGCCTATAGCTTACCTCTTCATAAAAACTGATTACCATTGGTACGGTACAGTCTAAATTTATTTTGTCCGTTACTCTGATTTGCTCTTTGTCGTCCTATTCTGTTATGGCATTTGTGGATTCAGGCGCTCCCCTGAATTTGATGGACTTGGAGTTTGCCTGGCGCTGTGGTTTTTTCTTGGAGCCCTTGCAGTATCCTATTCCATTGAGAGGAATTGATGCTACGCCTTTGGTCAAGAATAAGCCTCAGTACTGGACTCAATTGACCATGTGCATGGCTCCTGCACATCAGGAGGATATTCGCTTTTTGGTGTTGCATAATCTGCATGATGTGGTCGTTTTGGGGTTGCCATGGCTACAGGTCCATAATCGAGTATTGGATTGGAAATCTATGTCTGTGTCCAGCTCGGGTTGTCAAGGGGTACATGGTGATGTTCCATTGCTGTCAATTTCGTCTTCCACTCCTTCTGAAGTCCCTGAGTTTTTGTCGGATTACCGGGATGTATTTGATGAGCCCAAATCCAGTGCCCTACCTCCTCATAGGGATTGCGATTGTGCTATTAATTTGATTCCTGGTTGTAAGTTTCCTAAGGGTCGACTGTTCAATTTATCTGTGCCAGAGCACGCCGCTATGCAGAGTTATATAAAGGAATCCTTGGAGAAAGTTCATATTTGCCCGTCGTCATCCCCGTTGGGAGCAGGGTTCTTTTTTGTGGCCAAGAAGGATGGTTCTTTGAGACCTTGTATTGATTACCGCCTTCTTAATAAAATCACGGTCAAATTTCAGTACCCTTTGCCGCTGCTGTCTGATTTGTTTGCTCGGATTAAGGGGGCTAGTTGGTTCACCAAGATAGATCTTCAAGGGGCGTATAATCTTGTGCGTATTAAACAGGGCGATGAATGGAAAACAGCATTTAATACGCCCGAGGGCCATTTTGAGTACCTGGTGATGCCATTGGGGCTTTCTAATGCTCCATCTGTGTTTCAGTCCTTTATGCATGACATCTTCCGAAAGTACCTGGATAGATTCATGATTGTATATTTGGATGATATTTTGGTCTTTTCAGATGATTGGGAGTCTTATGTGAAGCAGGTCAGAATGGTGTTCCAGGTCCTTCGTGCGAATTCCTTGTTTGTGAAGGGGTCAAAATGTCTCTTTGGAGTTCAGAAGGTTTCATTTTTGGGTTTCATTTTTTCCCCTTCTACTATCGAGATGGACCCTGTTAAAGTTCAGGCCATTTATGATTGGACTCAGCCGACATCTGTGAAGAGCTTGCAGAAGTTCATGGGCTTTGCTAATTTTTACCGTCGCTTCATCGCTAATTTTTCTAGTGTTGCTAAACCGTTGAGTGATTTGACCAAGAAAGGTGCTGATGTGGTCAATTGGTCCTCTGCGGCCGTAGAGGCTTTTCAGGAGTTGAAGCGTCATTTTTCTTCTGCCCCTGTGTTGTGCCAGCCAGATGTTTCGCTCCCGTTTCAGGTCGAGGTTGATGCTTCTGAGATTGGAGCAGGGGCTGTTTTGTCTCAAAGAAGTTCTGATGGCTCGGTGATGAAACCATGTGCCTTCTTTTCTAGAAAGTTCTCGCCTGCTGAGCGCAATTATGATGTTGGTAATCGAGAGTTGTTGGCCATGAAGTGGGCATTCGAGGAGTGGCGACATTGGCTTGAAGGAGCCAAGCATCGCGTGATGGTCTTGATGGATCACAAGAATTTGACTTATCTCGAGTCTGCCAAACGGTTGAATCCTAGACAGGCTCGATGGTCGCTGTTTTCCTCCCTTTTTGATTTTGTGGTTTCGTACCTTCCGGGCTCTAAGAATGTGAAGGCTGATGCCCTGTCAAGGAGTTTTGTGCCTGACTCTCTGGGTGTTCCTGAGCCGGCGGGTATTCTCAAAGAGGGGGTAATTTTGTCTGCCATCTCCCCTCATTTGCGGTGGGTGCTGCAGAAGTTTCAGGCTGATAGACCTGACCGTTGTCCAGCGGAGAAACTGTTTGTCCCTGATAGATGGACTAGTAGAGTTATCTCTGAGGTTCATTGTTCGGTGTTGGCTGGTCATCCTGGAATCTTTGGTACCAGAGATTTGGTGGCTAGATCCTTTTGGTGGCCTTCTTTGTCATGGGATGTGCGTTCTTTTGTGCAGTCCTGTGGGACTTGTGCTCGGGCTAAGCCCTGCTGTTCTCGTGCCAGTGGGTTGCTTTTGCCCTTGCCGGTCCCGAAGAGGCCCTGGACGCATATTTCCATGGATTTTATTTCAGATCTCCCTGTCTCTCAAAGGATGTCGGTCATTTGGGTGGTTTGTGATCGCTTCTCTAAGATGGTCCATTTGGTACCCTTGTCTAAATTGCCTTCCTCCTCTGATTTGGTGCCATTGTTTTTCCAGCATGTGGTTCGTTTGCATGGCATTCCGGAGAATATTGTTTCTGACAGAGGTTCCCAGTTTGTTTCGAGGTTTTGGCTGTCCTTTTGTGCTAAGATGGGCATTGATTTGTCTTTTTCTTCGGCTTTCCATCCTCAGACAAATGGCCAAACCGAACGAACTAATCAGACTTTGGAAACATATCTGAGATGCTTTGTTTCTGCTGATCAGGATGATTGGGTGTCCTTCTTGCCTTTGGCTGAGTTCGCCCTTAATAATCGGGCCAGCTCGGCTACTTTGGTTTCGCCTTTTTTCTGTAATTCTGGTTTCCACCCTCGTTTCTCTTCAGGGCAGGTTGAGCCTTCGGACTGTCCTGGTGTGGATTCTGTGGTGGACATGTTGCAGCAGATTTGGACTCATGTGGTGGACAATTTGACGTTGTCCCAGGAGAAGGCTCAACGTTTCGCTAACCGCCGGCGCTGTGTTGGTCCCCGAATTCATGTTGGGGATTTGGTTTGGTTGTCGTCTCGTTATGTTCCTATGAAGGTTTCCTCTCCTAAGTTTAAGCCTCATTTCATTGGTCCGTATAAGATTTCTGAAGTTCTCAATTCTGTGTCATTTCGTTTGGCCCTTCCAGCTTCTTTTGCCATCCATAATGTGTTCCATAGGTCGTTATTGTGGAGATACATGGCGCCTATGGTTCCCTCCGTTGATCCTCCTGCCCCGGTGTTGGTCGAGGGGGAGTTGGAGTATGTGGTGGAGAAGATTTTGGATTCTTGTATTTCGAGACGGAAACTCCAGTACCTGGTCAAGTGGAAGGGTTATGGTCAGGAAGATAATTCCTGGGTTTTTGCCTCTGATGTTCATGCTGCTGATCTAGTTCGTGCCTTTCATTTGGCTCGTCCTGATTGGCCTGGGGGCTCTGGTGAGGATTCGGTGACCCCTCCTCAAGGGGGGGTACTGTTGTGAATTCTGTTATCGAACTCCCTCCTGTGGTCATGAATGGTACTTCGGCGAGTTCTGTCCATGGACTCCCTCTGGTGGCTGTGAGTGGAGCTGCTGCTTCTGAGGTTCCTTCCACAGGTGACTTAGTTTATTCTTTGGCTGGCTGCTCTATTTAACTCCACTCAGATCGTTACTCCATGCCAGCTGTCAATGTTCTTGTACTGGTTCAGTTCGCTCTTGGATCTTTCTGGTGACCTGTCTACTCCAGCAGAAGCTAATTCCCTGCTAGTTAATTATTTGTTCATTGTTTTCTTGTCCAGCTTGCTATCATGATTTTGCCTTGCTAGCTGGAAGCTCTGGGATGCAGAGTGGCACCTCCGCACCGTGAGTCGGTGCGGGGGTCTTTTTGCACACTCTGTGTGGTCTTTTTGTAGTTTTTGTGCTGACCGCAAAGATACCTTTCCTATCCTCAGTCTGTTTAGTAAGTCTGGCCTCCTTTGCTGAAACCTGTTTCATTTCTGTGTTTGTGACTTTCATCTTAACTCACAGTCAATATATGTGGGGGGCTGCCTTTTCCTTTGGGGAATTTCTCTGAGGCAAGGTAGGCTTTATTTTCTATCTCTAGGGCTAGTTAGCTCTTAGGCTGTGAAGAGGCGTCTAGGCAGAGTTAGGTACGTTCCACGGCTATTTCTAGTGTGTGTGATAGGATTAGGGGTTGCGGTCAGCAGAGCTCCCACTTCCCAGAGCTTGTCCTGTGTTAGTTTAACCATCAGGTCGTTCCGGGTCCTCCTAACCACCAGGTCCATAACAGCTGGCATCAGCACCCGGCGCACCTGGGCATGTGACGGGGTCCTGGCGAGACTGGGGGGCCCATAACGGTAAGACACTTTTTATGCCGGCATTGCCGACACTGATGTGCAGCGCATCATGCGCTCCTGGGGGGCCCCCGAAGCCGGACTACATCATTCCCGAGTCCGACCCTCCCTTCCTGTGCTAGTGTGCTGTGTGTGACTCCAGCCAGGACTCGGAGGTGGAGCTGGAGCGGATATATGATTCCCGACACTGGCAGCAGGAGGCGGGACTCACTGACTGGGACTCACTGCAGCAGGAATCACCGTCCATGGGGAAAGTAGAGTCACTTCCGGGCCGGCGGTCGTCACTTCCGGGTTAGAGTGAGGAGCTCGTCAATCCTAAGAAGAGCAGCGCTGACACACAGATCGCGTCACGACATGGTCCAGGACCCAGGTCCACCATCCAGTTCCAGCACAGCGAGCAGCAGAAGACGAGCAGCATTCGTCAGTGCATGTGCGCAGATCCTGAGTCCACAACAGTCAGGGGCGACGGCGATGGCGTGGTGGTGGGTGAGCTGGGCTGCCTGTGTTATATACTACGTGGGCTGCCTGTGTTATATACTACATACGTGCCTGGGCTGCCTGTGTTATATACTATGTGGGCTGCCTGTGTTATATACTACGTGGCTGTGCTATATGCTACGTGGCGGCCTGTGTTATATACTATGTACGTGAGCTGCCTGTGTTATATACTACGTATGTGCCTGGGCTGCCTGTGTTATGTACTAAGTGGGCTGCCTGTGTTAAATACTACGTGGGCTGCCTGTGTTATATACTACGTACGTGGGCTGCCTGTGTTATATACTACGTGGCTGTGCTATATACTACATGGCTGGGCAATATATTATGTGGCTGTGCAATATATTACGTGGCTGTGCAATATACTATGTGGCTGTACAATATATTACGTGGCAGGGCAATATACTACATGTCTGTGCTATATACTACGTGTCTGTGCTATATACTATGTGGCTGTGCTATATACTATGTGTCTGTGCTATATACTATGTGTCTGTGCTATATACTATGTGTCTGTGCTATATACTACGTGGCTGGGCAATATACTACGTGGCTGGGCAATATACTATGTGACTGGGCAATATACTACGTGTCTGTGCTATATACTACGTGGGCTGTGCTATATACTACGTGGCTGTGCTATTTACTACGTGGCTGCGTTATATACTACGTGGGCTGTGCTATATACCAGTGGCTGTGTTATATACTATGTGGGCTGTGCTATACGCTACGTGGGCTGTGCTATATTTCTCTGCTGTATCTGTGCATCATGAATTGTTTTATGTGTTAAAGAGGGGGGGCCGACTGAGATTCTTTCGCCCAGGGCCCTCAAAAACCTGGAGCCGGCCCTGGCTCCTGATGTACACACTAACATGACTATAAGGCTGTATAACCAAACAGGTGCCAACAGGGTCAGACTGGAATACATGGCCAGCACCAGTCGTAAGTCTGCAGTTCACAGGGACAGCAAGGATTGCCTACCCCTGACCTTTTTTGAGACCGCAAAGGATGACCAAACTCACGTTATCTGGCAAAATTGCCCAAAAAAACTCAGTAGAGGCAAAAATTGCAATCAATTGACAATTTCATGCATGAATCTGCACATGTGGGATCAACATGCCTTAGTCTGGGAATCTAACTGTGCTAAAATGCCGACTAACCGACCTCGCCAACCAATGGTCATCCCGTCAACCACATCTTCTGCTTCTTCCTCCTCTGTCACCCTCTTTCGGCCTACCAGTTAACTGTATGATTTGCAGTGTTCCAACACAGTGGAATTGCACTCTGCACATGTTGCAGTGACTGTGGCAGCAGCGACGAGCACTGGTGTAGTATGTCCTTTTGCATAACCCGGGCCAACGCAGTACAGACATGGTGCAAATCACTCTTGCAGAGTGGACACAGATGAAGTACCTCTGCACCCTTCCGCACAGTTTTGGTTAGCACTGACGATGTCATCATCAGCAACACTATTCCAGTCATCTATATGCTGGAGCATGCTTTGAATAGTCTGCATGAGGTTGATGGTGGTCATAGAGGAAGAGGTGGAAGCGGAGGAGGAAGCAGAAGGGATAACAATATCAGAGGCCTATTAGACTGTTTCTACGCTGTGGAAATTAATTCCACTTTAGTGGTGTGTTTGACAATTTTTTGAAATATGGGGAATCTCGTAGAAAAAGGACTCACAGACAGGCAGGCCTACACTTAAGCTCACTCAACTACCTGTGTTGCAATCCTTACATTTTTCTGCCAATAGTACTCTAGGAAACTGATGTTTGTGCCATTTCAAGTTGGAACTGTTGCATGAGGTGTCAGAGCTCCCAGCAAAGAAGGCTTACACCACTCACTTAAACACCAGGTCTTCTTTGAAACCTTAATTCAAAGCTAGACATGCTGGCCCAGACCCTAATGCCATATGCATGTCCCATGGCTGAATGCTTCTGTGCCATTATAAAATGTTCTACCGTGAGTCAATTGATTAGTAAACTATTTGTATTACTTTCCTTACATTGTTATACCAATAGTACTCTATGAAAATTATGTTTGTGCCATCTGAGAGTCGCTGGGAAAAAAAATTTATTTGATCCTCTTTGCTGCTGGAAGCGGTAAAATACGGTCAGTAGTATATAGAGGACCTCTTGTGTGTGTTGTAGTACACAGATGATCTCTCCTGTAAGGTGCTGTATATAGAGGATCTATTCCATAAAGTGTAGTATCCAGAGAATGTGTCCAGTGCAGTGTAGTATATAGAGAATGTATCCTGTGTGGTGCAGTATATAGAGAATGTGTCCTGAGTGGTATAGTATAAAGAGGATGTGTCCCATGTGGTGTAGTATATAGAGGATGTGTACTGTACGGTAGGGTTGAGCGACTTTTACTTTTATAGGATCGGGTCGGGTTTCACGAAACCCGACTTTCTCAAAAGTCGGGTCGAGTGAAATCGGCCGATCCTATAGAAAAGTCGGGGTCAGGGTCGGCCGAAACACGAAACCCAATGCAGTGCAATGGGATACTATGGTTCCCAGGGTCTGAAGGAGAGGAAACTCTCTTTCAGGCCCTGGGATCCATATTTAAGTGTAAAATAAAGAATTAAAATAAAAAGTATTGCTATACTTACCCTCTGACGCGCCCTGGTACTAACCGGCAGCCATCCTTCCTTAGAATCAGCGCGTGAAGGACCTTAGATGACGTCGCGGCTTGTGATTGGTCGCGCGACTATTAGGTATATACTCACCCTCGGACGCGCCCTGCTTCTTTCTGGCAGCCTTCCTTCCTAAGAATCAGTGCTTGAAGGACCTTCGGTGACGTCGCGGCTTGTGATTGGTCGCGTGAGCGGTCACATGGGCGGCCGCGCGACCAATCACAAGCCGCGACGTCATCTAAGGTCCTTCACGCGCTGATTCTAAGGAAGGAAGGCTGCCGGTTAGTACCAGGGCGCGTCAGAGGGTAAGTATAGCAATATTTTTTGTTTTAATTCTTTAATTTACACTTAAATATGGATTCCGATACCGATTTCCGATATTGCAAACATATCGGAACTCGGTATCGGAATTCCGATACCAGATTCAGAAGATCGCCGACCTAATGGCCGACCCCACACAGGGGTCGGGTCGGGTTTCATGAAACCCGACTTTGCCAAAAATCGGCGACTTCTGAAAATGGCCGACCCGTTTCGCTCAACCCTACTGTACGGTATTGTATATAGAGGATGTGTTCCATGCAGTGTAGTTTCTAGAGAATGTGTCCAGTGTAGTGTAGTATATAGAGCAGGGGTCTCAAACTGCATTCCTCGAGGGCTGCAAACAGGTCATGTTTTCAGGATTTCCTTGTACTGCACAGGTGATAATTTAATCACCTACACACATAATGATTGCAGCACCTTGTGCAAAGCTAAGGAAATCTTGAAAACACGCATGGTTTGCGGCCCTCGAGGAATGTAGTTTGACACCCCAGATATAGAGGATGTATCCAGTGTGGTGTAACATATAGAGGATGTATCCAGTGTGGTGTAGTATATAGAGGATGTGTCCTGAGTGGTATAGTATAAAGCAGGGGTGTCAAACTACATTCCTCAAGGGCTGCAAACAGGTCATGTTTTCAGGATTTCCTTGTACTGCACAGGTGATAATTTAATCACCTACACAAATAATGAGTTGGTGATTAAATTATCACCTGTGCAGTACAAGGAAATCCTGAAAACATGACCTGTTTGCAGCCCTCGAGGAATGCAGTTTAACACCTTTGGTATAAAGAGGATGTGTTCCATGTGGTGTAGTATATAGAGGATTTGTCCTGTGTGGTGTAGAATATAGAGGATGTGTCCTGTGTGGTGTAGAGTATGGAGGATACATCCTGTGTGGTGTAGTATATAGAGGTTTTGTGCTGTGTGGTATAGTATATAGAGGATGTGTCCTGTGTGGTGTAGTATATAGAGGATGTGTCCCGTGTGGTATAGTATATAGAAGATACATCCTGTGTGGTGTAGTATATAGAGGTTTTGTGCTGTGTGGTATAGTATATAGAGGATGTGTCCTGTGTGGTGTAGTATATAGAGGATGTGTGCCGTGTTATATAGTATATAGAGGATATGTCTTGTGTGGTATAATATATAGAGGATTTGTCCCGTGTGGTGCAGTAAATAGAGGATGTGTTCCATGTGGTGTTGTATATAGAGGATGTGTCCTGTGCGGTGTAGTATATAGATGATGTGTCCTGTGTGGTGTAGTATATAGAGGTTTTGTGCTGTGTGGTGTAGTATATAGAGGATGTGTCCCGTGTGGTGTAGTATATAGCGGATGTGTCCCGTGTGGTGTAGTATATAGCGGATGTGTCCTGTGTGGTGTTGTATATAGAGGATGTGTCCCTTGTGGTGTAGTATATAGAAGATGTGTCACATATGGTCCTGTATATAGAGGATGTGTCCCATGTGGTGTAGTCTTTTGAGGATGTGTCCCGTGTGGTGTAACATATAGAGGATGTGTCCCGTGTGGTGTAGTATATAGAGGATGTGTCCCTTGTGGTATAGTATATAGAGGTTTTGTGCTGTGTGGTATAGTATATAGAGGATGTGTCCTGTGTGGTGTAGTATATAGAGGATGTGTCCCTTGTGGTATAGTATATAGAGGATGTGTCCCTTGTAGTATAGTATATAGAGGATGTGTCCTGTGTGGTGTAGTATATAGAGGATGTGTCCCTTGTGGTATAGTATATAGAGGATGTGTCCCTTGTAGTATAGTATATAGAGGATGTGTCCTGTGTGGTGTAGTATATAGAGGATGTGTCCCTTGTGGTATAGTATATAGAGGATGTGTCCCTTGTAGTATAGTATATAGAGGATGTGTCCTGTGTGGTGTAGAATATAGAGGATGTGTCCTGTGCGGTGTAGTATATAGAGGATGTGTGCCGTGTGGTGTAGTATATAGAGGATGTGTCACTTGTGGTGTAGTATATAGAGGATGTGTCCCATGTGGTGTAGTATATAGAGGATGTGTCACTTGTGGTATAGTATATAGAGGATGTGTCCCATGTGGTGTAGAATATAGAGGATGTGTCCCGTGTGGTGTAGTATATAGAGGATGTGTGCCGTGTGGTGTAGTATATAGAGGATGTGTCACTTGTGGTGTAGTATATAGAGGATGTGTCCCATGTGGTGTAGTATATAGAGGATGTGTCCCGTGTGGTGTAGTATATAGAGGATGTGTCACTTGTGGTGTAGTATATAGAGGATGTGTGCCGTGTGGTGTAGTATATAGAGGATGTGTCCTGTGTGGTGTAGTATATAGAGGATGTGTCCCGTGTGGTGCAGTATATAGAGGATGTGTCACTTGTGGTGTAGTATATAGAGGATGTGTCCTGTGTGGTGCAGTATATAGAGGATGTGTCACTTGTGGTGTAGTATATAGAAGATGTGTCGCTTGTGGTATAGTATATAGAGGATGTGTCCCTTGTAGTATAGTATATAGAGGATGTGTCACTTGTGGTGTAGTATATAGAGGATGTGTCCCATGTGGTGCAGTATATAGAGGATGTGTCACTTGTGGTGTAGTATATAGAGGATGTGTCCTGTGTGGTGTAGTATATAGAGGATGTGTCCTGTGTGGTGCAGTATATAGAGGATGTGTCCTGTGTGGTGCAGTATATAGAGGATGTGTCCCATGTGGTGCAGTATATAGAGGATGTGTCACTTGTGGTGTAGTATATAGAGGATGTGTCCTGTGTGGTGTAGTATATAGAGGATGTGTCCTGTGTGGTGCAGTATATAGAGAATGTGTCCCGTGTGGTGCAGTATATAGAGGATGGGTCCCGTGTGGTGTAGTATATAGAGGATGTGTCCCTTGTGGTATAGTATATAGAGGATGTGTCCCTTGTAGTATAGTATATAGAGGATGTGTCCCGTGTGGTGTAGTATATAGAGGATGTGTCCCGTGTGGTGTAGTATATAGAGGATGTGTCACTTGTGGTGTAGTATATAGAGGATGTGTCCCGTGTGGTGTAGTATATAGAGGATGTGTCACTTGTGGTGTAGTATATAGAAGATGTGTCCTGTGCGGTGCAGTATATAGAGGATGTGTCCTGTGTGGTGCAGTATATAGAGAATGTGTCCCGTGTGGTGCAGTATATAGAGAATGTGTCCCGTGTGGTGCAGTATATAGAGGATGGGTCCCGTGCGGTGTAGTATATAGAGGATGTGTCCCTTGTGGTATAGTATATAGAGGATGTGTCCCTTGTAGTATAGTATATAGAGGATGTGTCCCGTGTGGTGTAGTATATAGAGGATGTGTCCCGTGTGGTGTAGTATATAGAGGATGTGTCACTTGTGGTGTAGTATATAGAGGATGTGTCCCGTGTGGTGTAGTATATAGAGGATGTGTCACTTGTGGTGTAGTATATAGAAGATGTGTCCTGTGCGGTGCAGTATATAGAGGATGTGTGCCGTGTGGTGTAGTATATAGAGGATGTGTCCCATGTGGTGTAGTATATAGAGGATGTGTCCCGTGTGGTATAGTATATAGAGGATACATCCTGTGTGGTGTAGTATATAGAGGTTTTGTGCTGTGTGGTATAGTATATAGAGCATGGGCGGACATACCGCCGGTTCAACTGGTGCGCCTGCACCGGGGCCCAGAGGCTCCAGGGGGCCCCTGCAGGGCAGCTAATAATAAGGGCAATCTGACCAGTTTATCCGGCCCCAAAGGGCCCCTGGCCAGATTGCTCTCATGTGCGGCGGCTAGGGAGCAATCCCTGCACTCCGCTGCCTGCAACAGAAAATGGGAGCAGAACTGCAGGGAATTGATCCATTTCACTCTCACTTCCTGCCTTTCTTGCTGCAGTGAGAGTGCTGACTGAATGATCCTCCCACAATCCTCTGCACATTGTGGGGGGCGGGGCCACAAGATCCCAGGAAATTCAGAGGCCCATTTGCGTGGCTGCTCCCGACACCATGGCAACCACAAGCACAACTGGGGCCCCCAGGAGCCAGCTGCGCAGTCCGCTGCAGGTGAGGAGCGGCGTCCATCCCCGAGGTGGGGGGTGTACGGATATGAAGCAACGAGGACGAGACGTCTGCTGTATAATTGGGGGACAGAGCACAAGCTGGTGCCATACACCCGAGTTATCAGAAGTCAAAGCATGCCCGCCAGGTTGGATCTGGAGCTGTTATGACTCGCACAGCAGCGGCTGAATGACATCATCTTTCAGCACTGCAGCTGTGCGAGACAAGAAGCTGCCGGCGATGGTTTGATTTGGGATACCGTGTGGTGAGGTGTGTGTATGTAGAGAGGTGACTGGTGCTGTGTGTGTGTGTGTAGGTGGAGGAGAGGGCAATATTGGGGGTGATGGGGCAGAAGGCAGTGATTGGGTTGAGGGCAATGATGGGGCAGAAGGCAATGATTGGGTTGACAGAGAGGGTAATGATAGGGTTGGTGAGGGAGAAGGAAATGTTGGAGGTTGTGAATGGGCAATAATGGGGGTGGTGGGGAGGAGGAAATGATGGAGGTTGTGAATGGGCAATAATGGGGTGGTGGGGGAGGAGGAAATGATGGAGGTGGTGGAATAGGTAATGATGGCATGGTGGGGGAGAAGGCAATGATGGTGGCAGTGGAAAGGACAATGATGGGGTGATGGGGAGGAGGCAATGATGGAGTTGGTGGAATGGGCAATAATGGGGTGGTGAGGAGAAAGCAATAATGGGGGTGGGGGAGAGGGTAATAATGGGATGCGAGGGGGAGGAGGACAATGAGGGGTGTGGGGGATTGGGATGGGAGGAAGGGGGATTTATAATGCATTTAGGATCAGGGGAAGGTGGAGGAAGATGTTTTTGTCAATTATTATGCCTAACCCAGTCCCTTAGTATAAAGTGTACTCACTTATGTATAGCACAGTCCCTTAGTGTGTGTGTTTGTATATATATATATATATATATATATATATATATATATATATATATATATCTTTGTTGCCTTAAAAGGATGGGGGCACAGACACATTTTCTGCACAGGGGCCCCAAGCTCTCTGTGTCCGCCCCTGATATAGAGGATGTGTCCTGTGTGGTGCAGTATATAGAGGATGTGTCCTGTGTGGTATAGTATATAGAGGATACATCCTGTGTGGTGTAGTATATAGAGGTTTTGTGCTGTGTGCTTTAGTATATAGAGGATGTGTCCTGTGTGGTGTAGTATATAGAGGATGTGTCCTGTGTGGTGTAGTATATTGAGGATGTGTCCTGTGTGGTGCAGTATATAGAGGATGTGTCCTGTGTGGTGTAGTATATAGAGGATGTGTCCTGTGTGGTGCAGTATATAGAGGATGTGTCCCTTGTGGTGTAGTATATAGAGCAGGGGTGTCAAACTACATTCCTCGAGGGCCGCAAACCATGCATGTTTTCAAGATTTCCTTAGCATTGCACAAGGTGCTGCAATCATTATGTGTGTAGGTGATTAAATTATCGCCTGTGCAGTACAAGGAAATCATGAAAACATGACCTGTTTGCAGCCCTCGAGGAATGCAGTTTGATACCCCTGATATAGAGGATGTGTCCCATGTGGTGAAGTATATAGAGGATGTGTCCCTTGTGGTGTAGTATATAGAGGATGTGTCCCATGTGGTGTAGTATATAGAGGATGTGTCACATATAGTGCAGTATATAGAGGATGTGTCCCATGTGGTGCAGTATATAGAGGATGTGTCCCATGTGGTGCAGTATATAGAGGATATGTCCCTTGTGGTGTAGTATATAGAGGATTTGTCCTGTGTGGTGTAGTATATAGAGGATGTGTGCCGTGTGGTATAGTATATAGAGGATACATCCTGTGTGGTGTAGTATATACAGGATGTGTCCCGTGTGTGTAGTATATACAGGATGTGTCCCGTGTGTGTAGTATATAGAGGATGTGTCCCGTGTGGTGTAGTATATAGAGGATGTGTCCTGTGTGGTGTAGTATATAGAGGATGTGTCCTGTGTGGTGTAGTATATAGAGGATGTGTCCCGTGTGGTGTAGTATATAGAGGATGTGTCCTGTGTGGTGTAGTGTATAGAGAATGTGTCCCGTGTGGTGTAGTATATAGAGGATGTGTCCTGTGTGGTGTAGTATATAGAGGATGTGTCCTGTGTGGTGTAGTATATAGAGGATGTGTCCCGTATTTTGTAGTATATAGAGGATGTGTCCCGTTTGGTGCAGTATATAGAGGATGTGTCCTGTGTGGTGTAGTATATAGAGGATGTGTCCCGTATGGTGTAGTATATAGAGGATGTGTCCCGTGTGGTGTAGTATATAGAGGATGTGTCCTGTGTGGTGTAGTATATAAAGTATGTGTCCTGTGTGGTGTAGTACCTGGAGGATGTGTCCTGTGCGGTGTAGTATATAGAGGAGGTGTCCTGTGTGATGTAGTATATAGAGGATGTGCCGTGTGGTGTAGTATATAGAGGATGTGTCCTGTGTGGTGTAGTATATAGAGGATGTGTCTCATGTAGTGTAGTATATAGAGGAAGTGTCCCGTGTGGTGTAGAATATAGAGGATGTGCCCTGTGTGGTGTAGTATATAGAGGATGTGTCCCGTGTGGTGTAGTATATAGAGGATGTGTCCCGTGTGGTGTAGCACATAGAGGATGTGTCCTGTGTGGTGTAGTATATAGAGGATGTGTCACTTGTGGTGTAGTATATAGAGGATGTGTCCTGTGTGGTGTAGTATATAGAGGATGTGTCACTTGTGGTGCAGTATATAGAGGTGTTCCATGTGGTGTAGTATATAGAGGATGTGTCCCGTGTGGTGTAGTATATAGAGGATGTGTCACTTGTGGTGTAGTATATAGAGGTGTTCCGTGTGGTGCAGTATATAGAGGATGTGTCCCGTATGGTGTAGTATATAGAGGATGTGTCCCGTATGGTGTAGTATATAGAGGATGTGTCCTGTGTGGTGTAGAATATAAAGGATGTGTCCTGTGTGGTGTAGTATATAGAGGATGTGTCCCGTGTGGTGTAGAATATAAAGGATGTGTCCTGTGTGGTGTAGTATATAGAGGTGTTCCATGTGGTGTAGTATATAGAGGATGTGTCCAGTATGGTGTAGTATATAGAGGATGTGTCCTGTGTGGTGTAGAATATAAAGGATGTGTCCTGTGTGGTGTAGTATATAGAGGATGTGTCCCGTGTGGTGTAGAATATAAAGGATGTGTCCTGTGTGGTGTAGTATATAGAGGTGTTCCATGTGGTGTAGTATATAGAGGATGTGTCCAGTATGGTGTAGTATATAGAGGATGTGTCCTGTGTGGTGTAGAATATAAAGGATGTGTCCTGTGTGGTGTAGTATATAGAGGATGTGTCCTGTGTGGTGTAGAATATAAAGGATGTGTCCTGTGTGGTGTAGTATATAGAGGATGTGTCCCGTGTGGTGTAGAATATAAAGGATGTGTCCTGTGTGGTGCAGTATATAGAGGATGTGTCCTGTGTGGTGTAGTATATGGAGGATGTGTCCTGTGCGGTGTAGTATATAGAGGATGTGTCCTGTGTGGTGTAGTATATAAAGTATGTGTCCTGTGTGGTGTAGTACCTGGAGGATGTGTCCTGTGCGGTGTAGTATATAGAGGAGGTGTCCTGTGTGGTGTAGTATATAGAGGATGTGTCCTGTGTGGTGTAGTATATAGAGGATGTGTCCCGTATGGTGTAGTATATAGAGGATGTGTCCCGTGTGGTGTAGTATATAGAGGATGTGTCCTGTGTGGTGTAGTATATAGAGGATGTGTCCTGTGTGGTGTAGTATATAAAGTATGTGTCCTGTGTGGTGTAGTACCTGGAGGATGTGTCCTGTGCGGTGTAGTATATAGAGGATGTGCCGTGTGGTGTAGTATATAGAGGATGTGTCCTGTGTGATGTAGTATATAGAGGATGTGCCGTGTGGTGTAGTATATAGAGGATGTGTACTGTGTGGTGTAGTATATAGAGGATGTGTCCTGTGTTGTATAGTATATAGAGGATGTGTTCCATGTGGTGCAGTATATAGAGGATGTGTCCTGTGTGGTGCAGTATATAGAGGATGTGTCCTGTGTGGTGTAGTATATAGAGGATGTGTCCTGTGTGGTGTAGTATATAGAGGATGTGTTCCATGTGGTGTAGTATATAGAGGATGTGTTCCATGTGGTGCAGTATATAGAGGATGTGTCCTGTGTGGTGTAGTATATAGAGGATGTGTCACCTATGGTGCAGTATATAGAGGATGTGTCTTGTGTGGTACAGTATATAGAGAATGTGTCCTGTGTGGTGTAGTATATAGAGGATGTGTCCTGTGTGGTGTAGTATATAGAGGATGTGTTCCATGTGGTGTAGTATATAGAGGATGTGTTCCATGTGGTGCAGTATATAGAGGATGTGTCCTGTGTGGTATAGTATATAGAGGATGTATCCCGAGTGGTGCAGTATATAGAGTATGTGTCCTGTGTGGTGCAGTATATAGAGGATGTGTCCTGTGTGGTGTAGTATATAGAGGATGTGTCCTGTGTGGTGTAGTATATAAAGTATGTGTCCCTTGTGGTGCAGTATATAAAGGATGTGTCCCGTGTGGTGTAGTATATAGAGGATGTGTCCCATGTGGTGTAGTATATAGAGGATGTGTCCCGTGTGGTGTAGTATATAAAGGATGTGTCCCGTGTGGTGTAGTATATAGAGGATGTGCCGTGTGGTGCAGTATATAGAGGATGTGTTCCGTGTGGTATTGTATATAGAGGATGTGTCCTGTGTGGTGTAGTATATAGAGGATGTGCCGTGTGGCGCAGTATATAGAGGATGTGTCCCGTGTGGTATAGTATATATAGAGGATGTGTCCTGTGTGGTGTAGTATATAGAGGATGTGTTCTATGTGGTGTAGTATATAGGGAATGTGTCCCGTATGGTGTAGTATATAGAGGATGTGTCCTGTGTGGTGTAGTATATAGAGGATGTGTCCCGTGTGGTGCAGTATATAGAGGATGTGTCCCGTGTGGTGTAGTATATAGAGGATGTGTCCTGTGTGGTGCAGTATATAGAGGATGTGTCCTGTGTGGTGTAGTATGTAGAGGATGTGTTCCATGTGGTGTAGTATATAGAGAATGTGTCCAGTATGGTGTAGTATATAGAGGATGTGTCCTGTGTGGTGTAGAATATAAAGGATGTGTCCTGTGTGGTGTAGTATATAGAGGATGTGTCCTGTGTGGTGTAGAATATAAAGGATGTGTCCTGTGTGGTGTAGTATATAGAGGATGTGTCCCGTGTGGTGTAGAATATAAAGGATGTGTCCTGTGTGGTGCAGTATATAGAGGATGTGTCCTGTGTGGTGTAGTATATGGAGGATGTGTCCTGTGCGGTGTAGTATATAGAGGATGTGTCCTGTGTGGTGTAGTATATAAAGTATGTGTCCTGTGTGGTGTAGTACCTGGAGGATGTGTCCTGTGCGGTGTAGTATATAGAGGAGGTGTCCTGTGTGGTGTAGTATATAGAGGATGTGTCCTGTGTGGTGTAGTATATAGAGGATGTGTCCCGTATGGTGTAGTATATAGAGGATGTGTCCCGTGTGGTGTAGTATATAGAGGATGTGTCCTGTGTGGTGTAGTATATAGAGGATGTGTCCTGTGTGGTGTAGTATATAAAGTATGTGTCCTGTGTGGTGTAGTACCTGGAGGATGTGTCCTGTGCGGTGTAGTATATAGAGGAGGTGTCCTGTGTGATGTAGTATATAGAGGATGTGCCGTGTGGTGTAGTATATAGAGGATGTGTACTGTGTGGTGTAGTATATAGAGGATGTGTCCTGTGTTGTATAGTATATAGAGGATGTGTTCCATGTGGTGCAGTATATAGAGGATGTGTCCTGTGTGGTGCAGTATATAGAGGATGTGTCCTGTGTGGTGTAGTATATAGAGGATGTGTCCTGTGTGGTGTAGTATATAGAGGATGTGTTCCATGTGGTGTAGTATATAGAGGATGTGTTCCATGTGGTGCAGTATATAGAGGATGTGTCCTGTGTGGTGTAGTATATAGAGGATGTGTCACCTATGGTGCAGTATATAGAGGATGTGTCTTGTGTGGTACAGTATATAGAGAATGTGTCCTGTGTGGTGTAGTATATAGAGGATGTGTCCTGTGTGGTGTAGTATATAGAGGATGTGTTCCATGTGGTGTAGTATATAGAGGATGTGTTCCATGTGGTGCAGTATATAGAGGATGTGTCCTGTGTGGTATAGTATATAGAGGATGTATCCCGAGTGGTGCAGTATATAGAGTATGTGTCCTGTGTGGTGCAGTATATAGAGGATGTGTCCTGTGTGGTGTAGTATATAGAGGATGTGTCCTGTGTGGTGTAGTATATAAAGTATGTGTCCCTTGTGGTGCAGTATATAAAGGATGTGTCCCGTGTGGTGTAGTATATAGAGGATGTGTCCCATGTGGTGTAGTATATAGAGGATGTGTCCCGTGTGGTGTAGTATATAAAGGATGTGTCCCGTGTGGTGTAGTATATAGAGGATGTGCCGTGTGGTGCAGTATATAGAGGATGTGTTCCGTGTGGTATTGTATATAGAGGATGTGTCCTGTGTGGTGTAGTATATAGAGGATGTGCCGTGTGGCGCAGTATATAGAGGATGTGTCCCGTGTGGTATAGTATATATAGAGGATGTGTCCTGTGTGGTGTAGTATATAGAGGATGTGTTCTATGTGGTGTAGTATATAGGGAATGTGTCCCGTATGGTGTAGTATATAGAGGATGTGTCCTGTGTGGTGTAGTATATAGAGGATGTGTCCCGTGTGGTGCAGTATATAGAGGATGTGTCCCGTGTGGTGTAGTATATAGAGGATGTGTCCTGTGTGGTGCAGTATATAGAGGATGTGTCCTGTGTGGTGTAGTATGTAGAGGATGTGTTCCATGTGGTGTAGTATATAGAGAATGTGTCCCGTATGGTGTAGTATATAGAGGATGTGTCCCGTGTGGCGCAGTATATAGAGGATGTGTCCCGTGTGGTGCAGTATATAGAGGATGTGTCCTGTGTGGTGTAGTATATAGAGGATGTGTTCCATGTGGTGTAGTATATAGGGAATGTGTCCCGTATGGTGTAGTATATAGAGGATGTGTCATGTGTGGTGTAGTATATAGAGGATATGTCCTGTGTGGTGTAGTATATAGAGGATGTGTCCTGTGTGGTGTAGTATATAGAGGATATGTCCTGTGTGGTGTAGTATATAGAGGATGTGTGCCATGTGGCGCAGTATATAGAGGATGTGTCCCGTGTGGTATAGTATATAGAGGATGTGTCCCGTGTGGTGTAGTATATAGAGAATGTGTCCCGTGTGGTATAGTATATAGAGGATGTGTCCTGTGTGGTGTAGTATATAGAGGATGTGTCCCGTGTGGTATAGTATATAGAGGATGTGTCCTGTGTGGTGTAGTATATAGAGGATGTGTCCTGTGTGGTGCAGTATATAGAGGATGTGTCCTGTGTGGTGTAGTATATAGAGGATGTGCCGTGTGGCGCAGTATATAGAGGATGTGTCCCGTGTGGTATAGTATATAGAGGATGTGTCCCGTGTGGTGTAGTATATAGAGAATGTGTCCCGTGTGGTGTAGTATATAGAGGATGTGTCCCGTGTGGTATAGTATATAGAGAATGTGTCCCGTGTGGTGTAGTATATAGAGGATGTGTCCTGTATGGTGTAGTATATAGAGGATGTGTCCCGTGTGGTATAGTATATAGAGGAGGTGTCCCGTGTGGTGTAGTATATAGAGGATGTGTCCCGTGTGGCGTAGTATATAGAGGAGGTGTCCCGTGTGGTGTAGTATATAGAGGAGGTGTCCCGTGTGGTGTAGTATATAGAGGATGTGTCCCGTGTGGTGTAGTATATAGAGGATGTGTCCTGTGTGGTGTAGTATATAGAGGATGTGTCCCGTGTGGTGTAGTATATAGAGGATGTGTCCCGTGTGGTTTAGTATATAGAGGATGTGCCGTGTGGTGTAGTATATAGAGGATGTGTCCTGTGTGGTGCAGTATATAAAGGATGTGTCCTGTGTGGTGTAGTATATAGAGGATGTGTCCTGTGTGGTGTAGTATATAGAGGATGTGTCCCGTGTGGTGTAGTATATAGAGGATGTGCCGTGTGGTGTAGAATATAAAGGATGTGTCCTGTGTGGTGTAGTGTATAGAGGATGTGTCCAGTGTGGGGTAGTATATGGAGGATGTGTCCCGTGTGGTATAGTATATAGAGGATGTGTCCCGTGTGGTGTAGTATATAGAGGATGTGCCGTGTAGTGTAGTGTATAGAGGATGTGTCCCGTGTGGTGTAGTATATGGAGGATGTGTCCCGTGTGGTATAGTATATAGAGGATGTGTCCCGTGTGGTGTAGTATATAGAGGATGTGCCGTGTGGTGTAGTGTATAGAGGATGTGTCCCGTGTGGTGTAGTGTATAGAGGATGTGTCCCGCACTCCCGTGTGGTGTAGTATATAGAGGATGTGTCCCGTGTGGTATAGTATATAGAGGATGTGTCCTGTGTGGTGTAGTATATAGAGGATGTGTCCTGTGTGGTGTAGTATATAGAGGATGTGCCGTATGGTGTAGTATATAGAGCATGTGTCCCGTGTGGTGTAGTATATAGAGGATGTGTCCTGTGTGGTGTAGTATATAGAGGATGTGTCCCGTGTGCTGTAGTATATAGAGGATGTGTCCTGTGTGATGTAGTATATAGAGAATGTGTCCTGTGTGGTGTAGTATATAGAGGATGTGTCTCATGCAGTGTAGTATATAGAGGAAGTGTCCCGTGTGGTGTAGTATATAGAGGATGTGTCCCGTGTGGTGTAGTATATAGAAGATGTGTCACTTGTGGTGCAGTATATAGAGGTGTTCCATGTGGTGTAGTATATAGAGGATGTGTCCCGTGTGGAATAGTATATAGAGGATGTGCCGTGTGGTGTAGTATATAGAGGATGTGTCCTGTGTGGTGTAGTATATAGAGGATGTGTCCTGTGTGGTGTAGTATATAGAGGATGTGTCCTGTGTGGTGTAGTATATAGAGAATGTGCCGTGTGGTGTAGTATATAGAGGATGTGTCCCGTGTGGTGTAGTATATAGAGGATGTGTCCCGTGTGGTGTAGTATATAGAGGATGTGTCCTGTGTGGTGTAGTATATAGAGGATGTGTCCCGTGTGGTATAGTATATAGAGGATGTGTCCCGTGTGGTGCAGTATATAGAGGATGTGTCCAGTGTGGTGTAGTATATAGAGGATGTGTCCCGTGTGGTGTAGTATATAGAGGATGTGTCCCGTGTGGTGTAGTATATAGAGGATGTGTCCTGTGTGGTATTGTATATAGAGGATGTGTCCCGTGTGGTGTAGTATATAGAGGATGTGTCCCGTGTGGTGTAGTATATAGAGGATGTGTCCTGTGTGGTGTAGTATATAGAGGATGTGTCCTGTGTGGTGCAGTATATAGAGGTTGTTGTGAATTCTGTGGCTGAATTCACTCCTGTGGTCACAAGTGGTACTGCAGCTTCTGAGCTTCCTCCCTCAGGTGTTCTGGTGAGCTCGTTGGCTGCTTTGTTATTTAACTCCACCTGATTCTGTCTTCCTTGCTCCTTGTCAATGTTCCAGTGTTGGACCTGAGCTTCTGGATTTTTCCTGTGGCCTGCTGCTCTGCTTAGATAAGTGCTTCTTTGCTTTTGTTGCTACTTTTTCTGTCCAGCTTGTCTATTCGTTTTTGCTGGAAGCTCTGAGACGCAAAGGGTGCACCGCCGTGCCGTTAGTTCGGCATGGTGGGTCTTTTTGCCCCCTTTGCGTGGTTTTTTGCTTTAGGGTTTTTTGTAGACTGCAAAGTTCTCTTTGCTATCCTCGCTCTATCTAGAATATCGGGCCTCACTTTGCTGAATCTATTTCATCCCTACGTTTGTCTTTTCATCTTGCTAACAATCATTATATGTGGGGGGCTGCCTTTTCCTTTGGGGTATTTCTCTGAGGCAAGTCAGGCTTGTTTTTCTATCTTCAGGCTAGTCAGCTCCTCAGGCTGTGCCGAGTTGCATAGGTAGTGACAGGCGCAATCCACAGCTGCCTTTAGTTGTGTTTAGGATAGGTTCAGGTATTGCGGTCTACAGAGATTCCACGTCTCAGAGCTCGTTCTATTGTTTTTGGGTTATTGTCAGATCACTGTATGTGCTCTGATTGCTGGCACACTGTGTCACTGGATTGCCTACATAACAGTACAAGGAGCCAACCTAATGATTCTCAATAGAGGGAAAAAAGAAGTTCTGACATCATTTTTTTTTCTCAGCTCTGTGTTCAGTCTTTTTTTTCCCCTAGACATTTGGGTGTTTCAGGACACAGGTGTGGACATGGATATTCAGGGTCTGTGCTCTTCAATGGATAATCTCGTTACAAATGTAAAAAGGATTCAAGATACTATTGATCAGAAATCTATGTTAGAACCAAGAATTCCTATTCCTGATTTGTTTTTTGGTGATCGAACTAAGTTTCTTAATTTCAAAAATAATTGTAAGCTATTTCTGGCCTTGAAACCTCATTCTTCTGGTAATCCTATTCAACAGGTATTGATTATTATTTCTTTTTTGCGCGGCGACCATCAGGACTGGGCATTTTCTCTTGCGCCAGGAGACCCTGCATTGAGTAATGTAAATGCGTTTTTCCTGGCGCTCGGATTGCTTTACGATGAGCCTAATTCAGTGGATCAGGCTGAGAAAAATTTGCTGGCTTTGTGCCAGGGTCAGGATGATATAGAAGTATATTGTCAGAAATTTAGGAAGTGGTCAGTACTCACTCTGTGGAATGAATCTGCGCTGGCAGCTTTGTTCAGAAAGGGTCTCTCTGAGGCTCTTAAGGATGTGATGGTGGGTTTTCCTATGCCTGCTGGTTTGAATGAGTCTATGTCTTTGGCCATTCAGATCGGTCGACGCTTGCGCGAGCGTAAATCTGTGCACCATTTGGCGGTATTGTCTAAGATTGAACCTGAGCCTATGCAGTGCGATAGGACTATGACCAGAGTTGAACGGCAAGAACACAGACGTCTGAATGGTCTGTGTTTCTACTGCGGTGATTCCACTCATGCTATTTCTGATTGTCCTAAGCGCACTAAGCGGTTCGATAGGTCTGCCGTCATTGGTACTGTACAATCCAAATTCCTTCTGTCCATTACCTTGATATGCTCTTTGTCATCGTATTCTGTCATGGCGTTTGTGGATTCAGGCGCTGCCCTGAATCTGATGGATTTGGATTATGCTAAACGTTGTGGGTTTTTCTTGGAGCCTTTGCGGTATCCTATTCCGTTGAGAGGAATTGATGCTACACCTTTGGCCAAGAATAAACCTCAGTACTGGACCCAGCTGACCATGTGCATGGCTCCTGCACATCAGGAAGTTATTCGCTTTCTGGTGCTACATAATCTGCATGATGTGGTCGTGTTGGGGTTGCCATGGCTGCAAACCCATAATCCAGTATTGGATTGGAACTCTATGTCGGTATCCAGCTGGGGTTGTCAGGGGGTACATGGTGATGTTCCATTTTTGTCTATTTCGTCATCCACTCCTTCTGAGGTCCCAGAGTTCTTGTCTGATTATCAGGATGTATTTGAAGAGCCCAAGTCCGATGCCCTACCTCCGCATAGGGATTGTGATTGTGCTATCAATTTGATTCCTGGTAGTAAATTCCCTAAAGGTCGATTATTTAATTTATCCGTGCCTGAACACTCCGCTATGCGCAGTTATGTGAAGGAATCCCTGGAGAAGGGACATATTCGCCCATCGTCATCACCACTGGGAGCAGGGTTCTTTTTTGTAGCCAAGAAGGATGGTTCGCTGAGACCATGTATTGATTACCGCCTTCTTAATAAGATCACTGTTAAATTTCAGTATCCCTTGCCATTGTTATCTGACTTGTTTGCTCGGATTAAGGGGGCTAGTTGGTTCACTAAGATAGATCTTCGTGGTGCGTATAATCTGGTGAGAATCAGGCAAGGAGATGAATGGAAAACTGCATTTAATACGCCCGAGGGTCATTTTGAGTATCTAGTGATGCCGTTCGGACTTGCCAATGCTCCATCTGTGTTTCAGTCTTTTATGCATGACATCTTCCGTGAGTATCTGGATAAATTCCTGATTGTTTACTTGGATGACATTTTGATCTTCTCAGATGATTGGGACTCTCATGTGAAGCAGGTCAGAATGGTTTTCCAGGTCCTGCGTGCTAATTCTTTGTTTGTGAAGGGATCAAAGTGTCTCTTCGGTGTGCAGAAAGTTTCATTTTTGGGGTTCATCTTTTCCCCTTCTACTATCGAGATGGATCCGGTTAAGGTCCAAGCCATCCAGGATTGGACTCAGCCGACATCTCTGAAAAGTCTGCAAAAATTCCTGGGCTTTGCTAATTTTTATCGTCGCTTCATCTGTAATTTTTCTAGCATTGCCAAACCATTGACCGATTTGACCAAGAAGGGTGCTGATTTGGTTAATTGGTCTTCTGCTGCTGTGGAAGCTTTTCAGGAGTTGAAGCATCGTTTTTGTTCTGCCCCTGTGTTGTGTCTACCAGATGTTTCTCTTCCGTTCCAGGTCAAGGTTGATGCTTCTGAGATTGGAGCAGGGGCGGTTTTGGCACAGAGAGATTCTGGTTGCTCAGTGTTGAAACCATGTGCTTTCTTTTCCAGGAAGTTTTCGGCTGCTGAGCGTAATTATGATGTGGGCAACCGAGAGTTGCTGGCCATGAAGTGGGCATTCGAGGAATGGTGTCATTGGCTTGAAGGAGCTAAGCATCGCGTGGTGGTATTGACTGATCATAAGAACCTTACTTATCTCGAGTCTGCCAAGCGCTTGAATCCTAGACAGGCCCGTTGGTCGTTATTTTTTGCCCGCTTCGATTTTGTGATTTCGTACCTTCCGGGCTCTAAAAATGTGAAGGCGGATGCTCTGTCTAGGAGTTTTGTGCCCGACTCTCCGGGTTCATCTGAGCCGGCGAGTATCCTCAAGGAAGGAGTCATTGTGTCTGCCATCTCCCCTGATTTGCGGCGAGTGTTGCAAAAATTTCAGGCGAATAAACCTGATCGTTGTCCGGCCGAGAAACTGTTCGTCCCTGATAGGTGGACTACTAAAGTTATCTCTGAACTTCATTATTCGGTGTTGGCTGGTCATCCTGGAATATTTGGTACCAGAGAGTTAGTGGCTAGATCCTTCTGGTGGCCATCTCTGTCACGGGATGTACGTACTTTTGTGCAGTCCTGTGGGATTTGTGCTAGGGCTAAGCCCTGCTGTTCACGTGCCAGTGGGTTGCTTTTGCCCTTGCCGGTCCCAAAGAGGCCTTGGACACATATTTCGATGGATTTCATTTCTGACCTTCCCGTTTCTTAAAAGATGTCAGTCATTTGGGTGGTCTGTGATCGCTTTTCTAAAATGGTCCATCTGGTGCCCTTGGTTAAATTGCCTTCCTCCTCTGATTTGGTGCCTTTGTTCTTCCAGCATGTGGTTCGTTTGCATGGCATTCCTGAGAATATTGTTTCTGACAGAGGTTCCCAGTTTGTTTCGAGGTTTTGGCGAGCCTTTTGTGGCAGGATGGGCATTGACCTGTCTTTTTCCTCGGCTTTCCATCCTCAGACTAATGGCCAGACCGAACGAACCAATCAGACCTTGGAGACATATCTGAGATGTTTTGATTCTGCAGACCAGGATGATTGGGTGTCCTTTTTGCCGTTGGCTGAGTTCGCCCTTAATAATCGGGCCAGCTCGGCTACCTTGGTCTCTCCATTTTTCTGCAATTCTGGGTTCCATCCTCGTTTCTCTTCAGGACAGGTTGAGTCTTCGGACTGTCCTGGTGTGGATTCTGTGGTGGACAGGTTGCAGCAGATCTGGACTCAGGTAGTGGACAATTTGGCCTTGTCCCAGGAGAAGGCTCAACTTTTCGCTAATCGCAGACGCCGTGTGGGTCCCCGACTTCGTGTTGGGGATCTGGTTTGGTTATCTTCTCGTCATATTCCTATGAAGGTTTCCTCTCCTAAATTTAAACCTCGTTTTATTGGTCCGTATAGGATTTCTGAGATTCTCAATCCTGTGTCTTTTCGTCTGACCCTCCCAGACTCCTTTTCCATACATAATGTATTCCATAGGTCGTTGTTGCGGAGATACGTGGCACCTATGGTTCCATCTGTTGAACCTCCTGCCCCGGTTTTGGTGTTGGGGGAATTGGAGTATATTGTGGAGAAAATTTTGGATTCTCGTGTTTCTAGACGGAAACTCCAGTATCTGGTTAAATGGAAGGGTTATGCTCAGGAAGATAATTCCTGGGTTTTTGCCTCTGATGTCCATGCTCCAGATCTTGTTCGTGCCTTTCATGTGGCTCATCCTGGTCGGCCTGGGGGCTCTGGTGAGGGTTCGGTGACCCCTCCTCAAGGGGGGGGTACTGTTGTGAATTCTGTGGCTGAATTCACTCCTGTGGTCACAAGTGGTACTGCAGCTTCTGAGCTTCCTCCCTCAGGTGTTCTGGTGAGCTCGTTGGCTGCTTTGTTATTTAACTCCACCTGATTCTGTCTTCCTTGCTCCTTGTCAATGTTCCAGTGTTGGACCTGAGCTTCTGGATTTTTCCTGTGGCCTGCTGCTCTGCTTAGATAAGTGCTTCTTTGCTTTTGTTGCTACTTTTTCTGTCCAGCTTGTCTATTCGTTTTTGCTGGAAGCTCTGAGACGCAAAGGGTGCACCGCCGTGCCGTTAGTTCGGCACGGTGGGTCTTTTTGCCCACTTTGCGTGGTTTTTTGCTTTAGGGTTTTTTGTAGACTGCAAAGTTCTCTTTGCTATCCTCGCTCTATCTAGAATATCGGGCCTCACTTTGCTGAATCTATTTCATCCCTACGTTTGTCTTTTCATCTTGCTAACAATCATTATATGTGGGGGGCTGCCTTTTCCTTTGGGGTACTTCTCTGAGGCAAGTCAGGCTTGTTTTTCTATCTTCAGGCTAGTCAGCTCCTCAGGCTGTGCCGAGTTGCATAGGTAGTGACAGGCGCAATCCACAGCTGCCTTTAGTTGTGTTTAGGATAGGTTCAGGTATTGCGGTCTACAGAGATTCCACGTCTCAGAGCTCGTTCTATTGTTTTTGGGTTATTGTCAGATCACTGTATGTGCTCTGATTGCTGGCGCACTGTGTCACTGGATTGCCTACATAACAAGAGGTGTTCCGTGTGGTGTAGTATATAGAGGATGTGTCCCGTGTGCTGTAGTATATAAAGGATGTGTCCTGTGTGATATAGTATATAGAGGATGAGTCCTGTGTGGTGTAGTATATAGAGGATGTGTCCTGTGTGGTGTAGTATATAGAGGATGTGTGCTGTGTGGTATAGTATATAGAGGATGTGTCCCGTGTGGTGTAGAATATAGAGGATGTGTCCTGTGTGGTGTAGTATATAGAGGATGTGTCCTGTGTGGTGTAGTATACAGAGGATGTGTCCTGTGTGGTATAGTATATAGAGGATGTGTCCTGTGTGGTGTAGTATATAGAGGTTTTGTGCTGTGTGCTATAGTATATAGAGGATGTGTCCTGTGTGGTGTAGTATATAGAGGATGTGTCCCGTGTGGTGCAGTATATAGAGGATGTGTCCCATGTGGTGTAGTATATAGAGGATGTGTCCGGTGTGGTGCAGTATATAGAGGTGTTCCGTGTGGTGTAGTATATAGAGGATGTGTCCCGTGTGCTGTAGTATATAAAGGATGTGTCCTGTGTGATATAGTATATAGAGGATGAGTCCTGTGTGGTGTAGTATATAGAGGATGTGTCCTGTGTGGTGTAGTATATAGAGGATGTGTGCTGTGTGGTATAGTATATAGAGGATGTGTCCCGTGTGGTGTAGAATATAGAGGATGTGTCCTGTGTGGTGTAGTATATAGAGGATGTGTCCTGTGTGGTGTAGTATACAGAGGATGTGTCCTGTGTGGTATAGTATATAGAGGATGTGTCCTGTGTGGTGTAGTATATAGAGGATGTGTTCCATGTGGTGTAGTATATAGAGGATGTGTCCCGTGTGGTATAGTATATAGAGGATACATCCTGTGTGGTGTAGTATATAGAGGATGTGTCCAGTGCGGTGTAGTATATAGAGGATGTGTCCTGTGTGGTGTAGTATATAGAGGATGTGTCCTGTGCGGTGTAGTATATAGAGGATGTGTCCCGTGTGCTGTAGTATATAAAGGATGTGTCCCGTGTGGTGTAGTATATAGAGGATGTGTCCTGTGTGGTGTAGTATATAGAGGATGTGTCCTGTGCGGTGTAGTATATAGAGGATGTGTCCCGTGTGCTGTAGTATATAAAGGATGTGTCCTGTGTGATGTAGTATATAGAGGATGTGTCCTGTGTGGTGTAGTATATAGAGGATACATCCTGTGTGGTGTAGTATATAGAGGATGTGTCCCGTGTGGTGTAGTTTATAGAGGATGTGTCCTGTGTGATGTAGTATATAGAGGATGAGTCCTGTGTGGTGTAGTATATAGAGGATGTGTCCTGTGTGGTGTAGTATATAGAGGATGTGTCCTGTGTGGTGTAGTATATAGAGGATGTGTCCTGTGTGGTGTAGTATATAGAGGATGTGTCCTGTGTGGTATTGTATATAGAGGATGTGTCCCGTGTGGTGTAGTGTATAGAGGATGTGTCCTGTGTGGTGTAGTATATAGAGGATGTGTCCTGTGTGGTATTGTATATAGAGGATGTGTCCCGTGTGGTGTAGTATATAGAGGATGTGTCCCGTGTGGTGTAGTATATAAAGGATGTGTCCTGTGTGCTGTAGTATATAGAGGATGTGTCCCGTATGGTGTAGTATATAAAGGATGTGTCCTGTGTGGTGTAGTATATAGAGGATGTGTCCTGTGTGGTGTAGTATATAGAGCATGTGTCCTGTGTGGTGTAGTATATAGAGGATGTGTCCTGTGTGGTGTAGTATATAGAGGATGTGTCCTGTGTGGTGTAGTATATAGAGGATGTGTCCTGTGTGGTGTAGTATATAGAGGATGTGTCCTGTGTGGTGTAGTATATAGAGGATGTGTCCTGTGTGCTGTAGTATATAGAGGATGTGTCCCGTGTGGTTTAGTATATAAAGGATGTGTCCTGTGTGGTGTAGTATATAGAGGATGTGTCCTGTGTGGTGTAGTATATAGAGGATGTGTCCCGTGTAGTGTAGTATATAAAGGATGTGTCCTGTGTGGTGTAGTATATAGAGGATGTGTCCTGTGTGGTGTAGTATATAGAGGATGTGTCCTGTGTGATGTAGTATATAGAGGATGTGTCCTGTGTGGTGTAGTATATAGAGGATGTGTCCTGTGTGGTGTAGTATATAGAGGATGTGTCCTGTGTGGTGTAGTATATAGAGGATGTGTCCTGTGTGGTGTAGTATATAGAGCATGTGTCCCGTGTGGTGTAGTATATAGAGGATGTGTCCTGTGTGGTATTGTATATAGAGGATGTGTCCCATGTGGTGTAGTATATAGAGGATGAGTCCTGTGTGGTGTAGTATATAGAGGATGTGTCCTGTGTGGTGTAGTATATAGAGGATGTGTCCTGTGTGGTATTGTATATAGAGGATGTGTCCCGTGTGGTGTAGTATATAGAGGATGTGTCCCGTGTGGTGTAGTATATAGAGGATGTGTCCTGTGTGGTGTAGTATATAGAGGATGTGTCCCGTGTGGTGTAGTATATAGAGGATGTGTCCTGTGTGATGTAGTATATAGAGGATGAGTCCTGTGTGGTGTAGTATATAGAGGATGTGTCCTGTGTGGTGTAGTATATAGAGGATGTGTCCTGTGTGGTGTAGTATATAGAGGATGTGTCCTGTGTGGTGTAGTATATAGAGGATGTGTCCTGTGTGGTATTGTATATAGAGGATGTGTCCCGTGTGGTGTAGTGTATAGAGGATGTGTCCTGTGTGGTGTAGTATATAGAGGATGTGTCCTGTGTGGTATTGTATATAGAGGATGTGTCCCGTGTGGTGTAGTATATAGAGGATGTGTCCTGTGTGATGTAGTATATAGAGGATGTGTCCTGTGTGGTGTAGTATATAGAGGATGTGTCCTGTGTGGTGTAGTATATAGAGGATGTGTCCTGTGTGGTGTAGTATATAGAGGATGTGTCCTGTGTGGTGTAGTATATAGAGGATGTGTCCCGTGTGGTGTAATATATAGAGGATACATCCTGTGTGGTGTAGTATATAGAGGATGTGTCCCGTGTGGTGTAGTATATAGAGGATGTGTCCTGTGTGATGTAGTATATAGAGGATGAGTCCTGTGTGGTGTAGTATATAGAGGATGAGTCCTGTGTGGTGTAGTATATAGAGGATGTGTCCTGTGTGGTATTGTATATAGAGGATGTGTCCCGTGTGGTGCAGTATATAGAGGATGTGTCACTTGTGGTGCAGTATATAGAGGTGTTCCATGTGGTGTAGTATATAGAGGATGTGTCCCGTGTGGTGTAGTATATAGAGGATGTGTCCTGTGTGATGTAGTATATAGAGGATGAGTCCTGTGTGGTGTAGTATATAGAGGATGAGTCCTGTGTGGTGTAGTATATAGAGGATGTGTCCTGTGTGGTATTGTATATAGAGGATGTGTCCCGTGTGGTGTAGTATATAGAGGATGGGTCCCGTGTGGTGTAGTATATAGAAGATGTGTCCTGTGTGGTGTAGTATATAGAGGATGTGTCCCGTGTGGTGTAGTATATAGAGGATGTGTCCCGTGTGGTGTAGTATATAAAGTATGTGTCCCGTGTGGTGTAGTATATAGAGGATGTGTCACTTGTGGTGTAGTATATAGAGGATGTGTCCTGTTTGGTGTAGTATATAGAGGATGTGTCACTTGTGGTGTAGTATATAGAGGATGTGTCCCGTGTGGTGTAGTATATAGAGGATGTGTCACTTAAGGTGCAGTATATAGAGGTGTTCTGTGTGGTGCAGTATATAGAGGATGTGTCCCATGTGGTGTAGTATATAATGTATGTGTCCCGTGTGGTGTCATATATAGAGGATTTGTACCGTGTGCTGTATTATTTAGATGATATGCTAATACCACTTTTTGCAACAGAATTGGTGGCCTTGTATTATTTCTATATATCTGCATGATGGGCACCTGGCTTCAGACATCATATATTTTATTTACTTATTCACAGACATGACACACTCACACTGCAGTCATTAATGTTGTCCTTCTCCTCCTCTAAACAATATGTGTGTGCTGCTTGGGCAGGACAGCCGACCAATCACAGCCCAGCTCCTTGCTTGAGTTGTGCTGTGAGGTCACACAAAGAAACCTAACACTCTGCAGCCAACCAGCATTAGACCACCTCTGTCCAGGATTTTGTGGAAGAGGAGCCAGAGACTCAGAACAGGAAACAGTTGACTGCAGTTTGCAGGTCTGCTGTTGTGTGTGTGCCTTATCTCAGACTCACTTCCCCTTGAGAAAGCTGAACACCAGCGTCAGCGAAACGCGCGTCGGGGACTTCTCTGCTCCCGGCCCGGTACACCCTGCCTCCCTGCAGTGCATTCTATTTGGTAAGCGCTGCCTTGTTGCTAGTATTTTATCCTGTGGGGGGTATACTAGTTACCCACAGGAAGACACAAAAGAGAATAGTAAAACCAAAAACACTCAGTTTGAAAAAATGTTGCAGTAATCCGCAAGTGCTAGTAAAAGATGTAAAAAACAGGGTATTTGGTTGATACGTTTTTTGCAAAAAATGTATACTAAGCTGCTCTACCAATCTTCACGGTATACCCTTATCAGAGCAGTCCTAACTAATGTATGCAATCCCTATCTGATGTATTTAAAAACCTGATCATCTGTATATAACCTGTGTGAACAGGGTTCGGAGAGGAAAAATCCATGTGTGCATACAGGGTAGAACAGCTTTTGTGCAGATAGCCCAAGAGGAGTGGTGGAACTCCCCAGTCTTGTAGACACAAGAGAACAATTATGGAAACAGGAACACATGGGCTACTTGCACAGTGAACAAGTCTGTATGATCATGTTCACACACCACCAAGAAACCTGAAGACACAAAAGAGAATAGTAAAACCAAAAACACTCAGTTTGAAAAAATGTTGCAGTAATCCGGAAGTGCTAGTAAAAGATGTAAAAAACAGGGTATTTGGTTGATACGTTTTTTGCAAAAAATGTATACTAAGCTGCTCTACCAATCTTCACGGTATACCCTTATCAGAGCAGTCCTAACTAATGTATGCAATCCCTATCTGATGTATTTTAAAACCTGATCATCTGTATATAACCTGTGTGAACCCTGCGGATTACTGCAACATTTTTTCAAACTGAGTGTTTTTGGTTTTACTATTCTCTTTTGTGAAGAAGGCTAAAGAATACATTTCAAAAACCTGACCGGCACATCCAAACATAGACTAAGTGTGAACAGGTGCTGAACCCAGAGTCGCCAACTCGTATATAGTTAAGTAAATAAGGCAGCACACTGCAGCGCTAAAACATGCAAACTTGAAAACACGAAATTTGAACTGCATTACTGCACTAGAAATATGAAAAATGAGAGCTTTTAGCGCATACAAATGGCCAATTTTATGTGTACCTGGTAGCCCCTTTACGGCATCTCTCTTATACCAGGTCCTACGCTTGCCTTACCTCGCTGAGAATAAACGTCTCCATCTGAATGGGTACATGTGAAACCTCTTCTTAGACTAAAATTCTCTCTCTCTGTGGAGGGGTATTGGACCTGCTGTAATTAAAACACCTGAAGCTAGGAGGCGGAGTGCACGATCAGAAGGCTAAAGAATACATTTCAAAAACCTGACCGGCACATCCAAACATAGACTAAGTGTGAACAGGTGCTGAACCCAGAGTCGCCAACTCGCATATAGTTAAGTAAATAAGGCAGCACACTGCAGCGCTAAAACATGCAAACTTGAAAACACGAAATTTGAACTGCATTACTGCACTAGAAATATGAAAAATGAGAGCTTATTTATTTAACTATATACGAGTTGGCGACTCTGGGTTCAGCACCTGTTCACACTTAGTCTATGTTTGGATGTGCCGGTCAGGTTTTTGAAATGTATTCTTTAGCCTTCTGATCGTGCACTCCGCCTCCTAGCTTCAGGTGTTTTAATTACAGCAGGTCCAATACCATTCCACAGAGAGAGAGAATTTTAGTCTAAGAAGAGGTTTCACATGTACCCATTCAGATGGAGACGTTTATTCTCAGCGAGGTAAGGCAAGCGTAGGACCTGGTATAAGAGAGATGCCGTAAAGGGGCTACCAGGTACACATAAAATTGGCCATTTGTATGCGCTAAAAGCTCTCATTTTTCATATTTCTAGTGCAGTAATGCAGTTCAAATTTCGTGTTTTCAAGTTTGCATGTTTTAGCGCTGCAGTGTGCTGCCTTATTTACTTAACTATATACGAGTTGGCGACTCTGGGTTCAGCACCTGTTCACACTTAGTCTATGTTTGGATGTGCCGGTCAGGTTTTTGAAATGTATTCTTTAGCCTTCTGATCGTGCACTCCGCCTCCTAGCTTCAGGTGTTTTAATTACAGCAGGTCCAATACCCCTCCACAGAGAGAGAGAATTTTAGTCTAAGAAGAGGTTTCACATGTACCCATTCAGATGGAGACGTTTATTCTCAGCGAGGTAAGGCAAGCGTAGGACCTGGTATAAGAGAGATGCCGTAAAGGGGCTACCAGGTACACATAAAATTGGCCATTTGTATGCGCTAAAAGCTCTCATTTTTCATATTTCTAGTGCAGTAATGCAGTTCAAATTTCGTGTTTTCAAGTTTGCATGTTTTAGCGCTGCAGTGTGCTGCCTTATTTACTTAACTATATACGAGTTGGCGACTCTGGGTTCAGCACCTGTTCACACTTAGTCTATGTTTGGATGTGCCGGTCAGGTTTTTGAAATGTATTCTTTAGCCTTCTGATCGTGCACTCCGCCTCCTAGCTTCAGGTGTTTTAATTACAGCAGGTCCAATACCCCTCCACAGAGAGAGAGAATTTTAGTCTAAGAAGAGGTTTCACATGTACCCATTCAGATGGAGACGTTAATCTCAGCGAGGTAAGGCAAGCGTAGGACCTGGTATAAGAGAGATGCCGTAAAGGGGCTACCAGGTACACATAAAATTGGCCATTTGTATGCGCTAAAAGCTCTCATTTTTCATATTTCTAGTGCAGTAATGCAGTTCAAATTTCGTGTTTTCAAGTTTGCATGTTTTAGCGCTGCAGTGTGCTGCCTTATTTACTTAACTATATACGAGTTGGCGACTCTGGGTTCAGCACCTGTTCACACTTAGTCTATGTTTGGATGTGCCGGTCAGGTTTTTGAAATGTATTCTTTAGCCTTCTGATCGTGCACTCCGCCTCCTAGCTTCAGGTGTTTTAATTACAGCAGGTCCAATACCCCTCCACAGAGAGAGAGAATTTTAGTCTAAGAAGAGGTTTCACATGTACCCATTCAGATGGAGACGTTAATCTCAGCGAGGTAAGGCAAGCGTAGGACCTGGTATAAGAGAGATGCCGTAAAGGGGCTACCAGGTACACATAAAATTGGCCATTTGTATGCGCTAAAAGCTCTCATTTTTCATATTTCTAGTGCAGTAATGCAGTTCAAATTTCGTGTTTTCAAGTTTGCATTTTTAGCGCTGCAGTGTGCTGCCTTATTTACTTAACTATATACGAGTTGGCGACTCTGGGTTCAGCACCTGTTCACACTTAGTCTATGTTTGGATGTGCCGGTCAGGTTTTTGAAATGTATTCTTTAGCCTTCTGATCGTGCACTCCGCCTCCTAGCTTCAGGTGTTTTAATTACAGCAGGTCCAATACCCCTCCACAGAGAGAGAGAATTTTAGTCTAAGAAGAGGTTTCACATGTACCCATTCAGATGGAGACGTTTATTCTCAGCGAGGTAAGGCAAGCGTAGGACCTGGTATAAGAGAGATGCCGTAAAGGGGCTACCAGGTACACATAAAATTGGCCATTTGTATGCGCTAAAAGCTCTCATTTTTCATATTTCTAGTGCAGTAATGCAGTTCAAATTTCGTGTTTTCAAGTTTGCATGTTTTAGCGCTGCAGTGTGCTGCCTTATTTACTTAACTATATACGAGTTGGCGACTCTGGGTTCAGCACCTGTTCACACTTAGTCTATGTTTGGATGTGCCGGTCAGGTTTTTGAAATGTATTCTTTAGCCTTCTGATCGTGCACTCCGCCTCCTAGCTTCAGGTGTTTTAATTACAGCAGGTCCAATACCCCTCCACAGAGAGAGAGAATTTTAGTCTAAGAAGAGGTTTCACATGTACCCATTCAGATGGAGACGTTTATTCTCAGCGAGGTAAGGCAAGCGTAGGACCTGGTATAAGAGAGATGCCGTAAAGGGGCTACCAGGTACACATAAAATTGGCCATTTGTATGCGCTAAAAGCTCTCATTTTTCATATTTCTAGTGCAGTAATGCAGTTCAAATTTCGTGTTTTCAAGTTTGCATGTTTTAGCGCTGCAGTGTGCTGCCTTATTTACTTAACTATATACGAGTTGGCGACTCTGGGTTCAGCACCTGTTCACACTTAGTCTATGTTTGGATGTGCCGGTCAGGTTTTTGAAATGTATTCTTTAGCCTTCTGATCGTGCACTCCGCCTCCTAGCTTCAGGTGTTTTAATTACAGCAGGTCCAATACCCCTCCACAGAGAGAGAGAATTTTAGTCTAAGAAGAGGTTTCACATGTACCCATTCAGATGGAGACGTTTATTCTCAGCGAGGTAAGGCAAGCGTAGGACCTGGTATAAGAGAGATGCCGTAAAGGGGCTACCAGGTACACATAAAATTGGCCATTTGTATGCGCTAAAAGCTCTCATTTTTCATATTTCTAGTGCAGTAATGCAGTTCAAATTTCGTGTTTTCAAGTTTGCATGTTTTAGCGCTGCAGTGTGCTGCCTTATTTACTTAACTATATACGAGTTGGCGACTCTGGGTTCAGCACCTGTTCACACTTAGTCTATGTTTGGATGTGCCGGTCAGGTTTTTGAAATGTATTCTTTAGCCTTCTGATCGTGCACTCCGCCTCCTAGCTTCAGGTGTTTTAATTACAGCAGGTCCAATTCCCCTCCACAGAGAGAGAGAATTTTAGTCTAAGAAGAGGTTTCACATGTACCCATTCAGATGGAGACGTTTATTCTCAGCGAGGTAAGGCAAGCGTAGGACCTGGTATAAGAGAGATGCCGTAAAGGGGCTACCAGGTACACATAAAATTGGCCATTTGTATGCGCTAAAAGCTCTCATTTTTCATATTTCTAGTGCAGTAATGCAGTTCAAATTTCGTGTTTTCAAGTTTGCATTTTTAGCGCTGCAGTGTGCTGCCTTATTTACTTAACTATATACGAGTTGGCGACTCTGGGTTCAGCACCTGTTCACACTTAGTCTATGTTTGGATGTGCCGGTCAGGTTTTTGAAATGTATTCTTTAGCCTTCTGATCGTGCACTCCGCCTCCTAGCTTCAGGTGTTTTAATTACAGCAGGTCCAATACCCCTCCACAGAGAGAGAAAATTTTAGTCTAAGAAGAGGTTTCACATGTACCCATTCAGATGGAGACGTTAATCTCAGCGAGGTAAGGCAAGCGTAGGACCTGGTATAAGAGAGATGCCGTAAAGGGGCTACCAGGTACACATAAAATTGGCCATTTGTATGCGCTAAAAGCTCTCATTTTTCATATTTCTAGTGCAGTAATGCAGTTCAAATTTCGTGTTTTCAAGTTTGCATGTTTTAGCGCTGCAGTGTGCTGCCTTATTTACTTAACTATATACGAGTTGGCGACTCTGGGTTCAGCACCTGTTCACACTTAGTCTATGTTTGGATGTGCAGGTCAGGTTTTTGAAATGTATTCTTTAGCCTTCTGATCGTGCACTCCGCCTCCTAGCTTCAGGTGTTTTAATTACAGCAGGTCCAATACCCCTCCACAGAGAGAGAGAATTTTAGTCTAAGAAGAGGTTTCACATGTACCCATTCAGATGGAGACGTTAATCTCAGCGAGGTAAGGCAAGCGTAGGACCTGGTATAAGAGAGATGCCGTAAAGGGGCTACCAGGTACACATAAAATTGGCCATTTGTATGCGCTAAAGGCTCTCATTTTTCATATTTCTAGTGCAGTAATGCAGTTCAAATTTCGTGTTTTCAAGTTTGCATGTTTTAGCGCTGCAGTGTGCTGCCTTATTTACTTAACTATATACGAGTTGGCGACTCTGGGTTCAGCACCTGTTCACACTTAGTCTATGTTTGGATGTGCCGGTCAGGTTTTTGAAATGTATTCTTTAGCCTTCTGATCGTGCACTCCGCCTCCTAGCTTCAGGTGTTTTAATTACAGCAGGTCCAATACCCCTCCACAGAGAGAGAGAATTTTAGTCTAAGAAGAGGTTTCACATGTACCCATTCAGATGGAGACGTTAATCTCAGCGAGGTAAGGCAAGCGTAGGACCTGGTATAAGAGAGATGCCGTAAAGGGGCTACCAGGTACACATAAAATTGGCCATTTGTATGCGCTAAAAGCACTCATTTTTCATATTTCTAGTGCAGTAATGCAGTTCAAATTTCGTGTTTTCAAGTTTGCATGTTTTAGCGCTGCAGTGTGCTGCCTTATTTACTTAACTATATACGAGTTGGCGACTCTGGGTTCAGCACCTGTTCACACTTAGTCTATGTTTGGATGTGCCGGTCAGGTTTTTGAAATGTATTCTTTAGCCTTCTGATCGTGCACTCCGCCTCCTAGCTTCAGGTGTTTTAATTACAGCAGGTCCAATACCCCTCCACAGAGAGAGAGAATTTTAGTCTAAGAAGAGGTATCACATGTACCCATTCAGATGGAGACGTTAATCTCAGCGAGGTAAGGCAAGCGTAGGACCTGGTATAAGAGAGATGCCGTAAAGGGGCTACCAGGTACACATAAAATTGGCCATTTGTATGCGCTAAAAGCTCTCATTTTTCATATTTCTAGTGCAGTAATGCAGTTCAAATTTCGTGTTTTCAAGTTTGCATGTTTTAGCGCTGCAGTGTGCTGCCTTATTTACTTAACTATATACGAGTTGGCGACTCTGGGTTCAGCACCTGTTCACACTTAGTCTATGTTTGGATGTGCCGGTCAGGTTTTTGAAATGTATTCTTTAGCCTTCTGATCGTGCACTCCGCCTCCTAGCTTCAGGTGTTTTAATTACAGCAGGTCCAATACCCCTCCACAGAGAGAGAGAATTTTAGTCTAAGAAGAGGTTTCACATGTACCCATTCAGATGGAGACGTTAATCTCAGCGAGGTAAGGCAAGCGTAGGACCTGGTATAAGAGAGATGCCGTAAAGGGGCTACCAGGTACACATAAAATTGGCCATTTGTATGCGCTAAAAGCTCTCATTTTTCATATTTCTAGTGCAGTAATGCAGTTCAAATTTCGTGTTTTCAAGTTTGCATTTTTAGCGCTGCAGTGTGCTGCCTTATTTACTTAACTATATACGAGTTGGCGACTCTGGGTTCAGCACCTGTTCACACTTAGTCTATGTTTGGATGTGCCGGTCAGGTTTTTGAAATGTATTCTTTAGCCTTCTGATCGTGCACTCCGCCTCCTAGCTTCAGGTGTTTTAATTACAGCAGGTCCAATACCCCTCCACAGAGAGAGAGAATTTTAGTCTAAGAAGAGGTTTCACATGTACCCATTCAGATGGAGACGTTTATTCTCAGCGAGGTAAGGCAAGCGTAGGACCTGGTATAAGAGAGATGGCGTAAAGGGGCTACCAGGTACACATAAAATTGGCCATTTGTATGCGCTAAAAGCTCTCATTTTTCATATTTCTAGTGCAGTAATGCAGTTCAAATTTCGTGTTTTCAAGTTTGCATGTTTTAGCGCTGCAGTGTGCTGCCTTATTTACTTAACTATATACGAGTTGGCGACTCTGGGTTCAGCACCTGTTCACACTTAGTCTATGTTTGGATGTGCCGGTCAGGTTTTTGAAATGTATTCTTTAGCCTTCTGATCGTGCACTCCGCCTCCTAGCTTCAGGTGTTTTAATTACAGCAGGTCCAATACCCCTCCACAGAGAGAGAGAATTTTAGTCTAAGAAGAGGTTTCACATGTACCCATTCAGATGGAGACGTTTATTCTCAGCGAGGTAAGGCAAGCGTAGGACCTGGTATAAGAGAGATGCCGTAAAGGGGCTACCAGGTACACATAAAATTGGCCATTTGTATGCGCTAAAAGCTCTCATTTTTCATATTTCTAGTGCAGTAATGCAGTTCAAATTTCGTGTTTTCAAGTTTGCATGTTTTAGCGCTGCAGTGTGCTGCCTTATTTACTTAACTATATACGAGTTGGCGACTCTGGGTTCAGCACCTGTTCACACTTAGTCTATGTTTGGATGTGCCGGTCAGGTTTTTGAAATGTATTCTTTAGCCTTCTGATCGTGCACTCCGCCGTCTAGCTTCAGGTGTTTTAATTACAGCAGGTCCAATACCCCTCCACAGAGAGAGAGAATTTTAGTCTAAGAAGAGGTTTCACATGTACCCATTCAGATGGAGACGTTTATTCTCAGCGAGGTAAGGCAAGCGTAGGACCTGGTATAAGAGAGATGCCGTAAAGGGGCTACCAGGTACACATAAAATTGGCCATTTGTATGCGCTAAAAGCTCTCATTTTTCATATTTCTAGTGCAGTAATGCAGTTCAAATTTCGTGTTTTCAAGTTTGCATGTTTTAGCGCTGCAGTGTGCTGCCTTATTTACTTAACTATATACGAGTTGGCGACTCTGGGTTCAGCACCTGTTCACACTTAGTCTATGTTTGGATGTGCCGGTCAGGTTTTTGAAATGTATTCTTTAGCCTTCTGATCGTGCACTCCGCCTCCTAGCTTCAGGTGTTTTAATTACAGCAGGTCCAATACCCCTCCACAGAGAGAGAGAATTTTAGTCTAAGAAGAGGTTTCACATGTACCCATTCAGATGGAGACGTTTATTCTCAGCGAGGTAAGGCAAGCGTAGGACCTGGTATAAGAGAGATGCCGTAAAGGGGCTACCAGGTACACATAAAATTGGCCATTTGTATGCGCTAAAAGCTCTCATTTTTCATATTTCTAGTGCAGTAATGCAGTTCAAATTTCGTGTTTTCAAGTTTGCATGTTTTAGCGCTGCAGTGTGCTGCCTTATTTACTTAACTATATACGAGTTGGCGACTCTGGGTTCAGCACCTGTTCACACTTAGTCTATGTTTGGATGTGCCGGTCAGGTTTTTGAAATGTATTCTTTAGCCTTCTGATCGTGCACTCCGCCTCCTAGCTTCAGGTGTTTTAATTACAGCAGGTCCAATACCCCTCCA
Source organism: Ranitomeya imitator (assembly GCF_032444005.1). Classification (NCBI taxonomy): domain Eukaryota; kingdom Metazoa; phylum Chordata; class Amphibia; order Anura; family Dendrobatidae; genus Ranitomeya; species Ranitomeya imitator. The sequence continues at coordinate 415,429,555 of NC_091285.1, read as the reverse complement.
CAGAGAGAGAGAATTTTAGTCTAAGAAGAGGTTTCACATGTACCCATTCAGATGGAGACGTTTATTCTCAGCGAGGTAAGGCAAGCGTAGGACCTGGTATAAGAGAGATGCCGTAAAGGGGCTACCAGGTACACATAAAATTGGCCATTTGTATGCGCTAAAAGCTCTCATTTTTCATATTTCTAGTGCAGTAATGCAGTTCAAATTTCGTGTTTTCAAGTTTGCATTTTTAGCGCTGCAGTGTGCTGCCTTATTTACTTAACTATATACGAGTTGGCGACTCTGGGTTCAGCACCTGTTCACACTTAGTCTATGTTTGGATGTGCCGGTCAGGTTTTTGAAATGTATTCTTTAGCCTTCTGATCGTGCACTCCGCCTCCTAGCTTCAGGTGTTTTAATTACAGCAGGTCCAATACCCCTCCACAGAGAGAGAGAATTTTAGTCTAAGAAGAGGTTTCACATGTACCCATTCAGATGGAGACGTTTATTCTCAGCGAGGTAAGGCAAGCGTAGGACCTGGTATAAGAGAGATGACGTAAAGGGGCTACCAGGTACACATAAAATTGGCCATTTGTATGCGCTAAAAGCTCTCATTTTTCATATTTCTAGTGCAGTAATGCAGTTCAAATTTCGTGTTTTCAAGTTTGCATGTTTTAGCGCTGCAGTGTGCTGCCTTATTTACTTAACTATATACGAGTTGGCGACTCTGGGTTCAGCACCTGTTCACACTTAGTCTATGTTTGGATGTGCCGGTCAGGTTTTTGAAATGTATTCTTTAGCCTTCTGATCATGCACTCCGCCTCCTAGCTTCAGGTTTTTTAATTACAGCAGGTCCAATACCCCTCAACAGAGAGAGAGAATTTTAGTCTAAGAAGAGGTTTCACATGTACCCATTCAGATGGAGACATTTATTCTCAGCGAGGTAAGGCAAGCGTAGGACCTGGTATAAGAGAGATGCCGTAAAGGGGCTACCAGGTACACATAAAATTGGCCATTTGTATGCGCTAAAAGCTCTCATTTTTCATATTTCTAGTGCAGTAATGCAGTTCAAATTTCGTGTTTTCAAGTTTGCATGTTTTAGCGCTGCAGTGTGCTGCCTTATTTACTTAACTATATACGAGTTGGCGACTCTGGGTTCAGCACCTGTTCACACTTAGTCTATGTTTGGATGTGCCGGTCAGGTTTTTGAAATGTATTCTTTAGCCTTCTGATCGTGCACTCCGCCTCCTAGCTTCAGGTGTTTTAATTACAGCAGGTCCAATACCCCTCCACAGAGAGAGAGAATTTTAGTCTAAGAAGAGGTTTCACATGTACCCATTCAGATGGAGACGTTAATCTCAGCGAGGTAAGGCAAGCGTAGGACCTGGTATAAGAGAGATGCCGTAAAGGGGCTACCAGGTACACATAAAATTGGCCATTTGTATGCGCTAAAAGCTCTCATTTTTCATATTTCTAGTGCAGTAATGCAGTTCAAATTTCGTGTTTTCAAGTTTGCATGTTTTAGCGCTGCAGTGTGCTGCCTTATTTACTTAACTATATACGAGTTGGCGACTCTGGGTTCAGCACCTGTTCACACTTAGTCTATGTTTGGATGTGCCGGTCAGGTTTTTGAAATGTATTCTTTAGCCTTCTGATCGTGCACTCCGCCTCCTAGCTTCAGGTGTTTTAATTACAGCAGGTCCAATACCCCTCCACAGAGAGAGAGAATTTTAGTCTAAGACGAGGTTTCACATGTACCCATTCAGATGGAGACGTTAATCTCAGCGAGGTAAGGCAAGCGTAGGACCTGGTATAAGAGAGATGCCGTAAAGGGGCTACCAGGTACACATAAAATTGGCCATTTGTATGCGCTAAAAGCTCTCATTTTTCATATTTCTAGTGCAGTAATGCAGTTCAAATTTCGTGTTTTCAAGTTTGCATTTTTAGCGCTGCAGTGTGCTGCCTTATTTACTTAACTATATACGAGTTGGCGACTCTGGGTTCAGCACCTGTTCACACTTAGTCTATGTTTGGATGTGCCGGTCAGGTTTTTGAAATGTATTCTTTAGCCTTCTGATCGTGCACTCCGCCTCCTAGCTTCAGGTGTTTTAATTACAGCAGGTCCAATACCCCTCCACAGAGAGAGAGAATTTTAGTCTAAGAAGAGGTTTCACATGTACCCATTCAGATGGAGACGTTTATTCTCAGCGAGGTAAGGCAAGCGTAGGACCTGGTATAAGAGAGATGCCGTAAAGGGGCTACCAGGTACACATAAAATTGGCCATTTGTATGCGCTAAAAGCTCTCATTTTTCATATTTCTAGTGCAGTAATGCAGTTCAAATTTCGTGTTTTCAAGTTTGCATGTTTTAGCGCTGCAGTGTGCTGCCTTATTTACTTAACTATATACGAGTTGGCGACTCTGGGTTCAGCACCTGTTCACACTTAGTCTATGTTTGGATGTGCCGGTCAGGTTTTTGAAATGTATTCTTTAGCCTTCTGATCATGCACTCCGCCTCCTAGCTTCAGGTTTTTTAATTACAGCAGGTCCAATACCCCTCAACAGAGAGAGAGAATTTTAGTCTAAGAAGAGGTTTCACATGTACCCATTCAGATGGAGACATTTATTCTCAGCGAGGTAAGGCAAGCGTAGGACCTGGTATAAGAGAGATGCCGTAAAGGGGCTACCAGGTACACATAAAATTGGCCATTTGTATGCGCTAAAAGCTCTCATTTTTCATATTTCTAGTGCAGTAATGCAGTTCAAATTTCGTGTTTTCAAGTTTGCATGTTTTAGCGCTGCAGTGTGCTGCCTTATTTACTTAACTATATACGAGTTGGCGACTCTGGGTTCAGCACCTGTTCACACTTAGTCTATGTTTGGATGTGCCGGTCAGGTTTTTGAAATGTATTCTTTAGCCTTCTGATCGTGCACTCCGCCTCCTAGCTTCAGGTGTTTTAATTACAGCAGGTCCAATACCCCTCCACAGAGAGAGAGAATTTTAGTCTAAGAAGAGGTTTCACATGTACCCATTCAGATGGAGACGTTAATCTCAGCGAGGTAAGGCAAGCGTAGGACCTGGTATAAGAGAGATGCCGTAAAGGGGCTACCAGGTACACATAAAATTGGCCATTTGTATGCGCTAAAAGCTCTCATTTTTCATATTTCTAGTGCAGTAATGCAGTTCAAATTTCGTGTTTTCAAGTTTGCATGTTTTAGCGCTGCAGTGTGCTGCCTTATTTACTTAACTATATACGAGTTGGCGACTCTGGGTTCAGCACCTGTTCACACTTAGTCTATGTTTGGATGTGCCGGTCAGGTTTTTGAAATGTATTCTTTAGCCTTCTGATCGTGCACTCCGCCTCCTAGCTTCAGGTGTTTTAATTACAGCAGGTCCAATACCCCTCCACAGAGAGAGAGAATTTTAGTCTAAGATGAGGTTTCACATGTACCCATTCAGATGGAGACGTTAATCTCAGCGAGGTAAGGCAAGCGTAGGACCTGGTATAAGAGAGATGCCGTAAAGGAGCTACCAGGTACACATAAAATTGGCCATTTGTATGCGCTAAAAGCTCTCATTTTTCATATTTCTAGTGCAGTAATGCAGTTCAAATTTCGTGTTTTCAAGTTTGCATGTTTTAGCGCTGCAGTGTGCTGCCTTATTTACTTAACTATATACGAGTTGGCGACTCTGGGTTCAGCACCTGTTCACACTTAGTCTATGTTTGGATGTGCCGGTCAGGTTTTTGAAATGTATTCTTTAGCCTTCTGATCGTGCACTCCGCCTCCTAGCTTCAGGTGTTTTAATTACAGCAGGTCCAATACCCCTCCACAGAGAGAGAGAATTTTAGTCTAAGAAGAGGTTTCACATGTACCCATTCAGATGGAGACGTTAATCTCAGCGAGGTAAGGCAAGCGTAGGACCTGGTATAAGAGAGATGCCGTAAAGGGGCTACCAGGTACACATAAAATTGGCCATTTGTATGCGCTAAAAGCTCTCATTTTTCATATTTCTAGTGCAGTAATGCAGTTCAAATTTCGTGTTTTCAAGTTTGCATGTTTTAGCGCTGCAGTGTGCTGCCTTATTTACTTAACTATATACGAGTTGGCGACTCTGGGTTCAGCACCTGTTCACACTTAGTCTATGTTTGGATGTGCCGGTCAGGTTTTTGAAATGTATTCTTTAGCCTTCTGATCGTGCACTCCGCCTCCTAGCTTCAGGTGTTTTAATTACAGCAGGTCCAATACCCCTCCACAGAGAGAGAGAATTTTAGTCTAAGAAGAGGTTTCACATGTACCCATTCAGATGGAGACGTTAATCTCAGCGAGGTAAGGCAAGCGTAGGACCTGGTATAAGAGAGATGCCGTAAAGGGGCTACCAGGTACACATAAAATTGGCCATTTGTATGCGCTAAAAGCTCTCATTTTTCATATTTCTAGTGCAGTAATGCAGTTCAAATTTCGTGTTTTCAAGTTTGCATGTTTTAGCGCTGCAGTGTGCTGCCTTATTTACTTAACTATATACGAGTTGGCGACTCTGGGTTCAGCACCTGTTCACACTTAGTCTATGTTTGGATGTGCCGGTCAGGTTTTTGAAATGTATTCTTTAGCCTTCTGATCATGCACTCCGCCTCCTAGCTTCAGGTGTTTTAATTACAGCAGGTCCAATACCCCTCAACAGAGAGAGAGAATTTTAGTCTAAGAAGAGGTTTCACATGTACCCATTCAGATGGAGACGTTTATTCTCAGCGAGGTAAGGCAAGCGTAGGACCTGGTATAAGAGAGATGCCGTAAAGGGGCTACCAGGTACACATAAAATTGGCCATTTGTATGCGCTAAAAGCTCTCATTTTTCATATTTCTAGTGCAGTAATGCAGTTCAAATTTCGTGTTTTCAAGTTTGCATGTTTTAGCGCTGCAGTGTGCTGCCTTATTTACTTAACTATATACGAGTTGGCGACTCTGGGTTCAGCACCTGTTCACACTTAGTCTATGTTTGGATGTGCCGGTCAGGTTTTTGAAATGTATTCTTTAGCCTTCTGATCGTGCACTCCGCCTCCTAGCTTCAGGTGTTTTAATTACAGCAGGTCCAATACCCCTCCACAGAGAGAGAGAATTTTAGTCTAAGAAGAGGTTTCACATGTACCCATTCAGATGGAGACGTTAATCTCAGCGAGGTAAGGCAAGCGTAGGACCTGGTATAAGAGAGATGCCGTAAAGGGGCTACCAGGTACACATAAAATTGGCCATTTGTATGCGCTAAAAGCTCTCATTTTTCATATTTCTAGTGCAGTAATGCAGTTCAAATTTCGTGTTTTCAAGTTTGCATGTTTTAGCGCTGCAGTGTGCTGCCTTATTTACTTAACTATATACGAGTTGGCGACTCTGGGTTCAGCACCTGTTCACACTTAGTCTATGTTTGGATGTGCCGGTCAGGTTTTTGAAATGTATTCTTTAGCCTTCTGATCGTGCACTCCGCCTCCTAGCTTCAGGTGTTTTAATTACAGCAGGTCCAATACCCCTCCACAGAGAGAGAGAATTTTAGTCTAAGAAGAGGTTTCACATGTACCCATTCAGATGGAGACGTTAATCTCAGCGAGGTAAGGCAAGCGTAGGACCTGGTATAAGAGAGATGCCGTAAAGGGGCTACCAGGTACACATAAAATTGGCCATTTGTATGCGCTAAAAGCTCTCATTTTTCATATTTCTAGTGCAGTAATGCAGTTCAAATTTCGTGTTTTCAAGTTTGCATGTTTTAGCGCTGCAGTGTGCTGCCTTATTTACTTAACTATATACGAGTTGGCGACTCTGGGTTCAGCACCTGTTCACACTTAGTCTATGTTTGGATGTGCCGGTCAGGTTTTTGAAATGTATTCTTTAGCCTTCTGATCGTGCACTCCGCCTCCTAGCTTCAGGTGTTTTAATTACAGCAGGTCCAATACCCCTCCACAGAGAGAGAGAATTTTAGTCTAAGAAGAGGTTTCACATGTACCCATTCAGATGGAGACGTTAATCTCAGCGAGGTAAGGCAAGCGTAGGACCTGGTATAAGAGAGATGCCGTAAAGGGGCTACCAGGTACACATAAAATTGGCCATTTGTATGCGCTAAAAGCTCTCATTTTTCATATTTCTAGTGCAGTAATGCAGTTCAAATTTCGTGTTTTCAAGTTTGCATGTTTTAGCGCTGCAGTGTGCTGCCTTATTTACTTAACTATATACGAGTTGGCGACTCTGGGTTCAGCACCTGTTCACACTTAGTCTATGTTTGGATGTGCCGGTCAGGTTTTTGAAATGTATTCTTTAGCCTTCTGATCGTGCACTCCGCCTCCTAGCTTCAGGTGTTTTAATTACAGCAGGTCCAATACCCCTCCACAGAGAGAGAGAATTTTAGTCTAAGAAGAGGTTTCACATGTACCCATTCAGATGGAGACGTTAATCTCAGCGAGGTAAGGCAAGCGTAGGACCTGGTATAAGAGAGATGCCGTAAAGGGGCTACCAGGTACACATAAAATTGGCCATTTGTATGCGCTAAAAGCTCTCATTTTTCATATTTCTAGTGCAGTAATGCAGTTCAAATTTCGTGTTTTCAAGTTTGCATGTTTTAGCGCTGCAGTGTGCTGCCTTATTTACTTAACTATATACGAGTTGGCGACTCTGGGTTCAGCACCTGTTCACACTTAGTCTATGTTTGGATGTGCCGGTCAGGTTTTTGAAATGTATTCTTTAGCCTTCTGATCGTGCACTCCGCCTCCTAGCTTCAGGTGTTTTAATTACAGCAGGTCCAATACCCCTCAACAGAGAGAGAGAATTTTAGTCTAAGAAGAGGTTTCACATGTACCCATTCAGATGGAGACGTTTATTCTCAGCGAGGTAAGGCAAGCGTAGGACCTGGTATAAGAGAGATGCCGTAAAGGGGCTACCAGGTACACATAAAATTGGCCATTTGTATGCGCTAAAAGCTCTCATTTTTCATATTTCTAGTGCAGTAATGCAGTTCAAATTTCGTGTTTTCAAGTTTGCATGTTTTAGCGCTGCAGTGTGCTGCCTTATTTACTTAACTATATACGAGTTGGCGACTCTGGGTTCAGCACCTGTTCACACTTAGTCTATGTTTGGATGTGCCGGTCAGGTTTTTGAAATGTATTCTTTAGCCTTCTGATCGTGCACTCCGCCTCCTAGCTTCAGGTGTTTTAATTACAGCAGGTCCAATACCCCTCCACAGAGAGAGAGAATTTTAGTCTAAGAAGAGGTTTCACATGTACCCATTCAGATGGAGACGTTTATTCTCAGCGAGGTAAGGCAAGCGTAGGACCTGGTATAAGAGAGATGCCGTAAAGGGGCTACCAGGTACACATAAAATTGGCCATTTGTATGCGCTAAAAGCTCTCATTTTTCATATTTCTAGTGCAGTAATGCAGTTCAAATTTCGTGTTTTCAAGTTTGCATGTTTTAGCGCTGCAGTGTGCTGCCTTATTTACTTAACTATATACGAGTTGGCGACTCTGGGTTCAGCACCTGTTCACACTTAGTCTATGTTTGGATGTGCCGGTCAGGTTTTTGAAATGTATTCTTTAGCCTTCTGATCGTGCACTCCGCCTCCTAGCTTCAGGTGTTTTAATTACAGCAGGTCCAATACCCCTCAACAGAGAGAGAGAATTTTAGTCTAAGAAGAGGTTTCACATGTACCCATTCAGATGGAGACGTTTATTCTCAGCGAGGTAAGGCAAGCGTAGGACCTGGTATAAGAGAGATGCCGTAAAGGGGCTACCAGGTACACATAAAATTGGCCATTTGTATGCGCTAAAAGCTCTCATTTTTCATATTTCTAGTGCAGTAATGCAGTTCAAATTTCGTGTTTTCAAGTTTGCATGTTTTAGCGCTGCAGTGTGCTGCCTTATTTACTTAACTATATACGAGTTGGCGACTCTGGGTTCAGCACCTGTTCACACTTAGTCTATGTTTGGATGTGCCGGTCAGGTTTTTGAAATGTATTCTTTAGCCTTCTGATCGTGCACTCCGCCTCCTAGCTTCAGGTGTTTTAATTACAGCAGGTCCAATACCCCTCCACAGAGAGAGAGAATTTTAGTCTAAGAAGAGGTTTCACATGTACCCATTCAGATGGAGACGTTTATTCTCAGCGAGGTAAGGCAAGCGTAGGACCTGGTATAAGAGAGATGCCGTAAAGGGGCTACCAGGTACACATAAAATTGGCCATTTGTATGCGCTAAAAGCTCTCATTTTTCATATTTCTAGTGCAGTAATGCAGTTCAAATTTCGTGTTTTCAAGTTTGCATGTTTTAGCGCTGCAGTGTGCTGCCTTATTTACTTAACTATATACGAGTTGGCGACTCTGGGTTCAGCACCTGTTCACACTTAGTCTATGTTTGGATGTGCCGGTCAGGTTTTTGAAATGTATTCTTTAGCCTTCTGATCGTGCACTCCGCCTCCTAGCTTCAGGTGTTTTAATTACAGCAGGTCCAATACCCCTCAACAGAGAGAGAGAATTTTAGTCTAAGAAGAGGTTTCACATGTACCCATTCAGATGGAGACGTTTATTCTCAGCGAGGTAAGGCAAGCGTAGGACCTGGTATAAGAGAGATGCCGTAAAGGGGCTACCAGGTACACATAAAATTGGCCATTTGTATGCGCTAAAAGCTCTCATTTTTCATATTTCTAGTGCAGTAATGCAGTTCAAATTTCGTGTTTTCAAGTTTGCATGTTTTAGCGCTGCAGTGTGCTGCCTTATTTACTTAACTATATACGAGTTGGCGACTCTGGGTTCAGCACCTGTTCACACTTAGTCTATGTTTGGATGTGCCGGTCAGGTTTTTGAAATGTATTCTTTAGCCTTCTGATCGTGCACTCCGCCTCCTAGCTTCAGGTGTTTTAATTACAGCAGGTCCAATACCCCTCCACAGAGAGAGAGAATTTTAGTCTAAGAAGAGGTTTCACATGTACCCATTCAGATGGAGACGTTTATTCTCAGCGAGGTAAGGCAAGCGTAGGACCTGGTATAAGAGAGATGCCGTAAAGGGGCTACCAGGTACACATAAAATTGGCCATTTGTATGCGCTAAAAGCTCTCATTTTTCATATTTCTAGTGCAGTAATGCAGTTTAAATTTCGTGTTTTCAAGTTTGCATGTTTTAGCGCTGCAGTGTGCTGCCTTATTTACTTAACTATATACGAGTTGGCGACTCTGGGTTCAGCACCTGTTCACACTTAGTCTATGTTTGGATGTGCCGGTCAGGTTTTTGAAATGTATTCTTTAGCCTTCTGATCGTGCACTCCGCCTCCTAGCTTCAGGTGTTTTAATTACAGCAGGTCCAATACCCCTCCACAGAGAGAGAGAATTTTAGTCTAAGAAGAGGTTTCACATGTACCCATTCAGATGGAGACGTTAATCTCAGCGAGGTAAGGCAAGCGTAGGACCTGGTATAAGAGAGATGCCGTAAAGGGGCTACCAGGTACACATAAAATTGGCCATTTGTATGCGCTAAAAGCTCTCATTTTTCATATTTCTAGTGCAGTAATGCAGTTCAAATTTCGTGTTTTCAAGTTTGCATGTTTTAGCGCTGCAGTGTGCTGCCTTATTTACTTAACTATATACGAGTTGGCGACTCTGGGTTCAGCACCTGTTCACACTTAGTCTATGTTTGGATGTGCCGGTCAGGTTTTTGAAATGTATTCTTTAGCCTTCTGATCGTGCACTCCGCCTCCTAGCTTCAGGTGTTTTAATTACAGCAGGTCCAATACCCCTCCACAGAGAGAGAGAATTTTAGTCTAAGAAGAGGTTTCACATGTACCCATTCAGATGGAGACGTTAATCTCAGCGAGGTAAGGCAAGCGTAGGACCTGGTATAAGAGAGATGCCGTAAAGGGGCTACCAGGTACACATAAAATTGGCCATTTGTATGCGCTAAAAGCTCTCATTTTTCATATTTCTAGTGCAGTAATGCAGTTCAAATTTCGTGTTTTCAAGTTTGCATGTTTTAGCGCTGCAGTGTGCTGCCTTATTTACTTAACTATATACGAGTTGGCGACTCTGGGTTCAGCACCTGTTCACACTTAGTCTATGTTTGGATGTACCGGTCAGGTTCTTGGACAGTATACAGACCCATAGAGTTTAATGAATATATACACACATCCGTGAAAAACATTTATCCAAGTGTAAAAACCATGAGTTCAGAGAATGTCCTATTCTGGTTCATGATTTCATATCAGAAATGGCCATTTATGTCAATGGAGATCTGTGAAACACGGATGCATAAAGGAAGGTTTCCGATTAACTTCTGAATTTGTATCCGTGTCTCATAGATGTGTGGCTTGGTGATGAATTTGAGCAAAAACTTCTGACCTTTCCGGGGCCTTTTTTGTTGGTTTGGGAACAAAGAAATTCCTTTAATAAAAAAAAAATTATTAGAAAAAAATTTATGTAACACAGACGCCACATGGAGGCAATACGGATGATAGGAAAAAATTGTGCATTTCTCATGGATGGTAAATTTCACATATAAGTGTAAAAGTAGCCTGTAAGCGATGATGTACATGTAAGAGTTACTTTAATAATTGTTTTGAGCATATCGGGAACATAACACCATCATCATTGGTAACTGAGATTGTGTGCAGGGGAATATTTACACGTGGAGAAAAAACTACACTTTGAGGCTTGGGTCACACCAGCAAATTTTCTCTAATCCGAGAGAATCAGGTCAATTATGCAAATCACTTTCTGATCAAACTCTGATCAGTGTTTAATCAGTGTTTAATCAGTGCAATTCAGCGTGGTGTACAGTAAAATCACACTGACAGCTTAGATTAGCGTAGATATATACACATAGAATAGGTATATATACATATATATATGTCAGGAAGACACCTATATATATATATTTATATTTAATGCAGCGCTAGATAGCTTAAAAGCCGGTAATTCAATTGCTGGCTTTTCCTATCTCCTTCCTAAACCCAACATGATATGAGACATGGTTTACATACAGTAAACCATCTCATATCCCCATTTTTTTTTACATATTCCACACTACTAATGTTAGTAGTGTGTATGTGCAAAATTTGGGCGCTCTAGCTATTATATTTAAGGGTTAAATCGCGGAAAAAATTGGCATGGGCTCCCGCGCAATTTTCTATGCCAGAGCGGTAAAGCCAGTGACTGAAGGCAGATATTAATAGCCTGGAGAGGGTCCATTGTTATTGACTTCCCTGGCTAAAAACATCTGCCCCCTGCCACCCCAGAAAAGGCACATCTGGAAGATGTGCCTATTCTGGCACTTGGCCACTCTTCCCATTCCCATGTAGCGGTGGGATATGGGGTAATGAAGGGTTAATGTCACCTTGCTATTGTAAGGTGACATTAAGCCATATTAATAATGGAGACATTATGACACCTATCCATTATTAATCCAATAGTCTGAAATGGTTAAAAAAAACACACACACAATATTAAAAAGTCTTTTAATGAAATAAAAACACAGGTTGTTGGAATATTTTATTATCCTGGTAACCCACCTGAAGACCCTCGCTCTGTAACAAAGGAAAAATAAAAAAACAACAATATCTCATACCTTCCGATGATCTGTCACGTCCCACGATGTAAATCCATCTGAAGGGGTTAAAAAATTTTACAGGCAGGAGCTCTGCTTATACAGCTGTGCTCCTGGCTGTAAAACTTGTAGGTCAATGACCTGTAGTTACCTTCATTCACGGTGATGCGCCCTCTGCTGGTTGTCATCATATGAACTCGAGCCTGGGAACTTTTCTGATTTTTCCCACGCTCGAAGGACATCCAGCAGAGGGCGCATCACTGCGAATGAAGGTAACTACAGGTCATTGACCTAGTTTCCATTCATTCGCTGGGGTTTTACAGCCAGGAGCACAGCTGCATTATAGCAGAGCTCCTGCCTGTAAAAAATTTTACCCACCTTCAGATGGATTTACATCGTGGGATGTGACAGATCATCGGAAGGTATGAGATATTGTTGTTTTTTTATTTTTTCTTTGTTACAGAGAGAGGGTCTTCAGGTGGATTACCAGTTTAATAAAATATTCCAACAACCTGTGTTTTTATTTCATTGAAAGACTTTTTAATAATGTGTGTGTGTTTTTTTTAACCATTTCAGACTATTGGATTAATAATGGATAGGTGTCATAATTGACGCCTCTCCATTATTAATCTGGCTTAATGTCACCTTACAATAGCAAGGCGACATTAAACCTTCATTACCCCATATCCCACCGCTACACGGGAATGGGAAGAGAGTGGCCAAGTGCCAGAATGGGCGCATCTTCCAGATGTGCCTTTTCTGGGGTGGCTGGGGGCAGATGTTTTTAGCCAGGGGGGGCCAATAACCGTGGACCCTCTCTAGGCTATTAATATCTGCCCTCAGTCACTGGTTTTACCACTCTGGCGGAGAAAATTGCGCAGGAGCCCACGCCAATTTTTTCCGCGATTTAACCCTTAAATATAATAGCTAGAGCGCCCAAATTTTGCACATACACACTACTAACATTAGTAGTGTGGAATATGCAAAAAAAAATATATGAGATGGTTTACTGTATGTAAACCATGTCTCATATCATGTCGGATTTAGGAAGGAGATTGCAAAAGCCGGCAATTGAATTACCGGCTTTTAAGCTATCTAGCACTGCATTAAATATAGATATACATATATATAGGTGTCTCCCTGACATATATATATATATATATGCGAGTTCAAGAGAAAGAAAAGTAGCGCACACCTCGGTCCAGACGAAAAACTTTTACTTTAATAGGACATCTTACAAAGGAAGGCGGGCGGGAGGAGACGTGTTGGGGGAAGAAGGACTACAGCTGTTTCGCGCAGCAAGCGCTTCTACAGGTCCTAATGACGAACGGAAATGGGGAGGAGGGATTTATAGTCTTACCAAGGTATGGTTACCTCCCCAAGTTACCGTACAACGAAAGTGATACACAAAAGTTGTTAAAATTACAACAAAACAGGGAACATTTAACCACATTACAAAGATACTTAAACAGTACTTAAAAACAAAGTGGGATGTGCTAGTTTGTTTCACATTGAGCATCGCAAAAAGATAGAGAAGAAAAAGAGAAGAAAAAACATGAGTGTAAATGCGGTTTATAAAAACACTGACATGTCAATGCGTTCATTTAAACCCAATGGGCCGGTAGCGTTAGTACGCATAATCCAACGGGCTTCGCATCTCAGGAGGATTTGATTCAAATTCCCCCCTTGTTGCGGTGAAAAAACCCGTGCGATGCCAGCAAAACGCAGTGTGTGAGTGTTACCTGCATGACACTGTCTGACATGATTTATCAGACGGGGGACTCCTTTTCCTGTTCGAACTGACGCAAAATGTTCTTTGATACGAATATATAGAGGACGAATGGTCTTACCTATATAATAGAAGCCACACTGGCAGAAAATAACATAAACTGTATAGGTAGTTTTACACGAAATGAAATCTTTAACTGTATGCCTTATTGGCCCTATCTGAACAGTGTTACCTGTTATATGTTGTACAGTGGGGCAAAAAAGTATTTAGTCAGTCAGCAATAGTGCAAGTTCCACCACTTAAAAAGATGAGAGGCGTCTGTAATTTACATCATAGGTAGACCTCAACTATGGGAGACAAACTGAGAAAAAAAATCCAGAAAATCACATTGTCTGTTTTTTTAAAATTTTATTTGCATATTATGGTGGAAAATAAGTATTTGGTCAGAAACAAACAATCAAGATTTCTGGCTCTCACAGACCTGTAACTTCTTCTTTAAGAGTCTCCTCTTTCCTCCACTCATTACCTGTACTAATGGCACCTGATTAAACTTGTTATCAGTATAAAAAGACACCTGTGCACACCCTCAAACAGTCTGACTCCAAACTCCACTATGGTGAAGACCAAAGAGCTGTCAAAGGACACCAGAAACAAAATTGTAGCCCTGCACCAGGCTGGGAAGACTGAATCTGCAATAGCCAACCAGCTTGGAGTGAAGAAATCAACAGTGGGAGCAATAATTAGAAAATGGAAGACATACAAGACCACTGATAATCTCCCTCGATCTGGGGCTCCACGCAAAATCCCACCCCATGGGGTCAGAATGATCACAAGAACGGTGAGCAATAATCCCAGAACCACGCGGGGGGACCTAGTGAATGAACTGCAGAGAGCTGGGACCAATGTAACAAGGCCTACCATAAGTAACACACTACGCCACCATGGACTCAGATCCTGCAGTGCCAGACGTGTCCCACTGCTTAAGCCAGTACATGTCCGGGCCCGTCTGAAGTTTGCTAGAGAGCATTTGGATGATCCAGAGGAGTTTTGGGAGAATGTCCTATGGTCTGATGAAACCAAACTGGAACTGTTTGGTAGAAACACAACTTGTCGTGTTTACATAGTTACATAGTTATTAAGGTTGAAGGAAGACTATATGTCCATCTAGTTCAACCCATAGCCTAACCTAACATGTTGATCCAGAGGAAGGCAAAAAAAACCCATGTGCAAAGAGTTAGCTCCACATTGGGGAGAAAAATTCCTTCCCGACTCCACATACGGCAATCAGACTAGTTCCCTGGATCAACGCCCTATCAAGGAATCTAGTGTATATACCCTGTAACATTATACTTTTCCAGAAAGGTATCCAGTCCCCTCTTAAATTTAAGTAATGAATCACTCATTACAACATCATACGGCAGAGAGTTCCATAGTCTCACTGCTCTTACAGTAAAGAATCCGCGTCTGTTATTATGCTTAAACCTTTTTTCCTCCAACCGCAGAGGATGCCCCCTTGTCCCTGTTTCAGGTCTATGATTAAAAAGATCATCAGAAAGGTCTTTGTACTGTCCCCTCATATATTTATACATTAAAATAAGATCACCCCTTAGTCTTCGTTTTTCCAAACTAAATAGCCCCAAGTGTAATAACCTATCTTGGTATTGCAGACCCCCCAGTCCTCTAATAACCTTGGTCGCTCTTCTCTGCACCCGCTCCAGTTCAGCTATGTCTTTCTTAAACACCGGAGACCAGAACTGTGCACAGTATTCTAAGTGTGGTCGAACTAGTGACTTGTATAGAGGTAAAATTATGTTCTCCTCATGAGCATCTATGCCTCTTTTAATGCATCCCATTATTTTATTTGCCTTTGTAGCAGCTGCCTGACACTGGCCACTGAATTTAAGTTTGTCATCCACCCATACACCCAGGTCTTTTTCATTGACGGTTTTGCCCAGAGTTTTAGAATTAAGCACATAATTATACATCTTATTACTTCTACCCAAGTGCATGACCTTACATTTATCCCCATTAAAGCTCATTTGCCATTTATCAGCCCAAGCTTCTAGTTTACATAAATCATCCTGTAATATAAAATTGTCCTCCTCTGTATTGATTACCCTGCAGAGTTTAGTGTCATCTGCAAATATTGAAATTCTACTCTGAATGCCCCCTACAAGGTCATTAATAAATATGTTAAAAAGAAGAGGGCCCAATACTGACCCCTGTGGTACCCCACTGCTAACCGCTACCCAGTCCGAGTGTGCTCCATTAATAACCACCCTTTGTTTCCTATCCCTGAGCCAGCTCTCAACCCACTTGCACATATTTTCCCCTATCCCCATTATTCTCATTTTATGTATCAACCTTTTGTGTGGCACCGTATCAAAAGCTTTTGAAAAGTCCATATACACTACATCCACTGGGTTCCCTTGGTCCAATCTGGAACTTACCTCTTCATAGAAACTGATCAAATTAGTCTGACATGAACGGTCCCTAGTAAACCCGTGCTGATACTGGGTCATGAGGTTATTCCTCTTCAGATACTCCAGTATAGCATCCCTTAGAATGCCCTCCAGTATTTTACCCACAGTAGAGGTTAAGCTTACTGGCCTATAATTTCCGAGTTCAGTTTTTGTCCCCTTTTTGAATATTGGCACCACATTTGCTATACGCCAGTCCTGTGGCACAGACCCTGTTATTATGGAGTCTTTAAAGATTAAAAATAATGGTCTATCAATGACTGTACTTAATTCCTGCAGTACTCGAGGGTGTATCCCATCCGGGCCCGGAGATTTGTCAATTTTAGTGATTTTTAGACACCGCCGCACTTCCTGCTGGTTTGGAGGAAAAAGAATACTGAGTTGCATCCATCAAACACCATACCTACTGTAAAGCATGGTGGTGGAAACATCATGCTTTGGGGCTGTTTCTCTGCAAAGGGGCCAGGACGACTGATCCGGGTACATGAAAGAATGAATGGGGCCATGTATCGTGAGATTTTGAGTGCAAACCTCCTTCCATCAGCAAGGGCATTGAAGATGAAACGTGGCTGGGTCTTTCAACATGACAATGATCCAAAGCACACCGCCAGGGCAACGAAGGAGTGGCTTGATAAGAAGCATTTCAAGGTCCTGGAGTGGCCTAGCCAGTCTCCAGATCTCAACCCTATAGAAAACCTTTGGAGGGAGTTGAAAGTCCGTGTTGCCAAGCGAAAAGCCAAAAACATCACTGCTCTAGAGGAGATCTGCATGGAGGAATGGGCCAACATACCAACAACAGTGTGTGGCAACCTTGTGAAGACTTACAGAAAACGTTTGACCTCTGTCATTGCCAACAAAGGATATATTACAAAGTATTGAGATTAAATTTTGGTTCTGACCAAATACTTATTGTCCACCATAATATGCAAATAAAATATTAAAAAAACAGACAATGTGATTTTCTGGATTTTTTTTTTCAGTTTGTCTCCCATAGTTGAGGTCTACCTATGATGTAAATTACAGACACCTCTCATCTTTTTAAGTGGTGGAACTTGCACTATTGCTGACTGACTAAATACTTTTTGCCCCACTGTATACAAAGGCTACATTGTCCACATTTAAAGTTGCCCTTAGGGGTATCTTTATTGAGCCAA
The DNA here is from genome assembly GCF_032444005.1 of Ranitomeya imitator. Lineage (NCBI taxonomy): Eukaryota > Metazoa > Chordata > Amphibia > Anura > Dendrobatidae > Ranitomeya > Ranitomeya imitator. The sequence continues at coordinate 415,412,655 of NC_091285.1, read as the reverse complement.
TTTTTGTGGTCAGTAGTAACACGATTCCGTACCAACATGTCCCCTATATTTTTACTACGTCGACTAGCAAAAAGCGGACCCTTTTGAAGTCTATCTGCTAGCTCAGCATCCTTACCCAGGATATGCCAATTTTTCCTAATTATGGACCTAATATACGTGTCCATTGGACCATATTTAAAGCTGAAGACAAATGGTTTGTCATCACTGACATTTGTGTGGTTTTCAAATTTTTTGGGGCGGGAAGCCTCTTTTTCCGCCTTAGCTAGGGCTGCGTCCAAGAGGGGACGTGGATAACCTCGATTTTCAAAGCGCTTGTATAGCATTTGAGATTCTTTTCTAAAACCACCTTTTGAGCTGTTTATTCTTTTGACTCTTAAAAATTGGCTGAAGGGCAGAGCCTGTTTTGTATAAAAGGGGTGTGCGCTTTGAAAGTGTAGAAGTGCATTAGATGAGGTGGGCTTACGATAAACCTCTGTGTTTATTTCACCCGCTTCAATGAAGATCTTGACATCAAGGAATTCCAGACTCAGATTACCGTATTTGGAAGTGAAATTCATATTCATAGAATTGTTTTCAGACAAAAACTGTACAAAGTTGGTAAACTCATCCGCTGTGCCGTCCCAGACTACCAAGACATCATCCACATATCTAATAAATAGTTTTATGTGTTTTAAAAAAGGATTGGTATCTGAATAGACGTATTTGTCCTCAAAAAATGCCAAATAAAGGTTAGCCAGGGTACATGCGACTGACGTACCCATGGCTGTACCTTCTCTCTGAACATACCATTGATTGTCAAACAAAAAGGCATTATGTTTCAGGACAAATGTCAAACTATCACATATGAAATTGATAGTCCGGGTATCTGTTGGTGTTTTTTGTAAGATCTCCCTTGTAACAGTTACCCCTAAATTTTGAGGGATCCTAGTGTATAAACTCTCTACATCTATAGAAGCTAAACTAAAAGTTTCTTGCCAAGTGAAATTTTTAATTACCCGTAATAGGTGGTTGGTGTCTTTGATGTAGGAGGGTATATCTTGGAGGAGGGGGCGCAGTAACCAATCCAGATATCTAGAAAGAGGCTCCGTGAGAGAGCCCACCTCTGAAACTATAGGTCGTCCTGGGGGATTGGTGGCCAATTTATGAACCTTGGGTAGATGGTACCAATGAGGTTTATTAGGAGATTCTGGTATTAATTTTTCTGCTTGCTTCTTTGAAATTGTCCCCCCCTCAACGTGCATCCTCAGAAGAGATCTTAGTTCATTATGAAACTTTAGTGTGGGGTCACTCTTAATTTTCTCATACGTTTTATTATCTGTCAATTGTCTAAGGGCCTCCGACATGTAATAATTCTTTGTCAAAAGGACAATATTTCCTCCTTTGTCAGATGCCCGGACTACTGTATCCTGCCAACCCTGTATCTCTTTCAGAGCTTTGTTTTCTTTTATAGACAAATTTGGTGGCATCGTCCGGTACAGTAGCGCTTCCATCTCCTTATTAACTTGTGCCTCAAAGATATCCACTGGATTGCCAGGGGCAACCAGTGGGACATATGTGGACTTGACACCTCCCAAAAATGGCTCAATTGAGGATTTATGTTTGTATACTAATTCTGCTGTGGGATTTGCCAAATCCAATAGCAGTAAGGCATCCTCTCGTGTGTCATCTGTTTGACCATCTTGGGGCAAAAACCCCAGTGGACCTATTTGGCACGGGATTTCTCCTGGCAGAGTTACTGCATTAATTTTATTTTTATTAGTTTTATACATTTTATATAGGTGTATTTTCCTTACTGCTTTATACATGTCAATCTTGAAATCTACCAAATTGAATGGTTCGGGAAGACAAAAGTTAAGACCCTTAGATAAGACAGAAAGATGAGAAGAATGTAACAAGTGATTAGTCAAGTTTAGCACTGTATTAGGTGACTCAAAGTCTATGTCAGGGGCTTCCAAGAGACTTGCTTCCTTTTGCCTTTTCTTTGCGATCTTGTTGCGATACCTCCGACCTCCCCGCCGTGTTCTACGTCTAAAGGGAGTGAATGTGTAGAGAGTGCTTCCTCGGGGTCCGTTGTTAAGGCAGAATCTTCATTTGCACTGGAGTCGGAGTCTGTGGTGAGGTAATCCCTTTTGGGATATGTCTTGTTGTTTCTATTATACGGTGTATATCTGTGAAATCTTTTCACAAAAGTTTTATTACCTTGACCGGGACCTCTTTTGTTCCAGTTAAATATATTTCCTGACTCAAAGTCTGTTCTGTCCCGAATAAATTTGTCCTAGCTAAGGCGGAAAAAGAGGCTTCCCGCCCCAAAAAATTTGAAAACCACACAAATGTCAGTGATGACAAACCATTTGTCTTCAGCTTTAAATATGGTCCAATGGACACGTATATTAGGTCCATAATTAGGAAAAATTGGCATATCCTGGGTAAGGATGCTGAGCTAGCAGATAGACTTCAAAAGGGTCCGCTTTTTGCCAGTCGACGTAGTAAAAATATAGGGGACATATTGGTACGGAATCGTGTTACTACTGACCACAAAAATTGGCTCAATAAAGATACCCCTAAGGGCAACTTTAAATGTGGACAATGTAGCCTTTGTATACAACATATAACAGGTAACACTGTTCAGATAGGGCCAATAAGGCATACAGTTAAAGATTTCATTTCGTGTAAAACTACCTATACAGTTTATGTTATTTTCTGCCAGTGTGGCTTCTATTATATAGGTAAGACCATTCGTCCTCTATATATTCGTATCAAAGAACATTTTGCGTCAGTTCGAACAGGAAAAGGAGTCCCCCGTCTGATAAATCATGTCAGACAGTGTCATGCAGGTAACACTCACACACTGCGTTTTGCTGGCATCGCACGGGTTTTTTCACCGCAACAAGGGGGGAATTTGAATCAAATCCTCCTGAGATGCGAAGCCCGTTGGATTATGCGTACTAACGCTACCGGCCCATTGGGTTTAAATGAACGCATTGACATGTCAGTGTTTTTATAAACCGCATTTACACTCATGTTTTTTCTTCTCTTTTTCTTCTCTATCTTTTTGCGATGCTCAATGTGAAACAAACTAGCACATCCCACTTTGTTTTTAAGTACTGTTTAAGTATCTTTGTAATGTGGTTAAATGTTCCCTGTTTTGTTGTAATTTTAACAACTTTTGTGTATCACTTTCGTTGTACGGTAACTTGGGGAGGTAACCATACCTTGGTAAGACTATAAATCCCTCCTCCCCATTTCCGTTCGTCATTAGGACCTGTAGAAGCGCTTGCTGCGCGAAACAGCTGTAGTCCTTCTTCCCCCAACACGTCTCCTCCCGCCCGCCTTCCTTTGTAAGATGTCCTATAAAAGTAAAAGTTTTTCGTCTGGACCGAGGTGTGCGCTACTTTTCTTTCTCTTGAACTCGCAACTATGGTTTTCTTTGGATGTAGCACCCTCACAGAGCCGACCACATGAGAGGACAGAGTCTCAGCTTTTTGGATCATTTATACACACGAGGGGTAAGTGCACTACAGCGGTGCTGTATTTTCTTCTTTTTTCTATCCCTTGATATATATATATGTATATATACCTATTCTATGTGTATATATCTACTCTAATCTAAGCTGTCAGTGTGATTTTACTGTACACTGCGCTGAATTACCGGCTTTTCAAAGGAGATCCATGCGTAAAAATCGGACAGCAATACAGATGTCATACGGATGTTGCAATAAAAAAATCGCATGACACTTGCATGACACTTGCATGACACTCGCAGACGTTACATCTGTTTTTTCGGTCCGTAATTCGGACCGTTTTTTTGCTCACAAGTGGAAAGGGGCCCTTAGGGTGATAACTTTTCCAGTTAGGTAAGTATTTTCCATCGATTGCTAAGCCTGTAAGGAGTTCTAGTCACACGTCATGTTGCCCATTGTGTAACATTGGTAAAAACTGTTTAAAATCATTTTGACCTGTAACATACATTTTCATCATTGGTTCATTAGGAAAGTTTGAAGCAGACTCAGGAGGTGAGTCTACTTCAAACAATGCAGATGCCGGCTGTGTTAGGCTGGAGTCACACACAATATATAAAAAATCTGTCTGCCGAGAATTGCACAAATGTTCTCTGTATGGTGATCCGTATGTCATCCGTGTGCAATGCCAGGATATGTTTTTTTCTCAATAAAGTATCCGTGTGTCATCCGTATGTCATCAGTATGGTGAGATTTTCTCACACAATTGCAAAATGAGCAAATAATGGCTGAGCCAATTTCTTGTCACCTGCCCAATGCCTGAGAATTTCTCGCAAGTGACACGCATTGTCCATGTGCTGTATGATTTTTTTCTCGCACCCATAGACTTGCATTGCCGTTTCTCGGCAGAGATACTGTATGCAGACAATCGCAGCATGCTGCAATTTCACTCGCAAGTATAATACGGAAGAGAAAAAAACAGATGATGGGAGCTGCCCCATAGATTAACATTGGTCCGAGTGCTATGCGATTTTTGATCTCTTAGCACTCGTCCGTATTATGCTGTAGTGTGACCCCGGTCTTAGATAGCTGGTATATGCTTGCAGCTGCTGTGATAAGAGCTTGCACCAAATGCTGCAGTTTAGTCATGTAAATGCAGTTGTCAGTCTTTGACAGCAGCATTTAAATTATGCTTCCATGGGCCCTCACTATGCCATAGGTTATCTGATAAGTGATAGGTTATCATGACTGCTGAAAGCCCCCATCATTGCCATGTTAGTTTTCCTAGAAAGCTCCACCACAAAATAAAAGGGATTTCATTTTATGTTGCAATACAAATTATGCGAAGGGTGCCCTCTCCTAACAGCAATTTTAAGATCTCACCACATGTGTTCAATGGGATTTAGATCCAGACTCATTGCTGGCCACTTCAGGACTCTCCAGCACTTTGTTTTCAGCCATTTCTGGGTGCCTCTTGAAATATGTTTATGGTCATTATCTTGCTTGAAGACTCATGACCTAGAACGCAAACCAGGCTTTATGACACTGGGCACTACATTGCAAACCAAAATCCTTTTGATAATCTTCAGATTTCATTATACAGTGTACACAGTCAAGGCACCCAGAGGCAGCAACAAAACCCCAAAACATCTTTGAACCTCCACCATATTTGAATGTAAGTACTGCGTTCTTTTCTTTGTAGGCCTCATTTCATTTTTAGTAACAGTAGAATGATGTGCTTTACCAAACAGCTCTAGCTTGGTCTTGTCTGTCCACAAGACACTTTCCTGGAAGAATTTTTGCTTACTCATGTACATTTTGGCAAACTGAAGTCTAAGTTTTTTATGTTTTTGTGTCAGCAGTGGGGTCCTCATGGGTCTTCTGCCATAGCATTTTATTTTACTCAAATGTGGACAGATAGTTCGCTCTGACATTGATGCACCCTGAGCCTTCAGGACAGCTTGAATTTTTTTGGAACTTGATTGGGGTTGCTTATCCACCATGTGGACTATCCTGCTTTATTATTATTATTATTATTATTTATTTTTATAACGCCATTTATTCCATGGCGCTTTACATGTGAGGAGGGGTATACATAGTAAAAAAGTACAATAATCTTAAACAATACAAGTCATAACTGGTACAGGAGGAGAGAGGACCCTGCCTGCGAAGGCTAACAATCTACAAGGGATGGGTGAGAATACAGTAGGCGAGGGTAGAGCTGGTCATGCAGCAGTTTTGTCGATCGGTGGTTACTGCAGGTTGTAGGCTTGTCTGAAGAGGTGGGTCTTCAGGTTCTTTTTGAAGGTTTTGATGCTTTGCAACCTTTCATCATTTTTTCTCTGCTGTTCACGCCCAGGGAGAGTAGCTACAGTTCCATGAGTTGTAAACTTCTTGAATATGTTGCACACTGTAGACCAAGGAACATTAAGATCCCTGAAGATGAACTTGTAACCTTGAGATTGTTGATATTTTTAAACAATTTTGGTTCTCACATCCTCAGGCAGTTTTCTTTTTCTGCTTTTTATATGCTTTTATGCACACTTACAAACAATGCAAAGATTGAGTCAACTTCTCCTTTTATTTGGTTTTAGGCATAATTTTATATTAGTTGCCATAGGTGAGTTTGAACGAGCATCACATGCTTGAAACAAAGTTGTTTACACACAATTTTGGAAAGAGCCTGATTTGGGGGTGTTTATGTGAAATACTGCGTAATTTGTCTTTTTCTCCATGCTTTTTTGTGTTTTTCCAATACACACAAAGGAAATAAAAATGCTTATGACAAAACATGTGTAATTGAAATAATTGTCTGGGAGAAATACTTCATCTTCTTGAAAATTTTAAATGTGCCAACAATTTCAGCCGTGACTGTAGTGCAAGTGACTACACAATCACAGTTTCAATTTCCCTGCAGAGATGTAAATAAAAAATATATATATATATGTATAATATAATATATATATATATATATTATTATTATCATTATTTATTGTTATAGCGCCATTTGTTCCATGGCGCTTTACATGTGAGGAGGGGTATACATAATGAAAACAAGTACAATAATCTTAAACAATACAAGTCATAACTGGTACAGGAGGAATGAGGACCCTGACCGCGAAGGCTCACAATCTACAAGGGATGGGTGAGAATACAGTAGGTGAGGGTAGAGATGGTCATGCAGCGGTTTGGTCGATCGGTGGTAACTGCAGGTTGTAGGCTTGTCTGAAGAGGTGGGTCTTCAGGTTCTTTTTGAAGGTTTTGATGGTAGGCGAGAGTCTGATGTGTTGTGGTAGAGGGTTCCAGAGTAGGGGTGATACGCGAGAGAAATCTTGTATACGATTGTGGGAAGAGGAGATAAGAGGGGAGTAGAGTAGGAGATCTTGTGAGGATCGGAGGTTGCGGGTAGGTAAGTACCGGGAGACGAGGTCACAGATGTATGGAGGAGACAGGTTGTGGATGGCTTTGTACGTCATGGTTAGGGTTTTGTAGTGGAGTCTCTGGGCAATGGGGAGCCAGTGAAGGGATTGACAGAGGGGAGAGGCCGGGGAATAGCGGGGGGACAGGTGGATTAGTCGGGCAGCAGAGTTTAGAATAGATTGGAGGGGTGCGAGAGTGTTAGAGGGGAGGCCACAGAGCAGGAGGTTGCAGTAGTCAAGGCGAGAGATGATGAGGGCATGGACTAGGGTTTTTGCAGATTCATGGTTGAGGAATGAACGGATTCGTGAAATATTTTTGAGTTGAAGTCAGCAGGAAGTGGAAAGGGCTTGGATATGTGGTTTGAAGGAGAGATCAGCGTCAAGGATTACCCCGAGGCAGCGAGCTTGTGGGACTGGGGAGAGTGGGCAGCCATTTACTGAAATGGATAGGTTCGTTGGGGGGGTCGCGTGAGATGGGGGAAAGATGATGAATTCTGTTTTGTCCATGTTAAGTTTCAGAAATCTAGCGGAGAAGAAGGATGAAATAGTGGACAGACATTGAGGGATTCTGGTTAGAAGGGAGGCAATATCTGGTCCAGAGATGTAGATCTGTGTGTCGTCAGCATAGAGGTGATACTGAAAGCCATGAGATTCTATGAGCTGTCCCAGGCCAAAGGTGTAAATGGAGAAGAGCAGGGGCCCTAGGACTGAACCTTGTGGGACTCCGACAGATAGGGGGCGAGGTGAGGAGGTGGTGTGTGAGTGGGAGACGCTGAATGTCCGGTCTGTTAGGTATGATGAGATCCAGGATAGGGCCAAGTCTGCGATGCCAAGGGATGAGAGGGTTTGTAATAATAGGGAATGGTCCACTGTGTCAAAGGCAGCCGACAGGTCGAGGAGGAGGAGGACAGAGTAGTGTCGCTTGCTCTTGGCGGTTAAGAGGTCATTGGTGACTTTAGTTAGGGCAGTTTCGGTGGAATGGTGTGACTGGAAGCCAGATTGTAGGCGGTCAAAGAGGGAGCAAGAAGAGAGATGGGAGGACAGTTCAAGGTAGACGTGTTGTTCCAGTAGTTTTGAGGCATAGGGGAGAAGTGATATAGGGCGATAGCTAGATACAGAGGATGGGTCAAGAGAGGGCTTTTTGAGGATAGGTGTGATGGAGGCATGTTTAAAGCTTGAGGGGAAAACACCAGTTGTTAGTGATAGGTTGAAGAGATGGGTTAGGGTTGGGATGAAGATTGTGGTGAGGTTTGGGATGAGGTGTGATGGGAGTGGGTCAAGTGCACAGGTGGTGAGATGTGATCTTGAGAGTAGAGTGGAGAGTTGATCTTCTGTAATGGTGGAGAAGTTGGTGTTGGAGGTGGAGGGCTGGGAAATCGGGAGGAAGGGCTCTGGGGGTTGTTGACCAAAACTGTCTCTAATGCTATCAATCTTCTGCTTGAAAAATGAGGCAAAGTCTTCAGCAGAGATAAGTGGGAAGGGAGGAGGTGCTGGGGGACGGAGGAGAGAATTGAAGGTGTTGAATAACTGTTTAGGGTTGTGAGACAGGGAGGATATGAGAGATGAGAAGTAGGTTTGTTTAGCTGTGGCGAGTGTGGTCTTGAAAGTAGTGAGGGACTGTTTGAATGCGATGAAGTGCTCGTTAGAGTGGGATCTTTTCCATCTGCGCTCAGCAGCCCTGGAAGCTCGCCTCAGTTCTTTGGTCAGGCTGGTGTGCCAGGGCTGTCTGTTGATTTTGCGAGCTTTGGTATGTGTAAGTGGGGCAGCAGATTCCAAAGCTACAGCTATTGTGGTGTTATATAGAGCAGCAGCGTCATCCGCATTGTGTATGGAACTTATGCTTGTGAGGGGGAGGAGGGATTCAGAGAATGAATGTAGGTCAAGATGTTTAATATTTCTGCGAGGGTGTGAAAGTTTGTGGGGTGGGGATTGTAGACATGGAGTGGAGAGAGATGAGAATGTGAGAAAGTTGTGGTCAGAGAGTGGAAGAGGTGAGTTAGAGAGGTTAGATAGAGAGCAGAGGCGGGTGAAGATGAGGTCCAGTGTGTGACCGTCTTTGTGAGTGGCTGCAGAAGACCATTGAGTGAGGCCGAAGTAGGAAGTGAGAGTTAGAAGTTTAGTGGCAGCTGAGAGGGAAGTGTCAATGGGTATGTTGAAGTCGCCCATGATGATAGTGGGGATGTCCGCAGAAAGGAAGTGAAGTAGCCAGGTGGTGAAGTGGTCAAAGAAGATGGTGGCTGGCCCTGGGGGGCGGTAAATGACAGCCAGTTGGAGGTTGGTGGGGGAATAAATGCGCACAGAGTGCACCTCAAAGGAAGGGAGGGTAACGAGTGCAGCAGGGGAGACTGAGTCAGAAGGGGTGAGCCAGGTTTCGGTGATGGCAAGGAAGGAAAGTTTGGTAGTAACAAAGAGATCATGGATGTAGGAGAGCTTGTTACAGACAGAGCGGGCGTTCCACAGAGCTCCTGTTAGTGGGACTGGGGAGGCGGGGGCTGGGCAAATGGGTATAAGGTTAGAGAGGTTACGGAAGTTTGTGATAGAGCGTGGATGGGAGGTAGAAATGATTGTGGGAATATGGTGAGGAGGACCAGGATTTGGAGAGATATCACCAGCAGTAAGAAGGAGCAGAGAAAGTGTTAGCAGGTGGGAGAAGGAGAGGGCATGAGGGGGCTGTCTGTGCTTGGAGACAGAGGATTGTATGTTAAGGAACAGTTTGGAGGAGGAGGTGAGGTGGATGGGGAGGATTGAAGAGGAGATGAATAGTTCCTTACTTGGTGTAGGGATCAGGGGAGTTAGCAGAAAGTGAAGGATTATAGGGGTGAAAGTGAAAACAAACAGAAACATTGTTTTCAGTGGCTTGCCAGTTCCCTTCAGTTCCAATTCAGGTTTTAATTCTACTGTAATCCACACTTTTAAGGACACACTTCTAAGGGATCACACTGCAGACTGAAGTCCATGCAGACTTCTACTATGCAATATATGGCAAACTAAGTGCGTTCAGGTGTGAAGCAGAGAGGAATGGTCTCTGCTCATCTTGGTCAGAGAATTAAGAGTGGACCAGATGCATAAAATCAGGCCTGAGTAAACAAGGTCATAAATATCACAGGGTAAGCTGGGGTTAGCTGAAAAGCATACCATGAGAATGCTAGGAGCAGAGGAAAGTCTGTGTGGAAAGCTGGGTGATGTAATTATGTGCACTTCATAGACAGCAGCAGAGCTGGCTGGATAAACATACCATGAGAATGCTAGGAGCAGAGGAAAGTCTGTGTGGAAAGCTGGGTGATGTAATTATGTGCACTTCATATATATATATATATATATATATATATATATATATATATATATATATATATATATATTCAAATCAACCTCTTTTCACCCTAAAAAATAAAGAAATATATACAGAACTCTTAATGGTTGGTAGGGGATCAAATACTTATTTCTCACTGAAAAATGCAAATAAATTCATATAATTTATGCAATGTGATTTTCTGGATTTATGTTTTATATTCTATCTCTCAATGTTAAAATTAACCTACCCTTAAAATTCTAGACTGTTCATGTCTTTGTCAGTGGGCAAACTTACAAAATCAGCAAGGGATCAAATAATTATTTCCTTCACTGTAGTTGTGTTTCCTTATATTGCCTGTAAGGACTTTGTCCTCCACCCATACAATGAGTTATATGATTAAAATAACTTATATTTCTTATTTCATTACAGACAATAAGGATGACTCCTGTGCATTAGAACATTACATGAGTGTAACATCCCAACAACTCATAAGTAATTCAGTAAAATACAAGCCATCATATATTTAAGCGAATAAAAACAGAACCAAAGTATTGTAAAGTAAAAGCAGCCTGTCAATTGATTTCAGACATAAAATAATGTCTCAGAAGAAAATTAACTTTTGCAAAAACAAATAAAAGTAGCAAGAATTTATTATCCCCAACTTCAGTCTTTAGCTCAAACACTTTTAATTAAGACCAATGACAGCAAGGCTACTAAAACTGTATTGTAAATGTCAGAATATGCCAGGAATTATTTCATGACCTCAACCCTCAATACTCAGATAAAGAAAAAGAAGATAATGTAAAATTAATACTTTCAATTGGGCTAATTTAATTATGATTTAGGAACGAAAACATTTTCTAACAATTATTAGACCAAGAACTTGAAATAGGAAATCTCAAATCAAGAATGTAACAATATACACTGATTGCAGCTGATGCACATTTATTATATCAGCGCCACAGGACAATGGATGCAGAGTAAAATATCTCAAGAAGTCATCTTCACTTACCTTTTTACTGATTTATCCAGCCATAATCAGTATGTGATTATTCTTATGGTAGTAAGATGCTGGTGGACATGTTGGAATTAAGCAGATGAAACATTGTAAAAGTTCTTAACAGGTCAGAAAATCTATTAAGAATGTTGGGATCTCAATGATTTGCAGAAACCAAATAAGAAAAAGAAGTTGACCAAGATGCCAGTGCTTGGCATAAACCAAGTCACAAATTGTCCAAAAACTCGCAAAAAGTCACAAATTGTGCAAGATGTCCAATTTTTGCATCATGCTTACACAAAGTTGAGAAAGTGGCTATATCGCGTATCAGGGCAGGTTGTGGCCAACAACGGTGTCATTTATTAAGCTATGCAAATCTACAGCTGCACATAGGATTTCCTAGCTGATTCATTAGGACAGACATTGTGCAAGTCCATTAAGAGGCTCATTGGTGTATGATGCACTAATTCATTAAGAGGTGCACGCTTGCTCATGTCCAACCCATGTTACCTCCCTATTTGTGTAGCTGCCAGAGACTGGCATGTGAATGCCAAATGTTGCAATATTTGAGCAACTGTCGAGTTGCACAACAATATTGAGACTAATTAAGTTGTTTCACTCCATAATTCTGACACCTTAATAAATCGCCCCCTAGATTTTATAAAAGTGCATGTAAAACCAACTTAAAGACACAGATCTTGGAAACCTCACGCATATAGTTGTCCTATAGCTCTACAAAACCTTCAGGTTGTAATAAGGCACCCATAGTAGTCTAAGTGACTGAAATGTACCTCTGTTCATATAACTTATTTTAAAAAGAGGCATGAAAAGCTTTTTCTATGAGATTGCACATGGCTCTGGTAAAAAAAATTATGGCATCAGCTGCTGTGTTACTTCTGGAGGACCATATTCCAAAGAGTTCAGGGTCACACGAGCATATACATCGGACTCGTACTTGGACAAATGTTAATCAATGTGACAGTGCTAATGACCAATTTTTTTCACTGACAGAATTTGTCTGTGAAAACACATTGCAATATGCTGCAATTTCACACTGAAATAGGAAGACACTCATCCATTCAAGTTTTCGGGTGCGTGGAAAACATTGAAATGTACTCGATTGATATTTGAGTGCAGTCCAATTTCCGCAAAACTCACTGAATGGAGAAAATGGAGAAATTTTGTTCTCCATCTTCCCCTCACAGTGTTCTCCAATTTTCTTTATCCAAGAGAATCGGAGAACACTATGTTGGCACTCTGCGCAGAGTGTGATCAGAGTTTGATCAGATTGTCACTGGCATAATCCACCTGATTCTCTTGGAAGAATCTACGGTTGTGTGACCCTGGCCTTATACGGTGTTGGGTTGGGGCACTGCCTGTTTGTGGGGACCCTGTGGGCTTCTTTACAGGCTACAAGCTCTGTGCACATTGCCCTGTTGTGTGTCTAAATCCTACCCAATGACCTGATATAGGTAATACCAATACTACAACAAGTGAGTTGATTGCCTTGAATAAAATTGCAACTATTTAATAGACATGTAAATGACTTACTGTGGTAGAACATTAAGAAATCATATCTTTGTACTGCATAAATACCTCTGAATTGAATCCATATTTGGACTATTAAAAGAGGAGTACAATTTCTTTTTAATCAGCAATTTCAAAATGAGCTCCATGGTTCGTTAGCCGATGCCGGACAGGCTCCCACGCATGAACATTATGAAATAAAAAAGATGTTAACTATGTTTTCTTTGCATTAACAGCGCATTAAAAGTTAATGGCGTCTGCAAAAAAACAAGGAGCCATCAAGCGTCTTCAAAGATATGACATGACGGAAGCAATATAATTCAAGCAAAAATATTAACTCTTTTTCCAGTTTATTATTACATCAGTCACTTTATTTGCTTCTTTAGCTATTCATTTTTTTGATACATTTCAGATCCCTATGAAATAAAGTATCTGAACTGATTTTCACATAAAATGGATTATTATATTTGTGAAGTGTGCATAAGAAAATTTCTGCCATCATTCAGGCTTGCTTTCAGTAATGAACTAAAGAGATGCCAATTGGGAGTTTTTGAAATTGTTTAATATGGTAGATCAGGGGTCCCCAACTCCAGGCCTCGAGGGCCGCCAACAGTGCAGGTTTTCAGGATTTCTTTAGTATTGCATTGGTGGTAATGTGATCATCTGCACAGGTGATGATTCCAACCCCTGTGCAATACTAAGGAAATCCTGAAAACCTGCACTGTTGGCGGCCCTCGAGGCCTGGAGTTGGGGACCACTGTGGTAGATATTCCTGACTGATCCTACTACAAGGTCTATGACGCTTGGAGCACATCATTCAGTCTGATGCGAGGTGCATATAAGTGTACCTTGTGAATCTGAGATACTGATCAAGATTAAAGATTATCAAATCCTTAAATATGCAGATCACTGATTTGAGGCAAATCTTCAATTTGACAAAGTAACTCCACTATATGCATTTTTTTTGCATTGCCCATGGGCACAACAGTCCACTTTCCCCTTTTATTGTGCCTATTTTTAAAGAGAAAATTAGAAAAATAGGTTCAAACTGACGCAGTTGAGTACCAAACGATTTTCTGGTAAGACTAGGTGTCACATAATGGTCCCCAAGACAGACCAGAAGACATCACCATTGAAACTAATCAAGAAACGTATCTCTTGTTACAAAGTGATGGGTTAGAAAACATGATTCACAAATAACCTATTTAACCATACAAACAATATGTTTTGTATGTAACACAAGTGGAGAGCACATGTTCTAAATTGAGGGGGTGGTAGTCAAGCATTGGGCACGGATGAAAGCGGAGAGGATGCAATATAAACTGTGTTGCTGGAATTTTCATTGCTTTCTATAACAAACTTGCATGTCCCCTCTCCTGCATCGGCTGCCTCCTCTACTGGGTGTCACTGATTTAGCCTTTTGATTGTCGAATGCAGCTTCTCTGGAGGAGGAGTGATCTGCCCTTATGCTGGGTGTGTAACTAATGCATGAGTGTTCAGTAGAACAAAATCAGATTTGTCGGCCAATGGGGGCACACAACACCTGTATTTTAATCGTTATAATCCACCTTTCCCTTGTCAGTTATTGTATTGTATGTACAGTAGCCCTTATTCTTAGATTGAATCATTGCATTCTTACCATTGTTCCTCTTTCATTTGTTGCTTTACCCCTTGGATGTCTTTCCGGTCATCACCTTGGACTATTTTGTGCCTCTGCAATTGACCCTAATTATTGGCTACATCCCTGGTATACGATTCTGGTTTTGAGACTTTTCAGCAACTGCTTCATGCCTGCATCCTCTGGGCTTTTGCAACGATGGCCTGATCCGCATAGGGGCTGGAAGGGTTCATGCACAGTACCCCCAGTACCTATTGACTAGAGATGTGCGCAGTGAGCAGAGTCTTTCTGTGGAAGCTTACTTGAATTACCGCAAACTATGGCATAACTCAAAGATTGTGGACCCAATGCAAAATCTCTAATTGGGTCCCAATTATCATGCATCTTTAGTAGTATTACTCTTATTATATGAGAACTTGAAAATCAATTTTTTAATTTTTTTTCCAAAAGGCAGTGAGATGTGCACAATGCGTTATTGGAGCTGCCTTAAACCAGTTGCACAACTAGACAGTTGTCACATCTGGAGCAAATGTGGATTTGCTTATACAGCTCTGGCAAAAATTAAGAGACCACCACAAAACCCTGTCTTGGGCAGCCCAATCTCCAGACCTGAACCCCAGTGAAAACCTCTGAAATGTAATCAAGAGGATGATGGATAGTAACAACCCATCAAACAAAGAAGAATTGCTTATATTTTTGCTCCAGAAGCAGTGTGAAAGACTGGTGGAAAGCATGCCAAGACGCATGAAAGCTGTGATTAAAAATCATGGTTATTCCACAAAATATTGATTTATGAACTGTTCCCGAGTTAAATCATTAGTATTGTTGTTTCTAAATGATTATGAACTTGTTTTCTTTGAATTATTTGAGGTCTGAAAGCACGTTTTTTTTTTTTGACTATTCTTCTTTATCAGAAAAAAAAATACAATATATATTGTTTGGAAATTTGGAGACGTTGTCAGAAGTTTATAGAGTAAGAGAACAATTTACATTTTACTCAAAAATATACCGTATTTTTCGGACTATAAGACGCACCGGACCATAAGACGCACCCCAAATTTGGGGTGAAAATTGAAGAAAAAAAGATTTTTTATAACATGGGGGTCCGTCTTATTGTCCGAATTTACAGTATCTTATGGCGGTGGCAGAGCAGGGTCACAGGAGGCAAGGTGGGGTGATGCTGGGATGAGGAGGTGCTGGGATGAGAAGGTGCTGGGATGAGAAGGTGCTGGGATGAGAAGGTGCTGGGATGAGGAGGTGCTGGGATCAGGAGGTGCTGGGATCAGGAGGTGCTGGGATCAGGAGGTGCTGGGATCAGGAGGTGCTGGGATGAGAAGGTGCTGGGATCAGGAGGTGCTGGGATCAGGAGGTGCTGGGATCAGGAGGTGCTGGGATCAGGAGGTGCAGTGAGAGGTATGGCGTGAGAGGGGTCCCTGGCGTACCATGCAGGTTTACCTAGGTGGCAGAGGTGCGGTGGCAGAGGTCCGGTGGCAGAGGTGCGGTGGCGGGGGTGTGGCAGCAGAGGAGGCGCAGGAAGCGGGGTCCCTTTCCCCGGTATGGTGATGCAGCAGGCCCGGTATGCAGCAGAGCCGGGTGAATCCTCTTGTTATCGGTGGGCGCGGCCATCTTCCTGAGGCCGCGCGTGTGCAGATGAAGCGCTCTGCTCCCGGGGCTTCAGGAAAATGGCCGCGGGAGGCCGCGCGTGCGCAGATGGAGATCGCGGCGGCCATTTTCCTGAAGCCCCGGGAAGCAGAGCGCTCCATCTGCGCACGCGCGGCCTCCGGAAAATGGCCGCCACCACCGATAACAAGAGGATTCACCCGGCTCTGCTGCATACCGGGCCTGCTGCATCACCATACCGGGGAAAGGGACCCCGCTTACTGCGCCTCCTCTGCCGCCACACCCCCGCAACCGCACCTCTGCCACCGGACCTCTGCCACCGCACCTCTGCCACCTAGGTAAGCCTGCATTGCGACTATTAGACGCACCCCCCATTTTCCCCCCTTTTTTGGGGGGGAAAAAGTGCGTCTTTTAGTCCGAAAAATACGGTACCTATAAAGAGAAAAATCAGACAAATTGGACATTTTGCAGTGATCTCTTAATTTTTGCCAGAGCTGTATATCAGATAAAATATACAGACCTCAGTGACTTTTTCCTGTACACCAAAAAAGACCGTTCTTTTTTATTTTTGAGACACAGTTTGCAAAAAAAAATGGACATGTGAATGGTACCATACACTATAATGAGAATGTGTTCAATCCGTGAAAAATACGAATAGAATACATATGTGAAAAATAGACATTTTATCATATAAAAATGGCAAGAAAAATGCTCATTGATGTTCAAAGAAAGTGGAATCATTTTAGAAAGTCTTTACGGAATTACTGAAAATACTTAAGTTCATCTACTTTGTTTTCATTCATCAATCAACTAATTGCACAAGGGACTGATCCTTTAACCTGTTCAACTTGTCCCTGTCATTAAATGACTTTGTTGGTGCAAAAAACTGACCCTTTTACAGATTAATCATGCCACTTCCATTAGGTTAAACTGATATTAAGTAATCCAGACAGGACTTCAGCACAGCTTTGTTACATGGACATGTCAAAAACTTAGTTTCTAATAAAATGCAGCATTGAGTTGTTTAAGGCTGGATTTGGGCAAGTACAGTTGTGTGAAAAAGTGTTTGCCTCCTTTTCAATTCTTTTGCATGTTTGTCACAATTACTGTAAGTGTTTCAGATCACCAAATAAACTTAAATATTAGACAAAGATAACATAAAAAAAGACAAAATGCAATTTTTTTAATGAAGGTATTTATTATTAAGTGAAAAAAAATCAAATCTACAGTGACCTGTGTGAAAAGTGATTGCCCCTAAACCTATTAATTGGTTGGACCACCCTTAGCAACAACAACTGCAACCAGAGATTGTGATAACTGGCAATGAGTAGTGTTGAGCGATACCGTCCGATACTTGAAAGTATCGGTATCGGATAGTATCGGCCAATAACCGAAAAGTATCGGATATCGCCGATACCGATATCCGATACCAATACAAGTCAATGGGGCACCAAGTATCGGAAGGTATCCTGATGGTTCCCAGGGTCTGAAGGAGAGGAAACTCTCCTTCAGGCCCTGGGATCCATAATAGTGTGTAAAATAAAGAATTAAAATAAAAAATATTGATATATTCACCTCTCCATTGGCCCCTGGACATCACCGCGGGTAACCGGCAGGCTTCTTTGTTTAAAATGAGCGCGTTTAGGACCTGAGAATGACGTCGCGGCTTCTGATGGGTCGCGTGCCACCCATGTGACCGCCACGCGA
Source organism: Ranitomeya imitator (assembly GCF_032444005.1). NCBI lineage: Eukaryota > Metazoa > Chordata > Amphibia > Anura > Dendrobatidae > Ranitomeya > Ranitomeya imitator. The sequence continues at coordinate 415,395,017 of NC_091285.1, read as the reverse complement.
CCAATCAGAAGCCGCGACGTCATTCCTCAGGTCCTAAATTCCTAGAATGAGGAGTTTAGAGCCTGAGAATGACGTCGCGGCTTCTGATTGGTCGCGTGGCGGTCACATGGGCGGCACGCGACCAATCAGAAGCCGCGACGTCATTCTCAGGTCCTAAACGCGCTCATATTAAACAAAGAAGCCTGCCGGTTACCCGCGGTGATGTCCAGGGGCCGCCGGAGAGGTGAATATATCAATATTTTTTATTTTAATTCTTTATTTTACACCTCACTATGGATCCGATACCGATACCCGATACCACAAAAGTATCGGATCTCGGTATCGGAATTCCGATACCGCAAGTATCGGCTGATACCCGGTACTTGCGGTATCGGAATGCTCAACACTAGCAATGAGTCTTTTACAACTCTCTAGAGGAAGTTTGGCCCAATTAATGTTTGCAGAATTGTTTTAATTCAGCCACATTGTAGGGTGGAACCGCCTTTTTAAGGTCAAGCCACAACAACTCAATCAGATTAAGCCCTTCATGACCCAGCCTATTTTGACCTTAAAGACCTGGCCGTTTTTTGCAATTCTGACCAGTATCCCTTTATGAGGTAATAACTCAGGAACGCTTTAATGGATCCTAGCGGTTCTGAGATTGTTTTTTCGTGACATATTGGGCTTCATGTTAGTGGTAAATTTAGGTCAATAAATTCTGCGTTTATTTGTGATAAAAACGGAAATTTGGCGAAAATTTTGAAAATTTCGCAATTTTCACATTTTTAATTTTTATTCTGTTAAACCACAGATTTATGTGACACAAAATAGTTAATAAATAACATTTCCCACATGTGTACTTTACATCAGCACAATTTTGGAAACAATATTTTTTTTTGCTAGGAAGTTATAAGGGTTAAAATTTGACCAGCGATTTCTCATTTTTACAACGAAATTTACAAAACCATTTTTTTTAGGGACCACATTTGAAGTCAGTTTGAGGGGTCTATATGGCTGAAAATACCCAAAAGTGACACCATTCTAAAAACTGCACCCCTCAAGGTGCACAAAACCACATTCAAGAAGTTTATTAACCCTTCAGGTGCTTCACAGCAGCAGAAGCAACATGGAAGGAAAAAATGAACATTTAACTTTTTAGTCACAAAAATGATTTTTAGCAACAATATTTTTATTTTCCCAATGGTAAAAGGAGAAACTGAACCACGAAAGTTGTTGTCCAATTTGTCCTGAGTACGCTGATCCCTCATATGTGGGGGTAAACCACTGTTTGGGCGCACGGCAGGGCTTGGAAGGGAAGGAGCGCCATTTGACTTTTTGAATGAAAAATTGGCTGCACTCTTTAGCGGACACCATGTCGCGTTTGGAGAGCCCCCGTGTGCCTAAAAATTGGAGCTCCCCCACATGTGACCCCATTTTGGAAACTAGACACCCCAAGGAACTTATCCAGATGCATAGTGAGCACTTTAAATCCCCAGGTGCTTCACAAATTGATCCGTAAAAATGAAAAAGTACTTTTTTTTCACAAAAAAATTCTTTTAGCCTCAATTTTTTCATTTTCACATGGGCAACAGGATAAAATGGATCCTAAAATTTGTTGGGCAATTTCTCCTGAGTACACCGATACCTCACATGTGGGGGTAAACCACTGTTTGGGCACATGGTAAGGCTCGGAAGGGAAGGAGCGCCATTTGACTTTTTGTATGAAAAATTATCTCCATCGTTGGCGGACACCATGTCGCGTTTGGTGAGACTCTGTGTGCCTAAACATTGGAGCTCCCCCACAAGTGACCCCATTTTGGAAACTAGACCCCGAAAGGAACTTATCTAGATGTGTGGTGAACACTTTCAACCCCCAAGTGCTTCACAGAAGTTTATAACGCAGAGCTGTGAAAATAATAAATACATTTTCTTTCCTCAAAAATAATTTTTTAGCCCAGAATTTTTTAATTTTCCCAAGGGTAACAGGAGAAATTTGACCCCAATATTTGTTGTCCAGTTTCTCCTGAGTACGGTGATACCCCATATGTGAGGGTAAACTACTGTTTGGGCACATGCCAGGGCTCAGAAGTGAAGTAGTGACGTTTTGAAATGCAGACTTTGATGGAATGCTCTACGGGCATAACGTTGCGTTTGCAGAGCCCCTGATGTGGCTAAACAATAGAAACCCCCCACAAGTGACCCCATTTTGGAAACTAGACCCCCCAAGGAACTTATCTAGATATGTGGTGAGCACTTTCAACCCCCAAGTGCTTCACAGAAGTTCATAACGCGGAGCCGTGAAAATAATAAATACGTTTTCTTTCCTCAAAAATAATTTTTTAGCCCAGAATTTTTTATTTTCCCAAGGATTACAGGAGAAATTGGACCCCAAAAGTTGTTGTCCAGTTTCTCCTGAGTATGCTGATACCCCATGTGTGGGGGTAAACCACTGTTTGGGCACACGTCGGGGCTCAGAAGGGAAGTAGTGACTTTTGAAATGCAGACTTTGATGGAATGGTCTGCGGACGTCACGTTGCGTTTGCAGAGCCCCTAGTGTGCCTAAACAGTAGAAACCCCCCAAACGTGACCCCATTTTGTAAACTAGACCCCCCAAGGAACTTATCTAGATATGTGGTGAGCACTTTGAACCCCCAAGTGCTTCACAGACGTTTACAACGCAGAGCCGTGAAAATAAAAAATCATTCTTCTTTCCTCAAAAATGATGTTTTAGCAAGCAATTTTTTATTTTCTCAAGGGTAACAGGAGAAATTGGACCCCAATAATTGTTGCGCAGTTTATCCTGAGTATGCTGGTACCCCATGTGTGGGGGTAAACCACTGTTTGGGCACACGTCGGGGCTCAGAAGTGAAGTAGTGACTTTTGAAATGCAGACTTTGATGGAATGGTCTGCGGACGTCACGTTGCGTTTGCAGAGCCCCTGGTGTGCCTAAACAGTAGAAACCCCCCAAACGTGACCCCATTTTGTAAACTAGACCCCCCAAGGAACTTATCTAGATATGTGGTGAGCACTTTGAACCCCCAAGTGCTTCACAGACGTTTACAACGCAGAGCCATGAAAATAAAAAATCATTCTTCTTTCCTCAAAAATGATGTTTTAGCAAGCAATTTTTTATTTTCTCAAGGGTAACAGGAGAAATTGGACCCCAATAATTGTTGCGCAGTTTGTTCTGAGTATGCTGGTACCCCATATGTGGAGGTAAACCACTGTTTGGGCACACGTCGGGGCTCGGAAGTGAGGGAGCACCATTTGACTTTTTGAATACAAGATTGGCTGGAATCAATGGTGGTGCCATGTTGCGTTTGGAGACCCCTGATGTGCCTAAACAGTGGAAACCCCTCAATTCTACCTCCAACACTAACCCCAACACACCCCTAACCCTAATCCCAACTGCAGCCATAACCCTAATTACAACCCTAACCCCAACACACCCCTAACCACAACCCTAACCTCAACACACCCCTAACCCTAACCACAACCCTAATTCCAACCCTAACCCTAAGGCTATGTGCCCACGTTGCGGATTCGTGTGAGATTTTTCAGCACCATTTTTGAAAAATCCGCGGGTAAAAGGCACTGCGTTTTACCTGCGGATTTACCGCGGATAGCCAGTGTTTTTTGTGCGGATTTCACCTGCGGATTCCTATTGAGGAACAGGTGTAAAACGCTGCGGAATCCGCACAAAGAATTGACATGCTGCGGAAAATACAACGCAGCGTTTCCGCAGGGTATTTTCCGCACCATGGGCACAGCGGATTTGGTTTTCCATATGTTTACATGGTACTGTAAACCTGATGGAACACTGCTGCGAATCCTCAGCCAAATCCGCACCGTGTGCACATAGCCTAAATCTAAAGGTATGTGCAAACGCTGCGGATCCGCAGCAGTTTCCCATGAGTTTACAGTTCAATGTAAACCTATGGGAAACAAAAATCGCTGTACACATGCTGCAGAAAAACTGCACGGAAACGCAGTGGTTTACATTCCGCAGCATGTCACTTCTTTCTGCGGATTCCGCAGCGGTTTTACAACTGCTCCAATAGAAAATCGCAGTTGTAAAACCGCAGTGAAATGCGCAGAAAAACCGCGGTAAATCAGCGATAAATCCACAGCGGTTTAGCACTGCGGATTTATCAAAATCCGCTGTGGAAAAATCCGCAGAGGACCAGAGTACGTGTGCACATACCGAAACCCTGACCCTCACCCTATCCCTAGTTCTAACTCCAACCTTAGTGGAAAAAAAAAATTCTTTATTTTATTATTGTCCCTACCTATGGGGAAGACAAAGGGGGGAGTCATTTTCTGTTTTTTTTTTTTTTATTTTGATCACTGTGAGGTTTTATCACAGTGATCAAATTTCACATTGGAACGAATCTGCCGGCCGGCAGATTCGTCGGGCGCACTACGCATGCGCCCGCCATTTTGGAAGATGGCGGCGCCCAGGAAAGAAGACGGACGGACCCCGGGAGGCTCAGTAAGTATGATGGCATAGGGGGGGGGGGAAGCACGGGGGGGTGGATCGGGGCATGGGGGGGTGGATCGGAACACGGGGGGGTGGATCGAAACACGGGGGGTGGATCGGAGCACAGGGGGGGTGGATCGCAGTGCGTGGGGGTGGATCGCAGTGCGTGGGGGTGGATTGCAGTGCGGGGAGGTGGATCGGAGTGCAGGGGGGTTGGATTGGAGCACGGGGGGTGGGATTGGAGCACGGGGGGAGCGGACAGGAGGACGGGGGAGCGGAGCACAGGACGGAGGGGAGCAGACCACAGATCGGGGGGCTGGGGGGACGATCGGTGGGGTGGGGGCACATTAGTGTTTCCAGCCATGGCCGATGATATTGCAGCATCGGCCATGGCTGGATTGTAATATTTCACCAGTTTTTTAGGTGAAATATTACAAATCGCTCTGATTGGCAGTTTCACTTTCAACAGCCAATCAGAGCGATCGTAGCCACGGGGGGGTGAAGTCACCCCCCCCTGGGCTAAAGTACAACTCCTCCTGTCCCTGCAGGCCGGGTGAAATTACAGTTAACCCTTTCACCCGGCCTGCAGGAGCCCAATCCGGCCATGACGCATATGCTGCGTCACAGGTCGGAATGGCACAGGTTTTCATGACGCATACGGTGCGTCAAAGGTCGGGAACGGGGTAAGGTCATGACTTTGCCTAGGCCACTCCAAAGCCTTTATTTTGCTTTTCTTAAGCCACTCGTAGGTGAACTTGCTGGTGTGTTTTGAATCATTGCCCTGCTGCACAACCCAAGTGCGCTTCAGCTTGAAGTCACGAACAGATAGCATGATATTCTTTTTCAGGATTTTTTTATAGGCAGCAGAATTCATGATTCTTTTTACCACAAAAAAATCTTCCAGGTCCTAAAGCCACAGACCATCACACTACAACCACCATATTTTACTGTTGGTATGATGTTCTTTTTCTGAAATACTGTGTTATTTCTATACCAGATGTTATGGGACATACACTTTCCAAAAAGTTCAAGTTTTTTCTCATCAATGTACAGAGTATTCTCTCAAATGTCTTGGGTATCATCAAGATGTTTTCTGACAAAACTGAGATGAGACTTTATATGCAGGCCAGTTTTTCCAAGTCTCTTTCTTATGGTGGAGTCATGAACATTGACCATAACTGAGGCAATTGAGGAATGCTGTTCTTGGATTGTTGTGGTGCGATCTTGCATTTGTTCCAGAATTTCTTGGGATCGCAGCATGATGTCTAGCTTTTGAGGCTCTTTTGATATACATCACTTTGTCAGGCAGGTCCTATTAAGTGATTTCTTGATGTAGAACAGGTGTGGCAGTAATCAGGCCTGGGTGTGGCTAGGGAATTTGAACTCAGCATCCCAAAGATGTGATAGACCACAGTTAATTTATGTTATAAGGGAGGGGGAAATCAGTTTTTTACACAGGGCCCTATAGGTTTGGATTTCTTTTTCCCTTAATAATAAAGCCCTTCATTTAAAAACTGCATTCTATGTTTACTTGTGTTATATTTGTCTGATATTTTAATTTGTTTAGTGATCTGAAACATTTAAGTGTGACAAACATGCAAAAGAATAGGAAATCGGGAAGGGGCAAACACTTTTTCACCCAACTGTACATGAAAAAGCATTCATTCTTCTTGCAGAAAAAAAAATAATTATTCCATGTGTCAATTTTTCATATCCATATATCATCCATATATGTAGTTTTCACATCCGTATGACAGCCATGATATTTTTTTGCAACAAAAAAAAAATTATAAACAAAATATCATTTCCTGTGTCATCTTTGCAACTAATTCAGTAAAAAAATAATGCCATATACAAAGGTTTAACTGGAAAGTTGTAGGCCCTATGCAAAATCTTCAACATGGCCTCCAAGTACCACAGGCTATAATATTAATAGGCTTTTCATATGAGCCAAAGGGACCTTTTGGGTTTCCGAGGCTCCAGGGTTGTGCTGCAATTGCAACGAATGCATCTTTCATAGTTGCACTACTGGCCATATGGATGGTGTGCACATGACTTCCTGTTTTTTTACACCCATTTAGTTTAATGTATGATTCTCATCCAAATAAATGTAGAAACTCATGCAAGCTGCCTCTTTTTCACAGACACTGTGAAAAAAGTGCTCAACTGAATCAGCCCATTAAATTTCATTATTCTATGTGCTCTCTATGCGATATCCATTTTGCGCAGAAAGAGCAAACTGACCCCCAAAAATGGTCATGAGAATTCAGACATCCGGGTTGCACATGTGTTCTATACATGTTTTTCACGGATACAGCTCGTATCTATTATAATCTAGGGTGTGGTTCACATATCTAAAAAAAAAAAATCTTTATTTTTATATAGCGCTAACATATTCCGCAGCGCTTTACAGGTTGCATACATTATCATCGCTGTCCCCAATGGGGCTCACAATCTAAATTCCCTATCAGTATGTCTTTGGAATGTGGGAGGAAACATACAAACTCTTTGCAAATGTTGTCCTGGGTGGGATTAAAACCCATGACTCCAGCGCTGCAAAGCTGCTGTGCTAACAACTGAGCCACCGTGCTGCCCGTATCTGTTTTTTTATAAGCACCTTGTGATCGTGCAAAACACCCATGTCCGTTTTTTTGCCATTTTCATAAATGAAAATTGCTAATGTTGTCTATGGGTCCTTAACACACGCGTACAGCACACCGATGGCATCAGTGTATCGTCCATGTTCTGTCCATATATACCATTGCAAAGTATAGTGGTATTGTTTAATTTGTTTATTTATCCATCTGTGAAAAACACTGATGACACTCATGGTAAAAATTGATACATGCACCATACACCGATGACACAATGATCCAAAACATTAATGAGACTGTACTACTTTTTCAAATGCGTGTTTTACTCCCATCCCTATAAGAATTTGGGACACTGCGGCTCATGCCGCTGTCCCCTGACTGCTGCGCCTTCCCCACGCTTGTTGGTGAGAGATCTCCCATCGAGTGAGGCAAGGATGAATACGGGGTTAACTCCCCGAGGAGGGGGCGGGGCTTATCTCCTGCTCTTGGCGCCAGGAAGCGCCGGAATCACATCCGATCCCAGGACCCGGACCTGTTGGGCTGCCGGTGTGATGGACCCGCTGGAGAGTGCAGTGAGGGAGAGGATTGGCAGGGAAGGCAGCGCTTGGCTAGCAGCTTTGCTGACCAGGAGCGACTCCTTCCCTGCCATAATGCAGATGGCGGTGCCGCCGGAGGGTCGGCGCTCTCGCAGAGCCACCCGGCCTCCGGCACGGCTGAGCCCGCCAGCGATTTAAAAAAAGAGCGCGCGCAGCTCTCGTGCGCGCGCCTCTGCTGCTCTCGGCGCCAGCGGGACGGGAGGAAGTGAACTGCAGCAGGTGGGGGAGACACAAGAGTCGGGGACTAGCGACATAAGCTTTATTCCCCCTTCTGCCCCGGGCACAATAAGAGGGAGTGCAGGACTGCAGGTGCCAGCAGTATTAGCTAGAGCTGGGCACCTAACTAGAAACAGCATGGGGGGAGTTCAAGGAACGTCTGCTTCATCACAGGACTCAGGGACGGCAGGAAAGGAGACTGAGGCTCCACAGGGAGGTATTCCTCCACTTTCAAGCAAAGCAGGGGAAGCTAATGCTAATACTGTCAGGGACAAGGATGGGGCAGCGGTAGCACAGCAGAACATGGGATCACCCCACATAATATTAGCATCAGGTCAGCACGGTGCATACTCCCAGACTAGTATAGGGGGCGACTCACAGTTTCCACCTTACCCACTTATTTTTAGCACACCGTATTCACAAATACCGGGCGGGCAAATTATTCCCTCGCAGGCGGCATTAGGGGAACACCAGAACGCCTCAGCGTCAATATCACTGATGGCAACCGGTGTTCGTGCCCCAAGTCAGGGTGCTGGCACCCCGGCTCTGGATAGCAGACAGAGTGCGGGTATCCGCCCCGCGCGCAGATCATCATCGTCATCATCGTCATCCCCTAGAGAGCATCGCAGAAGCAGGCATAGGAAGCGCAATCGTCATGGTAGCAAACGGCGTTCATATAGATCTAGGTCCAGCCGACGTAGCAGACGGTCTAGAGCTTCACGTTGGCGCTCGCCTTCTTCATCTGATAGTTCTTCAGGCAGGTCACACAGGCAGGAGTCCTCTCGTCGTAGGTCCATACAGCGCATGGAACGCCAAGGTCCGTCGACTCCCGTGGCACGGGAAGTAAGCTGTCCGGAGGCCAATGCACCGATCGGTGAGTACCCCTTTGTCGGGGCATGGGGAGGGGAGAAAACCAACACCAATATTTCAGATGCAGCAGCAAATGCGGCCACAGGGGGCAGGATCTATGTCAACCCAAAATTGCTACAACCAGTGGGACCTTGCAGGCAACCCCCTCCGCCCCGCCCAGAGGTGTACAAGGATGGCCTATTCTGTGGGATCCCTCCGTTAGGAGCCCACTTGGATAGCGCCATCAAGGAACAAATTTGGGCTAATGATTTCATTGACATATGGTCCCTGGTCTCCACGGACCAGCACTCGATAGATAGAGAGAGGCGGTTGGGAGAAAAAACATATGAACGTAAACCAAAAGTTGCAAAAACCATCAATAACTGGCTGCAAGCGTTTGCGGTCCTGGGATGCGTTATGGGGGAGAAGCACCCCGAAAGGTGCTCCGAGCTATTTATATACCTAGATAGCATCTACAACTCCTATAAGGCACACGGGGGATCAGCATGGTGGAAATATGATGAGGATTTCCGCCGTCGCTTGGCCGCCAACCCCCAATTAGGCTGGGATATGAAAGCCACGGATTCGTGGCTCCGCTTGATGATGGCGCAAAGAGCAACCCAATCCTTTCACGGGCCCGCTGCCGGGTCCGGTAACAACGCGGCAGCAACAGTCATGCGTAGACCAGGTTCATGCTGGTTATTTAATGAAGGACACTATAAGTTTTATGGGCTCTGCAAATATAGACATGAGTGTTCAGCGTGCGGAGGTTCCCACCCTGTGGCAAAATGCACACGACCACCCCAAAAAGCTAACTCCGGAAAAAATCCCTCTACAGGTGAGGTTAACGACGCCAGTGAGCGTAAAAAGAATGGAGCCGTGGCTGGACAAATATCCCAATAAAGCGGCTGCGGGGCAACTGCGTTTCGGTTTTTCATATGGGTTCTTCATCCCATTTAATTGGTCCCCGGAGCCACAATCGGCCACAAACTTGCAATCCGCAAAGGAATTACCCGACGTACTAGCAGCGAAGTTGGACAAGGAAATCAGGTTGGGTCGCTTTCGCGGTCCCTTCAATTCCCCACCTTTTCCTAACTTACGGGTTTCCCCATTGGGTATAGTTCCCAAAAAAGAGTCAGGTAAATACTGATTAATTCATCACCTATCATACCCCAAGGGTATGTCGGTTAACGATGGTATACCCAGGGATGAAACAGCCGTCACTTACATTTCCTTTGACAAAGCGATCGACTTAGTCAGAAGCGCGGGCCCGGGGGCCCTTATGGCAAAATCGGACATAGAATCCGCGTTCTGGCTGCTTCCGGTACACCCGGACTGTCACCACCTACTGGGAGCTAAATTTGAGGATCTATACTATTATGACACATGTCTTCCCATGGGGTGTTCTATTTCCTGTTTTTATTTCGAATTATTTAGTACGTTTTTAGAATGGGTTGCTCGCAAAATCACTCGGCAAACCGCCATCACGCACTATCTCGATGACTTTTTGATAGTTGGTCCAGCTGGATCAGATGTTTGCTCCACAACCCTAGCCCAATTCAAAGATGCCATGGAACATTTCGGGGTCCCACTTTCCCCTGAAAAAACGATTGGGCCAGTATCAGTGATCACATTCCTCGGGATCGAAATCGATTCGGTCGCCATGGAATTTAGGTTGCCGATGGAAAAAATTAAGAAACTGCTGGAACTCATTAGCGGATGTATTTCGGTTGGTATAGTCACATTGACGCAAATGCAGTCAATGCTTGGCTCCTTGAATTTTGCCTGTAGGGTCATGCCAGCGGGCAGGATCTTCTCGCGCAGATTAATGATAGCCACGAGAGGAGTGAAACAAAGCCACCATAGAATCAGGATTACAGCACATCTACGTTCTGATTTAAACACATGGAAGCTGTTCCTCAACAACTACAATGGTAGGACTTGCTTTCAGGAGTCAGAATGCTCAAATGAGGACATGGGTTTGTTTTTTGCGGCGTCAAGCCACACTGGTTTCAGCATTCGTCTGGGTAACAAATTGTGTTCAGCGAATTGGCCTGCTTTATGGGGTCACAGGAATTGGCACGCAGAGCCAACCCTGATTGACCTCCTTCCGGTGGCAGTGGCCATGGAAATCTGGGGTTCACAATTGGCCAACAAGCGTATTCGTCTTCACCTTAAAACCGTTAGCGGGGCTCATGCCATCAACTACCTAGCATCTCCTTCATCGTTGGTGTTAGACCTAATTAGGTTCATAGTATTGAAATGTTTAACATTTAATGTTTGGTTTAAAGCGAACGCACTAATCGTCAGCAATGAGAAGGTGTCTGAGTTACTAACTGGGTCTCACTCGCAGGATGTACTGGGACGGCGCATTCAGGAGCCCTTGGAGGAGGTGGAATGCCCACAGTCGATATGGGATGTCCTGGGGACCTGATGCCGCTAATACGATCTTCGATAGCCCCGTCAACAAAGCATATGGTAAGGTGTGGGAGGAGTGGTGCTTTTTAGCAGAAGGAAAACCAGTGGGGTCTTCAGAGGAGGCTCGAATGCAGGTGACAATGGGGTTCTTATCCAAGATGTATGCTATGGGAGTGTCGGGTTCAGTGGCGCGCAATCGTATGTCTGCGCTAGCGTTCCATTTCAAGCTGCGAGGCTGGCCGGATTCCACGAAACATTTTCTGGTTAGCCAGATACTGAAAGGTTGGCGACGAGCAAATAAGCACGGTGATAACAGGCGTCCTATATCCTTTGATTTGTTAGTGAACTTGGTTAAGGCAACGGATTCTGTTTGCGATTCCAAATACGAAGCTGCGCTAACATCAGCGGCGTTTGGCCTAGCATTTTTTGGGGCCATGCGGGTCAGTGAGAGTGTTCCTACTGCTTTGAATAAACCGGGTGGCCTTAGGCGGGAGGACATTCTGATTTGCAACAACGGTCTAAGGATTAGAATACGTAAATCCAAAACTGATCAAGAAGGTAGGGGAACTTGGTTCCCTATATTTGCCATCAACAAGGACATATGCCCGTTAATGCTAATTTTGAATTACACGCGAGTTAGGAAGGATGGTTCTCAATTTTTCGTACATGAAAATGGGGTTCCACTAGTGTCGGGCCAATTTTTAGTTATAATGAGACGTACGTTGTCAATGGTTGGAATGCCCGCAGCAGAATTTGGGACTCACTCATTTCGTATAGGCGCAGCAACAGAAGCATCTAGAGCGGGTTTGTTCGAATCAGAAATTCAAAGGGTGGGTAGATGGAGATCTCGCTGTTTTAATAGATACATCAGGCCTGACTTATTGCTATAAAAAAATTTGGGTTGTTTTTTAGTACTATCATAATACGGGAGCAGCTTTGGTAATACATCGGTTAATTTCCTTTGATTGTCGGTTATTGTCTAACTGTTTGCATTTTATTTCCAGATGGGGTGCGACCCAGTGTCTGGATAGTGGGTCACTCATACGTCTATTGGGCTGCCCGCCGCGCTGAATTGGGCCCAGGAGGGCGATCCCTGGGGTTCAACGATGTCGACGTGATATGGCGTGGCATGAGAGGCATGATGTGGTCCCAAGTCCTTCCGGAGGTGGTTCATATTGCACGGGTGGCTTCATCCCCCACCATTGTCGTCATCCATGCCGGAGGAAACGACCTGGCTTCGTCCCCACTGGCTGAACTACTTACACTGATCAGATCAGACATGGACAAGTTTCCGAGTTTTTCCCATTGATGCGTCTGGTCTGGTCCGAAGTTATCCCAAGGCTGGTGTGGCGGGGGGCCAGGGAGTTGAATGCCATGGAGAGATCCAGACGCACGTCGAATCAGAGGATATCGCGTTTTGTAAGGTTTAAAAATGGTATAGTTGTTCGGCACCATCGGCTGGAAGGGGACAATTCCGGTTTTCTGCTTCCAGACGGAGTTCATTTGAATGAGGCGGGAATAGATATCTTCCTCAATGGTATTAGAGAAGGCGTGGTTCAGGCGGTGCATGCATTGGGGGGGGTCGTAGCTCTCTAGGTTCGCTCCTCCTTGGCGGAAGGGTGGAGTTTTTGTTGGTGGTGAAGATACCTGCCCGGGAGACCGGAAGGCAGTAATCTCCCTACACCCCTGTTGTTGGCAGATACTGCCGGTTTAAGCTGCGACCAAAAAATATTTACCCAAAGTAAAAGATGGAAATGTTATGAGTATATTTCCCAATAAAGTTTTAAAAGTTACGATAACTGTTGTGTGTGTCACTTGATGGGAGAAAACGGTCTTGGGTCGTAGCAGTCTCTGTTCACACAGAACTTTTTGCTGTAGATTTTGAAGCAGAGTCTGCTCCAAAAACCAAATCAAGAACTGCTTTAAATACTCTTGCAATAATATTCCAGTTGAATGAAAAACACCTACAGTGCATATGGCGCTGCTTTTTTCCATGTGTTTTTTTCCATGTGTTTCTTTTTTTGGTCAAATGTTTATTTCTAACTAAAAAAACACTACACATTTGACCACTAAATGAATTAAAGCAGAAAAAATAAATCCTCCATATACTAAAAATGTGTAAAAATCTATAACTATGAATTTTTAAGGCATGGTGGGTTATTTTTTCAATTTGTTATTGTTGCACATTTTGGGCAACCATCTACCGGACCTTAATAATAAAAACAACAGCATGTAGCATATTATTACTATTCAAAACTCTGCTTAAGTGAGCTCTAACAATTTTGACTTATTATTAGTGTTGAGCGATACCGTCCGATACTTGAAAGTATCGGTATCGGATAGTATCGGCCGATACCCGAAAAAAATCGGATATCGCCGATACCGATATCCGATACCAATACAAGTCAATGGGACATCAAGTATCGGAAGGTATTCTCATGGTTCCCAGGGTCTGAAGGAGAGGAAACTCTCCTTCAGGCCCTGGGATCCATAGGGATGTGTAAAATAAAGAATTAAAATAAAACATATTGATATATTTACCTCTCCGGCGGCCCCTGAACTCAGCGCGGGTAACCGGCAGGCTTCTTTGTTCAAAATCAGCGCTTTTAGGACCTGAGAATCACGTCCCGGCTTCTGATTGGTCGCGGGCCGCCCATGTGACCGCCACGCGACCAATCACAAGCCGTGACGTCATTCGCAGGTCCTTAACGCGCTCATTTTTTAAAAATGAGCGCGGTAATGACTTTCAAAGACGTAGCGGCTTGTGATTGGTCGCGGCCACGCGACCAATCACAAGCCGCGACGTCACCGCAAGCTATTAACGCGCTCATTTTTAAAAATGAGCGCGTTAATGACTTTCAAAGACGTAGCGGCTTGTGATTGGTCGCGTGGCCGCGACCAATCACAAGCCGCTACGTCTTTGAAAGCCATTAACGCGCTCATTTTTAAAAATGAGCGCGTTAATAGCTTGCGGTGACGTCGTGGCTTGTGATTGGTCGCGTGGCGGTCACATGGGCGGCCCGCGACCAATCAGAAGCCGGGACGTGATTCTCAGGTCCTAAAAGCGCTGATTTTGAACAACGAAGCCTGCCGGTTACCCACGCTGAGTCCAGGGGCCGCCGGAGAGGTAAATATATCAATATTTTTTATTTTAATTCTTTATTTTACACATCTCTATGTATCCGATACCGATACCCGATACCACAAAAGTATCGGATCTCGGTATCGGAATTCCGATACCGCAAGTATCGGCCGATACCCGATACTTGCGGTATCGGAATGCTCAACACTACTTATTATACATTTATGTAACATCTACTTTTTGAATTTTTACTTAACTTCAACTTTCTTTTCAGTGAAATTGGATGACACCTCCTCAGGGCACCGCATTGCTCATGAGGTTGTCGCTTTTGGGTCTAAGCTGACTGGATTGGCAGTGAAGAAATGCACGGTTATGGTTGAGCAGGATTGTCAAATTACATGTTCTATTGATTTTCTATGCTAAAAGGAGTTAACATAACCTGTACAATAAGAAAAATGTAAAAACATTACACAATATAGCCCATGTTCATTTTCTTGTTTAGTGTCCAATGCTATTATGCCTCAAGCTCTAATGTCCAGTGGTTTATTATCCTTTGTTTTATTGTCCTAACCCATAGTATCTTATAGTTTATGTCCTACTCTCTAGTGTATAGTGAATTGATTTTTCTACGCCCAACGATTTTGCATCATAATGATATATCAAGGCCATTATGAAGGCCAAAGATGATCCAGTTTTCTGCTAGGTGAGAGAAGCAAAAGTAATGCTGACTTGGAGCTATATAAAACTGCTGCACTCATCAAAGTTTTTATCCTCTTAATATATTGCAGTCATCATATTACATAGCACTGTATACTTTCAATTGCTCATTTTGCCTTTCTACCCAGCTAACTCTTCCATGTCCCTACAGCTGAAAAACATCCCCACAGCATGATGCTGCAACCATCATGTTTCACTGTTGGAATGGTGTTCTTGGGGTGATGAGCTGTGTTGGTTTGGCACCAAACATAGCATTTCCCTAGTTGACCAAAAGTTCAATTTTGCTCTCATGTGACCACAGCACCTTCCTCAATACAAAAAATGAGCCGTACAATTTTTGTGTACCTATAGGATTTTTTATCTTCAATAAACGCCAACTCTATGGAGTGTATGGCTTATTGTGGTCATATGGACAGATACTGCAGTCTCTGCTTGGGTACTCTGCACCTCCTTTAGGGTTACCTTTGATCTTTGTGCTGCCTCTCTGATTAATGCCCTTCTTGCCCAGGCTGAAAGTTTTGGTGGGTGTCCCTCTCTTTGCAGTTTTTTTGCGGTATCATGTTCTTTCCATTTGATGATAATGGATTGGATGGTGCTCTAGAGCATCATCGGAGACTGGGATATTTTTTGTATAACCCAACTGTCACAGGGTTACTGCAACAATAGAGGAGCCAGAAGACCACAGCGAATTTTCCTACTCCTGAGCTGAATACAAGCACTTCACCTTCTTATTATATGGTGTAAATTTGCTTGGGCAGTAGAGGTGTTAATCTGCTCTCTTGAGAGCTCTGGGAACTGAGCCTCTCAGCTGTGCACTGTTAGCCACTCCCATCTTCTACATATTCCTGACTAACACATATTTTGAAAAGACGGTTGGTGGGTTTATCTGTGACTTGCCTGTTTTTTGTGAGTGAGATTATTCCCTTTCTTCTACTTTGGTTTAACCCCATCCTTCACCCCTCGGTGCATAACTCTGTTATATGGGAGTGTATATTTGTATGTTTCGTACTTTCCGTTACCCCTGTTTGTGATACCTTGTTTGTCTGGTTTAGTGTACTATGGTGCACTACTACTCCCCTCTTCTCTTTGGAGAAGGGTACAGACAGAGATTCAGGATCTAAGGCAAAGTAGGTACGTGGCCCCAGCATCTTCACCTTCAGAAGTACCACGGGAGCAGGGTGAACTAAGTCGCCCCCTAGTGTTAGGAAGGGGAAGGCGCCCCTGGTCTTAGGACACTCGATAATAGAGGAGGGATGTGTTTGGAGATCTCCTTGGTTTTTGGGATGTTATATGGTTAATAGTTCCTCTTGCGTAATGGTGTTGCAGCCTCTGCGTCCTTTCAGAAAAGATGCTGTGATGACACAGCATGCTGTGATGACACAGCATTTAATCTTAATCATGCAAGACGTATATTTTCAATAGCCCAGGAGACATATGCTATTGTCTGAATATTGACTACTAAATGTGTTTTTCTTCGGTGGGTCACGAGCCATAGCCTATTGTCATATGTGTTAGGTGTCGAGTTCCCGCCGCTGCAGAGAGGGAATCTCGAACCATGTCCTCTGCGGTCTCCCATTCTTCCCCAGCCACAGAGGAGCCTGCTCAGCAGAGACCTCGGTCCCAGCGTCTTGGTCAAGCTGGTGCTGTGCATCTGGTTACTGCTGCCATCCCAGGTCCAGCTATTGTAACCAGCATTAGTTAGTGGTGAGCAGATGTTCCTGGGACTAAGTCCTGTTGTTTGCCTACTGAGCATGCCCATGGGATGACCTCTTTTTGGAGGTCGGGGGTCACATGCACAAGTCCTCAGGCGGCTCCAAGTGGACCACTGTGAAGGTTACGAAAGGCTGCAACTATAAAAGTTTTGCATGGCCGCTCTGCCATGCGCTAGTATAACCTCAAAACGTGTGTATGGATGCATGTATGTTCTGGTGAAAGCTCCTAATTGAATCCCTTCCCTAGTGTTGTTGTCTGAGTGTGGGTGATTGCAGCTGACTAGAGTCAGTTAAGTGCCATCCAGCACTGAGCACGTTTCCTACAGCATCATTAGCAGCGCTCGCCAGTGCGGCACCTAATGCTAGTGGGTCTAGAGGGACTCTAACCCCGTGTACTTGGGACAAAGTTGTGTGACTGAACACTAGCATTCGTTCAGCAGTATGTCTGTCTCCATACACTCAGGGTAACGATAACCCATGTGTGTACTCATTATACCACCATATACTGTCCGCCATTACCGGGCAGCAGGTAATATCTCTGCACGGAGGACCCCTGGCTGTGAACGCACCTTATATCTTCCTTTATATTATTTGGTGCGTTCTGCTAGCCTTAACACTATACTAGTGCCAGGGTCTGGCTAGTAATGGCGGACGAGCAGCGACTGCAGCAGTACATCCAGCAATTGGAGGGCAGCTTGGCGGCTCTCGAGTGCACAACCTCAGCTGTGGATGTTACCACAATAGCTGTTCAGACTGCTAGTATGGCTGCAGCCAGTCAGTCCGCTGCCACCCCTGTTCCGACCTTATCCCACCTCCCGCTGCCAGATAAGTTCTCTCGCAACAGCAAGTCGTGTAGGGGATTCGTGAGACAGTGTGTAATACACCGTGAGCTCCTGGCTGCACGTTTGCCCACAGAGCGGGCAAAAGTGGGATTTATAATATCCCTCTTGTCGGACAGGGTGTTGGAGTGGGCTACGCCAATGTGGGAGAGCGATGATCATGTGGTGCAGAGTGCTTCACGGTTCCTGAGCCCTCTGAAACAGGTCTTTTTGGGACCTCAAGTCACCCATGATACGACGCTCCAACTGCTGGCACTGACACAGGACTCGTCCATGGTCAGCCATTTTGCCATCCCCTTCCGGACTTTAGCATCTGAGCTGGACTGGCAGGATAAAGTCTTCATCCCAGTATGGAGGGGGCTGGCTGACCATGTGAAGGATGCTTTGACCACTAGGGAGATTCCCACCATACTGGAGGAACTAATAGCGGTATCCACTCGCATCAACCTTAATTTTAATGAGCGAAGGTTAGAGCGAGCCCAGTGTAGGCAGAGGTTTCAGCTGGCTCCCACCTTTACCAGACCTCTGGAATCTCCGGATCTGGTGTCCAAGCTACATGAGGCCATGGAAGTTTCTCGAGCGGAATCTAAGTACCGGGTCGCTCAGGAACCCATGGTCTGTCCTATCTGCCAGCAGTCGAGACATTATGCCAAGAAATGTCCCCAGTGGTTGGGAAATGACTGCATCTAGTGACCATAGGAGGAGGTTCACTTGACACAGTGACATTTTCTTCCAAATTGTCCTTCAAGGGGACAATTACCATAGGCCCATCCATTCATACGGTAGAGATTTGTGTGGATTCCAGGGTGGAGGGCAACTTCAAGCCTTTTGTCTTTGCACTATGGCACGCAATACCCCTGGTGATGCTCACCAAACCAGTGACCGTATGAGTGGTAAATGGGTCGACACTGCCCTCACAGATAACACACCAAACCATCTCATTCACTCTTTCCATGTCTCCTTCCCATCAGGAGATTATCTCCCTGCTAGTCATTCCCGAAGGAATTGATGAGATTCTCTTAGGGATACCCTGGCTACGTTATCACTCCCCTCATATAGAGTGGACCTCAGGGAGAATTCTGAGATGGAGTGAATCTTGTGAGGGTAGATGTTTGAGTGAAAACGTTCAGGTTGCTACAGCCGAGGTACCTGCAGATCTTTCCTTTCTCCCCAAGCACTATTGGCACTATGCGAACGCCTATTCCAAGAAGGCAGCAGAGACCCATCCGCCTCACTGCCCCTATGACTGTCCTATTGACCTCTTGCCTGGTGCTGAGACTCCCCGGGGTTGAGTCTATCCATTATTTCTCCCAGAGACGGAGGCAATGTCTCAGTACATCCAGGAGAATCTGGCAAGAGGATTCATTAGAAAGTCAGTGTCACCTGCGGGGGCTGGGTTCTTCTTTGTGCAGAAGAGGAATGGAGAACTACGTCCATGCATAGATTACAGGGGTCTTAATGTAATTACCATTAAGAAAAAGTACCCTCTGCTATTTGAGCTCTTTGATAGGTTGCAGGGAGCAAGGGTTTTTACTAAGCTTGATCTGCGGGGTGCTTACAACCTGATTTGCATCTGTGAGCGGGACGAATGGAAGACAGCTTTTAACACCAGGGATGGCCACTATGAGTACCTGGTGATGTCCTTTGGGCTCTGTAAAGCCCCGGCCATTTTCCAAGACATTGTGAATGATATCTTCCGGGATATGCTCACCACCTCGGTCGTAGTCTATTTGGTTGATGTTCTCATCTACTTTCCAGATATAGACTCCCACCGGAGAAATGTTTGCAAAGCCTTCGACCTCCTACGGGCAAACTCCCTCTATGCCAAGTTGGAGAAGTGTGTGTTTGAGCAGGAGTCCTTGCCTTTCCTAGGCTTTATCATCTCAGCCCAGGGATTGGCCATGGATCCTGCTAAATTACAGGCTGTGATGGACTGGCAGGAACCCCATTCTCTCAAAGCGGTGCAGCGCTTTATGGGGTTCATTAACTATTATGGCAATTCATTCCCCACTTCTCAACTTTGGTAGCTCCCTTGGTTGCCCTCACCAAGAAGGGAGCAAATCCCAAATTGTGGTCGGGAGAGGTTTCCAAGGCTTTCCTCTCTATCAAGTCACACTTCGCTAGTGCTCCCATTTTACACATCTCCGAAGTTGATAAACCATTTATTATGGAGGTCAATGCCTCTTCTGTTGGTCCTGAAGCAGTCCTCTTCCAATAGGATGCTCAAGTTTGGAAGCATCCCTGCTTCTTCTTCTTTATAAGACTTTCTCACCGGCGGAGAGGAACTATTCCATCAGGGACTGGGAGTTGCTAGCCATTAAGTTGGCCTTTTCAGAGTGGAGACACCTCCTGGAGGGTGCTCGTTTTCCCTTCCAAGTGTACACTGACCACAAGAATTTGGTTTATTTACAAACTGCCCAGCGGCTAATCTCTCGCCAGGCTAGATGGTCCGGTTCTTCTACTGGTTCAACTTCACCCTCCATTTTCTTTCCGGGGAGAAGAATATCCATGCTGACACTCTCTCCCACTCTGTAGTGTCATCAGAGGAGGATAAGCCTCGGCTAATTGTCCCTTCAGAGAGCCTGAGAAATGTGGCTCCGGTCTCGCTAGAGTCTGTGCCCCACGGGCAAGACCATTGTGCCACCTAATTTGCAACCGGAGGTTCTCTTTGGGGCTCACTCATCCAGGGTGGGTGGACATTTTGGGACCAAGAGGACATCTGAGCTCCTGGTGAGGATATACTGGTGGCAGCATATGGCCCGTGATGTCAGAGACTATATTCGGGCATGTATCTCCTGCACCAAAAATAAGTCTTCTCGGCAAAGGCCTGCTGGGCTACTTTACCGCTTGCCGGTGGCAGACAGGCCCTGGGAAATTGGCGGGATGGACTTTGTGGTGGGCTTACCTAAGTACCGTAGCTGCACTGTTATCTGGGTAGTCACCGATAATTTTTCCAAAATGTTGCACCTGGCGCCTCTTTTGCGGGTACCTTCTGCATAGGCCTTGGAGACATTATTCATTAAGCATGTTTTTTGCCTACACGGTATGCCTGACAAAATTGTCAGTGACCGGAGTCCCCAGTTTGCGTCTCGGTTCTGGAGAGAGCTTTGTCTGTTATGACCTGGTGGTTAGGAGCATCCAGCACGACCTGATAGTTAAACCTCATACAGGACAAGCTCTGGGAAGTGGGAGCTCTGCTGACCGCAATCCCTAATCCTATCACAAACACTAGAAATAGCCGTGGAGCGCTCCTGACCAGACCTAGGCGCCTCGTCACAGCCTAAGAACTATCTAGCCCTAGAAAGAGAAAATAAAGCCTACCTTGCCTCAGAGAAATTCCCCAAAGGTAAAGGAAGCCCCCCACATATATTGACTGTGAGTAAAGATGAAAGTCACAAACGCAGAAATGAAACAGGTTTCAGCAAACGGAGGCCAGACTTACTAAATAGACAGAGGATAGGAAAGGTAACTTTGCGATCAGCACAACAACCTACAAAAGACCACGCAGAGTGTGCAAAAAAGACCTCCGCACCGACTCACGGTGCGGAGGGGCCACTCTGCATCCCAGAGCTTCCAGCTAGCAAGACAAAATCATGAAAACCAGCTGGACAAGAAAACAGTGAACAAATAATGACTATTAGGAACTTAGCTTCTGCTGGAATAGACAGGTCACCAGAGAGATCCAGGAGCGAACTGAACAAATGCAAAAACATTGACAGCTGGCATGGAGTAACGATCTGAGAGGAGTTAAATAGAGCAGCCAACCAAAGGATAACCCATGTCACCTGTGTAAGGAACCTCAGTAGCAGCATCTTCACTCATAGCCACCAGAGGGAGCCCATAGACAGAACTCGCCGAAGTACTATTCACGACCACAGGAGGGAGTTCGACAACAGAATTCTCAACAGTACCCCCCCATTGAGGAGGGGTCACCGAACCCTCACCAGAGCCCCCAGGCCGATCAGGATGAGCCAAATGAAAGGCACGAACAAGATCGGCAGCATGAACATCAGAGGCAAAAACCCAGGAATTATGTTCCTGACCATAACCCTTCCACTTGACCAGGTACTGGAGTTTCCGTCTCGAAACACGAGAATCCAAAATTTTCTCCACCACATACTCCAACTCCCAACAAAAAGGCTTATTCTTGGCCAAAGGCGTAGCATCAATTCCTCTCAATGGAATAGGATACTGCAAGGGCTCAAAGAAAAAACCACAGCGCCTGGCAAACTCCAAGTCCATCAAATTCAGGGCAGCGCCTCAATCCAAAAATGCCATTACAGAATAGGACGACAGAGAGCAAATCAGAGTAATGGACAAAAGAAATTTAGACTGTACCGTACCAATGGTGGCAGACCTAGCGAACCGCTTAGTGCGCTTAGGACAATCGGAGATAGCATGAGTGGATTACCACAGTAAAAACACAGCCCATTCCGACGTCTGTGTTCTTGCCGTTCAGCTCTGGTCAAAGTCCTATCACACTGCATAGGCTCAGGCCTATGCTCAGAGAATACCGCCAGATGGTGCACAGCTTTGCGCTCACGCATGCGCCGATCGATCTGAATGGCCAAAGACATAGACTCATTCAGACCAGCAGGCGTGGGAAATCCCACCATGACATCCTTAAGGGCTTCAGAAAGACCCTTTCTGAAAATTGCCGCCAGGGCACATTCATTCCACTGAGTAAGCACAGACCACTTTCTAAACTTCTGACAGTAAACCTCCGCTTCATCCTGACCCTGACACAAAGCCAGCAAGATTTTCTCTGCCTGATCCACTGAATTTGGTTCATCATAAAGCAATCCAAGCGCCAGAAAAAACGCATCAACATCACGCAATGCAGGATCTCCTGGCGCAAGGGAAAATGCCCAGTCTTGAGGGTCACCACGCAACAAAGAAATAATGATTTTTACCTGTTGAACAGGGTCACCAGAGGAGCGGGGTTTCAAAGCTAGAAACAGTTTACAATTATTTTTGAAATTTAAGAACCTAGATCTATCCCCAGAAAATAAGTCAGGAATAGGAATTCTAGGCTCTAACATAGGATTCTGAACCACAAAATCTTGAATGTTTTGTACCCTTTCAGTGAGATGATCCACACAAGAGGACAGACCTTGAATGTCCATATCTACACCTGTGTCCTGAACCACCCAAAGGTCTAGGGGAAAAGAAAGACAAAACACAGTGCAAAGAAAAAAAAATGGTCTCAGAAGTTCTCTTATCCCTCTATTGAGATGCATTAATACTTTGGGCCAGCTGTACTGTTATGACCTGGTGGTTAGGAGCACCCGGCACGACCTGATAGTTAAACCTCATACAGGACAAGCTCTGGGAAGTGGGAGCTGTTATGACCTGGTGGTCAGGACAATAATGGACCTGGTGGTTAAGAGCACACGGAATGACCTGATAGTTACTGATAATAAGGACGAGCTCTGGGACGTGGGAACACTGCTGACCGCAATCCCTAAACCTATCAAACACACTAGAAATAGCCGTGGATTGCGCCTAACGCTCCCTATGCAACTCGGCACAGCCTAAGAAACTAGCTAGCCCTGAAGATAGAAAAATAATGCCTACCTTGCCTCAGAGAAATTCCCCAAAGGAAAAGGCAGCCCCCCACATATAATGACTGTGAGTAAAGATGAAAATACAAACACAGAGATGAAATCGATTTAGCAAAGTGAGGCCCGACTTACTGAACAGACCGAGGATAGGAAAGGTTACTTTGCGGTCAGCACAAAAACCTACAAAAAGACCACGCAGAGGTCGCAAAAAGACCCTCCGCACCGACTCACGGTGCGGAGGCGCTCCCTCTGCGTCCCAGAGCTTCCAGCAAGCAAGACAACAAATTAAATAGCAAGCTGGACAGAAAAATAGCAAACCAAAGAAATACAAGCTGGAACTTAGCTTCTGATGGGAAGACAGGTCACAAGAATGATCCAGGAGTGAACAGACCAATACTGGAACATTGACAGGTGGCATGGAGCAAAGATCTAAGTGGAGTTAAATAGAGCAGCAGCTAACGAATTAACCTCGTCACCTGTGAAACTCAGAAACACCCACCAGAGGAAGTCTGTTGTGAATTCTGTGGCTGAATTCACTCCTGTGGTCACAAGTGGTACTGCAGCTTCTGAGCTTCCTCCCTCAGGTGTTCTGGTGAGCTCGTTGGCTGCTTTGTTATTTAACTCCACCTGATTCTGTCTTCCTTGCTCCTTGTCAATGTTCCAGTGTTGGACCTGAGCTTCTGGATCTTTCCTGTGGCCTGCTGCTCTGCTTAGATAAGTGCTTTTTGCTTTTGTTGCTACTTTTTCTGTCCAGCTTGTCTATTCGTTTTTGCTGGAAGCTCTGAGACGCAAAGGGTGCACCGCCGTGCCGTTAGTTCGGCACGGTGGGTCTTTTTGCCCCCTTTGCGTGGTTTTTTGCTTTAGGGTTTTTTGTAGACTGCAAAGTTCTCTTTGCTATCCTCGCTCTATCTAGAATATCGGGCCTCACTTTGCTGAATCTATTTCATCCCTACGTTTGTCTTTTCATCTTGCTAACAGTCATTATATGTGGGGGGCTGCCTTTTCCTTTGGGGTATTTCTCTGAGGCAAGTCAGGCTTGTTTTTCTATCTTCAGGCTAGTCAGCTCCTCAGGCTGTGCCGAGTTGCATAGGTAGTGACAGGCGCAATCCACAGCTGCCTTTAGTTGTGTTTAGGATAGGTTCAGGTATTGCGGTCTACAGAGATTCCACGTCTCAGAGCTCGTTCTATTGTTTTTGGGTTATTGTCAGATCACTGTATGTGCTCTGATTGCTGGCACACTGTGTCACTGGATTGCCTACATAACAGAAGTCCATGGACAGAACCAGCCATTGTACCATTCATGACCACAGGAGGGAGCCCAACAACAGAATTCACAACAGTACTTCCCCCTTGAGGAGGGGTCACCGAACCCTCACCAGAGCCCCCAGGCCGACCAGGATGAGCCAAATGAAAGGCACGAACCAGATCAGCAGCATGAACATCAGAGGCAAAAACCCAGGAATTATCTTCCTGACCATAACCCTTCCACTTGACCAGGTACTGGAGTTTCCGTCTCGAAACACGAGAATCCAAAATCTTCTCCACCACATACTCCAACTCCCCCTCAACTAACGCCGGGGCAGGAGGATCAACGGATGGAACCACAGGCGCCATGTATCTCCGCAATAACGACCTATGGAACACATTATGGATGGCAAAAGAAGCAGGAAGGGCCAAACGAAATGACACAGGATTGATAACCTCAGAAATCCTATATGGACCAATGAAAGGAGGCTTAAACTTAGGAGAGGAAACCTTCACAGGAACATAACGAGACGACAACCAAACCAAATCCCCAACAGAAAGTCGGGGACCCACACAGCGCCGGCGGTTAGCGAAACGTTGAGCCTTCTCCTGGGACAATGTCAAATTGTCCACCACATGAGTCCAAATCTGCTGCAACCTATCCACCACAGTATCTACACCAGGACAGTCTGAAGACTCAACCTGCCCTGAAGAGAAACGAGGATGGAAACCAGAATTGCAGAAAAACGGCGAAACCAAAGTAGCCGAGCTGGCCCGATTATTAAGGGCGAACTCAGCCAACGGCAAAAAGGACACCCAATCATCCTGATCAGCAGAAACAAAGCATCTCAGATATGTTTCCAAAGTTTGATTAGTTCGTTTGGTTTGGCCATTTGTCTGAGGATGGAAAGCCGAGGAAAAAGACAAATCAATGCCCATCCTAGCACAAAAGGATCGCCAAAACCTTGAAACAAACTGGGAACCTCTGTCAGAAACGATGTTCTCCGGGATACCATGTAAACGAACCACATGCTGGAAAAATAATGGCACCAAATCAGAGGAGGAAGGCAATTTAGACAAAGGTACCAAATGGACCATCTTAGAAAAGCGATCACAAACCACCCAAATGACCGACATCTTTTGAGAGACGGGGAGATCCGAAATAAAATCCATAGAAATATGCGTCCAGGGCCTCTTCGGGACCGGCAAGGGCAAAAGCAACCCACTGGCACGAGAACAGCAGGGCTTAGCCCGAGCACAAGTCCCACAGGACTGCACAAAAGAACGCACATCCCGCGACAAAGACGGCCACCAGAAGGATCTAGCCACCAAATCTCTGGTACCAAAGATTCCAGGATGCCCAGCCAACACTGAACAATGAATCTCAGAGATAACTCTACTAGTCCATCTATCAGGGACAAACAGTTTCTCCGCTGGGCAACGGTCAGGTCTATCAGCCTGAAATTTTTGCAGCACCCGCCGCAAATCAGGGGAGATGGCAGACAAAATTACCCCCTCTTTGAGAATACCCGCCGGCTCAGGAACACCCGGAGAGTCAGGCACAAAACTCCTTGACAGGGCATCAGCCTTCACATTCTTAGAGCCCGGAAGGTACGAAACCACAAAATCAAAACGGGAGAAAAAAAATGACCATCGAGCCTGTCTCGGATTCAACCGTTTGGCAGACTCAAGATAAGTCAAATTCTTGTGATCTGTCAAGACCACCACGCGATGCTTGGCTCCTTCCAGCCAATGACGCCACTCCTCGAATGCCCACTTCTTGGCCAACAATTCACGATTACCAACATCATAGTTATGCTCAGCAGGTGAAAACTTTCTAGAAAAGAAAGCACATGGCTTCATCACCGAGCCCTCAGAACTTCTTTGCGACAAAACAGCCCCTGCTCCAATCTCAGAAGCATCAACCTCAACCTGAAACGGGAGCTAAACATCTGGCTGGCACAACACAGGGGCAGAAGAAAAACGACGCTTCAACTCCTGAAAAGCCTCTACAGCCGCAGAAGACCAATTGACCACATCAGCACCCTTCTTGGTCAAATCAGTCAACGGTTTAGCAACAGTAGAAAAATTAGCGATGAAGCGCCGATAAAAATTAGCAAAGCCCAGGAACTTTTGCAGGCTCTTCACAGATGTCGGCTGAGTCCAATCTTAAATGGCCTGGACTTTAACAGGGTCCATCTCGATAGTAGAAGGGGAAAAAATGAACCCCAAAAATGAAACCTTCTGAACTCCAAAGAGACATTTTGACCCCTTCACAAACAAGGAATTCGCACGAAGGACCTGGAACACCATTCTGACCTGCTTCACATGAGACTCCCAATCATCCGAAAAGACCAAAATATCATCCAAATACACAATCAGGAATTTATCCAGGTACTCTCGGAAGATGTCATGCATAAAGGACTGAAATACTGATGGAGCATTGGAAAGCCCGAATGGCATAACCAGGTACTCAAAATGGCCCTCGGGCGTATTAAATGCTGTTTTCCATTCATCGCCTTGTTTAATACGCTCAAGATTATACGCCCCTCGAAGATCTATCTTGGTGAACCAACTAGCCCCTTTAATACGAGCAAACTGGGAAAATAGACTGGGACAATATCCTCAGAAATAAGAATACAGATAGTAAATGGGAAATGTTTAAGAACATCCTAAATAGGCAGTGTAAGCGGTTTATACCTTGTGGGAATAAAAGGACTAGAAATAGGAAAAACCCAATGTGGCTAAACAAAGAAGTAAGACAGGCAACTAACAGTAAAAAGAAAGCATTTGCACTACTAAAGCAGGATGGCACCATTGAAGCTCTAAAAAACTATAGGGAGAAAAATACTTTATCTAAAAAACTAATTAAAGCTGCCAAAAAGGAAACAGAGAAGCACATTGCTAAGGAGAGTAAAACTAATCCCAAACTGTTCTTCAACTATATCAGTAGTAAAAGAATAAAAACTGAAAATGTAGGCCCCTTAAAAAATAGTGAGGAAAGAATGGTTGTAGATGACGAGGAAAAAGCTAACATATTAAACACCTTCTTCTCCACGGTATTCACGGTGGAAAATGAAATGCTAGGTGAAATCCCAAGAAACACTGAAAACCCTATATTAAGGGTCACCAATCTAACCCAAGAAGAGGTGCGAAACCGGCTAAATAAGATCAAAATAGATAAATCTCCTGGTCCGGATGGCATACACCCACGAGTACTAAGAGAACTAAGTAATGTAATAGATAAACCATTATTTCTTATTTTTAGGGACTCTATAGCGACGGGATCTGTTCCGCAGGACTGGCGCATAGCAAATGTGGTGCCAATATTCAAAAAGGGCTCTAAAAGTGAACCTGGAAATTATAGGCCAGTAAGTCTAACCTCTATTGTTGGTAAAATATTTGAAGGGTTTCTGAGGGATGTTATTCTGGATTATCTCAATGAGAATAACTGTTTAACTCCATATCAGCATGGGTTTATGAGAAATCGCTCCTGTCAAACCAATCTAATCAGTTTTTATGAAGAGGTAAGCTATAGGCTGGACCACGGTGAGTCATTGGACGTGGTCTATCTCGATTTTTCCAAAGCGTTTGATACCGTGCCGCACAAGAGGTTGGTACACAAAATGAGAATGCTTGGTCTGGGGGAAAATGTGTGTAAATGGGTTAGTAACTGGCTTAGTGATAGAAAGCAGAGGGTGGTTATAAATGGTATAGTCTCTAACTGGGTCGCTGTGACCAGTGGGGTACCGCAGGGGTCAGTATTGGGACCTGTTCTCTTCAACATATTCATTAATGATCTGGTAGAAGGTTTACACAGTAAAATATCGATATTTGCAGATGATACAAAACTATGTAAAGCAGTTAATACAAGAGAAGATAGTATTCTGCTACAGATGGATCTGGATAAGTTGGAAACTTGGGCTGAAAGGTGGCAGATGAGGTTTAACAATGATAAATGTAAGGTTATACACATGGGAAGAAGGAATCAATATCACCATTACACACTGAATGGGAAACCACTGGGTAAATCTGACAGGGAGAAGGACTTGGGGATCCTAGTTAATGATAAACTTACCTGGAGCAGCCAGTGCCAGGCAGCAGCTGCCAAGGCAAACAGGATCATGGGGTGCATTAAAAGAGGTCTGGATACACATGATGAGAGCATTATACTGCCTCTGTACAAATCCCTAGTTAGACCGCACATGGAGTACTGTGTCCAGTTTTGGGCACCGGTGCTCAGGAAGGATATAATGGAACTAGAGAGAGTACAAAGGAGGGCAACAAAATTAATAAAGGGGATGGGAAAACTACAATACCCAGATAGATTAGTGAAATTAGGATTATTTAGTCTAGAAAAAAGACGACTGAGGGGCGATGTAATAACCATGTATAAGTATATAAGGGGACAATACAAATATCTCGCTGAGGATCTGTTTATACCAAGGAAGGTGACGGGCACAAGGGGGCATTCTTTGCGTCTGGAGGAGAGAAGGTTTTTCCACCAACATAGAAGAGGATTCTTTACTGTTAGGGCAGTGAGAATCTGGAATTGCTTGCCTGAGGAGGTGGTGATGGCGAACTCAGTCGAGGGGTTCAAGAGAGGCCTGGATGTCTTTCTGGAGCAGAACAATATTGTATCATACAATTATTAGGTTCTGTAGAAGGACGTAGATCTGGGGATTTATTATGATGGAATATAGGCTGAACTGGATGGACAAATGTTTTTTTTCGGCCTTACTAACTATGTTACTATGTTACTATGTTACTAGTGCACGCGGAAGACACAGCGGCGTGCGGCAGTGGAATGAAGACAGGTGAATATTGCAAGTGCTGGGGGCCTGAGCGAAGAGAGGTGAGTATGTCACTTTTTTTTTAATCGCAGCAACAGCATATGGGGCAAATATCTCTATGGATCATCTTATGGGGCCATAATCAGCACTTGTGCTGCATTATATGGGGCATATTTGAATATGGAGCATCGTTTGGGGCCCATCAGAAACTTTATGGCTCATTAAATGGGGCGTAGTTTGTATGGAGCGTCTTATGGGGCCATCATGAACTGCATGGAGCATTATATGGGGCTCCTGATTCAATATGGATATTCAAAAACACTTAACCTACTGATATCTCAATTAATTTTACTTTTATTGGTATCTATTTTTATTTTTGAAATTTGCCAGTAGCTGCTGCATTTCCCACCCTAGGCTTATACTCGAGTCATTAAGTTTTCCCAGTTATTTGTGGCAAAGTTAGGGGTCTAGGCTTATACTCGGGTTGGCTTATACTCTAGCATATATGGTACATATATATGTGTGTGTCACTGACATATTTATGTACATCTATTCTATGTGTATATATCTGTTCTATCTATTCTATTCTATCTTGTTACTCCGTGATTATACTGTTCACGGCAGATGATTTGCCAGCTTTTCTATCTATCTATTATACATTATACATATATGTGTGTGTTTGTTTTGACGAGTATTGCCTTTGAAAACAATGTGTAAATGACATAGAGAATTGCTGTATGTAAAAGTTCATGTTAAAATCGCATTGCAATCAGATTGCAATCACAGTGCATTCGGTTGTAAATCGGATGCTTGGTGGGAAAATGGGATTGTACTTACATAAAAAAACACATGACACTTGCATTACACTCGTCTGACTCTCCTGCATCAAAATCGGACCGATTTTAAAATTGCTACTGTGTCTCCAGCGTAACAGCATTTTTCCTGGTGACAGGTTCCCTTTACACAGCTACATAATATCACTGAATGAGTATGGCAGAATGTGGTGACATTTAGCAATGTAAATGACAGGACCACCTCTTTTGTAGGGTCGATCTGTTCCAGGAAATTAGCACTAGTCAGGTCAGTAATCATATGAATCCAAATTGACTCAAGGACTATGCATCCTTCTGGCAATGGTTTGTCTTTTCACTGCAGACATAGAAAGCTGCTCAGCATGCAGAAGGCAATTCGGCTGCAAGTAAAGGGTTATTTTTTTGTACTCTTCACACCTGCTCAGCATCAATTTCATGCAATCTCAGTAATGTTCCCAAGAAAGCCCAAAGGTTTACAATAAAGCATTTAACTGGGAAATTGAAAATCTGACTAATACTCATTGAAAGACGGAGAAAGTAAAACAATACAGAACGACAGGGACAATAGAGAGGTGCGGCAAACTGAGACAGAGAGAGGATGAAAGACACAGCAGCTTTCTGAAGAATCTGATTATGGACGCTGCTGTACAAGCACTGTACATAAATGTAACACATATATGAGTGGATATGAATGCAAATTCACATATTACATGTGAGGTTATACATGGGATATCTGAAACCTCCAAGAGAAATGTATTAATTCCAACTATGCTTTATTAAATACTTCAATTTTGTAGGTCATTGTGCCTCGCTATTTTGGGGGTTTGCTTTCGAGGGAGCTAGCATGCTGCAATTAGTACTTCCAGTATATGGACGCACATATGTAAATTTTACTAAAAAATTCCACAGAAGGCAGAACACTATAGTCTGTATTGCCTTACTGAGTCCATTACAGTATGGAGACCCATATATAATTTATATAATTCCCAAATAAAATGAAATACTACCAGCACATGCAAGCCAAGTGATTTTTTCAAAATTCCTTTGTTTTTTACATTATAGTGGGTCAATAAAATTTAAGTGGCTGTAGCATTCTTAAAGGGTTGGTGTCATCTTGATTTTCTAGAGCGCTTATCATGAGGCTGCTGACTTCTTGGGTTCTGGGGATAGGTTATACTGCTTGATTTACAGTTCTGACCAGTAGCATTGTCACAATGTTGGCCCAAATTGTGCATTCTGATGCCGCTATATGAGGTGTTTGCCTCTCTGGCATTGGAAGCACAATGGCACTGATGCTAGCTAGGATTGCTAGTTCACAGTGTCTTCCAGTGATCTGAGTATGTTTCAGTATACTTCTTAAAGGGGTGTACTCATCTTCAGTGATTAGTGACACACTGCTCACTGCTCCCCTGCCTCCCAGCTTGCTGTTTGCTTATGGTGGTGTGTCCACGAAGACTGAAAGTGCAGACCAATAGCATAGTAACACACTCTCCAATGCTAAAAGCAGTTTTGCCTCTGCAGCATAGGAAGAATGAAGGGGCTCTGAAGCTGAATACATTGATGCAGCCAACTTCAGAGCAGTTCTTGCAAGCTTTGAAGTATATAGCTTGAAAGCACATGATCCTTGCTGTTATGGGCTCACCTGATGAGGTGAATTCTTTAAGCCATAAGTCTGGGTGAGCAGCTCAGAGTGGAGGTGACAGCGCATTGGGGCTTGTCTTGACAGACAACATGTGAAACAGCGATGGCAAGGAGAGCAGGGTATGCAGGACTGCAGACAAAAAGATGAGCAAGTAAGACAGTTGGAGTAGAATCCGGTGTGTTGATATACATAGGTTAAGTAGTAGTAGTATCTCCCCTTCATCTCTAAACTCTTGGAGCGTCTAGTCTACTCCCGCCTTACCCGTTATCTCTCCACTCACTCCCTCCTAGACCCTTCACAGTCCGGTTTCCGCCCCCTACATTCGACAGAAACAGCACTCATGCAAGTGACCAACGACCTTCTGACAGCAAAATGTAACAGTGACCACTCTCTGCTCATTCTTCTTGACCTTTCTGCAGCTTTCAACACTGTTGACCACCCTCTCCTTCTCTCTAGGCTCCTGTCACTAGGCATTAAGGACACTATTCTCTCCTGGTTCTCTTCCTATCTTTCTGACTGCTCCTTCAGTGTTCTGTTTGCTGGCTCCACTTCATCTCCTCTTCCTCTCACTGCTGGGGTACCTCAGGGTTCAGTCCTTGGCCCCCTTCTCTTCTCCCTCTACACGGCCCAATTGGACAAACCATCAGCAGATTTGGCTTTCAGTACCATCTTTATGCTGATGACACACAACTATACACGTCATCCCCTGACCTTACCCCCGCTGTATTACAGAACGCCACTGACTGTCCGCAGTCTCCAACAACATGTCCACTCTCTATCTGAAACTCAACCTTTCCAAAACCGAACTTCTTCTACTCCCGCCGTCTACTAACCTCCCTAAATCTGACATTTCCCTCTCCGTGGGTGGCACCACAATAACGCCCCGGCAGCAGACATGATGTCTGAGTGTTATGTTTGACACCAATCTCTTCTTCACCTCCCATATACAATCTCTTGCCCACTCTTGCCGCTTACACCTAAAGAACATTTCTAGAATCCTCCCCTTTCTCACAATGGAATCAACAAAAACCCTCACTGTCGCCCTGATCCACTTCCGCCTAGACTACTGTAACGCTCTATTAATTGGTTTCCCCCTTAGGGCAGTCCCACACGTCCAGATAATTCCGGTACCGGAAAAATCGGTACCGGAATTATCCGTGTCCGTGTGCCCGTGCGTTTCTGTGGCACATCAGTGTGGCACACGTGCGGCACACGTGTGCCGCCCGTGTGCCGACTGGGTACCACACGCACTGTGCAGGAGACAGCGCTAGAGATAAGCGCTGTCCCCTGCATCTGGTGCTGAAGCTGCCATTCATATCTTCTCTGCAGCAGCATTTGCTGTAGAGAAGATATGAATAATCCTTTTTTTTTTGTTTCTCGTGTTTAAAATAAAGATCCATGTCCCCACCTCCCTCCCACCCCTTGTGCGCCCACCCGCTGTTATTAAAATACTCACTCGGCTCCCTCGCTGGCGCTGCTTCTTGTCCTGGCCGCACCTTCTACTGTATGAGCGGTCACGTGGGGCCGCTCATTTACAGTAATGAATATGCGGTGGAGCTGCATATTCATGACTGTAATCGGCGGCCCCATGTGACCGCATACAGGAGAAGCTGCGGCCAGGACAGAACACTGCGAGGGAGCCGGGTGAAAACTGGAAACTGTCACCTCACGTACCGGAGCCACTGACATGTGAAACCGGCCTTACTCGACTTTCCCTTCTCCATTCCAATCTTAATGCAGCAGCCAGGGTCATCCACCTGTCTAATCATTACTTGGAAGCATCCACTCTTCGCCAGTCATTACACTGGTTGCCCATTCATTATAGGATCCAATTCAAAGTACTTGTTCTCACTCACAAAGCTCTTCACAGTACGGCACCCTCTCATTTCTGCCTAACCGACCACTGCGTTCTTCAAACGACTTTCGACTAACCTCTGCACTATTCCAATGAAATTAGGACCAGCCACAACTTGCATAGTTTTAGGTGCTCCCTCAAAACACATTTGTTCAGAGCAGCCTATAACATTCTCTAATCAAAGTCATTTTATGTGTAAGTGTGCGTGTGTAGCCCATTCACTATCTCCACCTATCCCCCACCCCCTGAAGATGGCTGGACCATCATTGCAAATACATCATTGTAAATACACACCTGTACTTTGTATCTCCCCCTCCTCATTGTAGATTGTAAGCTCTTACGAGCAGGGTTGTTTTATTTTGCTTTTATTGTTATATTATTGTTAAAGCTGTTATTTATGACTGTTGTGTTTGAAACTGTTTAACTATAAAGTGCTGCGGAATATGTTGGCGCTATATAAAGATTATTATTATTATTATAGTAAAAGAAAGAAATTGGTATCTTCTGAAAGAGAAGCAGTTAATCATGGACTACAATCTGGTATCTCTCAGCAGGGAAATAATGAACCACAGATGTGACTGAGAAGTAAATGCATTCTGGTATCTTCTGACAGGACATTAGTTAATAATAGCAGTATTGTAACACAGAAATAAATTCAGCATTGTATCTTGCAGCAGGACAATGGTTAATAGCAGCAATGCAACAGAAATAAATACAATCTGGTATATTCCATCAAGGTAATGTTTAATAGTAAAGTAACAGAGAAGTAAATGCAATGTGCTATTTGACAGCAAAGAAATACTTAGCAGCAATGTAACATAGAAGCAAATGTAGTCTGCTATCTACCAGCAAGTCAATGATTAATCATAGGAATTCAATTAAATTTAAAGGGAACCTGTCACCAGGAATAACACTGTTAACCTGCAGATATCGGGTTAATCTGCAGATTAACAGCGTTATGATACTGCCCGTCGACTGCACACAGTCGAATACAGTGGGGAGAAAATGATCTTTATTCTCCGGGCTAGAATTTGGTATTTAGTTATAGGAGTGGGGGCTGCACTGGACCAGTCACCACTCTGAGAATGCAGAGCAGCCGTTGTAATCGTGTCTCCGGCCCTGACTGACGGAAAGCCGCAATATATAGCCAGTGGCAGTCAGGGCCGGGGGCACAGTTACAGTGGCCGCTATGCATTCTCACTGAACCAACACTGCCCCGCCCCCATGACTGAATACCTAATGCTGGCAAAAAGAATAAAGATAATTTTCTCCTCACTGCATTCAGCTGTATGCAGTCACCGGCCAGTATCATAACGCTGCCTGTTAACCTGAAGATTAACTGAAAAACTGCAGGTTAACAGCATTTTTTCTACTGACAGGTTCCATTTAAACTAGAGGCTCACTTGAAGAGATGCATTATCTTTTAGGCAAAGAAAACGTGTGAACAGTTGGAAGAACTTGGTAATTTTCCGAGAGGTTGGTCTGAACAACTCTTAAGTAAAATGTACTGAGCTTGGAAATATCATTGTAGCATGAAAATCAGGAGAAGCTGAGGAGATGACAGAAACTTAGCTGGAGGTGAACCGAGTGAAGTAGAAGCAAACTTCTGAATAACTTGAGGCAACTGAAACACTACTACTTAATGCCAAACACCTGATGCCTGAAGAGTCTTCTGGGTCACCTGAAAATCCCAATGTTGCCTGTGAATGGGACGGCCATAGGAGAAGGAAGTAGATCCCGGCGTTGGTGTCCCGACAGGTGAGTAACACTTGCCTAGGAGATCGGTCACCACTAATACAAAGCAGAAGTAGCCAGTAATGTAGGCAACAAGCTGTAATCTAAAGAATTAAAAAATCCCTACAGTTTAGGGAACAGAGGGATTTTTAATATGTTAAATAGCAAAGGTGCTTGTGTTTAAAGCACTTTGCAATTTTACCCACCAAACATGAGATAACCCCTTTAAAAGCTTAAAGAAACGAGTAAGCACTGCACATATTTCCCCACCGCTGCTAGACCACAGAGGTCGCCAATATCCTAAGTAACAAACTGTGGACAAAACTACTAAAGGCCATACTGTAAATTGAAGAGTTGCTTGTTTTTTCAATTTTCAAGTTTACCTTTCTTTGAAGATGGGAATAAATAACCATATGGACACGTATATTTTTTATTTGTGTGTGTGTATTACTTGAATGCATACATTTTTGGTTAGGAATAATATTTGCATCATAATTTAGTTTAAGATTTTGAACTGTGCAGACTGCAGAATGAGTTAACAAGTGAATCATCAGTCAGTGAGACAATGATTGTAAGCATTATGACTAAGATTCATTAGGACTAGCACTGTGCAGGCCAAGCTTAATAATTTGCGTGCAAGAGAAAGATACACATATAATAATAAGAGCCACATGCCACTGAATGAATTTGGCATATTTTGTCACTGGTGGGCGCCTTTGTGTGCCTCTCTAGTGACTAGAGTAACATTTCTACCATAAGTTATGCCACAACATTTGATGCATTTGTGGTACCCCAGGAGTCCGGTTACCACAATGGGAAGGGGGGGTGATGTCATACCTGGAGGTAAGGAGGGATCCCCTTAGCAGGTAACACAAACATACAACTCCTTCCTGACTCCAGACGAGAAGGGGGAGCTCCCGGTTCACGGATTGAGTGGAACTTCCCTATAAGTTCTGGTGTGGAGGTGGGGTTAGGGAGTGAAGTGTGAGACTGTGAAGGGAGAGGAAGCTTGTGAGGAGAGAGAATGGGAGCGGAGCTGTGATTATTATTATTATTATATATTAGTATTTATTTACAGTAGATTGAGCTCTTCCCAGGATTAAGCGCAGAAGAAGCTGGACACTGGAGTCCGTGGTTGCACGGGAACTAAAGGCCAGCAACTAGAACTGGAGGGCAGGAGATTGCAGGTCTCCTGGCCCATCTAACACCTGGAGGCACCACAGCAGGACAGGAGCCTGGGGCTGCCAGTGAGAAGAGAGTGCCCATGAAAGGCTCATGCTGTCAACCATACGGGTTTGGAGTAAAAGACACTGAGAGGAACTTGTGTAAAGCTTCAGGCAGCAAGGGACAGTGAATACAGCACAAAAAGGAAGGACTCCGAACCCACCTGGCTAGGTGGATCCCAAGTTACTCCCAGGTCACCCGACCCCATCTACACTTGTAACCTGTGCCCCGAACTGCACCTGCAATTCACCAGTATAAAGGTAAAGGAAACTGCAATCAATCTGTCCTCCATTTATTTCCTGTACCCTCAGTCCTGCACCCCACCAACTATCTTCCCTTACCAACTGCACTGGTAGCCCTGGGGTCCCCCGCTCCACCTGTGGGGAACAGAACCATCCTCGCTGCGTTACCATCTGCCCCAGTGGTCCCTTTAAGTAGTGTCGGCCATCCTGGCCAAACACCACAGGTTGCACCACGAATTGCCCCTCATAGACTTTATTTTACACTTCCCTTCATCATTTTTGTTGGACGCCCAGGACCACAGACCGGGTCACTGCCTCCGTGACCACCCCTTTAAGTACTACTGGACCCTGCCAGAGTACCCCATGGTTGTAGCGGGCACTTAACATTTATCAAGCAGGCTTCACCATGCCCTGTCCAGCACATGTTCTGCTCACTTTGTTGATGCTGGATGAAACTGGTGTGAAAACACCAAAAGGCAATAACATTTTTGCACATTGCTTTTATCATATTGGTAGGAATAAAAAATATTTCCCGAACTAATACCTGAACCTCCATTCTAGGTTTATGCATTGCATCATTTGTTCTGTTTACATATTTATATGATTTCCCTTAAGTTATGATCCAAATCCCCAATTTATGCATATTCCTTAAATACATTACATTGTTTCTCCAACTTATGACCATTACTTTATTATGACGGCTGATGATGCAGCATGTGAGAGAGAGAGATCACCTGCACAGAATGCAATCCATTAATTTTTCATAGTATGCACAGTATAAGGTGCACTGTCAGTTTACTACCATCAGAGACATGATGTATCATAGACTTTACTGACTGGTGGAACTTTACCATGTGCCACACAATTTTTGACAGATGAAATCTACTACAATGTCTAAAATGGTGTCAGACTTTTTTTGGCCGTTCGAGCTAATTGAATCACTCATTGTTTGAAGTTGCTGAAAACCCGCAGATCTCAGGAGCTTCAGCTTGAATTTGACTTACATCAAATCGATTAGATGATCTCTAATAGATATTGTTGGTTTATTGAACTGCTGGCTATTTTAGTTTGATCTCCATTAGAAAACCCTCAAGTATACTAGTTCCACTTCTGTTTTATCCCTGGCTTGTAAGGACTTGTATCTGGATCTGCCTTCTCATGCTGCTGTGGAACAGTTGTTGAGCGTTCATTGCCGAACCTTGATTATGCACACTACTGCTCCCAATTCGTACCATCAATTCACACCACTCAAAGCAATGAAAACAAGTGAATTCATTGTGGGTAAAAGGTAGTCATCCTTTTTAGTAACTTTTAAGAATAAGCAGTCCTGTGTACATGTAGCGTGGCAGGAGCTGTGGGCGAGACACTCATCTTCTCCTGTGATGTTTTGGTGCTACATGAAAGAGTGGGTCCTGACTGGGTGTTAGTGCTGTCAGGGCCTTACGCCTGTGCAGGCTGACTGTAGCTGGTGGTGTGGGCTAGCCAGGACCATAGGTTCCACAGGTCAATAACGGAGACTGTCGCTCAAACATAGAGTCATTGCTATATGGTTACTTGGTAAGGTTTATGTTCAAGGCATAGCAGGTACAAAGTATTATAGACATTTTCTTCAAAGTATGAAGCATTTTCTTTCACACACTATCCTTCCACTGGAGTTCTACGCCAGATCTCTGCAACTTATCTGGTCCATCCTACATTGTTACAACCGAGCTTCAACACCACAGTGCTTATCAGTGAATCTTCCTACATGCATAACGATTCCATGCCCTATTCCTTCCACTACCGGTGCCTTGCAACGCGCGCTCTCAGGATCCCCTCTAGTCTGTTGTACTCAGTACTGATTAGGTCCATTTCCTTTTCCGTTGCAAGCTCAGGGGTTCATGACTCAGTGTTCTATTTGAGAACACCTCACAGAAAGTCACTCAGTCTCATCAGTACTTCTCTTGAGGATCTCACTGTCCTTTGACTTCAGTCTCCTCTTCCTGTGGATCACCCCTGTTAGCAGTACTGCTCATTCTGCACTTCAAACTTTAATTGTGTTAATTCCAGGAAGCAGTCACTTACCTTAACACTAACTCCACCCTATATGGGCTAGTCCCAACACTTAACTCTATATTACCTTATTGTCACTATCTAAA
The DNA here is from genome assembly GCF_032444005.1 of Ranitomeya imitator. Taxonomy (NCBI): domain Eukaryota; kingdom Metazoa; phylum Chordata; class Amphibia; order Anura; family Dendrobatidae; genus Ranitomeya; species Ranitomeya imitator. Next base: position 415,356,285 of record NC_091285.1, on the reverse strand, counting down.
ATACAGTCGCTAACTTATCCTACCTATCTTATGTCTTAAGCCCTAACCTATATTTTACCCTTTGTGGTACACCATGTCAAACACTATACATTATCAATGCTACTCATGCCATTACAAATTATATAGGCAAACATATCACATGACACAATATATACAATAGACGCATGACGCTATTCACATTATACAATACACATGACACTATTGGTGTCTTCAGGGGTAGGAATGCGACATCCATTGTCCAAAATCCTTGCATGTGTACTGTATATATATATATATATATATATATATATATATATATATGTGCATATATGTATATATTACTGGACATTATATAGATATGACAGAAAGTGTTGGCACCCTTGAAAATGTTCAGGAGAATTAAGTATTTTGCCCAGAAAATTATTGCAATTACCCATGTTTTGTCATACACATGCTTATATCCTTTGTGTGTATTAGAACAACACAGAAAAGAGAAAAAAAAGGCAAATTGGACATAATTTCACACAAAACTCCAAAAAAATGGGCTGGACAAAAAAGTTGACTCAATCTTTGTATTGTGTGTCTGTGTGTGCCACACTAAACATGGAGAACAATAAGAGGAGAAGAAAACTCACTGAGGACTTGAGAGCCAAAATTGTTGAAAAATCAACAATCTCAAGGTTACAAGTCCATCTCTAGAGATCTTCATGTTCCTTTGCCCATGGTGTGCAATATAATCGCCCTGGATGTGGATGGCAGAGAAAAATTGATGAAAGGATGTAACTCAGGATAGTCCAGATGGTGGATAAGCAACCCCAATCAAGTTCCAAAGATATTCAAGCTGTCCTGCAGCCTCAGGATGCATCAGTGTTAACACAATTTATTTGTAGTCATTTGAATGAAATGAAACGCTATGGCAGGAGACCCAGAACGACACCACTGCTGAATCAAAGACATAAAAAAGCTAGATTGCAGTTTGCCAAAATGTACATAGATAAGACAATATTCTTCTGAGAAAACATCTTGTGGACAGATGAGATCAAGATAGAGCTTTTTGGTAAAGCATATTATTCTACTGTTTACTGAAATTGGAATGAGGTCTACAAAGAAAAAACACAGTACCTACAGTCACATATGGTGGAGAGTCAAATATGTTTTGGGGTTGTTTTGCTGTCTCTGGCAATAGGTGCAAGGCATCATGAAATCTAAAAATTACCAAAGGATTTTGGTTTGCAATGTAGTACCCAGTGTCATAAAGCTAGGTTTGTGTTCTAGGACATGGGTCTTCCTGCAGATAATGACCCCAAACACACCCAGAAATGGATGGAATCAAAGTGGCCAGCTATGAGTGTGGATCTAAATCCCACTGAACACCTGTGGAGAGATCATAAAGTTGCTGTTGAAAGAAGGCACCCTTCAAATATGAGTGACATGGAGCAGTTTGCAAAAGAAAAGTTGTTCAAAATTCCACTTGAGAGGTGTTAGAAGCTTATTAATAGTTATAGAAAGAGATTGATTGCACTGATTTCTTCAAAATGGTTTGGAACCAAATATTTAGTTGAGAATGCCAACAACTGTGTAGTTTTTGTGTGAAATTATGTCCAATTTGCCTTCTCTTCTCGATTTTTTTTGTGTTGTTCCAATACATAAAAAGGAAATAAACATGTATAACAAAATGTGTAATTCATATAATTTTCTGGGAGAAATACTTCATTTTCTGGAACAATTTTGAGATTGCCAACACGTTCGGCCATGACTGTATGCCTCGTAACTTTCATTTTAACCAGTTTTCCCCTCTGCATGCTCTGTCTCTAATTTGCAGTACACTAGGAGTTGTGAGGTGATGGCTGATCTCTGTAATCTCTGCCATACACAGCACAGACAGGGGGGTTCCTGCTCTTTATTCATTTTTTAGCATACAGAGACAAGTTGGAGCAGCATGGAGGATATTATACAGCAGTACTGAGATGTCTTGATCTGAATCATGTTATGATGTGAAGCAAAATACTTATTAGGGAGCTCTACAAAATGTTTCTATCTCCCTCTGCCTTTTTCCTCTCCCTGCTCCTTCCCTCTCCATAGAGTATAATGTGCTATGACATCTGCAGTCCGCCTTGTCTAAGCAAGAGGCATTTGAACAGGTTTTTAAGAGTGTTTAAAAATTTGAGAAGGAAGCGGGAAGGGAAGAAGACTCTTATAAATGTGGAATAAAACTGATTTATCTGATAAGGTATATTACATAGTTTCTTATATTCACCTGTAGTGATGAGCGAGTATATACCCTACTCGGGATTTCCTGAGCATGATTGAGTGATCTCCGAGTATTTGGATGTGCTTGGGGATTTAGTTTCTGTCGCCGTAGCTGCATGATTTGCTGCTCCTAGACAACCTGAATACATGTGGGGATTCCCTAACAAACAGGCAAACCCCACATGTATTCAAGCTGTCTAGCAGCCACAAATCATACAGCTACAGCAACAGAAACTAAATCTTGAAGCACATCCAATTACTCAGAGATCACCCAAGCATGCTCGGGAAATCTCGAGTAACGAGTATACTCGCTCATCACTATTGACCTATACTATTGATTTATGAAATGTTTGTTGAAAGTAGTCTTCCATTTTAGGTCCACACCTCCATGAAAAAAACTAAAGGATGAAGCCCACATAATTCTTTAGATCATGTGCCTGGTTTAGCAAATAATCATAACCAGAGGATCCAATGCTGCTGCAGGTAGCATAACTATTTCTCTGTGATCATCATAAGATAATACTTTGGAGTATCCATGTTATCAATCTTCTTGTTACATATAATTGAAGATGAAACTTTCTGACCCTTTCACTTACTATACAATCCTTGCCCTCTTGCGCTTTATAGGTCCTATAGAACATATTCGCTAAAACAAAGGTGGGGAATCTTTTTTATGCTAAGGGCCATTTGGACATTTATACAATCCTTTAGGGGCCATACAAATTTGTGTCCACCCACAAAGTACATCCTGACGCTGGTGCTGCTGTCAGGATATACTGTATATACTAGTGTATAAGCTGAGTTTATCAGCACATTTTTTTGTGCTGAAAACCCCCTCCTTGGCTTATAAACGAGTCAATTGTCCAGAAAGCTGGCGGGGGAGCGGCGGAGCAGCGGGTCACAGGAGGCAGAAGCCGGTGGCTGCGGCTGTAACTGTGCCCACTGCTAAAGAGAAATTAATATTAATTTATCTTATAGCAGAGCACAGTGACAGTCGCCGGCTTCCAGAAGACATCCTATACACCCATCAGCGTGTCCTCGCAGCATCTCAGTGGTCCCTGCGCCTTTGCAGCATCTCGTTTGTTCCGGTTTACAGCGGCTCTTCCGGCATGATCACGTGGCGCTGCTAATTGAGGTAATGAATATGCAAGCGTCTCCACTCCCATAGGACGTGGAGCACATTTTCCTTACCTTAATTAGCAGCGCAACATGATCACTCAGCACAGGAACAGTGCAGGAAGCTGGAACCATCGAGATGCTGCGAAGGCGCCGGGACCACCGAGATGCTGTGAGGGCATGCTAGAGGGTGAGTAGGATAGGTGATAAGGAGCCATGCATACCAGGATGGGATGGGGGAGCCATGCATAGCAGGACAGGGAGCAGGGAGCCATGCATAGCAGGACAGGGAGCGGGGAGCCATGAATAGCAGGACAAGGACGGGGGAGCCATGCATGCCAGGACAGCTATGGGGGAGCCATGCATACCAGGACAGGGATGGGGAAGCCATGCATACCAGGACAGGGATGAGGGGACAATGCATACCCGGCTTATACTCGACTCAATAAGCTTACCCAGTTTTCCATGACAAAATAAGGTGCCTCAGCTTATACTCGAGTCAGCTTATACTCAAGTATATACGGTAATATTTCATGGCATGCTTTTCAGCGTTCAGTAGTGCGTGCTCACAGAGCAAGAAGAACCTAATGGGCCAGTGGCCAGCAAAATACAGCTTCTGACCAAAGCGCTGCATTCCCCGGGAATCTGCCTGGGGGCCCAATAAAAGGTCATAGATGACCACACCTCGGCTCTAAAAGTACTGTTCTTCAAGAACCTGTCCCATGGGCCAATCGCACAGGGGTGGCATGAAAGCAAATTTGCATTAAGGAAGGGGAATATGGTGACATGTGTGCCAGGACAATAAAATCGCAGTGTCACATTGCAAGAGACCTGTCAATCACCTAGAGCAAAGCTGAGAGAAGCTGACCAATGGTGGAGCCAAACTAGTCTTATCTCTGGCTATGTACTCCTTGTAGACCGCTTAATATACTGCAATCATATTACAGTGCCGGCACAAAAAAATCTTTACAACTTCAATGAAACCACAAAATCTTAATATTCAAGTGGATTCAAGTGTTTTATTGTGGATATTTTATTACAATTAGTATTTTGTCATGTCACCCTTACATTTTATCACCATCTGCAGTCGTTTAGGCATGGATTTAGCACCTCACACCATCACACTGTCAGGGTGTTTAGCAGTCTTAACTGTATATTTTGGGTCATACCGTGACACAGTACTCGGACGACGCACAACCTTTGAGCCTCCCCTGACCAGCCTGAAAGTGCTCTCATCGCTAAACATCACTTTCTTCCACTCTTCAGATGTCCAATCTTGATACTTCTTACAAAAGGCAAGCCCGTTCTTCATTGCTGCTGTGAGCAGGGGCTTCTTTGCGGCACGGCATCTTGGTAGACCCGGGTCCTTCTGCAGGCGGTGACGAATTGTCCTAGTTGCGATGTTCTGGAGGAGCATAGGGTACTTGTTTTTTAGTTCAACGGCAGTTACGATATGATACGATACGATACACTTTATTGATCCCGTGGGAAATTATGGTATCACAGCAGCACAACTTAAATCATAAAAATCATAAAGGAATTACATAGTTTACATGACAGTGGAGTTGACAGAAGAACATTATACATTATACATTAGAATAGGACATCACTTCACGCTTCAGAAGCTTATCAGTCCTTGGTGAAGTCTTCTTACGTGCGCCAGAGCCTGACTTCCTCTGTGGTACCATCCCAGGAGGCAATGATGCCGCTGACCGCTTCAGTTGATAAATTGCTTCTCTTGACACTCCCAGATCTCCAGCTACAGCAATCACCGAATCCCCCTTCTTGAGCAGAGTCAAGGCACGGGATTTCTCTTCCATTTTAAGCTTCTTTCGACCCATTGTGGGAGATAATAAAAAACTGAGGGAGATAATAAAAGACTGCCTAATAGCAAAACTGGCTGAGCTGCACATAACAACCAATCAGAGTGCAGCTTTCGCTTTACCAGAGAAGTGAAAACTGAGCGTTGATTGGTTGATATTTGCAACAAAGCCTGCTTTAATATTAGACCGTTTTTTTTATTATCTCCCCCATTGTGTACACTTTTAAAAAGTGAAATTACGATGTGGATTTTATATGTAAAGTTTTTTTTTGCTGCGCAAGTGTAAAGATTTTTTTTGCCGGCACTGTATATTGCATTCTGTACTTACTATTTTTTCTGTCTACCAAGCTAATTCATCTCTTTTCCATTAGGTCTATAACATCATGTGATTAAAAACTGACTAGCTGAACCCTTCCAAGCTCTATGTAGAGAATGTAAATTTTTCCTGTATGAGTCATGAGTCACTGCAAAAGTTCTTGGCAGGTGGGAAAAGGCAGCAGCTGGGTCAGGAGTTGCAGAGGGAAATGAATCATGCAGGGACAAGGTAATTCCTGTTATTTACATAGAGCAAAGGAAAGAGAAGAATTTACTGGGTAGAAAGGCAAAATGAGCAATTGTAAGTACACAGTGCTGTATAATATGATTATTTAAATATATTAAAAAGATAATTTTGATGGGTTTGCTTCTTTAAGTGTATTTTCTTTGAAAAGCAGGAGTGTTTTGGAGAAAAATATAATCGTCTGCAATCGAGCAGCGAAGCAATGGTTCATGCTGGCTGTGTTTTTTTTCTGATAGCATTTAACCCCTTAGCGACCGCCGATACGCCTTTTAACGGCGGCCGCTAAGGGTACTTAAACCACAGCGCCGTTAATTAACGGCGCTGTGGAAAAAGTCCATAGCGCCCCCCAGAGGCCGATTTTCTCCGGGGTCTCGGCTGCCGAGGGTAGCCGAGACCCCAGAGAACATGATTCGGGGGGGTTTTAACCCACCCCGCATTTGCGATCGCCGGTAATTAACCGTTTACCGGCGATCGCAAAAAAAAAAAAAAAAAAAAGCGATCTCTTTTTAATTTCTCTGTCCTCCGATGTGATCGCACATCGGAGGACAGAGAAAAGGGGTCCCAGGTGGCCCCCTAATACTCACCTAGCTCCCCCGATGCTCCTCGTGTCTCCCGGTGGGCGCCGCCATCTTCAAAATGGCGGGCGCATGCGCAGTGCGCCCGCCGGCCGGCACCGGGAGAATCTTTGGGGTCTCGGCTGCCGGGGGTAGCCGAGACCCCAAAGAGCACGATCGGGGTCGGTATTACCGACCCCTGTTTTGCGATCGCCGGTAATTAACTGTTTACCGGCGACCGCAAAAAAAAAAAAAAAGTAAAGTGTAATTCTCTGTCCTCTGATGTGATCGCACATCAGAGGACAGAGAAATAGGGGGATTCGGGGACCCTAGCATACTCACCTAGGTCCCTGGATCCTCTTGCTGCTCCTCCTGGCCGCCGGCAGCAGAACATGGCGGACGCATGCCCAGTGCGCCCGCCATCTGTCTCCATCTGCCGGCCGGCAGGAGAACAGCAGTTGGGGCTAAAATTAGGGGTAGGGTTAGGGTTAGGGTTAGGGGTAGGGTTAAGGTTAGGTTAGGGTTAGGTTAGGGGTAGGGTTAGGTTAGGGTTAGGGGTAGGGTTAGGTTAGGGTTAGGGGTAGGGTTAGGGTTAGGTTAGGGTTAGGTTAGGGGTAGGGTTAGGGGTAGGGTTAGGTTAGGGTTAGGGTTAGGGGTAGGGTTAGGGTTAGGGGTAGGGTTAGGGGTAGGGTTAGGGGTAGGGTTAGGGTTTGGTTAGGGTTAGGGGTAGGGTTAGGGGTAGGGTTAGGGGTAGGGTTAGGTTAGGGGTAGGGGTAGGGTTAGGTTAGGGGTAGGGCTAGGGTTGGGGCTAAATTTAGGGTTAGGGTTGGGGCTAAATTTAGGGTTAGGGTTGGGGCTAAACTTAGGGTTAGGCTTCTTTCACACTTGCGTCGGTACGGGGCCGTCGCAATGCGTCGGCCCGACATACCGACGCACGTTGTGAAAATTGTGCACAACGTGGGCAGCAGCTGTAGTTTTTCAACACATCCGCTGCCCAATCTATGTCCTGGGGAGGAGGGGGCGGAGTTACGGCCACGCATGCGCGGTCAGAAATGGCGGATGCGACGTAGAAAAAAACGTTTCATTGAACGTTTTTTTGTGCCGACGCTCCGCCAAAACACAACTGATCCAGTGCACGACGGACGCGACGTGTGGCCATCCGTCACGATCCGTCGGCAATACAAGTCTATGGGCAAAAAACGCATCCTGCGGGCACATTTGCAGGATCCGTTTCTTGTCCAAAACGACGGATTGCGACGGAATGCCAAACGACGCAAGTGTGAAAGTAGCCCTAGGGCTAGGGTTAGGGTTGGGGCTAAAGTTAGGGCTAGGGTTGGGGCTAAAGTTAGGGTTAGAGCTGGGATTAGGGTTAGGGTTTGGATTAGGGTTCGTATTAGGGTTAGGGTTGGCATTAGGGTTACGCTTGGGATTAGGGTTAGGTTTGGGATTAGGGTTAAGGTTAGGGTTGTGATTAGGGGTGTATTGGGATTAGGGTTAGGTTTGAGGTTAGGGTTGAGATTAGGATTAGGGGTGTGTTGGATTTAGGGTTTTGACTAGGGTTATGGTTAGGGTTGACATTAGGGTTGTTTTGGGGTAAGGGTTGTGATTATGGTTAGGGTTAGTGATTAGGATTATGGATGAGGTTGGGATTAGGGTTAGGGGTGTGTTGGGGTTAGGGTTGGAGCTAGAATTGGGGGGTTTCCACTGTTTAGGTACATCAGGGGGTCTCCAAACACGACAGCCAATTTTGCGCTCAAAAAGTCAAATGGTGCTCCCTCCCTTCTGAGCTCTGCCGTGCGCCCAAACAGTGGGTTACCCCCACATATGGGGCATCAGCGTACTCGGGATAAATTGGACAACAACTTCTGGGGTCCAATTTCTCTTGTTACCCTTGTGAAAATAAAAACTTGGGGGCTACAAAATCTTTTTTGTGAAAAAAAAAATATTTTTTATTTTCACGACTCTGCATTCTAAACTTCTGTGAAGCACTTGGGCATTCAAAGTTCTCACCACACATCTAGATAAGTTCCTTGGGGGCAGGAACACATGGGCTACTTGCACAGTGAACAAGTCTGTATGATCATGTTCACACACCACCAAGAAACCTGAAGACACAAAAGAGAATAGTAAAACCAAAAACACTCAGTTTGAAAAAATGTTGCAGTAATCCGCAAGTGCTAGTAAAAGATGTAAAAAACAGGGTATTTGGTTGATACGTTTTTTGCAAAAAATGTATACTAAGCTGCTCTACCAATCTTCACGGTATACCCTTATCAGAGCAGTCCTAACTAATGTATGCAATCCCTATCTGATGTATTTAAAAACCTGATCATCTGTATATAACCTGTGTGAACAGGGTTCAGAGAGGAAAAATCCATGTGTGCATACAGGGTAGAACAGCTTTTGTGCAGATAGCCCAAGAGGAGTGGTGGAACTCCCCAGTCTTGTAGACACAAGAGAACAATTATGGAAACAGGAACACATGGGCTACTTGCACAGTGAACAAGTCTGTATGATCATGTTCACACACCACCAAGAAACAGGAAGACACAAAAGAGAATAGTAAAACCAAAAACACTCAGTTTGAAAAAATGTTGCAGTAATCCGCAAGTGCTAGTAAAAGATGTAAAAAACAGGGTATTTGGTTGATACGTTTTTTGCAAAAAATGTATACTAAGCTGCTCTACCAATCTTCACGGTATACCCTTATCAGAGCAGTCCTAACTAATGTATGCAATCCCTATCTGATGAATTTAAAAACCTGATCATCTGTATATAACCTGTGTGAACAGGGTTCAGAGAGGAAAAATCCATGTGTGCATACAGGGTAGAACAGCTTTTGTGCAGATAGCCCAAGAGGAGTGGTGGAACTCCCCAGTCTTGTAGACACAAGAGAACAATTATGGAAACAGGAACACATGGACTACTTGCACAGTGAACAAGTCTGTATGATCATGTTCACACACCACCAAGAAACCTGAAGACACAAAAGAGAATAGTAAAACCAAAAACACTCAGTTTGAAAAAATGTTGCAGTAATCCGCAAGTGCTAGTAAAAGATGTAAAAAACAGGGTATTTGGTTGATACGTTTTTTGCAAAAAATGTATACTAAGCTGCTCTACCAATCTTCACGGTATACCCTTATCAGAGCAGTCCTAACTAATGTATGCAATCCCTATCTGATGTATTTAAAAACCTGATCATCTGTATATAACCTGTGTAAACAGGGTTCAGAGAGGAAAAATCCATGTGTGCATACAGGGTAGAACAGCTTTTGTGCAGATAGCCCAAGAGGAGTGGTGGAACTCCCCAGTCTTGTAGACACAAGAGAACAATTATGGAAACAGGAACACATGGGCTACTTGCACAGTGAACAAGTCTGTATGATCATGTTCACACACCACCAAGAAACCTGAAGACACAAAAGAGAATAGTAAAACCAAAAACACTCAGTTTGAAAAAATGTTGCAGTAATCCGCAAGTGCTAGTAAAAGATGTAAAAAACAGGGTATTTGGTTGATACGTTTTTTGCAAAAAATGTATACTAAGCTGCTCTACCAATCTTCACGGTATACCCTTATCAGAGCAGTCCTAACTAATGTATGCAATCCCTATCTGATGTATTTAAAAACCTGATCATCTGTATATAACCTGTGTGAACAGGGTTCAGAGAGGAAAAATCCATGTGTGCATACAGGGTAGAACAGCTTTTGTGCAGATAGCCCAAGAGGAGTGGTGGAACTCCCCAGTCTTGTAGACACAAGAGAACAATTATGGAAACAGGAACACATGGGCTACTTGCACAGTGAACAAGTCTGTATGATCATGTTCACACACCACCAAGAAACCTGAAGACACAAAAGAGAATAGTAAAACCAAAAACACTCAGTTTGAAAAAATGTTGCAGTAATCCGCAAGTGCTAGTAAAAGATGTAAAAAACAGGGTATTTGGTTGATACGTTTTTTGCAAAAATTGGATACTAAGCTGCTCTACCAATCTTCACGGTATACCCTTATCAGAGCAGTCCTAAATAATGTATGCAATCCCTATCTGATGTATTTAAAAACCTGATCATCTGTATATAACCTGTGTGAACAGGGTTCAGAGAGGAAAAATCCATGTGTGCATACAGGGTAGAACAGCTTTTGTGCAGATAGCCCAAGAGGAGTGGTGGAACTCCCCAGTCTTGTAGACACAAGAGAACAATTATGGAAACAGGAACACATGGGCTACTTGCACAGTGAACAAGTCTGTATGATCATGTTCACACACCACCAAGAAACCTGAAGACACAAAAGAGAATAGTAAAACCAAAAACACTCAGTTTGAAAAAATGTTGCAGTAATCCGCAAGTGCTAGTAAAAGATGTAAAAAACAGGGTATTTGGTTGATACGTTTTTTGCAAAAAATGTATACTAAGCTGCTCTACCAATCTTCACGGTATACCCTTATCAGAGCAGTCCTAACTAATGTATGCAATCCCTATCTGATGTATTTAAAAACCTGATCATCTGTATATAACCTGTGTGAACAGGGTTCAGAGAGGAAAAATCCATGTGTGCATACAGGGTAGAACAGCTTTTGTGCAGATAGCCCAAGAGGAGTGGTGGAACTCCCCAGTCTTGTAGACACAAGAGAACAATTATGGAAACAGGAACACATGGGCTACTTGCACAGTGAACAAGTCTGTATGATCATGTTCACACACCACCAAGAAACCTGAAGACACAAAAGAGAATAGTAAAACCAAAAACACTCAGTTTGAAAAAATGTTGCAGTAATCCGCAAGTGCTAGTAAAAGATGTAAAAAACAGGGTATTTGGTTGATACGTTTTTTGCAAAAAATGTATACTAAGCTGCTCTACCAATCTTCACGGTATACCCTTATCAGAGCAGTCCTAACTAATGTATGCAATCCCTATCTGATGTATTTAAAAACCTGATTATCTGTATATAACCTGTGTGAACAGGGTTCAGAGAGGAAAAATCCATGTGTGCATACAGGGTAGAACAGCTTTTGTGCAGATAGCCCAAGAGGAGTGGTGGAACTCCCCAGTCTTGTAGACACAAGAGAACAATTATGGAAACAGGAACACATGGGCTACTTGCACAGTGAACAAGTCTGTATGATCATGTTCACACACCACCAAGAAACCTGAAGACACAAAAGAGAATAGTAAAACCAAAAACACTCAGTTTGAAAAAATGTTGCAGTAATCCGCAAGTGCTAGTAAAAGATGTAAAAAACAGGGTATTTGGTTGATACGTTTTTTGCAAAAAATGTATACTAAGCTGCTCTACCAATCTTCACGGTATACCCTTATCAGAGCAGTCCTAACTAATGTATGCAATCCCTATCTGATGTATTTAAAAACCTGATCATCTGTATATAACCTGTGTGAACAGGGTTCAGAGAGGAAAAATCCATGTGTGCATACAGGGTAGAACAGCTTTTGTGCAGATAGCCCAAGAGGAGTGGTGGAACTCCCCAGTCTTGTAGACACAAGAGAACAATTATGGAAACAGGAACACATGGGCTACTTGCACAGTGAACAAGTCTGTATGATCATGTTCACACACCACCAAGAAACCTGAAGACACAAAAGAGAATAGTAAAACCAAAAACACTCAGTTTGAAAAAATGTTGCAGTAATCCGCAAGTGCTAGTAAAAGATGTAAAAAACAGGGTATTTGGTTGATACGTTTTTTGCAAAAAATGTATACTAAGCTGCTCTACCAATCTTCACGGTATACCCTTATCAGAGCAGTCCTAACTAATGTATGCAATCCCTATCTGATGTATTTAAAAACCTGATCATCTGTATATAACCTGTGTGAACAGGGTTCAGAGAGGAAAAATCCATGTGTGCATACAGGGTAGAACAGCTTTTGTGCAGATAGCCCAAGAGGAGTGGTGGAACTCCCCAGTCTTGTAGACACAAGAGAACAATTATGGAAACAGGAACACATGGGCTACTTGCACAGTGAACAAGTCTGTATGATCATGTTCACACACCACCAAGAAACCTGAAGACACAAAAGAGAATAGTAAAACCAAAAACACTCAGTTTGAAAAAATGTTGCAGTAATCCGCAAGTGCTAGTAAAAGATGTAAAAAACAGGGTATTTGGTTGATACGTTTTTTGCAAAAAATGTATACTAAGCTGCTCTACCAATCTTCACGGTATACCCTTATCAGAGCAGTCCTAACTAATGTATGCAATCCCTATCTGATGTATTTAAAAACCTGATCATCTGTATATAACCTGTGTGAACAGGGTTCAGAGAGGAAAAATCCATGTGTGCATACAGGGTAGAACAGCTTTTGTGCAGATAGCCCAAGAGGAGTGGTGGAACTCCCCAGTCTTGTAGACACAAGAGAACAATTATGGAAACAGGAACACATGGGCTACTTGCACAGTGAACAAGTCTGTATGATCATGTTCACACACCACCAAGAAACCTGAAGACACAAAAGAGAATAGTAAAACCAAAAACACTCAGTTTGAAAAAATGTTGCAGTAGCAGGTTTCTTGGTGGTGTGTGAACATGATCATACAGACTTGTTCACTGTGCAAGTAGCCCATGTGTTCCTGTTTCCATAATTGTTCTCTTGTGTCTACAAGACTGGGGAGTTCCACCACTCCTCTTGGGCTATCTGCACAAAAGCTGTTCTACCCTGTATGCACACATGGATTTTTCCTCTCTGAACCCTGTTCACACAGGTTATATACAGATGATCAGGTTTTTAAATTCATCAGATAGGGATTGCATACATTAGTTAGGACTGCTCTGATAAGGGTATACCGTGAAGATTGGTAGAGCAGCTTAGTATACATTTTTTGCAAAAAAAGGAATCAACCAAATACCCTGTTTTTTACATCTTTTACTAGCACTTGCGGATTACTGCAACATTTTTTCAAACTGAGTGTTTTTGGTTTTACTATTCTCTTTTGTGTCTTCAAGTTCCTTGGGGGGTCTAGTTTCCAAAATGGGGTCACTTGTGGGGGGTTACTACAGTTTAGGTACATCAGGGGCTCTGCAATCGCAACATAATGCCCACAGACCATTCTATCAAAGTCTGCATTCCAAAAAGGCGCTCCTTCCCTTCCGAGCTCTGCCGTGCGCCCAAACAGTGGTTTACCGCCACATATGGTGCATCAGCGTACTCGGGATAAATTGGACAACAACTATTGCAGTCCAATTTCTCCTGTTACCCTTGTGAAAATAAAAACTTGGGGGCTACAATATCTTTTTTGTGGAAAAAAAAATATTTTTTATTTTCACGACTCTGCATTCTAAACTTCTGTGAAGCACTTGGGCATTCAAAGTTCTCACCACACATCTAGATAAGTTCCTTGGGGGGTCTAGTTTCCAAAATGGGGTCACTTGTGGAGGGTTTCTACTGGTTAGGTACATCAGGGGCTCTGCAAACGCAACATAATACCCGCAGACCATTCTATCAAAGTCTGCATTCCAAAACGGCGCTCCTTCCTTCCGAGCTCTGCCGTGCGCCCAAACAGTGGTTTACCCCCACATATGGGGTACCAGCATACTCAGGACAAATTGGACAACAACATTTGGGGTCCAGTTTCTCTTGTTACCCTTGTGAAAATAAAAATTTGGTGGCTAAAAAATCTTTTTTGTGGAAAAAAAAATTTTTTTTTATTTTCACGGCTCTGCATTATAAACTTCTGTGAAGCACTTGGGCATTCAAGGTTCTCACCACACATCTAGATAAGTTCCATGGGGGGTCTAGTTTCCAAAATGGGGTCACTTGTGGGGGATTTCTACTGTTTAGGCACATCAGGGGCTCTCCAAACGCGACATGGCGTCCGATCTCAATTCCAGCCAATTCTACATTGAAAAAGTAAAACGGCACTCTTTCTCTTCCAAGCTCTGCGGTGCGCCCAAACAGTGGTTTACCCCCACATATTGGGTATCGACGTACTCAGGAGAAATTGCACAACAACTTTTGTGGTCTAATTTCTCCTGTTACCCTTGTGAAAATAAAAATTTGTGGGCAAAAAGATAATTTTTGTAGAAAAAATGCAATTTTTTTTTTTCACGGCTCTACGTTATAAACTTCTGTGAAGCACATGGGGGTTCAAAGTGCTCGCCACACATCTAGATAAGTTCCTTAAGGGGTCTAGTTTCCAAAATGGTGTCACTTGTGGGGGGTTTCCACTGTTTAGGCACATCAGGGGCTCTCCAAACGCGACATGGCGTCCGATCTCAATTCCAGCCAATTCTACATTGAAAAAGTAAAACGGCACTCTTTCTCTTCCAAGCTCTGCGGTGCGCCCTAACAGTTGTTTACCCCCACATATTGGGTATCAGCGTACTCAGGAGAAATTGCACAACAACTTTTGTGGTCTAATTTCTCCTGTTACCCTTGTGAAAATAAGAATTTGTGGGCAAAAAGATCATTTTTGTGTAAACAAAAGCGATTTTTTATTTTCACGGCTCTACGTTATAAACTTCTGTGAAGCACTTGGGGGTTCAAAGTGCTCACCACACATCTAGATAAGTTCCTTAAGGGGTCTAGTTTCCAAAATGGTGTCACTTGTGGGGAGTTTCCACTGTTTAGTAGTGTTGAGCATTCCGATACCGCAAGTATCGGGTATCGGCCGATACTTGCGGTATCGGAATTCCGATACCGAGATCCGATATTTTTGTGATATCGGGTATCGGTATCGGAAGTGTAAAATAAAGAATTAAAATAAAAAATATTGTTATATTCACCTCTCCGGCGGCCCCTGGACATCAGCGGGAGGATCCGGCGTCCGGCACGGCTTCTTTCTTCAAAATGCGCGCCTTCAGGACCTGTGGAATGACGTCCCGGCTTCTGATTGGTCGCGTGCCGCCCATGTGACCGCCACGCGACCAATCAGAAGCCGCGACGTCATTCCTCAGCTAAAGTCCTAGAATGAGCGCCTTCTAGGACCTGAGGAATGACGTCGCGGCTTCTGATTGGTCGCGTGGCGGTCACATGGGCGGCACGCGACCAATCAGAAGCCGGGACGTCATTCCACAGGTCCTGAAGGCGCGCATTTTGAAGAAAGAAGCCGTGCCGGACGCCGGATCCTCCCGCTGATGTCCAGGGGCCGCCGGAGAGGTGAATATAACAATATTTTTTATTTTAATTCTTTATTTTACACTTTAATATGGATCCCAGGGCCTGAAGGAGAGTTTCCTCTCCTTCAGACCCTGGGATCCATGAGGATACATTCCGATACTTGATGTCCCATTGACTTGTATTGGTATCGGATATCGGTATCGGCGATATCCGATATTTTTCGGGTATCGGCCGATACTATCCGATACCGATACTTTCAAGTATCGGACGGTATCGCTCAACACTACTGTTTAGGTACATCAGGGGCTCTCTAAATGTGACATGGTGTCCGATCTCAATTCCAGCCAATTCTGCATTGAAAAAGTCAAACGGCGCTCCTTCACTTCTAAGTTCTGCGGTGCGCCCTAACAGTGGTTTACCCCCACATATGGGGTATTGGCGTATTCAGGAGAAATTGCATAACAAAATTTATGGTTACATTTCTGTTTTTACACTTGTGAAAATAAAAAAAATGGTTCTGAATTAAGATGTTTGCAAAAAAAGTTAAATGTTCATTTTTTCCTTCCACATTGTTTCAGTTCCTGTGAAGCACGTAAAGGGTTAATAAACTTCTTGAATGTGGTTTTGAGAACCTTGAGGGGTGTAGTTTTTAGAATGGTGTCACACTTCATTATTTTCTATCATATAGACCCCTCAAAATGACTTCAAATGTGATGTGGTCCCTAAAAAAAAATGGTGTTGTAAAAATGAGAAATTGCTGGTCAAGTTTTAACCCTTATAACTCCCTAACAAAAAAAAATTTTGTTTCCAAAATTGTGCTGATGTAAAGTAGACATGTGGGAAATGTTATTTATTAACTATTTTTTATGACATATCTCTCTGATTTAAGGGCATAAAAATACAAAGTTTGAAAATTGCAAAATTTTAAAAATTTTCGCCATATTTCCGTTTTTTTCATAAATAATCGCAAGTAATATCGAAGAAATGTTACCACTAACATGAAGTACAATATGTCACGAAAAAACAATCTCAGAATCAGCGGGATCCGTTGAAGCATTCCAGAGTTATAACCTCATAAAGTGACAGTGGTCAGAATTGCAAAAATTGGCCTGGTCATTAAGTACCAAATTGGCTCTGTCACTAAGGGGTTAAACAGGTTTTGTAAAATGAGATCTCTGTGTTTCTTCATACTTTACTGCTATAGTCTTATACATGTGAATATTCATATTTGACAGAGATCATAGAAAGAAAACAATTTATGTGTTTTGACTGTATAATATAACAGTTGGATATGAAGGTCATCCTTATTTTGCACTTTAAATGTCAGGATTATTTATATGCTTTTAATTCATGTCAATGACCTTCTTTCCGTTTTGTTATCCTATATTTCTTTTGTATTGTTTTACTGCTGTTAATGCAAACATTGATGTTATGCAAATAAACTTCTGCACACATGATCCAGAAGACGATGCATCGCATTTTTTTAATTCATCCTATTATCAGACATTGACATCATTTGAATTTAAAATGTGTATAGCTGCTCCTTAATGTAGTCCATAAAATTACTGAAATGATCATTATCCAGTGAAATTGCACCGGTTATCACCATATAAATAGTGGGTTTAATGACATCAGTATAAACAGAAGTCATTAACATTTGTATACATAATAATATGTAAGCCAATTGCATGTGTCATTTTGCTTTACGGCTTTTTTTTTCAACCTTTGCCAGTCCTTGCTACATTCTGTCTCAACACATAATCTTTCTAGCAGCATCCACTTTGCTTATAAAACATAAGTAAATAATTTATGTGCGGCTGCTTCTTTCACCCCTAAGTTCCAGAACAAAATAAAACATTAAAAGTCATTAAAGATCTTGTGGGTCAAGCATGATGGCCCCATAAATTCTGTTATGATAATAAAACATTTATACAACTGATGTCTACAAAACTTTTGATGTATTACAGAATTTTTAAAGGGACACTAGCCCTTCAATTTCCCTATCATTATAACATTGTATATTGTATATTATCTACTGGGGCCAAAGGGGGAAACGTTTCTCCTCATTTCTCCTTGTGGAAAGTGACATGCCTGACATGCCTGGGAAATTGAATATTCTAATACTCGCTTTGCACTGAGGAGGGGCAACACCCTGAAACACGTTTCTGCAAATGGAGTTTGTTTTTGCTTCTTAAGGTACCGTCACACTAGACGATATCGCTAGCGATCCGTGACGTTGCAGCGTCCTCGCTAGCGATATCGTCCAGTGTGACAGGCAGCAGCGATCAGGCCCCTGCTGCGATATCGCTGGTCGGGGAAGAAAGTCCAGCACTTTATTTAGTCGCTGGATCTCCCGCTGACATCGCTGAATCGGCGTGTGTGACGCCGATTCAGCGATGTCTTCGCTGGTAACCAGGGTAAATATCGGGTAACTAAGCGCAGGGCCGCGCTTAGTAACCTGATGTTTACCCTGGTTACCATCATTAAAGTAAAAAAAAAAACCACTACATACTTACCTACCGTTGTCTGTCCCCGGCGCTGTGCTTCTCTGCTCTGGCTGTGAGCACAGCAGCCGGAAAGCAGAGCGGTGACGTCACCGCTCTGCTTTCCGGCTGCCCGGCGCTCACAGCCAGAGCAGAGAAGCTGAGCACCGGGGACAGACAGGGGAAGGTAAGTATGTAGTGGTTGTTTTTTTTACTTTAACGATGGTAACCAGGGTAAACATCGGGTTACTAAGCACGGCCCTGCGCTTAGTAACCCGATGTTTACCCTGGTTACCGGCATCGTTGGTCGCTGGAGAGCTGTCTGTGTGACAGCTCTCCAGCGACCAAACAGCGACGCTGCAGCGATCCGGATCGTTGTCGGTATCGCTGCAGCGTCGCTTAGTGTGACGGTACTTTTATCCTAAGCCATGTGGCAAGGCTCAATAAATGGTCAATATTGACTTTTAGGATTATTACATCCAATAGATGGTGCCAGAAATCCTATTGGGGACAGAAGCATCTTTTTTTGCTGAAGAGAGGCTGAATCTAATGGTCTTAAATGCATTTGGTGACACAGCACAACAGTTTTTTTCTCGTATGCGGTATCTGCTTGACCAATTGATCTCTATAGGCAATGTAGTAGCATTTCATAACATGTCATACTTGCTGTCCACTGCATGTTGTCAAACCGAATCCCTCTCTAGCAGCAAACATGAATTATAGAAAGTGGGAATGGGTCTTTTTCTCTCTGCTCCTCCTCTCTTATCTATCAATCTGCATAAAGTTATAACAGAGATATAGACTTTCAGCTTGAAGCAGACAAGACATCGGGCAAAGGAACACAAATTTATCATGGGAATTTTGGGAAATGAAGTTCCACTACCTAAAGTTCTGGGAGAATGCTAATAAGGAACTATTTACACAACAAAAGTGGATAGTGATTTACTGAGTATGAGAATTGGGAAAGTGACTAGGCATATTAGAGTAGCATATGAACAAAATTGAATTTTCACCTCTATATTGTATATACAGCAGTCAGAGTATCACCTGCATAATGTAAAGACTACTGTATGTGATACAGCGACACTGCGGGAACAGCGCCGGCATGGGAGGTGAGCAAAGGCTTTATTATTTTATAGGAGCATAACATTTAAGAGGTTGTCCTAGCAGTGGACAACCCCTTAAAGCTTTGGTGCTGCTTAGTATATGTATATATACTAAATGGTAGCCCGATTCTAACGCATCGGGTATTCTTGATTATGTATCAAGTTTATTTATGAAGATTTTAGAATACATTGAATACACAGGATTCGGCCGGCTGCGACCATTTAGCGAAGAGTGGTTCAAATCCTGCGCCAATTCACGGCCGGACTGCACCTGTCGCTGATTGTTCGCGGCCAGCCACATAGTATATAGCACAGCCATGTAGTATATAACAGCCCCCGTAGTATATTGCACAGCCACGTAGTATATTGCACAGCCACGTAGTATATTGCACAGCCACGTAGTATATAGCACAGACCACGGAGTATATAGCACAGACCACGGAGTATATAGCACAGACCACGGAGTATATAGCACAGACCACGGAGTACATAGCACAGCCATTTAGTATATAACAGCCCACAGAGTATATAGCACAGCCCATGTAGTATATTGCCCAGCCCACATAGTATATTGCACAGCCACGTAGTATATTGCACAGCCCACATAGTATATTGCCCAGCCCACGTAGTATATTGCACAGCCACATAGTATATTGCACAGCCCATGTAGAATATTGCCCAGTCCACGTAGTATATTGCACAGCCCACGTAGTATATTGCCCAGCCCACATAGTATATTGCACAACCACGTAGTATATAGCACAGCCACGTAGTATATTGCACAGCCCATGTAGTATATTGCACAGCCCACGTCATCATCTCGCGAGATCGCAATGCATGGAGCGGTCACCGGAGCATCGCGAGGAGCGGAAAGGGCTGTTCTGGATCTGAGGGGCCAACAGACGGTGAGTATATAACGATTTTGGTATTTATTTTTTGTTATTTTTAACATTAGATCTTTTTACTATTGATGCTGCATAGGCAGCATCAATAGTAAAAAGTTGGTCACACAGGGTTAATAGCAGCGTTAATGGAGTGCGTTACACTGCGGCATAACGCAGTCCATTAGCGCTGCCATTAACCCTGTGTGAGCGCTGACTGGAGGGGATTACGGAGCGGGCACTGACTGCGGGGAGTAAGGAGCAGCCATTTTGCCACCAGACTGTGTTGTGAATTCTGCTTTTGGGCTCCCTCTGGTGGTTGTAGGTGGTAATGCAGTTGTCTCTGGGCTGCAGTCCTGGACAGGTGTATCTGCTGATTGCAGTTCTGACTGGAGTATTTAGGTTTTGCAGGACTCATTAGTCCTTGCCAGTTGTCAATGTTTCTTGGGAAGTATTGGATCTCTTTCTGGCTTCTCCTGCTTAGCTGCCAATTCAGCAAAGATAAGTGTCTGTTTCTTTTTCTATGGCACACAAGCTTTGTGCTTGTTTTTGATTGTATTCCTGCTCTGAGTTTAGTAGTCTCTGGAGTTGCAGATATACGTTCCACGTCTTTAGTTGATGGAGGAATTTTTGTATAATCTGCTGTGGATATTTTTGGAAGGGTTTTAATACTGACCGCACAGAACTCTGTCCTATCCTATTTTAGCTAGAGCAGCCTCTTGTGCTAAAGCCTGTTTTCTGACTGTGTGTGTCTTTCCTCTCCTACTCACAGCCAATATTTGTGGGGGGCTGCCTATCCTTTGGGGTTCTGCTCTGAGGCAAGATAGTATTCCTATTTCCATCTTTAGGGGTATTTAGTCCTCCGGTTGTGACGAGGTGTCTAGGGCTTGTTAGGTACACCCCACGGCTACTTCTAGTTGCGGTGTTAAGATCAGGATTTGCGGTCAGTATAGTTACCACCTACTCCAGTGAAAGTTTTCATGCTGCTCCAAGGTCACCGGATCATAACAGTACAACTGGCCAATAATGAGTTAAATGCATCTCAGAAGAAGGGAAGAAAGGTGTTAAACCTTTTTTTTTTCTTCAGTCTGCTTTATCTTCTCTTCCCTCTTTATCTCTGGGTGGCTGAGGAGCCTTGTGCAAGCATGGATGTTCAGGAATTAGTTTCTCGTGTAGACCAGCTTGCTGCTAGGGTACAGGGTATTTCTGATTATATTGTTCAAACTCCTGTTTTAGAGCTGAAGATTCCTACTTCTGATTTGTTTTTTGGAGACAGGTTCAAATTTTTGAGTTTTAAAAACAACTGTAAACTATTTTTTGCTCTGAGACCTCGATCCTCTGGTGATTCCATTCAGCAGGTTAAAATCGTCATCTCCCTGCTGCGTGGTGACCCGCAGGATTGGGCGTTTTCCCTGGAATCTGGGAATCCGGCTTTGCTTAATGTAGACTCCTTTTTTCAGGCTTTAGGATTACAGGTCCTTCTCAAAAAATTAGCATATAGTGTTAAATTTCATTATTTACCATAATGTAATGATTACAATTAAACTTTCATATATTATAGATTCATTATCCACCAACTGAAATTTGTCAGGTCTTTTATTGTTTTAATACTGATGATTTTGGCATACAACTCCTGATAACCCAAAAAACCTGTCTCAATAAATTAGCATATTTCACCCATCCAATCAAATAAAAGTGTTTTTTAATAACAAACAAAAAAACATCAAATAATAATGTTCAGTTATGCACTCAATACTTGGTCGGGAATCCTTTGGCAGAAATGACTGCTTCAATGCGGCGTGGCATGTAGGCAATCAGCCTGTGACACTGCTGAGATGTTATGGAGGCCCAGGATGCTTCAATAGCGGCCTTAAGCTCATCCAGAGTGTTGGGTCTTGCGTCTCTCAACTTTCTCTTCACAATATCCCACAGATTCTCTATGGGGTTCAGGTCAGGAGAGTTGGCAGGCCAATTGAGCACAGTAATACCATGGTCAGTAAACCATTTACCAGTGGTTTTGGCACTGTGAGCAGGTGCCAGGTCGTGCTGAAAAATGAAATCTTCATCTCCATAAAGCATTTCAGCCGATGGAAGCATGAAGTGCTCCAAAATCTCCTGATAGCTAGCTGCATTGACCCTGCCCTTGATGAAACACAGTGGACCAACACCAGCAGCTGACATGGCACCCCACACCATCACTGACTGTGGGTACTTGACACTGGACTTCAGGCATTTTGGCATTTCCTTCTCCCCAGTCTTCCTCCAGCAGAATTGTATTGTCAGAAATTCAGAAAATGGTCTGTGTTGACTAAATGGAATAATGATGCTTTGGCGGCAATTTTCAGAAAGGGTCTTTCTGAATCCGTTAAAGATGTTATGGTGGGGTTTCCCACGCCTTCCAATCTGAGTGATTCTATGTCTCTGGCCATTCAGATTGACCGGCGCTTACGGGAGCGCAGAACTGTGCGCGCTGTGGCGTTGTTCTCAGAGCAGACTCCTGAGCCAATGCAGTGTGATAGGATTCTGTCTAAAACGGAACGACAAGGATTCAGAAGTCAGAATAGGTTGTGTTATTATTGTGGCAACGCTTCTCATGTCATTTCAGTCTGCCCTAACCGGACAAAGAGGATCGCTAGTTCATTTACCATCAGTACTGTACAACCTAAATTTCTGTTATCTGTGTCCTTGATCTGCTCATTGTCATCATTTTCTGTCATGGCGTTTGTGGATTCAGGCGCCGCCTTGAATTTAATGGACTTTGAGTTTGCCAGGCATTGTGGTTTTCCCTTGCAGCCTTTGCAGAACCTTATTCCTTTAAGGGGCATTGATGCTACACCCTTGGCTAAAAATAAGCCCCAGTTTTGGACACAGGTGACCATGCGCATGGCGCCAGCCCATCAGGAAATTGTCGATTTCTGGTGTTGTATAATTTGCATGATGCTATTGTGCTGGGTTTTCCGTGGTTGCAGGTACATAATCCTGTGTTGGATTGGAAGTCCATGTCTGTGACTAGTTGGGGTTGTCAGGGGGTTCATAATGATGTTCCTTTGATGTCAATCTCCTCTTCTTCCTCTTCTGAAATTCCAGAGTTTTTGTCTGATTTTCAGGATGGATCCGATGAGCCCAAGTCCAGTTTCCTTCCACCGCACAGGGACTGCGATTGTGCTATTGACTTGATTCCAGGCTGTAAGTTTCCTAAGGGTCAACTTTTCAACCTGTCTGTGCCTGAACATACCGCCATGCGGAGCTATATTAAGGAGTCTTTGGAGAAAGGGCATATTCGGCCATCTTCTTCACCGTTGGGAGCGGGGTTGTTTTTTGTTGCTAAAAAAGATGGGTCCTTGAGACCCTGTATTGATTATCGCCTCTTGAATAAAATCACAGTCAAGTTTCAATACCCTTTACCTTTGCTTACCGATTTGTTTGCTAGGATTAAGGGAGCTAGTTGGTTTACGAAGATTGACCTTCGGGGGGCATATAATCTTGTTCGTATTAAGCAAGGTGATGAATGGAAAACTGCGTTTAACACGCCCGAAGGCCATTTTGAATACCTTGTGATGCCATTCGGGCTCACTAATGCTCCATCTGTTTTTCAGTCCTTCATGCATGATATTTTCCGGACTTATATTGATAAGTTCTTGATTGTATATTTGGACGATATTTTGATTTTTTCCGATGATTGGGAGTCTCATGTGAAACAGGTCAGGATGGTATTTCAGATCCTTCATGGCAATGCCCTGTTTGTGAAAGAGTCTAAGTGTCTCTTTGGGGTGCAGAAGGTTTTTTTTTTGGGCTTTATTTTTTCTCCCTCGTCTATAGAGATGGATCCGGTTAAGGTTCAGGCCATTCATGATTGGATTCAGCCCACATCCGTGAAGAGCCTTCAGAAATTTTTGGGTTTTGCAAATTTTTATTGCCGTTTCATTGCTAATTTTTCCAGCGTGGTTAAACCCTTGACCGATTTGACGAAGAAAGGCGCTGATGTGGCGAATTGGTCCTTTGCGGCTGTCTCTGCCTTTCAGGAGCTTAAACGTCGATTTACTTCTGCTCCGGTGTTGCGCCAACCGGATGTTTCTCTTCCGTTTCAGGTTGAGGTTGACGCTTCTGAGATTGGGGCAGGGGCCGTTTTGTCTCAGAGGGATCCTGTTGGTTCCTTAATGAAACCGTGTGCCTTCTTTTCCCGTAAGTTTTCGCCTGCTGAACGCAATTATGATGTCGGCAATCGGGAGTTGTTGGCTATGAAGTGTTCGTTTGAGGAGTGGTGACATTGGCTTGAGGGAGCTAAGCACCGTATTGTGGTCTTGACCGATCACAAGAATTTGATTTACCTCGAGTCTGCCAAACGACTGAATCCTAGACAGGCTCGATGGTCCTTGTTTTTTTCCCGTTTTGATTTCGTGGTCTCGAAGCTTCCGGGTTCTAAGAACATTAAGGCTGATGCCCTCTCTAGGAGTTTTTCGCCTGATTCTCCTGAGGTCTTAGAACCGGTCGGTATTTTGAAAGAAGGGGTGGTCCTTTCTGCTATTTCCCCTGATTTACGACGGGTTCTTCAGGAATTTCAGGCTGACAAACCTGACTGCTGTCCTGTGGGGAAACGGTTTGTTCCTGACAGAGAGTGATTTCTGAGGTTCACTGTTCCGTGTTGGCTGGTCATCCTGGCATTTTTGGTACCAGAGACTTGGTTGGTAGGTCCTTTTGGTGGCCTTCTTTGTCGCGTGATGTGCGTTCTTTTGTGCAGTCCTGTGGGACTTGTGCGCGGGCCAAGCCTTGTTGTTCCCGTGCTAGTGGGTTGCTTTTGCCATTGCCGGTCCCTGAGAGGCCCTGGACGCATATTTCTATGGATTTTATATCCGATCTTCTGGTTTCCCAGAGGATGTCGGTTATCTGGGTTGTTTGTGACCGGTTCTCTAAGATGGTTCATTTGGTGCCTTTGCCTAAATTGCCTTCCTCTTCGGATTTGGTTCCTTTGTTTTTTCAGCATGTGGTCCGTTTGCATGGTATTCCGGAGAATAATGTGTCCGACAGAGGTTCCCAGTTTGTTTCTAGATTTTGGCGGGCCTTTTGTGCTAGGCTGGGCATTGATTTGTCTTTTTCGTCTGCGTTTCATACTCAGACAAATGGTCAGACCGAGCGAACTAATCAGACTTTGGAGACTTATTTGAGATGCTTTGTGTCTGCTGATCAGGATGATTGGGTGGCTTTCTTGCCATTGGCCGAGTTTGCCCTTAATAATCGGGCTAGGTCGGCTACTTTGGTTTCACCTTTCTTTTGTAATTTTGGTTTTCATCCTCGTTTTTCTTCTGGGCAGGTTGAGCCTTCTGACTGTCCTGGTGTGGATTCTGTGGTTGACAGGTTGCAGCAGATTTGGGCTCATGTGGTGGACAATTTGGTGTCGTCTCAGGAGGAGGCTCAACGTTTTGCTAACCGTCGTCGGTGTGTTGGTTCCCGGCTTCGGGTTGGGGATCTGGTCTGGTTGTCTTCCCGTCATGTTCCCATGAAGGTTTCTTCTCCTAAGTTTAAGCCTTGGTTTATTGGTCCTTATAGGATTTCTGAGATTATTAATCCAGTGTCTTTTCGACTGGCGCTTCCGGCTTCTTTTGCTATCCATAATGTCTTCCATAGATCTTTATTGCGGAAATATGTGGAGCCCATTGTTCCCTCTGTTGATCCTCCGGCCCCTGTGTTGGTTGATGGGGAATTGGAATATGTTGTTGAGAAGATTTTGGATTCCCATTTTTCGAGGCGGAAGCTTCAGTACCTTGTCAATTGGAAGGGCTATGGCCAGGAGGATAATTCTTGGGTTTTTGCCTCTGATGTCCATGCCGCTGATTTGGTTTGTGCCTTTCATCTGGCTCATCCTGATCGGCCTGGGAGCTCTGGTGAGGGTTCGGTGACCCCTCCTCAAGGGGGGGGGGGGGTACTGTTGTGAATTCTGCTTTTGGGCTCCCTCCGGTGGTTGTAGGTGGTAATGCAGTTGTTTCTGGGCTGCAGTCCTGGACAGGTGTATCTGCTGATTGCAGTTCTGACTGGAGTATTTAGGTTTGCAGGACTCATTAGTCCTTGCCAGTTGTCAATGTTTCTTGGGAAGTATTGGATCTCTTTCTGGCTTCTCATGCTTAGCTGCCAATTCAGCAAAGATAAGTGTCTGTTTCTTTTTCTATGGCACACAAGCTGTGTGCTTGTTTTTGATTGTATTCCTGCTCTGAGTTTAGTAGTCTCTGGAGTTGCAGATATACGTTCCACGTCTTTAGTTGATGGAGGAATTTTTGTATAATCTGCTGTGGATATTTTTGGAAGGGTTTTAATACTGACCGCACAGAACTCTGTCCTATCCTTTCCTATTTTAGCTAGAGCGGCCTCTTGTGCTAAATCCTGTTTTCTGACTGTGTGTGTCTTTCCTCTCCTACTCACAGCCAATATTTGTGGGGGGCTGCCTATCCTTTGGGGTTCTGCTCTGAGGCAAGATAGTATTCCTATTTCCATCTTTAGGGGTTATTTAGTCCTCCAGCTGTGACGAAGTGTCTAGGGCTTGTTAGGTACACCCCACAGCTACTTCTAGTTGCGGTGTTAAGATCAGGATTTGCGGTCAGTATAGTTACCACCTACTCCAGTGAAAGTTTTCATGCTGCTCCAAGGTCACCGGATCATAATAGGACTGTGCCCGTCGTGATTGGTCGTGGCTGTTTTGCCACGACCAATCAGCGACTTTGATTTCCATGACAGACAGAGGCCGCAACCAGTGAATATCCACGACAGACAGAAAGACAGACGTAACTGACCCTTAGACAATTATATAGTAGATATATATATACAGTTAGGTCCATATATAATTGGACAGAGACAACATTTTTCTAATTTTGGTTATAGACATTACCACAATGAATTTTAAACAAAACAATTCAGATGCAGTTGAAGTTCAGACGTTCAGCTTTCATTTGAGGGTATCCACATTAAAATTGGATGAAGGGTTTAGGAGTATCAGCTCCTTAACACGTGCCATCCTGTTTTTAAAGGGACCAAAAGTAATTTGACAATTGACTCCAAGGCTATTTCATGGACACGTGTGGGCAATCCCTTCGTTATTTCATTCTCAATTAAGCAGATAAAAGGTTTGGAGTTGATTTGAGGTGTGGTGCTTGCATTTGGAAGGTTTTGCTGTGAAGTAAACATGAGGTCAAAGGAGCTCTCCATGCAGGTGAAACAAGCCATCTTTAAGCTGCGAAAACAGAAAAAACCCATCCGAGAATTTGCTACAATATTAGGAATGGCAAAATCTACAGTTTGATAGAAAGCACTGGGGAACTCATCAATGCAAAAAGACCTGGGCGCCCACGGAAGGCAACAGTGGTGGATGATCGCAGAATAATCTCCATGGTGAAGAAAAACCCCTTCACAACAGCCAACCAAGTGAACAACACTCTCCAGGGGGTCGGCGTATCAATATCCAAATCTACCATAAAGAGAAGACTGCATGAAAGTAAATACAGAGGGTTCACTGAACGGTGCAAGCCACTCATAAGCATCAAGAATAAAAAGGCTAGACTGGACTTTGCTAAAAAACATCTAAAAAAGCCAGCACAGTTCTGGAAGAACATTCTTTGGACAGATGAAACCAAGATCAACCTCTATCAGAATGATGGAAAGAGAAAAGTATGGTGAAGGCGTGGTACAGCGCATGATCCAAAGCATACCACATCATCTGTAAAACACGGTGGAGGCAGTGTGATGGCTTGGGCATGCATGGCTGCCGGTGGCACTGGGTCACTAGTGTTTATTGATGGCGTGACACAGGACAGAAGCAGCCGAATGAATTCTGAGGTATTCAGAGACATACTGTGTGCTCAGATCCAGCCAAATGCAGCCAAACTGATTGGTCGTCGTTTCATACTACAGATGGACAATGACCCAAAACATAAAGCCAAAGCAACCCAGGAGTTTATTAAAGCAAAGAAGTGCAATATTCTTGATTGGCCAAGTCAGTCACCTGATCTCCACCCAATTGAGCATGCATTTCACTTGTTAAAGACTAAACTTCAGACAGAAAGGCCCACAAACAAACAGCAACTGAAAACCACCGCAGTGAAGGCCTGGCAGAGCGTCAAAAATGAGGAAACACAGCGTTTGGTGATGTCCATGAGTTCAAGATTTCAGGCAGTCATTGCCAACAAAGGGTTTTCAACCAAGTACTAGAAATGAACATTTTATTTAAAATTATTGAATCTGTCCAATTACTTTTGGTCCCTTTAAAAACAGGGTGGCACATGTTAAGGAGCTGAAACTCCTAAACCCTTCATTCAATTTTAATGTGGATACCCTCAAATGAAAGCTGAAAGTCTGAACTTCAACTGCATCTGAATTGTTTTGTTTAAAATTCATTGTGGTGATGTCTATAACCAAAATTAGAAAAATGTTGTCTCTGTCCAAATGTATATGGACCTAACTGTATATATATTGCTTGTGTGGTGTAACTCTAAGTATCTGTAAATATACACTGCACAGCACCACTTCTCCAGTCCTGCATATACACACTGCACAGGATCACTTCTCCTGGCCTCTATATACAAACTGCGCATGATCACTCCTTCTGTCCTGTATATATACACTGCACAGTACCACTCCTGCTGTCCTGTATGTATACACTGCACAATACTTCTCCTGTCCTGTATATACACCGCACAGTACCACTCCTGCCCTTTCATATACACACTGCACAATACCACTTCTCCTATCCTGTATATATACACTGCACAATACCACTTCTACTGTCCTATATATACTGTATACTACACAGTACCACTTCTCCTGTCCTGTATATATACACTGTACAGTATTACTTCTCCTTTCCTGTATATATACACTGCACAGTACCGCTCCTCCTGTCCTGTATATACACAGAGCACAGTACCACTCCTCCTGTCCTGTATATATACACTGCACAGTACCACTCCTCCTGTCCTGTATATATACAGAGCACAGTACCACTCCTCCTGTCCTGTATATATACACTGCACAGTACCACTCCTCCTGTCCTGTATATATACACTGCACAGTACCACTCCTCCTGTCCTGTATATATACAGAGCACAGTACCACTCCTCCTGTCCTGTATATATACACTGCACAGTACCACTCCTCCTGTCCTGTATGCATACACTGCACAGTACCACTCCTCCTTTCCTTTATATATACACTACACAGTGCCATTCATCCTGTCCTGTATGTGTACACTGCACAGTACCACTCCTCCTCTCCTGTATATACACTGCACAGTACCACACCTCCTCTCCTGTATATATACACTGCACAGTACCACTCCTCCTGTCCTGTATACAGTGGGGCAAAAAAGTATTTAGTCAGTCAGCAATAGTGCAAGTTCCACCACTTAAAAAGACGAGAGGCGTCTGTAATTTACATCATAGGTAGACCTCAACTATGGGAGACAAACTGAGAAAAAAAATCCAGAAAATCACATTGTCTGTTTTTTTTATCATTTTATTTGCATATTATGGTGGAAAATAAGTATTTGGTCAGAAACAAAATTTCATCTCAATACTTTGTAATATATCCTTTGTTGGCAATGACAGAGGTCAAACGTTTTCTGTAAGTCTTAACAAGGTTGCCACACACTGTTGTTGGTATGTTGGCCCATTCCTCCATGCAGATCTCCTCTAGAGCAGTGATGTTTTTGGCTTTTCGCTTGGCAACACGGACTTTCAACTCCCTCCAAAGGTTTTCTATAGGGTTGAGATCTGGAGAATGGCTAGTCCACTCCAGGACCTTGAAATGCTTCTTACGAAGCCACTCCTTCGTTGCCCTGGCGGTGTGCTTTGGATCATTGTCATGTTGAAAGACCCAGCCACGTTTCATCTTCAATGCCCTTGCTGATGGAAGGAGGTTTGCACTCAAAATCTCACGATACATGGCCCCATTCATTCTTTCAGTCGTCCTGGCCCCTTTGCAGAGAAACAGCCCCAAAGCATGATGTTTCCACCACCATGCTTTACAGTAGGTATGGTGTTTGATGGATGCAACTCAGTATTATTTTTCCTCCAAACACGACAAGTTGTGTTTCTACCAAACAGTTCCAGTTTGGTTTCATCAGACCATAGGACATTCTCCCAAAACTCCTCTGGATCATCCAAATGCTCTCTAGCAAACTTCAGACGGGCCCGGACATGTACTGGTTTAAGCAGTGGGACACGTCTGGCACTGCAGGATCTGAGTCCATGGTGGCGTAGTGTGTTACTTATGGTTGGCCTTGTTACATTGGTCCCAGCTCTCTGCAGTTCATTCACTAGGTCCCCCCGCGTGGTTCTGGGATTTTTGCTCACCGTTCTTGTGATCATTCTGACCCCACGGGGTGGGATTTTGCGTGGAGCCCCAGATCGAGGGAGATTATCAGTGGTCTTGTATGTCTTCCATTTTCTAATTATTGCTCCCACTGTTGATTTCTTCACTCCAAGCTGGTTGGCTATTGCAGATTCAGTCTTCCCAGCCTGGTGCAGGGCTACAATTTTGTTTCTGGTGTCCTTTGACAGCTCTTTGGTCTTCACCATAGTGTAGTTTGGAGTCAGACTGTTTGAGGGTGTGCACAGGTGTCTTTTTATACTGATAACAAGTTTAAACAGGTGCCATTACTACAGGTAATGAGTGGAGGAAAGAGGAGACTCTTAAAGAAGAAGTTACAGGTCTGTGAGAGCCAGAAATCTTGATTGTTTGTTTCTGACCAAATACTTATTTTCCACCATAATATGCAAATAAAATGTTAAAAAAACAGACAATGTGATTTTCTGGATTTTTTTTTCTCAGTTTGTCTCCCATAGTTGAGGTCTACCTATGATGTAAATTACAGACGCCTCTCATCTTTTTAAGTGGTGGAACTTGCACTATTGCTGACTGACTAAATACTTTTTTCCCCACTGTATATATACTGCACAATACCACTCCTTCTGTCCTGTATATATACACTGCCCAGTACCACTTCTCCTGTCCTGTATACACAGTGCACAGTACCACTTCTCCTGTCCTGTATATATACACTGCCCAGTACCACTTCTCCTGTCCTGTATACACAGTGCACAGTACCACTCCTCCTGTCCTGTATATACACACTGCACAGTACCACTTCTCCTGTCCTGTATATATACACTGCACAGTACCACTCCTCCTGTCCTGTATATATACACTGCACAGTACAATTTTTCCTGTCCTGTTGTCGGAGAGGTGACTTTGGACTTTGGGAGGGTCAATATTGGTTTATTATTTTCAATATTCCTTCGAGAAAATAAAAATAAATATTGGAAAACCCTTTTAAATGGACTTTCCCAAGTATTCTGAGATCTTTCCAATTGCTGGGGGTCTGACATCCGGGACCCCCATGATCCCGAAAACCGAAGCTCTAAAGAGCACCATGTAAATGAAGCTGTGGTCGATCAAACGCACTCGGGTGCCATTCACATGTGGCTCTGCAAATGACTCCTTTAAGAGGAGTGTAGAGGGGCAAAGTGTAGCAAAATTCGCTGATCGGGGGTGGGGAGTATTATAGTATGTGGGCTGCTGGGGTTTGTGTGGTAGGGCTGCTTTTTTGTTCCAGTCTGGCCCTGGAAATAAAGACACTCAGACCAAGCTTTCCCACAAATTTGAGAAAGAACTTTAAAATAACATTTCAATTTCACAATTCACTCCATTTTTTCTGATTTAAATATGGTAAATTAATGATAAAGTTATTTCTTAAGGGGTTAGATGCTTTACATTTATTTCAATGTATTGAGGACATAATTTGTTGCACCTGCTAACAAATCAGTATGACAGGTTGTCTTTCAGTACTTGTTAGTGCAGCTTTCGTTACAGACTGCACAGTTCTCCTATCCAAAAAATAGCTGCTTAATTGGGATGTATGTGACTTTACAAGTCAATCAGTACCCATCAATTTAAAAACAGCATTACTGTGTGAAACATTTTTCAACTGAGCATGTTGATTGACTGGTCAAGTCAGGAGGACGGCTCTTTGATGGATCAAACAGGGGAAGGGGTGAGTGGACTTCACTTACCTCTGGGGAGAGGGGAGAAGGACCCAGCAGGGATCGGCACTGTGGTGCCACCACTTGCCCCAGGTCAGTCAGGGAACTGCATCAAGGGCAAATAGTCGCTGGAATGATTCACCTTATAGGTGCGAGTTATTGAGGCGCTCCCAGTGATGGGGGATATACACCATCAGTCCAGTCTGGGGATATATATATATATATAAACCTTCCAGACGTCACTGTCAGGACTCCTCACTAACACGGTACGGTATGCTGCCACCAGTTCCTCATTCGATATAAGCCCCGTCCAACGGCAGGCATATATCGGCTCAGAAATCAACCCGGGTAACGTATAATAACTAGTGTTGAGCATTCCGATACCGCAAGTATCGGGTATCGGCCGATACTTGCGGTATCGGAATTCCGATACCGAGATCCGATACTTTTGTGATATCGGGTATCGGTATCGGATCAATAGGGATGTGTAAAATAAAGAATTAAAATAAAAAATATTGATATGCTCACCTCTCCGGCGGCCCTTGGACATCATGCTGCTAACCGGGAGGCTTCTTTGTTTAAAAATGCGCGCCTTTAGGACCTGGGAATGACGTCCCGGGTTCTGATTGGTCGCGTGCCGCCCATGTGACCGGCATGCGACCAATCAGAAGCCGTGACGTCATTCGCAGGTCCTCAATTCCTAGAATTAGGAGTTTTTGTGAATGAGAATGACGTCGCGGCTTCTGATTGGTCGCGTGCCGGTCACATGGGCGGCACGCGACCAATCAGAACCCGGGATGTCATTCCCAGGTCCTAAAGGCGCGCATTTTAAACAAAGAAGCCTCCCGGTTAGCAGCATGATGTCCAGGGGCCGCCGGAGAGGTGAGCATATCAATATTTTTTATTTTAATTCTTTATTTTACACATCCCTATGGATCCCAGGGCCTGAAGGAGAGTTTCCTCTCCTTCAGACCCTGGGAACCATGAGAATACCTTCCGATACTTGATGTCCCATTGACTTGTATTGGTATCGGATATCGGTATCGGCGATATCCGATATTTTTCGGGTATCGGCCGATACTATCTGATACCGATACTTTCAAGTATCGGACGGTATCGCTCAACACTAATAATAACCAACTGAGCGTATGGGGATAAATTTTATATTTAATCGCTGAAAGGTATACTAGAACGATACAGGTATATATTTAGAAAAGCAGATATACAGGTATACAGTCAAGAGGTAGTATAAGCGTAGGGATACAGATAGATTGCAATTACAGTGTTATATAGCTTGTGACCACAGGGAGGCTCTGATGGATCACAGGTCCAAATCTGTGCTGCGAGATTCTCTGGCAGCGTCTGTTAATGGGCCTCCTGCTAGTAGAAAGACTGAGTCCAAAATGAGGAGCTGCCTATTATCCCCTAGGCTGCCCCTTTGCATTAAATAGATAGGCATTTAGGCTAAAAATTAATTTGTGTTTCAGACCACCCCTTTAAGAAAATGTGCTAATGAATTAATTGGTGCACAATTAGTTAGAAATTGTTAGAGATGCATAAGGGAACGCTCTCTCACGAGATATTGGAGAACAGTGGGCCTAGATTCAGTTCTTACCCATGGGCCCTATGCTGTCTGTGCCTGCCATGCTGTTCTTCCATTCTATAAATATATTTTTGATAAAGTGATTTTATTTCATTGCAGAATACGTATTTGTTATCTTGTACGCTCTTTCTATTCCACCTCTTCACTTATCTATATTTTCTCCTTCAATCAATTAAAATACCTGCCTCAAACATACACTATTCCTAAACGTGTGAATAAATCAATCTGGAATTAGAGACGGGAATTTCGGCCATGCATAACAATGTTATTTAGAAAATGACTGTTTTGTTTTGCCGCTTTGTTTATTTGGTCTTTGAAGACTCATGTATCTTCTTATTTGTTACCGACGCGCATCTCCCAACATCCCAGAGGTTGCAGTTAAAGAAAGTTAGTGACAGCAGATGAGATGAATTGGATCTTCATCACTATCACTGCCTCAAAGGTTGTGTAAGTATTCTCTTGACCATTTTACGACAATAATATATTTGTCGAAGCGATATTGTGGTGTTAATATTCTGCTATAATAAATTTATAATCAACTTGATATTCAACAAACATTTTGCCACTGCTTAAAATAAAGATTTATTTTTAAACACACAGTATATTTAATGTTTTGCAGTTTTGGAAAGGTAACAATTGATTTGTAGAAGGAAAATCAGATATTCTGTTGTTTTCCATTCAGCCTACCAACATTGTATAAGATTTATATCAGTGCCAGCCTATTTTCTCAGTTGCGTACTTTAGGCTGCCATAAACCACAGCTTGAATTCTGTGTTTATATTCAAACACTCTTAACTGCCCTAAAGTGCAGTCTGTAGTCTGTGTACTCTTTCATGCATTGTAGGCTGCCATGAAAAGCAACCTCTTTGGCCTCAGATCATTAAAATGTCATGACTCAGCTTGGGGATTCAATTCAGTGACCTATTGCTGCATGGTCTGTTCCCCTTTCTGCTAAGCTATTGGTCTTTATTTCCTGTCCAAATGCTGATGGTTTCAATTATCTTTGTATTCCTTCTTGGTTTGCTCCTCCCCAGATTTTTCTCATTTTCCCATTTTGATTTGCCCTATTACAATCTGTGTGGGGTTTTAATATGTTCAACCTTCACTGCACTTCCCTGCTGGCTATACCTCTTGGTGGATGAGTGTTCAGGATTTCCAAGAATTCAGGTAAAGAGCTTACTTTGCATTCCTTCAGTGAGCTTGCTTACTTTCCTTCCCAGTTCCTTTTTGTTTTCCCCACTGTTAGGTTTCTGGAAGGTTATACTTGCTCCTGTTATTTTTGGTTCTCCTTAGCTTTCCCTCTCTACCCTACATGAAAGTGTTTTAGTTCTCACCCTGGGTTTTTGTATCTCACTTGGTGGTGTGCTGCGGCCTTCCCTCTGGTTCCTCAGGAGGTACAAGAAACCCCTCGATGGCCTTTAAGAGAGAAGTGGTGGTTCCAAAGTGGTGTTTTTAGTTGTGCAGCTTGGGCATTCCTAGTCTGTACAGAAACCGGTTGGGTTTAGGTGTGGCATCTACTTGTGGTAGAACTCTCCTTTTTACATTACCCATGTGTGAGTGTCTATACGTTCATAACACAAACCTTTGTTGTAATAAGCTCTGAAATTGTGCATTTTTGTGCAATGTATGATTGCTCAGAAATTGTGCAAGGTTTGAAATTTTCACTATATTTTTTCAATGCTTTGAAAAAGTGGGCAGGAAAAGGGTGAAAATGGCTTTGGTGACCCAAGTTCATAGTGGTTTTTCTTGCACCACAAATCTTTCTTGAGTTCCTGTGCACTTTGCAACTTGCCTGATTCATTAAAAGGCATGCGTCTCTTAGCTAATCAAGTGTCTCACTCTCCATTTTCTCTCACTAAGTGTTTATTTCAGATTTTTTTCCATGTTTAATGTGACATATAATCTGTACAATTCAATTGAGAAAGAAATCACTGTGAAGAGGAAAATAAAAATAACACAAAAATATAATATAAATGTGTACATCCTTTTATAATTGGGGTGCAGTTGTGTTTACAATTAGCCAATCACATTTAAACTCATGTTAAATAGTAGTCAGTGCACACGTGTCATCATTTAAAGGCATTCTGATTAGCCCAATATAAAGTTTAGCTGTTCTAGTAGGATATTCCTGACATTTACTTAGCTGCATTTTACACCAAAATCCATGGTTCATAAACAGCTGAAAACACAGAAAAAGGATCTCATTGTTGAAATGTATCAGTCAGAAGAAAGATATAATTTTTTTTCAAAGCATTAGATATACCATGGATCACTCTGAAGATGATCAACATAAAAGGCTTCAATTTGCAAAACAGTGACATTACCTAGAACTGGACACCCCTCAAAAATTGATGATAAGTCTACAGCAACATTAAAAGATAAAAAAACATTTCTGGAAAGTACTGATTGTGTCTTGCATGTGACAACATTCTTATGTATTTTTATATATCTGGCCTGTGGGGTAAAGTGGTAAGATAGAAGCCTTTTCTTACAAAGAAGAACATCCAACCCTGGTTATGTTTTTGCCAAAACCTTCATCAAGTCTGCCAAATGCATGTGGGAAAATGTATTATGGTCCAATGAAAGCAAGGTTGAACTTTTTGACTATAATTCTAAAAGGTATGTTTGACAGGAAGCCAACACTACGCATCACCAAAAGAGCACCATACCCACAGTGAAGCATGGTGGAGGCAGCATTATGCTTTGGGGAGGTTTTATGGCAACTACAATTGGGGCTTTAAATAATTTTGAAGAATTCCAAATATCAGCAAATTTTGCAACAAAACCTTCAGGCCTCTGCTAAAAAGCTGAAAATGAAGAACAATTAAACCTTTTAGAATTGCAATGACCCTAAACATAGCTCCAAATCAATAAAAGAATGGCTTCACCAGAACATCAAAGTCAGAGTCCAGACCTAAATCCAATGGAAAATCTGTGGTGCACCTGAGGAGGGCTGTACACGGGAGATGCCCTCGCAATCTGACTGATTTGGAGCAGAACTAAAAGGAAGAGTGGGCAAAGATTATGAATTATAAATGTGCCATGCGGATTAGTTTAAGGGTGTGTATATGTATGACACCACATTATTTTAGTTATTATTTTCTTTTTCTACCATAAACTATTTACTTTTCAATTGAATTGTGCAGATTATGGGTGACATTGAAGATGAAACAAGTTTTGAAATGATTCTTCTTGGATTTTTTTGTATGGCAGAATCCTGGCATTTTAATAGTGATTTATAACAAAAACCAATCCAGCGGATGTAATTGTAAGTGTAACCAACCCTTCTAAATGAGGTGCCCATTGCACCTCAAACGGGGCGAAAAAGAGGGGCAATACTCCCTCATACATAAGGTCCTAAGAAACAACTGAGCGCATGCTGCCCCATAGATAGTAAAACATACACCGTTTAGTTATAAAACGTACAAATTTTATTGAAAAAACTACAGAAATAGATAAAACAATGAGAAATACTAGTGATGAGTATAAGGTAGATGACTAGAAGACACGTCCACAAGGAGACACATACCAAAAATATTAAGGTGCAAAAATAGTACAGACCGTGAAGCAAGTGCTTCACTAGTGGGGCAGGGATATAATGGAGTGCCCCCCGAGGAAGCTCACAACGCGAAACACGCATCGGGGCTATCTAGCTGACACCTCCTGAGGGAGACTACATCATGGGTAAGCATTATTAGCGGTAGCTTTATTGGCTTTAGTTGCACGTCACTGGGTTGTGCATAAACAAGTGGGGTTTGTAGTCACTTTATGGAGTTACATATAGGAATCTCTTAGCAAGTGAGCTGATGGTTGATGCAGCATCTTGCACTCCATTATATCCCTGCCCCACTAGTGAAGCACTTGCTTCACGATCTGTACTATATTTGCACCTTAATATTTTTGGTATGTGTCTCCTTGTGGACGTGTCTTCTAGTCATCTACCTTATACTCATCACTAGTATTTCTCATTATTTTATCTATTTCTGTAGTTTTTTCAATAAAATTTGTACGTTTTATAACTAAACGGTGTATGTTTTACTATCTATGGGGCAGCATGCGCTCAGTTGTTTCTTAGGACCTTTAATAGTGATGTGTAGACTTTTTATATCCACTGTACATGATAAGCTGCAATATACTATAGTCTGTAGTCTCTTTCAATTGATAGATTGCAGGCTATCATAGACTACTGTCATGATCCAGACCGGGTTTTGAGTCCTGTCTTTCCTCTTCCCGGTCTGATCATGTCAGGGGTTAACTTTTCTCAGCCTCAGTCTGGTCTCAGGTTTGCTATTTATCTTCACTGCATACTGCAGGCCGTGTCAGTTATAGCTTCTGCCTACGGCGTGAGTAGCGGACTCTAGTTATATCCTGATTTGTACTGCTGCGATTCCTGGCTGTTCCCCTGTCTGTTCATTCCTCTTTCCCCGTTCCAACTCAGTGTTTTCCCTTTGTGTTTGGACTCTCACTCTGCTTTGTCTCTGACCTGACCCTGTCTTTTGCTCCTGGTACTTCTGCTTCTGTCTGGTATTGAACCTCTGGCGCGTCTCTGACTCTGAGTTGATTTTCCCCTTTGTACTATGTTACTCTCCTGGTTTTGACGCTGCTTGTTTGACTACCCTGTTGCCACCTGGTGGTGGCCTCGCTGCAGGTCTGCTCTGGCAAGTGTTGCAGTCTTCCCTCCACTCTACTGTCATCTAGTGGAGAGTGCATCTACCTGCATAGCTGCGGTGTGACAACTGCAGCCTGAAGACTGTCTTTTCATTCATACTCTACAGTCTGTGTACTTTTTAATCATCACAAAGATTCTTTACTGTGTAAGCAGTGAGATTATGGAACTCTCTGCCTAAGCAAGTTTTAATGGTCGATTCTTTAGACAAGTTCAAAGAGGGCCTAAATAACTTTCTTGAACAATATAATATCACAGATTATGGCTACTATATTCTGTGATAGGACGTTGATCAAGAAAACTAGGGTTATTGACTTATCTGGAGTCAAAGCCCTAGACAATAAGAGATAGACAATAAACCCCGCCCATCGGACCGTGGGGGGTCAAGGGGTCACCTGATAAATTCTCTGCTGTTGCAAAGCTCCGTTTCTATCTTCCGTCTATGTGAAAAGTGAATCTTAAGGCCACTCCATACACATTTGACCAATATGTGTTGTCTTGACCAATAGTCAAATGTGTATTTGGGCCTACTGACTCTCCTTTGACAGTAGATATTGGGAATCTAAAGTTTCGACAGGCACAATTTCGGATGCCTGAGCCTCTTGTCTTAGCAAGATAAGCCCACAGAGGGGTCTAACTTCTCTCCTGCAGAGAATACAGCCGAGCGCCACTGTATATGGAGGACTGTGGAGTGATAGCTGCTAGCCAAGCCATCATTTGACTGACAGCTGTCTAATATATATTTTGGGCTTTTTACAATCACTTTAAAGGGGTTGTCCAGGTTTGGAACGAAAGTCTTCAATCACTCTTAGTGACTGCAGATTTCTGAATAATTTCAGCATGTGATGTGCACCCTGTCACGATTCTCCTGCATTTCCAGTGCATGTGACTGCATGGAATCAATTTTCATATTTTCGGTCATGTACTGACTAGATACATTTGGATTTTCTCAGTATTAGTAAATTGAGAGAAACTTGACATATTTAGTTGGCATGTGATAACAAGTATGCAAATCTCTTAAAACGGTCACATGATCACCCTCTCAAAGCGGAAATACCTGGAAATTGTGACAGTATGCACATCACAATTAAAGGGATTGTCTTTTGAAAAAAGTCTGCAGTCACTCTTTGTGACTGCAGGATTCTGGATCCTTACAGCGCGCACACTGCATACTGTCAGGATTCTCAGTTGTAGCCACCGAGAGCGAACAATCACATGATCACAAGTATACGATTTGCAGACTTCTGGTCACATTCCGACTAACGGTGCTCTGCCTGGCTCCATTCACTAGTATTGAGCAATGCCATGCACATCTTGTTGGCATGCGATCTCTTGTGCAAATCATAAACTTGCAATCACGTTAGCACCGGCTCTCGCCATCAGGCTGGAGAATCCTGACAGCAGCATGCGCACCGCAAGCTAAGATCCAGAAGTCTGCAGCCACACAAAGTGTCTGAAGACTTTTATAAAAAGAACGGACAACCCCTTAATGGAGTCTACAGTCACATAGAATGACTATGGATTTTTGCCTGGACAATCCCTTTAACAAAGGCCTGAAGAGAATGTCTTCTATGAAGTCCAGCAGGTAACAATAATTAATACCTAATTTTACTACTGATTGTATCCAGCCTGCTGCGAATGTTCTCGGCAGAGTTTCACAAAGGAAAAATCAGGCAAATTAGAGACTGTAATGAAAGTTAAACTGTTTACTGCTCTGGAATATGTAGAGAGTAAATGTTATAAAGTAGATGTTTGTTTCTATACATAGCTAATAAAAAGTAATCGCATAATAGGTGTTGGAAATCCGTTAATGTAATAAAATGGTATGGGTACCCTTGTTACCAACATTCTACATGTTTTCCCTACACATACTGGAATAGTGGACACAATGCAGTGCCAATAGAAGATATGTATCTGCTGCCCCTGCCTGGTGATGCCGGCACACTGCAAAGCCTCCAGCCAGGAGCTTGTGCTCATACAGCACTGAGGGACAAAACACCAGGGGAATTCTTGCCATCATACTGTGAAAATGCTTCACAAATTGAGCTCAGCACAAAATGAAGGTCACGTATGAAATAGCAGATAATGAGACAAAACGAACACATAACTGACTGAATGTGCTCCTTTCACACATTGGTAAACAGCCGCATTGTGATTGCTGGCATTGCCCTCCACAATAGCCTCCTGAACCTGCTTTTCATATTCAGTCTCTTTCTTGTTTCACCAAAAGGGCTGTTTATAATGCTTTCAAATATCCAAAGAGACATTAACACGTTTATTCTGTTATTTTGTATGAATTGTTTTTAGTATATTCAGGGCCGGCGTCAGCACCCGCTGCACCTGGGCAAGAGTGGGGCCCTGGCGAGATGGGAGGGCCCACTAACGCTGTCTGGGATACAGGCGACTCACCCCCCGCCAGCGCCGACTCCCCTCTCCCCCCCCCCGACAGCACCGACTCACCCCCCGTCAGTGCCGCCGCATTCAACTATACCAGCGTCTATGAGGCCAGTGCAGTTCAATGCAATGATGGAGGAGAGAGCGTCAGATGACACTCCCTCTCCCATCATTCCCCTCTGCCTCTGACACTGCGGGTGCGCAATGATGTCATATCATCGCATACCTGCTGTGTCCCGGGCAGACTGCAGCTGCTGAGACCAGAGCTGAGCCTGGAGCACCTGGAGCGCGGGGCACAAGGAGTGGTGAGGATTGTGTGTTTTTTTTTTTAAATCTATCAATGAGTGATAACTGGATTGTGGGGTCATTCTGTGGGGGCTACATTATTTTCTATGGGGGTTGTATTATATTCTATGGGGGGTTGTGTTATATTTTATGGGGGACTGTACTAAATTACATTCTATGGGGGCTGCATTACATTACATTATATGGGGGCTGTATTGCATTCTATGGGGGCTGTATTATATTCTATGGGGTGCTGTATTATATTCTATGGGATGGCTGTATTATATTCTATGGGGGGCTGTATTATATTCTATGGGGGGCTTGTATTACAGTTATATGAAAAAGTTTGGGCACCCCTTTTAATCTTAAGTTTAATGTTTTAAAAAAATTGTTTTTTTTTGCAACAGCTATTTCAGTCTCATATATCTAATAACTCTTGGACACAGTAATGTTTCTGCCTTGAAATGAGGTTTATTGTACTAACAGAAAATGTGCAATCTGCATTCAAACAAAATTTGACAGGTGCATAAGTATGGGCACCCTTATAATTTTCTTGTTTTAAATACTCCTATCTACTTTTTACTGACATACTAAAGCACTTTTTTTGGTTTTCTAACGTCATTGAGCCTTGAACTTCATAGCAAGGTGTATGCAATCATGAGAAAAGCTACTTAAAGTGGCCACTTGCAAGTTGTTCTCCTGTTTAAATCTCCTCTGAAAAGTGGCATCATGGGCTCCTCAAAACAACTGTCTAATGATCTGAAAACAAAGATTATTCAACATAGTTGTTCAGGGGATGGATACAAAAAGCTGTCTCAGAGATTTAACCTGTCAATTTCCACTGTGAGGAACATAGTAAGTGTTATGTTTGCTAATGACAGGTGTTATGAAGGCAATCCAGAAACACAGTGTGCTTAGCGATCAGAGCGCACACAGTGATCTGACAAATACCCAAAAATACAAGAACGAGCTCTGAGACGTGGAAACTCTGTAGACTGCACACCTGATCCTATCCTAAACACAACTAAAAGCGGCTGTGGATTGCGCCTAACAACTACCTAGGCAACTCGGCACAGCCTAAGAAACTAGCTAGCCTGAAGATAGAAAAATAGGCCTGACTTGCCCCAGAGAAATTCCCCAAAGGAAAAGGCAGCCCCCCACATATAATGACTGTGAGTAAGATGAAAAGACAAAACGTAGGGATGAAATAGATTCAACAAAGTGGGGCCCGATATTCTAGGACAGAGCGAGGACAGTAAAGCGAACTTTGCAGTCTACAAAAAACCCTAAAGTAAAACCACGCAAAGGGGGCAAAAAAACCCACCGTGCCGAACTAACGGCACGGCGGTACACCCTTTGCATCTCAGAGCTTCCAGCAAAACAAAAGACAAGCTGGACAGAAAAAATGCAACAAAAAAGCAAAAGGCACTTAGCTATACAGAGCAGCAGGTCACAGGAACAATCAGGAGAAGCTCAGATCCAACACTGAAACATTGACAAGGAGCAAGGATAGCAGCATCAGGCGGAGTTAAGTAATGAAGCAGTAACGAGCTCACCAGAACACCTGAGGGAGGAAGCTCAGAAGCTGCAGTACCACTTGTGACCACAGGAGTGAATTCAGCCACAGAATTCACAACAGTACCCCCCCCCCTTGAGGAGGGGTCACCGAACCCTCACCAGAGCCCCCAGGCCGACCAGGATGAGCCGCATGAAAGGCACGAACAAGATCGGAAGCATGAACATCAGAGGCAAAAACCCAGGAATTATCTTCCTGAGCATAACCCTTCCATTTAACCAGATACTGGAGTTTCCGTCTAGAAACACGAGAATCCAAAATCTTCTCCACAATATACTCCAATTCCCCCTCCACCAAAACCGGGGCAGGAGGCTCAACAGATGGAACCATAGGTGCCACGTATCTCCGCAACAACGACCTATGGAATACATTATGTATGGAAAAGGAGTCTGGGAGGGTCAAACGAAAAGACACAGGATTGAGAACCTCAGAAATCCTATACGGACCAATAAAACGAGGTTTAAATTTAGGAGAGGAAACCTTCATAGGAATATGACGAGAAGATAACCAAACCAGATCCCCAACACGAAGTCGGGGACCCACACGGCGTCTGCGATTAGCGAAAAGTTGAGCTTTCTCCTGGGACAAGATCAAATTGTCCACTACCTGAGTCCAGATCTGCTGCAACCTATCCACCACAGAATCCACACCAGGACAGTCCGAAGACTCAACCTGTCCTGAAGAGAAACGAGGATGGAACCCAGAATTGCAAAAAAATGGAGAAACCAAGGTAGCCGAGCTGGCCCGATTATTAAGGGCGAACTCAGCCAACGGCAAAAAGGACACCCAATCATCCTGGTCTGCAGAAACAAAACATCTCAGATATGTTTCCAAGGTCTGATTGGTTCGTTCGGTCTGGCCATTAGTCTGAGGATGGAAAGCCGAGGAAAAGGATAGGTCAATGCCCATCCTACCACAAAAGGCTCGCCAAAACCTTGAAACAAACTGGGAACCTCTGTCAGAAACAATATTCTCAGGAATGCCATGCAACCGAACCACATGCTGAAAGAACAAAGGTACCAAATCAGAGGAGGAAGGCAATTTAGCCAAGGGCACCAGATGGACCATTTTAGAAAAGCGATCACAGACCACCCAAATGACTGACATCTTTTGAGAAACGGGAAGGTCAGAAATGAAATCCATCGAAATATGTGTCCAAGGCCTCTTTGGGACCGGCAAGGGCAAAAGCAACCCACTGGCACGAGAACAGCAGGGCTTAGCCCTAGCACAAATCCCACAGGACTGCACAAAAGTACGTACATTCCGTGACAGAGATGGCCACCAGAAGGATCTAGCCACTAACTCTCTGGTACCAAAGATTCCAGGATGACCAGCCAACACCGAACAATGAAGTTCAGAGATAAGTTTATTAGTCCACCTATCAGGGACGAACAGTTTCTCTGCTGGACAACGATCAGGTTTATTCGCCTGAAATTTTTGCAGCACCCGCCGCAAATCAGGGGAGATGGCAGACACAATGACTCCTTCCTTGAGGATACCCGCTGGCTCAGATAAACCCGGAGAGTCGGGCACAAAACTCCTAGACAGAGCATCCGCCTTCACATTTTTAGAGCCCGGAAGGTACGAAATCACAAAGTCGAAGCGGGCAAAAAATAACGACCAACGGGCCTGTCTAGGATTCAAGCGCTTGGCAGACTCGAGATAAGTCAAGTT
The DNA here is from genome assembly GCF_032444005.1 of Ranitomeya imitator. Taxonomy (NCBI): domain Eukaryota; kingdom Metazoa; phylum Chordata; class Amphibia; order Anura; family Dendrobatidae; genus Ranitomeya; species Ranitomeya imitator. Next base: position 415,312,236 of record NC_091285.1, on the reverse strand, counting down.
CTTATGATCAGTCAATACCACCACGCGATGCTTAGCTCCTTCAAGCCAATGACGCCACTCCTCGAATGCCCACTTCATGGTCAGCAACTCTCGATTGCCCACATCATAATTACGCTCAGCGGGCGAAAACTTCCTGGAAAAGAAAGCACATGGTTTCATCACTGAGCAATCAGAACCTCTCTGTGACAAAACCGCCCCTGCTCCAATCTCAGAAGCATCAACCTCGACCTGGAACGGAAGAGAAACATCTGGCTGACACAACACAGGGGCAGAACAAAAACGACGCTTCAACTCCTGAAAAGCTTCCACAGCAGCAGAAGACCAATTAACCAAATCAGCACCCTTCTTGGTCAAATCGGTCAATGGTTTGGCAATGCTAGAAAAATTACAGATGAAGCGACGATAAAAATTAGCAAAGCCCAGGAACTTTTGCAGACTTTTCAGAGATGTCGGCTGAATCCAATCCTGGATGGCTTGGACCTTAACTGGATCCATCTCGATAGTAGAAGGGGTAAAGATGAACCCTAAAAATGAAACTTTCTGCACACCGAAGAGACACTTTGATCCCTTCACAAACAAAGAGTTAGCACGCAGGACCTGAAAAACCATTCTGACCTGCTTCACATGAGACTCCCAATCATCTGAGAAGATCAAAATGTCATCCAAGTAAACAATCAGGAATTTATCCAGATACTCACGGAAGATGTCATGCATAAAAGACTGAAACACAGATGGAGCATTGGCAAGTCCGAACGGCATCACTAGATACTCAAAATGACCCTCGGGCGTATTGAATGCAGTTTTCCATTCATCTCCTTGCCTGATTCTCACCAGATTATACGCACCACGAAGATCTATCTTAGTGAACCAACTAGCCCCCTTAATCCGAGCAAACAAGTCAGATAACAATGGCAAGGGATACTGAAATTTAACAGTGATCTTATTAAGAAGGCGGTAATCAATACACGGTCTCAGCGAACCATCCTTCTTGGCTACAAAGAAGAACCCTGCTCCCAGTGGTGATGACGATGGGCGAATATGTCCCTTCTCCAGGGATTCCTTCACATAACTGCGCATAGCGGCGTGTTCGGGCACGGATAAATTAAATAATCGACCTTTAGGGAATTTACTACCAGGAATCAAATTGATAGCGCAATCACAATCCCTATGCGGAGGTAGAGCATCGGACTTGGGCTCTTCAAATACATCCTGATAATCAGACAAGAACTCTGGGACCTCAGAAGGGGTGGATGACGAAATCGACAAAAATGGAACATCACCATGTACCCCCTGACAACCCCAGCTGGATACCGACATGGAATTCCAATCCAATACTGGATTATGGGTTTGTAGCCATGGCAACCCCAACACGACCACATCATGCAGATTATGCAACACCAGAAAGCGAATAACTTCCTGATGTGCAGGAGCCATGCACATGGTCAGCTGGGCCCAGTATTGAGGTTTATTCTTGGCCAAAGGTGTAGCATCAATTCCTCTCAATGGAATAGGACACCGCAAAGGCTCCAAGAAAAACCCACAACGTTTAGCATAATCCAAATCCATCAGATTCAGGGCAGCGCCCGAATCCACAAACGCCATGACAGAAAACGACGACAAAGAGCATATCAAGGTAATGGACAGAAGGAATTTGGACTGTACAGTACCAATGACGGCAGACCTAGCGGACCGCTTAGTGCGCTTAGGACAATCAGAAATAGCATGAGTGGAATCACCACACTAGAAACACAGACCATTCAGACGTCTGTATTCCTGCCGTTCAACTCTAGTCATAGTCCTATCGCACTGCATAGGCTCAGGTTTAACCTCAGGCAGTACCGCCAAATGGTGCACAGATTTACGCTCGCGCAAGCGTCGACCGATCTGAATGGCCAAAGACAAAGACTCATTCAAACCAGCAGGCATAGGAAATCCCACCATGACATCCTTAAGAGCCTCAGAGAGACCCTTTCTGAACAAAGCTGCCAGCGCAGATTCATTCCACTGAGTGAGTACTGACCATTTCCTAAATTTCTGACAATATACTTCTATATCATCCTGACCCTGGCACAAAGCCAGCAAATTTTTCTCAGCCTGATCCACTGAATTAGGCTCATTGTACAGCAATCCGAGCGCCAGGAAAAACGCATCGACACTACTCAATGCAGGGTCTCCTGGCGCAAGAGAAAATGCCCAGTCTTGAGGGTCGCCGCGCAAAAAAGAAATAATAATCAAAACCTGTTGAATAGGATTACCAGAAGAATGAGGTTTCAAGGCCAGAAATAGCTTACAATTATTTTTGAAACTTAGAAACTTAGTTCTATCTCCAAAAAACAAATCAGGAATAGGAATTCTTGGTTCTAACATAGATTTCTGATCAATAGTATCTTGAATTTTTTGTACATTTATAACGAGATTATCCATTGAAGAGCACAGACCCTGAATATCCATGTCCACACCTGTGTCCAGAATCACCCAAATGTCTAGGGGAAAAAAAAAAAAGTGATCACAGAGCAGAAAAAAAAAAAAAAAAAAAATGATGTCAGAACTTTTTCTTTCCCTCTATTGAGAATCATTAGTTGGCTCCTTGTACTGTTATGTTTGCTAATGACAGGTGTTATGAAGGCAATCCAGAAACACAGTGTGCTTAGCGATCAGAGCGCACACAGTGATCTGACAAATACCCAAAAATACAAGAACGAGCTCTGAGACGTGGAAACTCTGTAGACTGCACACCTGATCCTATCCTAAACACAACTAAAAGCGGCTGTGGATTGCGCCTAACAACTACCTAGGCAACTCGGCACAGCCTAAGAAACTAGCTAGCCTGAAGATAGAAAAATAGGCCTGACTTGCCCCAGAGAAATTCCCCAAAGGAAAAGGCAGCCCCCCACATATAATGACTGTGAGTAAGATGAAAAGACAAAACGTAGGAATGAAATAGATTCAGCAAAGTGGGGCCCGATATTCTAGGACAGAGCGAGGACAGTAAAGCGAACTTTGCAGTCTACAAAAAACCCTAAAGCAAAACCACGCAAAGGGGGCAAAAAAACCCACCGTGCCGAACTAACGGCACGGCGGTACACCCTTTGCGTCTCAGAGCTTCCAGCAAAACAAAAGACAAGCTGGACAGAAAAAAAGCAACAAAAAAGCAAAAGGCACTTAGCTATACAGAGCAGCAGGTCACAGGAACAATCAGGAGAAGCTCAGATCCAACACTGAAACATTGACAAGGAGCAAAGATAGCAGCATCAGGCGGAGTTAAGTAATGAAGCAGTAACGAGCTCACCAGAACACCTGAGGGAGGAAGCTCAGAAGCTGCAGTACCACTTGTGACCACAGGAGTGAATTCAGCCACAGAATTCACAACAAGTAAGGAAATGGAAGAACACAGGTACAGTTCTTGTTAAGGCCAGAAGTGGCAGGCCAAGAAAAACATCAGAAAGGCAGAGAAGAAGAATGGTGAGATCAGTCAAGGACAATCCTCAGACCACCTCCAGAGAGCTGCAGCATCAACTTGCTGCAGATGGTGTCACTGTGCATCGGTCAACTATACAACGCACTTTGCACAAGGAGAAGCTGTATGGAGAGAGAAGCGAAAGAAGCCGTTTCTGCAAGCACGCCACAAACCGAGTCGGCTGAGGTATACAAAAGCACATTTGGAGAAGCCAATTTCTTTTTGGAAGAAGGTCCTGTGGACTGATGAAACCAAGATTGAGTTGTTTGGTCATACAAAAAGGCGTTATGCATGGCGGCCAAAAAAACACAGCATTCCAAGAAAAGCACTTGCTACCCACAGTAAAACTTGGTGGAGGTTCCATCATGCTTTGGGGCTGTGTGGCCAATGCCGGCACTGGGAATCTTGTTAAAGTTGAGGGACGCATGGATTTCCCTCAGTATCAGCAGATTCTTGACAATAATGTTCATGAATCAGTGACAAAGTTGAAGTTACGCTGGGGATGGATCTTTCAGCAAGACAATGATCCAAAACACCGCTCCAAATCTACTCAGGCATTCATGCAGAGGAACAATTACACTGTTCTGGAATGGCCATCCCAGTCCCCAGACCTGAATATCATTGAACATCTGTGGAATCATTTGAAGAGGGCTGTCCATGCTCGGCGACCATCAAACTTAACTGAACTGGAATTGGTTTGTAAAGAGGAATGGTCAAAAATACCTTCATCCAGGAACCAGGAACTCATTAAAAGCTACAGGAAGTGACTAGAGGCTGTTATTTTTGCAAAAGGAGGATCTACTAAATATTAATGTCACTTTTCTGGTGGGGTGCCCATACTTATGCACCTGTCAAATTTTGTTTGAATGCAGATTGCACATTTTCTGTTAGTACAATAAACCTCATTTCAAGGCAGAAACATTACTGTGTCCAACAGTTATTAGATATATAAAACTGAAATAGCTGTTGCAAAAAAAACAAGTTTTATAAAACATTAAGCTTAAGATTAAAAGGGGTGCCCAAACTTTTTCATATAACTGTATATTCTATAGGGGATGTATTATATTCTATGGGGGCTGTATTATATTCTATGGGGGGGCTGTATTATATTCTATGGGGGGGCTGTATTATATTCTATGGGGTGCTGTATTATATTCTATGGGGTGCTTGTATTATATTCTGTGGGGGGCTGTATTATATTCTATGGGGGCTGTATTACATTCTATGGGAGGCTGTATTATTTTCTTTGGGGGGCTCTATTATATTCTATGGGGGACTGTATTTTATTCTATGGGGTGCTGTATTATATTCTGTGGGTTGCTGTATTATATTCTATGGGGGGCTGCATTATACTATATGAGGGGACGGCATTATATTCTCTGGGGGGCTGTATTATATTCTATGGGGGGCTGTATTATATTCTATGGGGTGCTGTATTATATTCTGGGGGGGCTGTATTATATTCTATGGGGGGCTGCATTATATTCTGTAGGGGGCTGTATTATATTCTGTGGGGGGCTGTTTTATATTCTATAGGGGCTGTATTATATTCTATGGGGTGTTGTATTATTTTCTGTAGGGGGTTGTATGGGCTGTGTTATATTCTATGGGGGCTGTATTACATTCTATGGGGGGCTGTATTATATTCTGTGGGGGGCTCTATTTTATTCTATGGGGTGCTGTATTATATTTTATGGGGGCAGCATTATACTATATGAGAGGGCTGCATTACATTCTCTTGGGGTTACATTATACTCGGGGGCTACAATATATTCTGTGGGGTGGCTGCATTATACTCTGTGAGGTGGCAGCATTATACTATATGTGGGCTGCATTATACTGTATTGAGGACTATGGGGAAAACATAATACTATATGAAGAACTATGGGGTGCATTATACTATGGGAAGTGAATTGTACTACATGGATGACTATGGCGGTGCATTATACTATATGGAGCACTATGAGGAGTGTATTATACTATATGGAGTACTGAGCACTTTTTTAATATATGGAGGACTATGAGAAGTGTAGTGTACTCTATGGAGGACTAAGGAGTGTTTTATACTACATGGAGGACTGAGGAGTGTAGTATAGTATATGGAGGATTGAGGAGTGTATTATACTATATAGAGGACTGTGGTGAACATTATAATATATGGACGACTATGGGGTGTATTATACTAAACAAGCAAAATGCTGCCCATTCATCAAGTTGCATGCATACAGGTGCTGCTCACAAAATTAGAATATCATCAAAGTTAATTTATTTCAGTTCCTCAATACAAAAAATGAAACTCCATATTATATAGTCATTATAAACATAGTGATCTATTTCAAGTGTTTATTTCTGTTAATGTAGATATTTATGGTTTAGGCCTCTTTCACACTTCCGTCTTTGTAGTCCCGTCGAGATACGTTGCTTTTTGAGAAAACAGGATCCTGCAAAAAAATTTGCAGGATCCTGCATTTTCTCATAGACTTGTATTAGCGACGTATCACGATGGATGGCCACACGTTTGGTCCGTCGTGACCTGGATCCTGTGGAAGTGACGGCCCATCTTTTCCAATAAACGTTCCATGAAACGTTTTTTGTCTGCAGTGGAAAAACATTCCCTGACACCTCCTGCGGCATATGTCGTTCCACAGAATGGGAGCCTATGGACACTGGATCCTGCGCACACTGTGAAATGCAGGAATCCAGTGACGGATGCAGTTTTTACTCCTGACCATGCCTGGAAGCATATTCCAACCCGGGGAAAAGTGTGTGTGTCTCTCTCTCTCTCTCTCTCTCGTGTCCCGGAAATTTCTCCATTGAAATTGAGGCAACAACGTGTGTAACGCATCCGTCAAAACACTGGATGCGTTACACACGCTTTTCACTATTTTCACGACGTCCGTCGATACATCACAACAACGCATTATGATGCCCGCCAGCAGACGGAAGTGTGAAAGAGGCCTTACAGCCAATGAAAACCCAAAAGTATTCTATAATGTTGATTTGCCTCTAATATTACAGGTACTGATACCCTGAGATCTGTGGACCTTAGATCACCAGAGTTAGCCTTCTGCTAAAGCACAGGATCTACATGTCACCTACTCCAAGAGTGACACAGTGCAGAAATGCCACTATCAGGACTTATTTTCCAGAACACACACGTAGACTAGTAAGTGACAAAGTGACCAATCGTTACTATATATTAGGTCAGACTCGGAGTTCCACTAGCGAGAGCCTTGCATCACTTCACCCTGCACAGCCGCCCATTCTTTGGACAGGAGTGTGCAGCTGCATAGAAATACGGACGTTTCGGGTGATGCAATGCAAGACTCGCGCATTGCTCTCGCATAATTGGCATATAAGGGGTTGACTTATATAAAGCCCCTCTGCTGTATGGTATTGTAGAATTTATAATAGTTATCACTCATGTAAGAAGTGAAATCTGGCATTGTACTATACCTATATTTCTCTGCTGTATCTGTGCATCATGAATTGTGGTATGTGTAAAAGGGGGTGCCCACTGAGACTCTTTCGCCCGGGGCCCTCAAAAACCTGGAGCTGGCCATGATATCAGTAGAAGGCCACATTCAGATATTCATGTTCTATCTGTATTTTTCATGGATACAACACGTTTCCATTACAATCTATGAAGCTGTTCACGTGTAAAAGGTTTTTTACAGACTAAGTGGTTATCAAAAAAGTCAAGGAGACATGTCCATTTTTGATCCGAGCAACAAATATTACCCATAGAAGCATACAGGAGACAGATGACACATGGCTCATTAAAGGGTCGACATTGACTGTCAGGATTGCTACTTCCAATAGGTGGCACTAGAGTTCTAGTCCTCTTCCTCTCTCAAGAGACAATTTGCATATTTCCCAGAGGAGCATTGCGGCTTTAAGTCTCCTCACCTCAGATTGCTGGACACACTGGGGGTAATATTCTGGACACACTGGGGGCAATGCTGGACACACTGGGGCAATGCTGGAGACCCTGGGGCAGATTTCTGGACACACTGGGGCAATGCTGGACACTGGGGCAATGCCGAACACTGGGGTAGATTGCTGGACACACTGGGGGTAATATGCTGGACACACTTGGGGTAATATGCTGGACACACTGGGGGTAATATGCTGGACACACTGGGGGTAATATGCTGGACACACTTGGGGTAATATGCTGGACACACTGGGGCAGATTGCTGGACACACTGTTCAGGGGCAATACTGGACACACTGGGGCAATATGCTTGACATACTGGGGCAGATTGCTGGACACACTGTCTAGGGGCAATGCTGGACACACTGGGGCAGATTGCTGGACACTGGGGCAATATGCTGGACATACTGGGGCAGGTTGCTGGACACACTGGGGGTAATATGCTGGACACACTAGGGGTAATATGCTGGACACACTGGGGGCAGGACTGGAGGCATGAGCAGAATGTAGACACGGGGCATGATTGGAGACACGGGGCAGAATGAAAGACATGGGGCACATTTGGATCATGGGGCAGGATTTATACGATGGAGACTGGTGGGGCAGGATGGGGAGATCATATGGGGCAGGATGGATACTCATGAGGGCAGGATGCGAGAACATATGGCTGGAGCCAGGAATGAGATTAACGGGGCCAGGGTGGGAATATTATTACCATAGGGGCTAATTAAGGGATATTATTACTGCAGTGATGTATTTATTTTAATTTTTGAGTATACTCTTTTAAATGGGGGGGCGGTCCTGTTACTGTGCAGAGTGACACTATATCACCTTTTTTTCTTCATGTGGTGTAATGTAGAAGTTGTTAAAAATTAAGTAATGTGTTCTGCAAGCGGAGCTTGAGATAACTGTGTTATTTCCTGCAGAAACGAGTCCTGGCTGCAAGAAATGATGGCGGTCTGTGCTGGATGAAAGATGAAGGACTTCACCTAGAGACATCACTGGTGAGTCAGTGTTACCTATACACTGACACTATACACTGTATACTATATAGCAAAGAAGAAAAAAAGCCAGCTCACCAAGTAGCCACCGCAGGAGCACGGAACCCAACGCTGATCCACGCAGTCATCTCATGAAGAAAAGAAAAAATCATTCCAGCTCCAAATAGTAAAATCCAAATTCCAACTTTATTAAGCCAATATAAAAGCAACGGTGGACATATGCTCTACATGTGCATATCAGGACACGTGTCCTGATATGCACATGTAGAGCATATGTCCACCGTTGTTTTTATATTGGCTTAATAAAGTTGGAATTTGGATTTTACTATTTGGAGCTGGAACGATTTTTTCTTTTCTTCACTGTATACTATATACAGCGGTCCTGTGTACAATGTCACCAGTGATCACTGTATTTCCTATACATTATATACAGAGCTCCTGTGTATAATACCACCAGTGATCTCTGTATTACCTCTACACAGACACTGCATACTAAGTACAGATCTCCTGTGAATACTGGCACTTATGGTGATAGTATTGTGTTTTTTTTTATTACTGATCAGTATTGTAGTATTCAGTCACTATGTGGTGGTAATATGTGGTCTGGAAATGGTGTTGTGGTATTTGTCCCTTGTATGTGCTGTTTGGTCACCAAGTGGTGGTAATATGTGATCTGTTCATGGTGTGGCGGTATTTGTCCCTTGTATATAGTATTATTCGGTCACTATGTGGTCTGGTCATGGTGTCGTGGTGTTTCTTCCTGTATGTGATATTATTGGTCTTGGTATAGTGGATTGTGTTGTGTATGGCGGTCATTTGTTCTCTCTGATATTAATTAGGAGAAGATTCTTTATTTCCATTAGTTTTAATGCTTTGTACACAGCGGCGGAGATGCACTTACAGGGGGTTTCCTGTGGAAAAAAGTAATCACCTCTCCACAGGATAAGTGATAACGTATTGATTGGTGGAGGTCTGACTGCTTGGACCCATTCAGCAAAATGTGGAACTTTTTATCCCCATTAGACTGGAGTGGCATGTCCGACTAGATCACTGATCCATTCATTCACTCTGTGGCTGCACTTGTTTTTTTCTGGAAGCCCCACAGAGAAAGAATGGAGTTGCGGTCAGAAATCCCACCTGCCGCTGCATTTTAAAATAGTGATAAAAGTGTCCTGTCAGGGATAAAACTTCCCCATTCTTCCGATCGGTGCAGTTTCTAATGATCGGATCTAAGCGATCACCTATCCTGTGGAGCCCATGGATCAGTGATAACTTGTTTTAACCAAGAACCCCATTAATGTAAACGACCATAATTATATATCGCAGTTATTGGGGCACACGGTAGATGTGCAGCCGCCGCCGGTGTTTTACAGCCGATGCTCCACTATAATGACAGATATTTGCATCTAGCTGTAGGGTGGGCCCCTAGAGTCCATTCCTCTGATGGGCCCCAGACACCCCAGTCCGACCCTGGCTGCAGCTGTTTAACGCTATTGACGTGCGGGCCCGCACGTCAATAGTTAACAGCCGCCAGCCAATCTGAGGCTGGCAGCTGACGTCAGTCCCAGCGTGCATGTCGCCGGCATCTGACATCATTGTCAGTCGCCGGCTAGTGCACGCTTTAGCTGCGTGGAGAGAGCAGGAGCGCGGTCAGGTAAGCACTGAGTGAAAATTTGCATTACAGTTGGGGATTTACCCCCTGGCGCCTATACATTTAGCGTATTGTGCATAGCATATGCACAGCACACAGGTGGCATAAGTGCAAAAGGCGCCCCCCCATCACCAGTCGTTCAACCTGTCAGATGCTGCAGCCTACATGGTCCGCTGTACCTAAGCGGTTAGACCGATGAAGTGCACCTGTGATGTTATGACACAGTGATGATTATGGGCAACCATATCATTCATTGTCATTAAGAAAAGTCACAGGTTTGGCATGTGGGGGTGACACCATTAGGCCCAGTTTAAGTTCTACAAAACAGGAAAACTATTTTTGGTAACCTTTGTGTGTATTGAGCCGGGGGGAAGGGGAGGGGGCGCCAAACTCGGGAACAGCCCCGGGCGGCAAAAGCTCTAGCTACGCCTCTGCACTCTCCGCAAGGAGAAACGATACTTCTTGGATCCCGGAGAGTTGTAGCATATAAGCTTTGCTGCATCTTTCTCAAAGAGTTTATTGTTCCCTTTACTTCCAGATTAACTCAATAGCTTGGGAAAAGTTTTGCAAAACATACACTACCTATTTTAAGTGATACCCCAAAGTTTCTTTTGTTTAGGGTTCACAGTATTTTGCTCTATAGCGTGAAGAATTTCAGAAGTGACATTTTGTTTCAGATGAAGTATTACAGTTGACTGAAATCGTATCATTCATTATCCAAAGTCATTGTTAGATACAGTACCTGTCGATTCACATCTACTGTACCTAATGTGTTTCATATTTTGTGCTTCGTTTATGCTAATAACTTGTGATACGCTTAGTAAGCTTGCTCAGCAAGATGCAGTATGCCCAATAATTTCACAGCATTAAGTAATTACCCAGCAATATCGAACATACTAGTAATTTCTCGGCAAGATATGGTAACTAGTAAACTCCCAGGAGGTTGCTCACTCATCCATTAGCTCATATTGTATCACAGTCAAAGCTTCACAGCTGCCTTCCTCATGTGTCCTGACACTGACCTTTTCTCCTGTTATGTTATTTTACTTTCCTAAGTGTTCATTTCAGCATTGCCGTAGCAAAATTAGCGATGTCCTCCACAGCTATTTACCTGGACCTTGCAAGGGCACACATTATCAATCACTTACACAGCTAAGGATAAATATGGAACCTACCGTAGAGCCTCAGATAATAAAGGTTATAAAAACACTTAAACATGAGAACAGGATATTCAAGAGAAATGTCCTTCGTAAGAGGATTCAAGCATTCCATCGGGAGTTTAAAGGACTTCTTTTTAAAAGAAATCTTCAAAAATGTAATCCTGTTATGTTTATCTTTTCAAGAGGACCTCGGCTCTTCTGACTTGTCTGTGTTAGTAAATATTTGTGTTCTCCATGAAATAACAATTGGAGCACCTTTTTGCAGTTCCCCTGTTGCAAATAGTCAATTGGGTGTTACTATTCTAACCTTGTCAGCACTGATTGGACGGTGTCAAGGCATAAAGGACACACTCCATTGAGCGGAGAGTAAGACCACTGTCAACTTTTATCTTTTCGGAGGAACGAGATGAGGCAGAGCTTTAAGACAACACGGCTCGCAATAATGCTGTCTGTCGGCTCGATTATGCTAATGACACTGGACTCACGTGAACACATGCGGAATCACCGCGCGCACAACAAGGGGCGGCGCTATGGGCGGAGCAGGGTATCCGCTGCATCCAAAGCGCAGGGAATCCTGAACATGGAGACATAGGCTAAAACATTATTTTTGTATGCTATATTTTTAGAAGTGAAACAGGCAGTAAAATTCATCCATATCTACGTCCATGCATTACATTTTCCATACATGTGTAAACATAAATAAATAAAATTTGTAGGCATCATAACACACACATATATATATATATATATATATATACTGTATATATATACACATATATATTCACATATGTTTACTTTCACTATCATTTACTTGTGTTAGTTTATTGAAGGTATTGTGTGTGAATTGAGTAATAGTAATATTGCAGCATATGTTGTAGATTGCGGGGGAACGCTCAGTAGGTCACTTCTCTTTTATTCTCTCTGTATACTGGATATTTCTGTTTCTGCTTGAGCACATATTAGTTCCGCTTGATCCCAAGCATGCGCCTGTCTCTGCAGAGCTGTCTGCCTATGAGAGAGCAATATGTTTAGAACATATTGCTCTGCTCCAGGAGAACATAATGCCCTGGATACCAAGCAAATAAAATAGCCTAGTGGACATGAGAGAAGATCTCTCTGAAATATTCCTGAAAATATTGCAGCACCACCACAGCACAAAGTGAAAAATAGCAAAATAAATGTTTCATCTGCATTCCTATATGATTTGAACTCTTACACATGTAGGTCAGTGAGACATCCCTGTTCTATAACCCCATATTGTGATGTGGTCAGATCTTTCCAATGGAAAACTCAAGGATTGAATTATTTCAAAGACATTTTTAGACACGTTGGAAAATCCATTTACCGCATGTTCATAGACTAAGTCTCTAGTTTGTATTGATCATCAGAAAAAAATCATTGCAGCTTGTATGGCACTGCTGGATTTAAGGGCTGAAAAGGAGGCCCAGGAAGTTTACCTGTGGAGGAATAGGCTTTTTCGGCATGTTTTATCATTGGCGTATCTGTGCACTATGGCAATATTAACCATGGGGTGTTTAAGCATTTGATGATAATTTACTCCTTGCGTACGAAGAACTTCCACTGCCAACAGTAAAGGTTCATTGCCTAGCACTGTTAAATACAATTCCAACTCTGTTCGATAAAAGGTGCTACTATCCGGCCAAGTGTAAGCTCTGCAAGCAATAAGAACTATTGAGGGAAAGTAGCAGTCATAGTTATATAGAGTATTTGTTTATTATTGCAACAAGTAGAGTATCAGCCTTGAGGCCATTAGAAAATGAATAGTTTAATAGAATTGTGTTAAGCATCATACAGAATAAATGGGGTTAAATGGAAATTTGAAAAAAATATAAAATACTTATGCAAATATTTCTAAAAAGGGAAACATTACAATGGCATGATATGCTCACAATCTATGGGTACACTGACAAAGAACTCACCAGGAAGAGAGCATGTGGATAACACAGTCATGCACTATGCTGGTGTATATTTAAGTCTGAAGCATTGTGTAGCTGTAACCAATGTCCAGGTGGCGTATGTACAGTGATTTGGGTAACATGGGAGGTGTGTTAGGCCAAGAAGGGAAGAGAAGAGAAGACACAGTGGACTGTGGATCAAATGAGATCTAGGAGAGTAGTCATGGCCCTGGGGAATTGGGAAGTACTAGTAAAGGCAGATGAGACTGGAGTAGTACTTTGGTTCAACAGAAAAAGGGGATGTGGCTACATCCAGTCAGATCGTAGGTCTATCAAAAGGTACATGAAGTGGCCATGCGTGCCAAAAGAACAGAAGCTTAACTTTAAGGGAGACAATGTGGAGTTACCACCAGAACTGAAGGTCTTTATGGACTGTGTGCTTCAGTGGTCACCCAGCTGGAACAAGTGTATAAACAAAACCAGCCCAGGGGTGTTGGACACACTGGTGTTTGCTAACCCATTTCCAGAATCAAAGAATGAATCAGTGAATAATTATGAAAGGCATTTAGGGCTACTACTGACATGGGGAGAATTTGTGGCTCTGACTGTTTTGAAGGTTAATTATGAAATATTCCACAGAAAACAGATATAGGTCAAATCCAGACAATAGTCAGCTGCATTTTTAAAAAGAACGCATACATCAACATACAGTGCCTTGCGAAAGTATTCGCCCCCCTGGAACTTTTCAACTTTTTACCACATATCATGCTTCAAACATAAAGATGCCAAATGTAAATTTTTGGTCAAGAATCAACAAGTGGAACACAATTGTGAAGCTGAACAAAATTTATTGGTTATTTTACATTTTTGTGGAAATTCAAAAACTGAAAAGTGGGGCGTGCAATATTATTCGGCCCCTTTACTTTCAGTGCAGCAAACTCACTCCAGACAATCATTGTGGATCTCTGAATGATCCAATGTTGTCCTAAATGCCTAATGAGGATAAATATAATATACCTGTGTGTAGTCAAGTCTCCGTATAAATGCACCTGCTCTGTGATAGTCTCAGGGTTCTGTTTGAAGCACAGAGAGCATCATGAAGACCAAGGAACACAACAGGCAGGCCCGTGATAGTGTTGTGGAGAAGTTTAAAGTCGGATTTGGATACAAAATGATTTCCAAAACTTTAAACATCCCAAGGAGCACTGTGCAAGCAATCATATTGAAAGGGAAGGAGCATCATACCACTGCAAATCTACCAAGATCCGGCCGTCCCTCTAAACTTTCATCTCAAACAAGGAGAAGACTGATCAGATATGCAGCCAAGAGGCCCATGATCACTCTGGATAAACTGCAGAGATCTACAGCTGAGTTGGGGCAGTCTGTCCATAGGACAACAATCAGTCGTACACTGCACAAATCTGGCCTTTATGGAAGAGGGGCAAGAAGAAAGCCATTTCTCAAAGATATCCATGAAAAGTGTAATTTAAAGTTTTCAGCAAGCCACCTGGGAGACACACCAAACATGTGGAAGAATGTTGTGAATTCTGTTGTTAAGCTCCCTCCTATGGTCATGAATGGTACTTCGGCTGGTTCTGTCCATGGGCTTCCTCTGGTGGTTGTGAGTGGAGCTGCGGCTTCTGAGGTTCCTTCCACATGTGACGAGGTTAATTCGTTAGCTGGCTGCTCTATTTAACTCCACCTAGATCATTGCTCCATGCCACCTGTCAATGTTCCAGTATTGGTCTAGTTCGCTCCTGGATCATTCTTGTGACCTGTCTTCCCAGCAGAAGCTAAGTTCCTGCTTGTTTTTCTCTGTTTGCTATTTTTTCTGTCCAGCTTGCTATTTTGATTTTTGTCTTGCTTGCTTGAAGCTCTGGGACGCAGAGGGAGCGCCTCCGCACCGTGAGTCGGTGCGGAGGATCTTATTGCGCCCTCTGCGTGGTCTTTTTGTAGTTTTTTGTGCTGACCGCAAAGTTACCTTTCCTATCCTCTGTCTGTTCAGTAAGTCGGGCCTCACTTTGCTAAATCTATTTGATCTCTGTGTTTGTAATTTTCATCTTAACTCACAGTCATTATATGTGAGGGGCTGCCTGTTCCTTTGGGGAATTTCTCTGAGGCAAGGTAGGCTTTATTTTTCTATCTTTAGGGCTAGCTAGTTCCTTAGGCTGTGACGAGGCGCCTAGGGAGCGTCAGGAGCGCTCCACGGCTATTTCCAGTGTGTGTGATAGGTTTAGGGATTGCGGTCAGCAGAGATCCCACGTCTCAGAGCTTGTCCTGTATTATTAGTAACTATCAGGTCATTCCGTGTGCTCTTAACCACCAGGTCCATTATTGTCCTCACCACCAGGTCATAACAGTACAGGCGGCCAAAAGTATTAATGCATCTCAATAGAGGGATAAGAGAAGTTCTGAGACCATTTTTTTTTCTTTGCAGTGTGTTTTGTCTCTCTTTTCCCCTTTACCTCTGGGTGGTTCAGGATACAGGTGTAGATATGGACATTCAAGGTCTGTCCTCTTGTATGGATAATCTCACTGCAAGGGTACAAAACATTCAAGATTTTGTGGTTCAGAATCCGATGTCAGAGCCTAGGATTCCAATTCCTGATTTGTTTTTTGGGGATAGATCTAAGTTTCTGAATTTCAAAAATAATTGTAAATTGTTTCTTGCTTTGAAACCTCGCTCCTCAGGTGACCCTGTTCAACAAGTGAAAATCATTAATAATAATAATCTTTATTTAATAATAATAATAATCTTTATTTTTATATAGCGCTAACATATTCCGCAGCGCTTTACAGTTTGCACACATTATCATCGCTGTCCCCGACGGGCTCACAATCTAAATTCCCTATCTGTATGTCTTTGGAATGTGGGTGGAAACCGGAGTACCCGGAGGAAACCCACACAAACACAGAGAGAACATACAAACTCTTTGCAGATGTTGTCCTTGGTGGGGTTTGAACCCAGGACTCCAGCGCTGCAAGGCTATAGTGCTAACCACTGTGCCACCGTGCTTATTTCTTTGTTACGTGGCGACCCTCAAGACTGGGCATTTTCCCTTGCGCCAGGAGATCCGGCATTGCGTGATGTTGATGCGTTTTTTCTGGGGCTTGGATTGCTTTATGATGAACCAAATTCAGTGGATCAGGCAGAGAAAATCTTGCTGGCTCTGTGTCAGGGTCAGGATGAGGTAGAGATATATTGTCAGAAGTTTAGGAAGTGGTCTGTACTCACTCAGTGGAATGAATGTGCGCTGGCAGCAATTTTCAGAAAGGGTCTCTCTGAAGCCCTTAAGGATGTCATGGTGGGATTTCCCATGCCTGCTGGTCTGAATGAGTCTATGTCATTGGCCATTCAGATCGATCGACGCTTGCGTGAGCGTAAAGTTGTGCACCATTTGGCGGTATTATCTGAGCATAGACCTGAGCCTATGCAATGTGATAGGACTTTGACCAGAGCTGAATGGCAAGAACACAGACGTCGGAATGGGCTGTGTTTTTACTGTGGGGATTCCACTCATGCTATCTCCAATTGTCCTAAGCGCACTAAGCGGTTCGCTAGGTCTGCCACCATTGGTACGGTACAGTCGAAATTTCTTTTGTCCGTTACTCTGATTTGCTCTTTGTCATCCTATTCTGTTATGGCATTTGTGGATTCAGGCGCTGCCCTGAATTTGATGGACTTGGAGTTTGCTAGGCGCTGTGGTTTTTTTTTGGAGCCCTTGCAGTATCCTATTCCATTGAGAGGAATTGATGCTACGCCTTTGGCCAAGAATAAGCCCCAGTACTGGACCCAATTGACATTGTGCATGGCTCCTGCACATCAGGAGGATATTCGCTTTTTGGTGTTGCATAATCTGCATGATGTGGTCGTTTTGGGGTTGCCATGGCTACAGGTCCATAATCCAGTATTGGATTGGAAATCTATGTCTGTGTCCAGCTGGGGTTGTCAGGGGGTACATGGTGATGTTCCATTTTTGTCTATTTCGTCATCCACCCCTTCTGAAGTCCCGGAGTTTTTGTCGGATTACCGGGATGTATTTGATGAGCCCAAATCCAGTGCCCTACCTCCTCATTGCGATTGTGCTATCAATTTGATTCCTGGTAGTAAGTTTCCTAAGGGCCGACTATTCAATTTATCTGTGCCAGAACACGCCGCTAAGCGGAGTTATATAAAGGAATCCTTGGAGAAGGGTCATATTCGCCCGTCGTTGTCACCATTGGGAGCAGGGTTCTTTTTTGTGGCCAAGAAGGATGGTTCTTTGAGACCTTGTATTGATTACCGCCTTCTTAATAAGATCACGGTCAAATTTCAGTACCCTTTGCCGCTGCTGTCTAATTTATTTGCTCGGATTAAGGGGGCTAGTTGGTTCACCAAGATAGATCTTCGTGGTGCGTATAATCTTGTGTGTATTAAACAGGGCGATGAATGGAAAACAGCATTTAATACGCCCGAGGGCCATTTTGAGTACCTGGTTATGCCATTCGGGCTTTCCAATGCTCCATCAGTATTTCAGTCCTTTATGCATGACGTCTTCCGAGAGTACCTGGATAAATTCCTGATTGTATATTTGGATGATATTTTGGTCTTCTCGAATGATTGGGAGTCTCACGTGAAGCAGGTCAGAATGGTGTTCCAGGTCCTTCGTGCTAATTCTTTGTTTGTGAAGGGGTCTAAGTGTCTCTTTGGAGTTCAGAAGGTTTCATTTTTGGGTTTCATTTTTTCCCCTTCTACTATCGAGATGGACCCTGTTAAAGTCCAGGCCATTTATGATTGGACTCAGCCGACATCTGTGAAGAGTCTGCAAAAGTTCCTGGGCTTTGCTAATTTTTATCGTCGCTTCATCAGTAATTTTTCTAGTGTTGCTAAACCGTTGACTGATTTGACCAAGAAGGGTGCTGATGTGGTCAATTGGTCTTCTGCGGCTGTGGAAGCTTTTCAGGAGTTGAAGCGTCGTTTTTCTTCTGCCCCTGTGTTGTGCCAGCCAGATGTTTCGCTCCCGTTTCAGGTCGAGGTTGATGCTTCTGAGATTGGAGCAGGAGCTGTTTTGTTGCAAAGAAGTTCTGATGGCTCGGTGATGAAACCTTGTGCCTTCTTTTCTAGAAAGTTTTCGCCTGCTGAGCGCAATTATATGTTGGCAATAGAGAGTTGTTGGCCATGAAGTGGGCATTCGAGGAGTGGCGTCATTGGCTTGAAGGAGCCAAGCATCACGTGGTGGTCTTGACGGATCACAAGAATTTGACTTATCTCGAGTCTGCCAAACGGTTGAATCCTAGACAGGCTTGTTGGTCGCTATTTTTCTCCCGTTTTGATTTTGTGGTTTCGTACCTTCTGGGCTCTAAGAATGTGAAGGCTGATGGCCTGTCAAGGAGTTTTGTGCCCGACTCTCCGGGTGTTCCTGAGCTGGCGGGTATTCTCAAAGAGGGGGTAATTTTGTGTGCCATCTCCCCTGATTTGCGGCGGGTGCTGCAAAAATTTCAGGCTAATACACCTGACCGTTGCCCAGCGGAGAAACTGTTTGTCCCTGATAAATGGACTAGTAGAGTTATCTCTGAGGTTCATTGTTCGGTGTTGGCTGGTCATCCTGGAATCTTTGGTACCAGAGATTTGGTGGCTAGATCCTTTTGGTGGCCGTCTTTGTCGCGGGATGTGCGTTCTTTTGTGCAGTCCTGTGGGACTTGTGCTCGGGCTAAGCCCAGCTGTTCTCGTGCCAGTGGGTTGCTTTTGCCCTTGCCGGTCCCGAAGAGGCCCTGGACGCATATTTCTATGGATTTTATTTCGGATCTCCCTGTCTCTCAAAAGATGTCGGTCATTTGGGTGGTTTGTGATCGCTTCTCTAAGATGGTCCATTTGGTACCCTTGTCTAAATTGCCTTCCTCCTCTGATTTGGTGCCGTTGTTTTTCCAGCATGTGGTTCGTTTACATGGCATTCCGGAGAACATCGTTTCGGACAGAGTTTCCCAGTTTGTTTCGAGGTTTTGGCGATCCTTTTGTGCTAGGATGGGCATTGATTTGTCTTTTTCCTCGGCTTTCCATCCTCAGACTAATGGCCAAACCGAACGTACTAATCAGACTTTGGAAACATATCTGAGATGCTTTGTTTCTGCTGATCAGGATGATTGGGTGTCCTTTTTGCCTTTGGCTGAGTTCGCCCTTAATAATCGGGCCAGATCAGCTACTTTGGTTTTGCCGTTTTTCTGCAATTCTGGTTTCCATCCTCGTTTCTCTTCAGGGCAGGTTGAGTCTTCGGACTGTCCTGGTGTAGATACTGTGGTGGATAGGTTGCAGCAGATTTGGACTCATGTGGTGGACAATTTGACATTGTCCCAGGAGAAGGCTCAACGTTTCGCTAACCGCCGGCGCTGTGTGGGTCCCCGACTTCGTGTTGGGGATTTGGTTTGGTTGTCGTCTCGTTATGTTCCTATGAAGGTTTCCTCTCCTAAGTTTAAGCCTCGTTTCATTGGTCCGTATAAGATTTCTGAGGTTCTCAATCCTGTGTCATTTCGTTTGACCCTTCCAGCTTCTTTTGCCATCCATAATGTATTCCATAGGTCGCTGTTGCGGAGATACGTGGCGCCTGTGGTTCCATCCGTTGATCCTCCTGCCCCTGTGTTGGTTGAGGGGGAGTTGGAGTATGTGGTGGAGAAGATTTTGGATTCTCGTATTTCGAGACGGAAACTCCAGTACCTGGTCAAGTGGAAGGGTTAAGGGTTTGCCTCTGATGTTCATGCTGCCGATCTGGTTCGTGCCTTTCATTTGGCTCGTCCTGGTCGGCCTGGGGGCTCTGGTGAGGGTTCGGTGACCCCTCCTCAAGGGGGGGTACTGTTGTGAATTCTGTTGTTAAGCTCCCTCCTGTGGTCATGAATGGTACTTCGGCTGGTTCTGTCCATGGGCTTCCTCTGGTGGTTGTGAGTGGAGCTGCGACTTCTGAGGTTCCTTCCACAGGTGATGAGGTTAATTCGTTAGCTGGCTGCTCTATTTAACTCCACCTAGATCATTGCTCCATGCCACCTGTCAATGTTCCAGTATTGGTCTAGTTCTCTCCTGGATCGTTCTTGTGACCTGTCTTCCCAGCAGAAGCTAAGTTCCTGCTTGTTTTTCTCTGTTTGCTATTTTTTCTGTCCAGCTTGCTATTTTGATTTTTGTCTTGCTTGCTGGAAGCTCTGGGACGCAGAGGGAGCGCCTCCGCACCGTGAGTCGGTGCGGAGGGTCTTTTTGCGCCCTCTGCGTGGTCTTTTTGTAGTTTTTTGTGCTGACCGAAAAGTTACCTTTCCTATCCTCTGTCTGTTCAGTAAGTCGGGCCTCACTTTGCTAAATCTATTTCATCTCTGTGTTTGTAATTTTCATCTTAACTCACAGTCATTATATGTGGGGGGCTGCCTTTTCCTTTGGGGAATTTCTCTGAGGCAAGGTAGGCTTTATTTTTCTTTCTTTAGGGCTAGCTAGTTCCTTAGGCTGTGACGAGGCGCCTAGGGAGCGTCAGGAGCGCTCCACGGCTATTTCTAGTGTGTGTGATAGGTTTAGGGATTGCGGTCAGCAGAGTTCCCACGTCTCAGAGCTTGTCCTGTATTATTAGTAACTATCAGGTCATTCCGTGTGCTCTTAACCACCAGGTCCATTATTGTCCTCACCACCAGGTCATAACAGAAGAAGGTGCTGTGGTCAGATGAAACCAAAATCAAACTTTTTGGCAACAATGCCAAACGATATGTTTGGCGTAAAATCAACACAGCTCATCACCCTGAACACATCATCCCCACTGTCAAACATGGTGGTGGCAGCATCATGGCTGGGCCTGCTTTTCTTCAGCAGGGACAGAGAAGATGGTTAAAATTGATGGGAAGATGGATGGAGCCAAATACAGGACCATTCTTGAAGAAAACCTGCTGGAGTCTGCAAAAGACCTGAGACTGAGACGGAGATTTGTCTTCCTACAAGACAATGATCCCAAACATAAAGCAAAATCTACAATGGAATGGTTCACAAATAAATGTTTCCAGGTGTTAGAACGGCCAAGTCAAAGTCCAGACCTCAATCAAATCTAGAATCTGTGGAAAGAGCTGAAAACTGCTGTTCACAAACGATCTCCATCAAACCTCACTGAGCTCGAGCTGTTTGCCAAGGAAGAATGGGCAAGAATTTCAGTCTCTCAATGCACAAAACTGATAGAGACATACCCCAAGCGACTTGCAGTTGTAATAGCAGCAAAAGGTGGTGCAACAAAGTAATAAGTTAAAGGGGCCAAATAATATTGCACGCCCCACTTTTCAGTTTTTGAATTTCCACAAAAATGTAAAGTAACCAATACATTTCATTCAACTTCACAATTGTGTTCCACTTGTTGTTGATTCTTAACCAAAAATTTACATTTGGTATCTTTATGTTTGAAGCATGATATGTGAGAAAAGTTGAAAAGTTCCAGGGGGCCGAATACTTTCGCAAGGCACTGTATGTAGCCTACTGCCTGGGTGAACCTACAGACGAGCTTGCAAACTATGAATAATGCCGTGAAGTGGGGATGAGGGAAACTAGGTAGGGCAGCAGTCTACATGTAATAATGATATTTTTAAATGTTATATGTGCATTTTTTTCTCAACTTTGGGAATGTGACCAATAAATGTACCTTTTTAAGTAGTAAGAGTGCACTATGGCCACTTGTTGATGAGTGGACCGTTGTTGTCGACTTGTTGTCGAGTGGACATACGCCACCACAGTCTTTCTTTACTATACAGTATTTATCCTTATGTGAAAGGTAAGTCTTTTATACAATAATGTGTGAGGCAGTGAGGGGAACTATATGCGAGGGTCGGTATGTATCCCCCAGGATGCACATAGAAGCATATTGAGGCAGCTGGAGTGCATTGCAGTCACAGGCATAGCTATGGTTGCAGTGCAGAATAAAAGTAAGTTTGGTCTTGGACAAGCAATTTTGCCAAAGCAAATTTAAGAAAAACCAGGCATGGGCTTTTATTTTTGGAGTGAACTGCAGGATGATAGTGGGGCGGTTCACTTCCTCCAGCCGGGCATTACAAGTGGCTCTTGGCCACAGATTCCATTTAAAAACCCTGCAGCAAAGGGTTTGTTGTGTCATTGTTTGTTTGCAAGCTGCAGAGCAGGTGGTTCTGTGAAGTCGACACAGAGCCAAGTGGTGCAGTCGCCTACGGCAACCGGTCTCGGATACAGACTGGTTTGATGCCCTGGCAGTGATCCAGAGGATACCGTTAGCGCTTTTCATTTGTGAGTTTTTTTTGGACATTAAATGTATTTGCTTTGAACTTTAATGGGTCACTGCCTCATTACCGCACGGTGTGAACACCGCCGCACTACACATGTTTCTACTGCATCATACGATTTGTGAGGAACCTTCAATGAAAGGTGACATAAATTCAAAGAAAGTGAGACTGACCTGATGTGCAATATTGTGAGACAAAATTTTGATTAAAATTTATGGGGCAAAGTAAGCCTACTAATAGTTGGGATAAACTTTCACTATATAGACTAATAATGTGCCCAATTTCTTAAACAGCATGAACCACAGTGATAAATCTGGAGCATTTTAAGATGGTCTAGTCTACGTTTGCACTGTCTAAGAATTAGACAGCATTGATAAATACGCCCCATTGTGTTTTTCAGTCATGTGAACCTATCAAATCCAAGCTGTCAATCTGTTAAGTACAAATTAGAAAAAGTACTGTAATTTGCAATGATTTTCATGTGAGATGCCCAATGTGCATAAATATGCCGTAATACACAGTACATATAGGTATAGTTTTAGAAATTAGCATTTTATCAATGCCATACTGTAAGATGCAAAGTATTCCGCTATGTAAACTCCAGTTTTATTTTTGTCTTGTACCATATCTCAACAGGAAGCTAATATTTAAGTTATTAAAGAGTGCCTCTTACAGGGAATGTTAGCATACTGAATACAAGTGAAAATTAATTTTCTCGACAAGCTTTACAAAGGCATCTAAGCTGTAATGCAGAACGGAAATTCACAGGCACTAATATAAATAGCTGCAGAGACGTTATTAATTTTGCCACGTCTTCCCCCTCCTTCCTGTTTTTCTCTAATGATTCTCACTCTCTCTTTATATATCCTATCATTCCCACACACAGCCCCGCTGCAGAGATTCATAGCAGAAATGTGGAGCAAAATGAAATGCCTCCCTTAAACAAGCTTGGATATAAAAATTCTCCATTGCATCCCATCCAGCAAGCGAAATTAGGCTAATAAGAGCTGCGGTGTAGAAGTACAAGATGTTCAGGCTGTGGAAGACCTCTGAGATTTAAATGCCTTTGATATGAAACATCACAAGTTTCTGGTTCATGTGTACCATCACAGCCATAGAGTTAATGGTTCCTACTTTCCCTTTTGCTCATTTTAGTCATTTTAGTAATAAGGCCGGCTGTGTTGGCAGTGACCCATCCCACAAGAATCAAGTTTGCAGATATTCACTAAGGAATTGCTGAAGTTTCATATCTGAATGACAGAATACAAGACAAAAGAGAATTTGAAATATATTGAATGTAAAAGCAATACAGGCCAGCTCAGTAATACCAAGGGCCTTTACATAATTACTATTTTAATACCGCATATGCAGACAGGCCAAAATGCAAGCATGACAAAAAAAAACAGAAAGGGTTTGCGAAAAATGAAAACTGATAAGATGGAACAAGTAAAAAGAATCTTTAAAGTAACACTAAACACAGAAAATCTTTACAAATAAATGGATGAAATGTTCCCGCAATTTGCAACTTAACCTCTTCCTTTTATTGTATTCTATTTTGTCTCCTATTACAATTAACCCTGCTGTTCTGTTCGGGTCATAGTGACCCGAACAGACTTTTTGCGGCCCTGTAGATTTTTTTCTGTAAGTCTATAAAACTTGAGACTCCTTGACTTTTCCTCATTTGGGGGGACCTAGCTATGAGTATTTTTTATTTATTTTTTTCGGTTACTTTTTGCTACACGCAAAAAGTTACACTTATTGTGTTCGGGTCATAGTGACCCAACATCGTTTTTTACAGCTGTGAGGCCATATTTTCAGTGAAATAAAGGAGTTATAACCTCAGTTGGGTCTATTTATTGCATCTACTATTGTATATCAATTGATTTATTTCCTAAATTATTTCAATGGGGTCGTACACGCGCTCTACCGGGGGTATGCATTGAGATCTGCGCACCATAAAAATGGCTTTATATTGATTATTTTTGGTGCGCAGTCTATTCTAAAATGTAGAGTGCATCCGGAGAGATCACTAGGTGTGCACTACACGTGTATATTATGCGCAGAACGGACTGTTCAGAACGCACTGTCTAAGACGTTTTTTTTTGTAAAGCTGAGCTGTAAAGTCTTGCAAATAATTTTTTTTTGCTAAGTAAGTCTGTCTTCCTGGCTTATCTGCTTGTTTTCAGAAGGGTTCTTATCTTCTCTGCTCTTATCAGTACACATATACTAGCCCAGACATGTTACCTTTCAGTTTCTTTGGAGAGCAGCTGTGTACATACAGTTAGGGCCAGAAATATTTGGACAGTGACACAATTTTCGCGAGTTGGGCTCTGCATGCCACCACATTGGATTTGAAATGAAACCTCTACAACAGAATTCAAGTGCAGATTGTAACGTTTAATTTGAAGGGTTGAACAAAAATATCTGATAGAAAATGTAGGAATTGTACACATTTCTTTACAAACACTCCACATTTTAGGAGGTCAAAAGTAATTGGACAAATAAACATAACCCAAACAAAATATTTTTATTTTCAATATTTTGTTGCAAATCCTTTGGAGGCAATCACTGCCTTAAGTCTGGAACCCATGGACATCACCAAACGCTGGGTTTCCTCCTTCTTAATGCTTTGCCAGGCCTTTACAGCCGCAGCCTTCAGGTCTTGCTTGTTTGTGGGTCTTTCCGTCTTAAGTCTGGATTTGAGCAAGTGAAATGCATGATCAATTGGGTTTAGATCTGGAGATTGACTTGGCCATTGCAGAATGTTCCACTTTTTGGCACTCATGAACTCCTGGGTAGCTTTGGCTGTATGCTTGGGGTCATTGTCCATCTGTAATATGAAGCGCCGTCCAATCAACTTTGCAGCATTTGGCTGAATCTGGGCTGAAAGTATATCCCGGTACACTTCAGAATTCATCCGGCTACTCTTGTCTGCTCTTATGTCATCAATAAACACAAGTGACCCAGTGCCATTGAAAGCCATGCATGCCCATGCCATCACGTTGCCTCCACCATGTTTTACAGAGGATGTGGTGTGCATTGGATCATGTGCCGTTCCCTTTCCTCTCCAAACTTTTTTCTTCCCATCATTCTGGTACAGGTTGATCTTTGTCTCATCTGTCCATAGAATACTTTTCCAGAACTGAGCTGGCTTCTTGAGGTGTTTTTCTGCAAATTTAACTCTGGCCTGTCTATTTTTGGTATTGATGAATGGTTTGCATCTAGATGTGAACCCTTTGTATTTACTGTCATGGAGTCTTCTCTTTACTGTTGACTTAGAGACAGATACACCTACTTCACTGAGAGTGTTCTGGACTTCAGTTGATGTTGTGAACGGGTTCTTCTTCACCACATTAAGTATGCGGCGATCATCCACCACTGTTGTCATCCGTGGACGCCCAGGCCTTTTTGAGTTCCCAAGCTCACCAGTCAATTCCTTTTTTCTCAGAATGTACCCAACTGTTGATTTTGCTACTCTTAGCATGTCTTCTATCTCTCTGATGGATTTTTTCTTTTTTTTCAGCCTCAGGATGTTCTGCTTCACCTCAATTGAGAGTTCCTTTGACCGCATGTTGTCTGCTCACAGCAACAGCTTCCAAATGCAAAACCACACATCTGGAATCCACCCCTGACCTTTTAACTACTTCATTGATTACAGGTTAACGAGGGAGACGCCTTCAGAGTTAATTGCAGCCCTTAGAGTCCATTGTCCAATTACTTTTGGTCCCTTGAAAAAGAGGACGCTATGCATTACAGAGCTATGATTCCTAAACCCTTTCTCCGATTTGGATGTGGAAACTATCATATTGCAGCTGGGAGTGTGCACTTTCAGCCCATATTATATATATAATTGTATTTCTGAACATGTTTTTGTAAACAGCTAAAATAACAAAACTTGTGTCACTGTCCAAATATTTCTGGCCCTAACTGTATATAAAACTATTATACCATTGAGATCCATTGTGTCAATGAGCCATGGGTTCCAGTTCTTTTGTGATACTCTCTTCAACAGTTGGTGGTCGAAGTGAAACTGTGCCACTGCACAGACCACACATCTCAAAGGCCCCGTAATGGTTGCATGGCTGTCATTAGTAGAGAAAGTAATTTCTCTCTTATCTTGTAGATTGTGAGCCCTCGCGGGCAGGGTCCTCTCTCCTCCTGTACCAGTTATGACTTGTATTGTTCAAGATTATTGTACCTGTTTTTATTATGTATACCCCTCCTCACATGTAAAACACCATGGAATAAATGGCGCTATAATAATAAATAATAATAATATTGTGAATCGTATATACAATATACACATAAAGACGTGTTCTTGGCATAATAAACTGTAGATGAGCAGATCAGGAAAAATTTCAATTAGCCTGTTCATGATGATTTACCAACCAGTAAAATTGATTTTCAGACAAATTATTCTCTAGAAATGTAATGTCTCTTATTAGGCTCTGGGGTCTCACAATAACAAACCCCAGAGCATAATAACCTTTAAATGTAAAAAATAGTAATACAAATATACATATACTCATCTTATCACTCAGCTTCCCCCCCTCCACCTCAGTGTCACCTGTCCAGTTTTCATTGCATCTTCTTATCACTGATGTGAGCCATAATTTCCACAGTATTCTGACGCTATAGTGGGACTTAATGGTTCAACTCTACAAAGAGATAGTCAGCCTGTGCATGAGATTTCAGAAGTGTTATTCATTTTGATGGTACATTGAAATGCAAAGTATAAATAAGCCCTTAGTGTCTTAAAACATCTGCAGCAATCAGAAAAGCCCTCTAACTAGTGTTGAGCGATACCTTCCGATATCGGAAAGTATCGGTATCGGATAGGATCGGCCAATATTCAAAAAATATCGGATATCGCCGATACCGATACCCGATCCCAATGCAAGTCAATGGGACCAAAATATCGGAATTAAAATAAACCCTTTCTTGCCTTGTAGGTTCATTCTACATGAAGGAAAACAACTAAGAATAATGTCGGATGTATTTGGGGAGGTGGCGGAGACATTAAAGTCATAGAGGTTTATCCCAATCAAATAGAATAGCATGTTTTTTGTTTTTTTTAAAGACGTTCGGAGTGACAAAGATATTGACTATGTAAATTTTTTTTTATTTTGTCAGATATTGATGTTTCACTATTCCACGCCCTTCCCCTTCTTTTTTTTTACTTTTCCCACACTTTCATCTTCATCATCATCAGCATCTTTGACATCAACTTCTTCTTCACCTTATTCATCTTCTTCTTCATCTTCTACCTATTTTTTTTATTACATTCTTCATATTCATTTTATTCAACTATTATTATTCTTCCTATTCTACATATTCATTTTATTCAACTGTTATTATTCTTCCTATTCTAATTCTTCATCATATTCTCATTTGTGACAGGCATTCCCGTAGTTGTTATCTATAAAAGTTTGAAGATTACACCTTCCGTTCTGCCAGTCACAAAAGTTACATTTGTCCGCGTTCAGTTTGGCCTGCAGCATCAGGCTTTATCCAGGGGCACCACGAGGAGGAACGGACTCACCCCCATACACTGCTTAGTCTTCTTCTGCATATAATGTAGATAATATATTTTGCTCTGATATTAAGTCTTATGCTTAATGTTCTTCTGCTCTTTGTTCTGCAGCCTCTTGTTCTTCTGCTTCTCGGTCTTCCATGTCGTCGTCTCCAGGGTCGTCGTCTCCAGTGTCGTCATCTCCGCCGTCGTCGTCTCAGCCGTCGTCGTCTCCGCCGTCGTCGTCTCCGCCGTCGTCGTCGTCGTCATCGGGGTGGTCTTCCGGGTCGTCGTCATCGTCATCGGGGTGGTCTTCCGGGTCGTCGACTTTAGGGTCTTCAACTTGGAAATGTAGCAGAAGGTACAAGAAGGCTGAGAAAATGCCAAGAACCAGCTGATGGAACTGGAACTCGGATGGCTACCCGAAGGTTCAAGAGCCTATGGAACTACCGAGGACCAGCTGACGTTACTGGAACCCGGCTAATAAGCAGGAGGTACCCGTGCTAAAAAGCACTACCAAGGACCGCCTGACGTTGGCGGAACTCGGATACCCAGAAGGAGGCACCTAAGCCAAAGGCTCTGCCCGGAACCAGCTGACGGTACTGGAACCAGGATGGGGAGCAGAAGGTACAAGAGCAAAAGACACTGCCGAGAACCAGCTGATGGTACTGGAACCTGGATGGGTAGCCGAAGGTCCAAGAGCCAATGGAACTACCGAGGACCAGCTGACGTTACTGGAACCCGGTTACTAAGCAGGAGGTACCCGTGCCTGAAAGCACTACCAAGGACCACCTGACGTTGGTGGAACTTGGATACCCAGAAGGAGGCACCTAAGCCAAAGGCTCTGCCCGGAACCAGCTGACGGTAATGGAACCAGGATGGGGAGCAGAAGGTACAAGAGCAAAAGACACTGCCGAGAACCAGCTGACGGTACTGGAACCAGGTGGTGGACCTGAAGGCCCACAGGAGAGGAGAGAACAGCTAGGCCGCAAGGCAGCCGCAGTTACCGAACCCCAACAGTCCTACAGGGGGAACTGGGCCTACTGGCACTACAGAACCAGCCTTGACTACCAGTTCACGCAGCCCACATAGGAAGCTCCTAAACTGGAGGCACCCTGGAGTTGGCTAACCCGACCGCACCACGATGGGGCAAGCATAGGCGTCTCAGTGAACTTGACACAACCCGGAAACAGCTGACGGTGCTGAAACCAGGCTTGGCATGAGGGAGTACCTGTGACAAGAACACTGCCGAGAACCAGCTGGCGGTGCTGGAACCCAGATGCGTTGCCCCAGTGTGCAAGAGCCAATGGCACCGAGGACCAGCTGGCGGTGCTGGAACCCGGTTACTAAGCTGTAGGTGCCCGCGCTTAAAAGCACTACCAAGGACCGCCTGGCGTTGGGGCGAACTCGGATACCCAGGAGGAGGCACCTAAACCAAAAGCTCGGCCTGGAACCAGCTGACGGTGCTGGAACCAGGAGGTGGACCCGAAGGCCCACAGGAGAGGAGAGAACAGCTAGGCCGCGAGGCAGCCGCAGTTACCGAACCCCAACAGTCCTACAGGGGGAGCTGGGCCTACTGGCACTACAGAACCAGCCTTGACTACCAGTTCACGCAGCCCACATAGGAAGCTCCTAAACTGGAGGCACCCTGGAGTTGGCTAACCCGACAGCACCACGACGGGGCAAGCATAGGCGTCTCAGTGAGCTTGACACAACCCGGAAACAGCTGACGGTGCTGAAACCAGGCTTGGCACGAGGGAGTACCTGTGTCAAAAACACTGCTGAGAACCAGCTGGCGTTGCTGGAACCCAGATGCGTTGCCCCAGTGTGCAAGAGCCAATGGCACGACCGAGGACCAGCTGACGGTGCTGGAACCCGGTTACTAAGCTGTAGGTGCCCGCGCTTAAAAGCACTACCAAGGACCGCCTGACGTTGGTGGAACTCGGATACCCAGGAGGAGGCACCTAAGCCAAAGGCTCGGCCCGGAACCAGCTGACGGTGCTGGAACCAGGAGGTGGACCCGAAGGCCCACAGGAGAGGAGAGAACAGCTAGGCCGCGAGGCAGCCGCAGTTACCGAACCCCAACAGTCCTACAGGGGGAGCTGGGCCTACTGGCACTACAGAACCAGCCTTGACTACCAGTTCACGCAGCCCACATAGGAAGCTCCTAAACTGGAGGCACCCTGGAGTTGGCTAACCAGACCGCACCACGACGGGGCAAGCATAGGCGTCTCAGTGAACTTGACACAACCCGGAAACAGCTGACGGTGCTGAAACCAGGCTTGGCACGAGGGAGTACCTGTGACAAGAACACTGCCGAGAACCAGCTGGCGGTGCTGGAACCCAGATGCGTTGCCCCAGTGTGCAAGAGCCAATGGCACGACCGAGGACCAGCTGGCGGTGCTGGAACCCGGTTACTAAGCTGTAGGTGCCCGCGCTTAAAAGCACTACCAAGGACCGCCTGACGTTGGCGGAACTCGGATACCCAGGAGGAGGCACCTAAGCCAAAGGCTCAGCCCGGAACCAGCTGACGGTGCTGGAACCAGGAGGTGGACCCGAAGGCCCACAGGAGAGGAGAGAACAGCTAGGCCGCGAGGCAGCCGCAGATACCGAACCCCAACAGTCCTACAGGGGGAGCTGGGCCTATTGGCACTACAGAACCAGCCTTGACTACCAGTTCACGCAGCCCACATAGGAAGCTCCTAAACTGGAGGCACCCTGGAGTTGGCTAACCCGACCGCACCACGACGGGGCAAGCATAGGCGTCTCAGTGAACTTGACACAACCCGGAAACAGCTGACGGTGCTGAAACCAGGCTTGGCACGAGGGAGTACCTGTGACAAGAACACTGCCGAGAACCAGCTGGCGGTGCTGGAACCCAGATGCGTTGCCCCAGTGTGCAAGAGCCAATGGCACCGAGGACCAGCTGGCGGTGCTGGAACCGGTTACTAAGCTGTAGGTGCCCGCGCTTAAAAGCACTACCAAGGACCGCCTGGCGTTGGCGGAACTCGGATACCCAGGAGGAGGCACCTAAGCCAAAGGCTCGGCCTGGAACCAGCTGACGGTGCTGGAACCAGGAGGTGGACCCGAAGGCCCACAGGAGAGGAGAGAACAGCTAGGCCGCGAGTCAGCCGCAGTTACCGAACCCCAACAGTCCTACAGGGGGAGCTGGGCCTACTGGCACTACAGAACCAGCCTTGACTACCAGTTCACGCAGCCCACATAGGAAGCTCCTAAACTGGAGGCACCCTGGAGTTGGCTAACCAGACCGCACCACGACGGGGCAAGCATAGGCGTCTCAGTGAACTTGACACAACCCGGAAACAGCTGACGGTGCTGAAACCAGGCTTGGCACGAGGGAGTACCTGTGACAAGAACACTGCCGAGAACCAGCTGGCGGTGCTGGAACCCAGATGCGTTGCCCCAGTGTGCAAGAGCCAATGGCACCGAGGACCAGCTGGCAGTGCTGGAACCCGGTTACTAAGCTGTAGGTGCCCGCGCTTAAAAGCACTACCAAGGACCGCCTGGCATTGGCGGAACTCGGATACCCAGGAGGAGGCACCTAAGCCAAAGGCTCGGCCTGGAACCAGCTGACGGTGCTGGAACCAGGAGGTGGACCCGAAGGCCCACAGGAGAGGAGAGAACAGCTAGGCCGCGAGTCAGCCGCAGTTACCGAACCCCAACAGTCCTACAGGGGGAGCTGGGCCTACTGGCACTACAGAACCAGCCTTGACTACCAGTTCACGCAGCCCACATAGGAAGCTCCTAAACTGGAGGCACCCTGGAGTTGGCTAACCCGACCGCACCACGACGGGGCAAGCATAGGCGTCTCAGTGAACTTGACACAACCCGGAAACAGCTGACGGTGCTGAAACCAGGCTTGGCACGAGGGAGTACCTGTGACAAGAACACTGCCGAGAACCAGCTGGCGGTGCTGGAACCCAGATGCGTTGCCCCAGTGTGCAAGAGCCAATGGCACGACCGAGGACCAGCTGACGGTGCTGGAACCCGGTTACTAAGCTGTAGGTGCCCGCGCTTAAAAGCACTACCAAGGACCGCCTGACGTTGGCGGAACTCGGATACCCAGGAGGAGGCACCTAAGCCAAAGGCTCGGCCCGGAACCAGCTGACGGTGCTGGAACCAGGAGGTGGACCCGAAGGCCCACAGGAGAGGAGAGAACAGCTAGGCCGCGAGGCAGCCGCAGTTACCGAACCCCAACAGTCCTACAGGGGGAGCTGGGCCTACTGGCACTACAGAACCAGCCTTGACTACCAGTTCACGCAGCCCACATAGGAAGCTCCTAAACTGGAGGCACCCTGGAGTTGGCTAACCCGACCGCACCACGACGGGGCAAGCATAGGCGTCTCAGTGAACTTGACACAACCCGGAAACAGCTGACGGTGCTGAAACCAGGCTTGGCACGAGGGAGTACCTGTGACAAGAACACTGCCGAGAACCAGCTGGCGGTGCTGGAACCCAGATGCGTTGCCCCAGTGTGCAAGAGCCAATGGCACCGAGGACCAGCTGGCGGTGCTGGAACCCGGTTACTAAGCTGTAGGTGCCCGCGCTTAAAAGCACTACCAAGGACCGCCTGGCGTTGGCGGAACTCGGATACCCAGGAGGAGGCACCTAAGCCAAAGGCTCGGCCTGGAACCAGCTGACGGTGCTGGAACCAGGAGGTGGACCCGAAGGCCCACAGGAGAGGAGAGAACAGCTAGGCCGCGAGTCAGCCGCAGTTACCGAACCCCAACAGTCCTACAGGGGGAGCTGGGCCTACTGGCACTACAGAACCAGCCTTGACTACCAGTTCACGCAGCCCACATAGGAAGCTCCTAAACTGGAGGCACCCTGGAGTTGGCTAACCCGACAGCACCACGACGGGGCAAGCATAGGCGTCTCAGTGAGCTTGACACAACCCGGAAACAGCTGACGGTGCTGAAACCAGGCTTGGCACGAGGGAGTACCTGTGTCAAAAACACTGCCGAGAACCAGCTGGCGTTGCTGGAACCCAGATGCGTTGCCCCAGTGTGCAAGAGCCAATGGCACGACCGAGGACCAGCTGACGGTGCTGGAACCCGGTTACTAAGCTGTAGGTGCCCGCGCTTAAAAGCACTACCAAGGACCGCCTGATGTTGGCGGAACTCGGATACCCAGGAGGAGGCACCTAAGCCAAAGGCTCGGCCCGGAACCAGCTGACGGTGCTGGAACCAGGAGGTGGACCCGAAGGCCCACAGGAGAGGAGAGAACAGCTAGGCCGCGAGGCAGCCGCAGTTACCGAACCCCAACAGTCCTACAGGGGGAGCTGGGCCTACTGGCACTACAGAACCAGCCTTGACTACCAGTTCACGCAGCCCACATAGGAAGCTCCTAAACTGGAGGCACCCTGGAGTTGGCTAACCCGACCGCACCACGACGGGGCAAGCATAGGCGTCTCAGTGAACTTGACACAACCCGGAAACAGCTGACGGTGCTGAAACCAGGCTTGGCACGAGGGAGTACCTGTGACAAGAACACTGCCGAGAACCAGCTGGCGGTGCTGGAACCCAGGTGCGTTGCCCCAGTGTGCAAGAGCCAATGGCACCGAGGACCAGCTGGCGGTGCTGGAACCCGGTTACTAAGCTGTAGGTGCCCGCGCTTAAAAGCACTACCAAGGACCGCCTGACGTTGGCGGAACTCGGATACCCAGGAGGAGGCACCTAAGCCAAAGGCTCGGCCCGGAACCAGCTGACGGTGCTGGAACCAGGAGGTGGACCCGAAGGCCCACAGGAGAGGAGAGAACAGCTAGGCCGCGAGGCAGCCGCAGTTACCGAACCCCAACAGTCCTACAGGGAGAGCTGGGCCTACTGGCACTACAGAACCAGCCTTGACTACCAGTTCACGCAGCCCACATAGGAAGCTCCTAAACTGGAGGCACCCTGGAGTTGGCTAACCCGACCGCACCACGACGGGGCAAGCATAGGCGTCTCAGTGAACTTGACACAACCCGGAAACAGCTGACGGTGCTGAAACCAGGCTTGGCACGAGGGAGTACCTGTGACAAGAACACTGCCGAGAAACAGCTGGCGGTGCTGGAACCCAGATGCGTTGCCCCAGTGTGCAAGAGCCAATGGCACCGAGGACCAGCTGGCGGTGCTGGAACCCGGTTACTAAGCTGTAGGTGCCCGCGCTTAAAAGCACTACCAAGGACCGCCTGACGTTGTCGGAACTCGGATACCCAGGAGGAGGCACCTAAGCCAAAGGCTCGGCCTGGAACCAGCTGACGGTGCTGGAACCAGGTGGTGGACCCGAAGGCCCACAGGAGAGGAGAGAACAGCTAGGCCACGAGGCAGCCGCAGTTACCGAACCCCAACAGTCCTACAGGGGGAGCTGGGCCTACTGGCACTACAGAACCAGCCTTGACTACCAATTCATGCAGCCCACATAGGAAGCTCCTAAACTGGAGGCACCCTGGAGTTGGCTAACCCGACCGCAACACGACGGGGCAAGCATAGGCGTCTCAGCGAGTTTGACACAACCCGGAAACAGCTGACGGTGCTGATACCAGGCTGGGCACGAGGGAGTACCTGTGACAAAAACACTGCCGAGAACCAGCTGGCGGTGCTGGAACCTGGATGCTTTGCCTATCAAACATTTTCTTCCTACAGCCCCAACTAGCGGTGTTGGAGCAAAGGGTAAGCAGGGGGAGCAAAGTGTAGGCCGAAGCCTGCACTGGAGTCAGCTTTGTGTCTGCGTTGCGTTTGCAGGACACTTTGCCGGCTACACAGTGGTGGAACAGCAGGCGGTGCTGAACCCCACTAACACATTGGCTGGTGTTTCTCTCTGTGCAGCTAGCACTTCCGGGCAAAAACTAGCGTTGTTACAGCCCAGGGTCAGCAGGAGGAGGAGAGGAGCAGAGTGTAGGCCGAAGCCTAGTTGAACCAATTTCAAAGGTAACCTTTAACCCCCCCTCAGGTGTTACAAAGTACAAAAGCCACACCTTGTGCAGCATTAATGCTGCACAAGAAAAGGTTGCTCTATTAATTTGTCTACTTGCACACGCTGAATGCAACACGTACACAATTTAGCCCATTCTACAGTCAAACTGTAGTTGAGGCGTGACTTGTATTTTTAAGGAGACGCAGCATAGGTGTCCCAAATAACGCCTTTGTGCTAGGCGCTGCTTCCTGAGCGTTGTTTTTTGCTGTACAGGAGTCTGCGCTCTTGTGTTATCCCTTGGCAATGCCCTGTTAGCGCTGCCCGTCTTATGACCTCATTTCATGTTGGCCGGTGCGGTTAACGATGGCCATAAATCCCAGACCCACAGTGCCTTTCCATAAAGTCACACTGCGGTGCTGGGATTCGTGGCCTTGTGCAGTAAATATGTTCGCCGCTCACACATGTCCTTACACCTGCTTCAGACTGGGCGGCCTCAGCTGATCCCTTATTGCCTGCTACGGTCATGAGGCCGCACAGTCTGAAGAAGGCGGAAGGAGGGGAGTGAAGACAGGCGAACATATGCACTGCTCGTGCCCATCAATCACACCCTCGCAGTCAAAATATATGAGACAACGAGGGGCGTTGTGTCGGGCAGGGCGGACGCACAGGCACAGCCAGCCAACCAATGATGTCTGAAGACGGGCAGCGCTAACAATGGGGGTGCTGCGTGTCATTAAAAAGGAAAGTCACACCTCAGGGACATTGTAATGGTCTCTAATGAGACACATTTTGTACGTGTTGAGTTCCACGTGGGCAAGGAGAAAAAGTCAGCCACCTTGTACAAATGCAGCAGTACAGCTGTACAAGGTGGCTGTTATACATAGAAACACCTGGGGGTGGGGGGCAGGCTCACTTCAATTTCAGTTCATGTGCCTGCGTGGCGTTTGCAGGACACGTTGCCAGCTACACAGCAGGGGAACAGCTGGCGTTGCTGAACCCCACTGACACATTGGCTGGTGTTTTTCTCTGTGCAGCTCGCATGTCCGGGCAAAAACTGGCGGTGTTAGAGCCCAGGGTCAGCAGGAGGAGAGGAGCAAAGTGTAGGCCGAAGCCTGCACTGGTGGCAGCTTTTGGTCAGTTGTGCCAGCGTGGCTTGTGCTGGACACGATGCAGGCTACACAGCAGGGGAACAGCTGGCGGTGCTGAACCCCACTAACACATTGGCTGGTGTTTTTCTCTGTGCAGCTAGCAATTCCGGGCAAAAACTAGCGTTGTTAGAGCCCAGGGTCAGCAGGAGGAGGAGAGGAGCAGAGTGTAGGCCGAAGCCTGCACTGGTGGCAGCTTTTGTTCTGTTGTGCCTGCGTGGCGTTTGCAGGTCACGTTGCCGGCTACACAGCTGGGGAACAGCTGGCGGTGCTGAACTCCACTAACACATTGGCTGGTGTTTTTCTCTGTGCAGCTAGCAATTCCGGGCAAAAACTAGCGGTGTTAGAGCCCAGGGTCAGCAGGAGGAGGAGATGAGCAGAGTGTAGGCCGAAGCCTCCACTGGTGGCAGCTTTTGTTCTGTTGTGCCAGCGTGGCTTGTGCTGGACACGTTGCCGACTACACAGCAGGGGAACAGCTGGCGGTGCTGAACCCCACTGACACATCACCTAGTGTTTTTTCTGTGTAGACAACACTTCCAGGTGGCAACTGACAGTGTTGAAACCCAGGGAATCAAAGAGGAGCAGAGTGTAGGCCGAAGCCTGCAGTGGAGCAAGTTGAAAGGGAACCTTTAACCCCCCCCCCAGGCATTTGTTGCTGAAAGAGCCATCTTGTACAGCAGTAATACTGCACATGGAAAATGGTGGCTCCGAAAATTATGCTCCTTGCAAACGCTGAAGTACACACTCATATAATGTGTCCCCTCACACCGTCAAACCATCCCGGAAGTAAGACTTTCCTTTGTAATGTGACACAGCACAGCCGTCATTCCAACCCCCTTAATGCCGGGCGCCACCTCCTCAACGTTGTTTGGTTCTGTCACGGAGCCCGCGCTGTAATGTTATCCCTTGGCCATGCACAGTTAGCGGTGCCCGTCTTCTGACATCATGTAGGTGTCAGGCTGGCAGTGCCTGTGCGTCCAAGCTGCCCGAGATCCAACCTTGCAGTGTAATCTAATGTAGTCCCACTGCGGGCCAGGGATCCATGGGCATGCGCAGTGCATATCATCGCCTCTCACTCACCTCCTTCATGCTTCTTCAGACTGTGCGGCGTCACGGGCGTGGCATGCTATTAGGGATCAGCTGACGCCGCCTAGTCTGAAGAAGCGTGAAGAAGGGGAGTGAGAGGCTAGTATATGCACTGCGCATGGCCATGGATACCAGGCCCACTGTGGGATCACATTAGACGACACTGCGAGGTGTGATTTCGGGCAGCGTGGATGCACAGGCGCAGCCAGGACGACAACAAATGATGTCAGAGGACGGGCAGCGCAAACTGTGCATGGCCAAGGGATAACATAACAGCGCAGGGTCCATGACGGAATGAAACAACGCTAAGGAGGCAGCGCACGGTGCCAAGGGGGTAGCAATAACGGCTGTGCTGCGTCACATTACAAAGGAAAGTCCCACCTCCGGGACGGTTGGACGGTGTGAGGGGACACATTACATGAGTGTGTAGTTCAGCGTTTGCAAGGAGCATAATTTCAAGAGCGACCTTTCCCTTGTGCAGTATTAGTGCTGCACATGGTGGCTCTTTCAGTAACAAACGCCTAGGGGGGGGGGGACAGGTCCCCTTACATTTTAGTTGTGCCAGCGTGGCGGTCGCATGACACGTTGCCGGATACACAGCTGGGGATCAGCTGACGTTACTGAACCCCAATAACAGAGGAGCGACTGTTGACTGTGCACACAGCACTTCCAGTCACCAACTGGCGGTGTTAGAGCCCAGGGACAGCAGGAGGAGCAGATTGGAGGTATTGCCGCACACACAGCTGGGGATCAGCTGACGTTACTGAACCCCAATAACAGAGGAGCGACTGTTGACTGTGCACACAGCACTTCCAGGCACCAACTGGCGGTGTTAGAGCCCAGGGACAGCAGGAGGAGCAGATTGGAGGTATTGCCGCACACACAGCTAGGGATCAGCTGACGTTACTGAACCCCAATAACAGAGGAGCGACTGTTGACTGTGCACACAGCACTTCCAGGCACCAACTGGCGGTGTTAGAGCCCAGGGACAGCAGGAGGAGCAGAGGAACAGAGTGTAGGCCGAAGCCTGATTGGAGCAAGTTGAAAGGGAACCTTTAACCCCCCCCCAAGACGTTTGTAGCTGAAAGAGCCATCTTGTGCAGCACTAAGGATGCAAAAGGAAAAGGTGGTTCTTTTAATTATGCTCCTTGCAAACACCGAAGTAAACACTAAAAATGTGTCCCCTTATACCGTTAAACCATCCCGGAGGTGCGAATTTCCTTCGTAATGGGACACAGCACAGCTGTCATTCCTATCCCCTTGGTGCCGTGCGCTGCCTCCTCAGCGTTGTTTTAAGCTGTCACGGAGCCTGCGCTGTTCTGTTAGCCCTTGGCCATGCCCAATTAGCGCTGCATGTCTTCTGACATAATTTGGTGTCAGGCTGTCAGTGCCTGTGCGTCCACGCTGCTCCAGATCCCACCTCGCAGTCTCGTCTAACGTAATCCCACTGCGGGCCTTGGAACCATGGGCATGCACAGTGCATATCCTCGACTCTCACTCCCCTCCTTCCCTCTTCTTCAGACTGTGCGGTGTCACGGCCGTGGCATGCTATTAGGGATCAGCTGACGGCGCACAGTCTAAAGAAGGCGGAGGTAAATGAGCGAGACCCCGAGGGGAAGATATGCACTGCGCATGCCCATGGATCCCAGGCCCGCAGTGTGACTCAATCAGAAGACACTGCGAGGCGGGATCTCGGGCAGCGCGGCCGCACAGGCGCAGCCAGCCTGACACCAAATTATGTCAGAAGACAGGCAGCGCAAATAGGGCATGCCCAAGGGATAACAGAACAGCGCAGGCTCCGTGACAGCTTAAAACAACGCTGAGGAGGCAGCGCATGGCACCAAGGGGGTAGGAATGACGGCTGTGCTGCGTCACATTACGAAGGAAAGTCCCAGCTCCGGGACAGTATAACGGTATCAGTGAACACATTTTATAAGTGTTAAGTTCTGCGTGTGCAAGGAGCTAAAAAAAAAGAGCTACCTTTTCCTTGTGCAGCATTACTGCTGCACAAGATGGCTCTTTCAGTAACAAACGACGGGGGGGGGGGACAGGTTCCCTTACATTTAGGTTGTTGTGCCAGCGTGGCGGTCGCAGGACACATTGCCGGCTACACAGCTGGGGATCAGCTGACGTTACTGAAACCCAATAACACTGGGTCGTATGTTTTTACTGTGCAGCCTGCACTTCTGAGCCGCAACTGGCGGTGTTGGAGCCCAGGAATAGCAGTTCAGGTGGTAGAAAGATGAACACAGCAGGAGACCTGGATGACACCCAATTACTTAATCAGGCAGAGGAGTGGCAAATTCCTGCGAGATCCAGGCCTGGTTCATTTTCAGGAAAGTAAGCCGGTCAACGTTATCGGAGGATAGTTGCATGCGACGGTCTGTTAGTACACCACCTGCGGCACTAAAGACACGTTCCGATAAGACACTAGCCGCAGGGCAAGCCAGCACCTCCAATGCATACTGGCTTAGCTCTGGCCATGTATCCAGCTTAGAGACCCAAAACTTGAACGGGGAAGAGCCGTCTGGGAGTACAGTAAGAGGGCAAGCCATGTAGTCTGTCACCATCTGACGGAACCGTTGCCTCCTGCTGACTGGAGCCGCCGGTGATGGTGTAGACATTTGGGGCGGGCACACAAAAGTGTGCCAGAGTTGTGCCATACTGGGCTTGCCTTGGGCAGAGGCACTGCTTCTGCTCCCTCTTTGGGCAGAGCCTCCCCCACTGCCTCGATGCACTGAGCTGCTTTGTAAAGCACTAGCAGCACTCCTCTCAGTTGGACAGGAGAAGATGATGGAATTCACCAGTGTGTCGTGGTACTCCCGCAATTTACGCTCCCGGGTCAACGCAGGGATGAGGTTTTGGACGTTGTCCCGGTAGCGAGGATCGAGGAGGGTGAACACCCAATAATCAGGCATGTTGAGAATGTGGTCGATGCGGCGGTCGTTTCTCAGGCACTGCAGCATGAAATCCACCATGTGCTGCAGAGTGCCAACTGGCCCAGAAACGCTGTCCCCTGCTTGAGACATGATCTCTGCCCGCTCGTCATCACCCCACCCTCGCTGTACACACTGACCACTGGACAATTGTGTCGCTCCCTCCTCTGGACGGAGCTCTTCCTCCTCCATTGACTCCTCCTCATCCTCCTCACAAATTGGCCCCTGCGTACCCCTTTGTGAGGAACCACGTGGCGCTAACTCTCCAGAAGCTGATGGAAAAGGTGACTCCTCATCCTCCACCTCTTCCACAACATCATCCCTTAACCCTTGCAAAGTTTGCTGAAGCAGGCAGATAAGGGGGACAGTCATGCTGACTAGTGCATCATCTGCACTTGCCATCCACGTGGAATAATCAAAAGGACGCAAAACCTGGCAGACGTCCTTCATAGTGGCCCACTCTGTGGTTGTGAAGTCTGATCGGCGCTGACTGCGACTTCTTTGCGCCTGATGCAGCTGGTACTCCATAACTGCTTGCTGCTGCTCACACAACCGCTCCAACATATGTAACGTGGAATTCCACCGGGTAGGTAGGTCACATATGATGCGGTGTTCCGGAAGGTGGAATCGGCGCTGCAGAGCAGCAATGCGGGATCTGGCCAAGCTGGAACGCCGCAAGTGAGCACACTCTAGGCGGACCTTGTGCAGCAGGGCATCAAGATCCGGATAGTCCCTCAGAAAACTCTGCACAACCAAATTGAGCACATGTGCCAGACATGGGATGTGAGTGAGGTTGCCAAGGGCCAAAGCTGCCACCAGATTTCGGCCATTGTCACACACTACCATGCCTGGCTGGAGATTCGCTGGCAGTAACCACACATCGCTCTCCTGCTTGATGGCATTCCAGAGCTCCTGCGCTGTGTGGCTTCGATGCCCCAATGAAACTAGTTTCAAGACGGCCTGCTGACGTTTGGCCATGGCTGTGCTCATGTCGGTCATAGGTAAACGTTCACGGGTCCATGTGGAGGTGGACTGTGACGGATCCTGCAGAGAGGAATCTGAGGAACTGGTGTAAGAGGAGGAGTCGATGCGTACAGACTGGATTCCTGCAATCCTTGGAGTGGGCAGGACACGTCCTGCGCCACTCGCACGATCTGTACCTGGCTCAACAACATTAACCCAATGGGCAGTGAGGGAAACATATCGCCCCTGTCCATGCTGACTGGTCCACGCATCGGTGGTGAGGTGGACCTTGCTACTGACGGCGTTCAGTAGCGCATGTTTTATGTTTGCCTCAACATGCCTGTGCAGGGCAGGGACAGCCTGCCTGCTGAAGTAAAAGCGGCTGGGCACCTTGTACTGTGGGACTGCCAATGCCATCAAGTCACGGAAGCTGTCAGTCTCCACCAGCCTGAACGAGAGCATTTCCAGGGACAACAGTTTGGCAATGCATGCATTCAGAGCCTGTGCTCGGGGGTGGTTGGCCGAGAATGCCCGCCTTTTCTCCCATGCCTGTACTACCGATGGCTGTAGAGTAGACTGGGAGTGTGAGGATGACTGGGAAGGTGGTGCTGTGGGTGGAATTACACAAGGTCTCTGGACAACAGTGCCAGAGGTTCTTCCATGGCGATCCTGGGAGGAAGCCAAACCAGCTGTGCGTGAGCTGGAGGAAGAGGCAACACGAGCTGAAGAGGTGGTAGCTGCCGCTGTTGGTTGGCCTACATCTTCAGTCTGTTTCTGTAACTCCACCGCGTGCCTGGTCCGCACATGTTTCCACATATTTGTGGTATTGAGGTTGCTGACATTTTTCCCTCTTTTTACTTTCTGATGACACAGCTTGCATTTGACAAAACTAATGTCATCTGCAACTGTGTCAAAAAAGGACCAGGCACTGCAAGTCTTGGGAGCGCCCTTTTTGGCTTTGGAAAGAGACAGGCTCCTAACGGGTGCCAAAGTGGAGGCTACAGGCTCCGCAGTCTTCCCCCTCCCTCTCCCTCTTTGGCCCGTAAGGGGAAGCTCTTCCTCAGAGCTGCTCCCACCACCTTCCTGTTCCTCACGCCACGATGGGTCAAGGACCTCATCATCTCCACTACCCTCTGCCACCAACTGCTCCTCCTGGGTAGTCTCGGCAGCACAGTACGCTTTTGAAAGCGGCACCTGAGTTTCATCATCAGATGCGTACTGCGCTGTGGTCACCGGAGCCACTGGCCCACCTGCCTCTTCAGAGTCAGAGAGAAAAAGCTGTTGGGCATCACTGCACACTGCCTCTTCTTCCATTTCTCCAATGCTGCTTGGCTGGCCCCCTGTTTCCAAGCCAAGAGATTCAGAGAACAGAAGTAGAGACGGCTCCTGTCCTGGGCTCTCTGACTGCCTGGCCAATTTGGCAGGTGGTGAAGAGACAGATGGCTGCTCTCCAGTGCTCTGTGCCTGAGAGAATGTGGCACTAACTGAAGTCGATGCCAAGGCGTTAGCTGCCATCCACCCGACAACGGCTTCAATTTGGTCTTCACGCAGCAGCGATGCACGGCGCTCTCCGACAAAGCTGCGCATGAAGGACTGTTCCCTGCTGAAACTGAGTGACGACGAGTCACCGGCGCCCGCAGCAGGCACAGAATCACCACGTCCTCTCCCTGCTCCTCTCCCTGCTCCGCGCCCACACCCACGTGCCTTACTCCCTGCCCTCTTCATCTTGGTTGACAGATAAAGATAAGCAGAAAAGTACTAAGGCCTTAGTGTGCTTATTCCTGAAATGCTCCTCCTAACAGGTGTAAGAAACACTAATGTTGTAAAGTGTGGACTAAACTTTATTATTTTTCAAATGTGGCCTACACAAGTGTTAAGTTGTGTTTGGTGAACTTTACTTTTTTTTTTGTGCAGATCGGGCTACAGAGCTAGTTTAAATCACACGGAGACCGTGCAGACAGACGTAAACGGCGCTGCAAGGCCAAAAAACCCTCCTCTAGGTTATCCTATATAGTGTTTTTCCACTATTTAGCTGGAGACGGGTGGAAAGACACTAATAGGATTTTTTTTTTTTAAATTTTAAACAGGCTGCACTATTTGAAAAAAAGGAAATTGTTTTTCAAGGTATGAGGCAGTAACGCACCCTGAGCTGAATCCAACCGGCTATGGCTGCACACAGACTACAGGGCGAGCTGCGCTCACACAGAGACCGTGCAGACAGCCGTAAACAGCGCTGCAAGGCCCAATAAACCCCCTCTAGGTTATCCTATGTTGTGTTTTTCCACTATTTAGCTGGAGACGGGTGGAAAAACACTAATAGGGAATTTTTTTAAAATTTTTTAAACAGGCTGCACTATTTGAAAAAAAGGAAAATTTTTCTCAAGGTATGAGGCAGTAACGAACCCTGAGCTGAATCCAACCGGCTATGGCTGCACACAGACTACAGGGCGAGCTGGGCTCACACGGAGACCGTGCAGACAGCCGTAAACGGCGCTGCAAGGCCCAAAAACCCCCCTCTAGGTTATCCTATGTAGTGTTTTTCCACAATTTAGCTGGAGACGGGTGGAAAAACACTAATAGGAAATTTGAGAAAAAATGTGCAGCAGGCTGCACTATGAGCAAAAAAGGACAACTGTGTGAGGCAGTGTGAACCCCCCCTGAGCTGAATACAACCGGGTATATGGCTGCACACAGACTACAGAGTGAGCTGCACACACACACACACAGAGACCTTGCAGAACGCTGTTAAAACAGCGCTGCAAGGCAAGAGCAAGGTAAACAGTGAAGAACACACAGCGTTTTGCTAAATTAGCCTTTGGAAAGGAAAATAAAGCAATTAGCTAGCTCAATTGGCCCTCAGTTAGAACACAGCGTCCTGTCCCTAACTGAAATCACAGCAGAGTGAGCGCAAAATGGCGGCAGCGTTTTTTATAGTGCAGAGTGATATCATTTCAGCAGCCAATCACAGCCTTGCCAGTACTTACATGCCCACCATGCTAAACAGGATGTGCCCACACTTCCAATCATTCCTCATTGGCTGCTGCGTTCAGTTTGAATTCTGGGAACTTCCGATTCCGGTATCCGATACGCGGGAAGTATCGGAATTCGGTATCGGAATTCCGATACCGCAAATATCGGCCGATACCCGATACTTGCGGTATCGGAATGCTCAACACTACCTCTAACCCCTACACAACATTTGATATACCTATACATTATAGTTGGATAAGGGTTCCCAACCGATGACGTATAGGTACGAAATGGCAATCATGTGTTGCATTGAGTTCGGCTTACATAATGACCGAAATCTACCTCTCACAGCCAGAGGTGATGCCCACATCGCCCCCGGATGTTTAACCCCCTAAAGGCCGCGATTGATATCGATTGCAACATTTAGGAGGCTAGGACAGGGAGGGGGCTCCCTCTCCTATCTGATTGGCGCCCCTGCGGCGTCACCACAAGGGCTCGATCATCGTTATGGCAATCCAAGATTGTTATGACGACATCCAGGTCACCAAGCTACGGTAAGCCTGTTAGACCATGCTCAGAGCTGTTGCATTGCAATGCATTATACCAGCGATCATAGCAATCACTTAAAGTACCATAGAAGGACTAAGAATAAAAGTATACAAAAATGTAAAAAAAAATTTTTTTAAATTACAAAATAAAAAAATTATACCCACAAACAAGTATTTTTAATGTAAAAACAAAAATAAACAAAAACAGTATATGTATTTGGTATCACAGTGTCCAGAACGGCCTCATCTATGAAACTGTTACACTAGCTAATCCCTTTTTAAACACCGTA
The DNA here is from genome assembly GCF_032444005.1 of Ranitomeya imitator. Classification (NCBI taxonomy): domain Eukaryota; kingdom Metazoa; phylum Chordata; class Amphibia; order Anura; family Dendrobatidae; genus Ranitomeya; species Ranitomeya imitator. The sequence goes on along the minus strand of NC_091285.1, from coordinate 415,267,515 downwards.
AAAAAATAAAGAAAACGCTATGCTTTTTCATTATACCGCTGAACAAAAAGTGGAATAAAACAAGATCAAAAAGATGAATGCAAATAAAAATGGCATTTCTGAAAAAGCCATATTATCCCACAAAAAACAAGTCACCATGCAGCTCCACCAGTGGAAAAATCAAAAAGTTATAGCTCTGAGAAAACAGTGATGCAAAATCATTTTTTTTCTATAAAATACTTTTCATTGTGTTAAAGAGGCAAAACATTAAAAAATATATATATATACCGTAAATGTGGTATCTCGGTAAACGAACTAACACAAAAAATAAAGCTGTGTTAACAATTTTACCACACAGTATGGAATGGAAAAAAAATACAGGAATGGCTGTTTTTTCATTTTGCCTTCCAAAAATCGGAATAGAAAGTGAAATGTCATGTGCCAAAAAACAGGACCAAAAAACGAAAACTCGTTCAACAAAAAACAAGCCTTCATGTGGCAGCAGAAATATAGAAAATTTGTAGCTCCCATTATGGCAATGCAAAAACGTTTTATTACAAAGGAAATACGTATTTTAGTATGTGATAGCAGCCAATCAAAAAATAAAAATAAAAAACAAAACAAAAAAATATTCTTGACCTGCTGTTGATTTATTTATTGTGAATTCAAAATATTGCAGTAAGGCTTGGCACACATTTATCCTGCGCTTTATGCTGAGGGCTTACACCGGGGTTTCCTTGTCAGTCTCTAAAATGCAGGATTCATATGGATCTTCTGGTGAAAGATTTCCTATTATGAAGCAGATGGAAACACTGTGGACACCGTCTGGCCTTTGATCTTTGGTGTCCGTGTTTTTAAACGTGCTTAAAAACGCAGTCCAGAGTAACTCTGCTGCCTCATTATAGTGAATGGATCCTCTCGGGGGTTTCATCTGAATCACAACATTCGGAAATTTAGATGGAAACACCAATATAAGTGTTCAGCGTAGAGCTCAGAATAAGTGTGATTGCAAATGTTATGTAATATGTTCCCAACAAAAGCTTCAACTCAATAAAAAAAAACAAGTCCCCTCTCAGGTCTGTCATCTGTCAATGGAAATATAGGGAACGTCCACGTTACTAGTAGCACAAAGGCTCAGAAAAGTGAAATGGCTCCTCACCCGCCAAAAGAACTCCAGAAAATTCTGCTCTCCCAAATCCAAATGCCCCCTTCCTTTCTGAGCCCCACATTAAGTCTAAACCACAGTTAGCATCTACGTTTGGCATTTCTGTAGCCATGAGAACCTGCTTAATTTATGAGTGCATGTCTTCAGAAGCACAAAATGAGCACAATGTGTGCGTACTTCAATGTATTGGCAGTATTGCCACGATCAGCAGAAATTTTGTGACAAATTTTGCTGCCATTTTTCCCAATTTCCCCATATGACAATGTAAAATCTGGGGCTAAAACAACATTTTTGTGGTAAAAATGTAATAATTTTTTCTTCACGGCCCAATAGTATAAAATTCTGTGACAAAAATGTGGTGTCAATATGCTCACTGCACCCCTGCAGAGAGTTCCATAGTCTCACTGCTCTTACAGCATAGAATCTGCATCTGTTATTATGCCTAAACCTTCTTTCCTCCAAACGCAGAGGATGCCCCCTTGTCCCTGTCTCAGGTCTATGATTAAAAAGATCATCAGAAAGGTCATTGTACTGTCCCTTCATATATTTATACATTAAAATAAGATCACCCCTTAGTCTTCATTTTTCCAAACTAAATAGCCCCAAGTGTAATAACCTGTCTTGGTATTGCAGACCCCCCAGTACTCTAATAACCTTGGTCGCTCTTCTCTGCACCCGCTCCAGTTCAGCTATGTCTTTCTTATACACCGGAGACCAGAACTGTGCACAGTATTCTAAGTGTGGTCGAACTAGTGACTCGTATAGAGGTAAAATTATGTTCTCCTTGTCATGATCCAGTTCTGAGTTTATGTTCAGCTGTCTTATCTCTGGACTGGTCATGTGGGAGTTAATCCCCTCTGCCTCTATTTGAAGCTGGCTGAGCTATTTAAGTCCGCTGCAGCCTGTGGGCCAGTGTCAGCTATAGTTCATGCTGCACGGTTTGAGCACCTGACCTGGTGTTCCTTTTTCCTCTGTCTGCCTGCATCCGTTTATGACTTATTCTGACCTCTGGCTTGTACCCCGACTCCGTCTTACGTCTCACGTTTTGGTTACCACGTTCCCGGTAGGTTCTGACTACTTGCTTGTTCCTGACTATTCTCTGCTCGCCCCTTCAGTACCGCACAGCTATCTCCGTGTATGACCTTGGCTTGTCTGACATCCCTTTCATTACCTGTGACACCAGTGTTGTTGTTCAGTGTTGCTGCGCTGTGTGTACAACCTATTTTCCTTAACCAGCACCCCCTGGTGGAGGTTGCTCTATACTGCACTGCAGCAGCACATTACACTCCTCATGAGCATCTATGCCTCTTTTAATGCATCCAATTATTTTATTTGCCTTTGTAGCAGCTGCCTGACATTGGCCACTAAATGTGAGTTTGTCATCCACCCATACACCCAGGTCTTTTTCAGTGACAGTTTTGCCCAGTGTTTTACAATTAAGCACATAGTTATACATCTTATTTCTTCTGCCCAAGTGCATGACCTTAGATTTATTACCATTAAAGCTCATTTGCCATTTATCAGCCCAAGCTTCTAGTCTACAAAAATCTTCCTGTAATTTTAAATTGTCCTAATCTGTATGCCCCCTACAAGGTCATTAATAAATATGTTAAAAAGTAGCGGGCCCAACACTGACCCCTGTGGTACCCCACTGCTAACCGCGACCCAGTCCAAGTCCCATCCCTGTCCAAGCATTAATAACCACCCTTTGTTTCCTATCCCTGAGCCAGCTCTTAACCCACTTAAACATATTTTCCCCTATCCCCATTGTTCTCATTTTATGTATCAACCTTTTGTGTGGCATCGTATCAAAAGCTTTTGAAAACTCAATATACACCACGTCCACTGCACTTCCTTGGTCCAGTCTAGAACTTACCTCTTCATAGAAGCATATCAGATTATCAGTTGTATCAAATTGTGAAACTTTCACCAAGATTCCGATATTTTCACAAAAATTTTTGACCTCTCGCTGAGGATCTGTTTATACCAAGGAAGGTGACGGGCACAAGGGGGCATTCTTTGCGTCTGGAGGAGAGAAGGTTTTTCCACCAACATAGAAGAGGATTCTTTACTGTTAGGGCAGTGAGAATCTGGAATTGCTTGCCTGAGGAGGTGGTGATGGCGAACTCAGTCGAGGGGTTCAAGAGAGGCCTGGATGTCTTCCTGGAGCAGAACAATATTGTATCATACAATTATTAGGTTCTGTAGAAGGACGTAGATCTGGGGATTTATTATGATGGAATATAGGCTGAACTGGATGGACAAATGTCTTTTTTCGGCCTTACTAACTATGTTACTATGTTACCTAAATGTACCACTAACATAAAGGAAAATGTGCCACGAAAAAAACAATCTCAGAGTCCATTGGATTTTTTTAAGGGTTCCATAGTTATTACCACATAAACTGACACTGCTCAGAATTGTAAAACTCGGCCTGGTCATGAAGGAGAAAACAGGTTCAGGGGCTACATGTGTGCTCATTTCTGTCCTGAAATAAACAATATATAATTTCCATGCTTTTAATGTTTTGTTTTTTTTAGCCTCATTTCTATTTCTTCTAGATAAGTATGTATTAAGTTATTGCTTAAAATTAAACAAAAGTTATAGTTTGGCTGATTTTTCACCTTTTGTCATTTCAAAACATTCTGGAACAATAGATACTAATGATGCATTTAAAAGAAAAGTGCAATTTTCCTGATTAAACGCTGATTGTATTGATTTTACGCAGGTCATAAAAATGACTAAACCTTGCTGCCAAAAGTGGAACGACATTGATTACTGTATTGTAACTATAATTCCAAATTGCGTTTGTACACTACATGAAATACCTCGCTGGTAATAAAATGTGTAATGTTTCCAAGAAGAACAATAACAATACTGCAGCAAATCCAATGCATATAAAAACTTGACTAGATTGTGGGTACAGGACTGCTCCTTCTATTATTAAAATAACAGCATGGAAACAGCATTTCACACAGAACTGCAGAGGCTTATAAAGAATCTAGTGAATCAAATCAGTTTGTTGACCACATGGTAGATCATAGATGGCCTATGTTGACATATCATAGAATGTGAAGGCCTACCTGATGGTGCGAAATCCAACTAATAGCAACTGAAAAAATTGATGACATGCTAAGCCAGGGGTGTCAAACTGCATTCCTCGAGGGCCTCAAACCATGCGTGTTTTCAAGATTTCCTTAGCATTGCACAAGGTGCTGGAATCATTCTGTGCAGGTGAGTAAATTATCAACTGTGCAATGCAAGGAAATCCTGAAAACATGACCTGTTTGCAGCCCTCAAGGAATGCAGCTTGACACCCCTGTGCTAAGCAACCTCTCATCATCTACAATTCTCTGTTCTTGTGTTTAATGAGTTGTGATACTCACTGAATAACCTGAATGACGTTCATTTTGTATCATTTTAATGGAGTTTTGGACATCAGTAAGAGCAGCTTAATTATGTAGACTAATAAGGTGCTGCATGGGGGATAATGTCAAGGGGATACCATGAAAGAAAAGGGCCAGAAGATCGAGGCGTCTGGTTACAGAAACTCCTTGTACTGATTAGAACTACTTCACAGTGCAGATTTTCCTTGCTCTGTCATTGTAAGGGTTAATCAGTTCAGTTGATATCCTGGAGCTCTCCATCTTGAATTGTCTCAGTTGTTCTGTTTTGGCCTTTCCCTTCTGATTGCACCGGACACTTGGAAGTTGCCAGTGATAGCTGTTCTACATCCTGGTTTGAAGTTGGAGGATAAGTTCAGTGTTTGGAGAAGGTGGCTGGAGAGTTTTTCAAGAGATTTCTGGTGGAGTTGGTTTGCCTCCTATTCCTCTGCTATTTCACTCTCTGTTGCTTTGTGAGTGTATTTGTATGATATTTTATCCCTGTCTGTTAACCCCTGTCTAGTTACTGTTTTCCAATACATTTCAGCCTCGCACCTCCTTCGGTGGATTGAACAGATAAATGTTAACATAAGAGCATAGCAAGGTATGAGACCCTGGTGTCTCCACCATCCGTAGTAATCCTGAGGACATGGATAACTTAGGATGCACCTAGTTTGAGGTATCGCGTAGGGGCTCCATGTCCCTTGTCACTACGTGAGAGATAACATTAGTTGAGTTAGTTGTATAATGACTTTTAGAAAGATCTAATAGCACTTGATTGATCCAGTGATATCAATGTAGATAATTATTGACCTCATGGGTTACCTAATTTATTCTGCATAACAAATGTTCTAGTTGTTTGCAGCAGGAAAATGCATCATGACTATGTCATGAAGTGGCTGAAAAAAGGTCACATATGTTGAAAATGTTTACTTGGCTTCATTGATCCGTGCAATCACCAACTCAACTCCAGCAACATCTAGTGGAATTAACTATATGTGGTCCGACCATACTATCTGCTATAGTATCAGCACAATGCCATTGTGTTGGCATGGGCATCATCCTCATAGCATTTTTTTATCCACTTTAAGAAATGTTTTCATTTTCAAAACAATTTAGTTATTCACTTATATAGCGCCATTCCATATCACCTTACAGACGTTATAATCACTGTCCCCATTGAGGCTCACACACAATCTAAGTTCTCTATCAGCATATCTTTGGAGTGTGGGAGGAAATCTACACAAGTACAGGGAGAATACAGGGTGGGCCATTTATATGGATACACCTAAATAAAATGGGAATGGTTGGTGATATCAACTTCCTGTTTGTGGCACATTAGTATATGGGAGGGGGAAAACTTTTCAAGATGGGTGGTGATCATGGTGGCCTTTTTGAAGTTGGCCATTTTGGATCCAACTTTATTTTTTCCAATGGGAAAAGGGTCATGTGACACATCAAACTTATTGAGAATTTCACAAGAAAAAACTATGGTGTGCTTGGTTTTAATGTAACTTTATTCTTTCATAAATTATTTACAAGTTGATGACCACTTATAAAATGTGTTCAAAGTGCTGCCCATTGTGTTAGATTGTTAATGCAGCCCTCTTCTCCAACTCTTGACACAATGATAGCAACACTGCAGAAGAAATGCTAGCACAGGCTTCCAGTATCTGTTGTTTCAGATGCTGCACATCTCGTATCTTCACAGCAAAGACAATCGCCTTCAGATCACCCCAAAGATAATAGTTCCTACATGAACAGTTTCCAGGAAAGTGGATAGGTCGTTGTGGGGGAGTTGAATGGCCACCAAGGTCTCCCGATCTGACCCCCTTAGACTTTTACCTTTGGGGTGCGTGTCCTCTCTGTATGGACTATGGGTAAGCACTAGTGATGAACCAGTGTGCTCGGGTTTTCCAAGCATGCTTGGGTGGTCTCCGATTATTTATGGCATCCTCGGAGAATATGTTTGGGTCGCCACAGCTGCATGATTTGCGGCAACTAGACAGCCTGAATACATGTGGAGATAGCCTGTTTGTTAGCCATGATTAGTAAGCACTATTAGGGTAGAGATGACTTAATTTTGATGATTTTTTTGTTGGAAGTACTAATGTTCATCCCAACCCCATAACAGGATTAGCACTTTGCACTTCACCATGTATCTGTCCGTTTGTACCTGGACACCTTTAGCGAGAACTTACCTGATCCTGCTGTTTTTTATGACTCATGTACTCTTCAATTTACTTGGTTATTACGTGTTGTGTTTATAGTAATTATGTGTATAATAAAATTATACCTTTTTACATATTTTTCGACTGTGTACTCCAATGTTCCTTGTTTTTATTCCTGCCTGGCTCAGCCTAATTGACAGTTCTCATATTTTTATTTCAGAGTCAAACACTGATGGTCAGAATATGGAAGTAAAGGTTCCCTATGTTCTACAAGGTACCAAAAAGCATAGACTGTAATGTCTTGAAAATTAGTAAAGACTGGACACATTTGTATTATTATAAGATGCGGACATTTAAAGAAACCTGTCACTAGGTTTTTCTCATATAAAGTACAGCCACCACAGTTAGGGCCTCTTTAATATCATACTCTACCGGTCCGGTGGGTCTTGATCCAACACCTCCTCTTTTCTTGCAATTATTGTCCTCTTTCCCTGTTTCATGTGAATGATGTGTCCTATTTCATACTGTGTCCTCATCATGCTTCTGGGCAAGCATGCTTTCCTCTGCCTTGCTGACGGAAAAGGCCAAAGCACAAAAGAGCCCCAATAACATGGAAGTAAAGCTGGTAAATGTGCACTAAAGTACTTTGCTATGCCCTTGTGCTGGCTTGGACGCGTCACTCACATGAAGTATGGAAGGAGGACCGTGCCTGCAAGAAGAGAGGAGGTGCCAGATCAAGAGTAGAGATGCCCATCGGACCGGACCATGTCATCTGTTAGTATTATAAAAGTTTTTTTTGTGATCTGCAGAGTTGATTGGGGACTTTTTAACAGCATTCTAGTATGCTGCAAAAGAGACCTGACTGTAGTGGCTGTAGTTTATATGGAAAAAAAACTGGTGGCAGGTTCCCTTTAAATGAATGGTTTGATGTATATCAAGGATTACAAGTATAACAACTTTGTGCAAGACAGGAGTAACTTAGATATTGCAATGCCATGCAATGTAGGAACACCAGGAATTTGTATGGACCTCTTTTGATAGTGATTTTCTATTTCCAGTATCAAAAAGTGTCAGGCTATCATCCTTTTGCATCTTGGCATCATGGCACCACTGAGGGAATCTATAAAACTGAATTGCTGTGATTGTGTCTGCATATATAAAGTAATGGCTTGTAAAAATCAAATGTGGATAACGATTTATAAAATAGAAATATCGCAGCAGAAGAGAAATAATGAACAACATGCTCAGGATGAAATGCAATGTCTGGAATCGGTGTGTTTTGTACTAATGTAAACAGGAGTAATTTAGAAACTATATGCAATGTATATAATAAAAATATCCATGTTGATCTCCACATTTAGATAACTAAACAGTTTATCAATGGGCTATTTTGCATCACTGCTCTCTTCATAAAATATTTGCCAAATAAACAAACCAGTGAAGCAGTGAGGCGCATAGAGCCATCTGGAGGAAAGAGAAGCAATATCCAAATCTTCTCATAAATATGTAGCCCCATTGAAATTCTACAGCATCCATTTATAATATACAACCAGACTAGTGCATTATTAGGAGCAAACTGGCAAGCCAATATTGATGCATGATATGAAGTAGAGCACCACAATATTTGGTAAATGGTTCATATTAACTTATAAAAGAGATTGTGCAAATCCAAATACAACAGGTGGATACAGTAGGTTTCGTAAGAATATAATATTTTACTGTAATTGATAGTGATGGGAGAACCCCTGGATGTTTGGGTGTGGCGGGTTTGGCCGGACAGTTAAAACATTTTTGGTTCAGGTAGCAGAACAGTACCTGAACTCGAGCCTGGATCCCATTCAGATGAATGGGGGCCCGAACATCTATTGTTTGCCATGCTGTCATCTGCATGACCGAGCGGCAAACACTGCCTATGATCGGCAATTAAATCATTACCTCCTTTCAGTAAGCTGCAGTTCCCACGCTTTCAGATGACAGTGTGAGCCAGCAGTTAAAAAATGTACCTCCGGTCACAGTTGTCGGCCTGATGCCGCTAGTAACATCGAAAGCAGAGTATTCATCAGCCGGCGCCTACACTTTAAATAACAAAAAAAGTTGTAGATTCCCCTCTGTTTTTGATAACCAGCATGTCAAAACTGACAGCTGCAAGCTGCAACCCTCAGCTGACAGCTTTACCATGGCTGGTTATCAAGAAGAGAGGGATCTCCACACTGTTTTTTTTATTATTTTTGACAACCAGCCAAGCTAAAGCAGACAGCTGGGGGCTGGTATTCTCAGGCTGATGAGGGGCCATGGATATTGAATGTAGACATCTCTCCATTACTAATCCATGAGCTTGATGTCAGCTGACAATACAAAGCTGACACATGGCAAGTGGGAAGAACCGGCCAAATAGTCAGAATTGGCACATCTAAAAGATGCACCTTTTCTAAGGTGGCTACAGGTTGCTATTTTCAGACTGGTGGTGGGGGCATTAACCACAGCCCCTTACCAGCCTGAGAATACTAACCCCCAGCTGTCTGGTATAGCATGGCTGGTTGTCAAAAAATAGGGGGGACCCCATGGCATTTTTTTAAATTATTTAAATAATTTTAAAAAACAGCATGGGGACCCATTTATTCTTGAAAACCAGCCATCATAAGCTGACACCTGAGGGTTGCAGCCCATAGCTGTCAGTTTTGACATGCTGTTTATCAAAAATAGAGGGGAATCCATGCTTTATTTATAGAGCAGGCTTCGGCTGTTGAATACTCCCATCAGCGGTGCCTGCTCTCGCTGTTATTAGCGGCAGCAGGTGTAGGCTGATGGGAGTTGTACCTCTGTGACCAGAGGTAAAAACTTTTTATCACCGATCAAAGGTGCTGGTGCTCTGACAGTGGAAATAATTTTACCACTGATCAGAGCCGCTGGTGCTTCTCACTTTGTCATACATCTGACAGCGTGGGAAACACCCGATGTTCAGGGTGCTAAACCCGAACAGTAACACAGACATCCCAGGGAAGTCCGTTTATGGGGTCCGTGACCGAACAGTAGGTGTTTGGTACAGACCCTGAACTTTATTGTTCGGGTTTGCCCATGTCTAGTAATTGCCTTAAAATAGTGACATTAGATAGAATACTGCCTGAGATGTATTTAAATACCAAAAACCGAATCTCTGTTCTATTCTGATTACAGTACATTCTCACCCTGCTTTATATTCATTGCTGAAAGGATACTGTAACTTGTCTTCTTATGTTATTTCCAATTTCCACATAATAGATGTCTCTCTATACTGCTCTATAATTGTCTTTCAATAACTATTGTTTGCCCAATAGAGGAGGCAACGTAAAACAATCAAGGTTATGTCATGTCTAGTAGTCTCATTGTGTCCAATACTTAAGCCAGAAATCAGATGATGTACTATGGCACTAATGACCTAGCTACTTTAAAGGGAAATTACATCCTAATAGTACACAGGGTTATTACCTGTCAACATGATGTATTATTCACTAGCAAGAGTCATTCTAGGAAGCTCATATCTATTCATCAGCTATTTTGTGTCCAAAACAAGGAGATGTAAAGCCTATTTAATCTCCCTAACTCATCCATGGCAGTCATTTCTGCACCTTACATCAAACTTAGGCAAGATCTCAGCAGCCATGATATTGAATTTAGATGTACTGCAAGCAAAATCTTTGTTTAATATTAAGTTGTGTCAGATTAAAGTTTGTGATCTTTCCCTAAAAGCAAATAACTATGCAAAACCTTAAAGCGGCTGTACATAACTACTAAATTGATGACTTAACCTTCAGATAGGTCATCAATATCAAATTGGTGGAGTGTGACACCTTGGAACATCACTGATAAGCTGTTAGCAGGTCTACAAGCTGTCAGAAGTGCACAATATACAGAGCCAGAATACCACAGCTCTCTACACCTCATAGTGGCTGTTATCGGGTACTGCAGCACCTATTTACTCCATAGCTGCTTTCATTATCTTAGTGATAGTGGGGCTCAGCAGCACCACCTGACAACATCATCCTTTTTTCAGTGCCATTTAGAAACAGAGCTGATTTGCTGAGAGGGGACTGCTCCAATGTTTATAGTCAATGAGTAAGTTACAATACTCAAAAATTTGATTTATGATGATTTTCAGATGGTAACATACTTTGTACAATCAGAAATGAAAAAAAGAACTTAAAATAATAATTGTAGATGCTTAAGAGGAATGAGAATTAATAATATAATAGAGAAAAATATATACTGCCAGATTGCATGTATTTATAGCTAATCATAGTCAATATTGTGTAAATGACATCCTCAAAAATGTAGAAAAAAGAGTAATTTGTAAAATATAGCTCATTACCGCATATACAATTTGAGAGGAGTTCCTTATACAAGATGCCTATGATTTACACTAGCTGTAGCCAACAAGAATCCATCAGGTCAACCCTTTCCCATATTCTCTATTAGGGAAAATGGATATAATGGAAATAATAAAATGGAGTTATCTACTCATATTACCCTTCTATGAACAATATAATACTACAAATGTATAGCCAGCAATGCTCAGCTATTTTCTTAATTGCCATATGTAACATACTTTAAATCACCTCCATGGGCAGGGTGTCCGTAAGTTCTCAATAAGTCACAGTGCCTCCACCCAAATCTTACTGGGATGTCTTGGAGAATGCAGAAAGGTTCTTCTCTTCTGCTAGGGATCGACTTATGGAAACCCCTGTCCAAAAATCCATACACTCACTCAAAAATAGATAATTAAAAACACATGGGTTTATTTATAAGGGGATAAATGGTGACAATTACATGGGAAATAATGAGGAACAGCAAACAGATAATATTACACAATCTACTATACAGGTACAAGATGTGCTTTTCAAAACATCTGAATGTTAGAGATGAGGCTTCCCCTTTAAATTACAACAGGCACACTCCTAACTAATCAATTTCAACCTTCAAAAAATGCAGTCCCAAGCTGGGACCCCAATTGCCGTGGATGGCGCACTTTCAGGAACCATTGGCACACTTAATACAATAACAACTAAATCCCTTCCATGGCTGGTCCTATGATAAACTCCTGTTCATGGAACCACAAGTCACTGCATTGATCGCTTATAGATAATTTTATAATGCTCCCCAAAAGGGGAACCATAAGTCCCAGCAGTAGCTACTCACTAATGATGATGTAGCAAGTCTGTAGTCACCTAGAGTTCCATCCTGAGGCTTCAGGGACTTTAACGGGCTGGGTGGTGGAGCCACTGTGCCAAAGCCCAAGTAAGACCTCACCCAATCTGACCACGGATACGCAGCAGCTAACGACACTGAGAAGTAGAGATAAGGGAGGTGGTTCAGGTGTTACTCCATGACTGACCTTTGGTAGGTGGCAGCTGACCCCTAGGAATGGGTAGTTGTGGCAGCCCAAAGGTATGTCCAACAAATGCAGAAGGGGAGCAAGATGACAGGTACCGCAGATGCAGATGGGACCGGTTGATGGAGAGATGAGCGCTAGGCAGGTGCAACGGGACTGGCTTACATTGAGAAGAGAACTGGTGGGTGCAGTGGCACTGGCTACCATTGAGATGAGCACTGGCAGGAGCAACTGGAGCGGCTGCCATTGAAATGAGCACTGGCAGGTGCAACTTGACCGGCTGCCATAGAGATGAGCACTGGCCAGTGCAACGGAAATGGCTGCCATTGAGATGAGGAGTGGCAGGTGCAGCGGGACTGGCTGGTATAGAGATGAGTGCTGGCAGTTGCAATTAGACTGGATGCCATTGAGATGAGCCCTGGCGGGTGCAGCGGGCTGTGATACGACACTGGGACCTGAGAATTCACAAGAGTGTTAGGAAACAAACTCACAACATTGCACAGGCACCTCCATGTTGGAGGAGGTGCTTTAAATAGTAAGTGTCCTCCAGCTATTGGCTGGAGACACTTTAGAGGAACGTGCATGGCCCCTTTAAGAAAGAGAAAGTGTGCGCGCGTGCCCTTGGGGAACTGCGTGCGGTGCATGCAACCCGGGTAGCAGCAACCCAGATGGAGTAGCACGGGGGCCACTGTGGTGAGTAAGCTGATGTGTCTGCATGGGGAGAGGGACTGCAGGCACTACAGGGACAAGGGGCTTGATGACATAAGGAATGGAAGCTAGGTGGGGGCAGGCAACTCTTGGTAACCAAGCTGGCTTGTACTTGTTGTGCAACTTCAGGGCTCACTGTCCTTTCACATAGGGCTGCAGAACTGTCAGCAAGCACCCTTTGCTTCTATCCTAGATCATCACTGTCTCTCTCCAGCAATAGTCATCAACCTCCATGTTGTGCAGTACAGTTAGCTTCACATCTTCACCAGCTTGCTCCGCCAATCCGCCCTCTCCTCTGCTTTTACTCTACCAGGTTGCTCCTAGCTTCACCAGTCTCTCTACACCATGTTCCCTCTACATGGGTTACACATAGACTTTAAAGGTTTAAAACTATAACAGAAAATAGGTAGTCGTATTGACCAACACAGGCTAGAAAACGAATGCACTTACAGGATGCTATGGCCCTCCTTGATAAAGGCAGAAGCAACACAGATGCAAAATGCTGATGAAACAACCACTTAACACCAATTCATGGAGGGTTGTGGTCGCCTAATTTTAGAATTGCACACATGGTTTGCACCTCATGATTATCATTTATATTTTTCTGCACACTTTACATTTTTAAGCAGGACGCAGCCAAGCCCATCATCGTTGACCTTATAAACTAGGGTGCCTGTGGGGTGCAGTTATATAGTGCTGGGCAGTCTGCCTGACCAAATAGTATGGGTGTCAGACACTATGCACTACTTGTGTGTGATCAGTGCTCTATTCACGCATAATCCATGTGCAATACTAAGCGATCACCCCTCCATGAATTGGTAATTGTGTGAGTGGTTGTTTCATCAGTATTTTGCAAAGTGTTGCCTCCACATTTTTTAAGGGGGGCTACTGCATTCTATAAGTGCATTAGTTTGACGATCTGTGTTTGTTAATACTGCTGTCTTTTTTCTGTTATGTTTTTTTTAATTTAGGGTGTCCTTTTGCTGGGTTTTAGACTTTAACGGTTAAATAAACATTTTCACAGAATTCTTTTATTGTTCATATGCTTCCAAAATATAAGTTTAAGGAATTTTCTAGATAGTATGTATTATATACTGTATGTTCTTTCATTTTGCAGCTGCTGGGCTTATGTTAAGGCCCCCATACACACCCAAAAGCTATCGACTAAAGGATCATTCGAGCAAGTGTTCCTAAGTTCTGTATTAATTCTGAGTTCTTTGGCTCCTTCTCTTCCTTGACATCATCTGTCAGCGCAGAGTCAGGGGGTACCCATACACATTAGACTTTCAGCCAATCACGCTGATATCAGAATAGGTCTGACGTATGTGTGGCCCTTTAGTCCTTGATCTAGCTCAGTGCTTTGCAAAACTAATACAAATTCATCAAAGTGCTTTCTCTTGATGCTTCTATGTTTCCCTTCCATTTTCTCCATGTAAGAAATTTCAGGTGGGAAGTGTTTGGGGTTGTATAGACTGGCGGTGTTTGGGGGCCAAAGTATATAAAGTTGTCTGGGGATCAGAGACAATAGGCTACAGACAAGGATGAAAGCACTTAGAGATGAAATAAGTGCAACATTGGATCTGTTCTGATGTATGAAAGCAAGTGAAGACCTTGGCACCATGAATATACACAGAGCTCACACCCAGCATGTATTACTGGGAGGGACACTCCAACAAGAGAAAAAATCTGAAACTTGGACTAACTGAATATTAAAGGGTCTGAAGATGGATGGCAAAATAAAGAGTGTAGACTTAAACCTAGTCAAGAAAATTGCACTAACCTATAGAAAAACATGTTCTTCATGTCAAAGGTGTCCATTGCCTTTAAATTCATTTCCTCCTAAGCAAAATGTTAGGTGTCGTGTTACCGACTCTGCACAGGGGGAATCTCGGGCCATTTCTGCTGCGGTCTCCCATTCTTCTCCAGCCGCAGTGGAGTCTGCTCAGCAGAGACGTTGGTCCCAGCGTCTTGCTCAGTCTCACTCTGTGCATAGGGTTGCTGCTGCTCTTCCAGCTTCTGCCATTAAAGCCAGTGCTGGGCAGCGGCGAGCAGACGCTGCCCAGCACGACGAAGTCCCACTCTGCACACACTGAGCATGCCCAGGGCAAGATCTCTCAGTGGAGATCTAGGGTCACATGCTCAGGTACTGCAGCGACTTCCATTGGTCCTTCTCACGGAAGGTCCTGTAGGTACTAGGACTAAGTTCTGCTTTGCACACTGAGCATGCCCAGGGCAAGATCTCTCAGTGGAGATCTAGGGTCACATGCTCAGGTACTGCAGCGACTTCCATTGGTCCTTCTTTTGAAAGGTCCTATACGTGCTGCAGCTATTTAAGGCTCGTATGGCCGCACGGCCATGCGCTAGTGTACATTTGTAAACGTGTGTGTGTTGTGAGTGAAAGTCGCTCTTTAAATAACCCTCCCTATTGGATGACTGTTCGCGGAAGGTGTATGATTGCTATCTAGCGCCCGACTTATCCAACAGCACGTTACACACTAATACAGCGTCTAGTTGCTGTGTCCGCCAGTGCAGCACCATGCGCTTTCACAGCGCTTTCCTGACCCAAGCCTGGGTGGTAAGTGGCGTCCGCCAGTGCGGCACCGCACGCACTCTCGTGCATTCCTTTATTATTACATTGGTTACACTGACACCCCATTAGCGGTGTCGACCGCAAGTAGTCTACACAGACTCAGATCCCAAGTCTTAGGACTGAGCTCGGTGACTCCTTGCTTGTGCTCTTGTGTGCGGTACC
The DNA here is from genome assembly GCF_032444005.1 of Ranitomeya imitator. Lineage (NCBI taxonomy): Eukaryota > Metazoa > Chordata > Amphibia > Anura > Dendrobatidae > Ranitomeya > Ranitomeya imitator. The sequence goes on along the minus strand of NC_091285.1, from coordinate 415,251,992 downwards.
GCGGCCCTGTGACTTAACAGGGTTCGCTTCCTTCACACAGGGTGAAGTTAACCTATGTGTATTCACATTGTACCGCCATATAGTCAGTCATTACTTGGCAGCAGGTTCCATCTCTGCACGGTGGACCCCGGGCTGCGAACGCACCTTATTCTACCTATCTTATTATTTGGTGCGTTCCGCTAGCCCTAACACAAAGTCTTGAAACTGGGGTTTAAAGGGGCACGGGACCATCCCACTTATCCCATATTTCTGTTTTTTTTCCTTCTCTTAAAGGTGAAAACAAAACATCTGTTCCTGTATCACTGTATTTCTATTAAAAATACCTGCTTTTCACATTATGAAAATAGCAGTCTATTATCTATTAGACCTCCTAAGCATCAACCTGACTGAACCACACAAGCGGCGATTGGTCAATCTTTTTTTTAAAAATACATGAGGATTTTATTTCATATTTACATGCATACAAATTTACAGTACAGTCAATGGACATGACATACAATAACAAATCCTTTACTACATACATTTATTTTACATTTATAATTGTGGTAAATACAACTTACGCTGGTAGGCAACAATCTACATTTTTACCACGTAAAGATATAAGGGCCATTAAACCCAAAAGTTCGTTCTTAGCAAAATAACGATGTTTTAAATATGTGTTCTCCATTGATTCTCTAGAAATAAAAAAATCTCTTTGGAGAATGAATTCTGCAATCTTCTTATAGAGAAGCATTATGCAATTATTATTAGTTATAATAAAATGTATTGCTATCGGTATACCATTGGAATGGAATATATTGCCAAGCCATTAGACAAGTATCACAATTTCAAAGAATAGATGTAAAAGTCATTGAAATGTAATTTTTTAGCTACGTGTGCAGTGACATTTTCATATGGAACTAAAAGGTGGTAGGATTTAAAAAAAAAAAAAAAATTCCAGTTAGGGATATGGCAAATGACATTTGTTGAAGTGTTCCAACACTGAAGCAACCTTGAACAGAGGAGATGAAGGATAAAGTTGTGCAGAAGATATATGTCTTTATATAAGAACAAAGACATAAAAAGGCATAAAAAAATGCCAGTAAATCTGAAGGTTAAGAACACTGCAAGTTTTTATGGAGTGTGGACCTGTGTTCAGCAATTCATACTATGTCCAAATGATAAAACAACATGTACTCTATAAGAATTAATATTTCTTATATGAACAAACAAGAAGAAGTGCACAATTCTGAACAGAAAGTTCCAATTACAACATATTATATGCTGTGAGATGAAATAATGGAAACTGGGCTTCATTTGATACCATGCAAATCTGCGTTTCATTTCTGACAGTTCTAGGCTGTAGGCCCTTTTACTAACGGATGAAAGCAGTTCATTATCCTACCTTTATAGCAACTGCCTTTCAAAAAAAGCTGAATTTTTCAATTTCTTATTCTCCCATAGGAATTCTAGAATACGTCCTAGCGATATGATTAACATTTTCTGATCAAATTCTTCTCCAAATGATCTGTTTGTCAGCAATAATTAAATTTTACCTCTACTTAACATTAAAATCCACCAAAAACAACTGCCCACAATGTTGGTTATAATACAACAACTTTATTAATGTTACATAAACTACCAATAAAACCACAAACATAAGAATAGGGGTAAAGTACAGGAGAAAAACCTGGTGGGTATGGCTACAAAAAAGAAAGAAAATGGACCATGTATGCAATCACTAAACTATATTAATCTGTTAGAATATATATATATATATACATATAGAGAGAGGAGCATATAGAAACAAAGCAGGCAGCAGCCATCAGGCAATCCATAAATATAAATATAAAGTGCGTTCATATGATAGTTACAATCAATAAATAGTGTAAGAGCGTAAATGGCATACACCTGAGTGCGGCTGCCCGCCGTTCTTAACAAGATAAACAAGCAAGGTCCGTATGTAATAAATAACTAGCAAGTGCTTACCAAATACAAACCAGGAGCCAGGGACCCACCACACCCGACGCGCGTTTTGCTATAGAAAGCTTCGTCCAGCTATTTCTCTACTTAACATTGTAAAACCCTTTTAGGATAAGTAGCTCAATGTGCAATTATAAGCTATTAATTAACCTCTTCACCCCAAAGCCTGTTTTCACCCAAGCGACGGCCAATTTTTACAATTCTGACCATTGTCACTTTATGAGGTAATAACTCTGAAACGCTTCAACAGATCCTGATGATTTTGACATTGTTTTCTCCTGACATATTGTATTTTATAATAGTGGCAAAATTTCTTTGATACTACTTGCGTTTATTTGTGAAAAAAATGGAAATTTGGTGAAAATTCTGAAAATTTTGCAATTTTCAAGCTTTGAATTTTTATACCCTTGCATCAGAGACTCATATCGCACAAATTAGTTAATAAATAACATTTCCCACATGTCTACTTTACATCGGCACAATTTTGGACCCACATTTTTTATTGTTATGGAGTTATAAAGGTTAAAATTTAAACAGCGATTTCTCATTTTTTCAACAAACTTTACAAAACCATTTTTTTTAGGGACCACATCACATTTGAAGTCACTTTGAGGGGCTTATATGATTTAAAATACCCAAAAGTGACACCATTCTAAAAACTACACCCCTCGTGGTACTAAAAATTACATTCATGAAGTTTATTTACCCTTCAGGTGCTTCACAGGAATTAACGGAATGTGAAAGGAAAAAATGAACATTTAACTTTTTTTCACATAATGATCTTTTAGCAACAATTTTTTTTATTTTCGCAAGGGTAAAAGGAGAAAATGGACCACTAAAGTTGTTTTGCAATTTCTCCTGAATACACTGATACCCCATATGTGGGGGAAAACCACTGTTTGGGCACATGGCAGGGCTCTGAATGTGGAAATTTTTTTTTTAACTTTTTTACTTTGTCCCAGGGGGGGACATCACAGATCGCTGATCTGACAGTTTGCACAGCACTCTGTCAGATCAGCGATCTGACTTACAGCACTGCAGGCTTAACAAGCGCCTGCTCTGAGCAGGCACTTGGTAAGCCACCTCCCTCCCGGCAGGACCCGGATGCCGCGGCCATTTTGGATCCGGGCCTGCTGCAGGGAGGAGAGTTAAGAGACCCTCGCAGCAACGCAATCACATCGCGTTGCTGCGGGGGTCTCCGGGAAGCCCGCAGGGAGCCCCCTCCCTGCGTGATGCTTTCCTATACCGCCGGCACACCACGATCATGTTTGATCGTGGTGTGCCAGGGGTTAATGTGCCGGGGGCGGTCCATGACCGGTCCTGGCACATAGTGCCGGATGTCATCGCGTATGACATACTATCCCATCGGTGGTCATATGGGCCCACCCGACCTCGACGGGATAGTACGTCATATATCAGAAAGGGGTTAATGGGGTTGTCCACTGCCTTGACAACTTCTTAAATTTTGTTGTTACTCGATTAAAATGAAAAAACGTATGGTGTTCTCTTGCACCAGCATCAATTCCTTCCTACAAAACGCAAACATTCAGGGGAGGTATGGGAACTTCATCCTTTTAGCATTCATGTGACATAATAATCTCACAAGAGCACCCTGAGACCCTGTGCCAACAATGCTGGAACAATGACAGTACAATTTTATTTATTTCACTAAGGGGACTACAGCAAGGAGAAGGTGTCTGCCCACCAACTGTCCTTATTACGATCATTGTCTTTATTATATTGATCTCTGAGTCTTTGAATGTCTTCTAACTTTAACTTTAACTTCATAGTGCTATTGGGATCTATATAATGACAGCAAGCGAATCCAATAACCTGACACATACCACCCTGTGCTGCTGTAATCCAGTACTACAGTGTGTTGATTAGTGACTATGATAAGTTGGTTTTGGACAGCAACAGTAGTATTAAGTATATCCAATATATCCCAAATTTGGTCATCTAGATAGTCTGTGGCCCTAACCGATTTATCCCACATTTGTGTAATCATAGGGTAAATGAAAATAGAACTGACAGTTTTATTGGCTATACCCATCTGTACTACATGTGGTCTCCCCAAAGAGAAAAACCAAAACATTATATCCCCTTGTTTGCCACTAGTCTGTTTGACCAGCTTGCAGTGCGATGCGTGGATCCAAGTCGGTCTTCCTTCCAGCTTTACTGATGTAGGAGTGATAAGGAGGACTTGATAGGGACCGTCATACAAGGGTTCTAGTCTGTGTTTTCTGACATGCCTTTTCACGACCACAAAATCACCAGGCTTCAAGTTGTGACAAGTGTCGGTTTCTGCTGAATCTGGAAGGGAAGAAGAAACTAGAGCATGGGTGTTAGAAAGATTTTTACTAAGCTTAATAACATATTGAACAGTATGGTAAGTTTCTTCTGACAACTGCTGAGGCTGGAAATTTGCAACTGGGGACCTAGCACCAAACAATATCTCATATGGGGACATGCCATGTTTTGCAATAGGGGTAGTACGAATGTGGTACAGTACAATGGGTAGGAGCTCTGGCCATGGAGCCGTAGTCTCCTGCATAATTTTGGTCAATTGTCCCTTCAGTGTGCCATTCAGCCTCTCAACTTTCCCACTAGATTGTGGATGGTACGGAGTATGGAGGGCTACAGTGGATGCAAGCATTGTCAGAAACTTCTGATTCATATGAGAAGAAAAGGCCGGGCCTTGGTCACTTTCAACAACTTCTGGGACACCATATCTGCATATAACTTCCATCACCAGTTTCTTTGCTGTAGTTTTTGCAGTCATGTTGGTAACAGGGAATGCTTCCGGCCAACTGGAGAACATGTCGACAACCACCAGATATTCATACCTTCCAGACTTAGGCAACGTGAGGTGGTCCACCTGGAACTTTTGGAAAGGATAGTCGGGCTTAGCAACATGCTTCGGGGGTACACGCTGAAGTTCACCGGGATTGCAGGTCTGACAGATATTACATGCACGATAGAGTGCTGTCAGGACTGTAGAAATACCTGGAGCCCAGTAGAATTTTTGTACCAGGGCTAGGGCCTGTTTTTTTCCTCGATGTGTTTGCCCATGTGCCCATGTGGCAATAGCAGGAAGACACACAAGTTGGTCCTTTTTCCAGAGACCATTGTCCATACGTGCCCCATCAGCCTTCCACTGCTTCACTTCTTCCTTTGGGGATATTCTCTGCATCGTCATTAAGCGGTCTCGCGGGGTCCGGCAGAAAACCTCAGTCTGGCGCAGATCATCAGGTTCCTGTAGAGTCAGTGTTTCTTGTAACTGTTTACGCTGAGAGCGTGTGGTCACCATAGTTGGTATGGTGGTCAGTTCAACGGGTAGGAGAGCAGCAGCTTTTGCTTGCATATCCGCAAAGGCGTTACCAACAGTCTGTGGACTGTTCCTAGGACTGTGCGCCTTAACTTTGTTAATGGCCACCTGAGTAGGTAATTTGATTGAGTCCATGAGGGTTTTAACAGCTTCAGCATTCTTCACTGGAGTCTCGGTGGTAGTAATAAACCCTCGATTGGCCCATAGGGCTCCGAAATCATGAGCAATACCAAATGCATGCTGTGAGTCCATGTATATATTAGCCCGCCTGTCTTTGGCCAGAACACATGCAGTAGACAGAGACAGTAGTTCTGCTTCTTGTGCTGACTGTGAGGGAGGGAATGCTGCTGCGTGCACTATAGTGTCTTCCGTAGTAGCGGCGTTTCCGGTGTGGAATCTGCCAAACTCATCAGCATATCTTGAACCATCCGTGTATAACACCAGATCAGGATTTGGAAGTGGATTTTCGCTGACATTTAATGGAGTAGCTGTTTCTTCAGTTAGGAGTTGGGAACAGTCATGTTGGAGATAATCCTCATCACTGCCATCTTTCTTGGGGCCCGGAGGTAAAGTAGCGGGGCTGATTGTAGTACAGCGATGCAACTTGACGTAGTCAGGCAAAAGGAGTGAACACTGCAGTCTCCGGTGTCGTTGTACAGTCAAATGTCTTGGCTGTTGGAGTGTCAGTATTGCCGCAATATCATGCGGGGAAAAAATGTGCATCTCATGTCCAAGAATTATGTCTGCATTCTTGTCAAGCAACGAGTGAGTGACGTGAACTGCCCTCATGCAACTTGGTGATGCTAGGGCCACGGGGTCGAGGCGGGCCAAATTATAGCCCACTGGCCATTGCCTATTGCCATGCGACCGTGTGAGTACCCCTACTGCGTGTCCTTCATTTTCAGACACATACAAATGGAACGGTCGAGTATAGTCCGGGATGCCCTAGGCAGGGGCAGAAGCAATAAGCTGCTTTAATTCAGAGAAGGCACGATAAATGCTTTCCATACAAACCAGTGATCTTTCCTTATAGTTCATTATACCATCTTTCAGGGCATTGTAGAGAGGTTGCATTATGCGGAATGCATCCAGTATCCACTGACTACAATAAGTACATAGTTCCAAAAAACGCTGGAGTTCAGTTTCATCTTTCGGAAAAGGAAGGGAGCTGATGGCTCTTTCTTCTGTGAGGTGTCTGACACCCTGAACAAGACAGTGACCCAAAAATATCACTTGACCAAGGCAGAACTGAAGTTTCGAGGCCGAAACCCGACAGTTCAGGTCTGCCAGATACTTGAGGAGGCTAACAGTGGCAGCAATGGCTTCCTGCTCTGTTCGTGCACACAACAAAAGGTCATCCACATACTGAAGCAGCGTGACATAAGGGTGATTTAACTGCCAGGGTAAAAGACACTCGCCCATATTTTTTGCAAACTGATTGGGACTGTTTTGGGCCCCTTGTGGCATAACTATCCACGTCAATTGTCGTCCCTGATAAGTGAATGCAAGCAGAAACTGGCAATCTGGGTGTAATGGAATGCTGAAGAATGCATGAGCAAGATCGATGACTGTGAACTGAGCAGCATCCTGAGGTATCTGGGACAAAAGATTATGTGGATTAGGCACCACCGGAGTTTCCAGAACAGTAGCTGCATTAACTGCCCGTAGATCTTGTACCAGCCGGTACACAGGGGGTTGGCCGGGTGGAGTCTTCTTAACGGGAAACAAGGGCATGTTACATGGGGAAACACAGGGTACCAGGACACCATTATTGAGTAACGTTTGTATTTGCCCCTTGAGGCCCGGCTCCTGATCATGTTTCAAATGGTACTGATGGACTTTGGGAAAAGGAGTACCTGGTTTGAGAAACACTTTACTGGTTCTACAGGCATTTTCCCTATATCATCTGGCCCTTTTGACCAAAGTTTGGGTGGTATCTCTGAGAGATATGGGGTGAGTCACTGGTCCTCAGGCATTATTTGGGGTGGATCTGGGCCTATCAGGGCCATCATAACTGTGGGAAGGGTATGTAAGATACTGATCTCCTCATTGTGTTCATCTGCATAGGGGTTATATAACGTAAGAACCATCTGACCATCATCTTGGAATTGTATTCTGGAGCAGAACTGTGATAATAAATCTGCCCCCAGTATATTTACAGGACATATGGGAGAGATTACGAACTGAGCAGTGAGCTCAGGGAAAGGTCCCACAGGGATGGGTTTTGTAAAAGTATGTTTATTGGGTCTGCCATCTACTCCAATTAAAACAAGCTCTTGGTCTGAGAATTGACATGGCGGGGCTGGAGAGTGAGATTCCCAGACACAGGGTTAAAAGGGATATTGGAGTAGGAATCGCTGCAGCTACTGGTTTAACTTTTAATTTCCCTGCTGATACAGAGCAGGCTAAATTCTTCTGAAAACTTTTTCATCATCATCTGGAGTGGAAGTCTCGATGTCAGGTCTAACTGACATTATTGCCTCTTTCAATTCAGATTTAAGGCCAGACATTAAAGCTGCCACAAAAAGGTGTGAATGGGCTTTATTATACAATGAGAATCCCAAATCTTTAAACACTACCATAAGACGCCCATAAAACTTCTCGGCAGTCTCCCCCTTGTCCTGTGTGACATCTATGAAGGAGGTAGTTTGGTCCACTAATCTATCTTGTGCCCAAACTTTTAAAACATTGCAGAAATCAACACCACTCTCATAGGTTCCCCTATCCAGGTTCACATTATATGTTATGCCACCCTCAATAATTGGAAAATACCCCTCCCAAGCCTTCACCTGGAGTAAGTGTAACAGATCTCTCCAAGGAGTGGAATAAATCTCTCAATTCGCTGCCATTTGTCTATAAAAGGCCATGGGGAGGTTTCTGGATCGGGTAACTGGTTACAAAGGTTGTCTATCTGGGATGGAGAAAAGGGGTGTACTTTGGCCTGTCAGGAGTAGATTTCACATCATCTTCTTCAAACTCTGATATTACTGACTCGGGAGCGGGAGGAGGTGGCGGTAGTACAGGCACAAGAGGCATCTGCTGCGGAGGCGGAGCAGGAGGCTCTGTTACAGTTAGAGATTGTACTGCCTGATGGGCCGTTAGGCGGCTATAGAGGACGAATCGGAGCTCCTCCAATTTTATGGGGTTTTTCTGTATACACTGCTCTATTGCTGATACTATCCCCATGGCGGCATCCTTCCTGGGATATTGAAAGATACCGGCAGAGATTAATGGTATGGCCATTGTACGTTGAGGCATCGTACTGGGGGGGACAGAGGAGGCATACAGGATTGCATTCTGGACAGCCTCAGTAAGTAATTGTTGGGACCTGGGAATGTTGGTAGAATTATATCGTGGTCCCACTGCATGTATTACATATTGACACGGCAGCGGTCCTGCGCTGGTTGCTGCGACCTGTCCTGTTTCTACCTGGCCATAAGTTTGTATATATGAATTAGATTCTTCCTGTATCATGGGTCCTCCTTTCTGTGAATTTGTTGCGGCCAGTCCTCCAGCATGGCAGAGTTGGTTATCTGCGGCATTCACTATAGCCTGTTATGAACAGGTAATTCAGAACCACAATGGACCTTGAAGTTCTGAGCACACAAAGTGACCTGACAATTACCAAAAACATAGGACGAGCTCTGAGACGTGGGAACTCTGCTGACCGCAATCCCTAATCCTATCCAACCACACTAAAGGCAGCCGTGGAGCGCTCCTGACCAGTCCTATGCGCCTCGAGCACAGCCTGAGAAACTAGCTAGCCCTAAGAAAGAAAAATAAGCCTACCTTGCCTCAGAGAAATACCCCAAAGGAAAAGGCAGCCCCCCACATATAATGACTGTGAGTTGAGATGAAAATACAAACGCAGAGATGAAATAGATTTAGCAAAGTGAGGCCCAACTTACTGAACAGACCGAAGATAGGAAAGATTGCTTTGCGGTCAACACAAAACCCTACAAACAACCACGCAGAGGGGGCAAAAAGACCCTCCGCACCGACTAACGGTACGGAGGTGCTCCCTCTGCGTCTCAGAGCTTCCAGCAAGCAAGAAAAACCAATATAGCAAGCTGGACAGAAAAAATAGCAAACAAAAATAACACAAGCAAAACTTAGCTTATGCAGGATAGACAGGCCACAGGAACGATGCAGGAGGAAGCAAAACCAATACTAGAACATTGACTGGAGGCCAGGATCAAAGCACTAGGTGGAGTTAAATAGAGCAGCACCTAACGACTTAACCTCATCACCTGAGGAAGGAAACTCAGAAGCCGCAGTACCACTCTCATCCACCAAAGGAAGCTCATAGACAGAACCAGCCGAAGTACCACTCACGACCACAGGAGAGAGCTTGGCCACAGAATTCACAACAATAGCCCCAACATGTTGTTTTGTGAGATCCCCTATCCCTATCCTAAAGAGCACATCATGACGGTGGGGTCCAGGAATAACATTAGAATACATTTCCTGGAAATATTCTATCTCTTCTGTATATCCTGTCTCTAACCGAGTGACTAAGAATCTACATAACCACTAGCAATACTAGGCATGACAGAAGCTGGTGCTGGCAGTGGCCGATAATAAGTGCCGTCAGCGTTTAGCAAGGGACAGGTGGGGGCTACAACTCCGGGTCTCCTCGCTCCACAATTGTAACAGACCTCTCTTCACCCTCTCTCCACTGAGAATTAGTAACTCCGCATATATCACAAATCCACCTGGCAGGATCATAAGGTGAAGGCGCACTAAGTTTTGGCAACCCAGGATATATTGGTCCTTTGTGATTGAGGGGCACGGAGCTTACAGTCGGGAGGAGAGGCTTGATTTCCTGGGGAGGGACCATATCATCTAACAGGGAGCCCCCCCTGTCCCAGATCATTATTTTAAATTATTTGTCTTTCTAGCACATTACTCTCAATCACTTCCTCAATTCCTTCCAGCACCACAAAACATCCAGCCACTTTCTCAGTCTTTGTCATAGTAGTAGACAGCTTTCCTTTTTCAATGTAACTGTAACAAAAACAACTAGAATTCACTTCCTCTTCCACTTCCACATAATCTTCATCACACAATTCATGTGCCAGACCACGGAATTCCTCTGCTCTGCATCTTTAAGCAAACCACCATCAGTTAACCTTCCCTTGTTCTTTCTGATACCTTCATCCCATAACGTAGGCTGTAGTCTCCCACCCTTAGGAAAACCCATGATTGAGAATATTTCTCCTGCATTCCTGATAGATTTCTTTCCCTGTCTTTGAATCATGAGACTAATAGTATCAGTTCCTTCACACAAATTCAAATTGATCTTTTTCTTCCACGGGAACATGATTCTCCTTTAGCGCTAAATATCCTTACATCAGTTGTGCACAGTACTGGAGCGGCCGTTCAGTCTGTTCCACTGGGTCTACCTGTCCCCCACTGGGACAACCCAAAATTCAACACGTTACTCAGTGAAAGGAGGAGGGCGCCTCAGACCATTCCTCCGGATACCCCTGGACATATATATATCTATATATTCCTGAGTTACGTATCCTACCCAATCTTCGATCACCTCACCACGCCTAATTCTAACAATGATCAGGGTTTCAGGATATTTTGACTATAAAGAGAACTACAATCACTGGTCAATCCGGGGTGTACGTCCCTTATGAGATACGGTTCGAGCACTGGGCCCCCAACAGAACTACACCTCTATATGATTCCACCCAAAAATCACCCCACTATTGTGGACAACCTCAGATCCTCTTTGCAGCAACAAACACAGGAATACCACACCAAATGGTCAGTCTGAACAGTATAATTGCCAACTTACCGTGGTTGTCGTGGGGGATGATCAGTTCCAATTTCCAGTGCCTGTGTCCGGTCCAAGTGTACTTTGTCTTGTTGTCCTCCGGGGGGAGAGGCGTCCCTGTTGGGGGCCCCACGTTGGGTGCCAAGCTGTAGAGGGAGGTTCTGAAGTGATCTTTCGCGGTTGACCTAGTGATTTCCAAATTGATCCACAGAGCGTTGCCGGCAACTGAAAATGACCAGATGGAGACATGTGTCTCTGTTGGGGGGATCAAAAGCAGATCTCTGAGCCCCGTTTATTGTGTCGCACTTTTCATAATCTTAAAAAGTTACACTTCAACCAATCAACATAAAAACACACTCACAGTTCTATAAGAATGCAGGAACAGCCTGTCCGTCAAGGTCTTCGTAGAACAATACACCCTCAGTCTCATGCCTTGTTCAGGTTGAAACGATCAAGGTCTCATAACAACTATGAACTTTAGCCTAGTAACAAAATTTATCTTAAAACAGCAAGATGGAGTCGAAAAGCACAAAATGAAGCCTGCTTTAATTTTTCTTAGTTTAACCCTTCACAGTACGACTGGTCAAAAATTAGTCATTTAATTCACTGTCATTTTAGTTCACTTTGACACCATTAACGCTCCAAAAATAATATTTTGTGGATATTGTTAATGCTTTGTCCATGTTCTCGTTTATTCTTTTCCATATCTCTGATATCGACTGAGCCCAATGCAATGTTATATATAGATATACTGTGTATCAGTTTGTTAAATCTTGATCTTGCTGCACTGTATAAATATATGGACATGTCTCTTGAAATTCGTCTGATAAATGATACATTTATTATATCTAGTCATGAGAAGATCAATGTTAACCTACATAGATTTATGAGGGAAAAAGCTGCAATTTGGTATCTGGCTCTTAATTTGTATAGAGGATGCTGTACTGTTTATATGTTAACTGAATAAAACAATGCACCAATGTACGTACCTTCCATGACCCAGAAATTGCGTTTCCAGCTGTAATTGCCCTTGGGAGATGTATGTGCTGTGCAAAATATTGTGATCTGTTTTAAAACATAATTATGGGAACCTTCATATAAGCTTTCACTCTGAGCAGATTTTGTTTGTGATTTAATACCATGAAACTGAGTTTAATTGGCCTATTAGCAAAAGAAGCAACAAAGTAATTGCTTTTAGATTAGCAGCTTTAATGGAGCACTATCATTTTTCTATCACAACTTTCACTTGTTGACATCATAACACAAATATAGCCAAACCATTCATCTAAATATGACACTGTGCTCCTGACATTATTAACTTCCTGTAAGCGATACACTCACCAAATGCTGATTTACTGTTGTGATATCCCACCAACATTAATAGCATCACATTTCAACTCTTCTTTGGAAAAAATATATGTATAAAAAGCCCTGAGCATTGGTTAAATGTACTAATTCTTCTTCTATTTCCTCCTGATCTTGGGAGCTTAGCAATACCATGGCACTACTTTACTATATGTGGCATCAATCTTGGAACAATGATAATCTTATGTCCATAGAATAAGTATTTCATCTGTTCTGAAATTTCAATGGTAAACTTAAACAGGTGGCTCAAAGGGCTTGTCCATTTTTAGACTTCTTTTATAATATCCATAATCCCCTATATCACTTCTTCCCAAATGGATCCGTAACATCCCGTATGGGCAGTATTGGCGCATAAGAAAAAATTGCACAAGAGACAAGGATTTTTTTGAAGAGGCCAAAGTCTTAGAGCAACGTTTTTTACAAAAAGGCTACCCTAAAAAACTGGTTCAAGATGCCCTTTCTAAAACAGGAATATTGTCCCAATATGAATGTATACATAAAATTAAAAGTAAAACTAGTATGGGTGCTAAATCCGTGACCTCTGAATTTGCCAAGTGGAGCTTGGTTACAACCTTTAATCAATCTCATGCTACTATCCAAAGACTTTTGAAAAAATATTGGTTCATATTGGAAGGTGACCCGATATTCTCAGGTCACATCCCTACCCACCCTAGAATAATTTATAGGCGGAATCGCACACTCCGCAACCTAGTTGCACCCAGCAATACAGTTATTAGCCCCAGTGCCACATCCGCGACCCAGCTAACAAAAAATCACGGCTGTTTTGCTTGCAGATCTGCAAAATGTCTGTGTTGTAACTCCATCAGATATGGTGTTAAAGAATTCACATCCAATACTACTAATATTAATTACAGAATCAACTACCATGTCAACTGTCAATCCTCATTTGTAGTATATCTAATAGAATGCGAATGTGGGCTCCAATATGTTGGACGGACTATACAGACCATGCACACAAGACTGAACAAGCATCGCCAAAATATTAGGAATGGTTTTATGTTGCATATCCTATCAAAGCATTTTTTAACCAAGCACCAAAAAAAATTAGAATCTCTGAAACTGACGATTATAGATTTTATACCAGAAAAGGTATCTGATCGGTATGGGAGCTTGATTAATAGGGAACGTTTCTGGATTTTTAAGTTGGGGACTCTGGCGCCAGAAGGGTTAAATCTTACCATTGAAAGGGTTAACAGGTGATCTCTCTGTTTTTAATAGTTTCTATAGTGTTTTTATAGTGTAATTTTATTATATGTTGTCTTATTTTTGCATTTTACCATGTTTTATATTTTAGTGAGGTCTAGGGGCTTTATTTAATCTTTTTTTATAAATACATAGTTTTGTTCCTATTGTGTTTTTACCATGTGACCTTACTATTTTATCATGTGACTTGTTCTTAACATGTGACCTGCTGACTGTGAATTTTATTGGTTGCTATTTGTTTAAATACCCCTTCCTGTTCTCCTTTAATAAACCTTCACCTGATGAAGACGGTTTAACCGTTGAAACGCGTTGTGGTTCAACACTAAAATCCTTATTTTGGTCTCATTTCCAGCGCTCCTAGGACCGTTATTACTATTTACTGGATGAATAAGTGGAGGACACAGAGTGGTAAAGTCTTTACCTGGTTTATTGGTGGTAGTAGTCCACAGTCCACGGTACCAGGTACAGGTGTCCTGTGGTCCGGCCGGCTCAGAGGCAATGGTAGAATCTCCTGTTGTGAATTCAGCTTTTTGGCTCCCTCCGGTGGTTGTAGAGGGTAATGCAGTTGTGCCTGGACTGCAGGAGTGGACAGGTGTATCTACTAATTGCAAAACTGACTGGGGTATATAGCTTTGCAGGATCCTTTAGTCAGTGCCAGTTGTCCATTGTTTTTGAAGGATTTACTTCCCTGCTGGTCTCTCCAGTTTGCTGTGCTTTTCTACAAAGATAAGTCTTGGTTTTTGTTTTTGCTGTCCACCTGCTATGGACCTTATAGTCTGTGCATTTTCATGTTTTTGTTTTGTCCAGCTTGGTCTGTGAAGGATTTTTTGCAGCCAAGCTATTTCTCTGGAGATGGAGATATACCCTCCATGTCTTTAGTCAGATGTGGTGACTTGTATTTTCTGTGGTGGATATTTTCTAGTGTTTTAATACTGACCGCATAGTACTCTGTTCTATTCTTTCTTTTTAGCTAGTATGGCCTCCTATGCTAAAATCTGATTTCATATCTGCGTATGTTATTTCCCTCTCCTCTCACAGTCAATATTTGTGGGGGGCTATCTATCCTTTGGGGATTTTCTCTGAGGCAAGATAGGTTTCCTGTTTCTGTCTTTAGGGGTAGTTAGATCTTAGGCTGTGCCGAGGGGTCCTGGGAGTGTTAGGTACCCCCCACGGCTACTTCTAGTTGCGCTGCTAGGTTCAGGGTTTGCGGTCAGTACAGGGACCAACTTCTCCAGAGTCCGTCTAATGCTGCTCCTAGGCCACCAGATCATAACAGTACAACTGGCCAACAATGAGTTAATTGCATCTCAGAAGAAGGGAAGGAAGCTTTTGAGCCATTTTTTTTTCCTTAGCCTGTTTGGTATTTTCCTCCCTCTTTACCTCTGGGTGGCTACGGAATCCAGTATTAACATGAATGTTCAGGTGTTAGTTTCTCGGGTGGATCAGCTTGCTGCTAGGGTACAGGGTATTTCAGATTTCATTGTTCAGACTCCTGCCTTAGAACCTAAGATTCCCACTCCTGATTTATTCTTTGGTGACAGATCCAAATTTTTGAGTTTCAAAAATAACTGTCAACTGTTTTTTGCATTAAGACCCCGGTCTTCTGGTGATCTTATTCAGCAGGTTAAAATCATCATATATCTGCTGCATGGTGACCCACAGGATTGGGCATTTTCCCTGGAATCTGGCAATCCTGCTTTGCTTAATGTTGATTCGTTCTTTTAGGCATTGGGTTGTTGTATGATGAGCCTAATTCTGCGGATCAGGCTGAGAAAATCTTATTAGCCCTGTGTCAAGGTCAAGAAGTGGCAGAATCATATTGCCAGAAATTTAGAAAATGGTCTGCACTGACTAAATGGAATGAGGATGCCTTGGCGGCAATTTTCAGAAAGGGTCTTTCTGAATCCGTTAATGATGTTATGGTGGGGTTCCCCACGCCTGCTGGTCTGAGTGATTTTATGTCTCTGGCCATTTAGATTGATCGGTGCTTGCACGAGCGCAGAGTTGTGCACACTGTGGCGTTGTCATCTGAGCAGAGCCCTGAGCCTATGCAGTGTGATAGGATTTTGTCTAGAGCTGAACGTCAAACATTCAGGCATCAGAATAGGTTGTGTTTTACTGCGGCGATTCTGCTCATGTTATTTCTGATTGCCCTAAGCGTACTAAGGGAATCGCTAGTTCTGTTGCCATCAGTACTATACAACCTAAATTTCTGTTATCTGTGACCTTAATCTGCTCATTATCATCATTTTCTGTCATGGCATTTGTGGATTCAGGCGCCGCTCTGAACTTAATGGACTTAGAATTTGCCAGACGTTGTGGTTTTCCCTTGCAGCCTTTGCAGAACCCTATTCCTTTTAGGGGGATTGATGCTACACCGTTGGCTAAAAATAAACCTCAGTTTTGGACACAGCTGACCATGCGCATGGCGCCAGCCCATCAGGAAGATTGTCGTTTTCTGGTGTTGCATAATTTGCATGATGATATTGTGCTGGGTTTTCCATCGTTGCAGCTACATAATCCGGTGTTAGATTGGAAATCCATGTCTGTGACTAGTTGGGGTTGTCAGGGGGTTCATGATCAGGTTCCTTTGATGTCAATTTCCTCTTCCCTCTCTTCTGAAGTTCCTGAGTTTTTGTCTGACTTCCAGGATGTATTCGATGAGCCCTAATCCAGTTCCCTTCCACCGCATAGGGACTGTGATTGTGCTATTGACCTGATTCCAGGTTGTAAGTTCCCTAAGGGCCGACTTTTCAACCTGTCTGTGCCTGAACATACTGCCATGCGGAGCTAAATTAAGGAGTCTTTGGAGAAAGGGCATATTCGGCCATCTTCTTCACCGTTGGGAGCGGGGTTCTTTTTTGTTGCCAAGAAGGATGGCTCCTTGAGACCCTGTATTGATTATCGCCTCTTGAATAAGATCACGGTTAAATTTCAATACTCCTTGCCTTTGCTTACTGATTTGATTGCTAGGATTAAGGTGGCTGGCTGGTTTACTAAGATTGACCTTCGAGGGGCATATAATCTTATTCATATCAAGCAGGGTGACGAATGGAAAACTGCATTTAATATGCCCGAAGGCCATTTAGAATACCTTGTGATGCAATTCGGACTCTCTAATGCCCCATCTGTGTTCCAATCCTTCATGCATGATATCTTTTGGAGTTATCTTGATAAATTCATGGTTGTATATTTGGATGATATTTTGATTTTTTCCAATGATTGGGAGTCTCATGTGAAACAGGTCAGGATGGTATTTCAGATCCTCCGTAATAATGCTTTATTTGTGAAGGGGTTGAAGTGCCTCTTTGGAGTGCAGAAGGTTTCTTTTTTGGGTTTAATTTTTTCTCCCTCATCTATAGAAATGGATCCGATTAAGGTTCAGGCCATTCATGATTGGATTCAGCCCACATCTGTGAAGAGCCTTCAGAAATTCTTGGGCTTTGCTAATTTTTATCGTCGTTTCATTGCTAACTTCTCCAGTGTGGTTAAACCTCTAACCGATTTGACCAAGAAAGGCGCTGATGTGGCGAATTGGTCCTCCACGGCTGTTTCTGCCTTTCAGGAGCTTAAGCGCCGATTTACTTCTGCCCCTGTGTTGCGTCAGCCAGATGTTTCTCTTCCATTTCAGGTTGAGGTTGACGCGTCTGAGATTGGGGCAGAAGCCGTTTTGTCTCAGAGGAATTCTGGTGGTTCCTTGATGAAACCGTGTGCCTTCTTTTCTCGGAAGTTTTTGCCTGCAGAACGTAATTATGATGTCGGCAATCGGGAGTTGTTGGCTATGAAGTGGGCATTTGAGGAGTGGCGACATTGGCTTGAGGGGGCCAAGCACCGTATTGTGGTCCTGACCGATCATAAGAATCTGATTTACCTCGAGTCTGCCAAACGGCTGAATCCTAGACAGGCTCGATGGTCCCTGTTTTTCTCTCATTTTGATTTTGTGGTCTCGTACATTCCTGGTACTAAGAATGTTAAGTCGGATGCCCTCTCTAGGAGTTTTTTTCCTGATTCCCCTGGGGTTCTTGAGCCGGTCGGCATTTTGATGGAAGGGGTGATTCTTTCTGCCATCTCCCCTGATTTGCGACGGGTTCGTCAGGAATTTCAGGCTGATAAGCCTGACCGCTGTCTTGTGGGGAAACTGTTTGTTCCTGATAGATGGACTAGTAAAGTGATTTCTGAGGTTCATTGTTCTGTGTTGGCTGGCCATCCTGGGATTTTTGGTACCAGAGATTTGGTTAGTAGGTCCTTTTGGTGGCCTTCTTTGTCATGGGATGTGCGTTCTTTTGTGCAGTCCTGTGGGATTTGTGCGCGGGCTAAGCCTTGCTGTTCCCACGCTAGTGGGTTGCTTTTGCCATTGCCGGTCCCTGAGAGACCTTGGACGCATATTTCTATGGATTTTATTTCCGATCTTCCTGTTTCCCAAAGAATGTCGGTTATCTGGGTTGTCTGTGACCGATTTTCTAAGATGGTTCATTTGGTGCCTTTGCCTTCTTCTGATTTGGTTCCGTTGTTTTTTCAGCATGTGGTACGTTTGCATGGTATTCCGGAGAATATTGTGTCCGACAGAGGTTCCCAGTTTGTTTCTAGTTTTTGGCGGGCCTTTTGTGCCAAGCTGGGCATTGATTTGTCTTTTTCTTCTGCATTTCATCCTCAGACAAATGGCCAGACTGAGCGAACTAATCAGACCTTGGAGACCTATTTGAGATGCTTTGTGTCTGCTGATCAGCATGATTGGGTGGCTTTTTTGCCATTGGCCGAGTTTGCCCTTAATAATCGGGCTAGTTCGGCTACTTTGGTTTCGCCTTTTTTTTGTAATTTTGGTTTTCATCCTCGTTTTTCTTCTGGGCAGGTTGAGCCTTCTGACCTTCCTGGTGTGGATTCTGTGGTCGACAGGTTGCAGCAGATTTGGGCTTATGTGGTGGACAATTTGGTGCTGTCTCAGGAGGAGGCTCAGCGTTTTGCTAATCGTCGTCGGTGTGTTGGTTCCCGGCTTCGGGTTGGTGATCTGGTTTGGTTATCTTCCCGTCATGTTCCTATGAAGTTTAAGCCTCGATTTATTGGTCCTTATAGGATTTCTGAGATTATTAATCCGGTGTCCTTTCGCCTGGCGCTTCCGGCCTCTTTTGCTATTCATAATGTCTTCCATAGATCTTTGTTGTGGAAATATGTGGAGCCCGTTGTTCCCTCTGTTGATCCTCCGGCCCCTGTATTGGTCGATGGGTAGTTGGAATATGTTGTTGAGAAGATTTTGGATTCTCGTTTTTCGAGGCGGAAGCTTCAGTACCTTGTCAACTGGAAGGGTTATGGCCAGGAGGATAATTCTTGGGTTTCTGCCTCTGATGTCCATGCCGTTGATTTGGTTCGTGCCTTTCATCGGGCTCATCCTGATCGGCCTGGGAACTCTGGTGAGGGTTCGGTGACCCCTCCTCAAGGGGAGAGGTACTGTTGTGAATTTGGCTTTTTGGCTCCCTCCGGTGGTTGTAGAGGGTAATGCAGTTGTGCCTGGACTGCAGGAGTGGACAGGTGTATCTAATAATTGCAAAACTGACTGGGGTATATAGCTTTGCAGGATCCTTTAGTCAGTGCCAGTTGTCCATTGTTTTTGAAGGATTCACTTCCCTGCTGGTCTCTCCAGTTTGCTGTGCTTTTCTACAAAGATAAGTCCTGGTTTTGTTTTTGCTGTCCACCTGCTGTGGACCTTATAGTCTGTGCATTTTCATGTTTTTTGTTTTGTCCAGCTTGGTCTGTGAAGGATTTTTTGCAGCCAAGCTATTTCTCTGGAGATGCAGATATACCCTCCGGGTCACCGGTGTGGGCTTTGGGTTCTCCATCGGTGTCGTCTCACTCTCCAGCAGTGTCTCACTTTCTGGCTCCATCGGTGTTAGAAGTGCAGGCTCCAGGTTCTCCGTTGGCTGCGTCACCTTTTCTGGTAGTTCCTTGCTTTCCGGCTCCACCAAGGTCAAAGGCACAGGCTCCGCCAAGGCTGGGAGCGCGACTGGTGAGTATTGTCGTTGAGGCTGGGCAGTCATCATTCTCCGGACCAGGGACTCCTTCTGTTGTGAATTCTGTGGCAGAGCTCCCTCCTGTGGTCACAAGTGGTACTTCGGCTGGTTCTCTCTGTGAGCTTTCGTTGGTGGAGGAAAGTGGTACTGCGGCTTCTGAGTTTCCTTTCTCAGGTGATGTGGTGAAGTCGTTGGGTGCTGCTCTATTTAACTCCACCTAGTGCTTTGATCCTGGCCTCCAGTCAATGTTCTAGTATTGGACCTGTTTCCTCCTGGATCGTTCCTGTGGCCTGCTGCTCTGCATAGCTAAGTTCCTCTTTGCTATTTGTTTGCTGTTTTTTTCTGTCCAGCTTGTCAATTTGTTTTTTACTGCTTGCTGGAAGCTCTGGGACGCAGATGGTGTACTTCCGTGCCGTTAGTTCGGTACGGAGGGTCTTTTTGCCCCCTTTGCGTGGTGTTTGTAGGGTTTTGTGTTGACCGCAAAGTTTCCTTTCCTATCCTCGCTCTGTTCAGAAAGTTGGGCCTCACTTTGCTAAATCTATTTCATCTCTACGTTTGTCTTTTCATCTTAACTCACAGTCATTATATGTGGGGGCTGCCTTTTCCTTTGGGGTATTTCTCTGAGGCAAGGTAGGCTTATTTTCTATCTTAAGGCTAGCTAGTTTCTCAGGCCGTGCCGAGTTGCATAGGGAGCGTTAGGCGCAATCCACGGCTGCCTTTAGTGTGGTTTGAGAGGATTAGGGATTGCGGTCAACAGAGTTCCCACGTCTCAGAGCTCGTTCTTGTTTTTTGGGTTATTGCCAGGTCACTGTATGTGCGCTGACCTCTATGTCCATTGTGGTACTGAATTACCTTTCACAACAGTACTGGAGGCCTAAAGTACTAATGATTCCCAATAGAGGGAAAAAAGAAGTTCTGAGACCATTTTTTTTTCCTTGCACTGTGTTTTGCCTTTTTTTTCCCCTAGACATTTGGGTGGTTCAGGACACAGGTGTAGCAATGGACATTAAAGGTCTGTCTTCATGTGTGGATCAGCTCACGGCAAGAGTACAAAGTATTCAAGACTTTGTGGTTCAGAATTCTATGTTAGAACCGAGAATTCCTATTCCTGATTTGTTTTTTGGAGATAGAACTAAATTTCTGAGTTTCAAAAATAATTGTAAACTATTTCTGGCTTTGAAACCTCGCTCCTCTGGTGACCCAGTTCAACAAGTTAGGATCGTTATTTCTTTTTTGCGTGGCGACCCTCAGGACTGGGCATTTTCTCTTGCGTCAGGAGATCCTGCATTAAGTAATATCGATGCATTTTTCCTGGCGCTCGGATTGCTGTACGATGAGCCTAATTCTGTGGATCAGGCAGAGAAAAATTTGCTGGCTCTGTGTCAGGGTCAGGATGAAATAGAGGTATATTGTCAGAAATTTAGAAAGTGGTCCGTACTCACTCAGTGGAATGAAGGTGCGCTCGCAGCTATTTTCAGAAAATGTCTCTCTGAAGCCCTTAAGGATGTCATGGTGGGATTTCCTATGCCTGCTGGTCTGAATGAGTCTATGTCTTTGGCCATTCAGATCGGTCGACGCTTGCGCGAGCGTAAATCTGTGCACCATTTGGCTGTATTACCTGAGCTTAAACCTGAGCCTATTCAGTGCGATAGGACTTTGACCAGAGTTGAACGGCAAGAACACAGACGTCTCAATGGGCTGTGTTTCTACTGTGGTGATTCCACTCATGCTATCTCTGATTGTCCTAAGCGCACTAAGCAGTTCGCTAGGTCTTCCACCATTGGTACGGTACAGTCAAAATTTCTTTTGTCTGTTACCTTGATCTGCTCTTTGTCATCGTATTCTGTCATGGCATTTGTGGACTCAGGCACTGCTCTGAATTTGATGGACTTGGAGTATGCTAGGCGTTGTGGGTTTTTCTTGGAGCCCTAGCAGTGTCCTATTCCATTGAGAGGAATTGATGCTACGCCTTTGGCCAAGAATAAGCCTCAGTACTGGACCCAGCTGACCATGTGCATGGCTCCTGCACATCAGGAGGTTATTCGCTTTCTGGTGTTGCATAATCTGCATGATGTGGTCGTGTTGGGGTTGCCATGGCTACAAGTCCATAATCCAGTATTAGATTGGAAATCCATGTCTGTGTCCAGCTGGGGTTGTCAGGGGGTACATGGTGATGTCCCATTTCTGACTATTTCGTCATCCACCCCTTCTGAGGTTCCTGAGTTCTTGTCTGATTACCGGGATTTATTTGATGAGCCCAAGTCCGATACCCTACCTCCGCATAGGGATTGTGATTGTGCTATCGATTTGATTCCTGGTAGTAAATTCCCAAAAGGTCGACTGTTTAATTTATCTGTGCCTGAGCACGCCGCTATGCGGAGTTATGTGAAGGAGTCTTTGGAGAAAGGGCATATTCGCCAGTCATCGTCGCCATTAGGAGCAGGGTTCTTTTTTGTAGCCAAGAAGGATGGTTCCTTGAGACCTTGTATAGATTACCGCCTTCTAAATAAGATCACGGTTAAATTTCAGTACCCCTTGCCATTGTTATCTGATTTGTTTGCTCGGATTAAGGGGGCTAGTTGGTTCACCAAGATAGATCTTCGTGGTGCGTATAATCTTGTGCGTATTAAGCGAGGCGATGAGTGGAAAACTGCATTTAATACGCCCGAGGGCCATTTTGAGTATTTAGTAATGCCATTCAGACTTGCCAATGCTCCATCAGTGTTTCAGTCCTTTATGCATGACATCTTCCGAGAGTACCTGGATAAATTCCTGATTGTGTACTTAGATGACATTTTGATCTTCTCGGATGATTGGGAGTCTCATGTGAAGCAGGTCAGAACGGTGTTTCAGGTCCTGCGTGCTAATTCTTTGTTTGTGAAGGGATCAAAGTGTCTCTTTGGTGTTCAGAAGGTTTCATTTTTGGGGTTCATCTTTTCCCCTTCTACTATCGAGATGGACCCTGTTAAGGTCCAAGCCATCCATAATTGGACTCAGCCGACATCTCTGAAAAGTCTGCAAAAGTTCCTGGGCTTTGCTGATTTTTATCGTCGCTTCATCTGCAATTTTTCAAGTATTGCTAAACCATTGACCGATTTGACCAAGAAAGGTGCTGATTTGGTCAATTGGTCTTCTGCTGCAGTGGAAGCTTTTCAAGAGTTGAAGCGTCGTTTTTCTTCTGCCCCTGTGTTGTGTCAACCAGATGTTTCGCTTCCGTTCCAGGTCGAGGTTGATGCTTCTGAGATTGGAGCAGGGGCTGTTTTGTCGCAGAGAAGTTTTGATTGCTCGGTGATGAAACCATGCGCCTTCTTTTCCAGGAAGTTTTCGCCTGCTGAGCGAAATTATGATGTGGGCAATCGAGAGTTGCTGGCCATGAAGTGGGCATTCGAGAAGTGGCGTCATTGGCTTGAAGGAGCTAAGCATCGCGTGGTGGTCTTGACTGATCATAAGAACTTGACTTATCTCGAGTCCGCCAAGCGGTTAAATCCTAGACAAGCTCGTTGGTCGTTGTTTTTTGCCTGTTTTGACTTTGTGATTTCATACCTTCCGGGCTCTAAAAATGTGAAGGCGGATGCTCTGTCTAGGAGTTTTGTGCCCGACTCTCCGGGTGTATCTGAGCCGGCGGGTATCCTCAAAGAGGGAGTAATTGTGTCTGCCATCTCCCCTGATTTGCGGCGGGTGCTGCAAAAATTTCAGGCTAGTAAACCTGATCGTTGCCCAGCGGAGAAACTGTTTGTCCCTGATAGGTGGACGAATAAAGTTATCTCTGAGGTTCATTGTTCGGTGTTGGCTGGTCATCCTGGAATCTTTGGTACCAGAGAGTTAGTGGCTAGATCCTTTTGGTGGCCATATCTGTCGCGGGATGTGCGGACTTTTGTGCAGTCCTGTGGGATTTGTGCTCGGGCTAAGCCCTGCTGTTCTCATGCCAGTGGGTTGCTTTTGCCCTTGCCGGTCCCGAAGAGGCCTTGGACACATATCTCTATGGATTTTATTTCAGATCTTCCCGTCTCTCAAAAGATGTCAGTCATTTGGGTGGTCTGTGATCGCTTCTCTAAGATGGTCCATTTGGTACCCTTGTCTAAATTGCCTTCCTCCTCTGATTTGGTGCCATTGTTTTTCCAGCATGTGGTTCGTTTACATGGCATTCCAGAGAATATCGTTTCTGACAGAGGTTCCCAGTTTGTTTCGAGGTTTTGGCGAGCCTTTTGTGGTAGGATGGGCATTGACTTGTCTTTTTCCTCAGCTTTCCATCCTCAGACTAATGGCCAGACCGAACGAACCAATCAGACCTTGGAAACATATCTGAGATGCTTTGTTTCTGCTGATCAGGATGACTGGGTGTCCTTTTTGCCTTTGGCTGAGTTCGCCCTTAATAATCGGGCCAGCTCGGCTACCTTGGTTTCACCGTTTTTCTGCAACTCTGGGTTCCATCCTCGTTTCTCTTCAGGGCAGGTTGAGTCTTCGGACTGTCCTGGTGTGGATACTGTGGTGGACAGGTTGCAGCAGATTTGGACTCATGTAGTGGACAATTTGACTTTGTCCCAGGAGAAGGCTCAACGTTTCGCTAATCGCAGACACTGTGTGGGTCCCCGACTTCGGGTTGGGGACTTGGTTTGGTTATCTTCTCGTCATATTCCTATGAAGGTTTCCTCTCCTAAGTTTAAACCTCGTTTTATTGGTCCGTATAGGATTTCTGAGGTTCTTAATCCTGTGTCTTTTCGTCTGACCCTTCCAGATTCTTTTTCCATACATAACGTATTCCATAGGTCATTGTAGCGGAGATACGTGGTACCTATGGTTCCATCTGTTGATCCTCCTGCCCCGGTTTTGGTGGAGGGGGAGTTGGAGTATATTGTGGAGAAGATTTTGGATTCTCGTGTTTCAAGGCGGAAACTCCAGTATCTGGTTAAGTGGAAGGGTTATGCTCAGGAAGATAATTCCTGGGTCTTTGCCTCTGATGTCCATGCTCCCGATCTTGTTCGTGCCTTTCATATGGCTCATCCTGGTCGTCCTGGGAGCTCTGGTGAGGGTTCGGTGACCCCTCCTCAAGGGGGGGTACTGTTGTGAATTCTGTGGCAGAGCTCCCTCCTGTGGTCACAAGTGGTACTTCGGCTGGTTCTCTCTGTGAGCTTCCGTTGGTGGAGGAAAGTGGTACTGCGGCTTCTGAGTTTCCTTCCTCAGGTGATGTGGTGAAGTCGTTGGGTGCTGCTCTATTTA
This sequence comes from Ranitomeya imitator, assembly GCF_032444005.1. NCBI lineage: Eukaryota > Metazoa > Chordata > Amphibia > Anura > Dendrobatidae > Ranitomeya > Ranitomeya imitator. Next base: position 415,227,106 of record NC_091285.1, on the reverse strand, counting down.
ACTCCACCTAGTGCTTTGATCCTGGCCTCCAGTCAATGTTCTAGTATTGGACCTGTTTCCTCCTGGATCGTTCCTGTGGCCTGCTGCTCTGCATAGCTAAGTTCCTCTTTGCTATTTGCTTGCTGTTTTTTTCTGTCCAGCTTGTCAATTTGTTTTTTGCTGCTTGTTGGAAGCTCTGGGACGCAGAGGGTGTACCTCCGTGCCGTTAGTTCGGTACGGAGGGTCTTTTTGCCCCCTTTGCGTGGTGTTTGTAGGGTTTTGTGTTGACCGCAAAGTTTCCTTTCCTATCCTCGCTCTGTTCAGAAAGTTGGGCCTCACTTTGCTAAATCTATTTCATCTCTACGTTTGTCTTTTCATCTTAACTCACAGTCATTATATGTGGGGGCTGCCTTTTCCTTTGGGGTATTTCTCTGAGGCAAGGTAGGCTTATTTTCTATCTTCAGGCTAGCTAGTTTCTCAGGCCGTGCCGAGTTGCATAGGGAGCGTTAGGCGCAATCCACGGCTGCCTTTAGTGTGGTTTGAGAGGATTAGGGATTGCGGTCAACAGAGTTCCCACGTCTCAGAGCTCGTTCTTGTTTTTTGGGTTATTGCCAGGTCACTGTATGTGCGCTGACCTCTATGTCCATTGTGGTACTGAATTACCTTTCACAACATCCTTCCATGCGGCCACTGCTGTCATCTGGGTCTGCAGAAGTCACTGAGCCAACTGTGTCATCTCCGCGGCGAGGAGTTCCGCATCCAATGTAGGCTTCAGGTCCGAGGTTTCTTGACACTGTGGACCGGGGACATCTCCGTAAGTGTCTGCAGTTTTCCTTATGGTTACCAGGTAGCATGCAGCCATGCTGCGGCCACACTTTCCCACGTCCTCCTCATTCTTCTCTCTATGGCTTTCTGGGTGGTGTCTCCCGCACTTTCCCACCAGCCATCTCTTGGGGCGGATCCATCCTGGTGACCGACATGTTCTATTGGAAGTACAGTCTCTGTAGGGGGTGAGTCCTGCTTTTGCACCGGTTCTTGAACTCCACCCATGGCAACACATCTTCTTCCTCCTTTATCCACCTTGTGGTTCAGCAATGGTGGCTATTAACAATTTTACACAGTTCATTATAATCCATGGTGCACAGGACCCATTCCAATGGGTCAGTCCATCTTTTTCATGATGCCAAAGTTGAGTCGCCCACCAGGGCACCGAGGTACTCAGTACTCGGTGAAGCGGGATCCCCAGGGCTCCCAATGTGTGTGGCAAAGATGTTGCATGCCGACGAATAAGTGGAGGACACAGAGTGATAAAGTCTTTACCTGGTTTACTGGTGGTAGTATTCCGCAGTTCAGGGTGCCAGGTACAGTTGACTTGTGGTCCGGCCGGCTCAGAGGCAATGGGAGAATCTCCGTCCCAGTTGAGGTCCATGAGCCTTTCCTCCTTTGCCTGTTTTGTGAGGTCCCTGCTGCCTGAAGCTTTCTAACAAGGTCCTCATTCTTTTCCCCTGTCCTGAGACAGGTACCTGCATGATGGGCAGCTTGAGCCGTTTTACAGGGACTCTATCATACCCTGGGCTCTTCAGGTGCTGCTGCGTCTCAGGTGTGGTGTGGGCCAATTAAATACAGTTCTGGGCCCTCCGGTTCTGCTCTGTGTCTTAGAGTCCCACAAAAGCCTTGGGCTCCCGGTACCCAGTTGCTGTGCTCTGGCTCTCAGGGTGTCTGATCGCAGTTCCCCTCTGAGCCCTTTACCACTCCTCTGCTCCTTTCCTCTGTAGCTCCACCACATACAACCCCCCTTCGGGGTCTCTCACTCCTTCCAGAGGCTGCAGCTCCCTCATGGCTGCTCGGCCTCTCTGTCTGCTCTCAGTTCCAGACTTCCTTCTTCTTCAGTGTCTCTATCAGTCTGTCCTACTCCTCCTCCAGATCAGGATCTTTATGCAAGGAAGCTGCTCTAAAACCAGGTTTTGAGCTCCCCTCCTGGCCTGGATTTGGAATGTGTTGTGTATGGGTGCCTTACCTGGTAAAGGAACTCCATTGCCTCTAAGCATGATATTATCCTCCCCGAAGGAAAAGCAACATCACTGTAGCAACCGGTTACCTGGGGTGCTACAGTAACATGACACCTGGGCAACTTCAATCAAAGAGATTCACACCCCCACAAGCAAGCTGGTATGCAACCTTCTGCAGGAAGACCCATTGTGGATCCATGTTATGATGCCTGAGTAATTTGTTCAGCCAGCTAGGATTTCATAAAGGAGTTATGAAAATACTATACATCCTAGCTATACATCGTGTATATTTCAGAGATCCCACGAACAGGGCAAGTGCCCGCCTAGGTCTCGAGTCATTCTAACATGCACGAGAAGGGAGATACATAGAACAGCCACTAGAAGCTAGGTAGCAAAATTGCGTTTAGTCTCTAGGAATAGCAGGGGCCGGTTGGATCCGATGGTGCCAGAACCGCTGCCCTAGGACTGCCCAGAAAGGCGTTATGAACTTTCATAAGTTTTGAGAGATTTATTTCCAAACCTCTAGGGTAGGGGATTCAGGTTCAGCCCAGAGGGCAGGAGGGGAGTGAACCAGAGGGTTAAATGCTTGTGTGAAGCATATCCTATTGATTTTCCTCTGGGAGGTCGCATGGACACATCCTGTGAGAAGTCACACACAAAGGGGACCACAAGCCTCCCATGTGGCAGCCCCTCCCCCACAAGTCAGGCCTTTCATCTAACTGGTAACTGACCATGTGTTTTGCTTATACCTTTTGTCCTAACACTATTGTATTTGCATATCTGACCACCATATATATACAGTGGGGCAAAAAAGTATTTAGTCAGTCAGCAATAGTGCAAGTTCCACCACTTAAAAAGATGAGAGGCGTCTGTAATTTACATCATAGGTAGACCTCAACTATGGGAGACAAACTGAGAAAAAAAAATCCAGAAAATCACATTGTCTGTTTTTTTATCATTTTATTTGCATATTATGGTGGAAAATAAGTATTTGGTCAGAAACAAAATTTCATCTCAATACTTTGTAATATATCCTTTGTTGGCAATGACAGAGGTCAAACGTTTTCTGTAAGTCTTCACAAGGTTGCCACACACTGTTGTTGGTATGTTGGCCCATTCCTCCATGCAGATCTCCTCTAGTGCAGTGATGTTTTTGGCTTTTCGCTTGGCAACACGGACTTTCAACTCCCTCCAAAGGTTTTCTATAGGGTTGAGATCTGGAGACTGGCTAGGCCACTCCAGGACCTTGAAATGCTTCTTACGAAGCCACTCCTTCGTTGCCCTGGCGGTGTGCTTTGGATCATTGTCATGTTGAAAGACCCAGCCACGTTTCATCTTCAATGCCCTTGCTGATGGAAGGAGGTTTGCACTCAAAATCTCACGATACATGGCCCCATTCATTCTTTCATGTACCCAGATCAGTCGTCCTGGCCCCTTTGCAGAGAAACAGCCCCAAAGCATGTTTCCACCACCATGCTTTACAGTAGGTATGGTGTTTGATGGATGCAACTCAGTATTCTTTTTCCTCCAAACACGACAAGTTGTGTTTCTACCAAACAGTTCCAGTTTGGTTTCATCAGACCATAGGACATTCTCCCAAAACTCCTCTGGATCATCCAAATGCTCTCTAGCAAACTTCAGACGGGCCCGGACATGTACTGGCTTAAGCAGTGGGGCACGTCTGGCACTGCAGGATCTGAGTCTATGGTGGCGTAGTGTGTTACTTATGGTAGGCCTTGTTACATTGGTCCCAGCTCTCTGCAGTTCATTCACTAAGTCCCCCCGCGTGGTTCTGGGATTTTTGCTCACCGTTCTTGTGATCATTCTGACCCCACGGGGTGGGATTTTGCGTGGAGCCCCAGATCGAGGGAGATTATCAGTGGTCTTGTATGTCTTCCATTTTCTAATTATTGCTCCCACTGTTGATTTCTTCACTCCAAGCTGGTTGGCTATTGCAGATTCAGTCTTCCCAGCCTGGTGCAGGGCTACAATTTTGTTTCTGGTGTCCTTTGACAGCTCTTTGGTCTTCACCATAGTGGAGTTTGGAGTCAGACTGTTTGAGGGTGTGCACAGGTGTCTTTTTATACTGATAACAAGTTTAAACAGGTGCCATTACTACAGGTAATGAGTGGAGGAAAGAGGAGACTCTTAAAGAAGAAGTTACAGGTCTGTGAGAGCCAGAAATCTTGATTGTTTGTTTCTGACCAAATACTTATTTTCCACCATAATCTGCAAATAAAATGATGAAAAAAACAGACAGTGATTTTCTGGATTTTTTTTTTTCAGTTTGCCTCCCATAGTTGAGGTCTACCTATGATGTAAATTACAGACGCCTCTCATCTTTTTAAGTGGTGGAACTTGCACTATTGCTGACTGACTAAATACTTTTTTGCCCCACTGTATATATATATATATATATATATATATGTATGTATATATATATATATATATATATATATATATGTGTATAAACATTGTGTATGTATAGTGTATTGTCTAGTGTGGCCTTAAGGTGATTAAATATATCATTTAACCATGGGCTGCTCTCTTATCTTCATTTACGAATCCACATTTCCATTTCTTGACCTAATCTCACATGCTATTGGGGGCTGATTACTAGCCCGATATAACCCTGTTAGCTGACCAAGCATGTATCAACTGAGGAACTGTTGTCAGTCCTACTGAGCTGATAAGGCTCTGTTCCACTGGTGCTAGTGAAAGAGGCCTCTCAGCCTGTCAGGGTACCTGGGCCTGTGTGGACGGGGGGGGGGGGGGTCTGTGTAAAACTGTGCCAAGCTGACCTTACGTGTCCCCAGGGGGTGCGGAATGTCACGTTGGTACAAATAGGGAGACCTTACCACGTGATCCCGCCAAAGTAATATTGATGTCAGTTGGAGTGGCGAAATGTGGATCCTTCACATTCTTCTATATGTTTTACAGATATAGACCAAGATTGACATTCTCCTTGGCAGTTATGGGACTCTTGCAGCTCTGTATCTGTCTGACTAGACTTTTTTTTTCAAATTTACAGGTCAGCATCTGCTTAGGAAGAAGGGGGTTACAAGAAGGGGCTGAGCAACATTGAGGAGTGGAGCACAAATCAGACTACAAAATCAGCATAAAGCTGTCATTTCCCACCACTGCTGACATTGGATTGGTTACAATCAATATGTATTGCTTAAAAACAGTATGTTCAAGATTATATGGTTTACATTGTTTTTCTTTTTGGAGAGTAGTGGGAGGGGGTGTTTTCTATGTCAACAAACATATTAATTAAAATATATATTTAGTTAGAAAAATAATGACATTACATATTGCAGTGTATCATACTGGACAATAAAAACCTTTTTATTTATATACATCATTAATGATACAATTCTCATGTCTGCCATGGTGTTGACATAAATTGATAAACACCAGAAACAAAACAAGACAATTTATGAATTTAGATTTTTTTTCTCCATTAATTAGCACTTGTATACATGTTGGCCTTTGTGACCAAATGGAGGAGTGATGCTGGATTTAGGATGGCCCCATATACAAGGTCGAGGCAAGCAACAACTATTTATCACCATGCACATTAACTGATCTTACTAGACATATACAAAAATAAATAAATAGTAAGTAAATGAAAAAAATAATAAGCTATTTGTTTATTTATTTAAAAAAAAAAAACCCTTTTATTTAAATATATCAGTAAATTCTTGGACTTCTAGTTTTTACCAATTTGTGTGCATGTAGCTATAGTATATCTAATAATTGTAGATATGTGTTGTTAAAGTCTAATTGTGCCAGTCTACCGTTTCGCGATACAAACTATAACATGAAATCTATATTAATGCTAAGTTTTTGAAAATAATTCAGCAATTCCAGATGTTCAGACAAGTTTATACAGAATACGAAGCCAGATTTACTGTATGTAACCATTTACCACTGAGTTTTCTTGGCAGCTTCAATTCATTTGTCATTCAAGAGTTTTATTCCTGTCACTGGGAATAACATTTTGCAATGGCACTGAACATCAGATATGCTGCCTGTACTTATACTCCCAGCACTCTGTGCTGCACTAGTCTGTATTTTTTTTTTTACTTTCAGGGCACTTTCTATTTCAAACTATCCCAATTAATTCTTTCCTGAGAAGTGTCATAAAACATAACATCTTGGTTGATAAATACATAACATATTAATGTACTCGGTCAGCACCTACTTCACATCTATTATTTGTCTTGATGTAATATTATGATACACAACCATGGCCGCACTTGCCACGAGGCACCAGGCATCTGGTACCTATGGGAGCAGATTGCATTGGAAGGACATCATGGGTGGGAGAGTGTGAAGACTGGTCACAGTAGAGAGGAGACTGCATGATGGGATTGAGTAAAGAACAGCCAGCAAGGAGGAACAGTATATAGAGAGGGCAGAATGGGTGGGATAGTGTTAAGAGGGGGAACAGTTAGGAGAGAATTCAGAATTTGTGGGACAGTGGGGAGAAAATGGTAGTGTGAAGTGGGTACAGTGTGAAGGTCATAGTTCATAAGAGAGGATAGTGTGCTATGTATAATTCATAAAAGAGGTGTTAAGATAAGTATAATTCATTGGGGCAACAATGAGGTAGATATAATTCAAAAGGGTGCAGCGTGTCGTGTACAAGTGGGGCAGTGTGACAGTTGTAGTTGATAATGAGGATGGTGTCACACTCGTCATAGTACATAAGGTGAGATAGTGTGATGGCCAAAGTATATAAGACGCAATGTATGGAGTCAATATTTTATAGGAGAAAGAGTGTGGAAGCCAAGTATCATAAAAGGGTAAGAGTGGGGATCATTTCTTGGGCAGGGAACACAGTGTGGGGCAAATACAGTATGTGATCATGGACAAAGCGTAAGGCTTATTTAGGGCGCTGCATGGGTGATTATGTTTTTTTACAGGGAAATAATGACGATACTGTTATAATTAAGGTCACTGGGTTGGGATATGTTTCAGGAGACCGGAGAAGAGGTTAGTCTGCAGATATGAGCTGAGGATATGAAAAGTCTCCAATTGACGAAGAAAAGGATGTGAACAACTCCAATTAGAGATGTCACCTATAAGGTTTCTGGATCTAAGGAAAAATATATATTTGTATCTTGTAAGCCAGTAGATAGAAAATTATTAAAAATTATGAGTCCTCAGTGTTCAATATCTTTAAATAGCTAACTGAAAAGATGGTAAAACGTAGAAAGCTGTAGAGACTACTCAGGGTCTCTTCATCAGGCATAGTACTTGTTACCATCTTTCAGTCAGCCATTAAAAAGTGTCAACCACCAAGGACACTTTATTTTTCACATTTTTGGATCTAAGTGTGCATTTACACTGGCCAATCGCAGCTTTGTAATGACTGCCATCAAGCTATATGAATCCGATTGGCAGTCAATTAATAGCCTGTTTAGACAAATTAAACGGACTTTCAAGAACACTGAATGATGGCATTGTTCTCAATAGCGAATGTCATGTTTACTCAGCAGCACAATATGCTGACAAGGATGATGATATTTAATCAAGCATGGTTCTGGTAACACTGGGGAACACAATTTTCATTGAATTAGATCTGACACTTGTTTTTGATTAACTTTTTAAGCTACAGGATACCTTCCCTTTGTCTCCAAAACTGTACAAAATGAACATACAGTGGAAAATACTGCAAAAAATAACCTGATATCTAGATTACCATATAGAAAACACTCAGTTTAAGTGCAATAAATAAGAATTTTATTGAATATATACTTTTAAAATAAGAATAAAATACAATTGGAAAACCAGAGACTGCAAAGCTCAAATGCAGGAGATCCTAACCAATATTGCATGTACATTTTCACCTAGCACTTTATCATATGCCTTAGCATATATGCAAATGGCAGCTCTTTATAACTAATGCACCTTAATAGACTATCATCTATATCATATATATAGGCTACCATCTATACGCATGTGTATAGACATACATTTATTCTCACCGTGGTTTAATATTAGTTGGTATCTCCTGCATTTGAGCTTTGCAGCCTCTGGTATTCCAATTGTATTTTATTCTTCTTTTTAAAAATGTGCAATCAATAAAATTTATTTTTGGAACTTAACCTCTTACAATTCTGACCACTGTCCCTCTATGAGGTTATAACTCTGGATCACTTTAATGGATCCTGGTGAATCTGAGATTCTTTTCTCGTGACATATTGTGCTTCATGACAGTGGTAAAAATTATTTGGTATCATTTGCGTTTATCTGTGAAAAAAATGGAAATTTGGCAAAAATTTAGCAATTTTCCAACTTTGAATCTTCATGCCTTTAAATCACAAAGATATGTCTCATAAAATACGCAATAATTAATATTTCCCACATGTCTACTTTACATCAGGACAATTTTGGAACCAAAGTTTTATTTTGTTAGGAAGTTATAAGGGTTAAAAGTTAAACAGCGATTTCTCATTTTAACAACACCATTTTTTTTAGGGACGACATCACATTTGAAGACACATTGAGGGGGCTACAGTATATGATAGAAGATGCCAAAAAGTGACACCATTCTAAAAACTACACCCCTCAAGGTGCTCAAATCCACATTCAAAAAGTTCATTAACCCTTCAGGTGCTTCATGAGGATTTTTGAAATGAAATGTTTTAAAAAAAAATGAACATTTAACTTTTTTTCACCAAATTGTTTATTTCAGATCCCAATTTTTTTTTATTTTCCCAATGGTAAGAGGAGAAATTGGACCCCAAAGGTTGTTGTGGAATTTGTCCTGAGTACGCTGATACCCCATATGTGGGGGAAAATCACTGTTTTAGTACATGGCAGAGCTTGGAAAGGAAGGAGCGGCATTTGAATTTTTTCAACGCAAAATTGGCTGGAATTGAGATCAGACGCCATGTTGCGTTTGGAGAGATCCTGATGTGCCTAAACAGTGGAAATACCCCACAAATGACCCACTTTTGGAAACTGCACCTCCCAAGGAACTTATCTAAATGTGTGGTGAGCACTTTGAACCCCCAGGTGCTTCACAAAAGTATGACGTAGAGCCATGAAAATGAAAAATCATATTTTTTCCACAAAAATGATATTTTCACCCCCAATTTTTTATTTTCCCAAGGGTAACAGAAGAAATTTGACCCAAACATTGTTGTGCAATTTGTCCTGAGTACACTTATACCCCATATGTGGGTGTAAACCACTGCTTGGGCGCATGGCAGATCTCGGAAGGGAAGGAGCGCCGTTTGACTTTTTCAATGCAAAATTGGCTGGAATTGACATCGGATGCCATGTCGTGTTTGGAGAGCCCCTGATGTGCCTAAACATTGAAAGGTTTATTTAGAGCTAATTTGTTCATCCAAAAGATATATTGCTACTGTTTATGCTTATTGCATTTCCTGGAGTGTTCAATCTGTGGATTGTCTCGCCTGATGCTTCAACAATAGACAGCAATCATAAGTGCATCACATCTAACCTGATACCAACCCCACATGACCTTTAAATCTTGGTGAAATCGTTCACCTTGCTCATCACTAACTGCAACAAGGTTTTCAGGGAAGTTATAGAGATGGTTATGCAGAAAATACACTGTGATGCTCATGTTACAACCAATTATTTTTAGGTCTCCAAGAGTTTCTGGACACTAGCTGTATAATTGTTTGATATTGTATTTCCAAGAAAGTCCTTGACAAGGTCTTTGAATGTTAACCAAGCATTCTTTTGGAGTTCTGAAACTGTCCTAATGAAATGTTCTTCTTTGATGAGCTGCTGAATCTGTGGACTATCAAACACACCAGCCTTTATTTTTTTCAAATGACAGGCTAGGAAATTCCAAAATGATGTACTTGTGGAAACAAAGAAAACAGGGAGCACACATGTAAAAGGGGGTAAATTATTAAAAGGGCCAAAAGGCCTCTCACATTTTGGGGTTGTGCACCCATGCACAACCCCTGCATGTGGGAGACTCCACAAACATATGGAAGAACAGGCTGTGATCAGATGAGACCAAAATTGAACTTTTTGTCCACCAAGGTAAAAGCTATGTCTGGCACCAAGCTAACACAGCTCATCACCCCAGGCACACCATCCCCACAGTAAAATATGATGGTGGCAGCATCATGTTGTGAGGAGGTTTTTCTGCAGCAAGGATAGGTTAAATGGTCTGAGTTGAGGGGAAGATGGATTTTTTTGCAAAACCTGTTTCCGTCTGTCAGTGATTTGAGTCTAGGATGGAGGTTCACCTTCCAACAAGACAATGACCAAAAGCATGCTGCTAAAAGAACAATCGAGTGGTTTACAGGAAAACATAAAAATGTTTTGGAGTGTCCTTGTCAAAGTCCAATCCTTAATCCAATTGAGAATCTGTGGTCAGACTTGAAGATTGCTGTTCACCAGAGGAAACCTTCTAACTTGAAGGAGCTGGAGCAATTCCTCAAGTAAACCATGTATGTTATAGCAATACACAAATTCACTGTCACTTCTAAAGTATTGCAGAAATTCACTTTCTCTGGATCAAAAGTATAATACCTTTGCTCCTTTTTCATGTACGTTTTTCTTATGCAGCTCCTTCAGGCACCTGCTCTGAAGCCTTTTTTGATAGTACCAAATATTGTGCCAAATCATTTAACTCATACTGGTCAAATCAATTATGAACTGAGACATCTTGAATTTCAAAATCTTCATCATTGTGTTACTTTGTTCTTCACTATAATGTTGTTCTTGAAAAAAGGGTAGTTCAAGGAAAACTGCCACTGGAATTTCAGCTGAATGAGGCACGGGATGCTTAGCTGATGGTAGAATAGGAAACTCTATTTTATATTTATTTTTCTTTTTATATTCTGGAGTTTCCACTTTAGAAACATATCAGTCACTGGAATGATCTCTTGGCTCTCGGCAAACCATAGGTATACCAAATGGCATCTTATCATCTTATAATTGGCATGGATGTGATCGTATAGGAAGAGCTCACACGCTAGTAGCTTGTTGCAGCCTTTCAACAAACTTCATTAGGCATCTGAACCCAAACAGCAAACTGGACATTCTGCTAAAAGTATGTGTTCAGGATTTCATACTGGACACTAATTGTCCAGTACCAACCCTGAACTTTAAATTTTAGGTTCGCTCTTCCCTACTGATCATGCTTCTGGTGATGTATTCATGTATTGATGATGGTTCTCGTGCTGTATTCATGTACTGATTGTTCTTTTTATTCCTGTACTGAATGTGTCTTTGGTGCTGTATTCCTGTACTGAATGTGTCTTTGGTGCTGTATTTATGCACTGATAGTGGTTCTGGTGTTGTATTTCTTTGGTCCTGTTTATGTATTCATGTACTGATGATGGTTGTAGTTATGTATTCATGTATTGATGATTCTTCTAGTTTTGTAGTCATGTACTAATGATAAATCTGGTAGCTTATTCATGTACTTATGGTGGTCCTGGTAGGTTTTCATTTACTGATAAAGTGTTTTTTGAACCATTTTCATGTACTAATGATTGTGCTGTATTCATGTTCTGATTGATAAAGATTCTGGTATTGTGTTCATGTACTGATAGTGGTTTGGTGCTGTATTCATGTACTGATGATGGTTCTAGTGCTATGTTCCTGTTCTGATGGTGGTTTTGGTGATGTATGTGTAATGATGATGTTTATGGTTCTGTATCCCTTTACTGATAGTGGTTCTGATTATGCAATCATTACTGGTATTGTATTCAAATACAAGTGATAGCACTGATCCAGTATTAACATACTGATAGCTCTGCTGCTGTATTCATGTACTTATGGTGGTTATGTTACTGTACTGATTGTGGTTCTGGTGCAGTATTCATGTACTAATAGTGGATCTAGTGCTATATTTGTGTACTGATGATGGTTCTGGTATTGTATTCATATATTGATGTTTTTGTTGCTGCATTTATCTACTGATGGTAGTTCTAGTGATGTATGCATGTACTAATTGTTTTTCTGGTCCTATATTCAGATACAGATGGCGGCTCTAGTGATTTATTCATGTAGTGATGATGGTTCTTACACTGTACTAATGGTGGCTCTGATGCAGTATCCATGTACTAATGGTGGATCTAGAGCTATCTTTGTATACTGATGATGGTTCTGTTATTGTACTCATTTATTAATGATGTTTCTGGTACTGTATTCATATACAGATTGTGATTCTGGCAATTTATTCATTATCTAATTGCAGTTCTGTATTTACGTACTAATTGTAATTTTGATTATGTATCCCTAAGCTGATGGTGGTTATGGTGCTGTATTCTGCTGCATTCATGCACTATCGGTGGTTCCAGTCATGTACTGATGTTGGTTCTGATCCAGTACTAATGTAGATGAAGCTATAGTGATCCTTTATTTGTTGAACTTTATAATAGATCATCAATGCGTGCATGGGCAACACAAACACTAAGGGTACCGTCACACAGTGGCACTTTGATCGCTAGGACGGCTCGATCCGTGACGTTCCAGCGATATCCTTATGATCTCGCTGTGTCTGACACGCTCCTGCGATCAGGGACCCCACTGAGAATCGTACGTCGTAGCAGATCGTTTGAAACTTTCTTTCGTCGCTGGATCTCCCGCTGACATTGCTGAATCAGCGTGTGTGACGCCGATTCAGCAATGTCTTTACTGGTAATCAGGGTAAACATCGGGTTACTAAGCGCAGGGCCGCGCTTAGTAACCCGATGTTTACCCTGGTTACCAGCGTAAATGTAAAAAAAACAAACACTACATACTTACCTTCCGTGTCTGTCCTCCGGCGCTGTGCTTCTCTGCACTGGCTGTGAGCGCTGGCCAGCCGGAAAGCACAGCGGTGACGTCACTGCTCTGCTTTACGGCTGACCGGCACTGACAGTGCAGAGGAAAGCACAGCGCCGGAGGACAGACATGGAAGGTAAGTATGTAGTGTTTGTTTTTTTTACGTTTACGCTGGTGACCAGGGTAAACATTGGGTTACTAAGTGCGGCCCTGCGCTTAGTAACACGATGTTTACCCTGGTTAGCAGGGGACTTCGGGATCGTTGGTCGCTGGAGAGCGGTCTATGTGACAGCTCTCCAGTGACCACACAGCGACGCTGCAGCGATCGACATCGTTGTCGTATCGCTGCAGCGTCGTTTCAGTGTGACGGTACCCTAAAAACTTAGCTATCTGAGCTTGGCCATATATGTCTGCGGATCAAGTGTTTGACAAAAGCTACCATACACTTTATATAGTTGGTTAGATACCTATGTGCTGAATGATGGCTGTCCCAATCAATCGGCCATCAGCTATCTCGCTCAACTCTTCCATACAAGGGATTTCACACTCCGCCTAGTACTCCTGTGTTATCTAGGATAGAAATACTGTCAGCTTATCTCTTGCAGAACAAAAAGATCTCCAGTCCGAAATTGAACATGCAGGATCCTTGTTTCCATACACTCTTTACATTCAGCCAGAGCTGATAACATCACTGATCTGATATTGGTAGCCAATGCTAAGGTTAGGGCATCAATATCACTGTCCTGGACAACCTTTTTAATTTGTTTTTATTTTGCCACTAATCTACTACAGTAAATGAGAGGTAACATAGCCCTTAACACATCATTGTACCATGTTTGATCCAAGGAAATAGGAAAAAGAGCATTTAGTGATACAAATTGCTGCAATTATTGCATGTGAGCAGTTATTTTGTTTTGAATTTACTAGGAATTACATAGTTACATAGGTTGAAAAAAAGACCTAGGTCCATTAAGTTCCACCTTTCTCCACCAATTATAGATAATTTAGTGACAAACAATGTATAACTCACAATGTGTGCTGAGGAAATCATCCAGCCCTTTTACAAAAGCTGTTAAGGTACCTTCACACTAAACGATATCGCTAGCGATCCGTGACGTTGCAGCGTCCCGGATAGCGATATCGTTCGTTTTGACACGCAGCAGTGATCAGAATCCTGCTGTGATGTCGTTGGTCGGGGCTAGAAGGCCAGAACTTTATTTGGTCGCTGGCTCTCCCGATGACATCGCTGAATCGGCGTGTGTGACACCGATTCAGCGATGTCTTCGCTGGTAACCAGGGTAAACATCGGGTTACTAAGCGCAGGGCTGCGCTTAGTAACCCGATGTTTACACTGGTTACCATCCTAAAAGTAAAAAAAACAAACACTTCATACTTACCTTCCGCTGTCTGTCCTCCGGCGCTGTGCTTTCCTGCACTCACTGTGAGCACAGCGGCCGGAAAGCAGAGCGGTGACATCACCGCTCTGCTTTCCGGCCGCTGTGCTCACAGGCAGTACAGAGAAGCACAGCGCCGGGGACAGACAGCGGAAGGTAAGTATGAAGCGTTTGGTTTTTTTACTTTTAGGATGGTAACCAGGGTAAACATCGGGTTACTAAGCGCGGCCCTGTGCTTAGTAACCCGACGTTTACCCTGGTTACCGGCATCGTTGGTCGCTGGAGAGCGGTCTGTGTGACAGCTCTCCAGCGACCAAACAGCGACGCTGCAGCGATCCGGATCATTGTCTGGATCGCTGCAGCGCCGTTTAGTGTGAAGGTACCTTAATAGTGTCTTCCATTACCACCTCTTGTAGTAATGCATTCCACAGTCTGACTGCTTTAACTGTAAAGAACCCTTTCCTATTTAGCTGCCAGAATCACCTTTCTTCCACCTGTAATGAGTGCCCCCTGGTCCTTAGTATAGTCTTTGGAAAGAATAAGTCATGTGTAAGTTCATTGTATTGACCACACATGTATTTCTGCATATGTCTTTTGTCCTCTGAGACATCTTTTTCTAAACTAAAGAAACCCAACTTTTCCAACCTCTCATAATATGAGAGACCTATCAATCTTTTGTACTAATCTAGTTGCCTGCCTTTGAACTGACTCTAACTTATGAATATCCTTTTTAAAACGTGGAGCTCAAAACTGGATCCCATATTCTCGATGTGGTCTTACAAGTGATTAATAGAAAAGTAACAATACATTGGGATCACAGGATTTTATCTCTTTTTATACACCCTAAAATCTTGTTTGCTTTTGCAGCTGCAGCTTGACATTGAGTACTGCTGCTTAGCTTACTTGTAACCAGAATACCCAAGTCTTGAGTATACTCCTATTTAAAGTATATGCAGCAATAGGATTACTCCATCCTAGGTGGATTACTCTACATTAAATATCATTTTGCCAAGTGTTTGCCCATCCAGTCATCTTATCTAAATCATTTTGCAATATTGTACGGCCAAGGTAAGTTTTTAATATCCTACATAGTTTGGTGTGGTCAGCAAAGACTGACACTTTACTCTCAATCCTATCGACAAGGTCATTTATAAAGAGGTTAATAAGAATTGGTCTTAGCACAGATCCCTGTGGTCCCCACTGCTGACTAAATCCCATTTAAAGAATGTACTATTTACAACGACTCCTTGTTTCCTGTTTTTTTAGCCAACTTTTTACCCACCTACATATAGTTTCCACCAGTACTTGCCTCTGTAGCTTCAGTATAAAGCTGTTGTGTGGTACAGTATCACATGCGTTTACGAAGTCCAGGTAAATCGCATCAGCCGCATTACCATTTACAGGCGTACCTGTTCCTTTAGATCTATAGGCTTTCCTCCTTAAATCTGTGATACCTCATTGCACGGGCCCCTTTTTCATATTTACCGCATGTATTGTCTTTTCACTCAGCTCCTATTATGGGACTAAGTTAGTAAGGAAGTACATATAGATTATTTGACACTTTATGGGGGCAGTACACATACAGTATATGAGGTTACACCGGAGCATTAGGTGTCTGGGTTCATGACGGTATATATGTATTAGGTTTTGAGCATACTCATAATATACTGCAGGCTACCATTTAGTTATACCTCATATATAAGATCTTATACTCTGGTACCAGGCTCTTGTTTACATTACACTATATTGACTTTCTATGGGGCCATTATAGTACCCAGGCATGTTTAAAGCACATTGTATGTAACTATTTAGTTCCATTTCTAATTATCGTGCTCTTGCCAGTATGCCATTGTTGTATTTGGTTCTCTAGTTATTAGATCTATGGAGCAAGAGTTATTGTTGATATTGTGCATCTGTATAACCAATTGTATTGTTTACCTTGATTTGTATTTGTAATTCATCTTTTGGTTATGTCACACTTCATTTGGTATATGACTACTTAAGGGGTGTCAGCTATTGGTCTCATAGTTAGGCCTTTTTAAATGGTTTTATTGTGTGTCTGTCTTTTTGAGGTATAATAAAAGTTTGTTCTATTTTTCTTATTATTGGCTGGTGTGCATACCATTTATTAGTCAAGTCTTTCTTCTTCTTTTTGTATAAGTGTTGTTCATACAGACTAGGTTTTGCACTTTGCACTATTACTGTTATAGGAGGGCAACCTATGTTATTATTATTATTTATTATTATAGCGCCATTTTTTCCATGGCTCTTTACTTGTGAGGAGGAGTGTACATAATAAAACAAGTACAATAATCTTGAACAATACAAGTCACAACTGGTACAGGAGGAGAGAGGACCCTGTCCGTGAGGGCCCACAATCTACAAGGGATGGGTGAGAATACAGTAGGTGAGGATAGAGCTAGTCATGCAGCGGTATGGTCAATCGGTGGTTACTGCAGGTTATAGGCTTGTCGGAAGAGGTAGGTCTTCAGGTTCTTTTTGAAGGTTACGATGGTAGGCGAGAGTCTGATGTGTTGTGGTAGAGGGTTCCAGAGTAAGGGGGATGCACGAGAGAAATCTTATATGCGATTGTGGGAAGAGGAGATAAGAGGGGAGTAGAGAAGGAGATCTTGTGAGGATCAGAGGTTGCGTGCAGGAAGGTACCGGGAGACGAGGTCACAGATGTATGGAGGAGACAGCTTGTGGATGGCTTTGTATGTCATGGTTAGGCTTTTGCACTGGAGTCTCTGGGTGATGGGGAGCCAGTGCAGGGATTGACAGAGGGGAGAGGCCGGGGAATAGCGGGGGGACAGGTGGATTAGTCGGGCAGCAGAGTTTAGAATAGATTGGAGGGGTGCAAGAGTGTTAGAGGGGAGGCCACAGAGCAGGAGGTTACAGTAGTCGAGGCGGGAGATGATGAGGGCATGGACTAGCGTTTTTGCAGATTCTTGGTTTAGGAATGTACGGATCCGTGAAATATTTTTGAGTTGGAGGCGGCAGGAAGTGGAAAGGGTTTGGATATGTGGTTTGAAAGAGAGATCAGTGTCAAGGATTACCCCAAGACAGCGGGCTTGTGGGACTGGGGAGAGTGGGCAGCCATTTACTGTAATGGATAGGTTCATTGGGGAGGTCGTGTGAGATGGGGGAAAGACGATGAATTCTGTTTTGTCCATGTTAAGTTTTAGAAATCTAGCGGAGAAGAAGGATGAAATAGCGGATAGACATTGAGGGATTCTGGATAGTAGGGTGGTGATATCTGGTCCAGAGATGTAGATCTGTGTGTCGTCAGCATAGAGATAATACTGAAAACCGTGAGATTCTATGAGCTGTCCCAGGCCAAAGGTGTAAATGGAGAAGAGCAGGGGCCCTAGAACTGAACCTTGTGGGACTCCGACAGATAGGGGACGAGGTGAGGAGGTGATGTGTGAGTGGGAGACGCTGAATGTCCATCAGTTAGGTATGACGAGATCCAGGATAGGGCCAAATCTGTGATGCCAAGGGATGAGAGGGTCTACAGCAGCAGGGAATGGTCCACTGTGTCAAAGGCAGAGGACAGGTCCAGGAGGAGGAGGATAGAGTAGTGTTGCTTGCTCTTGGCAGTTAATAGGTCATTGGTGACCTTAGTTAGGGCAGTTCCAGTGGAGTGGTGTGACCAGAAGCCTGATTGAAAGTGGTCGAAGAGGGAGCAGGAAGATAGATGGGAGGACAGTTCAAGATGGACATGTTGTTCCAGTAGTTTTGAGGCAAAGGGGAGAAGTGATATAGGGCGATAGCTAGATACAGGGGATGGGTCAAGCGAGGGCTTTTTGAGGATAGGTGTGATTGAGGCATGTTTAAAGCTTGAGGGGAAAACACCAGTTGTTAGTGATAGGTTGAGGAGATGGGTTAGGGTTGGGATGAAGACTGTGGCGAGGTTAGGGATGAAGTGGGATGGGATCGGATCAAGTGCACAGGTGGTGAGATGCGATCTTGAGAGTAGAGTGGAGAGTCCGTCTTCTGTAATGGTGGAGAAGTTGGTTTTGGAGGTGGAGGGCTGGGTAGTTGGGAGGAAGGGTTCTGGGGGTTGTTTACTAAAACTGTCTCTGATGTTCTCAATCTTCTGCTTGAAAAATGAGGCAAAGTCTTCACCCTATGTATACATATTCATCAGCCGCATTACCAACATCCAGATTTGCACTAATCTACTCATAGAAACCGAACATGTTGGTTAGATACGACCCATCTTTCATGAATCCATGCCGGTTGTCAGTTATTATATTATTCTCTGCAATAGATTTCCGCTGGTCATCTTTCATAAACTTTGCACACTACTGATGTCAGACTTACTGGATGGTAGTTGCCTGAATCCACCTTCTAACCTTCCTTCAATATTGGTCCATGAAGATGAGATACAGGGGTCTGTCAGTTATTGAGCTCAATTCCCTCAGTATCTGTGGATTAATGCCATTTGGCAGAGAGAATATATCAACGTTTAATTTGCTCAGAAGCAGACATTCTTTTTCTTGTGTTAAACTACCATAGTTATATCAGGTGCTGAACTTTGATTTTTGCCTTGTTGAATGATCCCTGAAAGAGTTCATTGGATCCATTAGGTTTAGTGTATAGAAATACCTGTAATTACATAGGAAACTTAACTCTGGACAAAGTGATGCCAATATCCTTGTATGAGCTCTCTAATGTCACCCTTGGTTGTAAACTAGTGTATTTATTGGCAAAAGCAATAAAACCAGAAATTGCACATGAGAGATGTTCTGCTTCAGCTCAAACTGAATTTATGAAATGGCTTCAGGAATGGCCGTTTTGTATGTCGTGATCTTCTTAGCACAGATGGAATGTAATTTATCTCTTTACAGAAGAACCAAGGATTGAATGATAGACATTCAAGAACTTTTTAACAACAGGTACAAATTGGAATATAGTATGCACACTTCACAGTGGTGACATTTTTAATTACAGTATTGCTATTTATTAAAGTGTTCTTCAATTTACAAGAATGTCTCTAAAATGAGAAAACCATTAAGAAGGCAATGCTACTTGCTAGTGCGTGCATAACAGCTTCCCATTGGCCCCCACTCAGCATGACATATGGGTTACCATGACATTCAGGGGCCTGCTGATAGCCCCCATAACTACCTTCTTAGTCCTCCTGTGAAGATTATCCACGGACTGAGCTTCATAGAAGAGTCTCAATCTTTCTATACACTGATTAAAAATTGCAGTGTATAGTATAAGTGATCTAAAGATTGTAGGTTCAAGCAGGGCCACCATCAGAGCATTACTGCCCTTACGCCCGCAGCGGACCCCCTCTGTTCTGCTCACCGGGCCCCAGCGGCAGCTTCAGTAAGTGATTGCGCATCCTCCGACACACGATCAGTTAAAATCTGTTGCCGTGCAGGAGAGTCAGTTGATAGCTATGCGGATGCATTATATTATCATGGTGCATTATACAATGAGGGTGCATTATAGTATTATAGGGTACATAATAATGCTATGGGGGTGCATTAGACTACTATGAGGGTGTATTATACTGCTATAGGGCTGCATTATTGCATTATACTCCTATGTGGGTACATTATACTCCTATGGGGGTGCATTATACTGCTATGGGTGTGTATTATACTACTATGGTGGTGCATTATATTATGGGGTGCATTATAACACTATAGAGTGCATTATATTGCTATGGGGTGCATTAAAATACTATAGGGTGCATTATACTGCTATGGAGGTGCATTATACTGCTATGGGGTGCATTAAAATACGACAGGTGCATTATACTGCTATGGGGGTGCATTATACTACTATGAAGGTGTGGGGCTGAGGTGGAGCCTGGGCTGACTCTCAAGGGGGCCCCGAAAATTTTGTCAGTATGGGGCTCCAAAATTCCTAGTGGCATATCTAGGTTCAAGTCCTCTAATGGTACTAAAAATTAAAGCAAAAGTGAAAAAAAGATTTTATAAATTAAAAAATAACATGCATCACCCCTTTTTTACCCTATTAAAAATAAAAACATTACAAAATAAAGATATTTGGCTTCATCGTGCAAGTCCAATCTATCAAAATACAAAATTATTGAAACCACAAGTTAAAAGCTGTAAAAAGTGAAAAAAACGTCAAAGTGCCAGGATTGCTGCTTTTTGGTCACCACACTTCCCCCCAAAAAATACATTAACCCCTTCACTGCTTTGGAATTTTCCTTTTTTTGGTGTTTTCCCTTTTTCGCTCCCCTTCTTTCCAAGAACCATAACTTTTTTAATGTTCTGTAAATGTGGCTATGTGAGGGCTTATTTTTTGTGGAGTCAATTGTACTTTTGAACGACATCATTAATTTTACCATTTAGTGTACTGGAAAACAGTAAAAAAAAGTGTGGTGAAATTGCAAAAAAACTGCAATTATATAATTGTTTTTTTTTTACCTTGCTCACTAAATGCTAAAAGTGACTTGACATTACGATTCTCCACGTCATTCCGAGTTTGCAGTTACCAAATATGTACAGGGTTTTATTTAAGTGGTGAACAAAAATCCCAAATTTGTAAAAATAAAAAATGTAAAAAAAACAGGTGCCGTTTTCTGAGACCTATAGCGACTTCATTTTTCAAGATTTGGGGCTGGGTGAGGGCCTATTTTTGTGCAGCAAGCTGACGTTTTTATTGATACTATTTTGGGGTAGATTAAATGTTTTGATTGCCTGCATTTTATTACCATGTGGTGATGAAGAAAAGATAAAAATTAGTCTGCTCACCTTTCAGGGTGTGAAGCTTCACGTTTCCAGCATGAATGAAGTCAGAGAAGCTGCAGTGCAAGTATCCAAGACCAAAAAGTGTTCAGCGGGAAGAATTTACTGTATTTTAAAGCATAGCTTTTATTTCTGTCATATAAAAAGGAATGGACCATGAATAAAACTCTTCGTCAAAACGCGTAGGCCTGTGACCTCCTATTGCACTATATTGCCAAACAGTTCATTATGGAGCATTCCTTTTTATATGGCTGAAATAAAAGCTATGTTTTAAAATAATTTCTTCCCGTTGAACACTTTTTGCTCTTGGATATTTTATTACCATGTTGCAGCAGCCAAGAAAATTCTAACATTTTTTTCCCGTTAAGCCATTTATCAAATGGATTACCGTATATACTCGAGTATAAGCCGAGATTTTCAGCCCATTTTTTTGGGCTGAAAGTCCCCCTCTCGGCTTATACTCGAGTCATATACCCGGGGGTCGGCAGGTGAGGGGGAGCGGGGGCTGTGTTGTGAATTCTGTGGCCAGGCTCCCTCCTGTGGTCGAGAGTGGTACTTCGGCTGGTTCTGTCTATGAGCTTCCTCTGGTGGATGAGAGTGGTACTGCGGCTTCTGAGTTTCCTTCTTCAGGTGATGAGGTTAAGTCGTTAGGTGCTGCTCTATTTAACTCCACCTGGTGCTTTGATCCTGGCCTCCAGTCAATGTTCTAGTATTGGTCTTGCTTCCTCCTGGATCGTTCCTGTGGCCTGTCTATCCTGCATAAGCTAAGTTTTGCTTATGTTATTTTTGTTGCTATTTTTTCTGTCCAGCTTGCTATATTGGTTTTTCTTGCTTGCTGGAGGCTCTGAGACACAGAGGGAGCACCTCCGTACCGTTAGTCGGTGCGGAGGGTCTTTTTGCCCCTCTGCGTGGTTGTTTGTAGGTTTTTGTGTTGACCGCAAAGCTATCTTTCCTATCCTCGGTCTATTCAGTAAGTCGGGCCTCACTTTGCTAAATCTATTTCATCTCTGTGTTTGTATTTTCATCTTTACTCACAGTCATTATATGTGGGGGGCTGCCTTTTCCTTTGGGGAATTTCTCTGAGGCAAGGTAGGTTGCAGCAGATTTGGACTCATGTAGTGGACAATCTGACTTTGTCCCAGGAGAAGGCTCAACGTTTCGCTAACCGCAGGCGCTGTGTGGGTCCCCGACTTCGTGTTGGGGATTTGGTTTGGTTGTCATCTCGTTATATTCCTATGAAGGTTTCCTCTCCTAAATTTAAGCCTCGTTTCATTGGTCCATATAGGATTTCTGAGGTTCTTAATCCTGTGTCTTTTCGTTTGACTCTTCCAGCTTCTTTTTCCATCCATAACATGTTCCATAGGTCATTGTTGCGGAGATACGTGGCACCTGTGGTTCCATCTATTGATCCTCCTGCTCCGGTTTTGGTTGAAGGGGAATTGGAGTATATAGTGGAGAAGATTTTGGATTCTCGTGTTTCGAGACGGAAACTCCAGTATCTGGTTAAGTGGAAAGGTTATGGTCAGGAAGATAATTCCTGGGTCTTTGCCTCTGATGTCCATGCTGCCGATCTGGTTCGTGCCTTTCATGTGGCTCATCCTGGTCGGCCTGGGGGCTCTGGTGAGGGTTCGGTGACCCCTCCTCAAGGGGGGGGTAATGTTGTGAATTCTGTGGCCAGGCTCCCTCCTGTGGTCGAGAGTGGTACTTCGGCTGGTTCTGTCTATGAGCTTCCTTTGGTGGATGAGAGTGGTACTGCGGCTTCTGAGTTTCCTTCTTCAGATGATGAGGTTAAGTCGTTAGGTGCTGCTCTATTTAACTCCACCTGGTGCTTTGATCCTGGCCTCCAGTCAATGTTCTAGTATTGGTCTTGCTTCCTCCTGGATCGTTCCTGTGGCCTGTCTATCCTGCATAAGCTAAGTTTTGCTTATGTTATTTTTGTTGCTATTTTTTCTGTCCAGCTTGCTATATTGGTTTTTCTTGCTTGCTGGAGGCTCTGAGAAGCAGAGGGAGCACCTCCGTACCGTTAGTCGGTGCGGAGGGTCTTTTTGCCCCTCTGCGTGGTTGTTTGTAGGTTTTTGTGTTGACCGCAAAGCTATCTTTCCTATCCTCGGTCTATTCAGTAAGTCGGGCCTCACTTTGCTAAATCTATTTCATCTCTGTGTTTGTATTTTCATCTTTACTCACAGTCATTATATGTGGGGGGCTGCCTTTTCCTTTGGGGAATTTCTCTGAGGCAAGGTAGGTTGCAGCAGATTTGGACTCATGTAGTGGACAATCTGACTTTGTCCCAGGAGAAGGCTCAACGTTTCGCTAACCGCAGGCGCTGTGTGGGTCCCCGACTTCGTGTTGGGGATTTGGTTTGGTTGTCATCTCGTTATATTCCTATGAAGGTTTCCTCTCCTAAATTTAAGCCTCGTTTCATTGGTCCATATAGGATTTCTGAGGTTCTTAATCCTGTGTCTTTTCGTTTGACTCTTCCAGCTTCTTTTTCCATCCATAACATGTTCCATAGGTCATTGTTGCGGAGATACGTGGCACCTGTGGTTCCATCTATTGATCCTCCTGCTCCGGTTTTGGTTGAAGGGGAATTGGAGTATATAGTGGAGAAGATTTTGGATTCTCGTGTTTCGAGACGGAAACTCCAGTATCTGGTTAAGTGGAAAGGTTATGGTCAGGAAGATAATTCCTGGGTCTTTGCCTCTGATGTCCATGCTGCCGATCTGGTTCGTGCCTTTCATGTGGCTCATCCTGGTCGGCCTGGGGGCTCTGGTGAGGGTTCGGTGACCCCTCCTCAAGGGGGGGGTAATGTTGTGAATTCTGTGGCCAGGCTCCCTCCTGTGGTCGAGAGTGGTACTTCGGCTGGTTCTGTCTATGAGCTTCCTTTGGTGGATGAGAGTGGTACTGCGGCTTCTGAGTTTCCTTCTTCAGGTGATGAGGTTAAGTCGTTAGGTGCTGCTCTATTTAACTCCACCTGGTGCTTTGATCCTGGCCTCCAGTCAATGTTCTAGTATTGGTCTTGCTTCCTCCTGGATCGTTCCTGTGGCCTGTCTATCCTGCATAAGCTAAGTTTTGCTTGTGTTATTTTTGTTGCTATTTTTTCTGTCCAGCTTGCTATATTGGTTTTTCTTGCTTGCTGGAGGCTCTGAGACGCAGAGAGAGCACCTCCGTACCGTTAGTCGGTGCGGAGGGTCTTTTTGCCCCTCTGCGTGGTTGTTTGTAGGTTTTTGTGTTGACCGCAAAGCTATCTTTCCTATCCTCGGTCTATTCAGTAAGTCGGGCCTCACTTTGCTAAATCTATTTCATCTCTGTGTTTGTATTTTCATCTTTACTCACAGTCATTATATGTGGGGGGCTGCCTTTTCCTTTGGGGAATTTCTCTGAGGCAAGGTAGGTTGCAGCAGATTTGGACTCATGTAGTGGACAATCTGACTTTGTCCCAGGAGAAGGCTCAACGTTTTGCTAACCGCAGGCGCTGTGTGGGTCCCCGACTTCGTGTTGGGGATTTGGTTTGGTTGTCATCTCGTTATATTCCTATGAAGGTTTCCTCTCCTAAATTTAAGCCTCGTTTCATTGGTCCATATAGGATTTCTGAGGTTCTTAATCCTGTGTCTTTTCGTTTGACTCTTCCAGCTTCTTTTTCCATCCATAACATGTTCCATAGGTCATTGTTGCGGAGATACGTGGCACCTGTGGTTCCATCTATTGATCCTCCTGCTCCGGTTTTGGTTGAAGGGGAATTGGAGTATATAGTGGAGAAGATTTTGGATTCTCGTGTTTCGAGACGGAAACTCCAGTATCTGGTTAAGTGGAAAGGTTATGGTCAGGAAGATAATTCCTGGGTCTTTGCCTCTGATGTCCATGCTGCCGATCTGGTTCGTGCCTTTCATGTGGCTCATCCTGGTCGGCCTGGGGGCTCTGGTGAGGGTTCGGTGACCCCTCCTCAAGGGGGGGGTAATGTTGTGAATTCTGTGGCCAGGCTCCCTCCTGTGGTCGAGAGTGGTACTTCGGCTGGTTCTGTCTATGAGCTTCCTTTGGTGGATGAGAGTGGTACTGCGGCTTCTGAGTTTCCTTCTTCAGGTGATGAGGTTAAGTCGTTAGGTGCTGCTCTATTTAACTCCACCTGGTGCTTTGATCCTGGCCTCCAGTCAATGTTCTAGTATTGGTCTTGCTTCCTCCTGGATCGTTCCTGTGGCCTGTCTATCCTGCATAAGCTAAGTTTTGCTTATGTTATTTTTGTTGCTATTTTTTCTGTCCAGCTTGCTATATTGGTTTTTCTTGCTTGCTGGAGGCTCTGAGAAGCAGAGGGAGCACCTCCGTACCGTTAGTCGGTGCGGAGGGTCTTTTTGCCCCTCTGCGTGGTTGTTTGTAGGTTTTTGTGTTGACCGCAAAGCTATCTTTCCTATCCTCGGTCTATTCAGTAAGTCGGGCCTCACTTTGCTAAATCTATTTCATCTCTGTGTTTGTATTTTCATCTTTACTCACAGTCATTATATGTGGGGGGCTGCCTTTTCCTTTGGGGAATTTCTCTGAGGCAAGGTAGGTTGCAGCAGATTTGGACTCATGTAGTGGACAATCTGACTTTGTCCCAGGAGAAGGCTCAACGTTTCGCTAACCGCAGGCGCTGTGTGGGTCCCCGACTTCGTGTTGGGGATTTGGTTTGGTTGTCATCTCGTTATATTCCTATGAAGGTTTCCTCTCCTAAATTTAAGCCTCGTTTCATTGGTCCATATAGGATTTCTGAGGTTCTTAATCCTGTGTCTTTTCGTTTGACTCTTCCAGCTTCTTTTTCCATCCATAACATGTTCCATAGGTCATTGTTGCGGAGATACGTGGCACCTGTGGTTCCATCTATTGATCCTCCTGCTCCGGTTTTGGTTGAAGGGGAATTGGAGTATATAGTGGAGAAGATTTTGGATTCTCGTGTTTCGAGACGGAAACTCCAGTATCTGGTTAAGTGGAAAGGTTATGGTCAGGAAGATAATTCCTGGGTCTTTGCCTCTGATGTCCATGCTGCCGATCTGGTTCGTGCCTTTCATGTAGCTCATCCTGGTCGGCCTGGGGGCTCTGGTGAGGGTTCGGTGACCCCTCCTCAAGGGGGGGGTAATGTTGTGAATTCTGTGGCCAGGCTCCCTCCTGTGGTCGAGAGTGGTACTTCGGCTGGTTCTGTCTATGAGCTTCCTTTGGTGGATGAGAGTGGTACTGCGGCTTCTGAGTTTCCTTCTTCAGGTGATGAGGTTAAGTCGTTAGGTGCTGCTCTATTTAACTCCACCTGGTGCTTTGATCCTGGCCTCCAGTCAATGTTCTAGTATTGGTCTTGCTTCCTCCTGGATCGTTCCTGTGGCCTGTCTATCCTGCATAAGCTAAGTTTTGCTTGTGTTATTTTTGTTGCTATTTTTTCTGTCCAGCTTGCTATATTGGTTTTTCTTGCTTGCTGGAGGCTCTGAGACGCAGAGAGAGCACCTCCGTACCGTTAGTCGGTGCGGAGGGTCTTTTTGCCCCTCTGCGTGGTTGTTTGTAGGTTTTTGTGTTGACCGCAAAGCTATCTTTCCTATCCTCGGTCTATTCAGTAAGTCGGGCCTCACTTTGCTAAATCTATTTCATCTCTGTGTTTGTATTTTCATCTTTACTCACAGTCATTATATGTGGGGGGCTGCCTTTTCCTTTGGGGAATTTCTCTGAGGCAAGGTAGGTTGCAGCAGATTTGGACTCATGTAGTGGACAATCTGACTTTGTCCCAGGAGAAGGCTCAACGTTTCGCTAACCGCAGGCGCTGTGTGGGTCCCCGACTTCGTGTTGGGGATTTGGTTTGGTTGTCATCTCGTTATATTCCTATGAAGGTTTCCTCTCCTAAATTTAAGCCTCGTTTCATTGGTCCATATAGGATTTCTGAGGTTCTTAATCCTGTGTCTTTTCGTTTGACTCTTCCAGCTTCTTTTTCCATCCATAACATGTTCCATAGGTCATTGTTGCGGAGATACGTGGCACCTGTGGTTCCATCTATTGATCCTCCTGCTCCGGTTTTGGTTGAAGGGGAATTGGAGTATATAGTGGAGAAGATTTTGGATTCTCGTGTTTCGAGACGGAAACTCCAGTATCTGGTTAAGTGGAAAGGTTATGGTCAGGAAGATAATTCCTGGGTCTTTGCCTCTGATGTCCATGCTGCCGATCTGGTTCGTGCCTTTCATGTGGCTCATCCTGGTCGGCCTGGGGGCTCTGGTGAGGGTTCGGTGACCCCTCCTCAAGGGGGGGGTAATGTTGTGAATTCTGTGGCCAGGCTCCCTCCTGTGGTCGAGAGTGGTACTTCGGCTGGTTCTGTCTATGAGCTTCCTTTGGTGGATGAGAGTGGTACTGCGGCTTCTGAGTTTCCTTCTTCAGGTGATGAGGTTAAGTCGTTAGGTGCTGCTCTATTTAACTCCACCTGGTGCTTTGATCCTGGCCTCCAGTCAATGTTCTAGTATTGGTCTTGCTTCCTCCTGGATCGTTCCTGTGGCCTGTCTATCCTGCATAAGCTAAGTTTTGCTTGTGTTATTTTTGTTGCTATTTTTTCTGTCCAGCTTGCTATATTGGTTTTTCTTGCTTGCTGGAGGCTCTGAGACGCACAGAGAGCACCTCCGTACCGTTAGTCGGTGCGGAGGGTCTTTTTGCCCCTCTGCGTGGTTGTTTGTAGGTTTTTGTGTTGACCGCAAAGCTATCTTTCCTATCCTCGGTCTATTCAGTAAGTCGGGCCTCACTTTGCTAAATCTATTTCATCTCTGTGTTTGTATTTTCATCTTTACTCACAGCCATTATATGTGGGGGGCTGCCTTTTCCTTTGGGGAATTTCTCTGAGGCAAGGTAGGCTTATTTTTCTAT
Source organism: Ranitomeya imitator (assembly GCF_032444005.1). Taxonomy (NCBI): domain Eukaryota; kingdom Metazoa; phylum Chordata; class Amphibia; order Anura; family Dendrobatidae; genus Ranitomeya; species Ranitomeya imitator. Next base: position 415,199,359 of record NC_091285.1, on the reverse strand, counting down.
CTTCAGGGCTAGTTAGTTTCTCAGGCTGTGCCGAGTTGCATAGGGAGCGTTAGGCGCAATCCACGGCTACCTCTAGTGTGGTGTGATAGGATTAGGGATTGCGGTCAGCAGAGCTCCCACGTCTCAGAGCTCGTCCTATGTTTTTGGTAATTGTCAGGTCACTTTGTGTGCTCTGAACTTCAATGTCCATTGTGGTTCCGAATTACCTGTTCATAACAGGGCTGTGTAATTATACTTACCTGCTCCTGGCGCGGTCCCTGCAGTCCCTGGCTTCCCCGGCGCTGCAGATTCTTCCTGTACTGAGTGGTCACATGGCACCGCTCATTACAGAAATGAATAGGCGGCTCCACCTCCCATAGGGGTGGAGCCGCATATTTATTACTGTAATGATCGGTAACTGTGACCGCTCAATTGCAGGAAGAAGCTGCAGCGCCGGGGAAGCCAGGGACTGCTGGGACCGCGCCAGGAGCAGGTAAGTATACAGGGAGAGCAGTGCTGCGCTATATTTACCTGCTCCTCGCTCTGGTGCGGCTCCCTCTGCAGCGTCCTCTAGCAGTGACGCTCAGGTTAGAGGGCGCGGTGACGTAGTCAGTGCGCGCCCTCTGCTGAGCGTCAGTGCTGGAGACGGAGCCGCGCGAGGAGCAGGTAAATATTGAAAGCGCCAGGGGTCCTGAGCGAAGAGAGGTGAGTATGTGATTTTTTTTTTTATTGCAGCACCAGCAGCATACAATATGGCACAGCATTATATATGGAGCATCTATGGGGCCATAATCAATGGTGCAGAGCAATATATATGGGGCACAGCTTTATAAGGAGCATCTATGGGGCCATAATCAACGGTGCAGAGCAATAAATATATGGGGCACAGCTTTATAAGGAGCATCTATGGGGCCATAATCAACAGTGCAGAGCAATATATATGGGGCACAGCTTTCTATGGAGCATCTATGGGGCCATAATCAACGGTGCAGAGCAATATATATGGGGCACAGCTTTATAAGGAGCATCTATGGGGCCATAATCAACGGTGCAGAGCAATATATATATGGCACAGCTTTCTATGAAGCATCTATGGGGCCATAATGAACGGTATAGAGCATTCTATATGGCACAGCTTTCTATGGATCATCTATGGGGCAATAATGAACGGTATAGAGCATTCCATATGGCACAGCTTTATGTGGAGCATCTATGGGGCCATACTGAATGGTGCAGAGCATTCTATATAGCACAGTTGTATATGGAGCATCTATGGGGCAATAATGAACGGTATGTAGCATCTATTTTTATTTTTGAAATTTACCAGTAGCTGCTGCATTTCCTACCCTAGGCTTATACTCGAGTCAATAAGTTTTCTCAGTTTTTTGTGGCAAAATTAGGGGGGTCGGCTTATACTCGGGTCGGCTTATACTCGAGTATATACGGTAATTATTTTTAGATTTTGATAGATCGGGAATTCTGTACACAGCAATACCAAATATTTATATTTTTTTATTGTTTTCTTTTGAATGGGGCAAAGGGAGATGATTTGAAATTACAGTATATACATTTTTAAAAAACTTTTAACTTGCGTTAATAATCTCTTTAGGAGACTTGAAGCTGCGATCTTCTGAAGCTCTGCTAGGTGTAGCACAAATGAGCATCTGCTACGAATACTGGCCATAGTGTGGTGCTCATAGCAGATCTGAAATGCCAAACCATTGGCACCCCGTGATTATGTGACATGGGCGCCGACAAGCTTGGTTTGTGACTCGCTTCTGGCAAGCACATATTAATTGCCGCTGTCAAATATTGACATCGGCATTTAACATGTTAACAGCTGCACGTGGATCGTGATTCCACCCTCAGCTGTTAGTATGACAGCTGAACAGATCAGTTGTCTTGTGCCTGAAAAAAGCCCACATCAAAGAGGGAGTGGCATGCTATGACGGTGACAAACAACTTTTTTTTTTACAAATTTGAGATTAATTTTCACCATTACAATAACAAAAAAAATTGTTTGGCATGATCATGTTTGTTTTGACCTGAAGAATCATGTTTATTGGTCATTTTACCACACAATGTATAAAAACACCACCCAAAAAACAATGGCAGAATTGAGATTTTTCAACATTGTACAGCACTTTAAAAAAAAAAGTCATAATTTTTCAATAAATTATATGATAAAATGACCGGTGTTACTCCAAGTTGTCGTGCAAAAAACAGGCTCAAACTAAAGGTTTTACAATGGCTCTCACAGTCTTCTGATCTGAACATTATTGAAAATCTGTGGCTAGACCTCAAAATAGCAATGCATGCAAGACGATCCAGGGAATCTCACAGAACTGGAAGAATTTTCCAAGGAAGAATGAATGGAAAACCCTCAAACAAAAATTGAAAGACTCCTGGCTGGCTACAAAAAGCTTTTACAAGCGGTGAGACTAGGTACAAACCAATCAGGGTATCCAAACTTTTAATTCTGCCCATTTTCCTTTTTGTACTTTTTAAAATGTAAAATATGAAAATATGTATAATTTTTGGCCAAAAATACAAAGGAAATGTGTCATCTTTAACTTTAGGATTTTAGAGATCATTTCATTTTCAGCTTGCTTAACTGTTCACAATAACATTAATTTTGACCAGGGGTGCCCAGACTTTTACATGTCACTGTATATGTAATGTTACCATGCATTTAGTTACTTACTAGAGGGTATTTGCTCATATTTTTTTCTTCTGTTCTGTCTCTTAAGTAGTCACAGTGTGAACATGTTGCCTACACCTTACACACATGTTTTGGCTCATTTCTTTGGTTTACCATTATAGATAGGTTACTGTTTAACATTGGTTTCCTTCATGAGGAAACGTGCCCATTAGGTTGTTCCACTCTGTCTTTTTCCCCTACCCCAGCTTACTAACAATTCATTTTTCTATGTGAATAAGACTGTCAATCTCAGTGCTTCGGGCCGGCAGAAGCTAGAAGTGACTTTGTCAGCAGATACATCAAGCACAGCATAAAACACTAGTCATCAGTCAATGTGAAAAAACATTTTTTCCAGCCACAGATCTTGTCTATTTTCAGGTTATATCAGCCCACAGGTTGTTAATGCTTTAAAATAACAACAAAGCCTTGTTTACCTTTGGATGCCCCTGCCGCTCCAGTGCCACCTCTCCAATGCTCCAAATAGGTGTTGTTTACTGGTTTGCAGCGATGACGTCTCCTACTGTCTATCATGACCTTACCGCTGCAGTGGAATGGGGAACCTGTCACTAAAGGATGCTGCCTGTGGGGAGGATAGTCCGAGCTTCTTGACAGGTGCAGTTTTATTTGTATATATACAAGATAAGAGGGAAAGTATATATATATATGTATATATATATATATATATATAAACTAGATTGTGGCCCGATTCTAACGCATCGGGTATTCTAGAATATGCATGTCCCCGTAGTATATGGACAATGATGATTCCAGAATTCGCGGCAGACTGTGCCCGTCGCTGATTGGTCGGGGCAACCTTTATGACATCATCGTCGCCATGGCAACCATTATGACATCTACGTCGATACTGTGCCCGTCGCTGAATCAGAAACGTGGGATTTCTACGTCCTTTATGACATCATCGTCGCTGTGCCCGTTGCTGATTGGTCGAGGCCTGGCGGCCTCGACCAATCAGACGCGGGATGTCTACGTCCTTTATGACATCATCGTCGCTGTGCCCGTTGCTGATTGGTCGAGGCCTGGCGGCCTCGACCAATCAGAGAGCTGGGATTTCTAGGACAGACAGACAGACAGACGGAAAAACCCTTAGACAATTATATATATAGATAAAAGTAACATAACATGTAAAGCATATGTAGTACAATTTGATGCACCCGGATTCAAACTACACCAATAAAATGTATTCTAGTTGTTCTGGGAGAAAAAAAAAATCCTTCCTTGACAGCTTTTCATGCATGTTAAGTTTTGAATAAAAACAAATATCGATCTTACCTGAAATACATACTCTTCTTGGAGGCTCAATTAGAGCCAGTGGACAGTGTAATGCAGTGGCTTTCAAGTCCGAGTCACAATGAGGTAGCAACCAAAGAAAGTTCAACTGAAACGTCTTTATTTTCAAAACTCATAAAATAAAGGCAAACATCATCCTCCGGATTGCAGCTCGGCTATCCATAACAGTCCGTATCAGACACGCTGCCATGGGCGACTGCACCTTCGTATCACTAGCGGGTGCGTCAGTGGCTTTGCCTTCTCTGGCCTGTGTTCAGTCTTCACACAGACCTTTTCTGCACAGATCTCCCTTCTCAGATGCTTGCAGACAATACACTGACACACCGAAACCTCAACTGAAAGTTTAAATAGGTTTCGTGGGCATGGGCCACTCCCAAGACCCGGAGTGCAGGGAGATATCTGCCCCACTACCAATCCTGCAGATCTCCCTAAAAATAAAAGCCCTTGTTGGGTTTTCCTAAAATCTGACTTGGTCAAATAATTTGACCAAATCCACACTTTTATTCTGCATGGCTGCAATCACAATGCACTCCAGTGGGTTTCGGTATGCCCCTATGCATTTCCTGGGGGACACATGTTGGCCCTCGTGTATGATTCCCCTGACTGCCTCACAACAGATATTATAGCAAATGGGGTCCATCGGGGGCTGCTGGTATTCGTCATACGATAGATGCTGTCCTTGCTTCATTACCCTTTTTTGTGCCTAAAACAGAATGAGAACAATGAAACAGAAATCCCAGTGCAGATGTGACCATAGACTCTCCTGCATTTTCATTGCCCTTTCCTGTTTCAGTAAATGTACATTTTGCTGTTGATCTTCCTGAAGTGATGCAAGGTCCAACTGCATCTGGACCTCTGCTCCGCTCCTCATGCTGCTCCACCTATGCACTGAGGGACTCACGGGATTTATCATCTTTATTGTACCAGTCTTACATTTTTCACATTTATTTCAATTTATGTAAACAAAATAACATTAATGGTACACTTTAAAATGTTTAAAGATGTAATCCGTAACAAGAACTTATCAGGTAACCTATAAAAAAATATTACAAATAAATCAGATACTTTTTATATAAAAATTGCTAAGCAGATCAAACATCATAAAAGACTTACATTTTAGTTTGTCTATAACACTTGTGCATTGGATATTTTCCTATTCACACATTGTTTTATCTATTTTATTAGATTATTTTTGTGCGATTTGTTTATGGCTGCCTCCTACATCTCCAGCAGAGTTCAATGACTAAAGGATTGCAAACTGTCCCAAAACACATTTGCACCTCCATGTATAACAATCTGTTTTTCACTGCATGAGGCAATGATCTGCAAACTGTCTAACAGCCTACATGTCATTATGCTACTATTAATATATACAGAAAACAGGGATATCTGATGCTATAGTTACAGTGGATAGGGACATAGAGTGGGGGAAATGAGTATTTGATCTCTTGCTGATTTTGTAAGTTTGCCCATTCACAAAGACATGAACAGCCTATAACTTTAAGGGTAGGCTAATTTTAACATTGAGAGATAGAATATCAAAAAAGACATCCAGAAAATCATATTGTATAAATTATATAAATTAATTAGCATTTTCCAGTGAGAAGTAAGTATTTGATCCCCTACCAACCATTAAGAGTTCTAGCTCCTACAGAACACCCCTAATCAACTCGTTACCTGCATTAAAGACAGATGTTTTACATAGTCACCTTTATAAAAGACTCCTGTCCACAGACTCAATTAATCAGTCAGACTCTAACCTCTATTGTGATATCTGAGGACATTGTTACATTGTATTGTGATAACTGAGGCTATTGTTACTTTATATTGTTATATCTGTGGCTATTGATTCTTTGTATTGTGATATCTGAGGACATTGTTACATTGTATTGTGATATCTGAGGACATTGTTACATTATATTGTGATATCTGAGCAGGGCCGGCCTGGGACTAAAATTCAGCCCTGGCATTTGAAGTTACACATGCCCACTTGTCACATGGTGACTGTATAATATATTTGTACACTTGTAGGTTACAAGAAGTGAGGGGAGTGTATCACGACTATATAACATATAATTACAGCTGTACCCAGCATTACAGCTCAGCCCCCATAGAATGTAATGCAGCCTGTCCCCATAGAATGTAATGCAGCACAGCCCCATAGAATGTAATGCAGCACAGCCCAATAGAATGTAATGTAGCCAGTCCCCATAGAATGTAATGCAGCACAGCCCCATAGAATGTAATGCAGCCAGCCCCCATAGAATGTAATACAGCACAGCCCCCATAGAATGTAATGCAGCACAGCCCCCATAGAATGTAATGCAGCACAGCCCAATAGAATGTAATGTAGCCAGTCCCCATAGAATGTAATGCAGCCAGCCCCCATAGAATGTAATGCAGCCAGTCCCCATAGAATGTAATGCAGCCAGCCCCCATAGAATGTAATGCAGCCAGCCCCCATAGAATGTAATGCAGCTAGTCCCCAAAGAATGTAATGCAGCCAGCCCCCATAGAATGTAATGCAGCACAGCCCCCATACAATGTAATGCAGCCCAGCCCCATAGAATGTAATGCAGCCAGCCCCCATAGAATGTAATGCAGCACAGGCCCCATAGAATGTAATGCAGCACAGCCCCCATAGAATGTAATGCAGTACAGCCCCATAGAATGTAATGTAGCCAGTCCCCATAGAATGTAATGCAGCACAGCCCCATAGAATGTAATGCAGCCAGCCCCCATAGAATGTAATGCAGCACAGGCCCCATAGAATGTAATGCAGCACAGCCCCCATAGAATGTAATGCAGCACAGCCCCATAGAATGTAATGCAGCCAACCCCATAGATTGTAATGCAGCCAGCCCCCATAGAATGTAATGCAGCACAGCCCCCATAGAATGTAATGCAGCCAGCCCCCATAGAATGTAATGCAGCACAGCCCCCATAGAATGTAATGCAGCACAGCCCCATAGAATGTAATGTAGCCAGTCCCCATAGAATGTAATGCAGCCAGTCCCCATAGAATCTAATGCAGCACAGCCACCATACAATATAATGCAGCGCTGCCCAGCCCCATAGAATGTAATGCAGTCATGCCATGTAATAATAATAAAAAAAAAACACTGACTCTACTCACCTTTCCTCTTGCCCCGCACTGCTCCTGGCTCCGGTCTCAGCAGCTGCAGTCTGCCTGCCCGGTCACACAGCAGGTGCGCGATGATATGACGTCATCGCGCACCCGCAGTGTAAGCGGCAGACAGAGCGGGGGATGAGGAGGAAACACATATATAAACCCAAAGAATAAAGTAGGTTAAATGCAGTTCAAAATTGGTAACAGGACTAAACAGGCGGCATAGCTTTGTTCAGTGGAGGACAACTGTAATGAGTGGTGCAAACACAGTTAGTAGGCCCAAAATAAAAAAGTAGGCTAATTGCAGTTCAAAATTGGTAACAGGACTAAACAGGCGGCATAGCTTTGTTCAGTGGAGGACAACTGTAATGAGTGGCGCAAACACAGTTAGTAGGCCCAAAATAAAAAAGTAGGCTAATTGCAGTTCAAAATTGGTAACAGGACTAAACAGGCGGCATTGCTTTGTTCAGTGGAGGACAACTGTAATGAGTGGTGCAGACACAGTTAGTAGGCCCAAATAATAAATTAGGCTAAAAGCAGTTCAAAATTGGTAACAGGACTAACCAGGCGGCATAGCTAGGTACTGGGGTGGGCTTCTCTGCTGAGTAGCAGACAGTGGTAGTAGGCGCAAAGTATTAACTGGTCTAAATGGAGGCCAGGGCCCCTGTATATTTTAACTATCATCTATCATTGCAACAAATTTGTATTGGCAGTGCCATTGAAGGATTTAACAGCAGAGACTACACAGTGGTGGAGCAGGGAGAGGTAAGTATTGCAAGTGGTAGAGCACTGATCGAGCTGGGGGGAGCACTCTCTCGTGGGCGGCGGTATTGGCACAGGGCCCCTCATATTATGACGGTATGTCTGACTTTGGTTGTGCACCACCACCATCAGAGGCACTTCATTGTACTATGAGGGACCCTGTGCCAGTGCCGTCAACTGTTATGACCTGGTGGTCAGGACAATAATGGACCTGGTGGTTAAGAGCACACGGAATTACCAGATAGTTACTGATAATAAAGGACGAGCTCTGGGACGTGGGAACTCTGCTGACCGCAATCCCTAATCCTATCAAACACACTAGAAATAGCCGTGGATTGCGCCTAACGCTCCCTATGCAACTCGGCACAGCCTAAGGAACTAGCTAACCCTGAACATAGAAAAATAAAGCCTACCTTGCCTCAGAGAAATTCCCCAAAGGAAAAGGCAGCCCCCCACATATAATGACTGTGAGTAAAGATGAAAATACAAACACAGAGATGAAATAGATTTAGCAAAGTGAGGCCCGACTTTCTGAACAGACCGAGGATAGGAAAGGTTACTTTGCCGTCAGCACAAAAACCTACAAAAAGACCATGCAGAGGGCGCAAAAAGACCCTCCACACCGACTCACGGTGCGGAGGCGCTCCCTCTGCATCCCAGAGCTTCCAGCAAGCAAGACAACAAATAAAAATAGCAAGCTGGACAGAAAAATAGCAAACCAAAGAAATACAAGCTGGAACTTAGCTTCTGCTGGGAAGACAGGTCACAAGAACGATCCAGGAGTGAACTAGACCAATACTGGAACATTGACAGGTGGAATGGAGCAAAGATCTAAGTGGAGTTAAATAGAGCAGCCAGCTAACGACAACCTCGTCACCTGTGGAAGGAAACTCAGAAACACCCACCAGAGGAAGTCCATGGACAGAACCAGCCGAAGTACCATTCATGACCACAGGAGGGAGCCCGACAACAGAAGTCACAACAGTCACGCAAGAGTGGGTGCACCCACCAGTCCAGGCAAACGGCACTCGCACGGGTGCTTGCGCCAGATGGTGACCACGGCCCTGTGGGGGGAGTCAGCCCATTTAGGGAGGTATAAAAATGTCCTGTGGTGGACATTCAGCAGCTGCAAATGGCGGAATTGGAGAAGTCAGTAAGAGGAGGCCAAAAGCAAAACATTTTTCAGGCAAGCTACGTGTCAGCAGGGGAAGGTGTGGCAAAATAGTTTGAAATCCATGATTGGTTGATTTTAATGAAGGTTAGATCATCAACATTCTGGGTAGACATACGTGTCCTTTTTTCAGTCAGTATTGAACGAGCAGCACTGAAGACTCTTTCTGATAGCACAGTAGAAGCAGGGCAAGCGAGCTCCTGTAATGCATATTCTGCCAATTCAGGCCAGGTGTCTATTTTAGATGCCCAGTAATCAAAGGGGAATGACCTGTGAGGGAGAACATCGAGAAGGGAGGAGAAAGGAGATAGTTCATAACCATACTGGACAAATGCTGTCTCCTGTCACTTTGAATCGATGCAGTGGCAGAAAGTGGATGGAAGATATATGAAAAAATACAAGGACTGTAGTACAATTTCAATCTCCCTACAATGATCTCAGGACTAGAGTTGAGCGAAACGGGTCGTTCATTTGCAAAAGTCGCCGACTTTTGGCAAAGTCGGGTTTCATGAAACCCGATCCGACCCCTGTGTGGGGTCGGCCATGCGGTACGCGACTTAAGCGCCAAAGTCACGTTTCAATGACGCTAAAAGCGCCATTTCTCAGCCAATGAAGGTGAACGCAGAGTGTGGGCAGCGTGATGACATAGGTCCTGGTCCCCACCACCTTAGAGAAGGGCATTGCAGTGATTGGCTTGTTGTCTGCGGCGTCACAGGGGCTATAAAGAGGCGTTCCCGCCGACCGCCATCTTACTGCTGCTGATCTGAGCTTAGGGAGAGGTTGCTGCCGCTTCGTCAGAAGCAGGGATAGCGTTAGGCAGGGTCCATTAACCACCAAACCGCTTGTGCTGTAGCGATTTCCACTGTCCAACACCACCTTCGGTTTGCAGGGACAGTGGAGGCTACCTTTTTTTTTTTTTTCTCAGCGCTGTAGCTCATTGGGCTGCCCTAGAAGGCTCCCTGATAGCTGCATTGCTGTTTGTACGCCGCTGTGCAAACCAACTGCTTTTTTCAAAGCACAAATCCTCTTGTTCCTTCCTTTCTGCACAGCTATCTTTTTTGTTTGTCCACACTTTTTATTTCATTTGTGCATCAGTCCACTCCTTATTGCTGCCTGCCATACCTGGCTGAGATTACTGCAGGGAGATAGTAATTGTAGGACAGTCCCTGTTTTTTTTTTTTTTGTGGGAAATTAAGATTGGCATTTCTGCTAGAGTGCCATCCCTGTGTGTGCCATCTCTCACTCAGTGGGCCATAGAAAGCCTATTTATTTTTTTGGTTGATTTGGGTTCTAAATTCCACCTGAAAAAATCAATAAATCAATCAGTGGGAGATAAATATTGGCCTCTGGGCTTGTGTGCCACTCCTGACTCCTGTGTGTGCCATCTCTCACTCAGTGGGCCATAGAAAGCCTATTTATTTTTTTGGTTGATTTGGGTTCTAAATTCTACCTGTAAAAATCAATAAATCAATCAGTGGGAGATAAATATTGGCCTCTGGGCTTGTGTGCCACTCCTGACTCCTGTGTGTGCCATCTCTCACTCAGTGGGCCATAGAAAGCCTATTTATTTTTTTGGTTGATTTGGGTTCTAAATTCTACCTGAAAAAATCAATAAATCAATCAGTGGGAGAAAAATATTGGCCTCTGGGCTTGTGTGCCACTCCTGACTCCTGTGTGTGCCATCTCTCACTCAGTGGGCCATAGAAAGCCTATTTATTTTTTTGGTTGATTTGGGTTCTAAATTCTACCTGAAAAAATCAATAAATCAATCAGTGGGAGATAAATATTGGTCTCTGGGCTTGTGTGCCACTCCTGACTCCTGTGTGTGCCATTTCTCACTCAGTGGGCCATAGAAAGCCTATTTATTTTTTTGGTTGATTTGGGTTCTAAATTCTACCTGAAAAAATCAATAAATCAATCAGTGGGAGATAAATATTGGCCTCTGGGCTTGTGTGCCACTCCTGACTCCTGTGTGTGCCATCTCTCACTCAGTGGGCCATAGAAAGCCTATTTATTTTTTTGGTTGATTTGGGTTCTAAATTCTACCTGTAAAAATCAATAAATCAATCAGTGGGAGATAAATATTGGCCTCTGGGCTTGTGTGCCACTCCTGACTCCTGTGTGTGCCATCTCTCACTCAGTGGGCCATAGAAAGCCTATTTATTTTTTTGGTTGATTTGGTTTCTAAATTCTCCCTGAAAAAATCATTTTATTTTATTTGGTTTCTAAATTCTTCCTGAAAAAATCATTTTATTTTATTTTGTTTCTAAAGTCTCCCTGAAAAAAAAAAATAAAAATCAGTGGGAGATTAATACTGCCCTTTCTGCTTGTGTGCCAGTCTTGACTCCTGGGAGTGCCATCTCTCTCTCTCAAATAGTGGGCCATAGAAAGCCTATTTATTTTTTTGGTTGATTTGGTTTCTAAATTCTACTTGTAAAAATCAATAAATCAATCAGTGGGAGATAAATATTGGCCTCTGGGCTTGTGTGCCACTCCTGACTCCTGTGTGTGCCATCTCTCACTCAGTGGGCCATAGAAAGCCTATTTTTTTTATTTGGTTTCTAAATTCTCCCTGAAAAAATCATTTTATTTTATTTGTTTTCTAAATTCTTCCTGAAAAAATCATTTTATTTTATTTTGTTTCTAAAGTCTCCCTGAAAAAAAAAAAATCAGTGGGAGATTAATATTGCCCTTTCTGCTTGTGTGCCAGTCTTGACTCCTGGGTGTGCCATCTCTCTCTCTCAAATAGTGGGCCATAAAAAGCCTATTTATTTTTTTGGTTGATTTGGTTTCTAAATTCTACCTGAAAAAATCAATAAATCAATCAGTGGGAGATAAATATTGGCCTCTGGGCTTGTGTGCCACTCCTGACTCCTGTGTGTGCTATCTCTCACTCAGTGGGCCATAGAAAGCCTATTTTTTTTTTATTTGGTTTCTAAATTCTCCCTGAAGAAATCATTTTGTTTTATTTGGTTTCTAAATTCTTCCTGAAAAAATCATTTTATTTTATTTTGTTTCTAAATTCTCCCAGGAAAAAAAAAAATGGGAGATTAATATTGACATTTGTGCTTGAGTGACAGTCCTGCGTGTGTGGCAAATCTGTGATTTGGTGCCACAGAAAACAGAGTGTGTAACATTGTGCCTGATTTTCCTTGCGGTCTCACCAACCTGTAAAGGGATATCAAAATCATACTGAAGTTATAGCTCACCGTGTAAGTTGTTTGACAGCAACAAATATAGTTACTTTGGTTAAGTTTTTAAAACAATGAGGAAGTCTGGTGCAAGAGGTCATGGCCGTGGGCGTTCATTGTCAGCTGGTAATGATGGTAGTGGTAGTGGAGCATCAGGTGGTCGTGGGAAAAAAAATATTCCACCTAAGTCTGGAGCTGTGGAGCCAGGTTCGTCGTCTGGCTACACAAGGCCTCGAACGCTCTCTTTTCTGGGAGTAGGAAAACCGCTTTTAAAGCCGGAGCAGCAACAGCAAGTTTTGGCTTACCTTGCTGACTCAGCCTCTAGCTCTTTTGCCTCCTCTTCTGAAACTGGTAAATGTAAAAGCAGCGCATCGTTTGTGGATGTTCACGGTCAGGGACCAGTCGCTTCCTTGTCCTCTTCAGCAAAAACAACAACAAGAGAGAAGGATGCAGCAGGCGACACAACTCCATGGAGTTCTTTACACATACCGTCCCTGGCTTAGAAAGTGAAACAGTTAACAGGCCATGACCATTACAAGTAGATTCTGACATGGAGTGCACTGATGCACAGCCACAGCCAGACTACTATGCTGGTCCTTTGACTCAGACCACAACATTGCCCTCTCAGGGTACTGATCCAGAATCAGACCCTGATGAGACTATGTTGCCCCGTCACGAACGCTATACCACCGACCGACACGGTGACACAGACGAAGTTGCACATGAGCTAGAAGAGGAGGTTATAGATGACCCAGTTGTTGACCCCGATTGGCAGCCATTGGGGGAACAGGGTGCAGGCGGCAGTAGTTCTGAAGCGGAGGTGGAGGAGGGGCCGCAGCAGGCATCAACATCGCAACAGGTTCCATCTGCTGGGCCCGTATCTGGCCCAAAACGCGTGGCAAAGCCAAAACCTGTTGGAGGACAGCGTGGCCATCCGGTTAAAGCTCAGTCTGCAATTCCTGAAAAGGGATCCGATGCTAGGAAGAGTGCAGTCTGGCATTTTTTAAACAACATCCAATTTATCAGCGCAAAGTCATCTGTCAAAAATGTTCAACTAGCTTAAGCAGAGGTCAGAATCTGAGAAGTCTCAATACAAGTTGCATGCATAGACATTTAACCACCATGCATTTGCAAGCCTGGACTAACTACCAAACGTCCCTTAAGGTTGTAGCACCCTCGGCCAATGAAGCTAGTCAGCAACGCAACATCCCTTCCGTCACTGTAAGGCCACCATTTTCCGCACCACCGGCAGTATCTGTGCAGGTTTCTTTGCCAGCTCAAAGCAGTCAGGGTCAGGGAATCACCAGTTTTGTAGGAGGAAATACTGCATCTAGGGCACCGGCGGAAACAATACCGTCTCCAACCGTCTCTCAGTCTGCCATGTCCACCGGCACACCCGCTAGTTCCACGATCTCCAGCTCTCCAGTCCAGCTCACCCTACATGAGACTCTGGTTAGAAAAAGGAAGTACTTATCCTCGCATCCGTGTACATAGGGTTTTAACGCCCACATAGCTAGACTAATCTCGTTAGAGATGATGCCCTACCGGTTAGTTGAAAGCGAAGCTTTCAAAGCCCCGATGGAGTACGCTAAACCACGCTACGAGCTACCCAGTCGACACTTTTTTTCCAGAAAAGCCATCCCAGCCCTGCACCAGCATGTTAAACAGCGCATCGTCCATGCACTCAGGCAATCTGTGAGTACAAAGGTGCACCTGACTACAGATGCATGGACCAGTAGGCATGGCCAGGGACGTTACGTGTCCATCACGGCACACTGGGTGAATGTGGTGGATGCAGGGTCCACAGGGGACATCGATTTCAGGACAGTTGTGCCTAGCCCACGGTCTAGGAAACAGTTGGCTGTAAGCGTTCGCACCCCCTCCTCCTCCTCCTCGTCCTCCTGCAGAAGCGAGAGCTCTTCCACAGACCACAGTCGCCCAACCACTCCATCGGCAGCTGTCACTGTTGCACACCAGTTGTCCCATTATGGGCCAGCTACTGGCAAGCGTCAGCAGGCTGTATTGGCTATGAAGTGTTTGGGCGACAACAGACACACCGCGGAAGTTCTGTCCGAGTTCTTGCAGCAAGAAACGCAGTCGTGGCTGGGAACAGTAAATCTTGAAGCAGGCAAGATAGTGAGTGATAACGGAAGGAATTTCATGGCTGCCATCTCCCTTTCCCAACTGAAACACATTCCTTACCTGGCACACACCTTAAACCTGGTGGTGCAGTGCTTATTGAAAACTTATCCTAGGTTCTCCGACCTGCTCCTCAAAGTGCGTGGACTTTGCTCACATATCCACCGTTCGCCTGTACACTCCAGCCGTATGCAGACCTATCAGCGGTCTTTGAACCTTCCCCAGCATCGCCTAATCATAGACGTTGCAACAAGGTGGAACTCAACACTGCACATGCTTCAGAGACTGTGCGAACAGAGGCGGGCTGTTATGTTTTTGTGGGAGGATACACATACACGGGCAGGCAGTAGGATGGCAGACATGGAGTTGTCAGGTGTGCAGTGGTCGAAGATACAAGACATGTGTCAAGTCCTTCAGTGTTTTGAGGAATGCACACGGCTGGTTAGTGCAGACAACGCCATAATAAGCATGAGCATCCCCCTAATGTGTCTGCTGATGCAAAGTTTGACGCACATAAAGGATCAGGCGTCTGCACCAGAGGAAGAGGAAAGCCTTGATGACAGTCAGCCATTGTCTGGTCAGGGCAGTGTACAGGACGAGGTAGCGGGCGAAGAGGAGCTGGAGGACGAGGAGGATGATGGGGATGAGTATATTTTTAATGAGGAAGCTTTCCCGGGGGCACTGGAAATTGGTTGCGTGGCAAGGCCGGGTTCTGGTTTTTTGAGGGACACAAGTGACGTAGATTTGCCTGAAACTGCCCCTCAACCAATCACAACCGCAGATTTGACAACTGGAACTTTGGTCCACATGGCGGATTATGCCTTACGTATCCTCAAAAGGGACACACGCATTACTAAAATGATGAACGATGACGATTACTGGTTGGCCTGCCTCCTTGATCCTCGCTATAAAGGCAAATTGCAAAATATTATGCCACAGGAGAACTTGGAACAAATATTAGCAACCAAACAATCAACTCTTTTTGACCGTTTGCTTCAGGCATTCCCAGCACACAGCGCCCGTGATCGTTCTCACACGAGCTCCAGAGGGCAGCAGACCAGGAGTGTTAGGGGTGCACACATCAGAAGTGGCGTTGGACAGAGGGGTTTTCTGACCAGGTTGTGGAGTGATTTTGCTATGACCGCAGACAGGACAGGTACTGCTGCATCAATTGAAAGTGACAGGAGACAACATTTGTCCAGTATGGTTACAAACTATTTTTCATCCCTTATCGATGTTCTCCCTCAACCGTCATTCCCATTTGATTACTGGGCATCCAAATTAGACACCTGGCCAGAATTGGCAGAATATGCATTGCAGGAGCTTTCTTGCCCGGCAGCTAGTGTCCTATCAGAAAGAGTATTCAGTGCTGCAGGTTCAATATTAACCGAAAAAAGGACTCGTCTGGCTACCCAAAATGTTGATGATCTAACATTCATTAAAATGAACCACAACTGGATTTCGAATTCTTTTGCCCCACCTTGCCCGGCCGACACCTAGCTTTCCTATGAAAAGCTCTTGCCTGTGGACTACTGTGAATTACTTTTCTAATGTCTTAATTTGCTGCAGCTGATTGTCCAGCATACGACATGTTTACACCTCCCTAAATGGCCAAACTCCCCACACGGGGCCAAGGTATCGCGACTTGGCGCAAGCACCCGTGAGAGTGCTGTTTGTCTGAAGAGGTGGGTGTGCCCGCTTTTGGTCGACAGCACTGCCACTGGGTCCCTCATAGTACAATAAAGTGTCTCTGGCGGTGGTGGTGCACACCCAACGTCAGACACACTGTTGTAACATGAGGGGCCCTGGGCCTGTACCGCCGGCCACAAGAGAGTTCACCCACCCCCAGGTCAAACATTGCTCTACCACTTCCACAGTTATCTCTCACACTTCCACCAATGTTTAGTCTATGCGCTGACATCCTTCCATTCCTGCCACTGACAATACCATTGTGTTGACATGTATGATGGTACTTAACATAGTCAGGGGCAGTGTCCTCTATTTACCAAAGTAAATACTTTGCGCCAAATTAGTAGGTCTGAAACTACACAGAGGATCCCACCCCTGTACCTAATGATTGCACCCTTTAGTGTTTTTGTTTTGTTTTAATGCGAGACATTCACATTTATTTATTGTTTTGGACTACTAACTGGCAGACACTCATTACAATCGGCCTCCGCTGACCAGACCACTGCTGCCCGTGTACCCCTTGGAACCAATTTTAAATTGCCTACAGCCAGCCCAATTTTATTATGTTAGGCCTTCGAAGCCTGTCTGCGGTCCCTCCTTCCACTAGGCCTCCACTGACCTGTCTACTGCTGCCTGTGTACCCCTGGAACCAATTATAAAGTGCCTACAGCCAGTCCAATTTTATTATGTTAGGCCTTCGAAGCCTGTCTGCGGTCCCTCCTTCCACTAGGCCTCCACTGACCTGTCTACTGCTGCCCGTGTACCCCTGGAACCAATTATATCGTGCCTACAGCCAGTCCAATTTTATTATGTTAGGCCTTCGAAGCCTGTCTGCGGTCCCTCCTTCCACTAGGCCTCCACTGACCATACCACTGCTGCCCGTGTACCCCTTGAACCAATTTTAAATTGCCTACAGCCAGCTCAATTTATTATGTTAGGCCTTCGAAGCCTGTCTGCGGTCCCTCCTTCCACTAGGCCTCCACTGACCAGACCACTGCTGCCCGTGTACCGCTGGAACCAATTATAAAGTGCCTACAGCCATATGTTATTATGTTAGACCTTAGAAGCCTGTCTGCAGCCCGTTCTTTCTACTACTCCTACACTGACCAGACCACTGCTGCCCGTGTACCCCTGGAACCTATTTAAAAGTGCCTACAGCCCAATTTTTTTTTATGTTAGGCCTTCGAAGCCTGTCTGCGGTCCCTCCTTCCACTAGGCCTCCACTGACCATATCACTGCTGCCCGTGTACCCCTGGAACCAATTATAAAGTGCCTACAGCCATATGTTATTATGTTAGGCCTTAGAAGCCTGTCTGCGGCCTGTTCTTTCTACTACTCCTCCACTGACCAGACCACTGCTGCCCGTGTACCCCTGGAATCTATTTTTGATTACATAGAGCATCCTTTTTTTAATAGTAGGCGTACAAAGTCTGTCTGTGGTCCACTATTGAAATTGTCCTCCACTGCCCAGAGCAATGCTGCCTGTGTACCCCTGTAACCTTTTTTAAACTGCAGTGAGCCACATTTTTGGTTTAAGGCCTACTATCTGTGTCTGTCTGCGCCACTCAATACAGCTGTCTTCCTTTGAAAAAAGCAGAGCGTCAATAGTCTTGTTTTCAGCCTCTAGGAATTGTAAAACTGCATTGGGGTACAACTTTGGTAGGGCCTACTAACGGTGTCTGCCGCCCCAAGGTGTGCCCCATGTTTCGTCCACATTGCTTCGATCTTCCTACTCTCGTTTAGTAGTTGTTGCAAACTACACTGCATTAGGCCTACAAATTTGGTATGGGGTGTAGAGAGACGGTGTGTTACACTCCAAGGTGTTCCCCATGTTTCGTCCACATTGCTTCGATCTTCCTACTCTCGTTTAGTAGTTGGTGAAAACTACACTGCATTAGGCCTACAAATTTGGTATGGGGTGTAGAGAGACGGTGTGTTACACTCCAAGGTGTTCCCCATGTTTCGTCCACATTGCTTCGATCTTCCTACTCTCGTTTAGTAGTTGGTGAAAACTACACTTCATTAGGCCTACAAATTGGGTATGGGGTGTAGAGACGGTGTCTTCCGCTCCAAGGTGTTCTCCAGGTTGCCTTTCCTAAGCTTCTATCTTCAGGCTCTTGTTAAATAGTGCTTAAATGGAACAACTGCATTTGGCGTACTAGTTGGTTTGGGGCCTACTAACAGTGTCTGCCGCTCCTTGCTGTTCTCCTGGTTTCCTGTCCTGAAATTCCATTTTCAGGCTCTCGTTAAGTAGTTGTTAATGTTAGACTGCATTTGGCCTACTAGTTGGGTTGGGGCCTACTATCGGTGTCTGCCACTCCTTGCTGTTCTCCTCCACTGAACAAAGCTGTGCCGCCTGTTTACTACTGTTGCCAATTTTGAACTGCATTTCGACTACTTACTGATTTGGGCCTACTCTCTGTGTCAGCCTCTCATTCCAGTTGTCCTCCACTGCAATGCCCCCTGATTAGTCCTGTCTTACCAATTTTGAACTGCATTTAGCCCACTTTATTCTTTGGGCCTATATCTGTGTTTCCTCCTCATCCTGCCCATTGCCCAGCCAGTGATAGATGAGTCTGCTGGTACATTGACCCATAACGCAACATTTCCCGTGCACGCTACACTGCAAGATTGTGACCCTGCTGAAAGTCAGGTCCCCCTTCCCGCATACCATACCACCTTACACGGGGACAAAGAGGAAGGTGCAGATGAAAGTGCAGGTTCCTTCATCAGGTGGGGGGAGGAATACTAGTTGGCGATGTCACTGGCACAGGGCCTCTCATAATACGCAAAAGTGTTGCTGCCGGTGGGAGGCGCCCCCGCCGTGCAAACACACCGCTGTACTTTGAGGGGCCCTGTGCCAGTGCCAATGCCAACGAGTGGGCCCCCCCTGCTTGCCCAGGATCACAGCACTTGCAAAGTTGAAATACTTACCTCTCCCTGCTCCACTGCCGTGACGTGGTCCAGATTTACTGGGCCCACTAATTACTTGAACCAGTCCTACCCCCCACAACTTTAGCCAAATGACCCCCAATTTCAAATGCCTTCCAATTATTATACGCTAAATTACGATTGACAAGCTTCTGTAACAAGAATGGATGTTTTTGCCTTTAAAATGGGCAGTGTAGGTGTTTTCCTGGCCTCCACTCACTGCCGACTATGCTCCCCCATTGACTTGCATTGGGTTTCGTGTTTCGGTCGATCCCCGACTTTTCGCGATAATCGGCCGATTCCACTCGACTCGACTTTTAAGATAGTCGGGTTTCGCGAAACACGGCTCGACTCCAAAAAGGTCAAGGTCGCTCAACCCTACTCAGGACAAGTATGGCAGCAATAAAAAGGACTGCTGCACACAAAAGTGTGGACAAATAAACAAGATAACTGTGCAGAAAGGAGCAACAGGATTTTTGCTTTTAAAAAAGCAGTTGGTTTGCACAGCGGTGTACAAACAGCAATGCAGCTATCAGGGAGCCTTATAAGGCAGCCAAAGAAGCTACAGAGCTGATGCACAAAAATATAAACTCCACTGTCCCTGCAAAGAAAAGGTGGTGTTGGACAGTGGAAATCGCTACAGCACAAGCAGTTTCGGGGTTAATCTTCCCTCCCTAACTATATCCCTTCTTCTGATGCAGCTGCAGCAACCTCTCCCTATGCTGCGATCGGTTGAAGGAAGATGGCGGTCGGCGTGCACGCCCCTTTATAGCCCCTGTGACGCCGCAGAAAGCAAGCCAATCACTGTCATGCCCTTCTCTAAGATGGTGGGGACCGAGAACTATGTCATCACGCTGCCCACACTCTGCATCCTCCTTCATTGGCTGAAAAATGGCGCTGAACGCTTCATACGAAATGCAACTTTGGTGCGAAGATCGCCGACCTCATGGCCGATCCCACACTAGGATCGGGTCGGGTTTCACGAAACCCGACTTTGCCGAAAGTCGGCGATTTTTCAATTTGTCCGACCCGTTTCGCTCAACCCTAATTGTTTCATTATATTGCTATATCTGAGGACATTGTTACATTATATTGTTATATCTGAGGACATTGTTACGTTGTATTGCGATATCTGAAGACATAGTTACATTATTTTGTGTTATCTGAGGCTATTGTTACTTTGAACTGTATTTATGTTATGCTGTAATGTCTATTGTCTGTACAAGTCCCCTCTATAATTTGTAAAGTGCTGCGGAATATGTTGGCGCTATATAAATAAAAATTATTATTATTATTATTATTATTACTTTATATTGTGATATCTGAGACTATTGTTACATTGTGATAGCTGAGGACATTGTCACTTTATATTGTTATATCTCAGGCTATTGTTACATTGTATTGTTATATCTGAGGCTATTGTTACATTATATTGTGATATCTGAGGACATAGTTACATTATATTGTGATATCTGAGGACATTGTTACATTATATTGTGATATCTGAGGCTATTGCTACTTTATATTGTGATATCTGAGGACATTGTTACATTGTATTGTGATATCTGAGGACATTGTTCCAAAATATTGTTATATCTGAGGCTATTGTTACTTTATATTGTTATATCTCAGGCTATTGTTACATTGTATTGTGATATCTGAGGACATTGTTACATTATATTGTTATATCAGAGGATATTGTTACATTGTATTGTGATATCTGAGGACATTGTTACATTATATTGTTATTTCTGAGGCTATTGTTAAATTGTATTGTGATATCTGAGGACATTGTTACATTATATTGTGATATCTGAGGCTTATGTTACAGCATATTGTGATATCTGAGGATTTTGCCACAGTGGATCTTGATATCTGAGTCTATTGTAACAGTCGATCGGTATATTTGAGGCTATTGTTGCAGTATAGTGTGATAATTGAAGGTATTACAACAGTATATCATGATATCTGAAGCTATTGTTACAGTATATCATGATATCTGAGGCTATTGTTACAGTATATCATGATATCTGAGGCTATTGTTGCTGTAGATCATGATATCTGAGTCTATTGTAACAGTCGATCGGTATATTTGAGGCTATTGTTGCAGTATAGTGTGATAATTGAAGGTATTACAACAGTATATCATGATATCTGAAGCTATTGTTACAGTATATCATGATATCTGAGGCTATTGTTACAGTATATCATGATATCTGAGGCTATTGTTGCTGTAGATCATGATATCTGAGTCTATTGTAACAGTCGATCGGTATATTTGAGGCTATTGTTGCAGTATAGTGTGATAATTGAAGGTATTACAACAGTATATCATGATATCTGAAGCTATTGTTACAGTATATCATGATATCTGAGGCTATTGTTACAGTATATCATGATATCTGAGGCTATTGTTGCTGTAGATCATGATATCTGAGGCTATTGTTACAGTATAGTGTTATATCTGAGGGCACTGTTACAGTGCATCAGGGTGTTTGAGGCTATTGTTTCAGTATATTGTGATATTTGAAGCTATTGTGACAGTATAAAATGATCTCTGAGACTATTGTTGCAGTGGATTAGGATATCTGAGGCTATTGGTTTTGCTACAATCTACATAATGAACGTATTTCATGTTTGTCATTCATGTGTCCTTTTACTGTCTGGATGCACAAAACATATGCTATAGCCATCTGTATAACATTGTCAACTGCAGCATTCATGTAGTAACCCCGATTTAACACAAGATGGCGGTAGTTGCTATGTAGAATCTACGTGGAAAAAGTGTTTAAAAGGATGGATACAAATCAAAATAATTTACCACGATATCCATAACATATAATCTCGGTATTTAATTAATATCAGTACTCATGGAATTTGATTTAATTACTTAGAAGATAATGAATGAAAATGCAAAAAATTGTGTATAATAAACTACTTTCTAATCAAATTCCTGACTAATGAAGCAAGGAAATCATACTGCATGAATAATCTCTAGTTTCATATCAATGAATTTAATTAAGGTAGTAAAAGTGCTTGCAAGCAAAAGATATTACAGAGTGCTTAAAAATCGATTTTTTAATGATTTTGGCAAACATTATTGAGATAAAAGATTCAAATTAAAGTTGCACAAAATAACATTTGAATTTTTACTGCTACCATGTGCAGAAAGTGCAGCCAACCAATGGTAATTATAAGCCTTTTAATAATAGGGTGAAGGGTGCCACAAGAGGTTAGAAGGCGTTAGAGCGCGACACAAAAACGAGGTGAAAAGGACCTAGATGACACTCCTTCTGGACCTACTCAAGAAGTAGAGACTACAACATGTACTTTTCGTGTTCAGTAGTAGAGATGAGCGAACCTTTCAAGGTTTGATTCGGATTCGCCAAACGGACCACAAGGGTCAGACTGGCCCATGGGAGAACTGCAGGACTCTCCGGAGGTCCCAGGCACTGACACCTGCTGGCATACAGGGCCAGCAGCTGCCTAGGGCCCCCCACTGCTTCAGGGGCCCCAGCCAGTGATGTGTCACTAATAGTGGCACTGGCACACCAAGCAGCTGTTATGGGGGTCCCCAGTGCCTGCGGAGCAGCAGTGGGTGACAATGTTATCCGCAGGCGCCGGCTTCCTGCAGCTGCCGGATGTTCACGTGTGCTGCTACTAAAGGGAATGAATATCCACTGCATTCCATGCCTATGGGAGTGCAAAGCAGAAAATATTCATTGCTTTGAGTAGTGGGCACACAAGAACGCCCAGCAGCTGCAGGAAGCTGGCTGCTGAGGCTAACAGCATGTCTGCTATTAAACAGAAATGAATATTCACTGCCCTACATGCCCACAGGCGTGGAATACAGTGAATATTCATTTCTTTTTAACAGCGGGCACAGGAGTTAGCTGCAGCCGCCTCCTGTGACCTGCTGCTCTGCTGTTGCCGCTCCCCCTCCTTTCCACCAGAGCCAGAGCAGGTACATCCATGCTATAAGACGCACCCCCCATTTTCCTCCACATTTTTGAAGGAAAAAAGTGCATCTTATAAGCTAAAAAATATGACAGTTTCCAAAATGGTGTCAATTTCCACTGTTTAAGCACATCAGCGGCTCTTGAAATGCAACATGGAGTTCGCAAATTATTCCAGCAAATTTTACATTCAAAAAGTCAAATGGCATTCCTTTCCTTCCGAGCTTTGCCGTGTGCCAAATCAATAGTTTCCCCCCACATATGGGGTATCGGCGTTCTCAGGAGAAATTTCACAACATATTTTGTGATCCATATTTTCCTGTTACTGTTGCAAAAATTGAGTCTAATGTAAATTTAAATGCTCAATTTTTCCTTTCACATTCCATTAATTCCTGTTATGCACCTGAAGGGTTAATTAACTTCTTGAATGTGGTTTTCAACACTTTGAGAGGTGCAGATTTTAGAATGTTGTCGCTTTTGGTTATTTTCTGTCTTATAGGCCCCTCAAAGGCACTTCAAATGTGATGTGATTTTGTAAATTTTTGTTGGAAAAATTAGAAATCGTTGGTAAACTTTTAACCCCTATAAACTCCTAACAAAAAAATTATGCTTCAAAGATTGTGCTGATGTAAAGTAGACATGTGGGAAATGTTATTTATAAACTATTTTGTGTGACATTACTCTTTAATTTAAGGGCATAAAAATTAAAAGATTGAAAATTACTAAATTTTCCAAATTTTTGCCAAATTTCCAATATTTTTACAGATAAATGTTAGTCATATCAAACAACTGCAATGACTATCATGAAGTACAATATTTCATGAGAAAACGTTCTCAGAATCAGTGGGATGCATTGAAGCATTCCACAGTTATTAACACATAAATTAAGGTGAAACAGACTTTGGGCTCAACGTGTTAAAAACATGACTTAAAAAAAACAGAGAAAAAAATAATAAACAAAAAATTTACAATAATAAAAAAATATCTAATCATGAGGCAGAGATTCAAATGGAGGTAGGGTGGAGATGTACATGTTCGAGTATGTGGAAGAGGGGGGAGCCAACCATGTTTAGAATTTTTTTGTTTTTGTTTTATTTGGGGATGCAAAAAATAACTGCAAAATACAGTGTAACCATGGCTTCCTGCGGCTGGTATAACTGTATATTCAAAATTAGGAAGAACGGCACTCCTTAGACGAAAAAGAGGTGCACAGATAGAGTCCCAATCCTTACCATACAAAATATATTGAATCCTGCACTTTAAAAAAAGGACTACATTTTATTGAAATCAAGAAACGTGCACCAAATATATTGACATTTCAGTCTAATTGACATTCATCAGATACACACTGCAACAACAAGACAAAACAAATATACAAAATGATTAAACATTACCTGGACAAGCAATGCCTAAGAGACAATAAAAATGGAAAACAAAAGAACAAAAAAAGAAGTACAAATCAGGAACAAGTGCAAGCAACGGTATGCATGATTACCTTGTAGCATATAATTTTATACATGTCTAAAGATTAGACTCTGGCTGTTTACATTTAAAATAGCAGCCTGTAAAAGACAAAAATAATGTTTAAAAAAACAGAAACTGCAGCCGTGGCAACCGGCCATTCAGCACGCTGAGCTTCCCAATCAGAGGCCATTCTTATGGCCACCGCATATGGCCCTCGGGGCCCCTGTTCTTTGATAAATGCAACATGGTCCCCAATCCGCAGAGGACCGTTGAAAGTCAGAGACCCGGCATTCACATAGACTTTTATTCCAGTCTCCAGCTCCTGAATGAACCGGTATCCATGGGTTTAGTCGAGATGCTGGACCACATCGGTGGTCATCCGGCTAGCTGCAGCTCCCCAGCCGGTCGTTGCAATTCATTGATGATGCGGCGCTCCCGCCACTTCTTCTCCCATATGACTCCTTGGATCCATTGGGTCTCTGCAGCCGTGGGCACACAAAGGTCCCTCCAGGTACAAGCCACTGGTGGTGGATGGGGCTGACGCAGGCTGCGAGGCCGCAGGAGGCGACCGTACCGGAGACGATGGGGGAGTCGGGAGTCATGACAGAGTTAGGGAGGGCGATGACACAGGAGCCGACACAGCCACCAAAACGACCACAGCTTCTTCACTTATCGTTGTCGCTCCTGATGGTGATCTCCTTCCACAGCCAAAAAAGGCAGGAACAATAGTGGCGGTGACTTCCCTCAGCACGGCCTTCAACATCTTCCGGACCTCTTCTGCTATCTCGGATAGCATGACACTCAGGCCTTTGAACCATTCCTCCAGCCAGCCTCTGGGACAAGGGGCCGGTCTCAGCTCAAGCCGCAAATCGCTCCCAGTCCTGGCTTCCTATTCCTCCTCTGCGGGACATCTTCCCTCGTGACATTGCAACAGGTAATGGCATCTCTCTTCCGGATATGCCGGCTTGTTCTCCTGGGCCCCATCCTTGATTTTCGCACCAACGGCCACTATCTTTCAAGCAGCAGTCAGTGCCATCATTGTTCCATTTTCCATAGTCACTGATTCATAAGTTCCAAAAGTCTTTGTCTGCGATCTTGCAATGGCGAGGCTGCGGAGGTCCATCATGTTGACTACACCAAAATGTAGTAAGGTGACACATGGTGGTATTTTCAGCCGAGTCAACGAAGCCACTGTCAGTATACACCCTTGCAACTTGTACAGAAAAAGACAGGACAGACACAATGCTAGGCTCAATTTGCAATCCAACAGGGAAACGGATTAATTAAAGGATTAAAGAAAGTGCAACATCAATTTCCTGCTCTCTCAAATAAATCAGGCCATTGTGGTACCTGTCCTAACGTTCCGTCAACCGAGACCACCAGAACTAAATGTGGTGCCAGGGCAGCTGGACCCGCCAGAGCAGCCAACCCAACCAGAAGATGCGATGCCAACGGTCGAACCAGCGGGTCCTCCCTCTGTCATCGGTGAATCTGCCATGCCCACCACTAATAGTGGTAGCACTGAGGACTCCAGTATGCCAGTGCTGCCCAGACTCACTAGAAGTGTAGCTAGAAGACAGTGCACTACACTAGCGATAGGAAGCGTAGCAGGTTCTGTCAGGCCAGTGGCAGCCCCTGCGCTGCAGAAGTCCAGGTGTAGCACCAAGAATCAGACTCCACTTCGTTATAGACCTTGGCGATATTAACGATAGTTGTTATTTGGTTTAAAATGCTTGTGTAAATATCTGTGTTATAGGTTAAAAATGGACAATGGCGTGATGGACAGTGAATCGCTGCAAAACTTTCACAGGGGCCCCTTTGTTTACCCGGGGTCCCTGCTATTCTATGGTTGCACCTACAGAACTGGGAGTCATGGACTGTGCATGACCAATCTATTGCAACGTTCAAGTGTCCTTACCTTCCATAACAGAAAGCACTGTTATATTTATTTGTTAGAGTATATATAAGAATTTTTGTGTGTTTTCTGTTAACATGTATTGTTGTTCTTCTTTTCCCAGTCCGGGAGTACAGGATTTAACCGGGGGGAAGTGCAGCGCCCCAGAGATCTGGTCGTTGCAGTAACGTCGCTCTGCCACTAAGGGGAGTGATGGTACGTCTGACTGCACTAAAGGAGTTCTTTGACCAGGTATCACCAGCACACATTACACTTCACACTCCGGCCACTAGGGGGAGTAAAAGGCTTATTTATTGGGCCACTCCTCACATTGGTAAAACAAGGGGTTGGACAGGAAGTTAGACAGAACGAAGCCTGGGAGAGCTCCAGGGAGGACCTGTCAGAACTGGGAAATCTGGCAGGTACCTAGCGAACAGAACAGAACGTTACGGAACCGCGCCTGCACTACCTTGCGGCGGTATCCTAAGAAAGAGATACGAAGCGAAGGATATTGTGGAACAGTGAGAAACGAGATCAGCACAAAGGAGATCCAGTAGGAGTCGTGCCCCGAGAACGGCAACATTCTACTGAGGCGCATAGCCAGTGGCCGGAGCACCGAAGAAGTAACAGTCTCCACGCATTACTTCAAACAGCGGCAGGACAGTTAATTACAGGTTGGCTGTCTACCATACAACACCTAAGAAGGACATAGGAGGCAATCGTGGGAGAGGGGCGACACTAGGGTTCCAGAATAACTCCAGGCCTACCTGTCATAAAGGTGCATCCTAGCCATAACATACCTGGGGGACGGAGAAAGGAAAGATCTAGAGAGAATGAGAACAGAAGTTGTGAGGACTATCCTGAATGCTCAGCAGGGAAACACTACAACACACAGGCGCTAGTGGGTAGAGACTGACTTCCACCTGCAAAGGGAACTCCGGATGTGCCTTCGGACCGGCCGGTCTCAGACAGCCCCGTTGGCAGGGCCCTGGATTGAGGATCCTGAAACCTTCAGTAAAAGGTAAAGAGACTGAACCCTGTGTCCTCGTTATTCCTCGCACTACGCACCATCACCCCCTTATTTGATGCCCCTTAGCAGGGTCACGGATCGGGTCCAGCCACCGTGACATCCCCAGAACTGAGCCAGCAGAGGACCGGTACCGAGTAACCCGCGGCCCTGCGTCTGGGGGCGATCCAGAAGTAATGACCCAAATGATGAAGAAATAAATAAAATAAAAATTAAAAATAAAATAAAATAGAAAATTAAAAATGAGAGGTGAATAAACAAGAAGAAAATAAGAAGAAAAATAAAAAATAAAAATATGTGCACTTTGTTGGTCTTTATACCCGAGCTAAATCTGCTACCCCTTTTATTTTTTTCCCTCCTCCACCACCTTTTTTTTATTTGTTTGATTTTCCTTGTTTCTTCATCATTTGGGTCAATATTTCCCCATTGTATTATGCATCATTTTCCCATAGACATCTGTTAGACTCATAAATATTCTATTGTCCTCACATATCACATAGCTGTGTAATTCTCCCATTTAGTCCTAATTAATATATAATGTAGCTCTGGCAAACATCATCAGTATATTGCAAGGTCATGTAATTCCTGCGCATCATGTGATGAGTATGAGTTCAAACACATTAATTACTATTTGCCATTGTAATGACATTTAGCCTCTATCCCTTGATGACGCCATGTCTCTGGCGAAACATGTCGGGGAGGCATTAGGGCAATTTTTTATTTACACTGGTCAGATGCGTATGGTGATTCTGAATGCAATTAGGTAGTGGTCGCACCAAGAAATCCCTATATACCATGATACAGGTCAATGAATATTAGTAAGGAGACAAGATCGTTGCATGATGCAACAATGCAGCCTGCCATCTAGATGGGTGGGGTCTGCTCCAGCAGATGTCTACAATTCTCAGGGGCTAAGACCATTCACATACCCAGAGGTTCCTGCTCCCATTTTTGCCTCCCCAACAAAACTTCCAAGTGAAGCAGGTTCTGAATAGATGTAGCAGAGCTAGACCCGTCACTGGACAGATGGATTATTATCTTCTCATCGGACAGTTAAGGAATACTGTGGTTTATTATTTTACTTCTGAAACAGGAGACATTGGCTTCTGTGGACAAAGGCAATGACGTGAGTAAGGTTTAATTTAGATTTATTAAAGGAGATTGTGTCATTCTTCTAATTAAAGGACTTTTTTCTGACTGTGTGTTTATTTACATTATAACTATAGTTTAGTAGATTAGTAATATATAGGTGTCTTATAGACGCAATAATGGGCATCTGCACTGAAATGGTATCATTAAAAACGTCAGCTCAGCATGCAAAAAATAAGCCCTCACCCGACCCGAGATCACGAAAAATGGAGACGCTACGGCAAAGTTTGGAATTTTTTTCTTTACCACTTAGATAAAAAAATTACCCAGACATGTAATATAAACATAAGGATGAATGACCTCGGGGAGATCAAAACATCCAACACCGCGGAGACACCATCATGTGTTTCTCAACGCAGTGATCCAGAACACTGCCCCCATCCCTAATGGGAAATATGCAAATGCATGTAGAATGTCTGTGGACGATACCATGTTTTGTCATAGGTGGTTTTCCCTTTTGGGATGCTGCCCTTCCCGTGGTTGTTCCTTCCCGGTGAAAGACCTGGCTATTTATTGCTTGCATTGAGAAACACGTGATGGTGTCTCCGTGGCTTTTCTACATCCATATGAACACATAATGACATGGAGAATCAAAGTGGCAGGTCAGTTTTAACATTTAGTGAACCTAGCAAAAAAGCTAAACAAAAAACAAGTGTGGGATTGCACTTTTTTGTAATTTCACCGCACTTGGATTTTTTTTCCTGTTTTCTAGTACACGACATGCTAAAATCAATGATGTTGTTCAAAAGTACAAATTGTCCCGCAAAAAATAAGCTCTCACATGGCCATATTGACAGAAAAATAAAAAAGTTATGACTCTGGGAAGGAGGGGAACCAAAAACTAAAACGAAAAACCGAAAAAAGCTGGGGTCATGATGAGGTTAAATAATAAAAAAAGTGGAGTGGAGACCACTGTATTCTTGATAACCAGCCTTGGTAATACTGAAAGCTGAGGTTTGCAGTCTGCAGCTGTCAGTTTTGCCTGGCTGGTTATCAAAAATACAGGGTATCAACACGTCATTTTTTTCATAGTATATTTATTTACATATAGAGCATGCGATTGCTCATAACCAGCTGAGGGAAAGCTGATTACTGGGGGCTGAAGTTAATATTATGGGAACAGGCCAATAGCCCTAAAGGTTCCCAGGCCATTAGTATCAACTCACAGCTGTTTGCTTAGCCTTTACTGGTTATTATAGGGGAGATCACACAAAAAAATGTTGTGGAGTCCCACTATATTCAAAAGCCAGCAAAGTCTAAACAGATAGCTGAAAGCTGATACTAATAGACTAGGAAAGGGCCATGGATGTTGCCTCCCAAACTAATAACATCAGCCCTCAGCCTCACCAGAAATGGCACATCCATTAGATGCGCCAAATTTGGCATTTATCCTCGGCTCTTCCCACTTGCTCTGGTGCGGTGGCAAGTGGGGTAATATTTTTGTGGGGTTGATGTCAGCTTTGTAATGTCAGCTGACATCAAGTCCAGAGGTTAGTAATGTAGAGATATCTATAACATGCCCCCATTACTAACTCCATCGTGAAAATTGAAATAAACACACAGAAAAAAATCTTTTTTTGAACTAAACACTCCCCACCCTCTTTTACCCATTTATTAGTGTAAAATTAAAAATAATAAACACCATATTCCTCACCTGTCTGCTAGTAATCCATTTGTCCCATGAAGAGCCCAACTCTGCATCATCTGGATTGCATGACTGAGCAGTGGCATGACTGAGCAGTGGCATGATGCAACCGATCAGCCGTAAATCCAGAAGACACTGAAGTAAACCTGAGAACTCAGCTGCTTGTCACGTCAATGACATCACCACAGATCACTGAAGCTGTGCCATCAGGCTCACCTCATTTTTCCTGGATTTATGTCTGAGCACAATGGCATGGTGCAATCAAAGGGGTAGCATTTCTCTTTGTTCAGAGTGACATACCAGGTCATAGGGTGGGAGACTTATTTGTGTGCAGGAGGAGTCTACCCTTTTCTGACAGTAGATGTCGATGTTGTTACTGTTATATGCTTAGTTGAATGTAATGCATACACTTGTTGTACTTTGGTTTCATTTTGCTCTGGTAAAAGGTATTTCAGACTTCCTGTTATGCTGTATTAAGAAGCTGATGCATGTACCTCATGTTCTGTGAAGATAAAGTTGAATTACCCCATATAATCTACTCTCACAAGTTTCTTCTGTGACCAAACTATGCAACAAGCGGGAAATCATTGTTGCCTCTTTTCTGTGTACTGATAAATTTTACAGTCACTTCGAGGGGCTTCTGTAGGTGATATACAGTGGGTACTGAAAGTATTCAAACCCCTTTAAATTTTTCACTCTTTGTTTCATTGCACCCATTTGGTAAATTCAAAAAAGTTCATTTTTTCACATTAATGTACACTCTGCAAAAAAAATCAGAAATGTAGAATTTTTTTGCAAATTTAATAAAGAGTAAAAACTGAAATATCACATGGTCACAAGTATTCAGACCCTTTGCTCAGACAGTCATATTTAAGTCTCATGCTGTCCATTTCCTTGTGATCATCCTTGAAATAGTTCAACTCCTTCATTGGAATCCAGCTGTGTTTAGTTAAACAGATAGGACTTGATTTGTGAAGGCACACACCTGTCTATATAAGACCTCACAGCTCACAGTGCATGTCAGACCAAATGAGAATCATGAGGTCAAAGGAACTGGCCAAGGAGCTCAGAGACAGAATTTTGGCAAGGTACAGATCTGGCCAAGGTTACAACAGAATTTCTGCAGTACTCAAGGATCTTAAGAGCACAGTGGCCTCCATAATCCTTAAATGGAATAAGTTTGGGACCACCAGAAGTCTTCCTAGACTGGCCATCCAGCCAAACTGAGCAATCATTGAAGAGCCTTGGTGAGAGAGGTAAAGAAAAATCCAAATATCACTGTGGCTCAGCTCCAGAGATGCAGTAGAGAGATGGGAGTAAGTTCCACAAAGTCAACTATCACTGCAGCCCTCCACCAGTCAGGCCTTTATGGCAGAGTGGCCTGACAGAAGCCTCTCCTCAGTGCATATGAAAGCCCCCATAGAGTTTGCTAAAAAAAAACACATGAAGGACTCCTAGACTATGCAAAATAAGATTCTCTGGTCTGATGAGACAAAGATAGACCTTTTTGGTGATAATTCTAAGCGGTATGTGTGGAGAAAACGAGGTACTGCTCATCACCTGCCCAATACAATCCCAACAGTGAAACATGGTGGTGGCAGCATCATACTATGGGGGTGTTTTTCAGCTGCAGGGACATGACGACTGGATGTCATTGATTGAAACACGAATGCGACCAGAGATATCCTGGATGAAAACCTCTTCCAGAGTGCTCTGAACCTCAGACTTGGCCGAAGGTTCACCTTCCAACAAGACAATGACCCTAAGCACACAGCTACAATAACAAAGTAGTGGCTTCAAAACAACTCTGTGACCATTCTTGACTGGCCCAGCCAGAGCCCTGACCTAAACCAATTGAGCATCTCTGGAGAGACTTGAAAATGGCTGTCCACCAACATTCACCATCCAACCTGATGAAACTGGAGAGGATCTGCAAGGAAGAATGGCAGAAGATCCCCAAATCCAGGTGTGAAAAACTTGTTGCATCATTCCCAAGAAGACTCATGGTTGTACTAGCTCAAAGGGGTGCTTCTACTTAATACTGAGGGTTTGAATACTTATGACCATGTGATATTTCAGTTTTTCTTCTTTAATAAATTTGCAAAAATTACTTAATTTCTGTTTTTTTTCAGTCAAGATGGAGCGCAGAGTGTACATTAATGAGAAAAAATATATATATAGTTGATCATCGTTTTATGCTGCTAGCACAGATGCTCCAATATATGCAGGAAACATACTCTGGTCAATCACTGAGCTCAGCATCTCATGCACTGAGCTCAGCAGCACTGAGCTCAGATATTAACTATAGGAATCTCGTAAGCAGAAAGAAAGCGGATCTGTACACTCTGCTCTATGTGCACCCCGAGCCGTAAAGATTTTATCGCAATAAAGAGTTACCTGTTTTGAAGATTGGTGAGTGCTGCCGCTTTCTTTCTGTTTATGAGATGTACTTGCATGCTTTCTTGGCCAAGCACCCGAGATCAAGTGGCCAGCTTCTGCTGACGGCCGGAGGTTTCAGTAAGCAAGTGCTCTGGTGGTGCAGTCAGCTGTTTTCTTTGTGAATGTTAACTATAGGAATGATGCATGCTATTGACCTGACATCACTGCTCCAACCAAAGCATTTTGACCAATTGGTGGCGCTAGACCCAGAGTGCGTGAGTACCTGCAGAGCTTGCTATTTTATAAGTTTATGACCCTTTTTACTGAAAATGGAGAAATTTAATCTACCTTTTTGGTTTATAGCATTTCAAGAATGAATTAAAAAATTGTGTAATTTATTCACAGACATCTAAAAAAGGAGCCCACTGCCCTAGTTGAATACATCACTTTCTGTTCAATTAACACAGAGACTTTAGTTCCATACAACACTTCTATCACTCATTTCCCCTAGCAAATTAAGTACTTGTGGCCAGGTTACTAGAATATAGCACGCAGATATAGACAAAACGGTAGTAACCAGCTAAGTTACTTAATTTTCTAACACGAAAGTGAAGGGGTTAATAGTGTAGAGGGTAACAAGTCACACAATCTCAGCAGTAATAGAAATAACAGCAATTTAACAGTTCCAATATATTATTCTCTATTCTATCTAACTATCTATGATTATTAACAGCGACTTAATGTCCTTCTGTTTCTAGCTTACACAGGCGGTGCTCACAATGGTAGGCCCATCACTGCAATAAGTCTTTCAATCAATTTCAGTTACTATACTGGCAGTAATGGATGGCCCCGGTATTTCCCGCTAGGCTGCAAGTCTCTAGCAGTATCACTCTAGTTAACACTCTACATGCGCTATTCAAACTGGATGGCCCCATTCCCTTCCACTGCACGGACCCATCCCACACCCTGTACCGTGAATCTATGCTAGAAGTAATGGCCCCGTCCACTTGTGCCTCCTGGTCAACACGTGAGATGCCCGACCCCACTCGATGTCCAGAGTTCGACCTTTGGTGCTTGACCGGCATGGTCTGGGCTCCGAGTCTTAACAAGCGTAGTTTTGACTTCAGTGCTGGACATTCGATGTCCCGCTGGTCTCAGTTTCCAGCCTCTTCTCAGTCTCTTTCTCTGCATTCCACTGTTCACACATCCTTATTCCCTCACTGCTGGTGCCAACTGCTTTCTCGCCTTACAACTCTGCCCTATTTTATTTGGTAACTGAGCCACAGCTACCACTTGACTGCTCCTTTCAACTTCGTGCCATCATAAATGCTTCCTTCATCTTCCAGTGAGACCTTACTCGACTTGCTCAGCAGATGGTGACATTTAGTTGCAAGTGTCACAGAACTGTGATGAACCGCACCTTTGACTCCCCATCCCTTTGCATATCATTGGCAGGCTACTACTATCACCATTTTCTGTCTTAACAGTGCTGCAGTAGTTGTCTAGTCTGTTTTAGGCCTTTTTGTTCAGCTGAGCTGTGTGGATAAAGTCCTTTCTCTAGGCTGTGAAACTCTAAGATAGCTGCAGCTTTCCTTGCATCAGCTTTTTTAAAGGCTTTTATAGCTCCTCCTGATTGCTAAGCTATACAATATGATGTGATAGCTGCAAGACATTTCGGGAGGCCTGTGTGGGTGGGCCTGACATAATGAGAGCAATTTTTGTCAATGTGTAAAATAGCATTTTTTGGACTTTTAGCACGAATCAAGATCACAAATTGTTCAAATACGACTAGTAAATTTCATGAAATTGAACTCAACATTAATTCGATTTGCTCATCTCTACTATCTAGTGTAATTCTTACAACATTATTGCTAGATCTGCAACAGTGTCTCTTACTATAAAACAGCACAGACCAAAAATGCATTCTCATGGAATCCAGTACGTTACAAAAAATTATTTTCTCCTTGTTTTGATCCCAGGAATAGCCCATTAATATAACTCTTTTAAGGCACAAATAATATTCCATCGATCCAGTGACTGATCAGACTTTAAGATTTAATAGTGGTATACTCATATATATTTCGCCAACTAGAAATAAGCTTGATACAAGTATATGGGGTTGTGCATGACATTTTACTATAGCCATACAACAATTTCTGCAACAAGCTTATATGCCCTAATAATCTTTTTTCTTAAATTAATCCCTCAAGTATTTGTATTTGACGAATTTTCCCTCACATCCCTCTGTTTTTGGCTCAACAAGATATCCAGATTCATTTCTGTTAAGTTTAATGTCAGACTCAAAGCAGAACCATAGATTTTAAACCAATTATTCATCTTGAAATGTCTAATGACTTTTTATCTGCAAATTGTATGCCGTTCAATTAGGAAGCAGACTTACTTCACCATATGTTGAAGTTTTATTAACTTTTTCTGCCGTTTATTATCAGCAATACTTTACTGCAAAATTTCAAGTGAAATTTCAGGAGCCAGATGTAAAAAAAAACCATTAATCCCTAATATATTATGTCAAAGATTAATGGAGGACTGAACATTGCTCGATGATTTATATGTGTGATTTAACTATTCATTTTGTCTATTTTTTACATATTTGCTGATAATGAAAATTGTGCAATTGTACAGCCAGAACAGTTTTAGAGTTACAGGTCCTTCTCAAAAAATTAGCATATAGTGTTAAATTTCATTATTTACCATAATGTAATGATTACAATTAAACTTTCATATATTATAGATTCATTATCCACCAACTGAAATTTGTCAGGTCTTTTATTGTTTTAATACTGATGATTTTGGCATACAGCTCCTGATAACCCAAAAAACCTGTCTCAATAAATTAGCATATCAAGAAAAGGGTCTCTAAACGACCTATTACCCTAATCTTCTGAATCAATTAATTAACTCTAAACACATGCAAAAGATACCTGAGGCTTTTATAAACTCCCTGCCTGGTTCATTACTCAAAACCCCCATCATGGGTAAGACTAGCGACCTGACAGATGTCAAGAAGGCCATCATTGACACCCTCAAGCAAGAGGGTAAGACCCAGAAAGAAATTTCTCAACAAATAGGCTGTTCCCAGAGTGCTGTATCAAGGCACCTCAATGGTAAGTCTGTTGGAAGGAAACAATGTGGCAGAAAACGCTGTACAACGAGAAGAGGAGACCGGACCCTGAGGAAGATTGTGGAGAAGGACCGATTCCAGACCTTGGGGAACCTGAGGAAGCAGTGGACTGAGTCTGGTGTGGAAACATCCAGAGCCACCGTGCACAGGCGTGTGCAGGAAATGGGCTACAGGTGCCGCATTCCCCAGGTAAAGCCACTTTTGAACCATAAACAGCGGCAGAGGCGCCTGACCTGGGCTACAGAGAAGCAGCACTGGACTGTTGCTAAGTGGTCCCAAGTACTTTTTTCTGATGAAAGCAAATTTTGCATGTCATTCGGAAATCAAGGTGCCAGAGTCTGGAGGAAGACTGGGGAGAAGGAAATGCCAAAATGCCTGAAGTCCAGTGTCAAGTACCCACAGTCAGTGATGGTGTGGGGTGCCATGTCAGCTGCTGGTGTTGGTCCACTGTGTTTCATCAAGGGCAGGGTCAATGCAGATAGCTATCAGGAGATTTTGGAGCACTTCATGCTTCCATCAGCTGAAATGCTTTATGGAGATGAAGATTTCATTTTTCAGCACGACCTGGCACCTGCTCACAGTGCCAAAACCACTGGTAAATGGTTTACTGACCATGGTATTACTGTGCTCAATTGGCCTGCCAACTCTCCTGACCTGAACCCCATAGAGAATCTGTGGGATATTGTGAAGAGAAAGTTGAGAGACGCAAGACCCAACACTCTGGATGAGCTTAAGGCCGCTATTGAAGCATCCTGGGCCTCCATAACATCTCAGCAGTGTCACAGGCTGATTGCCTCCATGCCACGCCGCATTGAAGCAGTCATTTCTGCCAAAGGATTCCCGACCAAGTATTGAGTGCATAACTGAACATTATTATTTGATGTTTTTTTTGTTTGTTATTAAAAAACACTTTCATTTGATTGGATGGGTGAAATATGCTAATTTATTGAGACAGGTTTTTTGGGTTATCAGGAGTTGTATGCCAAAATCATCAGTATTAAAACAATTAAAGACCTGACAAATTTCAGTTGGTGGATAATGAATCTATAATATATGAAAGTTTAATTGTAATCATTACATTATGGTAAATAATGAAATTTAACACTATATGCTAATTTTTTGAGAAGGACCTGTATTTACTACAGATCATTATGGTGAGAGGTGGAGCTAAAATTAAAAAAATAATGTACAAACAAATCATGAAAGTGATTCCCCGGAGCTGATACAAACTAAATATGGCCCCTGTGCAAGAACAATATATGGGTCCTTTACAGTCCAATAAAGTGACTCTGACAGGAGCGATTTGCTGCTTTGGATGTGAAAGTAGGGCCTCTCTTTGACTGCATAGGTTGCACCAGTGTTTTGTCCACCCCTGGTTATGACTGCTTGTGGTGATACCTATTGGATCTATACCCACTTCACCTCAACCCTGGCCTGTTCAGTGCCACAGCCACTGTCCACTTCAGTTCATGCTCATGCCTCCCCATATTGTGCCCTTACTCGTTATACTGAGCACCCAAATTGTGCCCTGACTCTCTATACAGAGCTCGTCATACTGTGCCAACAAAAGTATGCCCTCAACTCTCTATATAGAGTCCTTATAAGGTGCCCCTACTCTCTTTTCTGAACCTCCATACTGTGCCTCAGTCTCTAAACTATTCCTCATACTGCACCTGCATACTGTGCCCTCACTTTCTGTTCTGCCCCCTCCATACTGCCAATTCCATACTGTTCTCTCATTTATTATACTGCCTCATACTGTGCCCTCATTCACTATACTGCTCCCAGATACTGTGCCCACACTCTCTTTACTGTCCCCATACCCTCACTTTCTATACTGCCACACATAATATGCCCTCACTCTATATACTGAACCCTCCATACTGCTCCTTTTATACTGTTTTTGCATTCATCATACTACCCCCATACTGTACCCTTATTCATTATATTGTTACCACATACTGTGCTCTCATTCTCTATACTACTTCATACTATACCTTCACTTTCTATACTGCTGCACATAATATACCCTCGCTCTCTATACTGCCCCTCCATACTGCCTCTTTCATATTGTTTTTGCATTCATCATACTACTGTAAGAGGGTGGTGCTGATATAGACAGTAAGGAACACGCTGTCACTTTAAGAGACTGCCCCGCCTTGTCTGGCGTGATGGAATGTTCTGCTTCTCCCCTGCAATAGACTGTGTGAATGAGCTGGACTGAGCAGAGGGTGGGGGTGAAGCCTGGACATCGTGTGTGAGCTGGAGCTGCTGCAGAGAGAACTTTGCGCTTATAGCTGCAAGAGAGGACCCACAGCCTGTAACGTAGTGGACTTGTGATATTTGACAGACTTTTCCAGGTGCAGCAAGAGTGGCTGTCCTGTGTGAGTTTGAGAAGCCACGAAGATACCGACTGAGGGATTTACAGTTTCCAGGAGCACCTCCAGGACCCCGAAGCAAGGATAAGAGCATGTTCCACGGAGCTGGCAGAAATCCGTGCGCACCAGCGAACTAGACTGTTGGGGGCCCCTCGGGACTGGATCTGAGTCCCCAACATCACCGTGAGTTTGTTCTTGTTTTGTGCACACATCAGGGCCTAGTGTAGGCTTCAATAGTCAGTACACGGGAGCCCTGTGGCCTGCTTAGTAGAGGCCAGGGAGGTTATACGTAGAGTAGCATCATTATTTGTTTATTGCTTGCATTTGCTTGTGTGGCATATATTGAATCTGTAACAGTTGGATCACCGTGCTATGTTACGGACAAGCTAAAGAATATAACTCAAGTAAATTATCTTTTGCCATTGCATACCCCTGTTTGCATCTTCCACATCCACTTCATTCCTTGTCTTCCAATAAATCACCCTTTGTTGTTTGCCCCTCATCTTGTGTACGGTAGTCTTCCTGCACCGTGGTGGTCCCCCGGCCATCGCTTCACTACCCCCATACTGTGCCCTTATTCATCATATTGTTCCAACATACTGTACTCTCACTTTCTATACTGCTTCATAATATACTTTCACTTTCTATACTGCCGCACATAATATACCTTCACTCTCTACACTACCCTTCCATACTGTGCTTGCATTCATTATACTGCCCCATACTGTGCCATCATTTTCTACATTACTCCCCCTTACCGTACCCTCACTTTGCATACTGCCCACCATAGTGTGCCATCACTCTCTATTAGTGTTGTTGAGCATTCCGATACTGCAAATATTGGGTATCGGCCGGTATTCGCGGTATCGGAATTCCGATACTGAGTTCCAATACTTTTGCAATATCGGATACCGGAATCGGAAGTTCCCATAATGCTATGAGCCAGTTTCATTTAATTCAGCCAATGAGGATTCCTAAGAAGTGTGGGCACATCCTGTTATGCATGTTAGTCATGTAACTACTAGCATGGCTGTGATTGGCTGCTGAAATGATGTCATGATGCACTATAAAAGTCACCGCCATTTTGGGTTCACTCTGCTGTGAATTCAGTTAGGGACAGGACGCTGTGTTCTGACTGAGAGCCAGTTTGAGATTGCAATTTGCTTCATTGTGCCTTACCCAGGCTAATTTAGCAACCGCTGTGTGAGAACCTTGTTTTTGCCTTGCAGCGCTGTTCACGGCTGTCTGCAAAGTCTCTCTGTGTGAGTGCAGCTCACTTTGTAGTCTGTTCTGCAGCCACAGATGGTTGTAGACAGCTCAGTGTGCGTCACTGCCTCATACTGTTCCATTGTCCTTTTTTCAATTAGTGCTGCCTGCTCAACATTTTGTCCTGATTTATCCTATTAGTGGGTTTCCATCCGTATCCTTCTAGATTGTGGAAAACCACTATATAGGACTACATAGAGGAGCTTTTTAGGCCTTGCAGCGCTGTTCACGGCTGTCTGAGAATGGTCATAGTAACATAACATAGTAACATAGTTAGTAAGGTCTCTGTGTGAGTGCAGGTCACTCTGTAGTCTGTTTTGCAGCCACAGCCGGTTGTAGACAGCTCAGTGTGCGTCACTGCCTCATACTGTTCCATTGTCCATTTTTCAATTAGTGCTGCCTGCTGCACATTGTTCCTGATTTATCCTATTAGTGGGTTTCCATCCGTATCCTGCTAGATTGTGGAAAAACACTATATAGGATTACATACAAGAGCTTTTTTTGGCCTTGCAGCTCCGTTCACGGCTGTCTGCAAGGTCTCTGTGTCAGTTCAGCTTACGCTGTAGTCTGTTCTGCGAAAAAAACAAAAAGGTAATAAAGTTCACCAAATACTCCACTTTACAGTTGTGTAGGCCACATTAGCTCATATTAAAGTCTAGTTCACACTTTCTAAAATTAGTGTTCCTTACCTGTTAGCAGCTGTTCAGGAATAAGCCCACTAAGCCCTTAGAACTATTCAGCCTATCTTTATCAGTCTACCAAGATGAAGAAGGCAGGGATTAAGGCACGTGGTCTGCAAGGAGAGTACGTGGGGATTCTTTGCCTGCTGCGGGCACCGGTGAATCATCATCCCCCAGTTTTAGCAGGGAACAGTCCTTCATGCGCAGCTTTGTAAGAGTTCGCCGTACCCCACTGCTGCTGGACAAACAAATTGAAGCCGTTGTCAAATGGATGGCAGCTGACGCATCAACTTCAATTAGTGCCACATCCTCTCAGGCACAGAGCACTGAAGATCACCCATCTGTCTCTTCACCACCAAATTGCCCAGGCAGTCAGAGAGCCCTGTACAGGAGCCATCTCTACTTCTGTTCTCTGAATCTCTTGGCTTGAAAAGAGGGGGCCAGCCAAGCAGCATTCAAGAAATGGAAGAAGAGGCAGTATGCAGTGATGCCCAACTGCTTTGTCTCTCTGATATTGAAGAGGCGGGTGGGCCAGTGCCTCCAGTCAGCACACCTCAGTACGCATCTGATGATGAGACTCAGGTGCCACTTTCTAGTGCGTACTGTGCTGCCGAGACTACCCAGGAGAAGCAGTTGTTTAAAGAGGGTAGTGTAGATGATGAGGTCCTTGACCCATCATGGCGTGAGGTACAGGAAGGTGGTGGGAGCAGCTCTGAGGAAGATTCCCCGAATGGCCCAAAAAGGAGGGAGAGGGAGGGGGAAGACTGCGTTGTCTGTAGCCTCCACTTCACCACCTATTAGGAGCATGCCTCTTCCAAAAGGCAAAACGGGCGCTCCCAAGACTTGCAGTGCCTGGTCATTTTTTGACACAGTTGCAGTTAACATTTGCTTTGTCAAATGCAAGCTGTGTAATCAGAAAGTCAAAAGAGGGAAAAGTGTCAGCAACCTCAATACCACAAATATGTGGAAACATGT
The DNA here is from genome assembly GCF_032444005.1 of Ranitomeya imitator. Taxonomy (NCBI): domain Eukaryota; kingdom Metazoa; phylum Chordata; class Amphibia; order Anura; family Dendrobatidae; genus Ranitomeya; species Ranitomeya imitator. The sequence goes on along the minus strand of NC_091285.1, from coordinate 415,158,403 downwards.
GCTGACCAAGCACGTAGTGGAGTTACAAAAACACACTGAAGACCTAGGCCAACCTACAGCGGCACCTACCACCTCTTCAGCTCATGTTGTATCCTCTTCCTCCAGCTCACACACAGCTGGTTCGGCTTCCTCACAGGATCGCCATAGAAGAACCTCTGGCACTGTTATACAGAGACCCAGTGTAATTCCATCCACAGCACCACGTTCCCTGTCATCTGTTATGATCAGGTGGCCTTGGAGCAGCATGAAATGACCTTCGCTGGAGCAGTGGTAACTTTACTGACCGCAAACCCTGATCCTATCACCGCAACTAGAAGTAGCCGTGGGGTGTGCCAAACCAGACCTAGACACCTTGACACAGCTGGAGGACTAAATATCCCTAAAGATGGAAATAGGAAAACTCTCTTGCCTCAGAGTAGACCCCCAAAGGATAGGTAGCCCCCCACAAATAATGACTGTGAGTAGGAGAGGAAAAGACACATGCAGACAGAAAACAGGGATAAGCAAAGGAGGCCACTTCTACCTAGATAGTAAAGGATAGTACAGGATACTATGCGGTCAGCATAAAACACTACAAAATTTCCACAGCAGAAATATACAAAAACTCCACCACCTAACTAAAGATGTGGAGAGTATATCTGCGACTCCAGCGAATCCAACTAGACTGAGAAAAACATCAGGCACAGTCTATCAGGAACAAAATAGAAACAAGATCAGCACAGAAAATAAACACACAGCAGTGTGTCTAAAAAAATGAAGCAAACACTTATCTTTGCTGAATTGGCAGCAAGCAGGAGAGGCCAGGCAGAGGACCAACACTTCCAAAGGAACATTGACTACTGGCAAGGACTAATAAGTCCTGCAAAGCTAAATACCCCAGTCCGAATTGCAATTAGCAGAAACACCTGTCCAAGACTGCTGCTCAGGAATAACTGCATTACCATCAACAACCACCGGAGGGAGCCCAAGAGCAGAATTCACAACAGTCATCCTCACATTCCCAGCCTAGTCTACAGCCATCGGTAGCACAGGCATGGGAGAAAAAGCAGCCATTCTCGGCAAACCACCCCCGAGCACAGGCTCTGAATGCTGGCATTGCAAAACTACTGTCCCTTGAAATGCTGTCATTCAGGCTGGTGGAGACGGACACCTTCCGTAACTTGATGCATTGGCAGTCCCACAATACAATGTGCCCAGCCGCTTTTACTTCAGCAGGCAAGCCGTCCCTGCCCTGCAAAAGCATGTGGAGGGAAACATTAAACATATGCTACTAAACGCATCAGTAGCAAGGTCCACCTCACCACCGATGCGTGGACCAGTCACCATGGGCAGGGACGATACCTTTCCCTCACTGCCCATTGGGTCAATGTTGTGGAGCTGGGTATATCTTGCGAGTGGCACTGTACGTGTTCTGCCAACTCCAAGGATTGCAGGAATCCAGTCTGTACACATTGACTCATCCTCATACTCCAGTTCCTCTGAAGCAGCGCTGCAGGAGCCGTCACAGTCCACCTCCACATGGACCCGTGAAACCTTACCTGTTATGACTGATATGAGCACAGCCGTGGCCAAATGTCAACAGGCCATATTAAAATTAATTTCTTTGGGGAATGGAAGCCAAACAGCGCAGGAGCTCTGGAATGCCATCAAGCAGGAGAGCGACATGTGGTTTGTGCCAGCGAATCTCCAGCCAGGCATGGTAGTGTGTGACAATGGCCGAAATCTGGTGGCAGCTCTGGGCCTAGGCAACCTCACTCACATCCCATGTCTGGCACATGTGCTCAACTTGGTCGTGCAGAGTTTTTTGAGGGACTATCTGGATCTTGATGCACTGCTGCACAAGGTCCGCCTAGAGTGTGCTCACTTGCGGCGTTCCAGCATGGCAAGATCGCGCATTGCAGCTCTGCAGTGGCGATTTCACCTTCCGGAACATCGCATCATATGTGACCTACCCACCAGGTGGAATTCAACGTTACATATGTTGGAGCGGTTGTGTGAGCAGCAGCCAGCAGTAATGGAGTAAGCTGCATCAGGCGCAAAGAAGTCGCACTGCGTGCCATTCAGACTTCACAACCACTGAGTGGGCTACTATGAAGGACATCTGCCAGGTTTTGCGTGCCTTCGATGATTCCACGCGGATGCTGAGTGCAGATGATGCACTAGTCAGCATGACTATCCCCCTTATCTGCCTGCTTGAAAAAACACTGCAAGCGATAAGGGATGATGTTGTGGAAGAGGTGGAGGATGAGGAGTCACAAATGCCATCTCCTTCTAGACAGTCTGTGTAACGTGGTTCCTCACAAAGACCTAGGCAGGGGACACTTTGTGAGAAGGATGAGGAGGAGTCAATGGAGGAGGAAGACATCTGTCCAGAGGATGGAGTTACACAATGCTCCAGTAGTCAGTATGTAGAGCGAGGGTGGGCTGATGCAGAGCAGGCAGAGATCACGCCTTAAGCAGGGTACAGCGTTTCTTGGCCAGTTGGCAGTCTGCAGCACATGGTTGATTTCATGAAGCAGTAGCTGAGAAACGACCGCCACATCGCCCACATTCTCAACACGGCTGATTATTGTGTGTACACCCTCCTAGATCATCGCTACCGGGACAACTTACAAAGCCTCATCACACCGTTGAACCAGGAGCATAAAATGCTGGAGTACCAAGACACACTGGTGCATTCCATCATCTTCTCCAGTGCAACCGAGAGCAGTGCTGCTAGTGCTTTACAAAGCAGCTCAGTGCGTTGAGGCAGTGGAGGAAGCTCTGCACAAAGAGGGAGCAGAAGCAGTGCCTCAGCACAAGGCAAGACCAGTATGGCCCAACTGTGGCAAAATTTTGTGTGCCCGCTACAAATGTCTACACCATCACAGACGGCTCCAGTCAGAAGGAGGCAACGTTTCCGTCAGATGGTGACAGACTACATGTCTTGCCCTCTCAGTGTAGTACTCCCAGACGGCTCTTCCCCCTTCAAGTTTTGGGTCTCTAAGCTGGATACATGGCCAGAGCTTAGCCAGTTTGCATTGGAGGTGCTGGCTTGCCCTGCTGCTAGTGTATTATCGGAAAACGTCTTTAGTGCCGCAGGTGGTGTACTAACAGACCGTCGCATGCAACTATCCACCGATAACGTTGACCGCCTTACTTTTCTGAAAATGAACAAGGCCTGGATCTCGCAGGAATTTGCCACTCCTCTTCAAGATTAAATAATTGGTTGGCAACAGTATCCAGTAATCCCTGGGCTCCAATACCGCCACTTGCTGCTCAGAAGTGCCGTTTGCACAGAGAAAAACACTAGCTCCTGTGTTAGTGGGGTTCAGTAACGTCAGCTGCTCCCCTGCTGTGTATCCTGCAATTGCTCCTGCTACCTCCACATTCACACTACTTCAGAAATTAAAATTGCTCCAATTAGGCCTCGGCCTACACCATGATTGACTTTGGGCTCCAACACCGCCAGTTGCTGCTCAGAAGTGCCTTCTGCACAGTGAACACTTGCTGCCATGTTATTGGGTTTCAGTAACGTCAGCTGCTCCCCTGCTGTGTGTGCGGCAAGTTCTCCACTCAGTTTCTAGCATTGACCCTGGGCTCCAACACCGCCAGTTGCTGCCTGGAAGAGCTGTCTGCACAGTCAACAGTTGCTCCTCTGTTATTGAGGTTCAGTAACGCCAGCTGCTCCCCTGCTGTGTGTGTGGCAAGTTCTTCACTCAGTTTCTAGCATTGACCCTGGAATCCAACACCACCAGTTGCTGCTCGGACGTGCTGTCTGCACAGTCAACCGTTGCTCCTCTGTTATTGGGGTTCAGTAATGCCAGCTGCTCCCCTGCTGTGTGTGCGGCAAGTTCTCCACTCAGTTTCTAGCATTGACCCTGGGCTCCAACACCGCCAGTTGCTGCCCAGAACTGCTGTCTGCACAGTCAACACCTGCTCCAGTGTTATTGGGGTTCAGTAACGTCAGCTGATCCCCAGCTGTGTATCTGGCAATTGCTCCTGCTCCCTCCACACTCACACAACTATAGATTAGAAACTTGCTCCAATTAGGCCTCGGCCTACACTCTGTTTCTCCTGTAATCCCTGGGCTCCAACACCACCAGTTGCTGCTCGGAAGTGCTGTCTGCACAGTCAACACTTGCTGCCGTGTTATTGGAGTTCAGTAATGTCAGCTGATCCCCTGCTGTGTATCCGGCTATTTCTCATGCTCCCTCCACACTCACACTACAACTGATATTAAAAGGAACCTGTCCCCCCCAGGCATTTGGAACTAAAAGAGCCATCTTGTGCAGCACTAATGCTGCACAAGGAAAAGGTGGCTCTACTAGTTATGCTCCTTGCACATGCTGAACTAAACACTTATAAAATGTGTCCCCCCATATCGTGAAAGTCCCGGAGGCGGGACTTTCCTTCCTAATCAGACGGGGCACAGCTGTCATTCATACCACCTTGGCACCATGCGCCGCCTCCTGAGCGTTGTTAGAATCTGTCCCGGAGCCTGCGCTGTTATGTGATCCCTTGGCCATGCGCAGTTAGCGCTGCCCATCTTCTGACATCATTTGATGTCAGGCTGACTGCACCTGTAAGGCCGCGCTGCCCGAGATCCCACACCGCAGTGTCTTCTGATTTATTTACACTGCGGGGCTGGGATTCATGAGCATGCGCAGTGCATATCATCGCCTCTCACTCATCTCCCTCCACCTTCTTCAGACTGTGCGGCGTCAGCTGATCCCTAAGCTCATGCCACGGCGATTAGGGATCAGCTGGCGCCGCACAGTCTGAAGAAGGTGGAGGGAGTTGAGTGAGAGGTGAAGATATGCACTGCGCATGCCCATGAATCCCAGCCCTGCAGTGTGAATAAATCAGAAGACACTGCGGGGCGGGATCTCAGGCAGCGCGACCGCACAGGCGCAGTCAGCCTGACAACAAATGATGTCAGAAAACTGGCAGCGCTAACTGCGCAAGGACCAAGGGATAACATAACAGCGCAGGCTCTGGGATTCAAACAACGCTGAGGAGACGGCGCCCAGCGCCAAGGGGGTATGAATGACGACTGCTGCGTCTCATTAAGAAGGAAAGTCCCGCCTCTGGGATGGTTTCACGGTATGAGGGGGCACATTTTATAAGTGTTAACTTCAGCGTGTGCAAGGAGCCTAAGTAAAAGAGCCACCTTTTCCTTGTGCAGCATTAGTGCTGCACAAGGTGGCTCTTTTAGCTACAAACGCCTGGGGGGATACAGGTTCCCTTTCAACTTGCTCCAACTAGGCCTCAGCCTACACTTTGTTTCTCATGTAATCCCTGGGCTCCAACACCACCAGTTGCTGCTCAGAAGTGTCTTCGGCATGGGTAATCCCTCCTACCCAGCATGGTTCCAGCACTCCAGCTGTTTCCAGCTAGTGTCAAGGTCACTTTGCCTCCAATACGTTGTCCTGTCGGGTTGCGGTCAGGGTAGCCAACTCTATGGTGCCTGCAGTTTAGGTGCTTCCTATGTGGGCTGTGAGAACTGGAAATCAAGGCTGGTTCCGTAGTGCCAATAGGACAAGCTCCCCCTGTAAGACCGTGGGTTTTCGGTAACTACGGCCAGCTTGCGGCCTAGCAATTTTTTTTTACTGTGGACCTTCTGCTGCCTATCTGAGTTCCAGCATAATTAGCTGGTTCTTTGGAAGACAATCTTGAATAGGTCCCCCTGGTTCCAGTACCGTCAGCTGGTTCCAGGCAGAGCCTTTGGCTTAGGTGCCTCCTTCTGGGTATCCGAGTTCCACCAACGTTTGGTGGTCCTTGGTAGTGCTTTCTGGCATGGGTACCTCCTGCTTAGTAACCGGGTTCCAGTACCGTCAGCTGGTCCTTGGTATTTCCATTGGCTCTTGTACATTCGGGTAGCCATCCGAGTTCCAGTACCGTCAGCTGGTTCTCGGCAGTTCCTCAGCCTTCTTGTACCTTCTGCTACATTTCCACATTCAACACCCTAAAGACGACGACCCTGAAGACCACCCCGAAGAAGACGACGACCCCGGAGACAACGACCCTGGAGACGACGACCCTGAAGACCACCCCAAAGAAGACGACGACCCCGGAGACGACGACCCTGGAGACGACGACCCTGAAGACTAAGAAGCAGAAGAACAAGGAGCTGCAGAACAAAAAGCAGAAGTACATTAAGCATAAGACTAAAAGTCAGAGCAAAAGATATTATCTAAATTATAAGCAGAAGAAGACTAAGAAATGTATGGGGGTGAGTCCGTTCCTCCTCGTGGTGCCCCTGGAAAAAACCTGCTGCTGCAGGCCAATTTCAACGCGGACAAATCCTGTTGTAAATCTTTTGTGACAGGCAGAATGGAAGGTGTAATCTTCAAACCTTTATAGATAACAACTACAGGAATGCCTGTCACAAATAAGAATATGATGAAGAAGAAGAATATGAAGAAGATGAAGAAATAGAATATGAAGAAGAAGAATAGTTGAATAAAAAGAATATGAAGAATGTAAAAAAATAGAATAATAGGAAGAAGGTGAAGAAGAAGATGAATAAGGTGAAGAAGTTGATGAAAAAGATGCTGCTGCTCAGGATGATGAAGAAGAAAGTGTGGGAGAAGTAAAAAAGAAGGTGAAGAGCATGGAATTAGTGAAACATAAATGTCTGACAAAAAATAAAAAATCTTAGCATAGTCAATATCTTTGTAACTCCGAACGTCTTAAAAAAAATTAATTCCTGCTATTCCATTTGATAGGGCTAAACCTCTATGCCTTTAATGTCTCCTCCACCTCCCCCAATACATCCTACATTATTCTTAGTTGTTTTCCTTCATGTAGAATTAACCTACAAAAAAAGAAATGGTTTAATTTAATTCCGATATTTTTGTCCCATTGACTTGCATTGGTATCGGGTATCGGTATCGGCGATATCCGATATTTTTTAGATATCGGCCGATCCAATCCGATACTGATATTTCCGAATATCTGAAGGTATCGCTCAACACTACTCTCTATACTACCCCTTCCATAATGTGTCCATATTTATTATAAATGACTAATAAAATAACTTGCAGGGAAGAAGCGCAAATAATGTCTTCTCTCACAAATTATAGCAGATTTATCTGTAAAATTAACTGCTCACCTGATGTAGAATATTCACAAGCATATATTGCCGGATTCTGCAGATCCACCGGTCGGCATGCGGTTGTAGTTAGATCGTAGAAAAGGAGGATTTGTGGATTTTGATCTGTGCTACCAGCACATCCAAAAACAGACCAATTGTACAGTTGAACAGTGGTTTATACTGCGCATTTTGCAGTACACATGACTCCTTCCTCAGGAAATACCACAAGTCACTGTGTACTCCAAAATGCGTAGAATAAACCACTGTTCAACTATACAATTGGTCTGTTTTTGGATGTGCTGGTAGCACGGATCAAAATCCACAAATCCTCCTTTTCAGCATTCTTATTTATTATACTACCCCCATACTGTTCCCTCATTCTTTATACTGCCCCCACATATTGTGCCCTCACTCTATCTGCTAACACTCTTGCACCTCCTCCCCAGTATATAGTATAAGCTCCTTGATGTCTCCAGCATGATGATGTGACCATTTTGCCCTGCAGCATAGTCATCAGCATGATCACATGCTCCTCTGACCACAGATATGCTGCCAATATGATCACAAGTTCATTTGTGGTCATTTGTTAACGAAGCAAATACAAACTAAATGAGCCCCTCCCCTACACTCAGCAAGGCAAAAAAGGCACTCATTTTGATGTGTGGTCTGGCAGAGGGGATGAGTAATAATTTATTTATTTGCTTTTTTCCATTTCCTGCTGCCTCTGGTGTCTAGTGGCAAATACAGGTCTGGCTCTTAGTCATATCCTGCTAATGAAGAATATTGAGGTACACACTTTACGGGTGGTTGGTTGATTTGGTATGGGCTTGAGGTTTTATACATGTTTGTTTTGTTGTAAGGGGGTAGACATTGTTTCTGTTATGCCTAGCCTTTCTATCTTGTTCCGGTACCATTTGTTATATCTATATATATAATTGTCTAAGGGTCTGTTTGTCTGTAACCGAAATCCCGCATTGCTGATTGGTCGCGCCCGGCCGGCCTCGACCAATCAACGTTCATAAATAAACTACATACATATATTAGAACGAGAATAACAAGAAGGACAGTGTGTGAGGGAGAGAATAACATGGAGGACAGTCTGTGAGGTAGAGAATAACATGGAGGACAGTCTGTGAGGGAGAGAATAACATGGAGGACAATGTGTGAGGTACAGAATAACAAGGAGGACAGTCTGTGAGGGAGAAAATAACATGGAGGACAGTGTGTAAGAGAGAGAATAACATGGAGGACGGTGTGTGAGGGAGAAAATAACATGGAGAACAGTCTGTGAGGGAGAGAATAACATGGAGGACAGTCTGTGAGGGACAGAATAACATGGAGGACAGTCTGTAAGTGAGAGAAAAACATGGAGGACTGTCTGTGAGAAAGAGAAAAACATGGAGGACAGTGTGAGAGAGAGAGAATAACATGGAGGACAGTGTGTGAGGGAGAAAATAACATGGAGAACAGTCTGTGAGGGAGAGAATAACATGGAGGACAGTCTGTGAGGGATAGAATAACATGGAGGACAGTCTATGAGGGAGAGAATAACATGGAGGTAAGTCTGTGAGGGCAAAAATAATATGCAGGACAGTCTGTGAGGGAGAGAATAACATGGAGGACAGTGTGTGAGGGAGAGAATAACATGGAGGACAGCGTGTGAGGGAGAAAATAACATGAAGGACAGTCTGTGAGGGAGAAAATAACATGGAGGACAGTCTGTGAGAAAGAGAACAACATGGAGGACAGTGTGTAAGGGAGAGAATAAAAATTGTCCCCGTTTTTAAGTTTATCATATGGTAAAATAAATGGTATCTTTGAAAACTATAAGTCATCCTGTAGAAAACAAGCTGTCATACAGCGATAGATGACTAATAAAGTGTTGACTAGTGTTGAGCGATACCGTCCGATATTTGAAAGTTATAAAGGCACAGATGATTGGCCTCGGGGAGACCAAAACATCCAACACCGCGGAGACACCATCACGTGTTTCTCAACACAGTGATTCCAGAACACTGCCCCCATCCCTTATGGGAAATATGCAGATGCATGTAAAGAAGCTGCGGAGACACCATCACGTGTTTCTCGACGCAAGCAGTGAATAGCCAGGCCTTTCCCTGGGAAGGAACAACCACGGGAAGGGCAGCATCCTATGAAGGAAAGCCACCTATGCCAAGCATGGTATCCATCCACAGCGATATTGGCACGGGATTTAAACACAGCTTCACTGATAATGTATATATTTTACCTGGAAAATCCTGTGTATTCACTGCATTATACTTAAATCTTCATAAATAAACTACATACATATTCTAGAATACCCGATGCGTTAGAATCGGGCCACCATCTATATATATAATTGTCTAAGGGTCTGTTTGTCTGTAACCAAAATCCCGCATTGCTGATTGGTCGCGCCCGGCCAGCCTCGACCAATCATCGTTCATAAATAAACTGCATACATATACTACATCGAGAATAATAATAATGGTGCTGGTCAGATTTGACTTTAGTCAGATGTGACACCATTTGAAGTGACATTTTTAAGTGTATCTTCAGAAATATGCCACAAATAGTCCAGAAATCAGCCAGACAGTAAGACTAATCACTGTATTCCAATTTTACTTGCTTATCCTTTCTTCCCCTGCTATTTAACCATACTCACATTTGCCCTTACTATTTTTGCTCTGATCTCTTTACTTCCCGCGACCTTTCCTTCCTGGCCCTCACTGAGTCCTGGCGGACTCCCCCTGACACGGCCTCCCCTGCTGCACTGAGTTACGGTGGCCTCCACTTTACCCACACTCCTCGGTCTGGCAACAGACATGGCGGGGGAGTGGGTTTCCTTCTTTCCAAAAACTGTTACTTCAACCCTATCCAACCCCCACCCTCCCTTATCCTCCCTTCTTTCTAGGTTCACTCTGTCCGTATCTACTCTTCCTCTAATCTCCAAATGGCTGTCATATACCGACCACCGGGCTCAGCCACTGCCTTCCTTAAACAATTCTCCACCTGGCTTCTTCATTTTCTCTCTGCTGACATCCCCACCATCATAATGGGTGACTTTAATGTCCCTACTGACACCCACCAGCCAGCAGCCTCCAAGCTCCTGGCTCTTACCTCATCCTTTGGACTTACTCAGTGGTCCTTCACAGCCACCCACACAGACGGACTTACACTACAGATAGGAAAATGACAGCGCTCCATCCGGGTGTAATCCAAATATGAAAATTTATTAAGCCATAAAACAGCAAACAGCAACGTTCGACCTAACAGGTCTTTATCAAGCATGACCTGTTGCTGTTGCTTTGACAACGTTTCAAAGACCTGTTAGGTCGAAACGTTGCTGTTTGCTGTTTTATGGCTTAATAAATTTTCATATTTGGATTACACCCGGATGGAGCGCTGTCATTTTCCTATCTTCAGACTTCTACGGTCCTAGTGGGTTCCCTGGACTTGGACTGGCGCTCCGGTCAAGTGAAGTGCGGTTAGCCATCTTGCTTGTTTTGGACTTACACTACAGTCATGGACAAAAATTTTGAGAATAAGACAAATATTAATTTTTCCAAAGTCTACTGCTTCATTATTTCTAATGGCAATTTGCATATACTCCTGAATGTCAGAGTGATCAGCTTAACAGCAATTACTGTACTTGCAAAGTCAATATTTGCCTAGAAAATGAACTTTAACCCCCAAAACACATTTCAACATCATTGCAGTCCTGCCTTAAAAGGAGCAGCTAACTTCGTTTTAGTGATTGATCCATTAACACAGGTGTGGGTGTTGATGAGGACAGGGCTGGCGATCAATCAGTCATGATTAAGTAAGAATGACATCACCGGACACTTTAAAAGGAGGCTGGTGCTTGGTATCATTGTTTCTCTTCAGTTAACCATGGTTATCTCTAAAGAAACATGTGCAGCCATCATTGCACTGCAGAAAAATGGCCTAACAGGGAAGAGTATCGCAGCTACAAAGATTGCACCTCAGTCAACAATCTATCGCATCATCAAGAACTTCAAGGAGAGAGCTTCCATTGTTGTCAAAAAGGCTCCAGGGCGCCCAAGAAAGACCAGCAAGCACCAGGACCGTATCTTAAAACTGTTTCAGCTGCGGGATCGGACTACCAGTAGTGCCGAGCTTGCTCAGGAATAGCAGCAGGCTGGTGTGAGTGCTTCTGCACGCACTGTGAGGCGGATACTCTTTGAGCAAGGCCTGGTTTCAAGAAGGGCAGCAAAGAAGCCACTTCTCTCCAGAAAAAACATCAGGGACCGACTGATATTCTGCAAAAGGTACAGGGAGTGGACTGCTGAGGACTGGGGCAAAGTCATTTTCTCTGATGAATCCCCTTTTCGATTGTTTGGGACATCAGTAGAGTTGAGCGACCTTGACCTTTTTAGAGTCGAGCCGGGTTTTGCGAAACCCGACTATGTCCAAAGTCGGGTCGAGTGAAATCGGCCGATTATGACGTAAAGTCGGGATCGACCGAAACACGAAACCCAATGCAAGTCAATGGGGCAGCATAGTCGGCAGTGAGTGGGGGCCAGGAAAACACCTAGAGTGCCCATTTTAATGTCAAAACCATCCATTCTTCTTAATGAAGCTTGTCAAGCGTAATTTACCTTAAAATAATTGGAAGGCATTTGAAATTGGGGGTCATTTGGCTAAAGTTGTGGGGGGTAGGGCTGGTTCAAGTAATTAGTGGGCCCAGTAAATCTGGACCACGTCACGGCAGTGGAGCAGGGAGAGGTAAGTATTTCAACTTTGCAAGTGCTGTGATCCTGAGCAAGCAGGGGGGGGCCCACTCGTTGGCATTGGCACTGGCACAGGGCCCCTCAAAGTACAGCGGTGTGTTTGCACGGCGGGGGCGCCTCCCACCGGCAGCAACACTTTTGCGTACTATGAGAGGCCCTGTGCCAGTGACGTCGCCAACTAGTATTCCTCCCCCCACCTGATGAAGGAACCTGCACTTTCATCTGCACCTTCCTCTTTGTCCCCGTGTAAGGTGGTATGGTATGCGGGAAGAGCAACCTGACTTTCAGCAGGGTCACAATGTTGTTGTGTAGCGTGCACGGGGAATGTTGCGTTATGGGTCAATGTACCAGCAGACTCATCTATCACTGGCTGGGCAATGGGCACGATGAAGTGGAAACACAGATATAGGCCCAAAGAAGAAAGTGGGCTAAATGCAGTTCAAAATTGGTAACACAGGAATAACCAGGGGGCATTGCAGTGGAGGACAACTGGAATGAGAGGCTGACACAGAGAGTAGGGCCAAATCAGTAAGTAGTCGAAATGCAGTTCAAAATTGGCAACCGTAGTAAACAGGCGGCACAGCTTTGTTCAGTGGAGGAGAACAGCAAGGAGTGGCAGACACCGATAGTAGGCCCCAACCCAACTAGTAGGCCAAATGCAGTCTAACATTAACAACTACTTAACGAGAGGCTGAAAATGGAATTTCAGGACAGGAAACCAGGAGAACAGCAAGGAGTGGCAGACACCGATAGTAGGCCCCAAACCAACTAGTACGCCAAATGCAGTTGTTCCATTTAACCACAATTTAATGAGAGCCTGAAGATAGAAGCTCAGGAAAGGCAACCTGGGGAACACCTTGGAGTGTAACACACCATCTCTCTCCACCCCATACCCATTTTGTAGGCCTAATGCTGTGTACTTTTCTACAACTACTAAACGAGAGTCGGAAGACCGAAGCAATGGCAAGGAAACCTGGGGAACACCTTGGAGTGTAACACACCATCTCTCTCCACCCCATACCCAATTTGTAGGCCTAATGCAGCCTACTTTCCGACACCTACTAAACGAGAGCATGAAGATCGAAGCTCAGGAAAGGCAACCTGGGGAACACCTTGGAGTGTAACACACCATCTCTCTCCACCCCATACCCATTTTTTAGGCCTAATGCAGTGTACTTTTCTACAACTACTAAACGAGAGTCGGAAGACCGAAGCAATGGCAAGGAAACCTGGGGAACACCTTGGAGTGTAACACACCATCTCTCTCCACCCCATTCCCCATTTTTTAGGCCTAATGCAGCCTACTTTCCGACACCTACTAAACGAGAGCATGAAGATCGAAGCTCAGGAAAGGCAACCTGGGGAACACCTTGGAGTGTAACACACCATCTCTCTCCACCCCATACCCATTTTGTAGGCCTAATGCTGTGTACTTTTCTACAACTACTAAACGAGAGTTGGAAGACCGAAGCAATGGCAAGGAAACCTGGGGAACACCTTGGAGTGTAACACACCATCTCTCTCCACCCCATACCCAATTTGTAGGCCTAATGCAGCCTACTTTCCGACACCTACTAAACGAGAGCATGAAGATCGAAGCTCAGGAAAGGCAACCTGGTGAAAACCTTGGAGTGTAACACAACCTGTCTCTACACCCCATACACAATTAGTAGGCCTAATGCAGCGTAGTTTCCAACAGCTACTAAACGAGAGCCGGAAGATCGAAGCTCAGGAAAGGCAACCTGGGGAACACCTTGGAGTGTAACACAACCTCTCTCTACACCACAGAAGGGCTGATTCTTAGGAAGGAAGGCTGTTGTAAATAAGCATTGCGCGTCCGAGGGTGATTATATTCTTATTCGGTATCTACTCACCCTCGGACGCGCCATGCTTCTTGATTTGTAATTAATGTTTATTTGCAATGTGCTTTTGACTTACTCAATTATTTTTTTAATTATTGATTTTATTAAATTAATAGTTTAACATCTTATTGGAAATAATTTAAAGGAGACGCGACAGGACAACACTCGGTGGATGCCATATCTGTGTTAACAACTCCAAAAAACTTTCAGTTAACTTCTTGCAGGAGAAAGAAATTGTAGCTGTTGGACCTTTGTAGTACAGTTCCAGATATTTGTTGTGTGTTTGTTTTGATTGTTAAAATGTCTGCATTTGAGATCTCAACACGATCTTATTTTTTATAATCAAATTAATTTTTTAAATATTTTATTAGGTTGGTTCAAGGGGTATACGGGCCGCAGTAGACAGGTCAGTGGAGGCCTAGTGGAAGGAGGGACCACAGACAGGCATCGAAGGCCTAAAATAATAACACATGGCTGTAGGCAATTTTAAATTGGTTCCAGGGGTACACGGGCAGCAGTGCCCTGGTCAGTGTAGTAGTAGTTGAAAGAATGGACCGCAGACAGGCATCGAAGGCCTAAAATAAAAAAATTGGGCTGGCTGTAGGCAATTTTAAATTGGTTCCAGGGGTACACGGGCAGCAGTGGTGTGGTCAGTGGAGGCCTAGTGGAAGGAGTGACCGCAGACAGGCATCGAAGGCCTAAAATATTAACACATGGCTGTAGTCAATTTTAAATTGGTTCCAGGGGTACTTGGGCAGCAGTGCCCTGGTCAGTGTAGTAGTAGTTGAACGAATGGACCGCAGACAGGCATCGAAGGCCTAAAATAAAAAAATTGGGCTGGCTGTAGGCAATTTTAAATTGGTTCCAGGGGTACACGGGCAGCAGTGGTGTGGTCAGTGGAGGCCTAGTGGAAGGAGTGACCGCAGACAGGCATCGAAGGCCTAAAATAATCACACATGGCTGTAGGCAATTTTAAATTGGTTCCAGGGGTACACGGGCAGCAGTGGTGTGGTCAGTGGAGGCCTAGTGGAAGGAGTGACCGCAGACAGGCATCGAAGGCCTAAAATAATAACACATGGCTGTAGGCAATTTTAAATTGGTTCCAGGGGTACACGGGCAGCAGTGGTGTGGTCAGTGGAGGCCTAGTGGAAGGAGTGACCGCAGACAGGCATCGAAGGCCTAAAATAATAACACATGGCTGTAGGCAATTTTAAATTGGTTCCAGGGGTACACGGGCAGCAGTGCCCTGGTCAGTGTAATAGTAGTTGAAAGAATGGACCGCAGACAGGCATCGAAGGCCTAAAATAAAAAAATTGGGCTGGCTGTAGGCAATTTTAAATTGGTTCCAGGGGTACACGGGCAGCAGTGGTGTGGTCAGTGGAGGCCTAGTGGAAGGAGTGACCGCAGACAGGCATCGAAGGCCTAAAATAATAACACATGGCTGTAGGCAATTTTAAATTGGTTCCAGGGTTACACGGGCAGCAGTGGTGTGGTCAGTGGAGGCCTAGTGGAAGGAGTGACCGCAGACAGGCATCGAAGGCCTAAAATAATCACACATGGCTGTAGGCAATTTTAAATTGGTTCCAGGGGTACACGGGCAGCAGTGGTGTGGTCAGTGGAGGCCTAGTGGAAGGAGTGACCACAGACAGGCATCGAAGGCCTAAAATATTAACACATGGCTGTAGTCAATTTTAAATTGGTTCCAGGGGTACTTGGGCAGCAGTGCCCTGGTCAGTGTAGTAGTAGTTGAAAGAATGGACCGCAGACAGGCATCGAAGGCCTAAAATAAAAAAATTGGGCTGGCTGTAGGCAATTTTAAATTGGTTCCAGGGGTACACGGGCAGCAGTGGTGTGGTCAGTGGAGGCCTAGTGGAAGGAGTGACCGCAGACAGGCATCGAAGGCCTAAAATAATAACACATGGCTGTAGGCAATTTTAAATTGGTTCCAGGGTTACACGGGCAGCAGTGGTGTGGTCAGTGGAGGCCTAGTGGAAGGAGTGACCGCAGACAGGCATCGAAGGCCTAAAATAATAACACATGGCTGTAGGCAATTTTAAATTGGTTCCAGGGTTACACGGGCAGCAGTGGTGTGGTCAGTGGAGGCCTAGTGGAAGGAGTGACCGCAGACAGGCATCGAAGGCCTAAAATAATCACACATGGCTGTAGGCAATTTTAAATTGGTTCCAGGGGTACACGGGCAGCAGTGGTGTGGTCAGTGGAGGCCTAGTGGAAGGAGTGACCACAGACAGGCATCGAAGGCCTAAAATATTAACACATGGCTGTAGTCAATTTTAAATTGGTTCCAGGGGTACTTGGGCAGCAGTGCCCTGGTCAGTGTAGTAGTAGTTGAAAGAATGGACCGCAGACAGGCATCGAAGGCCTAAAATAAAAAAATTGGGCTGGCTGTAGGCAATTTTAAATTGGTTCCAGGGGTACACGGGCAGCAGTGGTGTGGTCAGTGGAGGCCTAGTGGAAGGAGTGACCGCAGACAGGCATCGAAGGCCTAAAATAATAAAACATGGCTGTAGGCAATTTTAAATTGGTTCCAGGGGTACACGGGCAGCAGTGGTGTGGTCAGTGGAAGTCTAGTGGAAGGAGTGACCGCAGACAGGCTTCGAAGGCCTAACATAACAAACTTGGGCTGGCTGTAGGCACTTTTAAATTGGTTCCAGGGGTACACGGGCAGCAGTGTATGGTCAGTGGAAGTCTAGTGGAAGGAGTGACCGCAGACAGGCTTCCAAGGCCTAACATAACAAACTTGGGCTGGCTGTAGGCACTTTTAAATTGGTTCCAGGGGTACACGGGCAGCAGTGGTCTGGTCAGTGGAAGTCTAGTGGAAGGAGTGACCGCAGACAGGCTTCCAAGGCCTAACATAACAAACTTGGGCTGGCTGTAGGCACTTTTAAATTGGTTCCAGGGGTACACGGGCAGCAGTGGTCTGGTCAGTGGAAGTCTAGTGGAAGGAGTGACCGCAGACAGGCTTCGAAGGCCTAACATAACAAACTTGGGCTGGCTGTAGGCACTTTTAAATTGGTTCCAGGGGTACATGGGCAGCAGTGTATGGTCAGTGGAAGTCTAGTGGAAGGAGTGACCGCAGACAGGCTTCCAAGGCCTAACATAACAAACTTGGGCTGGCTGTAGGCACTTTTAAATTGGTTCCAGGGGTACATGGGCAGCAGTGGTCTGGTCAGTGGAAGTCTAGTGGAAGGAGTGACCGCAGACAGGCTTCCAAGGCCTAACATAACAAAATTGGGCTGGCTGTAGGCACTTTAAATTGGTTCCAGGGGTACATGGGCAGCAGTGTATGGTCAGTGGAAGTCTAGTGGAAGGAGTGACGGCAGACAGTCTTCGAAGGCCTAACATAACAAAATTGGGCTGACTATAGGCACTTTTAAATTGGTTCCAGGGTAACACGGCCAGCAGTGGCCTGGTCAGTGTAGTAGTTGTAGAAAGAAGGGACCGCAGACAGGCTTCGAAGGCCTAACATAACAAAAATGTCAAAACAATGGTATTGTCAGTGCCAGGCATTGAAGGATGTCAGCGCCTAGACTACACATTGGTGAAGCTGTGAGAGATAATTTTGCTAGTGGTAGAGCACTGTTTGAGCTGGGGGGGGAACTGGCTTGTGGCCGGCGGTACAGGCACAGGGCCCTTCATATTACAACGGTGTGTCTGACGTTGGGTGCGCACCACCACCGCCAGAGACACTTTATTGTACTATGAGGGACCCAGTGGCAGTGCCGTCGACCAAAAGCGGCCACACCCACCTCTTCAGACAAACAGCACTCTCAAGGGTCCAAGCGCAAAGTGGCGATAGCACGGCCCCGTGTGGGGAGTTTGGCCATTTCGTGAGGTGGAAACATGTCGTATGCTGGACAATCAGGTGAAGAAAATTACGAGATTGGAAAAGTCATTCAGAATAGTCCACAGGCAAGACCTTTTCATAGGAAAGCTAGGTGTCAGCCGGGCAGGGTGGGGCAAAAGATTTTGAAATCCAGTTGTGGTTCATTTTAATGAAGGTTAGATCATCTACATTTTGGGTAGCCAGACGAGTCCTTTTTTCTGTTAGTATTGAACCTGCAGCACTGAATACTCTTTCTGATAGGACACTAGCTGCCGGGCAAGCAAGCTCCTGCAATGCATATTCTGCCAATTCTGGCCAGGTGTCTAATTTGGATGCCCAGTAATCAAATGGGAATGACGGTTGAGGGAGAACGTCGATAAGGGATGAAAAATAGTTTGTAACCATACTGGACAAATGTTGTCTCCTGTCACTTTGAATTGATGCTGCAGTACCTGTCCTGTCTGCGGTCATAGAAAAATCACTCCACAACCTGGTCAGAAAACCCCTCTGGCCAACGCCACTTCTGATTTCTGCCCCTCTAACACCTCTGGTCTGCTGGCCCCTGGAGCTCGTGTGAGAACGATCACGGGCGCTGTGTGCAGGGAATGCCAGAAGCAAACGGTCAACAAGAGTTGATTGTTTTGTTGCTAATATTAGTTCCAAGTTCTCATGTGGCATAATATTTTGCAATTTGCCTTTATAGCGAGGATCAAGGAGGCAGGCCAACCAGTAATCGTCATCGTTCATCATTTTTGTAATGCGTGTGTCCCTTTTGAGGATACGCAAGGCATAATCCGCCATGTGGGCCAAAGTTCCCGTTGTCAAATCTGCGGTTGTGCTTGGTTGAGGGGCATTTGCAGGCAAATCTACGTCACTTGTGTCCCTCAAAAAACCAGAACCCGGCCTTGCCACGCCACCAATTTCCCGTGCCCCCGGGAAAGCTTCCTCATTAAAAATATACTCATCCCCATCATCCTCCTCATCCTCCACCTCCTCTTCGCCCGGTACCTCGTCATGTACACTGCCCTGACCAGACAATCGCTGACTGTCATCAAGGCTTTCCTCTTCCTCTGGTGCAGACGCCTGATCCTTTATGTGCGTCAAACTTTGCATCAGCAGACGCATTAGGGGGATGCTCATGCTTATTATGGCGTTGTCTGCACTAACCAGCCGTGTGCATTCCTCAAAACACTGAAGGACTTGACACATGTCTTGAATCTTCGACCACTGCACACCTGACAACTCCATGTCTGCCATCCTACTGCCTGCCCGTGTATGTGTATCCTCCCACAAAAACATAACAGCCCGCCTCTGTTCGCACAGTCTCTGAAGCATGTGCAGTGTTGAGTTCCACCTTGTTGCAACGTCTATGATTAGGCGATGCTGGGGAAGGTTCAAAGAACGCTGATAGGTCTGCATACGGCTGGAGTGTACAGGCGAACGGCGGATATGTGCGCAAAGTCCACGCACTTTGAGGAGCAGGTCGGATAACCCCGGATAACTTTTCAGGAAGCACTGCACCACCAGGTTTAAGGTGTGAGCCAGGCAAGGAATGTGTTTCAGTTGGGAAAGGGAGATGGCAGCCATGAAATTCCTTCCGTTATCACTCACTACCTTGCCTGCCTCAAGATCTACAGTGCCCAGCCACGACTGCGTTTCTTGCTGCAAGAACTCGGACAGAACTTCCGCGGTGTGTCTATTGTCGCCCAAACACTTCATAGCCAATACAGCCTGCTGACGTATGCCAGTAGCTGCCCCATAATGGGAGACCTGGTGTGCAACAGTGGCAGGTGCGGATGGAGTGTTTGTGCGACTGCGGTCTGTGGACGAGCTCTTGCTTCTGCAGGAGGACGAGGAGGAGGAGGAGGAGGAGGGGGTGCGAACGGCTACAGACAACTGTTTACTAGACCGTGGGCTAGGCAGAACTGTCCCAAACTTGCTGTCCCCTGTGGACCCTGAATCCACCACATTTACCCAGTGTGCCGTGATGGACACGTAACGTCCCTGGCCATGCCTACTGGTCCATGCATCTGTTGTCAGGTGCACCTTTGTGCTCACAGATTGCCTGAGTGCATGGACGATGCGCTCTTTAACATGCTGGTGGAGGGCTGGGATGGCTTTTCTGGAAAAAAAGTGTCGACTGGGTAGCTCGTAGCGTGGTACAGCGTAGTCCATCAGGTCTTTGAAAGCTTCGCTTTCAACTAACCGGTAGGGCATCATCTCTAACGAGATTAGTCTAGCTATGTGGGCGTTCAAACCCTGTGTACGCGGATGCGAGGCTAAGTACTTCCTTTTTCTAACCATAGTCTCATGTAGGGTGAGCTGGACTGGAGAGATGGAGATCGTGGAACTAGCGGGGGTGCCGGTGGACATGGCAGACTGAGAGACGGTGGGAGATGGTATTGTTGCCGCCGGTGCCCTAGATGCAGTGTTTCCTACTACGAAACTGGTGATTCCCTGACCCTGACTGCTTTGGCCTGGCAAAGATACCTGCACAGATACAGCAGGTGGTGCGCTAAATGGTGGTCCTACACTGCCGGAAGGGATGTTGCGTTGATGACTAGCTTTATTGGCCGAGGGTGCAACAACCTTAAGGGACGTTTGGTAGTTAGTCCAAGCTTTCAAATGCATGGTGGTTAAATGTCTATGCATGCAACTAGTATTGAGACTTTTCAGATTCTGACCTCTGCTTAAGGAAGTAGAACATTTTTGACAGATGACTTTGCGCTGATCAATTGGATGTTGTTTAAAAAAATGCCAGACTGCACTCTTTCTAGCATCGGATACCTTTTCAGGCATTGCAGACTGAGCTTTAACCGGATGGCCACGCTGTCCTCCACCAGGTTTTGGCTTTGCCACGCGTTTTGGGCAAGATACGGGCCCGGCAGATGGAACCTGTGGCGATGTTGATGCCTGCTGCGGCCCCTCCTCCTCCTCTGCTTCAGAACTGCTGCCGCCTGCACCCTGTTCCCCCAATGGCTGCCAATCGGGGTCAAGAACTGGGTCATCTAATAACTCTTCTTGTACCTCCTGCGCAACTTCGTCTGTGTCACCGTGTCGTTCGGTGGTATAGCGTTCGTGATGGGGCAACATAGTCTCATCAGGGTCTGATTCTTGATCAGCACCCTGCGAGGGCAATGTTGTGGTCTGAGTCAAAGGACCAGCATAGTAGTCTGGCTGTGGCTGTGCGTCAGTGCACTCCATGTCAGATTCAATTTGTAATGGGCATGGACTGTTAACTGCTTCACTTTCTAAGCCAGGGACGGTATGTGTAAAGAGCTCCATGGAGTAACCCGTTGTGTCGCCTGCTGCATTCTTCTCTGTTGTTGTTTTTGCTGAAGAGGACAAGGAAGTGACTTGTCCCTGACCGTGAACATCCACTAACGACGCGCTGCTTTTACTTTTACCAGTTTCACGAGAGGAGGCAAAAGAGCTAGAGGCTGAGTCAGCAAGATAAGCCAAAACTTGCTCTTGCTGCTCCGGCTTTAAAAGCGGTTTTCCTAATCCCAGAAAAGGGAGCGTTCGAGGCCTTGTGTAGCCGGACGACGAACCTGGCTCCACAGCTCCAGACTTAGGTGCAATATTTTTTTCCCCACGACCACCTGATGCTCCACCACTACCACTACCCTCATTACCAGCTGACAATGAACGCCCCCGGCCACGACCTCTTCCACTAGACTTCCTCATTGTTTTAAAAACGTAACCAAACTAACGTTATTTGTTGCAGTCACACAACTTACACGGTGAGCTATAACTTCAGTATGATTTAGCTACCCCTTTACAGGTTGGTGAGACCACAGCGAAAATCAGGCCCAATGTTACACACTCTTTTTTTGGTGGCTGCAAATTAGAGAGATGCCCCACACGCAGGACTGTCACTGAAGCACAAATGTTAATATTAATGTCACACTATTATTTTTTTTTTATTTTTATTTTTTTCAGGAACACTTTAGAAACCCCCCCAAAAAAAAAACATTGATTTTTGCAGGGAGAATTTAGAAAACAAATGTAACAAACTATATGCTTTCTATGGGCCACTGAGTGAGAGATGACGCACACAGGAATCAGGAGTGGCACACAAGCCCAGAGGCCAATATTTTTCTACCAATGATTGATGGAGTTATTTTCTCTGGTAGATTTTGGAACCCAAATCAAGGAAAAAAAATATAGGCTTTCTATGGACCACAATTGGAGAGAGAGAGAGAGAGAGAGAGAGAGAGAGAGAGAGAGATGGCACACCCAGGAGTCAAGACTGGCACACAAGCAGAAAGGCCAATATTAATCTCCCACTGTTTTTTTTGGTTGTTTTTTTTTTTTTTTTTTCAGGGAGACTTTAGAAAAAAAAATAATAAAAAAAATATGATTTTGTCAGGAAGAATTTAGAAACCAAATAAAATAAAATGATTTTTTCAGGGAGAATTTATAAAACAAATAAAACCAAAAATAGGCGTTCTATGGCCCACTGACTAAGAGAGAGAGAGAGAGATGGAACGCTTAGTACTGGCACACAAGCCCAAAGGGCAATATTAATCTCCCTTTTTTTTTCCAGGGAGAATTTCTAAAACCCCCCAAAAAAAAAAAATAGGCTTTCTATGGCCCACTATTTGTGAGAGAGATGGGACGCTCAGGACTGGCACAGATGGCACGCTCAGGACTGGCACAGAAGCCCAGAGGCCAATATTAATCTCCCTTTTTTTCTGGGAGAATTTATAAAACCAAAAAAATATTTAAATAGGCTTTCTATGGCCCACTATTTGTGAGAGAGATGGCACGCTCAGGACTGGCACAGATGGCACGCTCACAACTGGCACACAAGCCCAGAGGCCAATATTAATCTCCCTTTTTTCAGGGAAAATTTATAAAACCAAAAAAAAAATTAAATAGGCTTTCTATGGCCCACTATTTGTGAGAGAGATGGCACGCTCAGGACTGGCACAGATGGCACGCTCACAACTGGCACACAAGCCCAGAGGCCAATATTAATCTCCCTTTTTTCAGGGAAAATTTATAAAACAAAAAAAAAAAAATTAAATAGGCTTTCTATGGCCCACTATTTGTGAGAGAGATGGCACGCTCAGGACTGGCACAGATGGCACGCTCAGGACTGGCACACAAGCCCAGAGGCCAATATTAATCTCCCTTTTTTTCAGGGAGAATTTATAAAACCCCAAAAAAAATAAAATAGGCTTTCTATGGCCCACTATTTGTGAGAGAGATGGCACACTCAGGACTGGCACACAAGCCCAAAGGCCAATATTAATCTCCCACTGTATTTTTATCAGGGAGAATTTATACACCCCACAAAAAAAAATACAGAAAAATGAAAAGGCTTTCTATGGCCCACTATGTGAGAGAGATGGCACACACAGGGATGGCACTCTAGCAGAAATGCCAAATTGCCAATCTTAATCTCCCACCAAAAAAAAAAAAAAAAAAAAACACAGGGAATGTCCTACAATTACTATCTCCCTGCCTGCAGTAATCTCAGCCAGGTATGGCAGGCAGCTACTATCTCCCTGCCTGCAGTAATCTCAGCCAGGTATGGCAGGCAGCAATAAGGAGTGGACTGATGCACAAATGAAATAAAAAGTGTGGACAAACAAAAAAGATAGCTGTGCAGAAAGGAAGGAACAAGAGGATTTGTGCTTTGAAAAAAGCAGTTGGTTTGCACAGCGGCGTACACACAGCAATGCAGCTATCAGGGAGCCTTCTAGGGCAGCCCAATGAGCTACAGCGCTGAGGGGAAAAAAAAAAAAAAAAAACTTCCACTGTCCCTGCACACCGAGGGTGGTGTTGGACAGTGCAAATCGCTGCAGCACAAGCGGTTTTGTGGTTAATGGACCCTGCCTAACGCTATCCCTGCTTCTGACAAAGCGGCAGCAACCTCTCCCTAAGCTCAGATCAGCAGCAGTAAGATGGCGGTCGGCGGGAACGCCTCTTTATAGCCCCTGTGACGTCGCAGACAGCAAGCCAATCACTGCAATGCCCTTCTCTAAGATGGTGGGGACCAGGACCTATGTCATCACGCTGCCCACACTCTGCGTTTACCTTCATTGGCTGAGAAATGGCGCTTTTCGCGTCATTGAAACGCGACTTTGGCGCGAAAGTCGCGTACCGCATGGCCGACCCCGCACAGGGGTCGGATCGGGTTTCATGAAACCCCGACTTAGCCAAAAGTCGGCGACTTTTGAAAATGTTCGACCCGTTTCGCTCAACCCTAGACATCAGGAAAACAGCTTATTCAGAGAAGAAGAGGTGAGCGCTACCACCAGTCTTGTCTCATGCCAACTGTAAAGCATCCTGCCACCATTCATGTGTGGGGTTGCTTCTCAGCCAAGGGAATCGACTCACTCACAGTCTTGCCTAAAAACACAGCCATGAATAAAGAATGGTACCAGAATGTCCTCCAAGAGCAACTTCTCCCAACCGTCCAAGAGCAGTTTGGCGCCCAACAATGCCTTTTCCAGCATGATGGAGCACCTTGCCATAAAGCAAAGGTGATAACTAAATGGCTCATGGAAAAAAACATGGCCTGGAAACTCCCAAGATTTTAATCCCATTGAGAACTTGTGGTCAATCATCAAGAGACGGGTGGACAAACAAAAACCAACAAATTCTGACAAAATGCAAGCATTGATTATGCAAGAATGGACTGCTATCAGTCAGGATTTGGTCCAGAAGTTGATTGAGAGCATGCCAGGGAGAATTGCAGAGGTCTTGAAGAAGAAGGGTCAACACTGCAAATATTGACTTGCTGCATTAACTCACTCTAACTGTCAATATAACCTATTGGTACTCATAATTAGGGTTGAGTGACTTTTCTTTTTATAGGATCGGGTCGGGTTTCACGAAACCCGACTTTTTCAAAAGTCGGGTCGAGTGAAATCGGCCGATCCTATAGAAAAGTCGGGGTCGGGGTCGGCTGAAACACGAAACCCAATGCAGTGCATTGGGTTTCTAATGGTTCCCAGGGTCTGAAGGAGAGGAAACTTTCCTTCAGGCCCTGGGATCCATATTTAAGTGTAAAATAAAGAATCAAAATGAAAAATATTGATATACTTACCCTCGGACGCACCCTGGTTCTCACCGGCAGCCTTCCTTCCTAAGAATTAGCACCTGAAGGACCTTAGATGACGTCGCGGCTTGTGATTGGTTGCGTGACGCCCATGTGACTGCTCACGCGACCAATCACAAGCCGCAACGTCATCGAAGGCCCTTCGGGCGCTCATTCTTAGGAAGGAAGGCTGCCGGTGAGAACCAGGGCGCGTCCGAGGGTGAATATATCAATATATATATATTTTTTTATTCTTTATTTTACACTTAAATATGAATTCCGATACCAATTCCCGATATCTTAAACATATCGGAACTCGGTATCGGAATTCCGACTCCAGATCAGAAGATCGCCGACCTCATGGCCAAACCCACACGGGGGTCGGGTCGGGTTCCATGAAACCCGACTTTTCCAAAAGTCGGCGACTTCTTAATCTGGCCGACCCGTTTTGCTCAACCCTACTTATAATATGATTGCAATTATATTTCTGTATGTGATATAAACATCAGACAAACACTAATAAAAACCAGAGGGCAGCAGATCATGTGAAAACATAATTTTGGTGTCATTCTCAAAAATTTTGGCCATGACTGTAGACCTCATCTTCACCCGCCTCTGTTCCTCATCTAATCTCACAACCTCTCCCTTCCATCTATCTGACCACCATCTACTCACCTTGTCTTCCTTGTCCTCCTCACCCGCCCCCACGTCCAGCCAGTACCACATCCTCGCAGAAACCTTGTACACCTAGACATTCACAGACTCTCAGACTCTTTTCTACCCCTATCCTTCATATCTTCACTTCACGACACAGATAGCACCACCGCTTTCTATAACTCCAACCTCACATCAGCCATAGACTCAGTCGCCCCTCTCATGCATGGCAAAGTGCGACAAATCACTAGGCAATCCTGGCATAACAACTTCACCAAAAAACTCTGACAAGCACCCAGGGTCGCGGAGCGGTGTTGGAAAAAAACACGCCTGCCAGATGACTTCACCACTTTCAAACAAGCTACACTTGTCTTCAAACTAGCCCTCCCTTCTGCTAAACAGACCTATTTCACTAACCTTGTATCTTCACTATCCTACAACCCAAAACAACTGTTCAGCACATTTAACTTTCTCCTCCGCCCGCCACTGCTACCTCCAACTCCCCTCATCTCTTCTGAGGACTTTGCCACCTACTTCAAAAACAACATCGACCAAACAAGGCAAACCTTTACTGTTCTACTGTTCCACCACCCCAACCACTCCATATACCAGACCTCTGCCCTTCCCCAATAACTTCCCTCTCCAACATCACTGAAGAACTTACTCGCCTCCTTTCCAAATCACACCTCACCACCTGTGCACTTGACCCCATCCCATCCCACCTGCTCCCCAACCTCACTAACATACTTATTCCAGCCCTAACCCATCTCTTCAACCTATCACTATCTTCTGGTACTTTCCCCTCTGCCTTCAAACATGCCACAATCACACCCATCCTCAAAAAAGCTAATCTTGACCCAACTGCTATGCCCATCTATCGCCCTATATCACTGCTCCCGTTTGCTTCCAAACTCCTTGAGCAGCATGTCCATGGTCAACTTTCCTCCCACATCTCATCTAACTCTGTCCTGGACAACCTCCAATCTGGCTTCCACCCCCACCACTCCACCGAAACTGCTGTGACCAAAATTACTAATTACTCACAGCCAAAGCTAACAGACAGTTCTCCATCCTCCTCCTTCTCGATCTGTCCTCTGCTTTCGACACAGTTGACCACTGCCTACTGCTACAGATTCTTTCTTCCCTCGGCATCAAAGGCCTTGCCCTGTCCTGGATTGCCTCATACCTTTCCGACCGCACAGTTAGCGTTTCCCACTTCCACACTACCTCCTCACCCTGCCCCCTCTCTGTTGGAGTCCCTCAAGACTCTGTCCTTGGGCCTCTACTTTTCTCCATCTTTACCCTTGGCCTAGGACAACTCATAAAGTCCCATGGTTTCTAGTACCACCTATTTGCGGATGACACTCAGATCTACCTCTCTGGCTCAAATGTCACCTCTCTTCTGTCCAGAATCCCGGAGTGTCTGTCAGCCATATCCTCCTTCAACTGTCGCTTCCGAAACTCAATGTAGACAAAACCGAACTCATCATCTTTCCCCCATCTTGCGTATCCCCCTCACCTGATCTATCTATTATGGTAAATGGCATCACGCTCTCTCCCGCACCTGAAATCCGCTGCCTCGGGGGAACTCTCGATTCTGCCCTGTCCTTCAAATCGCAGGTCCAAATTCTTGCCACCTCCTGTCACCTCCAACTCAAAAATATTGCCAGAATGCATCTCTTCCTCAGCCCACAATCTACTAAAATTCTTGTGCATGTCCTCATCATCTCCCACCTCGATTACTGCAACACCCTCCTCTGTGGCCTCCCCGCTAACTCCCTTGCACCACTCCAGTCTGTCCTCAACTCTGCTGCTCAGCTAACCCACCTCTCTCCTTGCTACTCCCCTGCTTCACCCCTCTGCAAATCCCTCCACTGGCTCCCAATTCCCCAACGAATCCAGCTCAAACTACTAACACTGAACTACAAAGCCATCCACAACCTGTCCCCTCCCTATATCTCTGAACTAATCTCCCACTATCTTCCCTCACGTAATCTTTGATCCTCCCAAGACCTCATACTCTCCTCCACACTTATTTGCTCCTCACACAACCGCCTCCAACATTTCTCCCGAATATCCCCCATCCTCTGGAACTCCACGCCTCAACACTTCTGATTATCCACCACCCTCGGATACTTCAAACGGAACCTGAAAACCCATCTCTTCAGGAAAGCCTACAGCCTGCAATAACCATTCTGCCGCCTCACCAACCACCCGAGCTGCCACCTCACCAACCACCCAAGCTGCCACGTCACCAACCACCCGAGCTGCCGCATCGCCACCGCCAGAGCTGCTGCCTCACCAACCACAATAGCTGCCGCCTCATCAACCACCCGAGCTGCCACCTCACCACCACTAGTGCTGCAGCACACCGACGTCCTGTCTCTTCCCCATTATCCCAAAGAATGTAAGTCCGCAGCGACAGGGTCCTCTCCCCTCTG
This sequence comes from Ranitomeya imitator, assembly GCF_032444005.1. Classification (NCBI taxonomy): domain Eukaryota; kingdom Metazoa; phylum Chordata; class Amphibia; order Anura; family Dendrobatidae; genus Ranitomeya; species Ranitomeya imitator. The sequence continues at coordinate 415,130,719 of NC_091285.1, read as the reverse complement.
TACCAGTCTGTCATTGTAAATTTGTTTACCATTAATAATATCTATAATCCTGAATGTAACCCCTTTTCACATGTACAGCACCATGGAATTAATGGTGCCATATAAATAAATAATAATAACATGGAGGACAGTGTTGTGAATTCTGTGGCTGAATTCACTCCTGTGGTCACAGGTGGTACTGCAGCTTCTGGGCTTCCTCCCTCAGGTGTTCTGGTGAGCTCGTTGGCTGCCTTGTTATTTAACTCCACCTGATTCTGTCTTCCTTGCTCCTTGTCAATGTTCCAGTGTTGGATCTGAGCTTCTGGATCTTTCCTGTGGCCTGCTGCTCTGCTTAGATAAGTGCTTCTTTGCTTTTGTTGCTGTTTTTTCTGTCCAGCTTGTCTATTCGTTTTTGCTGGAAGCTCTGAGACGCAAAGGGTGTACCGCCGTGCCGTTAGTTCGGCACGGTGGGTCTTTTTGCCCCTTTGCGTGGTTTTTTGCTTTAGGGTTTTTTGTAGACTGCAAAGTTCTCTTTGCTATCCTCGCTCTATCTAGAATATCGGGCCTCACTTTGCTGAATCTATTTCATCCCTACGTTTTGTCTTTTCATCTTGCTAACAGTCATTATATGTGGGGGGCTGCCTTTTCCTTTGGGGTATTTCTCTGAGGCAAGTCAGGCTTGTATTTCTATCTTCAGGCTAGTCAGTTCCTCAGGCTGTGCCGAGTTGCATAGGTAGTGTCAGGCTCAATCCACAGCTGCCTTTAGTTGTGTTTAGGATAGGTTCAGGTATTGCGGTCTACAGAGATTCCACGTCTCAGAGCTCGTTCTATTGTTTTTGGGTTATTGTCAGATCACTGTATGTGCTCTGATTACTGGCACACTGTGTTACTGGATTGCCTTCATAACAGTACAAGGAGACAAACTAATGATTCTCAATAGAGGGAAAAAAGAAGTTCTGACATCATTTTTTTTTCTCAGCTCTGTGTTCAGTCTTTTTTTTTCCCTAGACATTAGGGTGCTTCAGGACACAGCTGTGGACATGGATATTCAGGCTCTGTGCTCTTCAATGGATAATCACGTTATAAATAGTGTTGAGCATTCCAATACCGCAAGTATCGGGTATCGGCCGATATTTGCGGTATCGGAATTCCGATACCGAATTCCGATACTTCCCGCGTATCGGATACCGGAATCGGAAGTTCCCAGAATTCAAACTGCACGCAGCAGCCAATGAGGAATGATTGGAAGTGTGGGCACATCCTGTTTAGCATGGTGGGCATGTAAGTACTGGCAAGGCTGTGATTGGCTGCTGAAATGATGTCACTCTGCACTATAAAAAACGCTGCCGCCATTTTGCGCTCACTCTGCTGTGATTTCAATTAGGGACAGGACGCTGTGTTCTAACTGAGGGCCAGTTGAGCTAGCTAATTGCTTTATTTTCCTTTCCAAAGGCTAATTTAGCAAAACGCTGTGTGTTCTTCACTGTTCACCTTGCTCTTGCCTTGCAGCGCTGTTTTAACAGCGTTCTGCAAGGTCTCTGTGTGTGTGTGTGTGTGTGTGCAGCTCACTCTGTAGTCTGTGTGCAGCCATATACCCGGTTGTATTCAGCTCAGGGGGGATTCACACTGCCTCACACAGTTGTCCTTTTTTGCTCATAGTGCAGCCTGCTGCACATTTTTTTCTCAAATTTCCTATTAGTGTTTTTCCACCCGTCTCCAGCTAAATTGTGGAAAAACACTACATAGGATAACCTAGAGGGGGTTTTTTGGGCCTTGCAGCGCCGTTTACGGCTGTCTGCACGGTCTCCGTGTGAGCCCAGCTCGCCCTGTAGTCTGTGTGCAGCCATAGCCGGTTGGATTCAGCTCAGGGTTCGTTACTGGCTCATACCTTGAGAAAAATTTTCCTTTCTTTCAAATAGTGCAGCCTGTTTAAAAATTTAAAAAAAAATTCCCTATTAGTGTTTTTCCACCCGTCTCCAGCTAAATTGTGGAAAAACACTACATAGGATAACCTAGAGGGGTTTTTTTGGGCCTTGCAGCGCCGTTTACGGCTGTCTGCACGGTCTCCGTGTGAGCCCAGCTCGCCCTGTAGTCTGTGTGCAGCCATAGCCGGTTGGATTCAGCTCAGGGTTCGTTACTGGCTCATACCTTGAGAAAAATTTTCCTTTCTTTCAAATAGTGCAGCCTGTTTAAAAATTTTAAAAAAAATTCCCTATTAGTGTTTTTCCACCCGTCTCCAGCTAAATTGTGGAAAAACACTACATAGGATAACCTAGAGGGGGGTTTTTGGGCCTTGCAGCGCCGTTTATGGCTGTCTGCACGGTCTCCGTGTGAGCCCAGCTCGCCCTGTAGTCTGTGTGCAGCCATAGCCGGTTGGATTCAGCTCAGGGTTCGTTACTGGCTCATACCTTGAGAAAAATTTTCCGTTTTTTCAAATAGTGCAGCCTGTTTAAAAATTTAAAAAAAAATTCCCTATTAGTGTTTTTCCACCCGTCTCCAGCTAAATAGTGGAAAAACACTACATAGGATAACCTAGAGGGGGTTTATTGGGCCTTGCAGCGCCGTTTACGGCTGTCTGCACGGTCTCTGTGTGAGCGCAGCTCGCCCTGTAGTCTGTGTGCAGCTATAGCCGGTTGGATTCAGCTCAGGGTGCGTTACTGCCTCATACCTTGAAAAACAATTTCCTTTTTTTCAAATAGTGCAGCCTGTTTAAAATTAAAAAAAAAAAATTCCTATTAGTGTCTTTCCACCCGTCTCCAGCTAAATAGTGGAAAAACACTACATAGGATAACCTAGAGGAGGGTTTTTTGGCCTTGCAGCGCCGTTTACGGCTGTCTGCACGGTCTCCGTGTGATTTAAACTAGCTCTGTAGCCCGATCTGCACAAAAAAAAAAGTAAAGTTCACCAAACACAACTTAACACTTGTGTAGGCCACATTTGAAAAATAATAAAGTTTAGTCCACACTTTACAACATTAGTGTTTCTTACACCTGTTAGGAGGAGCATTTCAGGAATAAGCACGCTAAGGCCTTAGTACTTTTCTGCTTATCTTTATCTGTCAACCAAGATGAAGAGGGCAGGGAGTAAGGCACGTGGGCGTGGGCGAGGAGCAGGGAGAGGAGCAGGGAGAGGACGTGGTGATTCTGTGCCTGCTGCGGGTGCCGGTGACTCGTCGTCACTCAGTTTCAGCAGGGAACAGTCCTTCATGCGCAGCTTTGTCGGAGAGCGCCGTGCACCGCTGCTGCGTGAAGACCAAATTGAAGCCGTTGTCGGGTGGATGGCAGCTAACGCCTCGGCATCGACTTCAGTTAGTGCCACATCCTCTCAGGCACAGAGCACTGGAGAGCAGCCATCTGTCTCTTCACCACCTGCCAAATTGGCCAGGCAGTCAGAGAGCCCAGGACAGGAGCCGTCTCTACTTCTGTTCTCTGAATCTCTTGGCTTGGAAACAGGGGGCCAGCCAAGCAGCATTGGAGAAATGGAAGAAGAGGCAGTGTGAAGTGATGCCCAACAGCTTTTTCTCTCTGACTCTGAAGAGGCAGGTGGGCCAGTGCCTCCGGTGACCACAGCGCAGTACGCATCTGATGATGAAACTCAGGTGCCGCTTTCTGATGCGTACTGTGCTGCTGAGACTACCCAGGAGGAGCAGTTGGTGGCAGAGGGTAGTGGAGATGATGAGGTCCTTGACCCATCGTGGCGTGAGGAACAGGAAGGTGGTGGGAGCAGCTCTGAGGAAGAGCTTCCCCTTACGGGCCAAAGAGGGAGAGGGAGGGGGAAGACTGCGGAGCCTGTAGCCTCCACTTTGGCACCCGTTAGGAGCCTGTCTCTTTCCAAAGCCAAAAAGGGCGCTCCCAAGACTTGCAGTGCCTGGTCCTTTTTTGACACAGTTGCAGATGACATTTGTTTTGTCAAATGCAAGCTGTGTCATCAGAAAGTAAAAAGAGGGAAAAATGTCAGCAACCTCAATACCACAAATATGTGGAAACATGTGCGGACCAGGCACGCGGTGGAGTTACAGAAACACAGTGAAGACGTAGGCCAACCAACAGCGGCAGCTACCACCTCTTCATCTCGTGTTGCCTCTTCCTCCACTGTTGTCCAGAGACCTAGTGTAATTCCACCCACAGCACCACCTTCCCAGTCATCCTCACACTCCCAGTCTACTCTACAGCCATCGGTAGTACAGGCATGGGAGAAAAGGCGGGCATTCTCGGCCAACCACCCCCGAGCACAGGCTCTGAATGCAGGCATTGCCAAACTGTTGTCCCTGGAAATGCTCTCGTTCAGGCTGGTGGAGACTGACAGCTTCCGTGACTTGATGGCATTGGCAGTCCCACAGTACAAGGTGCCCAGCCGCTTTTACTTCAGCAGGCAGGCTGTCCCTGCCCTGCACAGGCATGTTGAGGCAAACATAAAACATGCGCTACTGAACGCCGTCAGTAGCAAGGTCCACCTCACCACCGATGCGTGGACCAGTCAGCATGGACAGGGGCGATATGTTTCCCTCACTGCCCATTGGGTTAATGTTGTTGAGCCAGGTACAGATCGTGCGAGTGGCGCAGGACGTGTCCTGCCCACTCCAAGGATTGCAGGAATCCAGTCTGTACGCATCGACTCCTCCTCTTACACCAGTTCCTCAGATTCCTCTCTGCAGGATCCGTCACAGTCCACCTCCACATGGACCCGTGAACGTTTACCTATGACCGACATGAGCACAGCCGTGGCCAAACGTCAGCAGGCCGTCTTGAAACTAGTTTCATTGGGGTATCGAAGCCACACAGCGCAGGAGCTCTGGAATGCCATCAAGCAGGAGAGCGATGTGTGGTTACTGCCAGCGAATCTCCAGCCAGGCATGGTAGTGTGTGACAATGGCCGAAATCTGGTGGCAGCTTTGGCCCTTGGCAACCTCACTCACATCCCATGTCTGGCACATGTGCTCAATTTGGTTGTGCAGAGTTTTCTGAGGGACTATCCGGATCTTGATGCCCTGCTGCACAAGGTCCGCCTAGAGTGTGCTCACTTGCGGCGTTCCAGCTTGGCCAGATCCCGCATTGCTGCTCTGCAGCGCCGATTCCGCCTTCCGGAACACCGCATCATATGTGACCTACCTACCCGGTGGAATTCCACGTTACATATGTTGGAGCGGTTGTGTGAGCAGCAGCAAGCAGTTATGGAGTACCAGCTGCATCAGGCGCAAAGAAGTCGCAGTCAGCGCCGATCAGACTTCACAACCACAGAGTGGGCCACTATGAAGGACGTCTGCCAGGTTTTGCGTCCTTTTGATTATTCCACGCGGATGGCAAGTGCAGATGATGCACTAGTCAGCATGACTGTCCCCCTTATCTGCCTGCTTCAGCAAACTTTGCAAGGGTTAAGGGATGATGTTGTGGAAGAGGTGGAGGATGAGGAGTCACCTTTTCCATCAGCTTCTGGAGAGTCAGCGCCACGTGGTTCCTCACAAAGGGATACGCAGGGGCCAATTTGTGAGGAGGATGAGGAGGAGTCAATGGAGGAGGAAGAGCTCCGTCCAGAGGAGGGAGCGACACAATTGTCCAGTGGTCAGTGTGTACAGCGAGGGTGGGGTGATGACGAGCGGGCAGAGATCATGTCTCAAGCAGGGGACAGCGTTTCTGGGCCAGTTGGCACTCTGCAGCACATGGTGGATTTCATGCTGCAGTGCCTGAGAAACGACCGCCGCATCGACCACATTCTCAACATGCCTGATTATTGGGTGTTCACCCTCCTCGATCCTCGCTACCGGGACAACGTCCAAAACCTCATCCCTGCGTTGACCCGGGAGCGTAAATTGCGGGAGTACCACGACACACTGGTGAATTCCATCATCTTCTCCTGTCCAACTGAGAGGAGTGCTGCTAGTGCTTTACAAAGCAGCTCAGTGCGTCGAGGCAGTGGGGGAGGCTCTGCCCAAAGAGGGAGCAGAAGCAGTGCCTCTGCCCAAGGCAAGCCCAGTATGGCACAACTCTGGCACACTTTTGTGTGCCCGCCCCAAATGTCTACACCATCACCGGCGGCTCCAGTCAGCAGGAGGCAACGGTTCCGTCAGATGGTGACAGACTACATGGCTTGCCCTCTTACTGTACTCCCAGACGGCTCTTCCCCGTTCAAGTTTTGGGTCTCTAAGCTGGATACATGGCCAGTGCTAAGCCAGTATGCATTGGAGGTGCTGGCTTGCCCTGCGGCTAGTGTCTTATCGGAACGTGTCTTTAGTGCCGCAGGTGGTGTACTAACAGACCGTCGCATGCGACTATCCTCCGATAACGTTGACCGGCTTACTTTCCTGAAAATGAACCAGGCCTGGATCTCGCAGGAATTTGCCACTCCTCTGCCTGATTAAGTAATTGGGTGTCATCCAGGTCTCCTGCTGTGTTCATCTTTCTACCACCTGAACTGCTATTCCTGGGCTCCAACACCGCCAGTTGCGGCTCAGAAGTGCAGGCTGCACAGTAAAAACATACGACCCAGTGTTATTGGGTTTCAGTAACGTCAGCTGATCCCCAGCTGTGTAGCCGGCAATGTGTCCTGCGACCGCCACGCTGGCACAACAACCTAAATGTAAGGGAACCTGTCCCCCCTCCCCCGTCGTTTGTTACTGAAAGAGCCATCTTGTGCAGCAGTAATGCTGCACAAGGAAAAGGTAGCTCTTTTTTTTTAGCTCCTTGCACATGCAGAACTTAACACTTATAAAATGTGTTCACTGATACCGTTATACTGTCCCGGAGCTGGGACTTTCCTTCACAATGTGACGCAGCACAGCCGTCATTCCTACCCCCTTGGTGCCATGCGCTGCCTCCTCAGCGTTGTTTTAAGCTGTCACAGAGCCTGCGCTGTTCTGTTATCCCTTGGGCATGCCCTATTTGCGCTGCCTGTCTTCTGACATAATTTGGTGTCAGGCTGGCTGCGCCTGTGCGGCCGCGCTGCCCGAGATCCCGCCTCACTGTGTCTTCTGATTGAGTCACACTGCGGGCCTGGGATCCATGGGCATGCGCAGTGCATATCTTCCCCTCGGGCTCTCGCTCATTTCCCTCCGCCTTCTTTAGACTGTGCGCCGTCAGCTGATCCCTAATAGCATGCCACGGCCGTGACACCGCACAGTCTGAAGAAGAGGGAAGGAGGGGAGTGAGAGTCGAGGATATGCACTGTGCATGTCCATGGTTCCAAGGCCCGCAGTGGGATTACGTTGGACGAGACTGCGAGGTGGGATCTGGAGCAGCGTGGACGCACAGGCAGTGACAGCCTGACACCAAATTATGTCAGAAGACAGGCAGCGCTAATTGGGCATGGCCAAGGGCTAACAGAACAGCGCAGGCTCCGTGACAGCTTAAAACAACGCTGAGGAGGCAGCGCACGGCACCAAGGGGATAGGAATGTCAGCTGTGCTGTGTCCCATTACGAAGGAAATTCGCACCTCCGGGACGGTTTAACGGTATAAGGGGACACATTTTTAGTGTTTACTTCGGTGTTTGCAAGGAGCATAATTAAAAGAACCACCTTTTCCTTTTGCATCGTTAGTGCTGCACAAGATGGCTCTTTCAGCTACAAACGTCTTGGGGGGGGGGTTAAAGGTTCCCTTTCAACTTGCTACAATCAGGCTTCGGCCTACACTCTGTTCCTCTGCTCCTCCTGCTGTCCCTGGGCTCTAACACCGCCAGTTGGTGCCTGGAAGTGCTGTCTGCACAGTCAACAGTCGCTCCTCTGTTATTGGGGTTCAGTAACGTCAGCTGATCCCCAGCTGTGTGTGCGGCAATACCTCCAATCTGCTCCTCCTGCTGTCCCTGGGCTCTAACACCGCCAGTTGGTGCCTGGAAGTGCTGTGTGCACAGTCAACAGTCGCTCCTCTGTTATTGGGGTTCAGTAACGTCAGCTGATCCCCAGCTGTGTATCCGGCAACGTGTCATGTGACCGCCACGCTGGCACAACTAAAATGTAAGGGGACCTGTCCCCCCCCCCCCTAGGCGTTTGTTACTGAAAGAGCCACCATGTGCAGCACTAATACTGCACAAGGGAAAGGTCGCTCTTGAAATTATGCTCCTTGCAAACGCTGAACTACACACTCATGTAATGTGTCCCCTCACACCGTCCAACCGTCCCGGAGGTGGGACTTTCCTTTGTAATGTGACGCAGCACAGCCGTCATTGCTACCCCCTTGGCACCGTGCGCTGCCTCCTTAGCGTTGTTTGATTCCGTCATGGACCCTGCGCTGTTATGTTATCCCTTGGCCATGCACAGTTTGCGCTGCCCGTCCTCTGACATCATTTGTTGTCGTCCTGGCTGCGCCTGTGCGTCCACGCTGCCCGAAATCACACCTCGCAGTGTCGTCTAATGTGATCCCACAGTGGGCCTGGTATCCATGGCCATGCGCAGTGCATCTACTAGCCTCTCACTCCCCTTCTTCACGCTTCTTCAGACTAGGCGGCGTCAGCTGATCCCTAATAGCATGCCACGGCCGTGACGCCGCACAGTCTGAAGAAGCAGGAAGGAGGTGAGTGAGAGGCGATGATATGCACTGCGCATGCCCATGGATCCCTGGCCCGCAGTGGGACTACATTAGATGACACTGCAAGGTTTTATCTAGGGCAGCTTGGATGCACAGGCACTGCCAGCCTGACACCTACATGATGTCAGAAGACGGCCACCGCTAACTGTGCATGGCCAAGGGATAACATTACAGCGCGGGCTCCGTGACAGAACCAAACAACGTTAAGGAGGTGGCGCCCGGCACCAAGGGGGTTGGAATGATGGCTGTGCTGTGTCACATTACAAAGGAAAGTCCCACTTCCGGGATGGTTTGACGGTGTGAGGGGACACATTATATGAGTGTGTACTTCAGCGTTTGCAAGGAGCATAATTTTCGGAGCCACCATTTTCCATGTGCAGTATTACTGCTGTACAAGATGGCTCTTTCAGCAACAAATGCCTGGGGGGGGGGGGGTTAAAGGTTCCCTTTCAACTTGCTCCACTGCAGGCTTCGGTCTACACTCTGCTCCTCTTTGATTCCCTGGGTTTCAACACTGTCAGTTGCCACCTGGAAGTGTTGTCTACACAGAAAAAACACTAGGTGATGTGTCAGTGGGGTTCAGCACCGCCAGCTGTTCCCCTGCTGTGTAGTCGGCAACGTGTCCAGCACAAGCCACGCTGGCACCACAGAACAAAAGCTGCCACCAGTGGAGGCTTCGGCCTACACTCTGCTCCTCTCCTCCTCCTGCTGACCCTGGGCTCAAACACCGCTAGTTTTTGCCCGGAAGTGCTAGCTGCACAGAGAAAAACACCAGCCAATGTGTTAGTAGGGTCCAGCAACGCCAGCTGTTCCCCTGCTGTGTAGCCGGCAACGTGACCTGCAAACGCCACGCAGGCACATGAACTGAAATTAAAGGGAACCTGGCCCCACCCCCCCAGGTGTTTCTATGTATAACAGCCACCTAGTACAGCAGTACTGCTGCATTTGTACAAGGTGGCTGACTTTTTCTCCTTGCCCACGTTGAACTCAACACGTACAAAATGTGTCTCATTGAGACCATTCCACTGTCCCTGAGGTGTGACTTTCCTTTCTAATGATACGCAGCACCCCCCTTGGTAGCGTTTCCCGTCTTTTGTCATCATGGTTAGCTGGCTGCGCCTGTGCATCCGCCCTGCTAGAAACAACGCCCCTCGTTGTCATATTTATTTTGTCAGCGAGGGTGTGGTTTATGGGCACGAGCAGTGCATATATTCGCCTGTCTTAACTCATCTACTTCCGCCTTCTTCAGACTGTGCGGCCTCCTGGTCGTGGTAGGCGATAAGGGATCAGCTGAGGCCGCCCAGTCTGAATCAGGTGTAAGGACATGTGTGAGCGGCAAACCTATTTACTGCACAAGGCCACGAATCCCAGCCACGCAGTGTGATTTTTTGAAAACACACTGTCTGTCTGGGATTCATGTCCATCGCTAACCGCAATGGCCGACATGAAATGAGGTCAGAAGACAGGAAGCGCTCACAGCGCATGGCCAAGGGATCACAATAGCGCAGACTCCTGTACAGCAAATAACAACGCTCAGGAATCTGCGCCCAGCAGCTAGGTGTAAATTTTGACACCTGTGCTGCATCTCCTTAAAAAGACAAGTCACGCCTCCACTACTGTTTGACAGTATAGTGGGCTAAATAGTGTACGTGTTTTATTCAGCGTGTGAAAGGAGCAAATTAAATAGAGCAACCTTTTACTTGTGCAGCATTAATGCTGCACAAGGTGTGGTTCTTGTACCTTGCAACACCTGAGGGGGGGTTAAAGGTAACCTTTGAAATTGGTTCAACTAGGCTTCGGCCTACACTCTGCTCCTCTCCTGCTGACCCTGGGCTCAAACACCGCTAGTTTTTGCCCGGAACTGCTAGCTGCACAGAGAAAAACACCAGTCAATGTGTTAGTGGGGTTCAGCAACGCCAGCTGTTCCCCTGCTGTGTAGTTGGCATCGTGTCCAGCACAAGCCACGCTGGCACAACTGACCAAAAGCTGCCACCAGTGCAGGCTTCGGCCTACACTCTGCTCCTCTCCTCCTCCTGCTGACCCTGGGCTCAAACACCGCCAGTTTCTGCCCGGACATGCTAGTTGCACAGAGAAAAACACCCACCATTGTGTTAGTGGGGTTCAGCACCGCCAGCTGTTCCCCGCTGTGTAGCCGGCATCGTGTCCAGCACAAGCCACGCTGGCACAACTGACCAAAAGCTGCCACCAGTGCAGGCTTCGGCCTACACTCTGCTCCTCTCCTCCTCCTGCTGACCCTGGGCTCAAACACCTCCAGTTTCTGCCCGGAAGTGCTAGCTGCACAGAGAAAAACACCAGTCAATGTGTTAGTGGGGTTCAGCACCGCCAGCTGTTCCCCTGCTGTGTAGTCGGCATCGTGTCCAGCACAAGCCACGCTGGCACAACTGACCAAAAGCTGCCACCAGTGCAGGCTTCGGCCTACACTCTGCTCCTCTCCTCCTCCTGCTGACCCTGGGCTCAAACACCTCCAGTTTCTGCCCGGAAGTGCTAGCTGCACAGAGAAAAACACCAGCCAATGTGTTAGTGGGGTTCAGCAACGCCAGCTGTTCCCCTGCTGTGTAGCTTGCAACGTGACCTGCAAACGCCACGCAGGCACATGAACTGAAATTGAAGGGAGCCTGCCCCCCACCCCCAGGTGTTTCTATGTATAACAGCCACCTTGTACAGCAGTACTGCTGCATTTGTACAAGGTGGCTGACTTTTTTCTCCTTGCCCACGTGGAACTCAACACGTACAAAATGTGTCTCATTAGAGACCATTCCACTGTCCCTGAGGTGTGACTTTCCTTTCTAATGACACGCAGCACCCCCATTGTTAGCGCTGCCCGTCTTCTGACATCATTGGTTGGCTGGCTGTGCCTGTGCGTCCGCCCTGCCCGACACAACGCCCCTCGTTGTCTCATATATTTTGACTGCGAGGGTGTGGTTGATGGGCACGAGCAGTGCATATGTTCCCCTGTCTTCACTCCCCTCCTTCCGCCTTCTTCTGACTGTGCGGCCTCATGGCCGCGGCATGCGATAAGGGATCAGCTGAGGCCGCCCAGTCTGAAGCTGGTGTAAGGACATGTGTGAGCGGCGAACATATTTACTGCACAAGGCCACGAATCCCAGCACCGCAGTGTGACTTTAGGAAAAGGCACTGTGGGTCTGGGATTTATGGCCATCGTTAACCGCACCGGCCAACATGAAATGAGGTCATGAGACGGCCTGCACTAACAGGGTATTGCCAAGGGATAACACAAGAGCGCAGTTTCCTGTACTGCAAATAACAACGGTAAGGAATCTGCGCCCAGCACCTAGGTGTAAATTTGTACACCTGTGCTGCGTCTCCTTAAAAAGACAAGTCACGCCTCCACTACTGTTTGACAGTATAATGGGCTAAATAGTGTACGTGTTTTATTCAGCGTGTGCAAGGAGCAAAATTAAGAGAGCAACCTTTGACTTGTGCATCATTAATGCAGTTCAAGGTGTGGCTCTTGTACCTTGCAACACCTGAGGGGGGGTTAAAGGTTACCTTTGAAATTGGTTCAACTAGGCTTCGGCCTACACTCTGCTCCTCTCCTCCTCCTGCTGACCTTGGGCTATAACACCGCCAGTTGTAGCCTGGTAGTGCTAGCTGCACAGAGAAAAACACCAGCCAATGTGTTAGTGGGGTTCAGCACCGCCAGCTGTTCCCCTGCTGTGTAGCCGGCATCGTGTCCAGCACAAGCCACGCTGGCACAACCGACCAAAAGCTGCCACCAGTGCAGGCTTCGGCCTACACTCTGCTCCTCTCCTCCTCCTGCTGACTCTGGGCTCAAACACCGCTAGTTTTTGCCCGGAACTGCTACCTGCACAGAGAAAAACACCAGCCAATGTGTTAGTGGGGTTCAGCACCGCCAGCTGTTCCCCTGCTGTGTAGCCGGCATCGTGTCCAGCACAAGCCACGCTGGCACAACCGACCAAAAGCTGCCACCAGTGCAGGCTTCGGCCTACACTCTGCTCCTCTCCTCCTCCTGCTGACCCTGGGCTCAAACACCGCTAGTTTTTGCCCGGAACTGCTAGCTGCACAGAGAAAAACACCAGCCAATGTGTTAGTGGGGTTCAGCACCGCCAGCTGTTCCCCTGCTGTGTAGTCGGCATCGTGTCCAGCACAAGCCACGCAGGCACAACTGACCAAAAGCTGCCACCAGTGCAGGCTTCGGCCTACACTCTGCTCCTCTCCTCCTCCTGCTGACCCTGGGCTCAAACACCTCCAGTTTCTGCCTGGAAGTGCTAGCTGCACAGAGAAAAACACCAGCCAATGTGTTAGTGGGGTTCAGCAACGCCAGCTGTTCCCCTGCTGTGTAGCCGGCAACGTGTCCTACAAATGCCACGCAGGCACATGAACTGAAATTGAAGGGAGCCTGCCCCCCACCCCCAGGTGTTTCTATGTATAACAGCCACCTTGTACAGCAGTACTGCTGCATTTGTACAAGGTGGCTGACTTTTTTCTCCTTGCCCACGTGGAACTCAACACGTACAAAATGTGTCTCATTAGAGACCATTCCACTGTCCCTGAGGTGTGACTTTCCTTTCTAATGACACGCAGCACCCCCATTGTTAGCGCTGCCCGTCTTCTGACATCATTGGTTGGCTGGCTGTGCCTGTGCGTCCGCCCTGCCCGACACAACGCCCCTCGTTGTCTCATATATTTTGACTGCGAGGGTGTGATTGATGGGCACGAGCAGTGCATATGTTCCCCTGTCTTCACTCCCCTCCTTCCGCCTTCTTCTGACTGTGCGGCCTCATGGCCGCGGCATGCGATAAGGGATCAGCTGAAGCCGCCCAGTCTGAAGCTGGTGTAAGGACATGTGTGAGTGGCGAACATATTTACTGCACAAGGCCACGAATCCCAGCACCGCAGTGTGACTTTAGGAAAAGGCACTGTGGGTCTGGGATTTATGGCCATCGTTAACCGCACCGGCCAACATGAAATGAGGTCATGAGACGGCCTGCACTAACAGGGTATTGCCAAGGGATAACACAAGAGCGCAGTTTCCTGTACTGCAAATAACAACGGTAAGGAATCTGCGCCCAGCACCTAGGTGTAAATTTGTACACCTGTGCTGCGTCTCCTTAAAAAGACAAGTCACGCCTCCACTACTGTTTGACAGTATAATGGGCTAAATAGTGTACGTGTTTTATTCAGCGTGTGCAAGGAGCAAAGTTAAGAGAGCAACCTTTGACTTGTGCATCATTAATGCAGTTCAAGGTGTGGCTCTTGTACCTTGCAACACCTGAGGGGGGGTTAAAGGTTACCTTTGAAATTGGTTCAACTAGGCTTCGGCCTACACTCTGCTTCTCTCCTCCTCCTGCTGACCCTGGGCTATAACACCGCCAGTTGTAGCCTGGTAGTGCTAGCTGCACAGAGAAAAACACCAGCCAATGTGTTAGTGGGGTTCAGCACCGCCAGCTGTTCCCCTGCTGTGTAGCCGGCATCGTGTCCAGCACAAGCCACGCTGGCACAACTGACCAAAAGCTGCCACCAGTGCAGGCTTCGGCCTACACTCTGCTCCTCTCCTCCTCCTGCTGACCCTGGGCTCAAACACCTCCAGTTTCTGCCTGGAAGTGCTAGCTGCACAGAGAAAAACACCAGCCAATGTGTTAGTGGGGTTCAGCACCGCCAGCTGTTCCCCTACTGTGTAGCCGGCAACGTGTCCTGCAAACGCCACGCAGGCACATGAACTGAAATTGAAGGGAGCCTGGCCCCCACCCCCAGGTGTTTCTATGTATAACAGCCACCTTGTACAGCAGTACTGCTGCATTTGTACAAGGTGGCTGACTTTTTTCTCCTTGCCCACGTGGAACTCAACACGTACAAAATGTGTCTCATTAGAGACCATTCCACTGTCCCTGAGGTGTGACTTTCCTTTCTAATGACACGCAGCACCCCCATTGTTAGCGCTGCCCGTCTTCTGACATCATTGGTTGGCTGGCTGTGCCTGTGCGTCCGCCCTGCCCGACACAACGCCCCTCGTTGTCTCATATATTTTGACTGCGAGGGTGTGATTGATGGGCACGAGCAGTGCATATGTTCCCCTGTCTTCACTCCCCTCCTTCCGCCTTCTTCTGACTGTGCGGCCTCATGGCCGCGGCATGCGATAAGGGATCAGCTGAGGCCGCCCAGTCTGAAGCTGGTGTAAGGACATGTGTGAGTGGCGAACATATTTACTGCACAAGGCCACGAATCCCAGCACCGCAGTGTGACTTTAGGAAAAGGCACTGTGGGTCTGGGATTTATGGCCATCGTTAACCGCACCGGCCAACATGAAATGAGATCATAAGACGGGCAGCTCTAACAGGGCATTGCCAAGGGATAACACAAGAGTGCTGACTCCTGTACAGCAAATAACAACGCTCAGGAAGCTGCGCCAAGCACCAAGGCGTTATTTAGGACACCTGTGCTGCGTCTCCTTAAAAAGCCAAGTCACGCATCCACTACAGTTTGACTGTAGAATGGGCAAAATTGTGTACGTCTTTCATACAGCGTGTGCAAGTAGACAAATTAATAGAGCAACCTTTCACTTGTGCAGCATTAATACTGCACAAGGTGTGTCTCTTGTACTTTGTAACACCTGAGGGGGGGTTAAAGGTTTCCTTTGAAATTGGTTCAACTAGGCTTCGGCCTACACTCTGCTCCTCTCCTCCTCCTCCTCCTGCTTCACCACGGGCTCTAACATCGCTAGTTTTTGCCCGCAAGTGCTAGCTGCACAGAGAAAAACACCCGCCATTGTGTTAGTGGTGTTCAGCAACGCCAGCTGTTCCCACACTGTGTAGCCGGCAAAGTGTCCTGCAAACGCAACGCTGACACAAAGCTGCCTCCAGTGCAGGCTTCGGCCTACACTCTGCTCCCCCTGCTTACCCTTTGCTCCAGCACCGCTAGTTGGGGCTCTAGGAAGACAATCTTTAATAGGCAACGCATCTGGATTCCAGCACCGCCAGCTGGTTCTCGGCAGTGTTTTCGTCACAGGTACTCCCTCGTGCCAAGCCTGGTTTCAGCACCGTCAGCTGTTTCCGGGTTGTGTCAAGCTCACTGAGACGCCTATGCTTGCCCCGTCGTGGTGCGGTCGGGTTAGCCAACTCCAGGGTGCCTCCAGTTTAGGAGCTTCCTATGTGGGCTGCGTGAACTGGTAGTCAAGGCTGGTTCTGTAGTGCCAGTAGGCCCAGCTCCCCCTGTAGGACTGTTGGGGTTCGGTAACTGCGGCTGCCTCGCGGCCTAGCTGTTCTCTCCTCTCCTGTGGGCCTTCGGGTCCACCACCTGGTTCCAGCACCGTCAGCTGGTTCCAGGCCGAGCCTTTGGCTTAGGTGCCTCCTCCTGGGTATCCGAGTTCAGCCAACGTCAGGCGGTCCTTGGTAGTGCTTTTAAGCGCGGGCACCTACAGCTTAGTAACCGGGTTCCAGCACCGCCAGCTGGTCCTCGGTCGTGCCATTGGCTCTTGCACACTGGGGCAACGCATCTGGGTTCCAGCACCGCCAGCTGGTTCTCAGCAGTGTTCTTGACACAGGTACTCCCTCGTGCCAAGCCTGGTTTCAGCACCGTCAGCTGTTTCCGGGTTGTATCAAGCTCACTGAGACGCCTATGCTTGCCCCGTCGTGGTGCGGTCGGGTTAGCCAACTCCAGGGTGCCTCCAGTTTAGGAGCTTCCTATGTGGGCTGCGTGAACTGGTAGTCAAGGCTGGTTCTGTAGTGCCAGTAGGCCCAGCTCCCCCTGTAGGACTGTTGGGGTTCGGTAACTGCGGCTGCCTCGCGGCCTAGCTGTTCTCTCCTCTCCTGTGGGCCTTCGGGTCCACCTCCTGGTTCCAGCACCGTCAGCTGGTTCCAGGCCGAGCCTTTGGCTTAGGTGCCTCCTTCTGGGTATCCGAGTTCCGCCAACGTCAGGCGGTCCTTGGTAGTGCTTTTAAGCGCGGGCATCTACAGCTTAGTAACCGTGTTCCAGCACCGCCAGCTGGTCCTCGGTCGTGCCATTGGCTCTTGCACACTGGGGCAACGCATCTGGGTTCCAGCACCGCCAGCTGGCTCTCGGCAGTGTTCTTGTCACAGGTACTCCCTCGTGCCAAGCCTGGTTTCAGCACCGTCAGCTGTTTCCGGGTTGTGTCAAGTTCACTGAGACGCCTATGCTTGCCCCGTCGTGGTGCAGTCGGGTTAGCCAACTCCAGGGTGCCTCCAGTTTAAGAGCTTCCTATGTGGGCTGCGTGAACTGGTAGTCAAGGCTGGTTCTGTAGTGCCAGTAGGCCCAGCTCCCCCTGTAGGACTGTTGGGTTCGGTAACTGCGGCTGCCTCGCGGCCTAGCTGTTCTCTCCTCTCCTGTGGGCCTTCGGGTCCACCTCCTGGTTCCAGCACCGTCAGCTGGTTCCAGGCCGAGCCTTTGGCTTAGGTGCCTCCTCCTGGGTATCCGAGTTCCGCCAACGTCAGGCGGTCCTTGGTAGTGCTTTTAAGCGCGGGCACCTACAGCTTAGTAACCGGGTTCCAGCACCGCCAGCTGGTCCTCGGTCGTGCCATTGGCTCTTGCACACTGGGGCAACGCATCTGGGTTCCAGCACCGCCAGCTGGTTCTCGGCAGTGTTCTTGACACAGGTACTCCCTCGTGCCAAGCCTGGTTTCAGCACCGTCAGCTGTTTCCGGGTTGTGTCAAGCTCACTGAGACGCCTATGCTTGCCCCGTCGTGGTGCGGTCGGGTTAGCCAACTCCAGGGTGCCTCCAGTTTAGGAGCTTCCTATGTGGGCTGCGTGAACTGGTAGTCAAGGCTGGTTCTGTAGTGCCAGTAGGCCCAGCTCCCCCTGTAGGACTGTTGGGGTTTGGTAACTGCGGCTGCCTCGCGGCCTAGCTGTTCTCTCCTCTCCTGTGGGCCTTCGGGTCCACCTCCTGGTTCCAGCACCGTCAGCTGGTTCCAGGCCGAGCCTTTGGCATAGGTGCCTCCTTCTGGGTATCCGAGTTCCGCCAACGTCAGGCGGTCCTTGGTAGTGCTTTTAAGCGTGGGCACCTACAGCTTAGTAACCGGGTTCCAGCACCGCCAGCTGGTCCTCGGTCGTGCCATTGGCTCTTGCACACTGGGGCAACGCATCTGGGTTCCAGCACCGCCAGCTGGTTCTCGGCAGTGTTCTTGTCACAGGTACTCCCTCGTGCCAAGCCTGGTTTCAGCAACGTCAGCTGTTTCCGGGTTGTGTCAAGTTCACTGAGACGCCTATGCTTGCCCCGTCGTGGTGCAGTCGGGTTAGCCAACTCCAGGGTGCCTCCAGTTTAGGAGCTTCCTATGTGGGCTGCGTGAACTGGTAGTCAAGGCTGGTTCTGTAGTGCCAGTAGGCCCAGCTCCCCCTGTAGGACTGTTGGGTTCGGTAACTGCGGCTGCCTCGCGGCCTAGCTGTTCTCTCCTCTCCTGTGGGCATTCGGGTCCACCTCCTGGTTCCAGCACCGTCAGCTGGTTCCAGGCCGAGCCTTTGGCTTAGGTGCCTCCTCCTGGGTATCCGAGTTCCGCCAACGTCAGGCGGTCCTTGGTAGTGCTTTTAAGCGCGGGCACCTACAGCTTAGTAACCGGGTTCCAGCACCGTCAGCTGGTCCTCGGTCGTGCCATTGGCTCTTGCACACTGGGGCAACGCATCTGGGTTCCAGCAACGCCAGCTGGTTCTCGGCAGTGTTTTTGACACAGGTACTCCCTCGTGCCAAGCCTGGTTTCAGCACCGTCAGCTGTTTCCGGGTTGTGTCTAGCTCACTGAGACGCCTATGCTTGCCCCGTCGTGGTGCGGTCGGGTTAGCCAACTCCAGGGTGCCTCCAGTTTAGGAGCTTCCTATGTGGGCTGCGTGAACTGGTAGTCAAGGCTGGTTCTGTAGTGCCAGTAGGCCCAGCTTCCCCTGTAGGACTGTTGGGGTTCGGTAACTGCAGCTGCCTCGCGGCCTAGCTGTTCTCTCCTCTCCTGTGGGCCTTCGGGTCCACCACCTGGTTCCAGCACCGTCAGCTGGTTCCAGGCCGAGCCTTTGACTTAGGTGCCTCCTCCTGGGTATCCGAGTTCCGCCAACGTCAGGCGGTCCTTGGTAGTGCTTTTAAGCGCGGGCACCTACAGTTTAGTAACCGGGTTCCAGCACCGCCAGCTGGTCCTCGGTCGTGCCATTGGCTCTTGCACACTGGGGCAACGCATCTGGGTTCCAGCACCGCCAGCTGGTTCTCGGCAGTGTTCTTGACACAGGTACTCCCTCGTGCCAAGCCTGGTTTCAGCACCGTCAGCTGTTTCCGGGTTGTGTCAAGCTCACTGAGACGCCTATGCTTGCCCCGTCGTGGTGCGGTCGGGTTAGCCAACTCCAGGGTGCCTCCAGTTTAGGAGCTTCCTATGTGGGCTGCGTGAACTGGTAGTCAAGGCTGGTTCTGTAGTGCCAGTAGGCCCAGCTCCCCCTGTAGGACTGTTGGGGTTCGGTAACTGCGGCTGCCTCGCGGCCTAGCTGTTCTCTCCTCTCCTGTGGGCCTTCGGGTCCACCTCCTGGTTCCAGCACCGTCAGCTGGTTCCAGGCCGAGCCTTTGGCTTAGGTGCCTCCTCCTGGGTATCCGAGTTCCGCCAACGTCAGGCGGTCCTTGGTAGTGCTTTTAAGCGTGGGCACCTACAGCTTAGTAACCGGGTTCCAGCACCGTCAGCTGGTCCTCGGTCGTGCCATTGGCTCTTGCACACTGGGGCAACGCATCTGGGTTCCAGCAACGCCAGCTGGTTCTCGGCAGTGTTTTTGACACAGGTACTCCCTCGTGCCAAGCCTGGTTTCAGCACCGTCAGCTGTTTCCGGGTTGTGTCAAGCTCACTGAGACGCCTATGCTTGCCCCGTCGTGGTGCGGTCGGGTTAGCCAACTCCAGGGTGCCTCCAGTTTAGGAGCTTCCTATGTGGGCTGCGTGAACTGGTAGTCAAGGCTGGTTCTGTAGTGCCAGTAGGCCCAGCTCCCCCTGTAGGACTGTTGGGGTTCGGTAACTGCGGCTGCCTCGCGGCCTAGCTGTTCTCTCCTCTCCTGTGGGCCTTCAGGTCCACCACCTGGTTCCAGCACCGTCAGCTGGTTCTCGGCAGTGTCTTTTGCTCTTGTACCTTCTGCTCCCCATCCTGGTTCCAGTACCGTCAGCTGGTTCCGGGCAGAGCCTTTGGCTTAGGTGCCTCCTTCTGGGTATCCAAGTTCCACCAACGTCAGGTGGTCCTTGGTAGTGCTTTCAGGCACGGGTACCTCCTGCTTAGTAACCGGGTTCCAGTAACGTCAGCTGGTCCTCGGTAGTTCCATTGGCTCTTGGACCTTCGGCTACCCATCCGGGTTCCAGTACTGTCAGCTGGTTCTCGGCAGTGTCTTTTGCTCTTGTACCTTCTGCTCCCAATCCTGGTTCCAGTACCGTCAGCTGGTTCCGGGCAGAGCCTTTGGCTTAGGTGCCTCCTTCTGGGTATCCGAGTTCCGCCAACGTCAGGCGGTCCTTGGTAGTGCTTTTTAGCACGGGTACCTCCTGCTTAGTAACCAGGTTCCAGTAACGTCAGCTGGTCCTCGGTAGTTCCATAGGCTCTTGAACCTTCGGGTAGCCATCCGAGTTCCAGTTCCATCAGCTGGTTCTTGGCATTTTCTCAGCCTTCTTGTACCTTCTGCTACATTTCCAAGTTGAAGACCCTAAAGTCGACGACCCGGAAGACCACCCCGATGACGACGACGATGACCCGGAAGACCACCCCGATGACGACGACGACGACGGCGGAGACGACGACGGCGGAGACGACGACGGCTGAGACGACGACGGCGGAGATGACGACACTGGAGACGACGACCCTGGAGTCGACGACATGGAAGACCGAGAAGCAGAAGAACAAGAGGCTGCAGAACAAAGAGCAGAAGAACATTAAGCATAAGACTTAATATCAGAGCAAAAGATATTATCTAAATTATATGCAGAAGAAGACTAAGCAGTGTATGGGGGTGAGTCCGTTCCTCCTCGTGGTGCCCCTGGATAAAGCCTGATGCTGCAGGCCAAACTGAACGCGGACAAATGTAACTTTTGTAACTGGCAGAACGGAAGGTGTAATCTTCCAACTTTTATAGATAACAACTACGGGAATGCCTGTCACAAATGAGAATATGATGAAGAAGTAGAATAGGAAGAATAATAACAGTGGAATAAAAAGAATATGTAGAATAGGAAGAATAATAATAGTTGAAGAAAATGAATATGAAGAATGTAATCAAAAAAAAAAAAAAGGTAAAGGATGAAGAAGAAGATGAATAAGGTGAAGAAGAAGTTGATGTCAAAGATGATGATGATGAAGATGAAAGTGTGGGAAAAGTAAAAAAAAAAAGAAGGGGAAGGGCGTGGAATAGTGAAACATCAATATCTGACAAAATAAAAAAAATATTTACATAGTCAATATCTTTGTCACTCCGAACGTCTTAAAAAAAAAAAAAAAAACATGCTATTCTATTTGATTGGGCTAAACCTCTATGACTTTAATGTCTCCGCCACCTCCCCAAATACATCCTGCATTATTCTTACTTGTTTTCCTTCATGTAGAATGAACCTACAAGGAAAGAAAGGGTTTATTTTAATTCCGATATTTTGGTCCCATTGACTTGCATTGGGATCGGGTATCGGTATCGGCGATATCCGTTTTTTTTTGAA
The DNA here is from genome assembly GCF_032444005.1 of Ranitomeya imitator. Lineage (NCBI taxonomy): Eukaryota > Metazoa > Chordata > Amphibia > Anura > Dendrobatidae > Ranitomeya > Ranitomeya imitator. The sequence continues at coordinate 415,109,576 of NC_091285.1, read as the reverse complement.
TATCGGCCGATCCAATCCGATACCGATACTTTCCGATATCGGAAGGTATCGCTCAACACTAGTTATAAATGTACAAAAGATTCAAGATACAATTGATCAGAAATCTATGTTAGAACCAAGAATTCCTATTCCTGATTTGTTTTTTGGTGATAGAACTAAGTTTCTGAGCTTCAAAAATAATTGTAAGCTATTTCTGGCCTTGAAACCTCATTCTTCTGGTAATTCAGTTCAACAGGTTTTGATTATTATTTCTTTTTTGCGCGGCGACCCTCAGGACTGGGCATTTTCTCTTGCGCCAGGAGACCCTGCATTGAGTGGTGTCGATGCGTTTTTCCTGGCGCTCGGATTGCTGTACGATGAGCCTAATTCAGTGGATCAGGCTGAGAAAAATTTGTTGGCTTTGTGCCAGGGTCAGGATGATATAGAAGTATATTGTCAGAAATTTAGGAAGTGGTCAGTACTCACTCTGTGGAATGAATCTGCGCTGGCAGCTTTGTTCAGAAAGGGTCTCTCTGAGGCTCTTAAGGATCTCATGGTGGGTTTTCCTATGACTGCTGGTTTGAATGAGTCTATGTCTTTGGCCATTCAGATCGGTCGTCGCTTGCGCGAGCGTAAATCTGTGCACCATCTGGCGGTATTGTCTGAGATTAAACCTGAGCCTATGCAGTGCGATAGGACTATGACCAGAGTTGAACGGCAAGAACACAGACGTCTGAATGGGCTGTGTTTCTACTGTGGTGATTCCACTCATGCTATCTCCGATTGTCCTAAGCGCACTAAGCGGTTCGCTAGGTCTGCCACCATTGGTACTCTACAATCCAAATTCCTTCTGTCCATTACCTTGATATGCTCTTTGTCATCGTATTCTGTCATGGCGTTTGTGGATTCAGGCGCTGCCCTGAATCTGATGGATTTGGATTATGCTAAACGTTGTGGGTTTTTCTTGGAGCCTTTGCGGTGTCCTATTCCGTTGAGAGGAATTGATGCCACACCTTTGGCCAAGAATAAACCTCAGTACTGGGCCCAGCTGACCATGTGCATGGCTCCTGCACATCAGGAAGTTATTCGCTTTCTGGTGCTACATAATCTGCATGATGTGGTCGTGTTGGGGTTGCCATGGCTACAAACCCATAATCCAGTATTGGATTGGAACTCTATGTCGGTATCCAGCTGGGGTTGTCAGGGGGTACATGGTGATGTTCCATTTTTGTCTATTTCGTCATCCACTCCTTCTGAGGTCCCAGAGTTCTTGTCTGATTATCAGGATGTATTTGAAGAGCCCAAGTCCGATGCCCTACCTCCGCATAGGGATTGTGATTGTGCTATCAATTTGATTCCTGGTAGTAAATTCCCTAAAGGTCGTTTATTTAATTTACCTGTGCCTGAACACACCGCTATGCGCAGTTATGTGAAGGAATCCCTGGAGAAGGGACATATTCGCCCATCGTCATCACCACTGGGAGCAGGGTTCTTTTTTGTAGCCAAGAAGGATGGTTCGCTGAGACCGTGTATTGATTACCGCCTTCTTAATAAGAACACTGTTAAGTTTCAGTATCCCTTGCCATGGTTATCTGACTTGTTTGCTCGGATTAAGGGGGCTAGTTGGTTCACTAAGATAGATCTTCGTGGTGCGTATAATCTGGTGAGAATCAGGCAAGGAGATGAATGGAAAACGGCATTTAATACGCCCGAGGGTCATTTTGAGTATCTAGTGATGCCGTTCGGACTTGCCAATGCTCCATCTGTTTTTCAGTCTTTTATGCATGACATCTTCCGTGAGTATCTGGATAAATTCCTGATTGTTTACTTGGATGACATTTTGATCTTCTCAGATGATTGGGAGTCTCATGTGAAGCAGGTCAGAATGGTTTTCCAGGTCCTGCGTGCTAATTCTTTGTTCGTGAAGGGATCAAAGTGTCTCTTCGGTGTGCAGAAAGTTTCATTTTTGGGGTTCATCTTTTCCCCTTCTACTATCGAGATGGATCCGGTTAAGGTCCAAGCCATCCAGGATTGGACTCAGCCGACATCTCTGAAAAGTCTGCAAAAGTTCCTGGGCTTTGCTAATTTTTATCGTCGCTTCATCTGTAATTTTTCTAGCATTGCCAAACCATTGACCGATTTGACCAAGAAGGGTGCTGATTTGGTTAATTGGTCTTCTGCTGCCGTGGAAGCTTTTCAGGAGTTGAAGCGTCGTTTTTGTTCTGCCCCTGTGTTGTGTCAACCAGATGTTTCTCTTCCGTTCCAGGTCGAGGTTGATGCTTCTGAGATTGGAGCAGGGGCGGTTTTGTCACAGAGAGGTTCTGGTTGCTCAGTGTTGAAACCATGTGCTTTCTTTTCCAGGAAGTTTTCTGCTGCTGAGCGTAATTATGATGTGGGCAACCGAGAGTTGCTGGCCATGAAGTGGGCATTCGAGGAGTGGCGTCATTGGCTTGAAGGAGCTAAGCATCGCGTGGTGGTATTGACTGATCATAAGAACCTTACTTATCTCGAGTCTGCCAAGCGCTTGAATCCTAGACAGGCCCGTTGGTCGTTATTTTTTGCTCGCTTCGATTTTGTGATTTCGTACCTTCCGGGCTCTAAAAATGTGAAGGCGGATGCTCTGTCTAGGAGTTTTGTGCCCGACTCTCCGGGTTTATCTGAGCCGGCGAGTATCCTCAAGGAAGGAGTCATTGTGTCTGCCATCTCCCCTGATTTGCGGCGAGTGTTGCAAAAATTTCAGGCTAATAAACCTGATCGTTGTCCGGCCGAGAAACTGTTCGTCCCTGATGGGTGGACTAGTAAAGTTATCTCTGAACTTCATTGTTCGGTGTTGGCTGGTCATCCAGGAATCTTTGGTACCAGAGAGTTAGTGGCTAGATCCTTCTGGTGGCCATCTCTGTCACGGGATGTACGTACTTTTGTGCAGTCCTGTGGGATTTGTGCTAGGGCTAAGCCCTGCTGTTCACGTGCCAGTGGGTTGCTTTTGCCCTTGCCGGTCCCGAAGAGGCCTTGGACACATATTTCGATGGATTTCATTTCTGACCTTCCCGTTTCTCAAAAGATGTCAGTCATTTGGGTGGTCTGTGATCGCTTTTCTAAAATGGTCCATCTGGTGCCCTTGGTTAAATTGCCTTCCTCCTCTGATTTGGTGCCTTTGTTCTTCCAGCATGTGGTTCGTTTGCATGGCATTCCTGAGAATATTGTTTCTGACAGAGGTTCCCAGTTTGTTTCGAGGTTCTGGCGAGCCTTTTGTGGTAGGATGGGCATTGACCTGTCTTTTTCCTCGGCTTTCCATCCTCAGACTAATGGCCAGACCGAACGAACCAATCAGACCTTGGAAACATATCTGAGATGTTTTGTTTCTGCAGACCAGGATGATTGGGTGTCCTTTTTGCCGTTTGCTGAGTTCGCCCTTAATAATCGGGCCAGCTCGGCTACCTTGGTCTCTCCATTTTTCTGCAATTCTGGGTTCCATCCTCATTTCTCTTCAGGACAGGTTGAGTCTTCGGACTGTCCTGGTGTGGATTCTGTGGTGGACAGGTTGCAGCAGATCTGGACTCAGGTAGTGGACAATTTGACCTTGTCCCAGGAGAAGGCTCAACTTTTCGCTAATCGCAGACGCCGTGTGGGTCCCCGACTTCGTGTTGGGGATCTGGTTTGGTTATCTTCTCGTCATATTCCTATGAAGGTTTCCTCTCCTAAATTTAAACCTCGTTTTATTGGTCCGTATAGGATTTCTGAGATTCTCAATCCTGTGTCCTTTCGTCTGACCCTCCCGGACTCCTTTTCCATACATAATGTATTCCATAGGTCGTTGTTGCGGAGATACGTGGCACCTATGGTTCCATCTGTTGAGCCTCCTGCCCCTGTTTTGGTGGAGGGGGAATTGGAGTATATTGTGGAGAAAATTTTGGATTCTCGTGTCTCTAGACGGAAACTCCAGTATCTGGTTAAATGGAAGGGTTATGCTCAGGAAGATAATTCCTGGGTTTTTGCCTCTGATGTCCATGCTCCAGATCTTGTTTGTGCCTTTCATGTGGCTCATCCTGGTCGGCCTGGGGGCTCTGGTGAGGGTTCGGTGACCCCTCCTCAAGGGGGGAGTACTGTTGTGAATTCTGTGGCTGAATTCACTCCTGTGGTCACAGGTGGTACTGCAGCTTCTGGGCTTCCTCCCTCAGGTGTTCTGGTGAGCTCGTTGGCTGCCTTGTTATTTAACTCCACCTGATTCTGTCTTCCTTGCTCCTTGTCAATGTTCCAATGTTGGATCTGAGCTTCTGGATCTTTCCTGTGGCCTGCTGCTCTGCTTAGATAAGTGCTTCTTTGCTTTTGTTGCTGTTTTTTCTGTCCAGCTTGTCTATTCGTTTTTGCTGGAAGCTGTGAGACGCAAAGGGTGTACCGCCGTGCCGTTAGTTCGGCACGGTGGGTCTTTTTGCCCCTTTGCGTGGTTTTTTGCTTTAGGGTTTTTTGTAGACTGCAAAGTTCTCTTTGCTATCCTCGCTCTATCTAGAATATCGGGCCTCACTTTGCTGAATCTATTTCATCCCTACGTTTTGTCTTTTCATCTTGCTAACAGTCATTATATGTGGGGGGCTGCCTTTTCCTTTGGGGTATTTCTCTGAGGCAAGTCAGGCTTGTATTTCTATCTTCAGGCTAGTCAGTTCCTCAGGCTGTGCCGAGTTGCATAGGTAGTGTCAGGCGCAATCCACAGCTGCCTTTAGTTGTGTTTAGGATAGGTTCAGGTATTGCGGTCTACAGAGATTCCACGTCTCAGAGCTCGTTCTATTGTTTTTGGGTTATTGTCAGATCACTGTATGTGCTCTGATTACTGGCACACTGTGTTACTGGATTGCCTTCATAACAGGACAGTATGTGAGGGAGAGAATAACATGGAGGTCAGTCTGTGAGGGCGAGAATAACATGAAGGACAGTTTGTGAGGGAGAGAATAACATGGAGGACAGTGTGTGAGGGAGAGAATAACATGGAGGACAGTCTGTGAGGGAGAAAATAACAGGGAGGACAATCTGTGAGGGAGAGAATAACATGGAGGACAGTCTGTGAGGGAGAGAATAACATGGAGGACAGTCTATGAGGGAGAAAATAGCATGGAGGTCAGTCTGTGATAGCGAGAATAATATGAAGGACAGGGTGTGAGGGAGAGAATAACATGGAGAAAAGTGTGCGAGGGAGAGAATAACATGGAGAACAGTGTGTGAGGGAGAGAATAACATGGAGGACAGTGTGTGAGGGAGAAAATAACATGGAGAACAGTCTGTGAGGGAGAGAATGACATGAAGGACAGTCTGTTAGGGAGAAAATAACATGGAGGACAGTCTGTGAGGGAGAGAATAACATAGAGGACAGTCTGTGAGGGAGAGAATAACATGGAGGACAGTCTGTGAGGGAGAGAATAACATGGAGGTCAGTCTGTGAGGGCAAGAATGAGATGAAGGACAGTCTGTGAGGGAGAGAATAACATGGAGGACAGTGTGTCAGGGAGAGAATAACATGGAGGACAGTGTGTGAGGGAGAAAATAACATGGAGGACAGTCTGTGAGAGAGAGAAGAACATAGAGGACAGTCTGTGAGGGAGAGAATAACATGGAGGACAGTCTGTGAGGGAGAGAATAACATGGAGGTCAGTCTGTGAGGGCAAGAATAACATGAAGGACAGTCTGTGAGGGCGAGAATAACATGGAGGACAGTCTGTGAGGGCGAGAATAACATGAAGGACAGTCTGTGAGAGAGAGAATAACATGGAGGACAGTCTGTGAGGGAGAGAATAACATGGAGGACAGTCTGTGAGGGAGAGAATAACATGGACGACAGTCTGTGAGAGAGAATAATATGGAGGACAATCTGTGCGGGAGAGAGCAACATGAAGGACAGTGTGTAGGGGAGAGAATAAAAATTTTCCCCGTTTTTAAGTTTAACATATGGTAAAATAAATTGTGTCTTTGAAAACTATAAGTCATCCTGAAGAAAACAAGCTGTCATACAGCGATAGATGACTAATAAAGTTTTGACTCTTAAAATATAAACAGGAGAAAAACAATGGCAGTGTGTCCAATGGGTTAACCCCTTAGTGACAGAGCCAATTTGGTACTTAATGACCAGGCCAATTTTTGCAATTCTGACCACTGTCACTTTATGAGGTTATAACTCTGGAACGCTTCAACGGATGCCGCTGATTCTGAGATTGTTTTTTCGTGACATATTGTACTTCATGTTAGTGGTAACATTTCTTCGATATTACTTGCGATTATTTATGAAAAAAACGGAAATATGGCGAAAATTTTTAAAATTTTGCAATTTTCAAACTTTGTATTTTTATGCCCTTAAATCAGAGAGATATGTCACAAAAAATAGTTAATAAATAACATTTCCCACATGTCTACTTTACATCAGCACAATTTTGGAAACAAAATTTTTTTTTGTTAGGGAGTTATAAGGGTTAAAACTTGACCAGCAATTTCTCATTTTTACAACACCATTTTTTTTTAGGGACCACATCACATTTGAAGTCATTTTGAGGGGTCTATATGATAGAAAATAATGAAGTGTGACACCATTCTAAAAACTACACCCCTCAAGGTTCTCAAAACCACATTCAAGAAGTTTATTAACCCTTTACGTGCTTCACAGGAACTGAAACAATGTGGAAGGAAAAAATTAACATTTAACTTTTTTTTGCAAACATCTTCATTCAGAACCATTTTTTTTATTTTCACAAGTGTAAAAACAGAAATGTAACCATAAATTTTGTTATGCAATTTCTCCTGAATACGCCAATATCCAATATGTGGGGGTAAACCACTGTAAGGGCGCACCGCAGAACTTAGAAGTGAAGGAGCGCCGTTTGACTTTTTCAATGCAGAATTGGCTGGAATTGAGATCGGACGCCATGTCACGTTTAGAGAGCCCCTGATGAGCCTAAACAGTGGAAACTCCCCACAAGTGACACCATTTTGGAAACTAGACCCCTTAAGGAACTTATCTAGATGTATAGTGAGCACTTTGAACCCCCAAGTGCTTCACAGAAGTTTATAACGTAGAGCCGTGAAAATAAAAAATCGCTTTTGTTTACACAAAAATGATCTTTTCGCCCACAAATTCTTATTTTCACAAGGGTAACAGGAGAAATTAGACCACAAAAATTGTTGTCCGATTTCTCCTGAATACGTCGATACCCCATATGTGAGGGTAAACCACTGTTTGGGCGCACCGCAGAGCTTGGAAGTGAAGGAGCGCCGTTTTACTTTTTCAATGTTGAATTGGCTGGAATTGAGATCGGATGCCATGTCGCGTTTGGAGAGCCCCTGATGTGCCTAAACAGTGGAAACCCCCCACAAGTGACACCATTTTGGAAACTAGACCCCTTAAGGAACTTATCTAGATGTGTGGCGAGCACTTTGAACCCCCATGTGCTTCACAGAAGTTTATAACGTAGAGCCATGAAAAAAAAATCGCATTTTTTCTACAAAAATGATCTTTTTGCCCACAAATTTTTATTTTCACAAGGGTAACAGGAGAAATTAGACCACAAAAGTTGTTGTGCAATTTCTCCTGAGTATGCTGATACCCAATATGTGGGGGTAAACAACTGTTAGGGCGCACCGCAGAGCTTGGAAGAGAAGGAGTGCCGTTTTACTTTTTCAATGTTGAATTGGCTGGAATTGAGATTGGACGCCATGTCGCGTTTGGAGAGCCCCTGATGTGCCTAAACAGTGGAAACCCCCACAAGTGACACCATTTTGGAAACTAGACCCCTTAAGGAACTTATCTAGATGTGTGGCGAGCACTTTGAACCCCCATGTGCTTCACAGAAGTTTATAACGTAGAGCCGTGAAAAAAAAAATTGCATTTTTTTCTACAAAAATGATCTTTTTGCCCACAAATTTTTATTTTCACAAGGGTAACAGGAGAAATTAGACCACTAAAGTTGTTGTGCAATTTCTCCTGAGTACATCAATACCCAATATGTGGGGGTAAACCACTGTTTGGGCGCACCGCAGAGCTTGGAAGAGAAAGAGTGCCGTTTTACTTTTTCAATGTAGAATTGGCTGGAATTGAGATCGGACGCCATGTCGCGTTTGGAGAGCCCCTGATGTGCCTAAACTGTAGTAACCCCCCACAAGTGACCCCATTTTGGAAACTAGACACCCCCAAGGAACTTATCTAGATGTGTGGTGAGAACTTTGAATGCCCAAGTGCTTCACAGAAGTTTAGAATGCAGAGTCGTGAAAATAAAAAATATTTTTTTTTCACAAAAAAGATATTGCAGCCCCCAAGTTTTTATTTTCACAAGGGTAACAAGAGAAATTGGACCCCAGAAGTTGTTGTCCAATTTATCCCGAGTACGCTGATGCCCCATATGTGGGGGTAACCCACTGTTTGGGCGCACGGCAGAGCTCAGAAGGGAGGGAGCACCATTTGACTTTTTGAGCGCAAAATTGGCTGTCGTGTTTGGAGACCCCCTGATGTACCTAAACAGTGGAAACCCCCCAATTCTAGCTCCAACCCTAACCCCAACACACCCCTAACCCTAATCCCAACCTGATCCATAATCCTAATCACTAACCCTAACCATAATCACAACCCTTACCCCAAAACAACCCTAATGTCAACCCTAACCATAACCCTAATCAAAACCCTAAATCCAACACACCCCTAATCCTAATCTCAACCCTAACCTCAAACCTAACCCTAATCCCAATACACCCCTAATCACAACCCTAACCTTAACCCTAATCCCAAACCTAACCCTAATCCCAAGCGTAACCCTAATGCCAACCCTAACCCTAATACCAACCCTAATCCAAACCCTAACCCTAATCCCAGCTCTAACCCTAACTTTAGCCCCAACCCTAGCCCTAACTTTAGCCCCAACCCTAACCCTAGCCCTAAGGCTACTTTCACACTTGCGTCGTTTGGCATTCCGTCGCAATCCGTCGTTTTGGACAAGAAACGGATCCTGCAAATGTGCCCGCAGGATGCGTTTTTTGCCCATAGACTTGTATTGGCGACGGATCGTGACGGATGGCCACACGTCGCATCCGTCGTGCACTGGATCAGTTGTGTTTTGGCGGAGCGTCGGCACAAAAAAACGTTCAATGAAACGTTTTTTTGTACGTCGCATCCGCCATTTCTGACCGCGCATGCGTGGCCGTAACTCCGCCCCCTCCTCCCCAGGACATAGATTGGGCAGCGGATGCGTTGAAAAACTACAGCTGCTGCCCACGTTGTGCACAATTTTCACAACGTGCGTCGGTATGTCGGGCCGACGCATTGCGACGGCCCCGTCCCGACGTAAGTGTGAAAGAAGCCTAACCCTAAATTTAGCCCCAACCCTAACCCTAAATTTAGCCCCAACCCTAACCCTAAATTTAGCCCCAACCCTAGCCCTAACCCTAGCCCTAACCCTACCCCTACCCCTAACCCTACCCCTAACCCTACCCCTAACCCTACCCCTACCCCTAACCCTACCCCTACCCCTACCCCTAACCCTACCCCTACCCCTAACCCTACCCCTACCCCTACCCCTAACCCTACCCCTAACCCTAACCCTACCCCTAACCCTACCCCTACCCCTAACCCTACCCCTAACCCTACCCCTAACCCTAACCCTACCCCTACCCCTAACCCTACCCCTAACCCTACCCCTACCCCTAACCCTAATTTTAGCCCCAACTGCTGTTCTCCTGCCGGCCGGCAGATGGAGACAGATGGCGGGCGCACTGGGCATGCGTCCGCCATGTTCTTCTGCCGGCGGCCAGGAGGAGCAGCAAGAGGATCCAGGGACCTAGGTGAGTATGCTAGGGTCCCCGAATCCCCCTATTTCTCTGTCTTCTGATGTGCAATCACATCGGAGGACAGAGAAATTAAAAAGAGATCGCGTTTTTGTTTTTTTTTGCGATCGCCGGTAAACGGTTAATTACCGGCGATCGCAAATGCGGGGTGGGTTAAAAAAACCCCGAATCATGTTCTCTGGGGTCTCGGCTACCCTCGGCAGCCGAGACCCCGGAGAAAATCGGCCTCTGGGGGGCGCTATGGACTTTTTCCACAGGGCCGTTAATTAACGGCGCTGTGGTTTAAGTACCCTTAGCGGCCGCCGTTAAAAGGCGTATCGGCGGTCGCTAAGGGGTTAAAACATAAATGTAAGCAGCAATGTTTTTATGAATACTAGATGATGGCCCGATTCTAACGCATCAGGTATCTACTATATAATCGTCTAATTCTGTCTGTTTGTCTGTAACGGAAATCCTGCATCGCTGATTGGTCTCGCCAGCTGCCCGCGACCAATCAGGGACAGGCGCAGTCCAGCCGCGAATTGGCACGGGATTTGAACCTTTCTTCACTGATTGGTCGCACCTGGCCAGCCGCGACCAATCAGCGACAGGCGCAACCCGGCCACGAATTGGCCTGAGATTTGAACCACGCTTCACTGATTGGTCGCGCCCAGCCAGCCGCGACCAATCAACGATATTGGCACGGGATTTAAACACCGCTTCACTGATAATGTATATATTTTACCTGGAAAATCCTGTGTATTCATTGCATTATTCTTATGTCTAGGTATAATGTTATATCGGTACTGCTACACTATTATGTGTGTTACCATTCTTCTTAGTATGTGTATTTTATTGGTACTGCTACACAACTATGTGCATTACAATTCTTGCTAATTGATTATTGCATATTTGTACTGCTATGTATAGTGTATAGGGTAAGTGCAGTTATTGGACTGGCCACTAGATGGGGGCATCATAGTGTACAGAGCTTTCATCTAGTGTGTAGTGTAGGAAATGGTGAACATAGGAGTGGCTGCTGTGTAGTAAGTTAGGAACATTTCCTTAAGGAGGCGGAAGGGCCAGGGCACCCGAATAGTCCACATGAGCTCTAGGCCCAGGACACCACAGCAGCCATGCAATGTTATAAGGAGGGAAGCTTAGCTATTCGGAGTCTATAGGACAGAAGTATGGTATCAAGCAGCAGGATTGCAGCATCCCATAGCTGGAGAAAGGAAGCGTTCCGGAATAGTACAGGGCGCAGATTGTTCAATATGTGGCAGACTATTGCATGGGCCAATGCTCTCAGGAGCGGGGAGAAATGGACTAGAGATTCCCCAGGCACAGTGAGTCTGAACAGGGAGAATGCTGCAATACCTCCTAAGGCGCTATTATCCCATAATGTACTGGAGGACTTGGAACTGAGTGCAGGGAAAGAGCAGAATGTGAACTGTACGGGACCTGCTTTTGATGTTGTTACTGACAAGAATGTGCTGCCAAGTTATTCAAGGAAAGTTTCACATGTTTTTTCGGCCTTACTAACTATGTTACTATTATTGTATCATACAATTATTAGGTTCTGTAGAAGGACGTAAATCTGGGGATTTATTATGATGGAATATAGGCTGAACTGGATGGACAAATGTCTATTTTCGGCCTTACTATGTTACATGTTGCATATGAACCGGACTGTGTCTCAATTCTTGTGAAGCCAATTGCAGAAAGGCCTCAGCACCACAGCGGTATCCCTGATGGCGCAGTGGGAGAAGACACAAGTATGCTGGTTAATGAATGCTGTTTTCATGTGAGAGGAGGCCAGGGCACAGACACACCGGAGTGCTCGGCCATGACTACGGCCCAGGCAGCCTTTTACATTGTATTTATTTATAAATAATAATAAAGTAAAAAATAAATATTGCATTTCAAAAAGAACCTAAGAATCAGTTTAGATTAGCACTTGCATGCTTAACTTTGTAAAAGACATGATTTTATTGAAATAGTAATATGAGGCAGTAGACATGAGTAGGTTCATACAGGTCATTTGCATAGTGTTTTTAACAAAATGACATTTTATTGTCACCTAATCAAATTCCTGGTCTTTGTATGCGAAAGTAGGGTATTTTATTCACGAAGTGAATTAAATCATAGCTGTGCCCACATCGTTTCTTCAGGTGCTATTTCATTTTTGTGCTGGATTCTAAGACAAAAATACGTAGCTGTAAATCTTCTATGGGCTTTTGTTGAGAGCAGCTGCATTGAGCAATGATATTCCTTGTTAAGTGAAAACTAGGTATTATCATGCACATAAATTTGCAATGCAATGGAATGATGACATTCATATTGCAGAGAAATATTATTAAAATTGGATTTATAGATATGTACCATTACTACCGCTCAGTGGAGGGGTTAGAGTGAACCTTATGATATAGCCTGCCAATTCACCAAGCATTCAAGCATGTAATATTTACACTCTAGTTAAGATCGTACATAAATATTGTATACCCTATATTCCCTGTGTGAAAAACGACTCTGTCAGTGATCCTGTATGCCTAATTTGTGCATTTTTGTTTATCCTGTGAATAGTATAATTGTCTACAATGCATAGTCAATATTTCAGTTGCTTATTTATTACTATATGTGATCTGAATGGGTCATCTACCAAAAATCCATTCTAAAAACACAAACTTTAGTGTATCTCATGCTCAGGTCTACAATAGGAGATCGGATCTTGTGAGGTTTTCTAATCACACATGCATGAACTAAACAAGGGCAGAGCTATCGCGATAGCAGGCATGACAGCTGCAACTATGTGCTAGGTTTGCCAACTTGACTTTATATTTTTTCTGGACAGCTCATCCAGAAATCACGGACAGACAATATTTTTTATGGACGCATTGGAAAACCATAATAAGTTTCTTCAGCTTCAAGAAAATCGCCTTAATTGGTTTTGTGGACAGGGCAGAAAAGTACACTATTGTATTGTTATGGACTGTCCTGGAATTTCTAGATGGTTGGCAACCATGCTATAGAAGCCAATCTCTATTTAACGCCTTAATCCCATTGGACATACTATCCCGTCGAGGTGACCTGAGACTTAATTCCCAGTGACTGGATAGTACGTCCAGCGTCATCAGCCGCGCTCACGGGGGGAACATGGCTGATCGCCGCAGGGTGTCAGCTGATTATTACAGCTGACATCCGGCACTATCAGCAACCGGCATTATTACAGCTGATGGCTACTGGCACATTAACCCCCAGAACACTGCGATCAAACATGATCGCAGCATTCCGGCAGCACAGGGAAGCATTGCCCAGGGAGGGGGCTCTCTGCGTGCTCCCTGAGACCCTCGGAGCAATGCGCTGTGATTGCATTGCTCCGAAAGTCTCCTACCTCCTCCTCCCTGCAGGCCCCGATCCAAAATGGCCTGCGGGGGGGCCTTCCAGATCCTTCAGGGAGGTGGCTTGCAAGCGCCTGCTTAGAGCAGGCGCCGGCAAACCTCCCTGGAGTGCCTGTGTGATCGCTGATCTGACACAGTGCACTGCAAAGTGTCAGATCAGTGATCTGACCCTATATAGTCATGTCCCCCCCAGGACAAAGTAAAAAAAAAATATTTAGATGTGTAAAAAAGAAAAAAAATCCTAAATAAAGAAAAAAAATATTTTTCCAATAAATACATTTCTTTATCTAAATAAAAAAAAGTACACATATTTAGTATCGCCGTGTCCATAACGACCTAACCTATAAAACTGTCCCACTAGTTAACCCCTTCAGTGAACACCATAAAAAGGAGGCAAAAAACAACGCATTATTATCATACCGCCGAACAAAAAGTGGAATAACACGCGATCAAAAAGAAGACGGATATAAATAACCATGGTACCGCTGAAAACGTCATCTTGTCCCGCAAAAAAAACGAGCTGCCATGCAGCATCATCAGCAAAAAAATAAAAAAGTTATAGTCCTCAGAATAAAGCGATGCAAAAAAAATTTTTTTTTTATATAAAATAGAATAAAAGCGCCAAAACATAAAAAAAATATAAATGAGGTAACGCTGTAATCGTACTGACCCAAAGAATAAAACTGCTTTATCAATTTTACCAAACGTGGAATGGTATAAATGCTCTCCCCCCCCCCCTTTTCATGAATAGCTGGTTTTTGGTCATTCTGCCTCACAAAAATCGTAAAGTGACAAAAAAAGTAATGTGCCTGAAAATGGTACCAATAAAAACATCAACCCGTCCCGCAAAAACAAGACCTCACGTGACTCTGTGGACAAAAATATGGAAAAAATTATAGCTCAAAATGTGGAGACGCAAAAACTATTTTTTGCAATAAAAAGCGTCTTTTAGTATGTGATGGCTGCCAATCATAAAAATCCGCTAAAAACCTGCTATAAAAGTAAATCAAACCCCCCTTTATCACCCCTTCAGTTAGGGAAAAATAAAAAAAATTTAAAAAGTTAAATATTAATTATTAATTGATTTACTCTTATTCTCAATTCTGTACTGAGCACATTGCTTCTTGCTGATATTACAAAAAGCTATTTCTGTGTATGTAGCTCAGAGTATAAGTCAACACCATATAGAGGGAACACGTGATCTGTGGGACATATAAATAACGTCTCTTAGGAGGGTGTGGGGGCTTGTCACGTGGGAGTTATCACCTCCTGCCTTCACCATCATTCTCCATGAACGTCAAACAAGTCACACAAGGAAGGAACAGCTGATAGCCATGACTCTACTCCATGAAAGAAAGATGATTTCTATTGCATCTCTGAAACGAAGAGGAACAAGCGCTGATAGGAACAAATGGACAATCTGTTCGTAACTATTTCATCTATTTTTATGTTTTGCTGCAATGTGGATTTTCTGTGGACAATTCAATAAACCACTACATTTTATATGAAAATCTCATGACATTTTTTCTTTAAGACTAACACACCTGGTATAGTCCTGATTAAAAAAAATGTAAAAAATAAGCATATTTAACATTGGCCAAGCCAGCCAGCTTTGATTTTCTGTGCTATTTTTGCGTGAATTTCCTTCACCTTGCACACGGGGGAAAAGAAGAGCTTTGCTAAACGTCAATTGTGCAAGTTTTCCGGAATTCCACTACAAAACTTCAAGTCACAAAGATCTCACAGAACCTATGAGTAAGGAAACTTAACAGGTGCCAGATGGATTGACAAGTAGTAGGAGTACTACAAGTGCCAGACGTGCTGATGAACAGAGCCCAGCGTTGTCCAGCGAAAGAACTACAAGCTCAGATATTTCAAGGTAAGAAAAATTGATTTAATTAATACGTATTCTAAGTCAAGTTCGCTGGAATTTTTAAGTCTAGGTGAAAAGTCTTAAAACTTAGAAATATTTTGGCTTAGCTTATTTGCAGAATGCAAGATAGCAAATCTAAAGATAGATTCTAGGCTAATATCTAGAAAAAAAAGAAAAAGAGTAAATTAAAAATGTTTTACATATGGTTAACGTATTTCACAAGTTCGTTTCAGAAAAATCAAAAAATGACCGTGTAAAAATAGTATCAGATGATACTAATGATGTTCCCAAGATTGACTGTAATGTAAAGAGTGAACAAGATGTGACACACGTGTCTGTAATGGCCACTCAAGGTGACCTTTTGTCTCATGATGAAAAACAAGATGGGGGAAACGTAGGAGACATGACAACTGACAAAGATGATGTACAAGAAACAAATGTACAAGGGTCACTAAAAATAGAAGACGACTCAGAGTCCCAACAACTCCTTCAAACTAAATCTAGGAAAATCTTGTTAAAATTATGCAAAATCATTCCTGCATATGATGACAAAATCCAGTGCAGAAATTCTGAGATATTTGAAAGTTTTGCTGATAAGTTTGATTTGACTAATGAGGAGAAAAATCAGTTGTTTAAAATGTGGTTTCCAGTAACTTTTTCCAGAACGTTCTCATTAAAAATGCAGAATGATGAGTTCCATGAAGAAATGACTGATGTAGAAAGATTAAAAATTTTGCTGTTCTGTGGATTAAAAGAAAATTATCCAGATATTGATATTCTTCTAAAATTAAGGATTGGCCGGAAAGAATGTACTTTTACATTCATGTCCATATTTGACAAGTTGTACAAAACTGTCATTACAAATTTCAATAAACAATCAATGATAAATTGTTTTGTAAACAAATTTGGATTCTTAAATCCTGCATCTCGTGTTATTGCGTCACAAAAAGATTCTTTATTTGAATGTGCGCAATCCCTTGATTTTTCTAGGAAACATGAGAATTTTGAAAGGAAAACAAATTATACTAAGTTTTTGAAAACTAATAACATAATTCAATCTTATCAGAAGCCAAAATCAAAATCTCCAAAACTGACCCAAAATCACATCTATGAAGTACGAAGAAAATTAAATATTTGTTTAAAAGCCTTATAAAATGATTCAGGGGTCCTCTACTGAAGTTGCTCTAAAAGGGTTAAAAGCTGAAGGGTCAGATCTCTCTGTAAAGATGGCGGAAATTGACAGACAGAAACAGGTGAGCATGGTGGGTGAACTGAACACTTCATTATCACAGCTCTTAAAAAAATCCATAAGTCTAAAAATGGCAATTTTAAATAGAGGTTTTCAACAAATTATCGACAGAGAGGTAAATTTTGGTTTAGGAATTTGCTAAAAATGTAATTATATTATATGATGTGAAAATGAGTTATACAATGTATAATCTATTAATATGTAATTATTTTATACAATATAATTCCGCAGTTATATATATTAATATAGTATACAGTAAATACTGTAGCATATTTGTATAAGTAGAGATTATATTAACTGTATTTTTATATGTATAGTGAAATAATTAAAATTTACTCCAGTAATAATATTTAGAACTACATTAAATACATGTATTAAATATATACATATGTATAAGATATCTAAATTATTTTGTTTTTAAATAAATATGAAATTAACCTTTATCTTTTATTTTTCCTTAGAGTTTTAATTTTAAAGCAGGAATTGAACAAAAAACCTCTTACATGGTGTGGCGTGACTGGTGGTCACGTGGTTAATGGGAGGTATGTGTCACAGGGATGGATGCTCCCTGCAATGCAACCCGGAGTATTTTGGCCTTAGTGCATGTGAGCACTAAATATTTTGTTTAGTGTACCTGGGTCCGGGTTGCGGGTAGCTATGAGAGATGGGAGGGTCTGGCTACCCACATGCCTCACCTCTGGGTGAGGGTGCTTACTGTACCCCTTTTCCCTGCAGGAAGTGCTTGAGTTTGAGGACCTGCAGTGATGTCATGATCATGTGACCAGTGCATGTGATGTTACCTCACCTGTGGGTGTGGTTACGGGCTACCTAAAGGAGATGTGTTTAGCACATGGTAGTGAGTGTTTGGGAGTCTGCCAGTGTGGACAGACTTCCATGTGTGCCGGCTGGACACTACAGAGAGACCGTGTTTAGACTGTAGAGCCTGTGTGCTGGAAATAGCACAGCCTGTGTGCCCACAGACCTGAGAGAGCGGAGCTCTACTATGGACATTGAGGATCTATCTGTCTGATGTAAGACTGTTTATCGTTTGTTCATCTTTCTATGGTTTATGGAGAGAATAAACCAAACAGACTGCTTTAAGTGGAAAAACCGTGCCTGAGTGCTTGAATCCCGTGCCAAGCGAGTCTCCCCCAAGACACGTAGTATGTGAAATGCTACAATTGGTGCTAGACTGCGGGCAAGGATCCTGGGAGCACATGATGAAGCGCTGGCGAGTCTGAGCCAGAAGAATGGACGGTCTTGACTCTTGACAACCGTGAGTAATACTGACCAGAGTCAGTGAGAGACTATGTTTGGGCTGTAAAGCCAGGTGTGTAACAGACAGGAGTCTGTGCTATGCTGACCGGGGTCAGTGAGAGACTGTTTTTCTTATAAAGCACGTGTACAGGTGTTTGCTGTGGACTCGCGGGTCCATGTGTTTTTTTTTTGTTCTCTGATCAACTTGCTGTGGCTCGGCGGGGCCACAAAGACTGAAGGCATCTGGTGGTAACTCGGCGGGATTACGAAGTTTGCTGTGGATCGGCGGGTCCATGAAGTCTGCGGTGGTTACGTGCAGTACAGTTGCAGCAAGAGGTTCTGCAGCAGCCGGAGTTGCTGTGGCAGCAGCAGCGGCTTGTGATCGGCAGCCGGAGGTGACCGGTGGTTTGTGTCTCCTTCTCCTAGTCGCTGGAGACATCTCTCCAAACCCCGGCCCCCCATGTTATAGCCAGTCAAACCTCCCAATTGTTACACCCAGAAACCCCTCTAACCTTATTAATATTCCCTGCATGCCTTCTGTCTCTTTGAATTGTGCCCTTTGGAATTCTCGCTCTGTGTGTAATAAACTCTCCTTCATTCATGACTTCTTCCTTTCTAACTCTCTTAATCTCCTGGCTCTTACTGAAACCTGGATCCAGCAGTCAGATACCACCGCTGCTGCTGCTCTTTCATATGGTGGACTACATTTTTCTCATACCCCAAGATCGGACAACAGAGCAGGTGAAGGCGTTGGTCTGCTCCTTTCACCCAAATGTACTTTCCAAGTTATCCCCCAAGTACCCTCACTTGTCTTCCCTTCCTTTGAGGTCCATGTGGTCAGACTCTACATCCCCTTCTCCATGCGAGTGGCGGTGGTGTATCGTCCTCCCGGCCCCTTTCATCAGTTCCTGGATCACTTTGCCACCTGGCTTCCACACTTTCTCTCCTGTGACACCCCCACCCTTATCATGGGTGATTTCAACATAACCACTGCCTCTTCCCCCTCCCCATCTGCTTCTCACCTTTTATCTCTAACTCCTCTTTCGGCCTCTCACAGCATACTAACTCTCCAACACATGAAGATGGAAACTCCCTTGACTTGGTCTTTTCCCGGCTTTGCTCAGTGGATGATTTCACAAACTCCCCTCTCCCACTCTCTGACCACAACCTTCTTTCATTCTCTATCAAGAACTGCCATCCCGCTCAGGTCACCCCCACTTTCCACACTTATAGAAACATACAGGCCATTAACACCCAGAAACTTATGAAGAACTTGCAGTCCTCATTGGCCCCAATCTTCTCCATCTCATGTCCTGATTCTGCTCTGAAGCATTACAATGAAACCCTGCAAAGTGCTCTGGATGAAGCTGCTCCTCCTATACATAAAACAACTCGGCACAGACGGCAACAACCGTGGCACACGCTGCAAACACGTTTCCTGCAGCGGTGCTCCAGGTGCGCAGAACGTCTGTGGAGAAAATCTAATCTACCCGAAGATTTCATCCATTATAAGTTCATGCTAAAGACATACAATTCTGCCCTTCACCTCTCCAAACAAACCTACTTCAACACCCTCATCACCTCCCTGTCCAATAACCCTAAACGTCTCTTTGACACGTTCCAGTCCCTACTCAACCCAAGAGAGCAGGCCCCAACCACGGATCTCCATGCTGACGATCTGGCCAATTACTTCAAAGAAAAAATTGACCACATTCGACAGGAAATCATCTCCCAATCTCTTCATACCATGCACTGTCCTCCCTCCCCCACTGCATCTAGTTCACTCTCTGACTTTGAAGCAGTTACAGAAGAAGAAGTAAGCAGGCTCCTTGCATCTTCTCGCCCGACCACTTGCACCAGTGACCCCATTCCGTCACATCTCCTCCAGTCCCTTTCCCCGGCTGTCACCTCTCACCTAACAAAAATATTCAACCTTTCCCTCACTTCCGGTATTTTTCCCTCCTCATTTAAGCATGCCATCATACATCCATTACTTAAAAAACCATCCCTCGATCAAAACTGTGCCGCTAATTATAGACCTGTCTCTAATCTTCCCTTCATCTCTAAACTCCTCGAACGCCTGGTCCACTCCCGTCTTACCCGCTATCTCTCAGATAACTCTCTTCTCGACCCTCTTCAATCTGGCTTCCGCTCTTTACACTCTACTGAAACTGCCCTCACTAAAGTCTCTAATGACCTACTAACAGCTAAATCTAATGGTCACTACTCCATGCTAATTCTCTTGGATCTCTCTGCAGCATTCGATACTGTGGATCATCAGCTCCTCCTCACTATGCTCCGCTCCATCGGCCTCAAGGACACCGTTCTCTCCTGGTTCTCCTCCTATCTCTCTGACCGATCCTTCACTGTATGTTTTGCTGGTTCCTCCTCCTCTCACCTTCCCCTTACTGTTGGGGTTCCTCAAGGATCAGTCCTAGGCCCCCTCCTCTTCTCGTTGTATACTGCCCCTATTGGACAAACAATCAGTAGATTTGGTTTCCAGTACCATCTCTATGCTGACGACACCCAATTATACACCTCTTCTCCTGTTGTCACGCCGACCTTTTTAGAAAACACCAGTGATTGTCTTACCGCTGTCTCTAACATCATGTCCTCCCTCTATCTGAAACTAAACCTGTCAAAAACTGAACTCCTCATGTTCTCTCCCTCTACTAACCTACCTTTGCCTGACATTGCCATCTCCGTGTGCGGTTCCACCATTACTCCAAAGCAACATGGCCGCTGCCTTGGGGTCATCCTTGATTCTGACCTTTCATTCACCCCCCACATCCGATCACTGGCTCGCTCTTCTTACCTGCATCTCAAAAACATTTCTAGAATTCGCCCTTTTCTTACTTTCGACTCTGCAAAAACTCTTACTGTTTCACTTATTCATTCTCGTCTGGACTATTGTAACTCTCTACTAATCGGCCTCCCTCTTACCAAACTTTCCCCGCTCCAATCTGTCCTGAATGCTGCTGCCAGGATCATATTCCTCACCAACCGTTACACCGATGCCTCTACCCTGTGCCAGTCATTACACTGGCTACCCATCCACTCCAGAATCCAGTACAAAACTACTACCCTCATCCACAAAGCACTCCATGGCTCAGCACCACCCTACATCTCCTCTCTGGTCTCAGTCTACCACCCTACCCGTGCCCTCCGCTCCGCTAATGACCTCAGGTTAGCATCCTCAATAATCAGAACCTCCCACTCCCGTCTCCAAGACTTTACACGTGCTGCGCCGATTCTTTGGAATGCACTACCTAGGTTAATACGATTAATCCCCAATCCCCACAGTTTTAAGCGTTCCCTAAAAACTCATTTGTTCAGACTGGCCTACCGTCTCAATGTATTAACCTAACGATCCCTGTGTGGCCTATTTAAAAAAAAAAAAAACCTATTGTTTTTATTTATTTTTTTTAAATAGGCAATCAGGTTCCTCGCATCATGTTCTCATTCACTTTATGCAGTTAATAGCCCTCTGTGTCTGTACTGCTACATACTTAGGCAGTTAACTGGCTCATGCAGCTTTACATGAACACCCGAGCCTTACACTATGGCCGGTCCGAATAACTAAAGCAATTGTTACCATCCACCTCTCGTGTCTCCCCTTTTCCTCATAGTTTGTAAGCTTGCGAGCAGGGCCCTCATTCCTCCTGGTATCTGTTTTGAACTGTATTTCTGTTATGCTGTAATGTCTATTGTCTGTACAAGTCCCCTCTATAATTTGTAAAGCGCTGCGGAATATGTTGGCGCTATATAAATAAAAATTATTATTATTATTATTACAGCGGGAGCTGTGGTAGCACCAGTAGGAACTGGTGAGGTGTCGGAAAAGACATTGCCGGACCAGGTCGTGCAGACTCTTAAATGGCCAGTGCTGACCTAAAGAGATATACTGTGGTACAGTTGGGGCCTGAAAGTACCGTGGGGGTGTCCACGGGGTGTACCCCAGAGTGGGGTGGTGTCCCTAAAGGGGGTGGAGTCCCAAAACAGAGCGGTGACCCCAAATATTTATGGTTGGCCAAAAAGGGGCTGCATCCCAAAAGGGGGTAGTTGCCCAAAAGGGGGTGGAGTCCCCAAAAGGGGTGGTGACACTAAAGGAGAAAATGATCCCCAAGGGGGCGCTAACCCAAAAGGGGGTGGCTACCCAAATAGGGGTGGTGGCCCAAAAAGGGGCGGTGGTGAATTCGCTGATGAACTGTTGCCAGGTTCAGTGTTCGAACAGCGCATGTCCAGAATATTGTACTGACTTTCCATCTGACAAGATGTCACAGAGCTGTTCTGTAGAAGTCAATGGAGTGTGCGTGACTGGACTTTTGGACTCAGGGAGCCTGGTGACGCTGGTGAGCACCACACTCCCTGTCTATCTGATTCCCGGAAGGAAGATGGAAGTCCACTGCGTTCATGGGGTCGCTAGGGATTATCCGGTGTCCAGGGTAATCATTGAGACGCCTACTATTTTTTCCAACCATGATGTACCTGTAGTCCCAGACTTGCCATTTTCTGTAGTAATAGGCCAGGACTTTGAAAGGTTTTGGGACTTGTGGGAGGAAAGGGGAGTGTCTGATTGCTCAAAAAGGATCCAGAATGACCCTAAGGGAGCCCCACCATAACAGGCGGCTGTAGTGATTCCAGAGCGTATGATGTGTGAAAAGGAGATAGCGACACCTATGGTTGATTGTCCAGAGTTCCGGGTGGCTGGAAGAAAGTGTGGGTCTGACACTTGTTTAAGTGGGGAATTGCTGTTCCAGGATGACAGAGTAAAAGGGGGTGACTCCTATTCAGACTGTGACTCAAGCGCAAGGGAAAAAGAGTGCAGTAAGGAGGAGCCGAGTAAAAATCACAGATCTTCATCTCATCACGGGGGCCGCAGAAAGGCGGGACAGGTTACACCCTCTGAGAAGAGGGATGATGAGGAGGAGATACGGTCAGGTGCAGATCACGTTATTGTCCTTGATGAGGAGGTCACTTTATCTCTGACAAACCCTAGCACTGAGGAAGTTGGTGACGGGCTGGGGTTAGAACAGACCTTTAGTAGACCCACATCTGCAATGCCCGGAAAGGGTGAAGTGGCTCAGTATGATGAAGGCTCCAGAGTACCTGATGCTGAAGAGATGGAGAACTCTGAAGTTACCAAGAGTCAAGAGGTACCTAAGAGTAAACAGACAGAGAGCCCTGCAGAGACCATAGATGTGGGTGCAGAAACACGTGGAACCCTGCAGAGTGTGGGTGAGCAAGAGACCCCATCTGAAAGTTTAATTAAAGAACTGGTGTTGCGACATGTGTTAGCCAAAAGAGAGCAGGACCATAACATAGAGCTGCTTAAAGAAACAGTCGAACGAGAAAGGGTCCTGAGGCAAGCAATTGAACACAGAGTGGGTGACCTAGAGAAGGAAGTCTCTGAGCTCAGAGGTCACCTATCAGCATGTCAAAACATGAACAAGGCCATGTTGAAAGATATGGAGGTGTTCAGAGAGGCCCAAGAGAAGAATCAGCAGGAGCTTCTCCAGAGAGAGGATGAGCGTCGCTGCTTGGTAGAGGAGCAAGATAAAGTTCTCCAAGAGCTCAAGACAAAGGAGACTAATCAACAGCTCCAGAAATCCACGGATGACCGGGAAATCAAACTGTTGCGCTCTCCCGATCTGATCGCTATGAAGGAGTGTGAGCTGGAGAGGCTGACCAAAGAAGGGGCCTCCACGGAGGAAGAAATCCAGCAAGGGAAGTGCCATGCAGATGGCCGAACAAAGGACATCGAGGTTTTGGAAAACTGCGCTGACTCTAAGGATGAGGAGATCCAACGATATGACCAAGAAGGTGAGACTTCGATTTTCAAGTGAGTAATAGACGTACCCGAAGACATACAAGAAGCGTGTGCCAGTGAAGGGGTGCATGAAGCTTTTAAAAAGGCGGTCGAAGCGTGTAGGGTGCACTGGGCACCAGAGACTCATCAACTGGTCATACTGTCGACTAGGGAAGTCACAGTGAAGCGGGTGGCTGTCCTGAGAGAGCTGCATCTACAATGCCTACGCACAAAACAAATGATCACGTTGAAGAATGAGGAAGCCGCTCGACATCTGGAGCTAGCGAGGGAAGCTCAAAGTTGGTTGGGTATTGTAGAAGACATCGTGCAAGTGCCCAGAGGTCTGGTGAGGAAAGTCATCGGAAGATTTGGGAAGGTGATGCAGGAGATGGTGAATAGGTCCGGTGTTATGAGAGTGAGCATTCCGGCTGATGACGAAGTCAGGGTCGTGGATGAAGATGGGATTGTTCCATTCCTGGTCATCGGATCCATGGAGAGCCTTGGGAATATTCGAATGCTCCTGGGGTATCGCGTGGTATACCTGAAACAGATAGAGCAGCTAAGACGTGAGAGGGAGCAGATCAATATAGAGCTGCAGGAATTGGCAAACAGATTACCACCACCTTCAACTTGCGGTATAGAGAGACAAAGAGGTTCTCTAAAGACTGGAAGTCCTCAAGCTAACAGAGGATATATAGATAAAGGGAAGAACTGCTCTCCGAAGAAAGACAATAGGGAAGATCACCAACAGAGGGAGAACTGAAGGTGGCCAGATGGAAGCGCTAGAAATAGTGACTCCTCAGTTAGCTCAGGGCTCAGTGACATAAGCGGGAGATCCTGTAGCAGATGAAATGACAAAGGGTCATCTTTATCAAAGGATGTGACGGAAATGGTTGACGAATGCCGACGAAAGGGTTTAGTAACAGGCCCTGACTTAGACAGACGGTTTGACTGTCAGGGACCACTGAGAAGGGTCTCTGGTCGGTTTAGGACAAGTGTTCAACCCCACAGGTTTGAACAGACCGGGGGAATATATGGTGTGACTGGAGGTCACGTGGTTAATGGGAGGCATGTGTCTCAGGGATGGATGCTCCCTGCAGTGCAACCCGGAGTATTTTGTTTTTAGTGCATGTGAGCACTAAATATGTCGTTTAGTGCACCTGGGTCCGGGTTGCGGGTAGCTATGAGAGATGGGAGGGTCTGGCTACCCACATGCCTCACCTCTGGGTGAGGGTGCTTACTGTACCCCTTTTCCCTGCGGGAAGTGCTTGAGTTTGAGGACCTGCAGTGATGTCATGATCATATGACCAGTGCATGTGATGTTACCTCACCTGTGGATGTGGTTACAGGCTACCTAAAGGAGATGTGTTTAGCACATGGTAGTGAGTGTTTGGGAGTCTGCCAGTGTGGACAGACTTCCGTGTGTCCCGGCTGGACACTACAAAGAGACCGTGTTTAGACTGTAGAGCCTGCGTGCAGGACATAGCACAGCCTGCGTGCCCACAGACCTGAGAGAGCAGAGCTCTACTATGGACATTGAGGATCTATCTGTCTGATGTAAGGCTGTTTATCGTTTGTTCATCTTTCTATGGTTTATGGAGAGAATAAACCAATCAGACTGCTTTAAGTTGAAAAACCGTGCCTGAGTGCTTGAATCCCTTGCCAAGCGAGTGTCCCCTAAGACACGTAGTATGCGAAATGCTACAATGGATTTATGTCTTTATTTACACAGGAAGTTATAACAACTGCATGATTTTATATATATATATATATATATATATATATATATCTATATATATATATTTAACACTTAATGAAATAGACATAACTAACAATCTAAAATTTGTGTACTGTAATTTTTTTCCTGTAACAATCTAAAACTTGTTTTTTTTTCTTTTGCATGGTAATAATATTTTTTCTCCACTGCATGGTGCATGACATGTGACAACTGTGGGTTAAAAATAAGGATACCATATACCCTTGTTTTAGTTTAAGAAGAAGCTTTTGAAGCTCCTCAGCCTTTACAAGTTAAATGGATTCAGTTGCAGGCCCTGTACCAAATATAGCTGTAGAACAAATGCTCAAGTTCTTATGAGTCCTATCTATAGGTTAGAACAAAGTGTTAGGAAATGTGTATTTGGGGGAATATTCAAAGAAATATTAAAATATTAAATGTAATAGTTTACAATGTGCGTTGATAATTAGGATACAGTAATTTGGGTTAATATACATGTATTCTTATTCTTTGTATGTGAAATATGTAGTTTCAACTTCTATGTGTGTCACAGTCTGAGAGACAGATGACAGATGAGTGTATGAGCAGCTTCTAAGAGTGAAGTTAAAGGGAACCTGTCACCCCGAAAATCGCGGGTGAGGTAATCCCACCGGCATCAGGGGCTTATCTGCAGCATTCTGTAATGCTGTAGATAAGCCCCCGATGTTACCTGAAAAAGGAGAAAAAGACGTTAGATTATACTCACCCAGGGGCGGTCCCGCTGCTGGTCAGGTCGGATGGGCGTCTCCGGTCCGCTCCGGCGCCTCCTATCTTCTTTCCATGACGTCCTCTTCTGATCTTCAGCCACGGCTCCGGCGCAGGCGTACTTTGCTCTGCCCTGTTGAGGGCAGACAAAGTACTGCAGTGCGCAGGCGCCGGGCCTCTGACCTTTTCGGCGCCTGCGCACTGCAGTACTATCCTCTGCCCTCAAGAGGGCAGAGCAAAGTACGCCTGCGCCGGAGCCGTGGCTGAAGATCAGAAGAGGACGTCATGGAAAGAAGATAGGTGGCGCCGGAGCGGACCGGAGACGCCCATCCGACCTGACCAGCAGCGGGACCGCCCCTGGGTGTGGATAATCTAACGTCTTTTTCTCCTTTTTCAGGTAACATCGGGGGCTTATCTACAGCATTACAGAATGCTGCAGATAAGCCCCTGATGCCGGTGGGATTACCTCACCCGCGATTTTCGGGGTGACAGGTTCCCTTTAACGTAAGATTAATGTGGAATGTATGCACAATATGAAAGAGGCCTCATGATTCATGGTATGTTGGAAAAAAGAAAAAAAAAACTTGTGTTTATGGGAAATAATGCGATTCAGTTAAATTATTAGAATATCTATATATATAATTGCCTAAGGGTTTTTCCGTCTGTCTGTCTGTCTGTCTGTCTGTCCTGGAAATCCCGCGTCTCTGATTGGTCGAGGCCGCCAGGCCTCGACCAATCAGCGACGGGCACAGCGACGATGATGTCATAAAGGACGTAGACATCCCGCGTCTCTGATTGGTCGAGGCCGCCAGGCCTCGACCAGTCAGCGACGGGCACAGTATCGACATAGATGTCATAATGGTTGCCATGGCGATGATGATGTCATAAAGGTTGCCTTGACCAATCAGCGACGGGCACAGTCTGCCGCGAATTCTGGAATCATCATTGTCCATATACTACGGGGACATGCATATTCTAGAATAAACGATGCGTTAGAATCGGGCCACAATCTAGTTAAGATATATTTAAATATTATCTACTCAACATATATTTCAATATTTATTATTTCTTGATTTAATTAATAGTGAATAAGTGCAATCACACATCAATATGGTTTATCAAGAAAATCTACATTTAGAACAACATTTTTCCAAATGATAATTTTATGGTATTCAGTGTTTTTTTAATGGTTATATAGATGGGTACACATCTTCAAACAAATATATGGCACAAGCTGATATGACAGTTATAAAATTAATTATTTTTAATTTTGGTTTTTATAAATTAATTTTTTCATAAAATAATATTTTTTGGTAATAAGGGGGAAATGTGTTTTTGATCCTGATTACACATTTCATCAATATCTCTTTTTCACACATTTTAATAAAGAAAAAAATATTAATAAGGTATTATTGAGTATAATAACATTAAGTATTATATAAGTAATTTTTTTCTCTAACGAAGGGTATTATATGCAAAGCTGCATAATTTCAATATTTTGGTAATCCAAGGTTATGACAACATCTAGATAATGGAAATATTAAGGGAATGTGTTAGTGAGACATGACCTCTGCATTTATCATCAACATATAAAGGCCTTATTTTTATTTTTATTCTCATTTTTATTTTTCATTTTTAATTTTTTCTTATTTTATTTTTATTAATTTTAATTTTTTTATCTCAAGAAGAAAAAATCAGTATTTAATAAATTAATGTCTAGTACAAGAATATTGCTTTATTAAATATAGTGATCATATGGTTTCATTATATAAGAAATGTTTCAATTCTGAGTTAAATACAACAATTCTTTCACTCATTCAGTCATTAATATATATTCTTATTTTGGTTCATGGCTATACATTCTTACATATTATTGGTCTACTAAATATAGTTTATTAATAAAATTTTAGTAATAAAGATGGAAATACTTGGTACATAAAAAGACACACTGACATCTATGGGTTCAAAAAGAAATTACACCTATGACATAAACATGTCCTATCACATGAAGAATATGGTTAATAATGTATTATTTTATTTTTCCAAATATGAATTCCATATTAATATTTTGATAATAATTATATGGATATTATTGATTGCTATGGTACGCTGTGATATTATAAGTGAGGTAAATTACCAGATTTGGTATAGAATAGGGAATGAAGACTTCAATCAAGATACTGAAGTTACATTAATAAAGACTTTTCATATTTCTAAATGTAATTGATTCTTAAAAGTTGCAAGAAGAAAAAGCCGTTATCCAGAAGTTCCACAAGGTAACAAAGCTATAATTTCTGAGTAATAATAGACTGTGTCAAATTCAATTCATGTCACCATTGACAACTACAACTGCAGCATCCATCACTGACAACTATGAGTACAGTATCTAAACTTACAACCACAATTAGAAAGGACGATGATCCTATGATGCTAAGATGAACTGATTTCTTATCACCTATAAGACATCCATGAAAGCTGGTGAACAATCAGGTAATTGTCAGGACGCTACAACCCTGACATGTGTCCTGTGCACTAAGGACTGGTTATGGTGCTATGTTTAGCAAGGAAAAGTCAATTTAACCCTTGCTGTGCTGACCACAGACATCACATCTGTTCCAAGACCAATGCGGATGATATGGAAGGATTCCAGATCCAAGACGAGCCAATGTAAGTCCAGGTCTTTAAAGGAGACAATGCACAGATATTAAAGCTACATTTCATCTATGAACTTTGTTTTCTTATCAACATTTGAATTTATGGACTTTGATTGACACATGACATACGATCTCTACAATATCTACATGCTATCATTTATTTCAAAAGAATTATAATAAAGATTGTTTTAAAAGAACCAAGAAGAAGACATCAAGATGAAGACCAGATGACATCAGATGATGATCAAACCTGAGATGCTTCATATATATATAGGGTGTTAGGACTGGCGGAACGCACCAAGACAGGTGACAAAGATGCGTTCGCAGTCCGGGGTCCACCGTGCAGGTGAGAACCTGCTGCTAGCAATTTGCAGACTATATAGCGGTACACTAAAGTAAACACGCGTGGGTTAAACCTCACCCAGCGTGAGGAAAGCGATCCTGTTAATTCACAGGACCGCAATACCGCACTAGAGTGCGAGCAAGTGGCCAGCGGACTTAACCCCAGAAGGGATTGAAGCCCGATTAGGCCCTTGCTGGCACAACACCGCAACTGGGTGTGTAGAGAACCTTCAGAAATATAAGCGCACAAGTGCGCGAGCGATGCCGCACTAACGGACGCCACTAACCACCCAGACTTGGGTATGGAAAGCGCAAGGCAGGCGCACGGCGCCGTACTGGCAGGCACAGCTACAGGACGCTGTGATGTGTGTTTAGTGTAGTAGGCTAAGTCGGGCGCTAGATAGCAGCCGTACACCTTCCGCGAACAGACATTCAATAGGGAAGGGGTAACCAAGAACGACTTGCACTCACACATACACACATATCAATTGTAAGACAATACTAGCGCATGGCCGTGCGGTCATGCGCAGTTTATATAGCTGCAGCACAGGAAATGGCTATAGAACTTTTGCCCTTCTAGGACCTGCCAAGAGGACCAATGGAATGTGCCGCAGAGCCTGAGCACATGACCCTCGATCTCCAACGGGAGATCTTGCCCTGGGCATGCTCAGTGTGTGCAGATAAGGACTTAGTCCCAGAGAAGTCCGCTCGCTGCTGACCAGAATAGGCTTCAAAGGCAGAAGCTGGAGAAGCAGCAATAACTCTTCTCACAGAGTCAGACTGAGCGAGACGCTGGGATCGACGTCCCTGCTGAGCAGACTCCACTGCGGCTGGAGGGGAATGGGAGACCGCAGCGGAGACGGATCGAGATTCCCCCTGTGCAGCAGAGGAAACTCGACTCCTAACATTACCCCCCCTCCTAGGGCCCCCCCCTCCTTGGGCCTCGCCACGCTCGAAGGCAGCAATGAGCTGTGGGGCCCGAATGTTTTCAGCAGGCTCCCAAGACCTGTCCTCTGGACCATAACCCTTCCAATCCACCAAATAAAACTTTTTGCCGCGTACCACCTTGCACCCCAAAATAGCGTTCACCTCGTAATCGTCCGTAGACGAACCCGATGTCCCGGCAGATGACTCGGAAAACCGGGACATGTATACGGGTTTCAAGAGGGACACATGAAAGGTGTCGGTGATACCCAAGCGTGGAGGAAGAGCCAGGCGGTAGACCACGGGATTAACCTGCTCGAGGACCTTGAATGGGCCCAAGTAGCGAGGAGCAAACTTAGTGGACTCAACTCGCAGCCTGATGTTACGGGCGGAGAGCCACACCAAGTCGCCAGGAGCAAAGGCCGGGGCAGGGCGCCGATGTGCATCGGCGGAGGACCTCATTCTCTCCTTCGAGGCCCGAATGGCATCCTGAGTGCGGTCCCAAATGTCCCGTGCCTCCACTGCCCAGTCTGCCACCCTGGAGTCAGCAGAGGACACGGGCATAGGCACAGGAACCCGCGGATGCTGGCCGTAATTAAGGAGGAAAGGAGTCTGACCGGTGGAATCGGCTACAGCGTTATTAAGGGCGAACTCTGCCCATGGTAATAAAGATGCCCAGTCATCCTGCCTGGCAGAAACAAAATGTCGCAGATATGTGACCAGAGTCTGATTGGCCCTCTCTACCAACCCATTCGTCTCGGGATGATATGCGGAAGAGAGATTTAACTCAATGCTGAGAAGACAACAAAGCTCTCTCCAGAACCGAGACGCAAACTGGGGACCCCGGTCACTGACAATTTTGTCTGGCATGCCGTGTAGGCGGAAGATGTGTCTTATGAACAACGCTGCCAAGGCCCGTGCAGAAGGTAACCGTGGGAGCGGCACCAAGTGCACCATTTTCGAGAAATGATCGGTAATTACCCAAATGACGGTACAGCCGCGAGACTTGGGCAAACCCACTACAAAGTCCATCCCGACCATCTCCCAGGGCCTGTCTGCCACCGGCAAGGGATAGAGTAACCCAGACGGCCGTTGTCGAGGAGACTTATTTTTGGCGCATGAGACACACGCCAGAACGTAATCCCTGACATCTCGCAGCATATGCGGCCACCAGTACGTCCTCGCCAGCAGCTCAGATGTCCTTTTAGTCCCAAAGTGTCCACCCACCCTGGAGGAATGAGCCCAAGAGAGAACCTCCGGTCGCAAATTTATGGGCACAAAAGTCTTGCCCGGAGGCACAGACTCAAGCGACACCGGAGCCACGATTCTCAAGCTCTCAGAAGGAACAATAAGCCGAGGCTCTCCTTCCTCCTCCTCAGATGACACAACAGAGCGAGAAAGAGCATCAGCTCGAATGTTCTTCTCCCCAGCGACATTATGGAGGGTGAAGTGGAATCGGGAGAAGAATAAGGACCATCTGGCCTGGCGAGAATTTAGCCTCTGGGCTGTTTGCAAATATAGCAAATTTTTATGGTCTGTAAATACTTGAAAGGGAAAACGAGCCCCCTCCAAGAGATGTCTCCACTCAGAGAAAGCCAATTTCATCGCTAGCAACTCCCTGTCCCCGATGGAATAATTCCTCTCCGCTGGTGTGAAGGTCTTGGAGAAGAAAAAGCACGGATGCTTCCGACCTTGAGCATCCTTCTGGAAGAGGACTGCTCCAGCACCAACGGAAGAGGCATCCACCTCCATTATAAACGGCTTATCGACATCGGGACGATGTAGGATGGGAGCGCTAGCAAAATGAGACTTAGTAGAAGAAAAGGCCCTGGAGACCTCTTCAGACCACACTTTGGGATTTGCTCCCTTCTTGGTGAGGGCTACCAAGGGAGCTACCAAAGTTGAGAAATGGGGGATGAACTGGCGGTAATAATTAATGAACCCCATAAAGCGCTGCACCGCTTTAAGTGAATGGGGTTCTTGCCAGTCCATCACAGCCTGTAGTTTGGCAGGATCCATAGCCAATCCTTGGGCAGAGATGATATAGCCCAGGAAAGGTAAAGACTCCTGCTCAAACACACACTTCTCCAACTTTGCGTAAAGAGAGTTTGCCCGTAAGAGGTCGAAGACTCTGCCAACATCTCTCCGGTGGGAGTCAATATCTGGAGAGAAGATGAGAATATCATCCAGATAGACTACGACCGAGGTGGAAAGCATATCCCGGAAGATGTCGTTGACAAAGTCTTGGAAAACGGCTGGGGCATTACAGAGCCCGAAGGGCATCACCAGATACTCATAATGCCCATCTCTGGTGTTAAACGCCGTCTTCCATTCGTCCCCCTCACGAATGCGAATCAGGTTATAAGCTCCCCGCAGGTCTAATTTGGTAAATACCTTAGCTCCCCGTAGCCTATCAAAAAGCTCAGAAATCAGGGGCAGCGGGTACTTATTTTTAACGGTGATGGCGTTAAGACCCCTGTAGTCTATGCAAGGACGCAACTCTCCATTCTTCTTCTGTACGAAGAAGAACCCTGCCCCAGCTGGTGACACTGACTTCCTAATAAATCCTCTTGCCAAATTCTCCTGGATGTATTGGGACATAGCCTCCGTTTCCGGGAGAGAGAGGGGATAGACACGTCCCCGAGGAGGTTCTGCTCCAGGCAAGAGATCTATAGGACAGTCATAGGGACGGTGAGGCGGAAGGGTCTCCGCGGCTTTTTTGGAAAAGACGTCTGCATAAGACCAATAGTGTTTGGGGAGAGTAGAGAGATCTGCGGGTATCTCAGTGGTGGAAACCTGAACGCACTCTTTCACACATCTGCCCTTGCAGGATTCACTCCAACCCAATATCCTCCCAGAGGTCCACTCAATATGTGGGGAGTGGAAACGAAGCCAGGGCATTCCCAGCAGAATCTCATCCATTCCCTCGGGAAGGACAAGAAGGGAAATAGTCTCCTGGTGGGATGGGGACATGGCTAACGTGAAAGGGACAGTCTGATGTGTGATCTGTAATGGAAGTGTCGACCCATTCACCACTCTCACGGTTACTGGTTTGGCTAGCATAGCCAGAGGTATTGCGTGGCGCTGAGCAAAAGCAGAAGACATAAAATTTCCCTCTGCTCCTGAATCCACACAAAGCTCTACTGTAAGAGTGGATGTGCCTAACAGGATTGTCCCTTTAAAGGACAATTTTGAGGAAAATGCCGCGGTGTCCAGTGAACCTCCTCCAATGGACACTAGACGCGATCGTTTTCCCGACCGCCGTGGACATTTATTAGCGAAATGTCCCGGTTGCTGGCAATTTTTACATAGCACAGGTACTCGAGCGGTCTGAGACCTAGATCCCGCTCGAGAAACCTCCATGGCCTCATGGGAGTCGGACGCCATAACAGGAGATTCTAGAGGTTTGGCAAAGATGGGAGCCAGCCGAAACCTCTGCCTACACTGGGTCCGCTCCAACCTCCGCTCGTTAAAACGGAGATCGATGCGGGTAGCTATAGTAATAAGCTCCTCCAGTGTGGCGGGAATCTCCCTGGTGGCCAAGGCGTCCTTCACATGATCTGCCAGTCCTTTCCAGAACACCGGAATAAGGACTTTATCCGGCCATTCCAGCTCAGAAGCTAGAGTCCGGAATAGGATGGCAAACTGGCTGACCATGGACGAAGCCTGAGTAATTGCCAACAATTGGAGCGCGGTATCGTGGGTGACACGAGGTCCCAGAAAGACCTGCCTCAGAGCGTCCAGGAAGATAGGAGCACTCTGCACCACACGATCACCACGTTCCCAAAGCGGCGTTGCCCACTCCAACGCCCTGCCCGACAAGAGAGATATAATGAATCCCACTTTCGCCCGTTCCGTAGGAAAACGTGCAGCCAGCAGCTCGAGATGTATGGAGCACTGGCTCACGAATCCCCGACATGGCTTACTGTCACCAGCAAACTTGTCTGGAAGCGGGAGACGGGATAAGGTCGGAGCAGGGGTGGCAGCGGACAAACTGGCTGCAGCTGCACTTGCAGCCTGAACAGCAACAGCAGTAACGTCCACAGCTGAGGTTGTGCGCTCGAGAGCCGCCAACCTACCCTCCAGCTGCTGGATGTACTGCTGTAGACGCTGACCGTCTGCCATTTACTAGCCAGACCCTGGCGCTAGTATTATGTTAGGACTGGCGGAACGCACCAAGACAGGTGACAAAGATGCGTTCGCAGTCCGGGGTCCACCGTGCAGGTGAGAACCTGCTGCTAGCAATTTGCAGACTATATAGCGGTACACTAAAGTAAACACGCGTGGGTTAAACCTCACCCAGCGTGAGGAAAGCGATCCTGTTAATTCACAGGACCGCAATACCGCACTAGAGTGCGAGCAAGTGGCCAGCGGACTTAACCCCAGAAGGGATTGAAGCCCGATTAGGCCCTTGCTGGCACAACACCGCAACTGGGTGTGTAGAGAACCTTCAGAAATATAAGCGCACAAGTGCGCGAGCGATGCCGCACTAACGGACGCCACTAACCACCCAGACTTGGGTATGGAAAGCGCAAGGCAGGCGCACGGCGCCGTACTGGCAGGCACAGCTACAGGACGCTGTGATGTGTGTTTAGTGTAGTAGGCTAAGTCGGGCGCTAGATAGCAGCCGTACACCTTCCGCGAACAGACATTCAATAGGGAAGGGGTAACCAAGAACGACTTGCACTCACACATACACACATATCAATTGTAAGACAATACTAGCGCATGGCCGTGCGGTCATGCGCAGTTTATATAGCTGCAGCACAGGAAATGGCTATAGAACTTTTGCCCTTCTAGGACCTGCCAAGAGGACCAATGGAATGTGCCGCAGAGCCTGAGCACATGACCCTCGATCTCCAACGGGAGATCTTGCCCTGGGCATGCTCAGTGTGTGCAGATAAGGACTTAGTCCCAGAGAAGTCCGCTCGCTGCTGACCAGAATAGGCTTCAAAGGCAGAAGCTGGAGAAGCAGCAATAACTCTTCTCACAGAGTCAGACTGAGCGAGACGCTGGGATCGACGTCCCTGCTGAGCAGGCTCCACTGCGGCTGGAGGGGAATGGGAGACCGCAGCGGAGACGGATCGAGATTCCCCCTGTGCAGCAGAGGAAACTCGACTCCTAACATAGGGAAGCATAATTTTATATATATATATATATATTTTATATGAATATTAGTCACGGCTTACCATTACATGAATTTACATATCATTATATTATTGGGTACGTATAACAATATTATCATTATTATTTATATTATTATTATGAACATTAAATTATTTTGCCAAAGAAGAAGAAAAGAAGAAAGAAAATCTAATATGTTTACTTTGAGGGTTCCAATCAATGTCTGTCACCCTCAAAAGGGGAATTGTTAAATATTAATTATTAATTGAATTATTCTTATCCTCAGTTCTGTACTGAGCACATTGCTTCTTGCTGACATTACAAAAAGCTATTTCTGTGTATGTAGCTCAGAATATAAGTCAGCAACACCATATAGGTAACACGTGATCTGTGGGACATATAAATAACGTCTCTTAGGAGGGTGTGGGGGCTTGTCACATGGGAGCTATCACCTCCTGCCTTCACCATCGTTCTCCATGGACGTCAGACAAGTCACACAAGGAAGGAGCAGCTGATAGCCATGCCTCTACTCCATGAAAGAAAGATTATTTCTATTACATCTCTGAAACGAAGAGGAACAAGCGCTGATAGGAACAAATGGACAATCTGTTCGTAACTATTTCATCTATTTTCATCTGTTTTGCTGCAATGTGGTTTTTCTGTGGACAATTCAATAAACCACTACATTATTTATGAAAATCTCATGACATTTTTTCTTTAAGAGTAATGCACCTGGTAAAGTCCTGATTAAATAAATGTGAGAAATAAGCATATTTAACATTATTTCCATTTTCCCATTAGAGTTAGGTTTGGGGCTAAAGTTAGGGTTAGGGTTGGGGCTAAAGTTAGGGTTAGGGTTGGGGCTAAAGTTAGGGTTAGGGTTGGGGCTAAGTAAGGGTTGGGGCTAAAGTTAGGGTTAGGGCTACAGTTAGGGTTGGGGCTACAGTTAGGGCTGGAGCTACAGTTAGGGTTAGGGTTGGGACTAAAGTTAGGGTTAGGGTTGGGGCTAAAATTTGGGTTAGGGTTGGGGCTAAAGTTAGGGTTAGGGCTGGGGCTAAAGTTAGGGTTTGGATAACATTTATGGTTGGAATTAGGGTTGGGATTAGGGTTAGGGGTGTGGTAAGGGTTATGGTTGGGATTAGGGTTAGGGGTGTGTTGGAGCTAGGGGTGTGGTTAAGGTTGGGATTAGGGTTAGGGGTGTGTTGGGGTTAGGGGTGTGCTGGGGTTAGGGGTGTGGTTGGGATTAGGGCTAGGGCCATGTTCGGGTTAGGGGTGTGCTTAGAGTTATGGTTAGGGTTGGGATTAGGGTTAGGGGTGTGTTTGGGTTAGGGTTTCAGTTAGAATTCGGGGGTTTCCACTGTTTAGGCACATCAGGGGCTCTCCAAATGCGACATGGCGTCCGATCTCAATTCCAGCCAATTCTGCATTGAAAAAGTAAAATAGTGCTCCTTCCCTTCCGAGCTCTCCAGTGCTCCCAAACAGGGGTTTACCCCAACATATGGGGTATCAGTGTACTCAAGACAAATTGGACAACAACTTTTGGGGTCCAATTTCTCCTGTTACCCTTGGGAAAATACAAAACCGGGAACTTAAATATAATTTTTGTGGAAAAAAAGGATTTTTTTATTTTCACAGCTCTGCGTTATAAACTGTAGTGAAACACTCGGGGGTTCAACGTTCTCACAACTCATCTAGATAAGTTCCTTGTGGGGTCTAGTTTCCAATATGGGGTTACTTGTGGGGGGTTTCTACTGTTTAGGTACATCAGGGGCTCTGCAAATGCAATGTGACGCTTGCAGACCAATCCATCTAAGTCTGCATTCCAAACAGCGTCCTTCCCTTCCGAGGTCTGCCATGCATTCAAATGGTGGTTCCCCCCACATGTGGGGTAGCAGTGTACTCAGGACAAATTGTACAACAACTTTTGGGGTCCAATTTCTCCTGTTACCCTTGGGAAAATATAAAACTGGAGGCTAAAAAATTATTTTTGTGGAAAAAAAGATTTTTTATTTTCTCAGCTCTGCATTATAAACTGTAGTGAAACCCTTGGGGTTCAAAGTTCTCAAAACACATCTAGATAAGTTCCTTAGGGGGTCTACTTTCCAAAATGGTGTCACTTGTAGGGGGTTTCAATGTTTAGGCACATTAGGGGCTCTCCAAACATGACTTGGCATCCCATCTCAATTTCAGTCAATTTTGCATTGAAAAGTCAAATGGCGCTCATTCCTTTCCGAGCTCTGCCATGCGCCCAAACAGTGGTTTCCCCCCATATGGGGTATCAGTGTACTCAGGACAAATTGCACAACTTTTCAGGTCCAATTTCTTCTGGTACCTTTTGGAAAAATGAAAAATTGGGGGCAACAATTTCATTTTTGTTGAAAAACAAGATTTCTTATTTTACGGCTCTATATTATAAACTTCTGTGAAGCACTTGGTGGGTCAAAGTGATCACCACACATCTAGATAAGTTCCTTAGGGCATCTACTTTCCAAAATGGTGTCACGTGTTGGGGGTTTCAATGTTTAGGCACATCAGGGGCTCTCCAAACTCGACATGATGTCCCATCTTAATTCCAGTCAATTTTGCATTGAAAAGTCAAACGGAGCTCCTTCCCTTCCGAGCTCGGCCATGCGCCCAAACAGTGGTTTACCCCCACATGTCGGGTATCAGCGTATTCAGGACAAATTGAACAACAACATTTGGGGTCCAATTTCTTCTGTTACCCTTGGGAAAATAAAATATTTGGGGCAAAAAAATCATTTTTTGTGAAAAAATATGATTTTTTATTTTTACGGTTCTGCATTATAAATTTCTGTGAAGCACTTGGTGGGTCAAAGTGCTCACCACACATCTAGATAAGTTCCTTAGGGGGTCTACTTTCCAAAATGGTGTCACTTGTGGGGGTTTCAATGTTTAGGTAAATCAGGGGCTCTCCAAACGCGACATGGCATCCGATCTCAATTCCAGTCAAATTTGCATTGAAAAGTCAAATGGCGCTCCTTCCCTTCCGAGCTCTGCCATGCGCCCAAACAGTGGTTTACCCTCACATGGGGTATCAGCATACTCAGGACACATTGCAAAACAACTGTTTTGGTCCAGTTTATCCTGTTACCCTTGGTAAAATAAATCAAATTGGGGCTGAATTAAATTTTTTGTGAAAAAAAGTTAAATGATCATTTTTTTTAAACATTCCAAAAATTCCTGTGAAAGACCTGAAGGGTTGATAAACTTCTTGAATGTGGTTTTGAGCATCTTGAGATATGCAGTTTTTAGAATGGTGTCACACTTGGTTATTTTCTATCATATAGACCCCTCAAAGTGACTTCAAATGTGATGTGGTCCCTAAAAAAAATGGTGTTGTAAAAATGAGAAATTGCTGGTCAACTTTTAACCCTTATAACTCCCTAACAAAAAAATGTTGGTTCCAAAATTGTGCTGATGTAAAGAAGATATATTTGAAATGTTACTTATTAAGTATTTTGTGTGACATATCTCTGTGATTTAAGGGCATAAAAATTCAAAGTTGGAAAATTTCAAAATTTTCCCCAAATTTCCATTTTTTTCACAAATAAACGCAAGTAATATCAAATAAATTTTACCACTATCATGAAGTACAATATGTTTCGAGAAAACATTGTCAGAATCATCAGGATCTGTTGAAGCGTTCCAGAGTTATAACCTTATAAAGGGACAGTGGGGGTTAAGGGGTTAAACATACTCAAAGTTACAGTTAGTGATAACTATGGACAAGGCTAGAATGGGATTAAAAAGCAGCCTTGGCACAATCTCTACCAACCCCACTTCCATAGTTGAAAAATATTGACGCAGTATGCTTGCTGCAGTACCATTGGAATTAACTCTACTTTGTCACTCCACTCCCTATGTTGAGAACGCCATCCTTTAAGAGGGAAATAAAAGTGATACATAAACAAAACAAATCACATGGTCAAGGAAATGGTTAAACTGGCTTCAGGTGTGTGGTGCCACTACACAAACATCACTACAAGCAATAATACAGTTATACAGTGACCATATAGTGGTCAGCTACCAGTTCTAGATGGTCTGTAAAATATTCTGAACCTGCAGACTAGACAAGGGATTACAGCATTCAAATGACTCGGTTATAGGCAGAATATAAAGCAAAGAGGACCTGTTACCTCTCCTGAGGTGTCTGTTTTAGAAGATATTTGCATTCCCCACGAAATAACAATTGTGTTGTTCCATTTCTCTGCATTGAGTGACAGCTGCAGGCTGAAAAATAGCATGAAATTCAATGCATGATTTTGTCCTGCAGCTGTAGCACCATAGTTTTCAGCTATGTCACAAAAGGTCTCAATGTACATCATGCATTATTCATATATTTCTAGAAGGCATAAAAGAGTGCACTATGCCAACATTAAAAGAGTAAAATAAGTGCCGAATTCACTAAGAGGAACATGCCACCTAATCAATTCAATGCTTTTTCTGAATAGCACATATTTTCGAGCACAGGGACTGGAGAAGCATTTCTAGTGTAAAAAAAGCGCCACTATTTTTCATGAGTAGGATAAAGGACGTGACCATGTCATGCCCTGTCCCACTCCTATTCCTCCCAGCTCCACCCATCTCAGCAGAGCTGATCCAAAGTGGTATAAAAATGCCTAAAGTCACAGATTTTTTGCGCAAATCCACAGAGCACAAAAAAATGCTACTTTTCAAATCTTTAATGCTACTGTTGTGGCATAAAAAGCTTTGATAAATTGGCCCCTTAGGCTGCTTTTACACATCAGGTTTTTGCCGGCAGGCTCAATCTGGCAAATTTTGGAAAAAACGGATCCGTCGCAAATTGTGAGAAACTGATGCGACGGATCTAGCTTATCTGGTCCGGAGCTGAATAGCTGGTCTGGAGAGAGCGAGAATGGAAAATGCATGCTTAGTTAAAAAAAACAGAATCCGTCTCTGGATTCCATTATTTGACGGATCCGGCGCCATAGGGTTCAATTATAGCAAACGACGGATGATGACAGATCCGTGGCTGTCTGTTTTTTCGACGGACACAAAAAACTTTACTATGTCGTTTTTTGTGTCCGGCGAAAAAATGGACAGCGAAGGATCCAGCCAAAAATGGATGAAATGTGAGGCCATCTGTCGCAATCTGTTGCAAATACAAGTCAATGAGAAAAAAACGGATCCGGCGACAATTTTTGCCGTATCCGTTTTTTCAAAATTCGCCGAATTGCGCCTGATGGCAAAAACCTGATGTGGGAAAGCAGCCTTAGAATACACTAGTACTTAGGGCTTGTGTAGATGACTGTAGTTTCAGTCACAGTGCGATCTGTCTAAACATTGGATCTCACCCGGACCATTGTCATTCAATGCACATGTCCGAGTGGTCCGAGGAAAAAAATCACAACATACACGATATGCCTTCGATATCAGATGGCAATCGCCTATTCATGTCTGTGGGTTCATTGAAAACATTGGATTGCACTTGGATAACTTCTGATTATAGTCCAATTTTCATGGATAAACTGAATGGGGAAGATAGAGAAACTTTTTTTTAAATTCTCGAAATCTTAGAACAATGGATCACACTCTTATCATTCTCTGATCAAAGTTTGATCAGAATGTGATTATTGTAATCTGCCTGACTTTCTTGAATGCACCTTCCCCTACTGTAACAGACATATAAAGAGAGATGACAGCTCTTCTATAAAACCAAAGCTTTTACTAGACCCATTACATGCCAAGCACCAGCAGGCCTCAGTCTACCCCAGTGACCATAGCAGTAGTAGTTAGATTTTCATCATGGGGTCCAGCATTTTACTGCATGCTGCACTAATTTACCTAGCAATCTTGATCTTATCTACAAGTCATGTTTTTTTTTACATTTTATTCTTGGCAGCTGTCATGGGTTTGCCGCAACAGAGAGGAGCCAGAAGACCATAGCATCTGAGTTCTCACACTTCTGCACTGAAAAGAAGCACTTCTTAAACTTCAGGTTGGATTCTCTGTAGCTTTCTGCTTGGAGGATCTCAGCTGTGCAGTATCAGTGACTCCCCTCTCCTTTATATTCTCACCTCCGGCAATCTGGATTGCCAGTGTTAAGTCTTGTATTGCGTGGTGTAGGAGTGGAGGTTGCAGTTGTTGGGAGAGGTGTTTTGAAGAGTTGTTCTGTGACTGTTGCTAGGTGTCTTGGCTGTGTGTAATCCCCCATCCTCTCCTATTTAGTTTCCCTGTCTTTTTTATCTGGTGTTCCCCTCTGTTGTCTGTGAGTGCATATTTGTATCATTGCTATATTCATTTATCCCTGTACATCCATTCTTGTTTATCTGGTTTGTGTACATACATACACTATTTTTCCCCACTTTCCTGGGAGGGGGAGAGGACAGATAAGGGCTGATTCAGAAGTGCAGCAAGGTCTATGGCCCCAACAACTTCACCATCAGAACTAACCTGGAGAGGAGGGATAGCTAGGGTGCCCCTAGCATTAAAGAAAGGGTAGCAGCCCCTGGCCCCAGATTATCAGACAACAGAATCATGACAGCAGCTTTCTGTTTTAAGAAAATGAAGGAGCACTGCAATTGTCTGCATAATTCCTCACTTGGGGTGGTCATTGGATGCTGTGAATAACACAAGAGTTAAGGCTTGATCACATATCCGCATATTCAGTCTGTGTACTGTCCATAAAAAAAAGACTACACTCGGACCAATGTTATTAAATGGGGCAGCGCAGGCAAGTTATTTTTTCATAGACCGAATATGAGTGAAATCAGTTC
This sequence comes from Ranitomeya imitator, assembly GCF_032444005.1. NCBI lineage: Eukaryota > Metazoa > Chordata > Amphibia > Anura > Dendrobatidae > Ranitomeya > Ranitomeya imitator. The sequence continues at coordinate 415,067,944 of NC_091285.1, read as the reverse complement.
TTTTCATTAATATGTTTAGACTCACCCATTCAGGTCTATAATTGCGTTAAAAAAATTCATACCATATGGAGTCACAGTACAGCTTCCATTTTTTATGATGTGAAGCAGTGACTCCTGTTACAGCTAGGGGGTGCTATTTGTGCTCTCCAGAATGTGCACAGAGGCATAGTGAGGCCATGAGGGCGTATTGCAGTCACAGGTGTAGCTATGATTAGAATGGTGAAGCATTGACAGACTGTCTGCAGAGCATGTGTGAGGCAACACAGGGGCAAGAGGAACCAAAGAGACTGACACCCTGCATCTCGGGCTGTCATTTGTTTACCCAGCTGCGATCCAGAGGATACAGCGTGTTGTGCACTGAATGAGTGAAAAGACTTGGTCCCGGCGTGCGGTCGCCCAGCGAAACTGGACAAATGGAAGTCCGGCCTGTTTAGGAACTGCAAACTAAAGCCATGTACTATGTATTCTAATGGACTGTGTGAAGTAACACATTAAAGGAACGTTTTGTTTTGAACTTGCTTGGGTCGCTGTCGCTTCACTGCGCACGGTTGCTGGAGAAATGAAGGAACTTTTGGAGCAGGTTGTGCTCAATCAGCAAAGGCAAGAGCGAGAAGTGCTGCAGTTTCAGCTGTCACAGCAAGAGCTTCTGCAGCAGCAAGAGCAGCAGTTACAGCAGCAGGAGCTGCAGTTGCAGAGGCAGCAGGAGGTGCTGCATTGGAAGTTAGCGGAGCTTCAGCATGGTAAAGAGGAGACCCCTAAGATGAGGGGCGATCAGCAGAGTCATGGAGAGACCTCAAAGGTAAGGGGCAATCATTGGGTGTACCAGTGGTCCTATGTAAAGTCTCGATGCACCAGGTCTCAGGCAAATGACTTGTTGCAGTTGGTGGAGGAATGGCTCCAGCCTGAGTTTTTTCCCCATTCAAGATGATGGAGAGAATTGTGGCTGACCGGATGGTAAGGGCTCTGCTGGCCACCATGCAGCATTGGGTCGGGCTGAGGGACCTAGGCATCCTGGAACTGCTGATAGAGTTGATTGAGTGGAATAAACCCACTCAGGACGTTGCACCAGAGCTCAGGCATGGGGCTAGTAACTGTTTGGTGACATCAAAGCCCATGGACTGCGGGAACACTTGCCATGTGTCTATGTGTGCTCAACTAGCTGGTATTCAGCATAGTCAGTTTCAGTTTAGAAATAATATGTTAAGGGCGGAAAAATTGGCCATAAATAGTCTCAAGTCTAATAGAAATTTGATAATCAAACCCGCGGACAAAGGTGGAGCGGTGGTAGTGATGGATAGACATTATTACATAAGTGAGAGTCGGTCACAATTGAGCGATTCGGACACATATCTTCCCATTTCTCATGATCCCACTTTTAATATTGCTAGGGAAATTCGGACAATTGCCATCAATTTAGTACGTTGGGGGTGATAGACCAGAAATTAGACAAATTTTTGATTACCCGAATCCTGTTTGTCCAGTACTATATACTTTACCTAAAGTCCATAAGAACCTTACCAGTCCTCCGGGTAGACCGATCGTAGCTTCAATTGGATCACTTCTTTCCCCTTTGGCAATGGTCTTGGAGAAAATTTTATCCCCATTGATGTGTCATATTCCCTCCTTCCTCCGTGATATGTCTCATTTCCTGACTTCCATTCAGGATTTAGGTATAATGCCCACTGATTGCTATCTAGTAACTCTGGATGTTAATAACCTATACACGAATATTAATAATGAGAAGGGCATTCAAGTCGTTGAAGATTTTCTTAATGCGAAAACCCAATTTCACCATGATTTGAGGTTATTCTGTAGGACATTACTCACATTTATTTTGACTAAGAATTTTTTTCTTTTTGAGGATGAGTTTTTTATACAACGGAATGGGACCGCCATGGGCAGTAACGTGGCGCCACCTTATGCCAACATTTATATGGCCAAGTTTGAGTCAAAGTTTGTCTATGTACATCCTCTCTTCCAACATTATTGTAGACTGTGGGAGAGGTACATAGACGACATTTTTCTCATTTGGTGTGGAGATATTGATTCTCTCCTGTTGTTTCACCAATTTATTAACCAGAGTGTAACCAAACTAACCTTCACCATACAATATGACCTTAGGTCCATTCCATTTCTGGATACTCTAGTCATCATTAACGAGGACGGAGTGTTATCTACTGATCTTTATGTCAAACCGACAGATAAAAATAGCTTGTTGCTCTATACGAGTTGCCATCCTCGCCATATTAAAAAGGCCCTTCCCAAATCTCAGTTCCAGAGGATAAATCGTATTGTGTCCGACCATTCACAACGTTCTCTCAGACTCAATGACATGGCCTCTAAATTTCGCAATCGAGGTTATCCGGATTCTCTTTTAAATTTTTCTTCTGACAGTACACCTTCTACAGTTACATGCTCTAGCAGACAGAGAGTTGCCTTTGTGAATACCCACCACCCATTTATGCAGTTATTTTATAAGATTATATACAAACATTGGCCTTTACTCGGTTTATCACACCCTAACATTCCTGAATTTCTTGCTCCCCCTCTTATATGTCATAAAAAACCACCTAACCTACGGAATCTCCTCGTTTCAGCGAATGTTGGTAGTGCAAGGACCACTATTAAACAAACCTTTCTTACTTCAGCCCGTAAGGGCACATATCCCTGTTTGCATTGCCTTCAGTGCTCCAATATTACAAGAGGAGATACATTTACTCACCCTAGATCTGGCAAGCGATTTCCAATTCACAGCTTTTACAGCTGTGAATCAACATATGTCATATATCTCATTAAATGTCCGTGCGGTCTCGGATATGTTGGAGAGACTACCCAACATATCCGAGACCGTATATCTCAACATAAATCGACAATTTGATGTAAGAGAACAATGCTACCCATCCCAGCTCATTTTATAGCACATAATCACAATGTTTCACAACTCTGATATCAAATTATCGATAGCGTTCCAATAATGAGAAGAGGAGGCAATAGGGTATTGAAATTGAAAGAGAAAGAGGCCTATTGGATTTACACTTTGAACACTCTAGAACCCAATGGCCTCAATAGAGAATATGAAGTATTTTATTAATATTTAGTTGTGTAGGTTTCTCTAGGACCTATAGGTACCCCTGGGTATACTTGAGGGAACTGGATTCCTTGAGTTCATTTTATCTACATTATGTACCTTTATGCAGAAATATATCAATATCTGTAAAACACATTATGTATTTTGGTATATATTGTACATAAGTACATTAGATATGTTATTCATTATATTTTTTTTCTCTTTGCCTTTTACCTTATAGACCTAGTCCAATGGTGTTCCATACCTGGGGTGCACATCTTTCTCTTAAGGTTTGTGGGCACTTATTTTCACTCTTACCACGATGGTTTCACGTGACACTATAGCCGGTATGTCTTAGCTAATATAGCATTTTATATGGCTTATAATCCTTTTGGATATGCCGGTACTTACGCTAGTGGCGTAAGGATACACTCACATTGGATTTAGGAGGCACTAGCTATAGATCGCGCATGCGCACTGGGAGATGTCTGCGCTTGCGCAATAGCTTTACATGGTCTTGCCCCTCTTCCGGTCTTCTTCTGCCTCACTTCCGTCGGCTCTTGTAACCTGCGCGTGCGCATCGGGATATACTCTCACGCGCACACTATATTCCTTTGGGCTGGGTCTCACTTCCGGTCTCGGCGCTCCTTCCGGTGAGTGCACGGCATGTTCTATATAAATCACGCCATGGCGGTTATACGGCACACCGTCTCCATACTGCGGCTGTATCTCGGGATCCCGCGTACCCCACTTCCTACAGGTACGGGTTACTTACATCCTTTGGTTACCTTGCTTTCTTTAGGGCACGTACGCTTACATACTTCCATTTATGCTCTCATTACAGCTCCTATCTCTTGCACCACCATACAGGTAATTATGGTGATTTTGGTGGTTTTTCTACACTTCTTTGTTTCCACCTAGGACAGTCTTGATATGGTCTCTCTCCCCCCCCCTTTTTTTTGACCTATAACCCTCATATGGGTTATGTTCATTATACAGATATATGGATACATGGTGACTGCTTTATTTAGCGCCTTCTGTTTGTTATTGATGTGACCTTCTGTATATAGCCACAGGGTCAATTCTATCTACAATACTGATGTATCCTACATAGGTTTATTGCACCTTGTATTTATGTTTTTCCTCATGTACATACTTCTGATTTGTGTTCTTCTGACCAATGTAACCACACGGTTATTTTTGTATGTTTCTCTGTTTTCTTGATCACATAATGATTATTAGTTTTCTGATTATATCTATAGATCTCTACCTTGATAAAGGCCTACTTGGGCCAAAACGTTAGTTACTGTATGCTTGGTCAAATAAAATTATTTTTGGCAAACAATTTTTGGAGCCTCGGATTGATCAATATTATTATAGCTTTTTTCCAAGGACTGAACTGTACTATCTAGCCGATTGGCTGAACCTTAGACCCCCTGATTTATTATTTATGTGTGCTCAGCCAGTCTGTATCATCACTACAGAAACAGCTGGCAGTGAACCATGATTGTGCCAGGTACTTGTGAATGGGTGCCGAATAGAGGCTCTCCTGGACACAGGGAGTAAAGTGACTCTGGTACATAGGTCCCTTGTTACCGGGAAGAACCCCAAAGGACCGAAAGTGGACGTGATGGGTTCCACGGGGAAATCTGTGAGTACCCGACCATCGAGGTTAATTTTTCCACACCATGTGTAGGACATTAAACATGTGGTGAAGTAAATCAGGCAGCACACTGCAGCGCTAAAACATGCAAACGTGAAACACGAAAATTGAACTGCATTACTGCACTAGAAATATGAAAAATGAGAGCATTTAGCGCATAAAAATGGCCAATTTTATGTGTACCTGGTAGCCACTTTACGGCATCTCTCTTACACCAGGTCCTAAACTTGCCTTTCCTCGCTGAAAATAAATGTCTCCATCTGAATGGGTACCTGTGAAACCTCTTCTTAGACTAAAATTCTCTCTCTCTGTGGAGGGGTATTGGACCTGCTGTAATTAAAACACCTGTGGCTAGGAGGCGGAGTGCTCGATCAGAAGGCTAAAGAATACATTTAAAAAAATGCCAACGTAGGGACAGAGTGTAATCCTGTTAGGCTCCCCCTAGAGGTAATGGCAGGAGAAACTGAAGACGTTGTTTCAGGCGTAGAACCCGAAGATGTTAAGATGTCGGCCACAGGGGTCGCCAATTTAGGGTTAGAGTGTAACCCCAATAGGCTCCCTCTAGAGGATGTGACAGTAGAGGTCGCGGGGACCCCATTGAACCACAAGCTGAAAGTATTTCCTGGTAAGGTCAGGACAGCTCAGATCCAGGTTCCCACACGAAGATGCAGGTATAAAAAATGCAGGTATGAAAAGAGCCAGGAGTGTGTGGTCACAGAGGCGAGTGGGGACGTGTGCACGAGGAAGCCCCTGGCACCGGTCAAGGATGGGGCCGGGGGTCAGGGAAAATTAGATAGAGTGTTCACTAGACAGCAGTGTCAGGAGGCTCAGGTTTTAGTGCGATGTAATACAGAAATATGCTCGGAGTTGCCCGTGCGGTCCATGGCGGTTCAGCATGATATAGTCACTGAGGCACGGGTAATGGTACAGAGGAAACATTACCAGGGGCCCGAATGCAGATACTTAGATGACGGGATGACCCACGGGGTTAGTGAACCCAAAATAAACAAGGGCGAGACCACACAAAACTGGCCCAAATCTACGGTTAAACAGAAAAAAAGGCTTGGCTTCTTCAATGGAGAACGGGGTGGGTGGTCCCGTAATGAAGTGTGGAGGAAAAACGCAAAGGGGAGGGATGCATTCGCCGATTAATGGTTCCGGTCCCTACTTTGGTTTCTTAGTGTAGCAGTTCACAGAGAGACACTGAGAATACGGTGCTCAGTGTCTGCTGGATGACAGGCTCCATGGTCGTATCATGCAACCATGTAGCCTGCCATCTAGATGTAGCAGAGCTGGACCCATCATGGGACAAATGGATTAAAAGCATCTCTGCGGAAAGGTGAGGAATGCCAATGTTTGTTTTTTTTACCTCTTTTGCAGATGACGAGGGCATTGGGGAATGGGGGAGGTTGTAACTATGGTTTAAGTCAGAATATTAAAGGAGTCTGTGTCATTCTTTCAAATAAAGGACTTTTTGATGCCTCTCCATTACTAACCTCGGGCTTGATGTCACCTGACAATAGAAAGGTGACTTTAACCCCCTCCAACTATCACCCCACTTGCCACCTTCACAGGGCAAATGGGAAGAGCGAGGCTAAGTGCCAGAATTGGTGCATATCAGAGATAGGCCTTTTCTGGGGCAGGTGAGAGCAAATGATTTTAGCCTGGGGGGAAGTATCCATGGCCCCTTCCTAGGCTATTAATGTCAGCCGGCAGCTGTCTGCATAGCCTTTGCTGGCTAATAATTAAAGGTGGACCCTACTTAATTTTTTTTAGGGTCCCTCATTTTAATAGCCAGTAAAGGCTATGTATGCAGCTGTGAGATTATGTCAATAGCCTATGAAGCTCCATGGATATTACTCCCTTCCCAGGATACAAAGATTAGCCTCCTGCCGTCGGCTTTCACTCTGCTGGTTACAAAAATTAAAAAAAAATATTTATTAATTAAATACATATCCAGTAATTTGCACACACACTGTACTAATTGTATTTGTCACAGTCATCTGTATATCTACCTATTCTATTTGTATTTACTGTATGTTATCCATCTCTTCTATCCTGTCGGGTCCTTCAGTGATTTTACAGAACATGGCAGATGAACGGTTTGATGCTGCGGCTGTACACAGCGTTTACTGATCGTGGAAATGAGTCGCCCATCAGGGCAGTGGAGATACTCGGTACAGGGTCCGGTCGCAATTAAAGGGGTGGTCATAGTGGCAGCAACCTGGTCCGCAGCCCTGGGCACCCAAGTACAAGGGATGGTCTTTAAAGGGGTTGTGGAAATAATGAAAGTTCATGACACCACCCGTGGTTTTCGGTCACAGGTGACCGACGCTGCTTAAAGGGATCCTCTGGGGGCGATGGTGCTACAGCAAAGATGGTGTCACTTCCCACAGGTGAAGTGGGGTCCCCAGGGCTCCCGGTGTGTTTGGCCGGGATGGTGAATGCCTGCAAGTAAATGGAGGACACAGAGTTGCAGTCTTTACCTGGTTTACTGGTGTTAAGCAGCCTCAGTCCAGGGTACTGGCAACAGGTATAGATGGAGTCCAGGCAGCATGAAGACAAGTGGAAATCCGTTTGCGCTTGTCTGTAGTCCCTTGCTGCCTGTAGTTGTCTAACAAGGTCCTCTTTTTCCTCTGTCGAGGGACAGTACCTGCACAGTAGGCAACTCAATCCGTCTCTTTGGTGTCTCTGTCCACGGTGACTCCGGGCTCTGATTGCTGCTGTACCTCAGGTATTGTGTGGGCAAGTCACTTTTAGTTTCTTGCCCTGCAGTTCTGCCGTGGGACCTGTAGTTTCTCATGACCTTGGGCTCACCAGTGCTCAGTTTCTGCGCTCAGCTTAGAGACGCCCAGTCGCTGGCCTCCTCTAGCTCCTAAGTCTTTCTGTGCTCCTTTACTTTCTGCTACCAACTGTCAACTGTCTGCTTGTCTGCACCAGACTAAGTGACTCCTCCTCCAGGCCAGGATATATAGGGAAGTTCCCCTTAATCTGAGTTTAGAGCTCCCCCTTCTGGCCTTGAGTCAGAAAGTGTTGCATGTAAGATTACCTGCCAAAGGGATCCCTCCTGTCTCCAGGCATGCCACTACCCTCCCCGAGAGGAAGGCAGCACCACTGTGGCAATCTTGCCTTGCGCAGGCGTGTACTATGGAGGACAGAGAATGAACTTCAATCCAATATTGCAGCCAGCATGCAGCCAGCGGGTAAGGAAAGGGTGAATCAAACACCCGAAAACCCCGCCTCTATGGCTGAAAATTGTTCCCTCCAAATTCAGGTGACAGAGTCCCTTTAAGGCTATGCTACTGGGAATTCTGGGTAGCAAAGGTGTAACAGATCTTCTAGGAGTACCGTTGCTCACTGTGGGAATGACAGATTCACCGATAGCAGGGGTGGATTCTTTGGTTCCACTGCTGGTGTGCTTGAGCCCGCTGGTGTGAAGTCTCTTCTGTTTCAGGATGGTTTTGAGTCACATTTTGTTCTGGTATTTTCAACTGGGGAAAAGTCAAAACAGGCACTACTATTGCTTGATTTACCTGAGTCCATGACTGGGGAAAGTCTCCAAGAACAGTATGGATTCTCTTTTCCTCTTCTTCCATAGGTTGAGAAGTACCTGGGTCTTTTTCCTTGTCTCTCAGTTTTTAGGGCACACTTTAAGATGATCCCTTGATACCGCAGTCGAGGTTTCTCCTCCATCTGTGCTTAAGAGACAGACTTTAGTATTATCAAAGTTTGATGGTAAGATGGTGTATGGTTCTGCTTCCCACTGGTCATCAAGTTTGTGCATTCTTCTTTTCCGCTTTAGCACTTGCTCACCTGGTGACAAGGGAATTGCAGGGGCACGCTGATTATATTTTCTCTCTTGTTTTTGTCTTGCCTGGGACAAGCTTCTTTCCACTCACTCTTGTACTTGGCGGTATTTCTGCTGTCGCTCAGTATCCAAATTTGCATTTGGTGATGTTGCTTCTGGTGTGAGGACTCTCATTTCAAGATCTTAATTTGCTAGATCTTCCTCTCATCAGGTAGGCTGGAGTGCAGTTGGTGGAATTCACTGGGATGTGATTGTAAAGATCTACCAAGTCTGGCAGTTTCTCTGGCCATAAGTTTCTCTCTTCTTAAGGCAAGGTTTTCAACAGGTCGATTACCACTTGATTCATCTTCTCACACATACCATTTGTTCGTGCGTGATACGGTGTTGTTCTTATCTTCGTGCACCCGTACAGGTTGCAGAACTTCTGGAACACTTCCGCTTCAAAGACTGGGCCTTGGATGGTAAGTACCTTTTCAGGGTAACCCTGAAATTTTTGCCGTATCCGTTTTTTTCAAAATTCGCCGAATTGCGCCTGATGGCAAAAACCTGATGTGGGAAAGTAGCCTTAGAATACACTAGTACTTAGGGCTTGTGTAGATGACTGTAGTTTCAGTCACAGTGCGATCTGTCTAAACATTGGATCTCACCCGGACCATTGTCATTCAATGCACATGTCCGAGTGGTCCGAGTAAAAAAATCACAACATACACGATATGCCTTCGATATCAGATGGCAATCGCCTATTCATGTCTGTGGGTTCATTGAAAACATTGGATTGCACTTGGATAACTTCTGATTATAGTCCAATTTTCATGGATAAACTGAATGGGGAAGATAGAGAAACTTTTTTTTAAATTCTCGAAATCTTAGAACAATGGATCACACTCTTATCATTCTCTGATCAAAGTTTGATCAGAATGTGATTATTGTAATCTGCCTGACTTTCTTGAATGCACCTTCCCCTACTGTAACAGACATATAAAGAGAGATGACAGCTCTTCTATAAAACCAAAGCTTTTACTAGACCCATTACATGGCAAGCACCAGCAGGCCTCAGTCTACCCCAGTGACCATAGCAGTAGTAGTTAGATTTTCATCATGGGGTCCAGCATTTTACTGCATGCTGCACTAATTTACCTAGCAATCTTGATCTTATCTACAAGTCATGTTTTTTTTTACATTTTATTCTTGGCAGCTGTCATGGGTTTGCTGCAACAGAGAGGAGCCAGAAGACCATAGCATCTGAGTTCTCACACTTCTGCACTGAAAAGAAGCACTTCTTAAACTTCAGGTTGGATTCTCTGTAGCTTTCTGCTTGGAGGATCTCAGCTGTGCAGTATCAGTGACTCCCCTCTCCTATATATTCTCACCTCCGGCAATCTGGATTGCCAGTGTTAAGTCTTGTATTGCGTGGTGTAGGAGTGGAGGTTGCAGTTGTTGGGAGAGGTGTTTTGAAGAGTTGTTCTGTGACTGTTGCTAGGTGTCTTGGCTGTGTGTAATCCCCCATCCTCTCCTATTTAGTTTCCCTGTCGTTTTTATCTGGTGTTTCCCTCTGTTGTCTGTGAGTGGATATTTGTATCATTGCTATATTTATTTATCCCTGTACATCCATTCTTGTTTATCTGGTTTGTGTACATACATACACTATTTTTCCCCACTTTCCTGGGAGGGGGAGAGGACAGATAAGGGTTAATTCAGAAGTGCAGCAAGGTCTATGGCCCCAACAACTTCACCATCAGAACTAACCTGGAGAGCAGGGATAGCTAGGGTGCCCCTAGCATTAAAGAAAGGGTAGCAGCCCCTGGCCCCAGATTATCAGACAACAGAATCATGACAGCAGCTTTCTGTTTTAAGAAAATGAAGGAGCACTGCAATTGTCTGCATAATTCCTCACTTGGGGTGGTCATTGGATGCTGTGAATAACACAAGAGTTAAGGCTTGATCACACATCCGCATATTCAGTCTGTGTACTGTCCATAAAAAAAAGACTACACTCGGACCAATGTTATTAAATGGGGCAGCGCAGGCAAGTTATTTTTTCATAGACCGAATATGAGTGAAATCAGTTCTTTTCATTAATCTGTTTAGGCTCACCCATTCAGGTCTATAATTGCGTTAAAAAAATTCATACCATATGGAGTCACAGTACAGCTTCCATTTTTTATGATGTGAAGCAGTGACTCCTGTTACAGCTAGGGGGTGCTATTTGTGCTCTCCAGAATGCGCACAGAGGCATAGTGAGGCCATGAGGGCGTATTGCAGTCACAGGTGTAGCTATGATTAGAATGGTGACGCATTGACAGACTGACTGTGTTGGTCTGGGAAGCAGACAGATCAGTTGTCTGCAGAGCATGTGTGAGGCAACACAGGGGCAAGAGGAACCAAAGAGACTGACACCCTGCATCTCGGGCTGTCATTTGTTTACCCAGCTGCGATCCACAGGATACAGCGTGTTGTGCACTGCGTGAGTGAAAAGACTTGGTCCCGGCGTCCGGTCGCCCAGCGAAATTGGACAAAGGGAAGTCCGGCCTGTTTAGGGACTGCAAACTAAAGCCATGTACTATGTATTCTAATGGACTGTGTGAAGTAACACATTAAAGGAACGTTTTGTTTTGAACTTGCTTGGGTCGCTGTCGCTTCACTGCGCACGGTTGCTGGAGAAATGAAGGAACTTTTGGAGCAGGTTGTGCTCAATCAGCAAAGGCAAGAGCGAGAAGTGCTGCAGTTTCAGCTGTCACAGCAAGAGCTTCTGCAGCAGCAAGAGCAGCAGTTACAGCAGCAGGAGCTGCAGTTGCAGAGGCAGCAGGGGGTGCTGCATTGGAAGTTAGCGGAGCTTCAGCATGGTAAAGAGGAGACCCCTAAGATGAGGGGCGATCAGCAGAGTCATGAAGAGACCCCAAAGATAAGGGGCAATCATTGGGTGTACCAGTGGTCCTATGTAAAGTCTCGATGCACCAGGTCTCAGGCAAATGACTTGTTGCAGTTGGTGGAGGAATGGCTCCAGCCTGAGTTTTTTCCCCATTCAAGATGATGGAGAGAATTGTGGCTGACCGGATGGTAAAGGCTCTGCTGGCCACCATGCAGAATTGGGTCAGGCTGAGGGACCTAGGCATCCTGGAACTGCTGATAGAGTTGATTGAGTGGAATAAACCCACTCAGGACGTTGCACCAGAGCTTTGGCATGGGGCTAGTAACTGTTTGGTGACATCAAAGCCCATGGACTGCGGGAACACTTGCCATGAGTCTATGTGTGCTCAACTAGCTGGTATTCAGCATAGTCAGTTTCACATTAGAAGTAATATGTCAAGGGCGGAAAAATTGGCCATAAATAGTCTCAAGTATAATAGAAATTTGATAATCAAACCCGCGGACAAAGGCGGAGCAGTGGTAGTGATGGATAGACATTATTACATAAGTGAGATTCGGTCACAATTGAGCGATTAGGACACATATCTTCCCATTTCTCATGATCCCACTTTTAATATTGCTAGGGAAATTCGGACAATTTCCCATCAATTTAGTACGTTGGGGGTGATAGACCAGAAATTAGACAAATTTTTGATTACCCGAATCCTGTTTGTCCAGTACTATATACTTTACCTAAAGTCCATAAGAACCTTACCAGTCCTCCGGGTAGACCGATCGTAGCTTCGATCGGATCACTTCTTTCCCCTTTGGCAATGGTCTTGGAGAAAATTTTATCCCCATTGATGTGTCATATTCCCTCCTTCCTCCGTGATATGTCTCATTTCCTGACTTCCATTCAGGATTTAGGTATAATGCCCACTGATTGCTATCTAGTAACTCTGGATGTTAATAACCTATACACGAATATTAATAATGAGAAGGGCATTGAAGTCGTTGAAGATTTTCTTAATGAGAAAACCCAATTTCACCATGATTTGAGGTTATTCTGTAGGACATTACTCACATTTATTTTGACTAAGAATTTTTTTCTTTTTGAGGATGAGTTTTTTATACAACGGAATGGGACCGCCATGGGCAGTAACGTGGCGCCACCTTATGCCAACATTTATATGGCCGAGTTTGAGTCAAAGTTTGTCTATGTACATCCTCTCTTCCAACATTATTGTAGACTGTGGGAGAGGTACATAGACGACATTTTTCTCATTTGGTGTGGAGATATTGATTCTCTCCTGTTGTTTCACCAATTTATTAACCAGAGTGTAACCAAACTAACCTTCACCATACAATATGACCTTAGGTCCATTCCATTTCTGGATACTCTAGTCATCATTAACGAGGACGGAGTGTTATCTACTGATCTTTATGTCAAACCGACAGATAAAAATAGCTTGTTGCTCTATACGAGTTGCCATCCTCGCCATATTAAAAAGGCCCTTCCCAAATCTCAGTTCCAGAGGATAAATCGTATTGTGTCCGACCATTCACAACGTTCTCTCTAAATTTCACAATCGAGGTTATCCGGATTCTTTTTTAAATTTTTCTTCTGACAGTACACCTTCTACAGTTACACGCTCTAGCAGACAGAGAGTTGCCTTTGTGAATACCCACCACCCGTTTATGCAGTTATTTTATAAGATTATATACAAACATTGGCCTTTACTCGGTTTATCATACCCTAACATTCCTGAATTTCTTGCTCCCCCTCTTATATGTCATAAAAAAACCACCTAACCTACGGAATCTCCTCGTTTCAGCGAATGTTGGTAGTGCAAGGACCACTATTAAACAAACCTTTCTTACTTCAGCCCGTAAGGGCACATATCCTTGTTTGCATTGCCTTCAGTGCTCCAATATTACAAGAGGAGATACATTTACTCACCCTAGATCTGGCAAGCGATTTCCAATTCACAGCTTTTACAGCTGTGAATCAACATATGTCATATATCTCAGTAAATGTCCGTGCGGTCTCGGATATGTTGGAGAGACTACCCAACATATCCGAGACCGTATATCTCAACATAAATCGACAATTCGATGTAAGAGAACAATGCTACCCATCCCAGCTCATTTTATAGCACATAATCACAATGTTTCACAACTCCGATATCAAATTATCGAGAGCGTTCCAATAATGAGAAGAGGAGGCAATAGGGTATTGAAATTGAAAGAGAAAGAGGCCTATTGGATTTACACTTTGAACACTCTAGAACCCAATGGCCTCAATAGAGAATATGAAGCATTTTATTAATATTTAGTTGTGTAGGTTTCTCTGGGACCTATAGGTACCCCTGGGTATACTTGAGGGAACTGGATTCCTTGAGTTCATTTTATCTACATTATGTACCTTTATGCAGAAATATATCAATATCTGTAAAACACATTATGTATTTTGGTATATATTGTACATAAGTACATTAGATATGTTATTCATTATATTTTTTTTCTCTTTGCCTTTTTCCTTATAGACCTAGTCCGATGGTGTTCCATACCTGGGGTGCACATCTTTCTCTTAAGGTTTGTGGGCACTTATTTTCACTCTTACCACGATGGTTTCACGTGACACTATAGCCGGTATGTCTTAGCTAATATAGCATTTTATATGGCTTATAATCCTTTTGGATATGCCGGTACTTACGCTAGTGGCGTAAGGATACACTCACATTGGATTTAGGAGGCACTAGCTATAGATCGCGCATGCACACTGGGAGATGTCTGCGCTTGCGCAATAGCTTTACATGGTCTTGCCCCTCTTCCGGTCTTCTTCTGCCTCACTTCCGTCGGCTCTTGTAACCTGCGCGTGCGCATCGGGATTTACTCTCACGCGCACACTATATTCCTTTGGGCTGCGTCTCACTTCCGGTCTCAGCGCTCCTTCCGGTGAGTGCACGGCATGTTCTATATAAATCACGCCATGGCGGTTATACGGCACACCGTCTCCATACTGCGGCTGTATCTCGGGATCCCGCATACCCCACTTCCTACAGGTACGGGTTACTTACATCCTTTGGTTACCTTGCTTTCTTTAGGGCACGTACGCTTACATACTTCCATTTATGCTCTCGTTACAGCTCCTATCTCTTGCACCACCATACAGGTAATTATGGTGATTTTGGTAGTTTTTCTACACTTCTTTGTTTCCACCTAGGACAGTCTTGATATGGTCTCTCTTCCCCCCCCCCCTTTTTTTTGACCTATAACCCTCATGTGGGTTATGTTCATTATACAGATATATGGATACATGGTGACTGCTTTATTTAGCGCCTTCTGTTTGTTATTGATGTGACCTTCTGTATATAGCCACAGGGTCAATTCTATCTACAATACTGATGTATCCTACATAGGTTTATTGCACCTTGTATTTATGTTTTTCCTCATGTACATACTTCTGATTTGTGTTCTTCTGACCAATGTAACCACACGGTTATTTTTGTATGTTTCTCTGTTTTCTTGAACACATAATGATTATTTGTTTTCTGATTATATCTATAGATCTCTACCTTGATAAAGGCCTACTTGGGCCAAAACGTTGGTTACTGTATGCTTGGTCAAATAAAATTATTTTTGGCAAACAATTTTTGGAGCCTCGGATTGATCAATATTATTATAGCTTTTTTCCAAGGACTGAACTGTACTATCTAGCCGATTGGCTGAACCTTAGACCCCCCTGATTTATAATCTATGTGTGCTCAGCCAGTCTGTATCATCACTACAGACACAGCTGGCAGTGAACCACGATTGTGCCAGGTACTTGTGAATGGGTGCCGAATAGAGGCTCTCCTGGACACAGGGAGTAAAGTGACTCTGGTACATAGGTCCCTTGTTACCGGGAAGAACCCCAAAGGACCAAAAGTGGAGGTGATGGGTTCCACGGGGAAATCTGTGAGTACCCGACCATCGAGGTTAATTTTTCCACACCATGTGTGGGACATTAAACATGTGGTGAAGTAAATCAGGCAGCACACTGCAGCGCTAAAACGTGCAAACATGAAACACGAAAATTGAACTGCATTACTGCACTAGAAATATGAAAAATGAGAGCGTTTAGCGCATAAAAATGGCCAATTTTATGTGTACCTGGTAGCCACTTTACGGCATCTCTCTTACACCAGGTCCTAAACTTGCCTTTCCTTGCTGAGAATAAATGTCTCCATCTGAATGGGTACCTGTGAAACCTCTTCTTAGACTAAAATTCTCTCTCTCTGTGGAGGGGTATTGGACCTGCTGTAATTAAAACACCTGTGGCTAGGAGGCGGAGTGCTCGATCAGAAGGCTAAAGAATGCATTTAAAAAAATGCCAACGTAGGAACAGAGTGTAATCCTGTTAGGCTCCCCCTAGAGGTAATGGCAGGAGAAACTGAAGACGTTTTTTCAGGCGTAGAACCCGAAGATGTTAAGATGTCGGCCACAGGGGTCGCCAATTTAGGGTTAGAGTGTAACCCCAATAGGCTCCCTCTAGAGGATGTGGCAGTAGAGGTCGCAGGGACCCCATTGAACCACAAGCTGAAAATATTTCCTGGTAAGGTCAGGACAGCTCAGATCAAGGTTCCCACACGAAGAAGCAGGTATAAAAAATGCAGGTTTGAAAAGAGCCAGGAGTGTGTGGTCACGGAGGCGAGTGGGGACGTGTGCACGAGGAAGCCCCTGGCTCCGGTCAAGGATGGGGCCGGGGGTCAGGGAAAATTAGATAGAGTGTTCACTAGACAGCAGTGTCAGGAGGCTCAGGTTTGGGTGCGATGTAATACAGAAATATGCTCGGAGTTGCCCGTGCGGTCCATGGCAGTTCAGCATGATATAGTCACTGAGGCACGGGTAATGGTACAGAGGAAACAGTACCAGGGGCCCGAAAGCAGATACTTAGATGACGGGATGACCCACGTGGTTAGTGAACCCAAAATAAACAAGGGCGAGACCACACAAAACTGGCCCAAATCTACGGTTAAACAGAAAAGAGGGCTTGGCTTCTTCAATAGAGAACGGGGTGGGTGGTCCCGTAATGAAGTGTGGAGGAAAAACGCAAAGGGGAGGGATGCATTCGCCGATTAATGGTTCCGGTCCCTACTTTGGTTTCTTAGTGTAGCAGTTCACAGAGAGACACTGAGAATACGGTGCTCAGTGTCTGCTGGATGACAGGCTCCATGGTCGTATCATGCAACCATGTAGCCTGCCATCTAGATGTAGCAGAGCTGGACCCATCATGGGACAAATGGATTAAAAGCATCTCTGCGGAAAGGTGAGGAATGCCAATGTTTGTTTTTTTACCTCTTTTGCAGATGACGAGGGCATTGGGGAATGGGGGAGGTTGTAACTATGGTTTAAGTCAGAATATTAAAGGAGTCTGTGTCATTCTTTCAATTAAAGGACTTTTTGATGCCTCTCCATTACTAACCTCAGGCTTGATGTCACCTGACAATAGAAAGGTGACATTAACCCCCTCCAACTATCACCCCACTTGCCACCTTCATAGGGCAAATGGGAAGAGCGAGGCTAAGTGCCAGAATTGGTGCATATCAGAAATAGGCCTTTTCTGGGGCAGGTGAGAGCAAATGATTTTAGCCTGGGGGTAAGTATCCATGGCCCCTTCCTAGGCTATTAATGTCAGCCGGCAGCTGTCTGCATAGCCTTTGCTGGCTAATAATTAAAGGGGGACTCTACTTAATTTTTTTAGGGTCCCTCATTTTAATAGCCAGTAAAGGCTATGTATGCAGCTGTGAGATTATGTCACTAGCCTATGAAGCTCCATGGATATTACCCTGTTGTGAATTCTGTGGTCAAGCTCCCTCCTGTGGTCATGAGTGGTACTTCGGCTGGTTCTGTCTATGAGCTTCCTCTGGTAGATGTGAGTGGGGCTGCGGTTTCTGAGTTTCCTTCCTCAGGTGACGAGGTTAGGTCGTTAGGTGCTGCTCTATTTAACTCCACCTAGTTCTTTGTTCCTGGCCTCCAGTCAATGTTCCAGTATTGGTCTTGCTTTCTCCTGGATCGTTCTTGTGGCCTGTCTGCCCTGCATAAGCTAAGTTTTGCTTGTGTTACTTTTGTTTCCTATATTTTCTGTCCAGCTTGCTATATTGGTTTTTCTTGCTTGCTGGAAGCTCTGAGATGCAGAGGGAGCACCTCCGTACCGTTAGTCGGTGCGGAGGGTCTTTTTGCCCCCTCTGCGTGGTTGTTTGTAGGTTTTTGTGTTGACCGCAAAGCTATCTTTCCTATCCTCGGTCTATTCAGTAAGTCGGGCCTCACTTTGCTAAAATCTATTTCATCTCTGTGTTTGTATTTTCATCTTAACTCACAGTCATTATATGTGGGGGGCTGCCTTTTCCTTTGGGGAATTTCTCTGAGGCAAGGTAGGCTTATTTTTCTGTCTTCAGGGCTAGCTAGTTTCTCAGGCTGTGCCGAGTTGCATAGGGAGCGTTAGGCGCAATCCACGGCTACCTCTAGTGTGGTATGATAGGATTAGGGATTGCGGTCAGCAGAGTTCCCACGTCTCAGAGCTCGTCCTATGTTAGTAACTATCAGGTCACTTTGTGTGCTCTTAACCACTAGGTCCATTGTGGTTCTGAATCACCTGTTCATAACAGTACTGGAGGCCCAAAGTACTAATGCTTCTCAATAGAGGGAAAAGAGAAGTTCTGAGACCATTTTTTTTTCTCTGTACTGTGTTTTGTCTTTCTTTTCCCCTAGACATTTGGGTGGTTCAGGACACAGGTGTAGTGATGGACATTAAAGATCTGTCTTCTTGTGTGGATCATCTCACTGCAAGAGTACAAAATATTCAAGACTTTGTGGTTCAGAATTCTATGTTAGAGCCAAGAATTCCTATTCCTGATTTGTTTTCTGGAGATAGAGATAAGTTTCTGAGTTTTAAGAATAATTGTAAACTGTTTCTGGCTTTGAAACCCCGCTCCTCTGGTGACCCAGTTCAACAAGTTAAGATCATTATTTCTTTATTACGTGGCGACCCTCAAGACTGGGCATTTTCCCTTGCGCCAGGAGATCCTGCATTATGTAATATTGATGCGTTTTTTCTGGCGCTCGGATTGCTGTATGATGAACCTAATTCAGTGGATCAGGCAGAGAAAAATTTGCTGGCTCTGTCTCAGGGTCAGGATGAGGTAGAGATATATTGTCAGAAGTTTAGGAAGTGGTCTGTGCTCACTCAATGGAATGAATGTGCGCTGGCAGCAATTTTCAGAAAAGGTCTCTCTGAAGCCCTTAAGGATGTCATGGTGGGATTTCCTATGCCTGCTGGTCTGAATGAGTCTATGTCATTGGCCATTCAGATCGGTCAACACTTGCGTGAGCGTAAAACTGTGCACCATTTGGCGGTATTATCTGAGCATGGACCTGAGCCTATGCAGTGCAATAGGACTTTGACCAGAGCTGAACGGCAAGAACACAGACGTCAGAATGGGCTGTGTTTTTACTGTGGTGATTCATAGTAACATAGTAACATAGTAACATAGTTAGTAAGGCCGAAAAAAGACATTTGTCCATCCAGTTCAGCCTATATTCCATCATAATAAATACCCAGATCTACGTCCTTCTACAGAACCTAATAATTGTATGATACAATATTGTTCTGCTCCAGGAAGACATCCAGGCCTCTCTTGAACCCCTCGACTGAGTTCGCCATCACCACCTCCTCAGGCAAGCAATTCCAGATTCTCACTGCCCTAACAGTAAAGAATCCTCTTCTATGTTGGTGGAAAAACCTTCTCTCCTCCAGACGCAAAGAATGCCCCCTTGTGCCCGTCACCTTCCTTGGTATAAACAGATCCTCAGCGAGATATTTGTATTGTCCCCTTATATACTTATACATGGTTATTAGATCGCCCCTCAGTCGTCTTTTTTCTAGACTAAATAATCCTAACTTCGCTAATCTATCTGGGTATTGTAGTTCTCCCATCCCCTTTATTAATTTTGTTGCCCTCCTTTGTACTCTCTCTAGTTCCATTATATCCTTCCTGAGCACCGGTGCCCAAAACTGGACACAGTACTCCATGTGCGGTCTAACTAGGGATTTGTACAGAGGCAGTATAATGCTCTCATCATGTGTATCCAGACCTCTTTTAATGCACCCCATGATCCTGTTTGCCTTGGCAGCTGCTGCCTGGCACTGGCTGCTCCAGGTAAGTTTATCATTAACTAGGATCCCCAAGTCCTTCTCCCTGTCAGATTTACCCAGTGGTTTCCCGTTCAGTGTGTAATGGTGATATTGATTCCCTCTTCCCATGTGTATAACCTTACATTTATCATTGTTAAACCTCATCTGCCACCTTTCAGCCCAAGTTTCCAACTTATCCAGATCCATCTGTAGCAGAATACTATCTTCTCTTGTATTAACTGCTTTACATAGTTTTGTATCATCTGCAAATATCGATATTTTACTGTGTAAACCTTCTACCAGATCATTAATGAATATGTTGAAGAGAACAGGTCCCAATACTGACCCCTGCGGTACCCCACTGGTCACAGCGACCCAGTTAGAGACTATACCATTTATAACCACCCTCTGCTTTCTATCACTAAGCCAGTTACTAACCCATTTACACACATTTTCCCCCAGACCAAGCATTCTCATTTTGTGTACCAACCTCTTGTGCGGCACGGTATCAAACGCTTTGGAAAAATCGAGATATACCACGTCCAATGACTCACCGTGGTCCAGTCTATAGCTTACCTCTTCATAAAAACTGATTAGATTGGTTTGACAGGAGCGATTTCTCATAAACCCATGCTGATATGGAGTTAAACAGTTATTCTCATTGAGATAATCCAGAATAACATCCCTCAGAAACCCTTCAAATATTTTACCAACAATAGAGGTTAGACTTACTGGCCTATAATTTCCAGGTTCACTTTTAGAGCCCTTTTTGAATATTGGCACCACATTTGCTATGCGCCAGTCCTGCGGAACAGACCCTGTCGCTATAGAGTCACTAAAAATAAGAAATAATGGTTTATCTATTACATTACTTAGTTCTCTTAGTACTCGTGGGTGTATGCCATCTGGACCCGGAGATTTATCTATTTTAATCTTATTTAGCCGGTTTCGCACCTCTTCTTGGGTTAGATTGGTGACCCTTAATATAGGGTTTTCATTGTTTCTTGGGATTTCACCTAGCATTTCATTTTCCACCGTGAATACCGTGGAGAAGAAGGTGTTTAATATTTTAGCTTTTTCCTCGTCATCTACAACCATTCTTTCCTCACGATTCCACTCATGCTATCTCCGATTGTCCTAAGCGCACTAAGCGGTTCGCTAGGTCTGCCACCATTGGTACGGTACAGTCGAAATTTCTTTTGTCCGTTACTTTGATCTGCTCTTTGTCATCCTATTCTGTCATGGCATTTGTGGATTCAGGCGCTGCCCTGAATTTGATGGACTTGGAGTATGCTAGGCGCTGTGGGTTTTTCTTGGAGCCCTTGCAGTATCCTATTCCATTGAGAGGAATTGATGCTACACCTTTGGCCAAGAATAAGCCTCAGTACTGGACCCAGCTGACCATGTGCATGGCTCCTGCGCATCAGGAGGATATTCGCTTTTTGGTGTTGCATAATCTACATGATGTGGTCGTGTTGGGGTTGCCATGGCTACAAGTCCATAACCCAGTATTGGATTGGAAATCAATGTCTGTGTCCAGCTGGGGTTGTCAGGGGGTACATGGTGATGTTCCTTTTCTGTCTATTTCATCATCCACCCCTTCTGAGGTCCCAGAGTTCTTGTCAGATTACCGGGATGTATTTGATGAGCCCAAGTCCAGTGCCCTACCTCCGCATAGGGATTGTGATTGTGCTAACGATTTGATTCCTGGTATTAAGTTTCCTAAGGGTCGACTGTTTAATTTGTCTGTGCCTGAGCACGCCGCTATGCGGAGTTACGTAAAGGAATCCTTGGAGAAGGGTCATATTCGCCCGTCGTCGTCGCCATTGGGAGCAGGGTTCTTTTTTGTGGCCAAGAAGGATGGTTCGCTGAGACCTTGTATTGATTACTGCCTTCTAAATAAAATCACGGTCAAATTTCAGTACCCCTTGCCGCTGCTGTCTGATTTGTTTGCTCGGATTAAGGGGGCTAGTTGGTTCACCAAGATAGATCTTCGTGGTGCGTATAATCTTGTGCGTATTAAACAGGGCGATGAATGGAAAGCAGCATTTAATACGCCAGAGGGCCATTTTGAGTACCTGGTTATGCCATTCTGGCTTTCTAATGCTCCATCAGTGTTTCAGTCCTTTATGCATGACATCTTCCGAGAGTACCTGGATAAATTCCTGATTGTATACTTGGATGATATTTTGGTCTTCTCGGATGATTGGGAATCTCACGTGAAGCAGGTCAGAATGGTGTTCCAGGTTTTGCGTGCGAATTCTTTGTTTGTGAAGGGGTCGAAATGTCTCTTTGGTGTTCAGAAGGTTTCATTTTTGGGGTTCATTTTTTCCCCTTCTACTATCGAGATGGACCCTGTTAAAGTTCAGGCCATTTATGATTGGACTCAGCTGACATCTCTGAAGAGTCTGCAAAAGTTCCTGGGCTTTGCTAATTTTTATCGTCGCTTCATCAATAATTTTTCTAGTATTGCTAAACCGTTGACTGAGTTAACCAAGAAGGGTGCTGATGTGGTCAATTGGTCTTCTGCTGCTGTGGAAGCTTTTCAAGAGTTGAAGCGTCGTTTTTCTTCTGCCCCTGTGTTGTGCCAACCAGATGTTTCGCTCCCGTTCCAGGTCGAGGTTGATGCTTCTGAGATTGGAGCAGGGGCTGTTTTGTCGCAAAGAAGTTCTGATGGCTCGGTGATGAAACCATGCGCCTTCTTTTCCAGGAAGTTTTCGCCTGCTGAGCGTAATTATGATGTTGGCAATCGAGAGTTGCTGGCCATGAAGTGGGCATTCGAGGAGTGGCGTCATTGGCTTGAAGGAGCTAAGCATCGCGTGGTGGTCTTGACTGATCACAAGAACTTGACTTATCTCGAGTCTGCCAAACGGTTGAATCCTAGACAGGCTCGTTGGTCGCTGTTTTTCTCCCATTTTGACTTTGTAGTTTTGTACCTTCCGGGCTCTAAAAATGTGAAGGCGGATGCCCTGTCTAGTAGTTTTGTGGCTGACTCTCCGGGTTTGTCTGAGCCGGCGGGTATTCTCAAAGAGGGGGTAATTTTGTCTGCCATCTCCCCTGATTTGCGGTGGGTGCTGCAAAAATTTCAGGATAATAGACCTGACCGTTGCCCAGCGGAGAAACTGTTTGTCCCTGATAAATGGACGAGTAAAGTTATCTCCGAGGTTCATTGTTCGGTGTTGGCTGGTCATCCTGGAATCTTTGGTACCAGATATTTGGTGGCTAGATCCTTTTGGTGGCCGTCTCTGTCGCGGGATGTGCGTTCGTTTGTGCAGTCCTGTGGGATTTGTGCTCGGGCTAAGCCCTGCTGTTCTCGTGCCAGTGGGTTGCTTTTGCCCTTGCCAGTCCCGAAGAGGCCCTGGACACATATCTCTATGGATTTTATTTCGGATCTCCCCGTCTCTCAAAAAATGTCGGTCATTTGGGTTGTTTGTGATCGCTTCTCTAAGATGGTCCATTTTGTACCCTTGTCTAAATTGCCTTCCTCCTCTGATTTGGTGCCATTGTTCTTCCTGCATGTGGTTCGTTTACATGGCATTCCGGAGAACATCGTTTCTGACAGAGGTTCCCAGTTTGTTTCGAGGTTTTGGCGAGCCTTTTGTGCTAGGATGGGCATTGATTTGTCTTTTTCCTCGGCTTTCCATCCTCAGACAAATGGCCAGACTGAGCGAACCAATCAGACCTTGGAAACATATCTGAGATGTTTTGTTTCTGCCGATCAGGATGATTGGGTGTCCTTTTTGCCTTTGGCTGAGTTCGCCCTTAATAATCGGGCCAGCTCGGCTACTTTGGTTTCGCCGTTTTTCTGCAATTCTGGTTTCCATCCTCGTTTCTCTTCAGGGCAGGTTGAGTCTTCTGACTGTCCTGGTGTGGATACTGTGGTGGATAGGTTGCAGCAGATTTGGACTCATGTGGTGGACAATTTGACATTGTCTCAGGAGAAGGCTCAACGTTTCGCTAACCACAGGCGCTGTGTGGGTCCCCGACTTCGTGTTGGGGATTTGGTTTGGTTGTCATCTCGTTATATTCCTATGAAAGTTTCCTCTCCTAAGTTTAAGCCTCGTTTCATTGGTCCGTATAGGATTTCTGAGGTTCTTAATCCTGTGTCTTTTCGTTTGACCCTTCCAGCTTCTTTTTCCATTCATAACGTATTCCATAGGTCATTGTTGCGGAGATACGTGGCACCTGTGGTTCCATCCGTTGATCCTCCTGCCCCGGTTTTGGTTGAGGGGGAGTTGGAGTATATAGTGGAGAAGATTTTGGATTCTCGTATTTCGAGACGGAAACTCCAGTACCTGGCTAAGTGGAAGGGTTATGGTCAGGAAGATAATTCCTGGGTCTTTGCCTCTGATGTTCATGCTGCCGATCTGGTTCGTGCCTTTCATTTGGCTCATCCTGGTCGGCCTGGGGGCTCTGGTGAGGGTTCGGTGACCCCTCCTCAAGGGGGGGGTACTTTTGTGAATTCTGTGGTCAAGCTCCCTCCTGTGGTCATGAGTGGTACTTCGGCTGGTTCTGTCTATGAGCTTCTTCTGGTAGATGTGAGTGGAGCTGCGGTTTCTGAGTTTCCTTCCTCAGGTGACGAGGTTAGGTCGTTAGGTGCTGCTCTATTTAACTCCACCTAGTTCTTTGTTCCTGGCCTCCAGTCAATGTTCCAGTATTGGTCTTGCTTTCTCCTGGATCGTTCTTGTGGCCTGTCTGCCCTGCATAAGCTAAGTTTTGCTTGTGTTACTTTTGTTTCCTATATTTTCTGTCCAGCTTGCTATATTGGTTTTTCTTGCTTGCTGGAAGCTCTGAGATGTAGAGGGAGCACCTCCGTACCGTGAGTCGGTGCAGAGGGTCTTTTTGCCCCCTCTGCGTGGTTGTTTGTAGGTTTTTGTGTTGACCGCAAAGCTATCTTTCCTATCCTCTGTCTATTCAGTAAGTCGGGCCTCACTTTGCTAAAATCTATTTCATCTCTGTGTTTGTATTTTCATCTTAACTCACAGTCATTATATGTGGGGGGCTGCCTTTTCCTTTGGGGAATTTCTCTGAGGCAAGGTAGGCTTATTTTTCTGTCTTCAGGGCTAGCTAGTTTCTCAGGCTGTGCCGAGTTGCATAGGGAGCGTTAGGCGCAATCCACGGCTACCTCTAGTGTGGTATGATAGGATTAGGGATTGCGGTCAGCAGAGTTCCCACGTCTCAGAGCTCGTCCTATGTTAGTAACTATCAGGTCACTTTGTGTGCTCTTAACCACTAGGTCCATTGTGGTTCTGAATCACCTGTTCATAACATTACCCCCTTCCCAGGATACAAAGATTAGCCTCCTGCCGTCGGCTTTCACTCTGCTGGTTACAAAAATTAAAAAAATATATTTATTAATTAAATACATGTCCAGTAATTTGCACACACACTGTACTAATTGTATTTGTCACAGTCATCTGTATATCTACCTATTCTATTTGTATTTACTGTATGTTATCCATCTCTTCTATCCTGTCGGGTCCTTCAGTGATTTTACAGAACATGGCAGATGAACGGTTTGATGCTGCGGCTGTACACAGCGTTTACTGATCGTGGAAATGAGTCGCCCATCAGGGCAGTGGAGATACTTGGTATAGGGTCCGGTCGCAATTAAAGGGGTGGTCATAGTGGCGGCAACCCGGTCCGCAGCCCTGGGCACGCAAGTAAAAGGGATGGTCTTTAAAGGGGTTGTGGAAATAATGAAAGTTCATGACACCACCCGTGGTTTTCAGTCACAGGTGACCGACGCTGCTTAAAGGGGTCCTCTGGGGGTGATGGTGCTACAGCAAAGATGGTGTCACTTCCCACAGGTGAAGCGGGGTTCCCAGGGCTCCCAGTGTGTTTGGCCGGGATGGTGAATGCCTGCAAATAAATGGAGGACACAGAGTTGCAGTCTTTACCTGGTTTACTGGTGTTAAGCAGCCTCAGTCCAGGGTACTGGCAACAGGTATAGATGGAGTCCAGGCAGCATGAAGACAAGTGGAAATCCGTTTGCGCTTGTCTGTAGTCCCTTGCTGCCTGTAGTTGTCTAACAAGGTCCTCTTTTTCCTCTGTCGAGGGACAGTACCTGCACAGTAGGCAACTCGATCCGTCTCTTTGGGGTCTCTGTCCACGGTGACTCCGGGCTCTGATTGCTGCTGTACCTCAGGTATTATGTGGGCAAGTCCCTTTTAGTTTTTTGCCCTGCAGTTCTGCCGTGGGACCTGTAGTTTCTCATGACCTTGGGCTCACCAGTGCCCAGTTTCTGCGCTCAGCTTAGAGACGCCCAGTCGCTGGCCTCCTCTAGCTCCTAAGTCTTTCTGTGCTCCTTTACTTTCTGCTACCAACTGTCAACTGTCTGCTTGTCTGCACCAGACTAAGTGACTCCTCCTCCAGACAAGGATATATATAGGGAAGTTCCCCTTAATCTGAGTTTAGAGCTCCCCTTCTGGCCTTGAGTCAGAAAGTGTTGCATGTAGGATTACCTGCCAAAGGGATCCCTCCTGTCTCCAGGCATGGCACTACCCTCCCCGAGAGGAAGGCAGCCCCACTGTGGCAATCTTGCCTTGCGCAGGCGTGTACTATGGAGGACAGAGAATGAACTTCAATCCAATATTGCAGCCAGCATGCAGCCAGCGGGTAAGGAAAGGGTGAATCAAACACCCGAAAACCCCGCCTCTATGGCTGAAAATTGTTCCCTCCAAATTCAGGTGACAGAGTCCCTTTAAGGCTAAGCTACTGGGAATTCTGGGTAGCACAGGTGTAACAGATCTTCTAGGAGTACCATTGCTCACTGTGGGAATGACAGATTCACCGATAGCAGGGGTGGATTCTTTGGTTCCACTGCTGGTGTGCTTGAGCCCGCTGGTGTGAAGTCTCTTCTGTTTCAGGATGGTTTTGAGTCACATTTTGTTCTGGTATTTTCAACTGGGGAAAAGTCAAAACAGGCACTACTACTGCTTGATTTACCTGAGTCCATGACTGGGGAAAGTCTCCAAGAACAGTATGGATTCTCTTTTCCTCTTCTTCCATAGGTTGAGAAGTACCTGGGTCTTTTTCCTTGTCTCTCAGTTTTTAGGGCATACTTTAAGATGATCCCTTGATACCGCAGTCGAGGTTTCTCCTCCATCTGTGCTTAAGAGACAGACTTTAGTATTATCAAAGCTTGATGGTAAGATGGTATATGATTCTGCTTCCCACTGGTCATCAAGTTTGTGCATTCTTCTTTTCCGCTTTAGCACTTGCTCACCTGGTGACAAGGGAATTGCAGGGGCACGCTGATTATATTTTCTCTCTTGTTTTTGTCTTGCCTGGGACAAGCTTCTTTCCACACACTCTTGTACTTGGCGGTATTTCTGCTGTCGCTCAGTATCCCAATCTGCATTTGGTGATGTTGCTTCTGGTGTGAGGACTCTCATTTCAAGATCAACAGGTAATTTGTTAGATCTTCCTCTCATCAGGTAGGCTGGAGTGCAGTTGGTGGAATTCACTGGGATGTGATTGTACAGATCTACCAAGTCTGGCAGTTTCTCTGGCCATAAGTTTCTCTCTTCTAAAGGCAAGGTTTTCAACAGGTCGATTACCACTTGATTCATCTTCTCACACATACCATTTGTTCGTGCGTGATACGGTATTGATCTTATCTTCGTGCACCCGTACAGGTTGCAGAACTTCTGGAACACTTCCGCTTCAAAGACTGGGCCTTGGATGGTAAGTACCTTTTCAGGGTAACCCTTTGGTCAACAAAAGTGTTGATGGAAGGCCTTGGCTGCCGTCTTCGCTGTCTGGTCCTTGACAGGCATGACTACCAGGAATCTGGAGTAATGGTCCACAGTGGTTAGAGCATAGACATAACCTGACCGGCTTGGAGTTAGCTTCACGTGGTCTAAGGCCACCAGTTCAAGTGGCTGTTTGGTGACTATGGGCTGTAGGGGAGCGCTCTGGCTGTCACGGTCCTTTCTGCACAGGCTGCATGGGCCATACTCTCGGCACCACTCTTAATGGCTTTTCTCATGCCAGTCCAGTAGAACCTTCCACAAAGTAGGACCTCCAGCTTCTTCCATCCGAAGTGTACTGCTCCATCATGGTACCCTTCCAAGACCATTGGTGCATCTTGTCTCAGGATTACCACCTGCGAGACCAGCTCGTGAGTGCGTGGGTTAGTATTCCTCCCACGCAGCTTACCATCGTAGATAAACAATTTTGCCTTCTCCTTCCACAGCTGTTGAGTCTCTTGTGGAGCATCTGGACCAGGGTGCAAATCAGCTTGTGTCAACCATTCTTTTACCAGACGGACTGCTGGGTCACTATCCTGAGCCTCTGCCCATCCATGGTGGGGCAATGGGTTCAGCGTGGCTTCTCGCTTGTTATTGCGCTTGTTCCTCACATAATGGGAGTACTGAGTTGCCCGGGGCGATGGAGTGCTGGTAACTCAATCTCTTCAAGTGCTTCTGGATCTTTTTCCACCTCTGGTAAGTTGGGCATCCTAGACAGCGCATTGGCACTTGCATTCTTGTGCCCTGAGCGGTACTTGATGGTGAATTCATAGTTGGACAACCGGGCCATCCATCACTGCTCCAATGCACCTAGTTTTGCTGTCTCCAGGTGAGTCAGTGGATTGTTGTTCGTGAACACGGTTAATCTTGCTGAGGCCAGGTAGTGCTTGAACTGCTCTGTTACCTCCCAGACTATGGCGAGGCATTCCAGCTTGAAGGAACTGTAGTTTTCAGGGTTCCTTCCAGTGGGGCGAAGCTTCCGATGGCATAGGCAATTACCCTTTCTTTGTCTTTCTGCACCTGGGACAACACTGCTTCCTGTCCCATGTTTCTGGCGTCTATGTAGAGCACAAACAGTTGGTCATAGTCAAGGATAGCCAGTATATCATCTCCCGTGAGAGCAAACTTCAACTGAGTGAAGGATCCTTCCAGCCTGTCGTTCCATTCAAATGGAGGACCATTGTTCTTGATCTTCTTGGATTGGCCCGCTAACAGGTCTTGCAGGGGTGCGGCTATCTTAGTGAAGTCCTTAATGAACCTTTGGTAGTAATAATAATAATAATAATTTTTATTTATATAGCGCCAACATATTCCGCAGCACTTTACAATTAAGCGGGGACATGTACAGACAATAAATTCAGTACAAGTTAAGACAATTTAAACAGTGACATTAGAGGTGAGGTCCCTGCTCGCAAGCTTACAATCTACAATCTAGTAGCCTACCAACTCGAGGAACTGCCAAACTTTGTGGATGTTGCTAGGTTTTGGCCAGTCCCTTATCATGGTGGCCTTGTCAGGGTCTGGTGCCACACACCTCGCCGAGGTGTTTGAAGCTCTGTCTAACTTTGGCCTGAAGGTAAAGCTGTCTAAGTGTCACCTGTTAAAGACCTGTACTTTGGTCTTTAACAGGTGACACTTAGACAGCTTTACCTTCAGGCCAAAGTTAGACAGAGCTTCAAACACCTCGGCGAGGTGCTTCAGGTGGTCTTCATATGTCTTGGAGAAGACGATGACATCATCCAGGTACAATAGGACGGTTTCAAAATTCTTGTGCCAGAGACAGCATTCCATCATCCTCTGGAATGTTCCTGGTGCGTTGCAAAGTCCGAACGGCATGTAGTTGAATTCAGAGAGGCCCATCGGTGTCATGAAGGTAGTCTTTTCCTTATCCGCCTCTGCCACGGAAACCTGCCAATACCCACTAGTGAAATCTAAGGTGGAGAAATAGCAGATTTTAAAGCAGCTAAAGACTCTTCAATTCTGGGCATTGGAAAGCATCCTTGTGTGTAATGTGGTTTATCTACCTGTAATCAACACACATCCTCATTGTGCCATCCTTTATCCTGATGAGGACTAATGGAGCTTCCCAGAGGCTACAACTATCTCTGATTACCCCAGCCTCCTTCATCTCTGGTAACATAATTTTGAGTGCCTGTCAGGACAGTGGGGATACTCAGTACCGGGTCCGGTCGCAAATAAAGTGGTCACGGTGGCAGCGACCCGATCCGTGGCCTTGGGTGCCCAAGTAAAAGGCACGGGGTTGTGTAAATAATTAAAGTTTGTGACACCACCTGTGGCTTTCGTTCAGTGGTGACCGACGCTGCTTAAAGGGGTTCTCTGGGGGCGATGGTGCTGCAGCAAAGATAGTGTCGCTTCCCACAGGTGAATTAGGGTCCCCAGGGCTCCCAATGTGTTTGGCAGGGATGGTGAATGCGGGCAAATAAATGGAGGACACAGGGTTGCAGTCTTTACCTGGTTTACTGGTGTTAAGCAGCCTCAGTTCAGGGTATCAGCAACAGGTGTAGATGGAGTCCAGGCAGCCAGAAGACAAGTGGAAATCTCTTTGACAGGTCAGGTTGGGAGCATTCCACTATCCGCTGGTCTGTAGTCCCTTGCTGCCTGTAGTTGTATAGCAAGGTCTTCTTTTTTTCCCCTGTTCAGGGACAGTATCTGCATGGTATGCAACTTGAGCCATCTCTTTGGGGTCTCTGTCCACGGTGACTCTGGGCTCTGATTGCTGCTGTACCTCAGGTATTATGTGGGCAAGTCCCTTTTCATTTCCTACCGTCCGGTTCTGCCGTGGAAGCTGTAGTTCCTCATGACCTCGAGATCCTGGTGCCCGGTTTCTGCGCTCAGCTTAGAGAGGCCCAGTCGCAGGCCTCCTCTAGCTCCTAAGTCTTTCTGTGCTCCTTCACTGTCTGCTACCAACTGGCAACTGTCTGCTTGTCTGCACCAGACTATGTGACTCCTCCTCCAGACCAGGATGTATATAGGGAAGTTCCACTTAATCTGGGTTTAGAGCTCTCCCTTCTGGCCTGGAGTCAGAAAGTGTTGCATGTAAGATTACCTGCCAAAAGGATCCCTCCTGTCTCTAGGCACGGCATTACCCTCCCCGAGAGGAAGGCAGCACCACTGTGGTACCCGAACTACTGGGGTGCCACAGAAACATACTCTAATACTTTGAAATGTTAAATACAAACAGCACACGGAAGCCATCAATGTGCTGGAGGTGTTTTTCACAGACCTATGGTCTTGCATTCGTACTTGTTATCCATGCGAAAAACAGACATGTCTTTGTGAGTATTGCATGGACACACGGTCCATGAAAAAACACAGACATGCGCATAGCACATTAGATTATAATGCACATATGTCCTATCAGTGAAAATACGGACAGAACACCAATGTGCAACAGGGACTTCTGAATGAGGCATTACATGCAGAAAGTCCAGGTGCCAACACTTTTGGCCATGAATATATCTACATAAAAAAAATCCAACAAGAATGCACATATTTATAGAATCCATACATATAACATGCCTTCTTATAAAATTAGACTAGCATAAAGATTTATAAGGCCCTATAGTAGTCGGTGGATGCTATCTTGATTTTGTACAACTCGGAGGTTATACTAAGCTCTAGTATGACCCCCATGTGTATATAATTAACAATTACTAATTCTTTCCATATGCATTCATTAGCTGTTTTTATTAGTTTGTGATTAGTAGGTATATTGCTTACATGCATTTTATTACCAGTGGAGTCCCAGTAAGTGACGTAAACTGTAATTTAATCATTTAATGTGAATCCTGGACTAAAAAATGTAATAACATTACATATTATTATCCAAAAAAATCCCATAACATTGTATATATTATTATACTTTTACTATATATGCTTAATATAAATGTATTTTAAATAGGGATGCGAAAACGTGCTCGGTGATACTTGTATATCACTCGAGTATCACGGTGCTCGGATGTACTCGTTACTCGGCGAACATTGGCTGGTGCTTGATTTAAAACTCGAAGCCCTGACCTGCATATTTGGCACCTGTTACAAAGCCAATAAATATGCGGGGATTGCCTGCGCATTACTGTAATGCCGTAGCCATCATGGTTGTAGCATAACTGTGATTGGCTGGCTGAGTGACATCATCAGAGGTCATAAAAGAACAGGCGCCACCCAGATTGGCACACTGACACCATTGCACAGCTCTGTGGCACTTCGTATTGGAGGGAGAGAGTGCTTGTCCAGGTCTGTGAGCACAATATAATGAATCAGAGTCCTCTAGGGATGAGACAGTGAATGAACCGAGATAAGCAAAGGGATCAGAGAACCAGGAAGGACAGGGCAGTACAGAGAAGAACACAGAGGCAGAAGTCAGGGGACGAACCGGGTCATACACAGAAAAGCTTACAGGCGCAGAGGCATGACGATTACAGATGAGTAACTTGGGTCAGCAATCCCTAGCCGAGTAAACTGATGTATCTCCGACACTGGACCCAGGAAATACAAGCATTAAATAGCTGTCCCAGAACCCAAGAGTGGTGAAGTATCTTATCCCTGACCTGACTAGGACAGAGCCAGAACCACCCCGTCCTGAGTCATGACAAAACTTTGTAGACAGGGATGAGAGCTGTGTAGTCCCTTGCAAAATACAGTGATAAGCAAAAGGATAACAATGTTTAGAACTTTTGCCTTTCAGGCTCCATATTTCACCATCCACTACTACTTTGAATGTGAGACTACTGTCATTTTGTAGACAATCATCTTGGCTATCTCATACATAAATTTTACTTGCAACTATTTATCATATGATTAGATATGCCTGTTTTGCTCCTAAGAAGCTAAATTTATTTTTTATAATCTTATTAGTATTTTGCCTGAATCCTTTTGAGCATGCTCTCAATCAAATTCAAACATGTCTTGACCAAAGTTTGAACCCAGGTCTCTTCTACACATTCCCAAAATTGGTGCATACTGGTCGACTCACTTGGGTACGCATACAGTTTTTTTTTTACAACTCTATCCAAAAGTGTTCGATTGAGTTGAGTTCTGGGGACTGTAGGGACCAATCTAGAGCCTTTAATTCATTGTTATTGAACCATTTCTCCATTAATATCGTCATATGCTTCGGGTTGTTGGCCTGCTGGAACACTATGTCATACCCATAGTACTCAAGTGAACAAAGTAATTTTTCTTATGGACACTCAACAATATCTCAGTATTACGACAACCATCAATCCTGGTAAAGTATCCTATACCTTTGCCTGTGAAACAGACCCATATCATCAAGCTTCCTCCACCGAGCTTGACAGTTCCTTCAATTTCTCAATCCCCTTTTCACTTGTTTCCTCACCCATCAGAGTCTAGTCTATTGACTTTCATCTCATTGCTCTAAACCACCCATTTCCATTCTTCTACTGCCCACTTTTCATACTTTTTTGAAAACTCAAGCCGATGCTGATTATGACGATTTTGAAGTCGAGGTTTCTTCACTTTTTTTCAAGCCATCATTCCAGGCTTGAGTAATGTGTGCTGTACGGTGTGCATAGATGTCTGTGATAACACTATTACAAAGCTTAAGAGTCACCTCCACTGCTATGTTCATCGCGACAGAACTGATAGACCTTGTAAGGAACCGACTTGTTGATATTGTCGATATTTTGCCTGGAAGCCCACCTCTTGGCTTCTGAATGGATGAAGGCACTTTATTTTGTATTCTTACAATTGTCATAGCAATAACTTAATGCTGTCTGGCAATTTTCTGGGCAGAGAGAACGCTATTGATGAGCTGGACGATGCAATTTCTATTTCTCTTCATGGCTGCTTCTCAATTTGAACCAGTCATCTTTCGCTTAGGAATCAACCTATTAACACACTGAGTTATTAGGAAATGTGAGCTTTGTTTTGTAGAATACAAGAAGAAAAAGATTTTTCCACCACCAGGAGTAAAACAGTGACAATGCACTGACATGAAAAGAATCTGCATAACTAATAATATGCTAAATAGTTGCAAGTCTAATTTATTTGTGAGATAGCCAAGTTGATGGTCTATAAAATGATGGTAGTCTCACATTCGAAGCAGTAGTGGATGGTGATATATGGAGCTGGAAATTAAAAGTTCAAAACATTGTTACCCTTTTGATGATCACTGTATATAGTGGGGGCATGTTTTATTTTTGTGAAAATATTGAATATATTGTGTGATCCATCGAGTATTAAGTGCTTTGTGGTACATTTTGGTGTTATATAACACTCAAAAAAGTAGCATTTTTTTCAGGAATAAACTAATCATCCAGAGAGTATTCTGTGCACTGGGGTACATTTTTGTGATATCTAACACTCAAAAAAAGCTTTCAAAAGTTTTGCTGTGTTAAATTTCTAACCAATACCATATTCCATGTTCTAGGATGCATTACTATGATATCTTTCAGTCCAAAAAGGCATTAAAAAATTTTGCTGGATTAAATTTTTCAGCCATACAGTATTCCATGATCTGAGTTACATTTTTGTGATATATGACACGCCAAAAACATCATTTAAAAAATGTTGTTGGGTTAAATTCTTCAGCCATACCTCAATCTTTGGTCTGAGGTACATTTTGGTGACATACAACACTCAAAAAAAGCATTTTTTTTTGCTAGATTAAATTTCTTAGTCATATAGTTTTTCATGGTCTGGGGTACATTTTTGTTCTATACAACACTCCGAAAAAAGCGTTTAAAAATTTTGTGGGGTTAAATTTCTCACCCCTTTAGTATTCCATTTTGTGGTAATAGTAGCACACTTACGCAGTAATGAGGCAGTGACCCAGCACAGTTGCAAACAAAAAATTTCTTTAATGCATTTACTTCACAGTGTTAAATGTCCAACTCACAAAAACACAGCATTAATGTCCAAGTCACAGCTCTACATAGTAAACGATATCTGTTGTGAATTCTGTGGCAGAGCTCCCTCCTGTGGTCACAAGTGGTACTTCGGCTGATTCTCTCTGTGAGCTTCTGTTGGTGGAGGGAAGTGGTCCTGCGGCTTCTGAGTTTCCTCCCTCAGGTGATCTGGTGAGTGTGCTTCTCTACTTAACTCCACCTAATGCTTTGATCCTGGCTTCCTGTCAATGTTCCAGTGTTGGACTTGCTTTTCCCTGGATCATTCCTGTGGCCTGCTGCTCTGCATAGCTAAGTTCTTCTTTGCTATTTGTTTGCTATTTTTTCTGTCCAGCTTGTCTAATTTTTTGCTGGAAGCTCTGGGGTGTACCTCCGTGCCGTTAGTTCGGTACGGAGGGTCTTTTTGCCCCCTTTGCGTGGTTTTCTTTAGGGTTTTGTGTAGACCGCAAAGTTACCTTTTCTATCCTCGATCTGTTAAGAAAGTCGGGCCTCACTTTGCTGAATCTATTTCATCTCTACGTTTGTCCTTTCATCTTAACTCACAGTCATTATATGTGGGGGGCTGCCTTTTCCTTTGGGGTATTTCTCTGAGGCAAGGTAGGCTTATTTTCTATCTTCAGGCTAGTTAGTTTCTCTGGCTGTGCCGATTTGCATAGGCAGAGTTAGGCGCAATCCACGGCTGCCTCTAGTGTTGTTTGGAGAGGATTAGGGATTGCGGTCTGCAGAGTTCCCACGTCTCAGAGCTCGTTCTATGATTTTGGGTTATTGTCAGATCACTGTATGTGCTCTGACCGCTATGTCCATTGTAGTACTGAATTGCCTTTCATAACAGTACAGGAAGCCAAAAGTACTAATGATTCTCAATAGAGGGAAAAAAGAAGTTCTGAGACCATTTTTTTTTCTTTGCACTGTGTTTTGCCTTTTTTTTCCCCTAGACATTTGAGTGGTTCAGTACACAGGTGTAGCGATGGACATTAGAAGTCTGTCTTCATTTGTGGATCAGCTCTCGGCAAGAGTACAAAAGATTCAAGACACTATTGATCAGAAAGCTATGATGGAACCAAGAATTCCTATTCCTGATTTGTTTTTTGGAGATAGAACTAAGTTTCTGAGTTTCAAAAATAATTGTAAATTATTTCTGGCCTTGAAACCTCGCTCCTCTGGTGATCCAGTTCAACAGGTTTTGATTGTTATTTCTTTTTTGCGTGGCGACCCTCAGGACTGGGCATTTTCTCTTGCGCCAGGAGATCCTGCATTGAGTAATATCGATGCGTTTTTCCTGGCGCTCGGATTGCTGTACGATGAACCTAATTCAGTGGATCAGGCAGAGAAAAATTTGCTGGCTCTTTGTCAGGGTCAGGTATTGTCAGAAATTTAGAAAGTGGTCCGTGCTCACTCAATGGAATGAATCTGCACTGGCAGCTATGTTCAGAAAGGGTCTCTCTGAAGCCCTTAAGGATGTCATGGTGGGATTTCCTATGCCTGCTGGTTTGAATGAGTCTATGTCTTTGGCCATTCAGATCGGTCGACGCTTGCGTGAGCGTAAATCTGTGCACCATTTGGCGGTATTACCTGAGCTTAAACCTGAGCCTATGCAGTGCGATAGGACTTTGACCAGAGTTAAACGGCAAGAACACAGACGTCTGAATGGGTTGTGTTTCTACTGTGGTGATTCCACTCATGCTATCTCTGATTGTCCTAAGCACACTAAGCGGTTCGCTAGGTCTGCCACCATTGGTACGGTACAGTCAAAATTTCTTCTGTCCGTTACCTTGATCTGCTCTTTGTCATCGTATTCTGTCATGGCATTTGTGGATTCAGGCGCTGCCCTGAATTTGATGCACTTGGAGTATGCTAAGCGTTGTGGGTTTCTCTTAGAGCCCTTGCAGTGTCCTATTCCATTGAGAGGAATTGATGCCACGCCTTTGGCCAAGAATAAGCCTCAATACTGGACCCAGCTGACCATGTGCATGGCTCCTGCACATCAGGAGGTTATTCGCTTTCTGGTGTTGCATAATCTGCATGATGTGGTCGTGTTGGGGTTGCCATGGCTACAAGCCCATAATCCAGTATTAGAATGGAAATCCATGTCGGTGTCCAGCTGGGGTTGTCAGGGGGTACATGGTGATGTTCCATTTCTGTCAATTTCGTCATCCACCCCTTCTGAGGTTCCAGAGTTCTTGTCTGATTACCGGGATGTATTTGATTTGCCCAAGTCCGATGCCCTACCTCCGCATAGGGATTGTGATTGTGCTATCAATTTGATTCCTGGTAGTAAATTCCCAAAAGGTCGACTGTTTAATTTATCCGTGCCTGAGCACGCCGCTATGCGCAGTTATGTGAAGGAATCCCTGGAGAAGGGGCATATTCGCCCGTCATCTTCACCATTAGGAGCAGGGTTCTTTTTTGTAGCCAAGAAGGATGGTTCGCTGAGACCTTGTATAGATTACCGCCTTCTAAATAAGATCACGGTTAAATTTCAGTACCCCTTGCCATTGTTGTCTGATTTGTTTGCTCGGATTAAGGGGGCTAGTTGGTTCACCAAGATAGATCTTCGTGGTGCGTATAATCTGGTGCGAATCAGGCGAGGAGATGAATGGAAAACTGCATTTAATACGCCTGAGGGTCATTTTGAGTATCTAGTGATGCCATTCGGACTTGCCAATGCTCCATCAGTGTTTCAGTCCTTTATGCATGACATCTTCCGAGAGTACCTGGATAAATTCCTGATTGTGTACTTGGATGACATTTTGATCTTCTCGGATGATTGGGAGTCTCATGTGAAGCAGGTCAGAACAGTTTTTCAGGTCCTGCGTGCTAATTCTTTGTTTGTGAAGGGATCAAAGTGTCTCTTTGGTGTGCAGAAGGTTTCATTTTTGGGGTTCATCTTTTCCCCTTCTACTATCGAGATGGATCCTGTTAAGGTCCAAGCCATCCATGATTGGACTCAGCCGACATCTCTGAAAAGTCTGCAAAAGTTCCTGGGCTTTGCTAATTTTTATCGTCGCTTCATCTGCAATTTTTCTAGTATTGCCAAACCATTGACCGATTTGACCAAGAAGGGTGCTGATTTGGTCAATTGGTCTTCTGCTGCTGTGGAAGCTTTTCAAGATTTGAAGCGTCGTTTTTCTTCTGCCCCTGTGTTGTGTCAACCAGATGTTTCTCTTCCGTTCCAGGTCGAGGTTGATGCTTCTGAGATTGGAGCAGGGGCTGTTTTGTCGCAGAGAGGTTCTGATTGCTCAGTGATGAAACCATGCGCTTTTTTTTCCAGGAAGTTTTCGCCTGCTGAGCGAAATTATGATGTGGGCAACCGAGAGTTGCTGGCCATGAAGTGGGCATTCGAGGAGTGGCGTCATTGGCTTGAAGGAGCTAAGCATCGCGTGGTGGTATTGACTGATCATAAGAACTTGACTTATCTTGACTCTGCTAAGCGGTTGAATCCTAGACAGGCTCGTTGGTCGCTGTTTTTTGCCCGTTTTGACTTTGTGATTTCGTACCTTCCGGGCTCTAAAAATGTGAAGGTGGATGCTCTGTCTAGGAGTTTTGTGCCCGACTCTCCGGGTTTGTCTGAGCCGGCGGGTATCCTCAAGGAAGGAGTTATTGTGTCTGCCATCTCCCCTGATTTGCGGCGGGTGCTGCAAAAATTTCAGGCTAATAAACCTGATCGTTGTCCAGCGGAGAGACTGTTTGTCCCTGATAGGTGGACCAATAAAGTTATCTCTGAGGTTCATTGTTCGGTGTTGGCTGGTCATCCTGGAATCTTTGGTACCAGAGAGGTGGTGGCTAGATCCTTTTGGTGGCCGTCTCTGTCGCGGGATGTGCGTGTTTTTGTGCAGTCCTGTGGGATTTGTGCTCGGGCTAAGCCCTGCTGTTCTCGTGCCAGTGGGTTGCTTTTGCCCTTGCCGGTCCCGAAGAGGCCTTGGACACATATCTCTATGGATTTTATTTCTGATCTTCCCGTTTCTCAAAAGATGTCAGTCATTTGGGTGGTCTGTGATCGCTTTTCTAAGATGGTCCATCTGATACCCTTGTCTAAATTGCCTTCCTCCTCTGATTTGGTGCCATTGTTCTTCCAGCATGTGGTTCGTTTACATGGCATTCCAGAGAATATTGATTCTGACAGAGGTTCCCAGTTTGTTTCAAGGTTTTGGCGAGCCTTTTGTGGTAGGATGGGCATTGACTTGTCTTTTTCCTCGGCTTTCCATCCTCAGACTAATGGCCAGACCGAACGAACCAATCAGACCTTGGAAACATATCTGAGATGCTTTGTTTCTGCCGATCAGGATGACTGGGTGTCCTTTTTGCCTTTGGCTGAGTTCGCCCTTAATAATCGGGCCAGCTCGGCTACCTTGGTTTCGCCATTTTTCTGCAATTCTGGGTTCCATCCTCGTTTCTCTTCAGGACAGGTTGAGTCTTCAGACTGTCCTGGTGTGGATACTGTGGTGGACAGGTTGCAGCAGATTTGGACTCATGTAGTGGACAATTTGACCTTGTCCCAGGAGAAGGCTCAACGTTTCGCTAATCGCAGATGCCGTGTGGGTCCCCGACTTCGTGTTGGGGATCTGGTTTGGTTATCTTCTCGTCATATTCCTATGAAGGTTTCCTCTCCTAAGTTTAAACCTCGTTTCATTGGTCCGTATAGGATTTCTGAGGTTCTTAATCCTGTGTCTTTTCGTCTGACCCTTCCAGATTCTTTTTCCATACATAACGTATTCCATAGGTCATTGTTGCGGAGATACGTGGCACCTATGGTTCCATCTGTTGATCCTCCTGCCCCGGTTTTGGTGGAGGGGGAATTGGAGCA
Source organism: Ranitomeya imitator (assembly GCF_032444005.1). Lineage (NCBI taxonomy): Eukaryota > Metazoa > Chordata > Amphibia > Anura > Dendrobatidae > Ranitomeya > Ranitomeya imitator. The sequence goes on along the minus strand of NC_091285.1, from coordinate 415,028,935 downwards.
TATTGTGGAGAAGATTTTGGATTCTCGTGTTTCTAGACGGAAACTCCAGTATCTGTTTAAATGGAAGGGTTATGCTCAGGAAGATAATTCCTGGGTTTTTGCCTCTGATGTCCATGCTCCCGATCTTGTTCGTGCCTTTCATGTGGCTCATCCTGGTCGGCCTGGGGGCTCTGGTGAGGGTTCGGTGACCCCTCCTCAAGGGGGGGGTACTGTTGTGAATTCTGTGGCAGAGCTCCCTCCTGTGGTCACAAGTGGTACTTCGGCTGATTCTCTCTGTGAGCTTCTGTTGGTGGAGGGAAGTGGTACTGCGGCTTCTGAGTTTCCTCCCTCAGGTGATCTGGTGAGGTCGTTAGGTGCTTCTCTACTTAACTCCACCTAATGCTTTGATCCTGGCTTCCTGTCAATGTTCCAGTGTTGGACTTGCTTTTCCCTGGATCATTCCTGTGGCCTGCTGCTCTGCATAGCTAAGTTCTTCTTTGCTATTTGTTTGCTATTTTTTCTGTTCAGCTTGTCTAATTTTTTGCTGGAAGCTCTGGGACGCAAAGGGTGTACCTCCGTGCCGTTAGTTCGGTACGGAGGGTCTTTTTGCCCCCTTTGCGTGGTTTTCTTTAGGGTTTTGTGTAGACCGCAAAGTTACCTTTTCTATCCTCGATCTGTTAAGAAAGTCGGGCCTCACTTTGCTGAATCTATTTCATCTCTACGTTTGTCCTTTCATCTTAACTCACAGTCATTATATGTGGGGGGCTGCCTTTTCCTTTGGGGTATTTCTCTGAGGCAAGGTAGGCTTATTTTCTATCTTCAGGCTAGTTAGTTTCTCAGGCTGTGCCGAGTTGCATAGTCAGAGTTAGGCGCAATCCACGGCTGCCTCTAGTGTTGTTTGGAGAGGATTAGGGATTGCGGTCTGCAGAGTTCCCACGTCTCAGAGCTCGTTCTATGATTTTGGGTTATTGTCAGATCACTGTATGTGCTCTGACCGCTATGTCCATTGTAGTACTGAATTGCCTTTCATAACAGATATCCTCTGGATTGCAACTGGAAACCATATCCTCCAGATTACAGTCCCTAAATACGTCAGCCTACCTGTGACCTGTTTCCGTGGGCGACTGCACCGCTGTGTACGCTGTGAGTACCAGGAGTTCGCTCTGCTGGGCTCTTTGTTACTCTCACACAGATCTGAGCTTTTGCAGAGCCGTCTGCTTTGCTTGCTGCAAACTCTACTCTGATACTGACACACCCAAACCCTTTACTGCAGGGATTTTGAACTAGAATCTGTGGCCTTCAGCTACATTGAAAACCTGGACCGGGACTGAAATGAACTGCAAGACTACCATCCTACAGTCTGTTTCAAAACACCAAAAAAGCTAGAGCAGGTTTTCCCTAAATCTGGCTTGGACACTAGCATGTACAAGACCTATACTTATCTTTTATTCTGCATTGCAATCACAGCTACGACTGTGACTGCAATGCACACTCAAACTGGAATATGTGGCCTTAGGCCACTTGTAAGACCTGTCTTGGAGGAAACGGACCAACCCCACATCCTTCCTACAGTCTGTTTCCAAAATAAAAGCCCATACCGGCTTTTCCTGAACAATCCCAGGCCAAATACCTTGACCAGGTCCACGCTTACTTTTATTTTGCCCTGTGACTCACAGGCATCCTGCTGTGACCATAAGGCACGCCAGTGGGTCTAATAGTGCTCTGTCCAAATTTTGGGGGTGGAACACACACCGACCCCTACATGTGACACCGGTCACTGCCTCACATGGGGTACATTTCTGTGAGATTCAATTCCTCATCCATACAGTGTTACATGGTCTGTGGTCCATTTATTTAGTATATAACACTCACAAAAAGCATTGTAAAATTATTCTTGATTGAATTTCTCATACATACAGTATTATGTGCTCTGTGGTAAATAACGGTGGTATTAAACTCCAAAAAATGCAGGGGAAGGTTCGACTATGCCTGTTGCTGGAGCGCAAGAAACTCTCCCATCCACGACACATAGTTTCCTCTCCAACTTTTCCAAGGAGGCACTGTACACCACTTCTAAAGCCAGAGCAGTACGAGCAGGTGGTCGGTTGGATAGGAGATAATGCTTCCAGCATGCTTAGCAGCACCATACAGTCTTTCACAGGGTCCAGTCTCACCAGCCAACAATTTGGATCACTTCATCCTCACCATGATCCTTCTTTTTCCCACCATCTTGAGTGCCAGGAGACTAGTGATTACACACTAGGACACTAGGAGGAGTGTGATTAATCATTTCTTGCTTGTTGCCCATCACTCTGCATGTTCCAAGAGGGACAGGAGGACATGCTGTATAGTGATGCATAAAACTTACAGCAGCCACGGATACAAGAAGATAACAATGGGGAGTGGCAAATTTTGGCTAAGGAGGAAGATAATGATGAGATCCAGATGCTGATAAGTCAGCTTGCTGTTGTCAAGTCACCAAGTCATGAGTACCAGGGTGCAGCGGTGGAAGATGAGGTGGTGTATAACGACCAAAATTGGGAATCTGGCATGCAGAGCGAGGCCAGCAGTGCTGAGGGGGAGAGATCGTCATCATCTAAACAGGCAGGAATGGGCACTGGTGTGGCCAAAGGGACAAGGCAGGCAAGTGTTCCGTAGAGCACCGACAATCCTGAATTTCTACATCAAAGAGTTAGCTGTTCCCGAGTCTGGGATTTTTTTAAAGAGAATTCTGAGGCAAAAAAATGGTTGTTTGAAACATGTGCCACGCCAAGATAAGCAGGGTCCTGTCCTAACCACCACCAGCATGATCAGGCACAAGTCACCCAAGCAACCGACTCAGTGTTCCAGATGCTTGGGTCAACAATTAGTGCCATCGGGTGACACCACTGCATCTTCACTTGCGCCAATTCCTTGTCCATAACACTTGCGCAGGTACCTCCACCCCTCACTTATCGTTGAACATTCTGACTTACCATCATCAGGCACTTCCAAATCCTTGTCCCAGCACAGCATTCAGTTTTTCCTGCCCCAGGCCTTGGAATGAAAGAGAAAGTTCCCAGCCACCCAACAACGGGCTCAAAGGCTAAACTGACACATTTCCTGGCTGCTTGCTGTTGAAATGTTGCCGTTTCAGCTTGTTGACATGTAGGACTTACGCTGAGTCATAGCAGCAGCTGTTCCTCAGTGCTCGATTTCAAGATGGCACTTTTTCTCCCAGTGTGGTATCCCCACCTAGTACCAGCATGTGTCCAGGAACATCAATCATGCCCTTACCATCGCACTTACTGGGATGGTCCACTTAATGACCGACAGATGAACAAGCGCTTGCGGCCAGGGGTGCTTCATTTCAATGACAGCATGCTGGGTAAACATTATAAAGGCCAGGGCCAAATCCCACCCTGGCACAGCACAGTCACAAAATATTTTTGGAAAAAACATTGATTATTTTCATATATATTGTAGAACCTGCTTTGTGCGAAATTTCGTTGGTTTAAATTAAAAACCAAAATGAGTCTGTTGCAGATCTACACTTTCTTAATATTTTAATTATGCCATCCAGGTGTTGCCTTCAAGTTTGTATGGATGACCCTGTTTGAAATTTTTAGCAGGATTTGCACTGTTCAGAACTTTTATGAGTGTAGGAGTACCATAAATATATTGTGCTCACAATTAGGGTTGAGCAAAACGGACAAATTCAAAAATCGCCGACTTTCGGCAAAGTCGGGTTTTGTGAAACCCGACCCGATCCTAGTGTGGGATCGGCCATGAGGTCAGCGATCTTCACGCCAAAGTCACGTTTCGTATGACGCTATCAGCTCCATTTTTCAGCCAATGAAGGAGGACGCACAGTGTGGGCAGCGTGATGACATAGGTCTCGGTCTCCACCATCTTAGAGAAGGGCATGACAGTGATTGGCTTGCTTTCTGCGGCGTCACAGGGGCTATAAAGGGGCATGCACGCCGACCGCCATCTTACTTCTGTCGATCATAGCATAGGGAGAGGTTGCCGCAGTTGCATCAGAAGAAGGGATATAGTTAGGGAGGGAAGATTAACCCCTTCAAGACCCAGCCTATTTTGACCTTAAAGACCTTGCCGTTTTTTGCAATTCTGACCAGTGTCCCTTTATGAGGTAATAACTCAGGAACGCTTCAACGGATCCTAGCGGTTCTGAGATTGTTTTTTCGTGACATATTGGGCTTCATGTTAGTGGTAAATTTAGGTCAATAAATTCTGCGTTTATTTGTGATAAACACGGAAATTTGGCGAAAATTTTGAAAATTTCGCAATTTTCACATTTTGAATTTTTATTCTGTTAAACCAGAGAGATATGTGACACAAAATAGTTAATAAATAACATTTCCCACATGTTTACTTTACATCAGCACAATTTTGGAAACAAAATTTTTTTTTGTTAGGAAGTTATAAGGGTTAAAATTCGACCAGCGATTTGTCATTTTTACAACGAAATTTACAAAACCATTTTTTTTAGGGACCACCTCACATTTGAAGTCAGTTTGAGGGGTCTATATGGCTGAAAATACCCAAAAGTGACACCATTCTAAAAACTGCACCCCTCAAGGTACTCAAAACCACATTCAAGAAGTTTATTAACCCTTCAGGTGCTTCACAGCAGCAGAAGCAACATGGAAGGAAAAAATGAACATTTAACTTTTTAGTCACAAAAATTATCTTTTAGCAACAATTTTTTTATTTTCCCAATGGTAAAAGGAGAAACTGAACCATGAAAGTTGTTGTCCAATTTGTCCTGAGTACGCTGATACCTCATATGTGGGGGTAAACCACTGTTTTGGCGCATGGCAGGGCTTGGAAGGGAAGGAGCGCCATTTGACTTTTTGAATCAAAAATTGGCTCCACTCTTTAGCGGACACCATGTCACGTTTGGAGAGCCCCCGTGTGCCTAAAAATTGGAGCTCCCCCACAAGTGACCCCATTTTGGAAACTAGACGCCCCAAGGAACTTATCTAGATGCATAGTGAGCACTTTGAACCCCCAGGTGCTTCACAAATTGATCCGTAAAAATGAAAAAGTACTTTTTTTTCACAAAAAAATTCTTTTAGCCTCAATTTTTTCATTTTCACGTGGGCAACAGGATAAAATGGATCCTAAAATGAGTTGGGCAATTTCTCCTGAGTACACCAATACCTCACATGTGGAGGTAAACCACTGTTTGGGCACATGGTAAGGCTCGGAAGGGAAGGAGCGCCATTTGACTTTTTGAATGAAAAATTATTTCCATCGTTAGCGGACACCATGTCGCGTTTGGATAGCTCCTGTGTGCCTAAACATTGGCGCTCCCCCACAAGTGACCCCATTTTGGAAACTAGACCCCCCAAGGAACTAATTTAGATGCCTAGTGAGCACTTTAAACCCTCAGGTGCTTCACAAATTGATCTGTAAAAATGAAAAAGTAATTTTTTTTCACAAAAAAATTCTTTTCGCCTCAATTTTTTCATTTTCACATGGGCAGTAGGATAAAATGGATCATAAAATTTGTTGGGCAATTTCTCCCGAGTACGCCGATACCTCATATGTGGGGGTAAACCACTGTTTGGGCACTCGGCAGGGCTCGGAAGAGAAGGCGCGCCATTTGGCTTTTTAAATGGAAAATTAGCTCCAATCATTAGCGGACACCATGTCACGTTTGGAGAGCCCCTGTGTGCCTAAACATTGGAGATCCCCCAGAAATGACACCATTTTAGAAACTAGACCCCCAAAGGAACTAATCTAGATGTGTGGTGAGGACTTTGAACCCCCAAGTGCTTCACAGAAGTTTATAACGCAGAGCCATGAAAATAAAAAAAAAAATTATTTTCTCAAAAATGATCTTTTAGCCTGCAATTTTTTATTTTCCCAAGGGTAACAGGAGAAATTTGACCCCAAAAGTTGTTTTCCAGTTTCTCCTGAGTACGCTGATACCCCATATGTGGGGGTAAATCACTGTTTGGGCACATGCCGGGGCTCGGAAGTGAAGTAGTGACGTTTTGAAATGCAGACTTTGATGGAATGCTCTGTGGGCGTCACGTTGCGTTTGCAGAGCCCCTGATGTGGCTTAACAGTAGAAACCCCCCACAAGTGACCCCATTTTGGAAACTAGACCCCCAAAGGAACTTATCTAGATGTGTGGTGAGCACTTTGAACCCCCAAGTGCTTCATAGAAGTTTATAATGCAGAGCCGTGAAAATAATAAATACGTTTTCTTTCCTCAAAAATAATTATTTAGCCCAGAATTTTTTAATTTTCCCAAGGGTAACAGGAGAAATTTGACCCCAATATTTGTTGTCCAGTTTCTCCTGAGTACGGTGATACCCCATATGTGGGGGTAAACTACTGTTTGGGCACATGCCGGGGCTTGGAATTGAAGTAGTGACGTTTTGAAATGCAGACTTTGATGGAATGCTCTGCGGGCGTCACGTTGCGTTTGCAGAGCCCCTGATGTGCCTAAACAGTAGAAACCCCCCACAAGTGACCCCATTTTGGAAACTAGACCCTGAAAGGAACTTATCTAGATGTGTGATGAGCACTTTGAACCCCCAAGTGCTTCATAGAAGTTTATAATGCAGAGCCGTGAAAATAATAAATACGTTTTCTTTCCTCAAAAATAATTATTTAGCCCAGAATATTTTATTTTCCCAAGGGTTACAGGAGAAATTGGACCCCAAAAGTTGTTGTCCAGTTTCTCCTGAGTACGCTGATACCCCATATGTGGGGGTAAACCACTGTTTGGGCACACGTCGGGGCTCAGAAGGGAAGTAGTCACTTTTGAAATGCAGACTTTGATGGAATGGTCTGCGGGTGTCACGTTGCGTTTGCAGAGCCCCTGGTGTGCCTAAACAGTAGAAACCCCCCACAAGTGACCCCATTTTAGAAACTAGACCCCCCAAGGAACTTATCTAGATATGTGGTGAGCACTTTGAACCTCCAAGTGCTTCACAGACGTTTACAACGCAGAGCCGTGAAAATAAAAAATCATTTTTCTTTCCTCAAAAATTATGTTTTAGCAAGCATTTTTTTATTTTCACAAGGGTAACAGGAGAAATTGGACCCCAGTAATTGTTGCGCAGTTTGTCCTGAGTATGCTGGTACCCCATATGTGGGGGTAAACCACTGTTTGGGCACACGTCAGGGCTCGGAAGTGAGGGAGCACCATTTGACTTTTTGAATACGAGATTGGCTGGAATCAATGGTGGCGCCATGTTGCGTTTGGAGACCCCTGATGTGCCTAAACAGTGGTAACCCCTCAATTCTAACTCCAACACTAACCCCAACACACCCCTAACCCTAATCCCAACTGTAGCCATAACCCTAATCACAACCCTAACCCCAACACACCCCTAACCACAACACTAACCCCAACACACCCCTAACCCTAACCACAACCCTAATTCCAACCCTAACCCTAAGGCTATGTGCCCACGTTGCGGATTCGTGTGAGATATTTCCGCACCATTTTTGAAAAATCTGCGGGTAAAAGGCACTGCGTTTTACCTGCGGATTTTCCGCGGATTTCCAGTGTTTTTTGTGCGGATTTCACCTGCGGATTCCTATTGAGGAACAGGTGTAAAACGCTGCGGAATCCGCACAAAGAATTGACATGCTGCGGAAAATACAACGCAGCGTTCCCGCGCGGTATTTTCCGCACCATGGGCACAGCGGATTTGGTTTTTCATATGTTTACATGGTACTGTAAACCTGATGGAACACTGCTGCGAATCCGCAGCCAAATCCGCACCGTGTGCACATAGCCTAATTCTAAAGGTATGTGCACACGCTGCGGAAAACGCTGCGGATCCGCAGCAGTTTCCCATGAGTGTACAGTTCAATGTAAACCTACGGGAAACAAAAATCGCTGTACACATGCTGCGGAAAAACTGCACGGAAACGCAGCGGTTTACATTCCGCAGCATGTCACTTCTTTGTGCGGATTCCGCAGCGGTTTTACAACTGCTCCAATAGAAAATCGCAATTGTAAAACCGCAGTGAAATGCGCAGAAAAAAACGCGGTAAATCCGCCATAAATCCGCAGCGGTTTAGCACTGCGGATTTATCAAATCCGCAGCGGAAAAATCCGCAGAGGACCAGAATACGTGTGCACATTCCTAACCCTAACCCTAACCCTAGCCCTAACCCTAGCCCTACCCCTAACCCTAACCCTACCCCTAACCCTAACCCTACCCCTACCCCTAACCCTAACCCTACCCCTAACCCTACCCCTAACCCTAACCCTACCCCTACCCCTAACCCTAACCCTATTCTAACATTAGTGGGAAAAAAAAAATTTCTTTATTTTTTTATTGTCCCTACCTATGGGGGTGACAAAGGGGGGGGGTCATTTATTATTTTTTTTATTTTGATCACTGAGATAGATTATATCTCAGTGATCAAAATGCACTTTGGAACGAATCTGCCGGCCGGCAGATTCGGCGGGCGCACTGCGCATGCGCCCGCCATTTTGGAAGATGGCGGCGCCCGGGAGAAGACGGACGGGACCCCGGCTGGATCGGTAAGTATGATAGGGTGGGGGGGGACCACGGGGGGGGGGATCGGAGCACGGGGGGGGGAATCGGAGCGCGGGAGGGGTGGAACGGAGCGCGGGGGCGTGGAACGGAGCACGGGGGGGCTGGAACGGAGCACGGGGGGGTGGAACGGAGCACGGGGGGGGTGGATCGGAGTGCAGGGGGGGTGATTGGAGCACGGGGGGGTGATTGGAGCACGGGGCGAGCGGACACGAGCACGGGGGGGAGCGGAGCACAGGGCGGAGGGGAGCCGGAGCAGTGTACCGGCCAGATCGGGGGGGTGGGGGGGCGATCGGAGGGGTGGGGTGGGGGCACACTAGTATTTCCAGCCATGGCCGATGATATTTCAGCATCGGCCATGGCTGGATTGTAATATTTCACCCGTTATAATGGGTGAAATATTACAAATCGCTCTGATTGGCAGTTTCACTTTCAACAGCCAATCAGAGCGATCGTAGCCACGAGGGGGTGAAGCCACCCCCCCTGGGCTAAACTACCACTCCCCCTGTCCCTGCAGATCGGGTGAAATGGGAGTTAACCCTTTCACCCGGCCTGCAGGGACGCGATCTTTCCATGACGCCGCATAGGCGTCATGGGTCGGAATGGCACCGACTTTCATGACGCCTACGTGGCGTCATGGGTCGGGAAGGGGTTAAGCCCCGAAACTCCTTGTGCTGTAGCAATTTCCACTGTCCAACACCACCATTTGTTTGCAGGGACAGTGGAGTTTATATTTTCGTTCATCAGCTCTGTAGCTTATTAGGCTGCCTTATAAGGCTCCCTGATAGCTGCATTGCTGTTTGTACGCCACTGTGCAAACCAACTGCTTTTTTAAAAGCAAAAATCCTGTTGCTCCATTCTGCACAGTTATCTTGTTTATTTGTCCACACTTTTGTGTGCAGCAGTCCTCTTTATTGCTGCCATACTTGTCCTGAGATCATTGTAGGGAGATTAAAATTGTACTACAGTCCTACAGCCACGTTCTGCCACTTATATGATGAAGTGTTGTACACTGGGCCTGAGTTTTGGTGCATTCTCCCCCCAAAAAAGGGAGATTTAAATTGTCACAAAGTGGATCTACGTCAGTTCTGTTAGTTTGTCGTATATCAGCCAGCCTTGTTCTGCCACTTACATTGTGTAGTGTTATACACTGGGGCTGAGTTTTGGTGCAGTCTCCCCACCAAAAAAAGGGAGATTTAAATTGTCACAAAGTGGATCTACGTCATTTCTGTTAGTTTGTTGTACATCAGTTAGCCACATTCTGCCATTTACATTGTGTAGTGTTATACACTGGGCCTGAGTTTTGGTGCAGTCTCCCCCCCCAAAAAAAGGGAGATTTAAATTGTCACAAAGTGGATCTACGTCAGTTCTGTTAGTTTGTCGTATATCAGCCAGCCTCATTCTGCCACTTACATTGTGTAGTGTTATACACTGGGCCTGAGTTTTGGTGCAGTCTCCCACCCAAAAAAGGGAGATTTAAATTGTCACAAAGTGGATCTACGTCAGTTCTGTTAGTTTGTCGTATATCAGCCAGCCACGTTCTGCCACTTACATTGTGTAATGTTATACACAGGGCCTGAGTTTTGGTTCAGTCTCCCCCCCAAAAAAGGGAGATTTAAATTCTCAAAAAGTTTATATACACCTTCTACCTAGTTTTACAGTACCATATAACGGTTGTTATTTTGGTTAGATTTTCCCCAAAATGAGGAAGTCTGGTGGAAGAGGCCGTGGGCGGTCGCTGCCAGCTGGTACTGATGGTGGTGGTGGTGGAGCATCTGGTGGTAGTGGGAAAAGCAAAATAGCACCTTAGGCTCGAGGTGTTCAGCCAGTGTCATCATCTGGCTACACAAGGCCTCGAAGGCTCCCTTATCTGGGAGTAGGAAAACCGCTTTTAAAGCCAGAGCATCAGGAAAAAGTTTTGGCTTTCCTTGCTGACTCAGCCTCTAGCTCTTTCGCCTCCTCTTCAGAAAGTTCCAAATATAAAAGCAGCGAGTCGTCAGTGGATGCTCCCGGTCAGGAACAAGTCGCCTCTTTGTGTCCTTCACACAAACCAAAAGTGAAGGATGCAGTAGGCGACACTACAGTTTACTCCATGGAGCTCTTTACACATACTGTGCCTGGGTTAGAAAGGGAAATTGTTAACAGCCCATTACAAGATGACTCGGACATGGGGTGCACTGATTCACAGCTACAGCTAGATTATTATGCTGTTCCATTGACTCAGATCACTACATTGCCCTCGCAGTGTACTGAGCCAGAAACTGACCCTGATGAGACTATGGTGCCCCGTCGCGAACGCTATAGCACCTTACACGGTGACACAGAGAAAGGTGCACATGACATTGCAGAGGAGGTGATAGATGACCTAATTGTTGACCCAGATTGGCAGCCATTGGGGAAGAGGGTGCCACTGCCAGTAGCTCAGAAGCGGAGGAGGATGATCCGCAGCAGGCATCTACATTGTAACAGCTTTCATCTGGCGGGCCCGTATCAGGCCAAAAATGTTTGTCAAAAACAAAAACAGTTTTAGGACAGCGTGGCCATTAGGTGAAAGTAGCACAGCGTGCAATGCCTGAAAAGGTGTTCCATAGTAGGAAGAGTGTAGTGTGGCAATTTTTTAACCAAGATCCGAATGATGAGTGCAAAGTTATCTGTAAGAAATGCTCAAAGACCATTAGCAGAGGGAAGAATCTCCAAAATTTAAATACAACGTGCATGCTTAGACATTTAACCAGCATGTACTTGCAAGCCTGGACTAAACACCAAATGTCCCGTACCGTTGGTGCACCTGCTCAGAATGAAGGTAGTCAGCAACGATACATTGCTTCCCTCACTGTAAGCCCACTGGTTAGGACACCACCAGCAGCAAATGTGGAGGCATTGTCGCAAGGTCAAAGCAGTCAGGGAATCACAAGGTTCTTGGTAGGAAACACTGTATGTAGGCCAACATCTAGAATACCATCACCAACCCTCTCTCAATCTGCCATGTCCACCACCACCCCCGCTAGTTCCACCATATGCAGCTCTCCAGTCCAGCTCACCCTTCAAGAGACTCTCATTAGGAAAAGAAAGTACTCATCCTCTCACCCGCGTACACAGGGTTTGAATGCCAACATTGCTAGACTAATCTCGTTAGAGATGATGCCCTACTGGTTGGTTGAAAGCGAAGCTTTCAAAGCCCTGATGGCCTACGCAGTACCACGCTATGACCTACCCAGTCGACACTTCTTTGCGAGAAAAGCCATCCCAGCCCTCCACCAGCATGTCAAAGACCGCATTGTCCATGCACTGAGGCAATCAGTCAGTAGAAAGGTGCACCTCACAACAGATGCATGGACCAGTAGGCATGGCCAGGGACGTTACGTGTCCATCACGGCACACTGGGTTAATGTGGTGGATGCAGGGTCCACAGGGGACAGCCATAGTGGGACAGTTCTGCCTAGCCCACGGTTTAGGAAACAGTTGGCTGTTGGCATTCGCCGCCCCTCCTCCTCCTCCTCCAGAAGTGAAAGCTCGTCCACAGAGCGCAGTCGCACAACCACTCCATCCGCAGCTGCCAGTGTTGCACACGAGGTGTCCCATTATCGAACGGCTAGTGGTAAACGTCAGCAGGCTGTGTTAGAAATGAAGTGTTTGGGCAACAACAGACACACCGTGGAAGTACTGGCCGAGTACTTGCAGCAGCAAACTCAGTCATGGCTGGGCAGTGTAGATCTTGAGGCAGGCAAGGTAGTCAGTGATAACGGAAGGAATTTTATGGCTGCCATAGCCCTTACAGAACTGAAACACATACCTTGCCTGGCTCACACCTTGAACCTGGTGGTGCAGTGCTTCCTGAAAAATTATCCGGGGTTACCAGCCCTGCTCCTGAAGGTGCGAAGACTTTGCTCGAACATCCGCCGGTCGCCCGTACACTCCAGCCGTATGCTGAACCATCAGCGATCGCTGAATCTTCCCCAGCACCGCCTAATAATCGACATTGCAACAAGGTGGAACTCCACACTGCACATGCTTCAGAGGCTGTGCGACCAGAGGTGTGCTATAATTTATTTGTGGGAGGATACATATACAAGGGCAGGCAGTTGGATGGCAGACATGGAGTTGTCTGGTGTGCAGTGGTCAAAGCTACAAGACCTCTGTCAAGTCCTTCAGTGTTTTGAGGAATGCACACGGCTGGTAAGTGCAGACGATGACATCATAAGCATGAGCATCTGCGTCTGCTGATGCAAAGTTTGATGCACATTAAGGAGCAGGCGTCTGCAGCCGAGGAGGAGGGAAGCCTTGATGACAGTCAGCCACTGTCTGGTCAGGGAACTCTCCTGGACGAGGTGGCGGATGAAGAGGAGGATGATGGGGATGAATATTTATGGGAGGAGGATGCTTCTCAGGGGGAAATAAAAACTGGTGGCGTTGCAAGGTCAGGTACAGGGTTTTTGCGGGACACAAGTGATGTTGATTTGCAAGAAAGTGCTCCTCAACCCAGCACAAGCAGTGAATTAACACCTGAAACATTGGCCCACATGGCTGAGTATGCCTTGCGTATCCTAAAAAGGGACCCCCGTATTATCAAAATGATGACCGATGACGATTACTGGTTGTCCTGCCTCCTGGATCCACGATACAAAGGCAAATTACAAAGTATCATGCCACATGAGGACCTTGAGCAAATATTGGCTACTAAACAAGCAACTCTTGTAGACCATTTGGTTCAGGCATTCCCAGCACACAGCGGCGGTGATGGTTCTCACACAAGCCGTAGGGGGCAACATGGCAGAGGTGTTGGACAGAGGGGTTTTATGACCAGGATGTGGAGTGATTTCGCAATAACCGCAGACACGACAGGTACTGTTGCATCAATTCAAATTGACAGGAGACAGCATTTGTCCAGTATGGTTACGAACTATTTTTCCTCCCTTATTGATGTTCTCCCTCACAGGTCATTCCCCTTTGATTACTGGGCATCTAAAATAGACAAGTGGCCTGAATTGGCAGAATATGCATTACAGGAGCTCGCTTGCCCAGCTGCTAGTGTGCTATCAGAAAGAGTCTTCAGTGCTGCTGGTTCAATATTGACCAAAAAAAGGATACATCTGGCTACCCGAAATGTTGATGATCTAACCTTCATTAAAATGAACCAATCATGGATTTCAAATTATTTTATTATTATTTTGCCCCACCTTCCCCTGCTGACACGTAGCTTGCTTGAAAAATGTCTTGCTTTTGGCCTCCTCTTACTGACTGCTACAATTCCTCCATTTGCAGTTGCTGAATGTCCAGCATAGGCCATTTTTATACCTCCCTAAATGGACTGACTCCCCCCACAGGGCCGTGGTCACCACTTGGCACAAGCACCCGTGCGAGTGCCGTTTGCCTGGACAGGTGGGTGTGCTCACTCTTGGGCGATGGCACTGGTACAGGGTCCCTCATAGTACAATGAAGTGTCCTGATGGTGGTGGTGCACAACCAACGTCAGACACACCGTCGTAATATGAGGGGCCCTGTGCCAGTACCGCCACCCACGAGACACTTACCTCTCCCTGCTCCACCACTATGTAGTCTGTGCTGTTAAATAGGGTTGAGCTAAACAGGTCGGCCACTTTCAGAAGTCGCCAACTTTTGTCAAAGTCGGGTTTCATGAAACCCGACCCGACCCCTGTTTGGGGTCGGCCATTAAGTCGGCGATCTTCTGAATGTGGTATCGGAATTCCGATCCCGGGTTCCGATATGTTTGCAATATCGGAAATCGGTATCGGAATCCATATTTAATGTAAAATAAAGAATTAAAATAAAAAATATTGCTATACTTACCCTCTGACGCGCCCTGGTACTAACCGGGAACCTTCCTTCCTTCGAATCAGCGCTTGCAGGACCTTGCGGTGACGTCGAGGTGACGTCGCGGCTTGTGATTGGTCGCGCGGCCGCCCATGTGACCGCTCGCGCGACCAATCACAAGCCGCGACGTCACCGTGACGTCACGCAAGGTCCTGCAAGCGCTGATTCTTAGGAAGGAAGGCTGCCGGAAAGAAGCAGGGCGCGTCCGAGGGTGAGTATATTGTACTTCATGATAGTGGTAAAATTTCTTCGATGTAACTTGTCTGTGAAAAAAATAGAAATTTGGGGAAAATTTAGAAAATTTTGCAATTTTCCAACTTTGAATTTTTATGCCCTTAAAGCACAGAGATATGTCATGTAAAATAATTAATAAGTAACATTTCCCACATGTCTACTTTACATCAGCACAATTTTGGAACCCTAAATGTTTTTTCATTGGGAATTATAAAGGGTTAAAAGTTGACCAGCAGTTTCTAATTTTTAAAACACCAATATTTTTTAGGGACTACATCACATTTGAAATCATTTTGAGGGGTCTATATGATAGAAAATAACCAAGTGTGACACCATTCTAAAAACTGCACCCCTCAAGGTGCTAAAAACACATTCAAGAAGTTTATTAACCCTTCAGGTGTTTTACAGTAATTTTTGGAATGTTTAAAAATAAATTAACATTTAACTTTTTTTCACAAAAAATTTACTTCAGCTCCATTTTGTTTTATTTTCCCAAGCATAAGAGAAGAAATTGGAGCCCAAAAGTTGTTGTGCCATTTCTTCTGAGTACGCCGATATCCCACATGTGGGGGTAAACCACTGTATGGGCGCATGGCAGAGCTAGGAAGGGAAGGAGCGCCGTTTGACTTTTCAGTGCAAAATTAACTGGAATTGAGATGAGACGCCATGTTGCGTTTGGAGAGCCCCTGATGTGCCTAAACATTGAAACCCCCTACAAGTGACACCATTTTGGAAAGTAGACCCCCTAAGGAACTTATCTAGATGTGTGGTGAGCACTTTGACCCACCAAGTGCTTCACAGAAGTTTATAATGCAGAGCCGTAAAAATAAAACATCATATTTTTTCACAAAAATTATCTTTTCGCCCCCAATTTTTTATTTTCCCAAGGGTAAGAGATGAAATTAGACCCCAAAAATTGTTGTACAATTTGTCCTGAGTACGCTGATACCCCATATGTGGGGTTAAACCACTGTTTGGGCGCATGGGAGAGCTCGGAAGGGAAGGAGCGCCGTTTGACTTTTCAATGCAAAATTGACAGGAATTGAGATGGGATGCCATGTTGCGTTTGGAGAGCCACTGATGTGCCTAAACATTGAAACCCCCCACAAATGACACCATTATGGAAAGTAGACCCCCTAAGGAACTTATCTAGATGTGTGGTGAGCACTTTGACCCACCTAGGGCTTCACAGAAGTTTATAATTCTGAGCCGTAAAAATAAAAAAATAAATTTTCCCACAAAAATTATTTTTTAGCCCCCAGTTTTATATTTTCCTATGGGTAACAGGAGAAATTGGACCCCAAAAGTTGTTTATCAATTTGTCCTGAGTACGCTGATACCCCATATGTGTTTGGGTGCATGGGAGGGCTTGGAAGGGAAGCAGCGCCATTTGGAATGCAGACTTAGATGGAATGGCCTGAAGGCATCACATTGCGTTTGCAGAACCCCTAATGTACCTAAGCAGTAAAAAAAAACCACAACTGACCCCATATTGGAAACTAGACACCCCAAGAAACTTATCTAGATGTGTTGTTAGAACTTTGAACCCCCAAGTGTTTCACTACAGTTTATAACGCAGAGCTGTGAAAATAAAAAATCTTTTTTTCCCACAAAAATTATTTTTTATCCACCAGTTTTGTATTTTCCCAAGGGTAACTGTTATGATCAGGTGACCTTGGAGCAGCATGAAAACTTTCACTGGAGTAGGTGGTAACTATACTGACCGCAAACCCTGATCTTAACACCGCAACTAGAAGTAGCCGTGGGGTGTGCCTAACAAAACCTAGACACCTCGACACAGCCGGAGGACTAAATACCCCTATAGATGGAAATAGGAATTCTACGTTGCCTCAGAGCAGAACCCCAAAGGATAGGCAGCCCCCACAAATATTGACTGTGAGTAGTAGAGGAAAAGACACACTCAGGCAGGAAACATGATTTAGCAAATGAGGCCACACTAGCTAAACAGGAAAGGATAGGACAGGATACTAAGCGGTCAGTATTAAAAATCCTTCCAAAAATATCCACAGCAGAAAATACAAAAACTCCACCATCTAACTAAAGATGTGGAGCGTATATCTGCAACTCCAGAGAATCCAACAAGACTGAGAAAACACTGACACAGTATAAGCTGGACAAGAGAAAAACAAATGAATAGCACAGAATATAAGCACACTGCATGTGTGCCACAGAAAAAGAAACAGACACTTATCTTTGCTGAATTGGCAGCTAAGCAGGAGAAGCCAGAAAGTGATCCAACACTTCACAAGAAACATTGGCAACTGGCAAGGACTAAAGAATCCTGCACACCTAAATATCCCAGTCAGAACTGCAATCAGCAGATACACCTGGCCAGGACTGTGACTCAGAGACAACTGCATTCCCACCTACAACCACTGGAGGGAACCCAAAAGCAGAATTCACAACAGTACCCCCCCCCCTTGAGGAGGGGTCACCGAACCCTCACCAGGGCCCCCAGGACGATCAGGATGAGCCAGATGAAAGGCACGGACCAAATCAGCAGCATGGACATCAGAGGCAAAAACCCAAGAATTATCCTCCTGGCCATAACCCTTCCATTTGACAAGGTACTGAAGCCTCCGCCTCGAAAAACGAGAATCCAAAATCTTCTCAACCACATACTCCAACTCTCCATCAACCAACACGGGGGCCGGAGGATCAACAGAGGGAACAACGGGCTCCACATATTTCCGCAATACAGATCTATGGAAGACATTATGGATAGCAAAAGAGGCCGGAAGCGCCAAACGAAAAGACACCGGATTAATAATTTCAGAAATCTTATAAGGACCAATAAACCGAGGCTTAAACTTAGGGGAAGAAACCTTCATAGGAACATGATGGGAAGACAACCAGACCAGATCCCCAACCCGAAGCCGGGAGCCAGCACACCGACGACGGTTAGCAAAACGTTGAGCCTCCTCCTGAGACAACACCAAATTGTCCACCACATGAGCCCAAATCTGCTGCAACCTGTCAACCACAGAATCAACACCAGGACAGTCAGAAGGCTCAACCTGCCCAGAAGAAAAACGAGGATGGAAACCAAAATTACAAAAGAAAGGCGAAACCAAAGTAGCCAAACTAGCCCGATTATTAAGGGCAAACTCGGCCAATGGCAAGAAGGCCACCCAATCATCCTGATCAGCAGACACAAAGCATCTCAAATAAGTCTCCAAAGTCTGATTAGTTCGCTCGGTCTGGCCATTTGTCTGAGGATGAAATGCAGAAGAAAAAGACAAATCAATGCCCAGCCTAGCACAAAAGGCCCGCCAAAACCTAGAAACAAACTGGGAACCTCTGTCAGACACAATATTCTCCGGAATACCATGCAAACGAACTACATACTGAAAAAACAACGGAACCAAATCTGAAGAGGAAGGCAATTTAGGCAAAGGCACCAAATGAACCATCTTAGAGAACTGGTCACAAACAACCCAGATAACAGACATCTTCTGGGGGACCGGAAGATCAGAAATAAAATCCATCGAAATATGCATCCAGGGCCTCTCAGGGACTGGCAATGGCAAAAGCAACCCACTAGTACGGGAACAACAAGGCTTGGCCCGCGCACAAGTCCCACAGGTCTGCACAAAAAACGCACATCACGCGACAAAGAAGACCACCAAAAGGACCTACCAACCAAGTCTCTGGTACCAAAAATGCCAGGATGACCAGCCAACACGGAACAGTGAACCTCAGAAATCACTCTACTAGTCCATCTGTCAGGAACAAACAGTTTCCCCACAGGACAGCGGTCTGGTTTGTCAGCCTGAAATTCCTGAAGAACCCGTCGTAAATCAGGGGAAATGGCAGAAAGGACCACCCCTTCTTTCAGAATACCGACCGGTTCTAAGACATCAGGAGAATCAGGCAAAAAACTCCTAGAGAGGGCATCAGCCTTAATATTCTTAGAACCCGGAAGGTACGAGACCACGAAATCAAAACGGGAAAAAAACAAGGACCATCGAGCCTGTCTAGGATTCAGCCGTTTGGCAGACTCGAGGTAAATCAGATTCTTATGATCGGTCAAGACCACAATACGGTGCTTAGCTCCCTCAAGCCAATGTCGCCACTCCTCAAATGCCCACTTCATAGCCAACAACTCCCGATTGCCGACATAATTGCGTTCAGCAGGCGAAAACTTACGGGAAAAGAAGGCACACGGTTTCATTAAGGAACCAACAGGATCCCTCTGAGACAAAATGGCCCCTGCCCCAATCTCAGAAGTGTCAACCTCAACCTGAAACGGAAGAGAAACATCCGGTTGGCGCAACACCGGAGCAGAAGTAAATCGACGTTTAAGCTCCTGAAAGGCAGAGACAGCCGCAGAGGACCAATTCGCCACATCAGCGCCTTTCTTCATCAAATTGGTCAAGGTTTTAACTATGCTGGAAAAATTAGCAATGAAACGGCGATAAAAATTTGCAAAACCCAAAAATTTCTGAAGGCTCTTCACGGATGTGGGCTGAATCCAATCATGAATGGCCTGAACCTTAACCGGATCCATCTCTATAGACGAGGGAGAAAAAATAAAGCCCAAAAAAGAAACCTTCTGCACCCCAAAGAGACCCTTTCACAAACAAAGCATTGTCACGAAGGATCTGAAATACCATCCTGACCTGTTGCACATGAGACTCCCACTCATCGGAAAAAATCAAAATATCGTCCAAATATACAATCAAGAATTTATCAAGATAAGTCCGGAAGATATCATGCATGAAGGACTGAAAAACAGATGGAGCATTAGAGAGTCCGAATGGCATCACAAGGTACTCAAAATGGCCTTCGGGTGTGTTAAATGCAGTTTTCCATTCATCACCCTGCTTAATACGAACAAGATTATATGCCCCCCGAAGGTCAATCTTCGTAAACCAACTCGCTCCCTTAATCCTAGCAAACAAATCGGAAAGCAAAGGTAAAGGGTATTGAAACTTGACCGTGATCTTATTCAAGAGGCAATAATCAATACAGGGTCTCAAGGAACCATCTTTTTTAGCAACAAAAAAGAACCCCGCTCCCAACGGTGAAGAAGATAGTCGAATATGCCCTTTCTCCAAAGACTCCTTAATATAGCTCCGCATAGCGGTATGTTCAGGCACAGACAGGTTGAAAAGTTGACCCTTAGGAAACTTACAGCCTGGAATTAAGTCAATAGCACAATCGCAGTCCCTGTGCAGTGGAAGAAAACTGGACTTGGGCTCATCGAATACATCCTGAAAATCAGACAAAAACTCTGGAATTTCAGAAGAGGAAGAAGAGGAGATTGACATCAAAGGAACATCATTATGAACCCCCTGACAACCCCAACTAGTCACAGACATGGACTTCCAATCCAACACAGGATTATGTACCTGCAACCACGGTAAACCCAGCACGATAGCATCATGCAAATTATGCAACACCAGAAATCGACAATCTTCCTGATGGGCTGGCGCCATGCGCATGGTCACCTGTGTCCAAAACTGGGGCTTATTTTTAGCCAAGAGTATAGCATCAATGCCCCTTAAAGGAATAGGGTTCTGCAAAGGCTGCAAGGGAAAACCACAACACTTGGCAAACTTAAAGTCCATTAAGTTCAAGGCGGCGCCTGAATCCACAAACGCCATGAGAGAAAATGATGACAATGAGCAGATCAAGGACACAGATAACAAAAATTTAGGTTGTACAGTACTGATGGTAATTGAACTGGCGATCCTCTTTGTCCGCTTAGGGCAGACAGAAATGACATGAGACGCGTCGCCACAATAATAACACAACCTATTCTGACGTCTGAAACCTTGTCGTTCCGTTCTAGACCGAATCCTATCACACTGCATTGGCTCAGGAATTTGCTCTGGAGATAACGCCACAGCGCGCACAGTTCTGCGCTCCCGCAAGCGCCGGTCAATCTGAATGGCCAGAGACATAGACTCACTCAGACCGGAAGGCGTGGGAAACCCCACCATAACATCTTTAACGGATTCAGAAAGACCCTTTCTGAAAATTGCCGCCAAAGCATCATTATTCCATTTAGTCAACACCGACCATTTTCTGAATTTCTGACAATACAATTCTGCCGCCTCTTGACCCTGAGACAGGGCCAACAAGGTCTTCTCAGCTTGATCCACAGAATTAGGTTCATCATATAACAATCCCAAACCTTGAAAAAAGGAGTCTACATCAAGCAAAGCCGGATTCCCAGATTCCAGGGAAAATGCCCAATCCTGCGGGTCGCCACGCAGCAGGGATATGACGATTTTAACCTGCTGAATGGAATCACCGGAGGATCGAGGTCTCAAAGCAAAAAACAGCTTACAGTTGTTTTTAAAACTCAAAAATTTGGACCTGTCACCAAAAAACAAATCAGGAGTAGGAATCTTCGGTTCTAAAACAGGAGTCTGAACAATATAATCAGAAATACAAGCAAGCTGGTATACACGAGAAGCTAATTCCTGAACATTCATGCTAGCACAAGGATCTTCAGCCACCCAGAGATAAAGAGGGAGGAGAAGACAAAGTAGACTGAAGAAAAAAAATGGCTCAAGACCTTTCTTCCCTTCTTCTGAGATGCATTTAACTCATTATGGGCCAGTTGTACTGTTATGATCAGGTGACCTTGGAGCAGCATGAAAACTTTCACTGGAGTAGGTGGTAACTATACTGACCGCAAACCCTGATCTTAACACCGCAACTAGAAGTAGCCATGGGGTGTGCCTAACAAAACCTAGACACCTCGACACAGCCGGAGGACTAAATACCCCTATAGATGGAAATAGGAATTCTACCTTGCCTCAGAGCAGAACCCCAAAGGATAGGCAGCCCCCACAAATATTGACTGTGAGTAGAAGAGGAAAAGACACACACAGGCAGGAAACAGGATTTAGCAAATGAGGCCACACTACCTAAACAGGAAAGGATAGGACGGGATACTAAGTGGTCAGTATTAAAAATCCTTCCAAAAATATCCACAGCAGAAAATACAAAAACTTCACCATCTAACTAAAGATCTGGAGCGTATATCTGCAACTCCAGAGAATCCAACAAGACTGAGAAAACACTGACACAGTCTAAGCTGGACAAGAGAAAAACAAATGAATAGCACAGAATATAAGCACACTGCATGTGTGCCACAGAAAAAGAAACAGACACTTATCTTTGCTGAATTGGCAGCTAAGCAGGAGAAGCCAGAAAGTGATCCAACACTTCACAAGAAACATTGACAACTAGCAAGGACTAAAGAATCCTGCACACCTAAATATCCCAGTCAGAACTGCAATCAGCAGATACACCTGGCCAGGACTGCGACTCAGAGACAACTGCATTCCCACCTACAACCACTGGAGGGAACCCAAAAGCAGAATTCCCAACAGGTAACAGGAGAAATTGGACCATAAAAGTTGTTGTCCAATTTGTCCTGAGTACGCTGATACCCTATATGTTGGGCTAAACCCCTGTTTGGGCACACGGGAGAGCTCGGAAGGGAAGAAGCACTGTTTTACTTTTTCAACGCAGAATTAGCTGGAATTGAGATCGGAAGCCATGTTGCATTTGGAGAGCCCCTGATGTGCCTAAACAGTGAAAAAAAAACAATTATAACTGAAACCCTAATCCAAACACACCCCTAACCCTAATCCCAATGGTAACCCTAACCACACCTCTAACCCTGACACACCCCTAGCCCTAATCCCAACCCTATTCCCAACTGTAAATGTAGCCCCAACTCTAACTTTAGCCCCAACCCTAACCCTAACTTTGGCCCAAATCCTAACTGTAGCCTTAACCCTAGCCCCAACCCTATCCCTAGCCCTAACCCTAGTCCTAACCCTAACCCTAGCCCTAACCCTAGCTCTAGCCCTAACCCTTGCCCTAACCCTAGCCCTAGCCCTAACCCTAGCCCTAACCCTAATGGGAAAATGGAAATAAATACATTTTTTAAAATTTTTTAATTTTTCCCTAACTAAGGGGGTGATGAAGGGGGGTTTGATTTACTTTTATAGCAGGTTTTTTAGCGGATTATTATGATTGGCAGCCGTCACACACTGAAAGACGCTTTTTATTGCAAAAAATATTTTTTGCGTTACCACATTTTGAGAGCTATAATTTTTCCATATTTAGGTCCCCAGAGTCATGTGAGGTCTTGTTTTTTGTGTGACGAGTTGACGTTTTTATTGGTAATATTTTCGGGCACGTGACATTTTTTGATCGCTTTTTATTCCGATTTTTGTGAGGCAGAATAACCAAAAAACAGTTATTCATGAAATTCTTTTGGGGGAGGCATTTATACCTTTCCGCGTTTGGTAAAATTGATAAAGCAGTTTTATTCTTTGGGTCAGTACGATTACAGCGATACCTCATCTATATTTTTTTTATGTTTTGGTGCTTTTATACGATGAAAACTATTTTATAGAAAAAATAATTATTTTTGCATCGCTTTATTCTGAGGACTATAACTTTTTTTTTTTTTTGCTGATGATGCTGTATGGTGGCTCGTTTTTGTTGTGGGACAAAATGATGTTTTCAGCGGTACCATGGTTATTTATATCTGTCTTTTTGATCGCGTGTTATTCCACTTTTTGTTTGGCGTTATGAGAATAAAGCGTTGTTTTTTGCCTCGTTTTTTTTTTACGGTGTTCACTGAAGGGGTTAACTAGTGATATAGTTTTATAGGTGGGGTCGTTATGGATGCGGCGATACTAAATATGTTTACTTTTATTGTTTGTTTTTTTATTTAGAAATGTATTTATAGGAAGAATTTTTTTTTTTTTGGAATTTTTAAAAAAAAATTTTTACACAAATTTTTTACACATGTGAATATTTTTTTTTACACTATAACATTGCCCCAGGGGGGCATCATGTTATAGTGTAAGATCGCTGATCTGACAATTTGCTGTGCACTGAGTCAGATCAGCGATCATCGATCTGACGTGCACTTCTCCTGGCTTCCCGGCGCCTGCTCTGAGCAGGAGGAGGAGGTAAGAGACCTTCGCAGCAACGCGATCACATCGCATTTCTCCGGGGGTGTCAGGGAAGCACGCAGCGAGCCCCCTCCCTGCGCGATGCTTCCCTATACCGCCGGCACACTGCGATCATGTTTGATCGCAGTGTCCCGGGGGTCAATGTGTCGGGGGCTGTCCGTGACCGCTCCTGGCACATAGTGCCGGATGTCAGCTGCGATAGTCAGCTGACACCCGGCCGCGATCGGCCGCGCTCCCCCCGTGAGCGCGGCCGATCGCTATGACGTACTATCCCATCGAAGGTCAGATAGGCCCAGGTCACCTCGACGGGATAGTACGTCTAAGGTCAGAAAGGGGTTAAGCAGCAATCTAGGAGACAGAGATGCTTCCAGGGGTCTTCCCCATCCTGTTCTCCTTCCAATCAGCATTTTTTCCATCCATTTCAACATTTTCAGTGCCCACAGACCTCTTTGTAGGGTCTGCCAGAAAGATGCTTGGATTTCCCATGACTCTTATTATGTTTGTTACTCAAAACGAGCATTCAAGCATTAGAAATTGCTCGGTACAAGTAACGAGCATAAAAGCATTTTAGTGCTCGCACATCTCTAATTTTAAATATTTATTGCAGAATTCCCATGATGCTGATTTATCTGAGCTATGAACAGTTCTGGTTATTATTTGAGCACCACAAGCCTGGACAGCACTCCATATAGTTACAACCAAATGACAATTTCTGGTGGTAACTAACAGTAAATGTAATTGGGATAATGCTATACATGTGACACAAAGATTATAAAAGAGATAGCTTCTTCATTTACATGTATAAGCAGAATGCTTCAGAAATTCTTATCATAAAATGTGCTCAGCTAATATGACAAGAGACAAGCCAAGCTCTAATAGTTTCCATTACATCTTAATGTTTTATGTACATTTACTCTGTTACAATTCTCTTCTTCCTTCCATCTGCCAGATCAAAAACTAATGCACATGAGACACACACACAGTAATATCACTTAATAACACTGGAAATAAGAAAATGTCTCATTTTTTACCAGTAATTTAAAGTAAAAATGAAAATGATGGTTCACGTTGATGATCAGAGCCGTTCTCACTGATTACTCTATGAGCAGATCTTATTTGCTTTGATATTGATTTCATAATTTATTAAAGAAAAATGCAGAACACAGTCATGCTGTCTAGCTCAAAAAATACACATGTAAACATGACAGGGAACTAACCCATTTCCAAACGTCAGACCAAATCATGTGAATATGCACTGTTGTACAAGTCATCCAAACCATCAGATAATAAACAATCTAGAACTTTTGTTATTTGATTTTGCAATACTGTTAGGTTCATACAGAAACTGCTATAATGGGTTCACACCACAACCATCACTGTGAGCAGCTTAAAGGGAATCTGTCAATAGAATTAACTCTCCTAAGTCATCTTTATGGCCAGCAAGGTCATAGGAAGGCAAATAAATTGATATGTTGATATCTGCGATCCGATGTTTTATTCCTGTGAAATCCACATTTTTCTTAATATTTACAGTAAGGAAGGAATGTATTGAGACCCCTTTAAATTTTTCACTCTTTTGTTTAATTGCAGCCATTGGGTAAATTCAAAAAAGTTCATTTTTTTCTCATTAATGTACACTCTGCGCCCCATCTTGACAGAAAAAAACAGAAATGTAGTAATTTTTGCAAAGTTATTAAAAAAAAAAACTGAAATATCACATGGTCATACGTATTGAGACCCTTTGCTGAGTATTGAGTAGAAGCCCCCTTTTGAGCTAGTACAGCCATGAGTCTTCTTGGGAATGACGCAACAAGTTTTTCAAATATCAAAAAACTGACCGTCACATCCAAACATAGACTAAATGTGAACAGGTGCTAACCTACAGTCACCAACTCATGCACAATAAAATAAATAACGCAGCACTATGTAGCGCCAAAACTTGCAGACATGAAATATGAAAATTGAACTGCATTACTGCACAAGAAATCTAAAAAAAGACACAGTTTGGTATAGTATTCAGACCCTTTGCTCAGTATTGAGTAGAATCACCCTTTTGAGCTAGTACAGCCATGAGTCTTCTTGGGAATGATGCAACAAGTTTTTCACACCTGGATGTGGGGATCCTCTGCCATTCTTTTTTGCAGATCCTCTCCAGTTCTGTTAGGTTGGATGTGAACATTGGTGGAAAGCTATTTTCAAGTGTCTCCAGAGAGGCTCAATTGGGTTTAGGTTAGGGCTCTGGCTGGGCCAGTCAAGAATGATCACAGAGTTGTTCTGGAGCCACTCCTTTGTTATTTTAGCTGTGTGCTTACGGTCATTGTCTTGTTGGAAGATGAACCTTCAGCCAAGTCTGAGGTCCAGAGCACTCTGGAAGAGGTTTTTATCCAGGATATCTTTGTACTTGGCCACATTCA
Organism: Ranitomeya imitator; assembly: GCF_032444005.1. NCBI lineage: Eukaryota > Metazoa > Chordata > Amphibia > Anura > Dendrobatidae > Ranitomeya > Ranitomeya imitator. The sequence continues at coordinate 415,002,961 of NC_091285.1, read as the reverse complement.
TGTTTCCTTCAATGACAATCAGTTGTCCTGTCCCTGCAGCTGAAAACCACCCCCATATACGGCCACCACCATGTTTCACTGTTGGGATTGTATTGGGCAGGTGATGAGCAGTGCCTGGTTTTCTCCACACATACCGCTTAGAATTATCACCAAAAAGGTCTATTTTCATCTCATCAGACCAGAGAATCTTATTTCTCATAGCCTGGGAGTCCTTCATGTGTTTTTTAGCAAACTCTATGTGGGCTTTCATATGTCTTACACTGAGGAGAGACTTCAGGAGTGCCCCCAGACACAGGGCCACGAGTTCTCGGTACCGGGCCTCTCTGGTTCGGTTCTGAGGCTGTGATGGTGGCTAGACCCGGTCCGCGACCCTCCAATAAAGGTGGTGCAGTCTGTCAGGGGTTCGTGACGCCACCTGTGGTGTTCGGTCAGGGTGACCGACGCTGCTGTGGGGTCCGCTGGGGTGATGGAATGGCAGCTGGATGGTATACCTTCCCACAGGTGAAGTATGTCCCCAGGGCTTCCCAGTAAGGTGGATGGTAATGATGTAGGGTGCAGTCAATAACGAGGACATAGAGTTGCAGTTTCTTTACCTCTTTACTGAAGACTTCAGGATCCTCAATCCAGAGCACGCTTAACAGGGCTATCTGAGACCGGCCGGTCCGATGGACACATCCAGAGTTTCCTTCGCAGATGGAAATCTTTGCCTACCACTAGCGCCTGTGTGTTGTAGTCCTACCCTACTAAACATTCGGAATAGTCCTCACAACTGCTGTTCTCGTTCGTTCATTCTCTACAGCTCTCTCTCTCTTTGGTTCCAGATGTTTCTAGTTTCAACGTCCCCCAGGTATGTTATGGCTAGGACGCACCCGTATGACGGGAAGGTCTGGAGGTCTTCCGGGACCCTAAAGATGCCCCTCTCCCACTGTTGCCCCCTATGTCTTCGTAGGTGTAGTAAGGTAAACAGCCAACCTATAATTAACTGTCCTGCGGAGTTCGAAGTAAGGCCTAGAGTCAGTTACTCCCGCGGTGTTCCGGCCACCAGCTACGCGCCTCAGTTGGATGTTACCTCAGTCTCACGGCACGACTCCTACTGGTACTCCTTTGTGCTTGATCTCGTTTACACTGTTCCACAATATCCTTCCCTTTGTGTCTCTCTCTTGGATACCGCCGCGGGGTGTGCAGGCATGGTTCCGTTACGTTCTGTTCTGTTCGCTAGGCACCTGCCAGGTTTCCACGCCTGACAGGGACCCCCCTGTGTCTTCTCCCTGCAACACCCCCTGCCCCGGGATGTTGCCTGAATCCAACCCAGTCAGCTTCTGACTAACTTCCTCCCCAACCCCCAGTTTTACCAGTGTGAGGAGTGGCCCAATAAATAAAGCCTTTTTCTCCCCCTAGTGGCCGGAGTGTGAAGTGTAATGTGTTCTGGTGATACCTGGTCAGGAGAACTCCTTAGTGCCATCAGACATACCATCACTCCTCTTAGTGGCAGAGCGTCATCTTGCAACGACCAGATCTCTGGGGCGCTGCACTTCCATCAGGCCACCCTGCCATAAAGGCCCAATTGGTGGAGGGCTGCAGTGATAGTTGACTTTGTGGAACTTTCTCCCATCTCCCTACTGCATCTCTGGAGCTCAGCCACAGTGATCTTCTAACACGATTGCTCAGTTTAGCTGGACTGCCAGGTCTAGGAAGACTTCTGGTGAGTCCAAACTCTTCCATTTAAGGGTTATGGAGGCCACTGTGCTCTTAGGAACCGTGAGTACTGCAGAAATTCTGTTGTAACCTTGGCCAGATCTGTGCCTTGCCACAATTCAGTCTCTGAGCTCCTTGGCCAGTTCCTTTGACCTCATGATTCTCATTTGGTCTGACATGCACTGTGAGCTGTGAGGTCTTATATAGACAAGTGTGTGTCTTTCCAAATCAAGTCCTGTCAGTTTAATTAAACACAGTTGGCCTCCAATGAAGCAGTAGATCCATCTCAAGGTGGATCACAAAGAAATGGACAGCATGTGACTTAAATATGAGTGTCTGATCAAAGGGTCTGAATCCTTATGACCATGTGATATTTCAGTTTTTCTTTTTTTTAACCCCTTTTCGCCATCAGATGTACTATTCCGCCCATGTGACCCGTGCCCTAATTCCTGTGGATGGAATAGTGCATCATACGCGATCAGCCATGCTCATGGGAGGAGCGCGGCCGATCACGGCCGGGTGTCAGCTGATTATCACAGCTGACATCCGGGACTATGTGCCAGGAGCGCTCCCGACACATTAACCTCCGAAACATTGCGATTAAACATGTGCCCTCTGAACAACGCAATGTGATCCTGCTGTTTAGAGGGTCTCCTACCTCCTCCTCCCTGCAGGCCCTGGATCCAAGATGGCCACGGGGCTCCTTCCGGGTCCTGCAGGGAGGTGGCTTGTGGACGCCTGCTGACAGCAGGCTCCGGCAAGCCTGCAGCACTAAGTAAAAATGTAAAAAAAAAATCATGTGTAAAAATATTTTTGAAAAATTCCTAAATAAAGAAAAAAAATTAAAATAAATATTGTTCCAATAAATAAATTTCTTTGAGTAAAAAGAAAAAAAATAAAAGTACACATATTTAGCATCGCCGCGTCCGCATCAACCCATTATATAAAACTTTCCCACTAGTTAACCCCTTCAGTGAACACTGTAAAAAAAAAAAAAAAAAAACGAGGCAAAAAGCAATGCTTTATCATCATACCGCCAAAGAAAAAGTGGAATAACACATAATCAAAAACACGGATATAACTAAGCATGGTACCGCTGAAAACATCATCTTGTCTCGCAAAAAACAAGCTGCCATACAGCATCATCAGCAAAAATAAAAAAAGTTATAGCCCTCAGAATAAAGCGATGCAAAAACAATTATTTTTTATACAAAATAGTTTTTATTGTATAAAAGCGCCAAAACATAAAAAAATTATATAAATGAGATATCGCTGTAATCGTACTAACCCAAAGAATAAAACTGCTTTATTAATTTTGACGCATATGGAATGGTATAAATGCCCCACCCAAAAGAAATTCATGAATTGCTGGTTTTTGTTCATTCTGCCTCCCAAAAATCGGAATAAAAAGTTATTAAAAAATGTCATGTGCCCGAAAATGGTACCAATAAAAACGTCATCCGCAAAAAACAAGACCTCACATGACTCTGTGGACCAAAATATGGAAAAATTATAACTCTTAAAATGTGGTGATGCAAAAAATATTTTTTGCAATAAAAAGCGTCTTTTAGCGTGTGACAGCTGCCAAACAAAAACCTGCTAAAAAACCGCTATAAATAGTAAATCAAACCCCCCTTCATCACCACCTTAGTTAGGGAAAAAAATAATAAAATTAAAAATGTATTTATTTCTATTTTCCCATTAGGGTTAGGGATAGGGTTAGGGTTGGGGCTAAATTTAAGGTTAGGGTTGGGGCTAAAGTTAGGGTTAGGGTTGGGGCTAAAGTTAGGGTTAGGGTTTGGGCTCAGGTTAGGGTTGGGGCTAGAGATGGGGTTAGGGTTTGAATTATGTTGGGATTAGAGTTAGGGGTGTGTCAGTGTTAGGGGTGAGGTTAGGGTTAGGGTTGGGATTAGAGTTAGGGGTGTGTTGGGGTTAGAGATGTGCTGGGGTTAGTAGTGTGGTTAGGGTTATGGTTGGGATAAGGTTTAGGGGTGTGTTCAGGTTAGGGGCGTGTTCACGTTAGGGGTGTGGTTAGGGTTATGGTTAGGGTTGGGATTAGGGTTAGGAGTGTGTTCGGGTTAGGGTTGGAGTGAATTGGGGGGTTTCCACTGTTTAGGCACATCAAGGGCTATTCAAACGCGACATGACATCCATCTCAATTCCAGCCAATTCTGTGTTGAAAACGTAGGTAAAAAGTTTACCTCCGGTCACTGGCGTTGGCTGATGGGACTACTGCTCCCATCAGCCTACGCCTGGTGCTGCTAATAACAGCAAGAGTAGGCAGTGGCTGATGGGAGTATTCATTAGTCTGCATTTGCGCTCTAAATAAATCATTTAAAAAAGAAATGGTGTGGGTTCCCCTGTATTTTTGATTGCCAGCCATTCAAGACTGACAGCTGCGGGATGCAACCCTCAGAGGGTCCCCGGGCTGTGTTTTAATTATTATATATATATTATATATAATTTAAAAAAAATGGCATGGGGTCCCAATCATTTTTGACAACCAGCCCTGCTAAAGCAGACAGCTGGGGGCTGGTATTCTCAGGCTGGTAAAGTGCCGATATAGCCCCTCTAGCCTAAAAAGATCAACCCCCAGCCACCCAGAAAAGGCACTTCTATTGCCCATGGCAAAATTAGACACCTATCCATTACTTATCCTATAGTTATATTGTAAATAATCACACAGCCAGAATAAAGTCTTTTATTTTAAATAAAAACTAAACTTGGTGGCTTAGTGGTTAGCACTGCAGCCTTGCAGCGCTAGAGTCCTGAGTTCAAATCCCACCAAGTACAATATCTGCAAAGAGTTTGCATGTTCTCTCCGTGTTTGCGTGGGTTTCGTCCGGGCACTCCAGTTTCCTCCCACATTCCAAAGACGTACTGATAGGGAATTTAGATTGTGAGCCCCACTGGGGACAGTGATGATAATGTCTGCGGAATATGTTAGCACTATATAAAGATAAAGATTATTATTAAACACACTTTTCCTTTTTTATTTAAAAATAATAAACAGTTATATTTCCATTGACTCCCTTGTCTCCTGTAATAAAGCAAAAATAAAAAACAAGAATATCCCTTTATCTGTCTGACTAGTGGTAACGTCATCAAGGTTCACTGAGGATGTGTTCCCAGCAGGGCAAATGAACTGTGTTGACCTCAGAAAAAATCTTACGGTGCAGAAGTGAGTTTACTGCATTTCTCTGGGAGAATTTCAGTGCAGTGAATTTGAACTGCGGTGAACTTGCCTCTGCACAGTGAGACTTTTTCTCATGGTGCTGAAGTCACCACAGTTCATTGCCCCAGCTGGGAATGCAGCCTCAGTGACCTGCAGTAACCTCGATGGGGTCACCGCTGCACACTAGCGCTGCACTCAACTCATTCATCAGTGGTTCTTAGCCTGGATGGTTGCATCTTGGCACTGGTCTGGGACAGCATTTACAGCTTTCTAATGAATGTCACAGTAAGACGAGTTGTTGGCCTCCTTTGCTGGGGACCCTGATACCACATGCAACACCTCTACCTGCCTTCATGCTGAGCCACACTCAGGTGGCACAAATATCAATTTTGTAGGCTTCCATTGTCAGAAAAATGTAAGGATTTACTATCCTTACATTTTTATGACAATGATAGCCTACACAATTAAATTGATATTTGTGCCACCTGAATGTAGTAGTAGTTTAGTCCATGGAAGTGGAAGCCTGACGGTCTCGGAGGCCTACTGCTACAGGCAACAGGCAACCAGGAGTGTTCACATTTCCAAAAATTATTGGCAGACACCACCAAAGTGGCATTAATTTCACCACAGTAGAAATAGTATAATAGGGACCGACAGTTCTTCCACTACACCCAATGCAGCAGATGGACACCCAACCAAGAGTGTTCACGCTTCCAATTATTGGCAGACACCACCAATGTGGCATCAATTTCACCACAGTAGAAATAGTATAATAGGGACTGACAGGTCTTTCACTACACCCAAATCCAGCAGATGGACACCCTACAAGGAGTGTTCACATTTAGAGAAAAGTGGACCTTACACCACAGAAGTGGCATCAATTTCACCACAGTAGAAATAGTATAATAGGGACTGACAGGTCTTCCACTACTCCCAATCCAGCAGAAGGACAACCTACAAGTAGTGTTCACATTTATAGAAATGAGAGCCTTACACCGCAGAAGTGCCATCAATTTCACCACAGTAGAAATAGTACAAAAGGGACCGACAGGTCTTCCACTACACCCAAATCCAGCAGATGGACACCCTACCAGGAGTGTTCACATTTTAAAAAATGAGGACCTGACACCTCCGAAGTGGAATAACTGTCAAGAGACTGGAAACAGTATATTTGGGACTGAAACATCTTCCACTGCAGCTAACCTAGCAGATGTAGACCAACCAAGACTGTTGACGTTTCCACAAATTTGTGTTAACATCAGCACCAGCCACAGAAGCGGCACTAAAGATATCACAGAGTGAAGTTACAGTGCCTTGCGAAAGTATTCGGCTCCCTGGAACTTTTCAAACTTTTCCCACATATCATACTTAAAACATAAAGATAACAAATGTAAATTTTTGGTGAAGAATCAACAACAAGTGGAACACAATTGTGACATTGAACGAAATTTATTGGTTATTTTACATTTTTGTGGAAATTCAAAAACTGAAAAGTGGGGCGTGCAATATTATTCGGCCCCTTTAACTTAATACCTTGTTGCACCACCTTTTGCTGTTATTACAGCTGCAAGTCACTTGGGGTATGTCTCTATCAGTTTTGTACATCGAGAGACTGAAATTCTTGCCCATTCTACTTTGGCAAACAGCTCGAGCTCAGTGAGGTTTGATAGAGATTGTTTGTGAACAGCAGTTTTCAGCTCTTTCCACAGATTCTCGTTTGGATTGAGGTCTGGACTTTTACTTGGCCATTCTAACACCTGGATACGTTTATTAGTAAACCATTCCATTGTAGATTTTGCTTTATGTTTGGGATCATTGTCTTGTTGGAAGACAAATCTCCGCCCCAGTCTCAGGTCTTTTGCAGACTCAAACAGGTTTTCTTCAAGAATGGTCCTGTATTTGGCTCCATCCACCTTCGCATCCATTTTATCCATCTTCTCTGTCCCTGCTGAAGAAAGGCAGGCCCAAACCATGATGCTGCCACCACCATGTTTGACAGTGGGGATGGTGTGTTCAGGGTAATGAGATGTGCTGCCTTTACGCCAAACATATCGTTTGGCATTGTTGCCAAAAAATTCTATTTTGCTTTCATCTGACCAGAGCACCTTCTCCCACATGTTTGGTATGTCTCCCAGGTAGCTTGTTGCAAACTTTAAATCACACTTTTTATGGACATCTTTGAGAAATGGCTTTCTTCTTGCCACTCTTCCATAAAGGCCAGATTTGTGCAGTGTACAACTGATTGATGTCCTATGGACAGACTGTCCCACCTCAGCTGTAGATCTCTGCATTTCATCCAGAGTGATCATGGGCCTCTCCTCCATTTTGGAAGACCAAAATGTGAAAGGTCCAAACCCTCCGTGATATTATTGCTATTTAGTTCTAGATACTCCTGCACCATCCATTCGTTCACCACGTGTAAGACTTGGACTCTGTTGTGCTGGTGCACGAGTTGGTCTAAAAAGTGTCAATGGACCCACAGAAATTGTCTCTTCCACTTCGACCACTGTTGCTGCTAATGTTTTGGCATTGACAAATTGACGGGCTAGAGGTTGGAAGTCTACAGCTGCGATGCGAACTGTGTGCTTCACTACTGTCTTGGGGAAAAGGTCTCTTAAAGTTGTATAAAAGCGTGTTTCGAACTCCAGCATTAGCGAGTCCCTTTCTTGGGTGGTAATCAACTGGCAAAATTTGGTTTTATTTTGTGGATCTAATAACATGGCAACCCAGTAGTCAGCATTATTCCTAATCATAACTATATGGGATCATGTTGCAGATAGTGCACCAAGAAGGCTCGCATATGTCGGGCTCTACCATGAGGTCTGAGCTCATTTCCTCTGTCCCCTCCTGCCAACCTTGAACAACAGAGAGGGGAGGATTATCCTTTTCATCTGACAGTTGCTCGCCCATCACCACCTCCTTCTCCATTTGTTCCTCGGATCTTGCATCTTCGATAACATTTTGTCTATTATAACCAGCCCCCATTGATCGCAGTAATCCACCCTCCCTTGGCACCCGACAGTGTGACGACAGTTACATAGTTACATAGTTATTAAGGTTGAAGGAAGACTATAAGTCCATCTAGTTCAACCCATAGCCTAACCTAACATGCCCTAACATGTTGACCAAGAGGAAGGCAAAAAAAAAAAAACCCCATGTGGCAAAGAGTAAGCTCCACATTGGGGAAAAAAATTCCTTCCCGACTCCACATACGGCAATCAGACTAGTTCCCTGGATCAACGCCCTATCAAGGAATCTAGTGTATATACCCTGTAACATTATACTTTTCCAGGAAGGTATCCAGTCCCCTCTTAAATTTAAGTAATGAATCACTCATTACAACATCATACGGCAGAGAGTTCCATAGTCTCACTGCTCTTACAGTAAAGAATCCACGTCTGTTATTATGCTTAAACCTTTTTTCCTCCAAACGCAGAGGATGCCCCCTTGTCCCGGTTTCAGGTCTATGATTAAAAAGATCATCAGAAAGGTCTTTGTACTGTCCCCTCATATATTTATACATTAACATAAGATCACCCCTTAGTCTTCGTTTTTTCAAACTAAATAGCCCCAAGTGTAATAACCTATCTTGGTATTGCAGACCCCTCAGTCCTCTAATATCCTTGGTCGCTCTTCTCTGCACCCGCTCCAGTTCAGCTATGTCTTTCTTATACACCAGAGACCAGAACTGTGCACAGTATTCTAAGTGTGGTCGAACTAGTGACTTGTATAGAGGTAAAATTATGTTCTCCTCATGAGCATCTATGCCTCTTTTAATGCATCCCATTATTTTATTTGCCTTTGTAACAGCTGCCTGACACTAGCCACTGAATATGAGTTTGTCATCCACCCATACACCGAGGTCTTTTTCATTGACGGTTTTGCCCAGAGTTTTAGAATTAAGCACATAATTATACATCTTATTACTTCTACCCAAGTGCATGACCTTACATTTATCCCCATTAAAGCTCATTTGCCATTTATCAGCCCACGCTTCTAGTTTACATAAATCATCCTGTAATATAATATTAGAGACAATGTTATCCCTTCCGCAGCCTCCTCTGCTTCCTCCTCTTGTTCTGGGACCACCATCTACTCCCACAGGCTATTCAAAGTCTGCTCCAGCAAATAGATGACCGGAATAGTGACGCTGATGACAGCTTCTTCAACGCTAACCATCTTAGTAGCTATTTCAAAACTGGGCAGAAGGGTGCAGAAGTCCTTAATCTGTGTGCATTCCGTAAACGTGATATGCGCCACGTCCATACTGCATTGGCCCAGGCTATTCTACATGACATACTGCGTCAGGGCCCATTGCTGCTGCCACAGTCATTGCAACATATGCAGAGTGGAATTAAACTGTGTTGGCACATTGCATATCAACCTGTTAACTGGCATGGACAAAGACCTCTGTATAGATGCAAGTCATTTAGCAGAGGGGTGCGAACCATGGAAATGAGCACACAGCTTACATGCTTTCTGGAGCAGCTCACCCAGGACAGAATAGTGACTGAAAAAATGCTGTACCACCAGGTTGAGGATGTGAGCCATGCAAGGCACATGTGTGAGCTTGCCTCACCATAGGGCCGCACCAGGTTCACTCCGTTATCAGACACGGCCTTCCCTGGATGCATGATCAGCGGAGACAGCCAAATCAAATTCAGCCTGGAGAGCTGTCCACAACTCTTCAGTTGTATGACTGCGATCTCCATATCAATTTTAAGACTGCCTGATTGCAGTGAGCCCTGGCTGCACAGTACAAAGGTGATTGCGGTTCACTATGTACTGTTGAAACACGTGTCTCATGAAGGCAGTGGTTGAAAGTGCAGGTGGAGGCCCTAAAGGAGATAGAGGTGGCAGAAGCAATGGAGAAAGTATTAAATGTAGAGGTTTGTCCTGCAAGCTTTGAGGATTCCAAGACTTGGGGAGCAGTACCTGTCCCCACAGCCACCAGAGTCACCCAGGACTCAGACAGCGAGATATTACCCCCTTGGCCATGCTTACTCGTCCAAGTGTCTGTGGTGAAATGCACCCTGGCAGGCAAAGATTTTGTCAAGGAACGGGTGATGTTGCCTGCGACATGCCGGTGTAGTGCAGGTACAGCATTCTTAGAAAAGTAATGGCGAATGGGTAATTAGTACTAGGGGACTGTGACGGAAATCAGCATTTGGATGCTGTCTGTATCCACCAGGCAGAAAGACAGCATTCCCATGGCCAACAAATTGGAGATGGTGGAGTTCAACCTCTTAGCTATGTCATGCATAGGAGGAAACAATATTTTCCATGTTTTCCATGACCGCAACTGCAGAACCATGGGCTGGCTACACTGCTGTGAGAGGGCAGAGTACGGTGAAGCAGACAAACTGCTGAACTGTGAGAGAAGTACAGGCGGAGATGTGACTGTGGATTGAGAAAATTGTGATGTGATCATGGATCGCCCCCGTAGGGCTGTGGGGTACTCGGTACCAGGTCCTTTGGTTCTCAAGGGGGATGTCACGGTGGCTGACCCGGTCCGTGGCCCTCAGGAGGTCCATTAATAAAAGGGGGGAAAGGTCTTTAAAGGGGAAATGTTCATGACGCCAACTGTGGTATTCGGTCAGGGTGACCGACGCTGCTTAGGGGTTTGCTGGGGTGATGTTATACCTTCTCACAGGTGAAGTATATCCCCAGGGCTTCCCAGAGTGTAGATGGTGGATGGTGTAAGGCGCAGTGAAGAACGAGGACACAAGGTTGCAGTCTCTTTACCTTTTACTGAAGGCTTCAGCATCCACAGTCCAGAGCACCAGATCACAGGGCAGGCAGAGTCCGGCCGGTTTGAAGGCAAATCCAGAGTCCCCTTATCCAGGTGGAAATCAGTAGCCTTCCTCTAGCGCATGAGTGTTGTAGTACCTTCCTGCTGAGCTTCTCGGTAAGGTCCTCACAACTGATGTTGGTGTTCTAGATGTTATGTCTCTCTCTGTCCCCAAGATGGATAGGAACAAACCCATATGACTGGTGGCCTGGGGCTTTTTACAGGGACTCCAGCACGCCCCGGCCCCCATAAGTTGCCACCGTGCCTCCTGGGTATGGGTTGGGCAGGTAACGTGGAATTAGCTGTCCTGCCTGTCTCTGGAGCAAGGCATGAAGACGATTGCTCCTTCGGTGTTCCGGCTACCGGATCCTGCGCCTCAGAAGGAAGCAGCCTGTGTAGGGCAGAACTCCTTCTGGTTTCCTCTCCTTTTGCTATGACTTCGTTTCTCACCCTCTACAATACAATTCGCTGTTCGTGTCTCTTTCTTAGGATGCTGCTGCACGTGGGGCAGACGCAGCTCCGTATCCTTCTGTCTAGGCCTCTGACAGGATCCCACCCCTGTCAGGGACCACCCTATCAGCAACTGCTAGATGTTCCTCCTCCTTTCCCTCTGTCTGCCTGATAGGGACTGACTGAGTGAAGCTCAGCCAGCTTCTGACTAACTTCCTATCCAGACCACCAGTTTTACCTAATTGTGAGGAGTGCCCTAATAAATAGGAGCATAGCTCCCCTGGTGGACTGGAGTGTGAAGTGTGTTGCATGGTTTGTGATACCTGGCAAAGAGATCTCCTTTATTGCCTTCAAACGTAACATCACTCCCCCCTAGAGGAGCATGATATTACTGCAACGACCAGGACCCTGGGGCGCTGCAATCGTTCTCTGAGATCGGTCAAAAACAGCAGGCATGTCCGCTTATGTTACAGCTGAAGGCGGCCTCTCATTCAGCATGACTCAATCAGGTAGAGAACCCGAGGTTCTGTGGTCAAAGACCTGCGTCTCAATAGTTGGCACGCTAACAGAGGAGGAGGAAGCAGCAGATGCGATTGATGGGGCAGGTGATGGTTGTTGAGGTCCGCTGGTCTGCATTTTTGCGCAATGGGATTCCCACAGTAAAGCATGTTTATTGCGCATGTGAAGGTTCATACATGTAGTAGTTAAATTATTGTACTTTTTACCTCAACTCAGTTTTTTTTTGCAAAGATGGCAGATTACGTGAGATGACTCGTCCTTTGCAGTGTCAAAAAATGCCCTGGCTAGGCAACCCTTGCCACCCCTGCGAGCTGCAAAACCTGCAGACACTGCTGGTTAGAGTCACAGTTGGGTCTGAGGATGCATCGCTCATTGTGGCTGCATCACTACAAGTCTTAGACGGACGGCGCAACTTAACTTCCTCATCTTCCTCCTCAGATGACCTACTCAGCTGTATGCCTCTATCTAACTGGGATCTAACTGGGATCTAACACCTCATCATCATCCTCTGTGTTATCACATTCCTTGCCATTGGAGTCACCCTCCTCCACTTCTTGCCCTGACAGCACAGAACAGGGGTTAACGTCTGATGATGAGAGTCAGGATGCTGTTCAGACTGTACTTCTTCTTCATGCCCCGGATCCAAGTTAAAAAAAATTGTGCATCAGTGCAAATTTCCTCATCTTACCTCTCCAAAGCTTTTGAGTACAGTTCGGGTGAACATGGCATAGAATGCGTGAACAGCTCTTGAAACTCACTCATATGTGGTTCCGTACAGTCAGTTGAATGGTTGGATAGTTGGGATGCAGGGGAAACTAAGGGGAATTTGGGTACCACATCTGTGGACTGTACTGGGTGTGATGCTGAGGTGGAGGAAGAGTAGAGGCCACTTGAAGCTGCACTTGCCATTATCTTGAGTACATGCTCTTTCTGGGCATGATCGACAAGGCGTACCGCTGTGCATCTGCCAAAGAATGGTAGTTGTGTAGCCTGTCCAGTAGCATAAGTTGTCAGATATCTTTGCGTAGGACGTGACGTTGCTTCACTAGTGTTTTCACAAACATTACCACCTACCCCACGTACACCTTGAACACGAAGCATAATTCCCCTTATACCACGACCTCACTTTTTCCCAGTCATGTTGCTTAGATAGTATGGTAGGAGCACAGTATTAGCACTGTATGACGTTAATAACAGAAGAATTTGTTTCTGGCCTATGGATCAGGCCTCTATAACACACTAGATGCTACAAACTATTTTTAAAGTTGGGTCCCTTACTGTATGATGTTAATAACAGAAGAATTTGTTTTGGACAAAGGATCAGACCTCTGTAACACATTAGATACTACAAACTATTTTTAAATTTGGGTCGCTTACTGTATGATGTTAATAACAGAAGAATTTTTTGGGACCAAGGATCATTGGCCATAAAACATACAAAAACCTACAAGAAACAAAATGAGCAAAAACCCTACTCTAATTAAATAAGTAAAACGCAAAAGTGCATTTAAGTAACACAGAGTTCTTAGTAATACTGTTTTTGATCAAGAATAGCATAAAAGCCATCAACCGTGACAAGGTGATCAGGAGGTCCAACACTGTCTAAAATTAAAAACCTTACCCTGTGTCAGTGTTAACCTCAGTGTGTGAATAAAGGCAGACAAAAGGACCTGGTCTCAACCAGTAGACACCAGTCTGGGGAAGCCTTTAAATGTGATTTCCAGCTCAAGGAAAGGGAAGCCACACCCCAGTTTGCACAGAATGCAAAAAAAATATTATTTAAAAAAAAAAAATTGTTGCATCATTGCCAAGAAGACCCATGGCAGTACGAGCTCAAAAGAGTGCTTCTGCTCAATACTGAGCAAAGGGTCTGAATATTTATGAACAGGACCAGTGTTAGGGGCAGGCAGACCAAGCAGCTGCCTAGGGCCCCCGCTTCACCAGGGGCCCTCAGTTAGTGTCAGATTATGCAGCCACTATGGGGCCCCTGTGAGGCAGGGGGGCCCGACTGCCGCCAGCGCCGACTCCCCTGCCACTGCATTGAACTATACCGGCGTGTTTGAAAATTGTACACTCACACTGAAGGCATGAAAACTATGAATTAACACGTGGAATTATATACTTAGCAAAAAAAGTGTGAAACAACTGAAATTATGTCTTATATTCTAGGTTCTTCAAAGTAGCCACCTTTAGCTTTGATGACTGCTTTGCACACTTTTGGCATTCTCTTGATGAGCTTCAAGAGGTAGTAACCGGGAATGGTTTTCACTTCACAGGTGTGCCCTGTCAGGTTTAATAAGTGGAATTTCTTGCTTTATAAATGGGGTTGGGACCATCAGTTGTGTCGTGGAACACGGCAGAGAACACAAGGCTGGCAGGAACACGGCAGAGAACACAAGGCTGGCAGGAACACGGCAGAGAACACAGGGCTGGCTAGGACGGTAGGAACACAGATCTGGAAGGCACGGCAAGACTGGCAGGAACACTGGATTGGAAGGCACGGCAGAGAACACAGGACTGATTGATGTGGTGTATGAAGGAACAGGTAGGGACCTGTTCACACTGGAGGTGCAGGAACGGATATGAAATATGAAGGAACAGGTAGGGACCTGTTCACACAGGAGGTGCAGGTACAGATATGTAGAATGAATAAACAGGAAGGGACCTGTTCACACTGGAGGTGCTGGTACAGAAATGTAATATGGAGGAACGGGTAGGGACCTGTTCACATAGGAGGTGCAGATAATGGCAATGGCACAGAGGAAAGCCTCCAGAGAGGGAGTAACTCAGAGCAAGGCCTGGCAAACTCAGCGGCTAAACACTAACTGAGCTAACACATTGCACAGGGCCAGTCCACTGGGTGGAGCTGCACTATATACTGGAGACCTCTTGGTAATTGGTCAGGAACAGATTAGACAGATGCACCTGATTCCTATAAGAACCAGAGAGTTCAGGCGCCGGCCCCCTATGCACACAGCCAGGAAGCATGCATAGAGCAGAGAGACAGAACATGCAGCTGGCATGAAACAGAAACCACATCATGGCCTGGAGCAGTGGGTAAGATTGTGTGAGAAATGAGAGGCCATGCCGTGATGCCAGCAGAGTTGTTACAGTACCCCTCCCTTTATGGCCCCTCTTCTTCAAGCCTGCCAGAATAACTTGTAGAAGAAGGATAGGAGCACACATAGTCAGAGCCATCACAATATTTCTCTGGTGGAATGAGGTATATGAGACATTAGAGATCTCAGGTTGCCCAGTCTCTTTGAGTCCAGTAAGATCAGCTTCCCACTCAGAAGACACAAGGGACAGGACTTCTTTCACCTGGTTAACTGAAAGCCGGAACTTGGAAGCTTGTGATTTGACCACAACAAAATCTGATTCTTTGAACACTGAAGACACCTTCACTGGATCCAATTTAAGCCCATCATCACAAGAAAATTGGACCTCCTCCTTTAGACCGGTGGGAAGCAGAGATGAGAGCACTTCTGTCTTGGGATCTTCACCCAATTGCCAGATGGAAACTGGAGGCATACATACAGGAAACATCTTCAGCCTGGTACCCTGAAAAAACTGGACCTCCTCTTCTAGGTTAGAGGATGAGTAAGTATCTGTCCTAATATCAAGAAGCCACTTGGAAGCAGAAGGCATACATTCAGGAAGCCCCATAAGCCTGTTATTCTGACAAAACTGGACCATCTCTTCCTCTGGATTGGCGAAGAACAGAGATACAAGAGCTTCTGCTTCAACTTTTTCATCCACCTGCCACATGGAGTCTGAAGGCATCTTTACAGAAAGCATCTTCTGCCCATAGTTCAGAGAAAAACTTTTAAGTGACAGGGATGTTCCTGGAAACTGGTCACTGGTATTGTCACTGGAGGTGTGCGTAGAGGACGCCAGTGCTTCCTTTACTTCAGTGAGGTCAGCACACTGACTCAATAGCCAGCAGATTAGGTGGAGAAGACATCAACACTGTAGATTGACCTTGCAGTTTAGGAATAAGAAACTTCTGGAGACTTGATAGTTCCAAACACAGAACTACACTGGGTCTTCGGACTGGAATGGGCAGCAGAGTATCCAGTTCAGAACGACCATCGGGCGGACTGGTCAACAAGTGGAAGACAAATTTCTCCGCATATAATGCTCCGATTTGGAGCTGTAGTTGTCCCTTCGACACTGGACTGTTCATAAGTAAGACTCGGCAATCACCAAACACCTTCACAGGATTCTGGAGCTGTGGAACAGTAACCACACTTAGACTCTGTCTGGTTTGCAGCTTGAACACATCTGCAGGACCGAAGCTCCCACAAGGCACCGGAACAGACACAGACTTTAGCGGAAGGGAGTTATTCTCACCAAGGGCAGCCTCTCCTACTGACCCAAGGTTTTGGAACTTTAGATCCCCTGGACAAAGACCATCCAGGTGTTCCTCACAACTGCAGCAACACCGTATGCCCTTCTTATGGCTGATTTCAGGCTGCTGCTTTGCCAGCCCACTCTCATCAACCTTCTTAGGCTTCACTCGGGTAGCTGCTTTCACGAGTAGAGGAACAGGAGGATCACAGACGGTCATGGCTTGATGTGGAGGTTTCTTCACAGGTTTCGCCCGTCTGGAGCGCCTCTCAGATCTAGATGGGGAAGATTTCACAGGAGCAGCAGGACGAGGTATGTCAAAGACTCTACGGAAGGCCACCAGGAAGGCCTCCAAGTCCGTGATGATGGGATCCCCTGCTTCAAAGAGGGGGTTGATCCATTCCAAAGCATCTCCTGCTAGGTAGGACATTATGTATGCCACCTTGAACAGATCAGATGGGAAATCGGAAGCATACCATTCAAAGTTCAGCATACACTGCTCCAGGAACACATGGCACAGTTTTGGATCCCCATAGTACCTAGGCGGATCCACAGGAGCTTGCTTTTCATAGGCCAGAAGTTTCTTGAATAGAGCATTAGAGACTATAATTGGGTCAGAAGTCTCTTCAATCTGAACCACTCTTGCTGGAACAAATCTTACAAGTTGCTCATACGAGCAGGAAAAAAGTTCATCATGCTCTGCGAGCGGTAGGACATGAGATACAGCGGAGGCCATGGCCTGTGCAAACTGTCACACTCACGCCCTGATTGGTAGGCGTGAGCTCGGGGGGTTTGTGGCCCCACTGCGCCACAAACCAGACTACCCTGGAAGGGGCGTGACTATGACAGCTGCCTGGGTTTTCACTGGAGCCTCTGATGGTGAGGTCAGGCTTGTGCAGCAGGCAGCTGCCAGGTGTTACTCCAGGGTGGTGTCTGGCTGTGGCTGCTGATCCCACTTGGGAGACAGGAACACTAGGATTGGTGCGGGCATCAGGCAGGGCTAGCAGATGAGCACGGATGAGATTCAGATGAGTAGGCTGGCACGGCTGAGACACAGAGCTGGTAGAGACATGGCAGAGGATACAGGGCTGGCAGGAACACGGCAGAGAACACAAGGCTGGCAGGAACATGGCAGAGAACACAAGGCTGGCAGGAACACGGCAGAGAACACAAGGCTGGCGGGAACATGGCAGAGAACACAGGGCTGGCTAGGACAGTAGGAACACAGAACTGGAAGGCACGGCAAGACTGGCAGGAACACTGCATTGGAAGGCACGGCAGAGAGCACAGGACTGATTGATGTGGTGTATGAAGGAACAGGTAGGGACCTGTTCACACTGGAGGTGCAGGAACGGATATGAAATATGAAGGAACAGGTAGGGACCTGTTCACACAGGAGGTGCAGGTACAGATATGTAGAATGAATAAACAGGAAGTGACCTGTTCACATTGGAGGTGCAGATACGGAAATGTAGTATGAAAGAAGTAAGAGGGAACAGGTTGGGACCTGTTCAGACTGGAAGAGAACTGCAAGGCTGCGAATAGGAGCGGTAGAGCAGCAAGAGATAGCACAGCAATAAAAGCTAAGCGGAGCGGAGCCACAAGTAATGTGGAGAGGAGCTGCAGGAGGCGATACTGCAGAAGCTAAGCAGAATGGAACCGCAAGGATTGCGGAGAGGAGCTGCAGCAAGAGATTAGTGCAGCAACGGGAGCGGAGCAGAGCAGAATGGAGCAGAACCGCAGGAGTGCGGAGTAGAGATAAAGCCACAAAGGTACAGAGCAGGCAGAGCCGCAAGAGTGCGGAGCCTAAGCAGACTGAGAACACAAGGAAAGACACAGCAGGGAAGGAAGCCACAAACAAGGAGACCGAGATAGGACAAAGTACAGACAAGGCAATGGAACAAGACACAAGGACAAAGACACAGGGACCAGGATATTCTGCCTCCTGAAGGGCGGACAACAAGATCAAGGCAATAGTACAGAGGAAAGCCTCCAGAGAGGGAGTAACTCAGAGCAAGGCCTGGCAAACTCAGCAGCTAAACACTAACTGAGCTAACACATCGCACAGGCCCAGTCCACTGGGTGGAGCTGCACTATATACAGGAGGCCTCTTGGTAATTGGTCAGGAACAGATTAGACAGATGCACCTGATTCCTATAAGAACCAGAGAGTTCAGGCGCCGGCCCCCTATGCACACAGCCAGGAAGCATGCATAGAGCAGAGAGACAGAACATGCAGCTGGCATGAAACAGAAACCACATCATGGCCTGGAGCAGTGGGTAAGATTGTGTGAGAAATGAGAGGCCATGCTGTGATGCCAGCAGAGTTGCTACAGTGCAGCAGGTCTTCATGGTAAATAGCTGCTAGGAAACCCCTGCTAGGCAACAAGCAGAAGAGACTTGTTTGGACTAAAGAACACAAGGAATGGACGTTAGACCAGTGGAAATCTGTGCTTTGGTCTGATGAGTCCAAATTTGAGATCTTTGGTTCCAACCTCCGTGTCTTTGTGCGACGCAGAAAAGGTGAACGGATGGACTCAACATGCCTGGCGCACACCGTGAAGCATGGAGGAGGAGGTGTGATGGTGTGGGGGTGCTTTGCTGGTGACACTGTTGGGGATTTATTCAAAATTGAAGGCATACTGAACCAGCATGGCTACCACAGCATCTTGCAGCGGCATGCTATTCCATCCGGTTTACATTTAGTTGGACCATAATTTATTTTTCAACAGGACAATGACCTCAAACACACCTTCAGGCTGTGTAAGGGCTATTTGACCAAGAAGGAGATTGATGGGGTGCTACGCCAGATGACCTGGTCTCCACAGTCACCAGACCTGAACCCAATCGAGATGATTTGGGGTGAGCTGGACCGCAGAGTGAAGGCAAAAGGGCCAACAAGTGCTTAGCATCTCTGGGAACTCCTTCAAGATTGTTGGAAGACCCTTTCTGGTGACTACCTCTTGAAGCTCATGCCAAGAGTGTGCAAAGCAGTAATCAAAGCAAAAGGTGGCTACTTTGAAGAGCCTAGAATATAAGACATAATTTCAGTTGTTTCACACTTTTTTGTTAAGTATATAATTCCACATGTGTTAATTCATAGTTTTGATGCCTTCAGTGTGAATGTACAATTTTCATAGTCATGAAAATACAGAAAAATCTTTAAATGAGAAGGTGTGTCCAAACTTTTGGTCTGTACTGTATATATGTTACAAAGATAGAAAAAAAGCCGGCAATTTGTCTGCCATGAACTGTAAATTCACTGCAGGAGCTGATAGAATAAAATAGATGAATTACATATAGCAAATACACATAGAATAGATATTTATACAGGTGTCATGAACATATGCAATTAGTACAGTGTGTGCAGCTTACTGCACATGCCTTTAATTAATAAAAGATTATTTTTCTGAAAAAAAAATGGCGTGGGCTCCTTCGTAATTTCCTTAATCAAAAGAGGGAAAGCAGATGGCTGGGGGACAATGTTTATAGCCTGGAAAGGGGATAATACCCATGGAGCTTCCCAGGCTATTAATATCAGCTCACAGCTGTATACTTAGCCTTTACTAGCTATTAAAATGGGGGACCCGAAAAAAATGACGTAGGGTCCCCCTATAATTAAAAACCAGCAAAGACTATGCAGACAGCTGCGGGCTGATATTAATAGCCTAGGAAGGGGCCATGGATACTGCCCCAGGCTGAAAACATCAGCCTTCAGCCACCCCAGAAAAGGCACATCTTTAAAATGTGCCAATTCTGACACTTAACCTCGCTCTTTCCATTTGCACTTTAGTGGTGGCAAGTAAGGTGATAGTTGGGGGAGTTGATGTGACCTGTATTGTCAGGTGAAATCTCTAACCCCATAGTCATTTCTAACACCATAGTCACATTGTATGAAAACACAGACACCCAGAATAAAGTCTTTTAATTTGTAAGAATGGCAGACTTCTTTAATAAATCTTAATTAAACCATACTTACGACATTGCCAATTCCCTAGACGCTCTTGTCTTCTGCAAAAGAGTTCAAAATAAAAAACAACAATATTCCTCACCTTTCCGCAGAGATGCTGCTAATCCATTTGTCCAACGACAGGTCCAGCTCCGCTACATCTAGATGGAAGGCTGCATGGTTGCATGATGCGACCATACAGCCTGTCATCCAACAGAGAGATCGAGCACTCCTATTACGGGCTCATTCTTATATGCAAGATACTCAGATGAATCTCGCATGTCAATACCCGGCACTGCACCCGGCATTCAGGAGAGGAGCGTGCGGCTGCATGTATTTCTATGTGGCCACACGCTCTGATCTGAGTGCCAGGTGCAGTGTCGGGTATTGATGTGCGAGACTCATCCGAGTTTCTCGCATGTGAGAATGAGCCCAACCTGTCTGAGTGCACCGCGAGCGTGAGAAAGTTCTCCTGCTCATGGTGCAGTCAGACAGGTCCTCGTAGTTCACAGCCAGTGAATTCACTTCACCTTTCTGACATCAGTGTGATCGTCGTGAGAAGCATGCTCCTCTCAAGATAGTCAATTGTCCTCAGTGTTGCATTTTACTCCTTCATGTCTCTAATAACAGCTTCCAGGTGGGTAAACTCTGCCAAAATGGTATTTTCCCTGAAACTCTTGCTCAAGTTTTGTATACATATGACATGTTGTGCAATGAGGAAAACACCCAATCTTGCTATTATACAGTGCCTTGCGAAAGTATTTGGCCGCCTGGAACTTTTCAACCTTTTCCCACATATCATGCTTCAAACATAAAGATACCAAACGGAAATTTTTGGTGAAGAATCAACCACAAGTGGAACACAATTGTGAAGTTCAATGAAATTTATTGGTTATTTTAAATTTTTTTGGAAATTCAAAAACTGAAAGTGGGGCGTGCAATATTATTCGGCCCCTTTAACTTAATACTTTGCTGCACTACCTTTTGCTACAATTACAGCTGCAAGTCACTTGGGGTATGTCTCTATCAGTTTTGTACATCGATATACTGAAATTCTTGCCCATTCTACTTTGGCAAACAGCTCGAGCTCAGTGAGGTTTGATGGAGATCATTTGTGAACAGCAGTTTTCAGCTCGTTCCACAGATTCTTGATAGGATTGAGGTCTGGACTTTGACTTGGCCATGCTAACACCTGGATACGTTTATATGTGAACCATTCCTTTGTAGATTTAGCTTTATATTTGGGATCATTGTCTTGTTGGAAGACAAATCTCCATCTCAGTCTTAGGTCTTCAGTCAACAGGTTTTCTTCAAGAATATTCCTGTATTTCACTCCATCCATCTTCCCATCAATTTTAACCATCTTCCCTGTCCCTGATGAAGAAACCATGATGCTGCCACCACCATGTTTGACAGTGGGGATGGTGTGTTCAGGGAGATGAGCTGTGTTGCCTTTACGCCAAATATATCTCTTGGCATTGTTGTCAAAAAGTTTGATTTTGTTTTCATCTGACCAGAGCACCTTCTTCCACATGTTTGGTGTGTCTCCCAGGTGGCTTATTGCAAACTTTAAACAACACTTTTTATGGATATCTTTGAGAAATGGCTTTCTTCTTGCCACTCTTCCATAAAAGCCAGATTTGCGCAGTGTACGACTGATTGTTGTCCTATGGACAGACTGTTCCACCTCAGCTGTAGATCTCTGCAGTTCATCCAGAGTGATCATGGGCCTCTTGGCTGCATCTCTGATCACTCTTCTCCATGTTTGAGATGAAAGTTTAGAGGGACGGCCGGGTTTTGGTAGATTTGCAGTGGTATGATACTCCTTCCATTTTAATATGATCGTTTGCACAGTGCTCCTTGGGATGTTTAAAATTTTGGAAATTATTTTGTATTCAAATCCAGCTTTAAACTTTTCCACAACAGTATCACCGACCTGCCTGTTGTGTTCTGTGGTCTTCATGATGCTTTCTGTGCTTCAAGCATACAGAGACTTGATTACACACAGGTGAATTATGTTTATATTCATTAGGCATTTAGGACAACATTGGATCATTCAGAAATCCACAATTAAAGGGAACCTGTCACCTGAATTTGGCGGGACCGGTTTTCGGTCATATGGGCGGAGTTTTCAGGTGTTTGATTCACCCTTTCCTTACCCACTGGCTGCATGCTGGCCGCAATATTGGATTTAAGTTCATTCTCTGTCCTCCATAGTACACGCCTGCACAAGGCAAGATTGCCTTGCGCAGGCGTGTACTACAGAGGACAGAGAATGACCTTCAATCCAATATTGCGGCCAGCATGCAGCCAGCGCGTAAGGAAAGGGTTAATCAAACACCCGAAAACTCCGCCCATATGGCCGAAAACCGGTCCCACCAAACTCAGGTGACAAGTTCCCTTTAACTTCTGGAGTGAGTTTGCTGCACTGAAAGTAAAGAGGCCGAATAATATTGCACGCTTCACTTTTCAGTTTTTGATTTTCCACAAAAATTTAAAATAACCAATAAATTTCATTCAACTTCATAATTGTGTCCCACTTGTTGTTGATTCTTCACCAAAAATTTACATTTGGTATCTTTATGTATGAAGCATGATATGTGGGAAAAGGTTGATAAATTCCAGGGGGCCGAATACTTTCGCAAGGCACTGTATATCCACTCAAACAAAAAAAAGTAAAAAAAAGTAATGAAAAAATTACGGCAAGTATTTACAAGTCTGTTTTTATAATTCCACTTGATTCTCAAACTATTTTGAGATCAATTGTCAGGAAGTGAGCAAGGCTAAGGCTGGGTTCACCTTAGCGTCTGTGTGCACAGCATGCGATCCGCATCGATCTGCATGCATCATGTGTAACATATCTTTAACATTGTGTACGCGGTGACAAGTTTTTGCATGCTTTCGCTTGCGGATGTGTACGCATGCATCGTTTGGAGGTGTGCGGTGGGTTCTTTGGTGGTGTGAACACACTTGTTCACTATGCAAGTAGCCCATGTGTTTTTGGTTCTATAATTGTTCTCTTGTTTCTACAAGACTGGGGAGTCCACTACTCCTCTGTGGGTCATTTGCATTGTAGCTGTTCCATCCTGCATGTCCACATGTATATTTTTTCTCTCTGAACCCTGCTTATACAGGTACTATACAGATGATCAGGTTTTTAAATACATGAGATAGGGATTATATACATTAGATAGGACTCCTCTATTATGGGTATACCTTGGCGATTGGTGGAGCAGCTTAACATACATTTTTTTGCAAAAAAACGTATTAACTAAATACCCTGTATTTTTTTCATTTTTTGACTAGCACTTGCTTATTTACTGTGACTTTTTTTACAACAGAGTATTTTTGACCTCTCTGTGCGTTTTTGTGTCTTCAAGTTCTTTGGTGGTGTGAACAGGTTTCTACAGACTTGTTCACTATGTATTAAATCATGTATTTTCTTTACAGTACCTGACACTTTTGAAGAGCAGGAGCAGTCAAGTGGAAATGATTCTTCCCAGGGCCATCGGCCTCAAGTTGCTGAGGAGGAAAGATGGGGTGTAAGTATCCTTTATCAGAGTTGTTATTGAATTTGTTGTCATTTATTACTAACAAATTCTTTTTTTGTATTTCATCTATAGGTTCCACAACGTGACCTAGATAATGACCGACTGATTCAGGCAGTGCAAGAATGAGCAGCGTTGTGGGACCCCCGTGATCGGATTCATTACAACTCAGTCTTGATCCAATGACTCTGGGAAGAAGTGGCCAGATCGATGCTGGATGATTGGGACCATACAACACCAAAAGTCAGAAAGGATTTTGGTAAGTATAACTATTTTGTCCGCCTCTGTTTTTCTGTAAATTTTGCTGTCGTTTAACAATTTTCTTCCCCCTTCACAGAGAAGAGAATAAAAGTTTGTTGCCGTTCAATGAAGGATTGCTTCAATAAGTACATGAGAGAGGAGATTCGGGTTTGAAGTGGTGCAGCACGAAAACTAAGAAAATACAAATATCATAAAGAGCTTTCTTTTCTGAAGCCAGCGCTTTCTCAGCGAACGTGAGTATGTTTTGTGTTGTCTTTCACTATTATTTAATTTACTCTTTTCTGTAATAATCTTTTTTTATTTAATTTCCACACGGAACCTGGAGCAACACTGTAGAACCAGGATCTTCCTCTGTTGGAGCGGCCCCTCATCGACCAGCCAGCGAACCGGAACCATCACAATCATCCACCAATGATTCAGCAACCAGGCAGGCTTCACAGGCTGGGGAACAGGAAGCCAGTCCTTCTGATTTTCCCTTCTCCCAGCCTTTTGCCACCACTTTACTTGGGTCTGCTCATCAGCGGCAGAGGACTTAGGAGAGGTCAGTCATGCCCGAGTTTATTCACTTAAGCTCGGTCTTCCAGGCTGGTATCAAGGTGGTTGTGGATAGGATGGAGAGTGGGTTTACTCATGTGAACACATTCTTACAGGAAGTCACAAACACCTTGACCTCATGGAAGGTGATCTTAATAGACCGGCGTGACATTATTTTTCCACTATAGAACGGGGTGTGATGGAAAACCTTAGTTCTGATCTTCAGCTGTTTGTAATGAAGGCCTGTCAGGATGCTTATACCGAGGCCATGCAGCGGTCCCGATATCAGCAGCAGGCACAAAGTTCTTTCCCTACAAGGCAACAAGCTCCAGGACAGCATCTGTGGCAGAATCCACCAGCACCCACTCGCCAAGGGACTTATCTACCACCACCACCACCACCGCTGAACATTACATGGCCAAGAATACCTAGCCCATGCAGCTGAGTGCAGCAGCCTAGCCATCCACATCCCCCACCATGCAGCAGAGTGCAGCAGTCCAGCCGTCCTGTTCCACCATCATGCCAAGTGCAGCAGCCAACACTTCTCCTACACCAACACAGCACCAGGGAAAAAAGCAGCAAAAACCAAGTCCCAGGGAAGAAAAAACGGGAAAAAAATATTACCAGCACCCTCTCAACCCTCACTTCCTAATGTGTCGGTGTTTTCTAGTCTGTCCACACCTTCGCTTCATTCTTTCCCTTCCAATGTGTCAACCCCTTCTAACTTGTTTTCCACTCCTAATGTGTCCTCTTCCCCAATGTGTCTTGCCCCAGTGTGTCTTCCCCCAATGTATCTGACCCAATCCTCCAATTGTCTTACACTTCCCCTGTAACAACTTCCCCAAACACTCCTAACGTACCATCACAACCTGACACCCCCCTGGTCCACCATGTTACTCCCTCTCACAGACTCTGAAAGTAATTAATCATTTTTCCTTTTTTAAAAAAAATTGCTAATTTTTTACTTCCATTAGTAAAAATTGTTTTGATTCACAATACCGGTCTCATTGTGTTTTCTTTATCTCTTTATTTAACCATGTGTGTATTGTTGAGTGAAGTATGAATGGGTGTATCAGCTAAGGTGTTTATTATCCAAGTTAGATTCAAGGTGTTAATATTAGAGTCAGAAGACATTACAGGTACATAACATTACAGGCACATAACATTACAAGTACATAACATTAAAAGTACATAACATTACAGGTACATTTTATTTACAAGTTAAACCATATAATCTTGCCATGACACATGTCTACTATCAGAAACAAAATAGGCTGCAAATTTATCCCTCATTTGGGCAACTTCAACTATAGTCCTTAGAGGGTGATGTTGGTAATCCTTCAATATAGTTGTTCTGTCCTCACTAAATAAGGAAGGCTCACGTAGCTATACAGGCAGCGAAACCGCTATACCGGAGTCCAATAAGGAGACTGCGGTTGAGTCTGTGCTTTATTAAACGTAGTGGTATATTGATGTGGTGAAACTGTAAATAATGATATACATGGAATCAGTGCATGGTATAGAAGAAATACATACTACACATGATGTACATTATGCATAACATTTAGAAAGCTAGTAACTGAACTAGGAGTACAACTGGCTAGGCTAGGCTAATATAGAGCAGGAATTATCTAGAGAAAACATAAAGACATACCGGCAATGCAATCGCAAGGGGATGAAGTGCAAGCGTCTTTCCTTGAAAGCAGACTGAAGGAAGTGAAGAGAAAATGGAGGGAGATGGAGGCTGAGCTACCATAATGCATTGCAAAGGGTGAGGAGAATCAGACATGGAAAATAGGAAAAACAGAAATAGAAGTGTGAACATGACTCTGACCGCTAGAGGGAGCCAAAACACTGCAAACAATAAAAGTATGAACAAATTAGATGGCTGAGACAGAACAATGGTATTAACAGTTTCTTCAAGTTCAAAGTGGGGTTGCACTTTTGACAGGATGTACTTATGCAGAACAACACATGCTTTCACAACCTCATCAATTGTGTTTATTTTTAGATTTATGGCTGTGCCCAAAATGCATCATTAGATTTAGATTGGGTGTCCTGACTGCTGATGTATCCTCGGACACATTGCAGCAAATCTTCGAAGCTGTGTTGCGACATCCTTGTGTCAAAAAACTTTGCTGGGTTTTCACAAAGCTCTGTGTACAATGAGTGAAAGGCTCCATGGTTCTGTTGGAGTTCAACAATGGGGTGCTGCCAAAAGCAATGACTAAATCTTCTCCTTCTTTCTCTTCTCCTTTCTTCCTCACAAGCCACAGCGAAAGAAAAAGCCAATTTCAAAGATAAATCCAGATTCATATTGAAGATCTCCACGCTCTCCATCTTGCAGCAGCAGCAGCATCCCGCATCTATATATAGAAAATCCATAAGCCACGCCCATTTGGAAATGCCATACGCATGCACATAATCAACGCAAATGCATACAAACGCATGCAATCGCAGTGTTTTTTTTACATCATGCATAAGAACATGCAGATAAAAAACGCTTCGTACACATTCATTTGCGCATGCAGATGATACGCAAATGTGAATCTTCTGTGTGTCTGGAATAGATGCAGAGAAGCATATTTAATGTCATTACACTGCAGCTTTCCTTCCCCTGCACATGGAATCACATTAGGTGCCAGCAGTGAGATTGCAATGTGATCGGGTGAGATATGTTAGAATCTCTGTTAATGCCCCTTGGTTAAAGAGGAAATTAATATATGCATCTTACAAGCTTAGATCTTTGTAATAGAGACCAGAAATAAATATCAGGATGTGGTCATGCAAAATGGTGATAGGTCTTCGTTAAGTCATTTTGCAATAACTTTGAAAAAATTATTATTTTTAATTCTGTAATTCTCAATTTCTTATGAGTCACAAGACCGATTTATGCCCAAGCTTTAATTTCTTGACTGATATCTCGAGATGGTTCTACAGTAACTCCACCAAATTTTTCTCCATTGTAATCTCAAGTATTTTGTCAAGTGCATTAGTTCCTCCTGTAAGAAAGCAGCCCTACAACATGATGCTGAAACCCTAAGGCCGGCGTCACACTCAGCGTATGAAAATACGGTCCGTATATTATGGCCGTAATACGCTGAAAAGTCCCCAAAATAGTGGTCCATAGCTCCTCCGTAGGCAGGGTGTTTCAGCGTTTTTTGCGCATGGCATCCTCCGTATGTAATCCGTATGGCATCCGTACTGCGTGTTTTTCTCGCAGGCTTGCAAAACCGACATACGGCTATACAAGGGATCCATGTGTTAAAAAAATATATATATACTGTCTATATATATATATATATATATATGTCAGTAGACACATATATGTATATATATTAATATTTCATACAGCGCGAGGTAGCTTTAAAGCCGGTAATTCAATTGCCGGCTTTTGCTATCTCCTTCCTAAAACCTGACATGATATGAGACATGGTTTACATACATTAAACCATCTCATATCACCATTTTTTTTGCATATTCCACACTACTAATGTTAGTAGTGTGTATATGCAAAATTTGGCCGTTCTAGCTATTAAAATAAAGGGTTAAATGGCGGAAAAAATTGGCGTGGGCTCCCGCGCAATTTTCTCCACCAGAGTAGTAAAGCCAGTGACTGAGGGCAGATATTAATAGCCTGGAGAGGGTCCATGGTTATTGGCCCCCCCTGGCTAAAAACATCTGCCCCCAGCCTCCCCAGAAAAGGCACATCTGGAAGATGCGCCTATTCTGGCACTTGGCCACTCTCTTCCCATTCCCGTGTAGCGGTGGGATATGAGGTAATGAAGGGTTAATGCCACCTTGCTATTGTAAGGTGACATTAAGCCAAACTAATAATGGAGAGGTGTCAATTATGACACCTATCCATTATTAATCCTATAGTAGTAAAGGGTTAAAAAAAACACAAACACATTGTTAGGGCTAGCGGAACGCACCAAATAATAAGACTGATAGTGTACGGTGCGTTCGTAGCCCGGGGTCCACCGTGCAGAGATGGAACCTGCTGCTGAGTAATGACGGACTATATGGCGGTACTCATAAGTATACTCGCGTGGGTTAAACTTCACCCAACGTGAAGGAAGCGATCCTGTTGCGTCACAGGATCGCGGTACCGCACATAGAAGGCGAGCAAGCAGTCAGCGAACTTAACCCCAACTAGGATTGAAGTCCGATTAGACCACTTGCTGACACAACACCGCAACAGGGTGTGTTAGGCAACTCTTATAATTAGAGCACCGAAGTGCGAACTGTGCCGTGCTGGCAGGCACCACTAAGCACCCAGACGTGGGTCAGGAAGCGCACTACTGGCGCGTGGCGCCGCACTGACGGTCACAGCAATAGACGCTGATACGTGTGTGACACGTTGAGTGATTTGTCGGGCGCTAGATAGCAGCCATACTCCATACGCGAACAGTCATACAATAGGGTAGGGGTATTTAATGAACGACTTGCACTCACAACAAACACACGTATTCAATTGTACACTAGCGCATGGCCGTGCGGTCATGCGCAGTTTATATAGTTGCAGCACAGGAAGTGGCCACAGAAACTTTGCCCTTCCAAGACCTGCCAAGAGGTCCAATGGAATGTGCTGCAGAGCCTGAGCACATGACCCTCGATCTCCAACGGGAGATCTTGCCCTGGGCATGCTCAGTGTGCGCAAACAAGGACTTAGTCCCAGGGAAGTCCGCTCGCCGCTGACCAGCACTGACTTGAATGGCAGGAGCTGAAGAAGCAGCAGTAACTCTCTGTACAGAGTGAGAGCGAGCAAGACACTGGGAGCGACGTCCCCGCTGAGCAGACTCCACTGCGGCCGGAGGAGAATGGGAGACCGCAGCGGAGACGGATCGAGATTCCCCCTGTGCAGCAGAGGAAACTCGACTCCTAACATGCCCCCCCCCTCCTTGGGCCTCACTACGCTCGAAGGCAGCAATGAGCTGTGGGGCCCGAATGTTTTCAGCAGGCTCCCAAGACCTGTCCTCTGGACCATAACCCTTCCAATCCACCAAATAAAACTTTTTGCCGCGTACCACCTTGCACCCCAAAATAGCGTTCACCTCGTAATCGTCCATAGACGAACCCGATGTCCCGGCAGATGACTCGGAAAACCGGGACATGTATACGGGTTTCAAGAGGGACACATGAAAGGTGTCGGTGATACCCAAGCGTGGAGGAAGAGCCAGGCGGTAGACCACAGGATTAACCTGTTCGAGAACCTTGAAGGGACCCAAGTAGCGAGGAGCAAACTTAGTGGACTCAACTCGCAGCCTGATGTTACGGGCGGAGAGCCACACCAAGTCGCCAGGGGCAAAAGTCGGAGCGGGGCGCCGATGAACATTGGCGGAGAACCTCATTCTCTCCTTGGAGGCCCGAATGGCATCCTGAGTGCGATCCCAAATGTCCCGTGCCTCCACAGCCCAGTCTGCCACCCTGGGATCAGCGGAAGACACAGGCATGGGCACAGGAACACGCGGATGCTGGCCGTAATTTAAGAGGAATGGAGTCTGACCGGTGGAGTCGGCTATGGCATTGTTAAGTGCAAACTCTGCCCATGGTAGCAAGGATGCCCAGTCATCCTGTCTGGCAGAAACAAAATGTCGCAGATATGTGACCAAGGTCTGGTTGGCCCTTTCTACCAACCCATTCGTCTCGGGATGATATGCCGAAGAGAGACTTAACTCAATACTGAGTAGACGACATAGCTCCCTCCAGAATCGAGACGCAAACTGGGGACCCCGGTCACTAACAATTTTGTCTGGCATATCGTGTAAGCGAAAGATATGCTTGATAAACAAGACAGCCAACGCCCGTGCAGATGGTAGCCGTGGAAGAGGCACCAAATGCACCATTTTGGAAAAATGATCGGTGATCACCCAGATAATGGTGCAATTACGAGACTTGGGTAAGCCAACCACAAAGTCCATCCCGACCATCTCCCAGGGCCTGTCAGCCACGGGCAGAGGATAAGGCAAACCAGCTGGCCGTTGCCGAGGAGTCTTGTTCCTGGCGCAAGAGACACACGCCCGAACGTACTCCGCGACATCACGAGCCATATGCGGCCACCAGTATGTCCTCGCCAGTAACTCTGATGTCCTTTTAGTACCAAAATGTCCACCCACCCTGGACGAGTGCGCCCAAGAGAGAACCTCCGGTCGCAAACTAGATGGAACAAAAGTCTTGCCCGGGGGCACAGACGCCAGCGAAACCGGGGCCACGGTTCTCAAACTCTCGGTGGGGACAATAAGCCGAGGCTCCTCCTCCTCCTCCGCAGATGACACAACGGAGCGAGAGAGAGCGTCGGCCCGAATGTTCTTCTCCCCAGAAAGGAAATGGAGGGTGAAATGAAACCGGGAGAAGAACAAGGACCATCTGGCCTGGCGAGAATTCAACCGCTGAGCTGTCTGCAGATACACCAAATTTTTGTGATCTGTGAAGACTTGGAAGGGAAAACGTGCTCCCTCCAAGAGATGTCTCCACTCCGAGAAAGCCAACTTCATGGCTAGCAACTCCCTGTCCCCGATGGAATAATTCCTCTCTGCTGGTGCGAAGGTCTTGGAGAAAAAGAAGCAAGGATGCTTCCGACCTTGAGCATCCCTTTGGAAGAGGACTGCTCCAGCACCAACAGAAGAGGCATCCACTTCCATGATTAATGGCTTATCAACATCGAGGCGATGAAGAATGGGAGCGTTAGCGAAGTGTGACTTTATAGAGATAAAGGCCTTGGAGACCTCCTCAGACCACAATTTGGGATTCGCCCCCTTCTTGGTGAGGGCAACCAAGGGAGCTACCAAAGTTGAGAAATGCGGGATGAACTGGCGATAATAATTGATGAACCCCATAAAGCGCTGCACCGCTTTAAGAGAATGGGGTTCCTGCCAGTCCATCACAGCCTGTAGTTTGGCAGGATCCATAGCCAATCCCTGGGCTGAGATGATGTAGCCTAGGAAAGGTAAGGACTCCTGCTCAAACATACACTTCTCCAACTTGGCATAGAGGGAGTTTGCCCGTAGGAGGTCGAAGACTTTGCAAACATCTCTCCGGTGGGAGTCAATATCTGGAGAGTAGATGAGAATATCATCCAGATAGACTACGACCAAGGTGGAAAGCATATCCCGGAAGATATCGTTAACAAAGTCTTGGAAAACGGCTGGGGCATTACAGAGCCCAAAGGGCATCACCAGATATTCATAGTGCCCATCCCTGGTGTTAAAAGCCGTCTTCCATTCGTCCCCCTCACGGATGCGAATCAGGTTGTAAGCACCCCGCAGATCTAATTTAGTAAATACCCTTGCTCCCCGAAGCCTATCGAACAGTTCAGATATCAAAGGCAAAGGGCATTTATTCTTAACGGTGATGGCGTTAAGACCCCTGTAGTCTATGCATGGACGCAATTCCCCACTCTTCTTCTGCACAAAGAAGAACCCTGCCCCAGCAGGTGACACTGACTTCCTGATGAACCCTCTTGCCAGATTTTCCTGGATGTACTGTGACATTGCCTCCGTCTCCGGGAGAGATAGCGGATAGACTCAACCCCGGGGAGGCTCAGCACCAGGCAAGAGGTCAATAGGACAGTCATAGGGGCGATGGGGCGGAAGGGTCTCCGACGCCTTTTTGGAGAATACGTCTGCATACGACCAATACTGCTTAGGGAGAGAGGAAAGATCTGCGGGTACCTCAGTTGTAGCTACCTGAACGCACTCCCTCTGACACCTACCCCCACAAGATTCACCCCATCCCAGAATTCTGCCTGAGGACCACTCGATATGAGGAGAGTGGTACCGTAGCCAAGGTATTCCCAACAGGACCTCATCAATTCCCTCTGGAATGACGAGCAGAGAAATAATCTCCTGATGAGATGGCGACATGGACAGAGTAAAAGGGATGGTCTGGTGAGTTATCTGTGAGGGCAGAGTCGACCCATTCACCACTCGTACCGTTACAGGTTGAGCTAGCATAACCAGAGGTATTGCGTGGCGTTGGGCGAAGGCAGAAGACATAAAATTGCCCTCCGCCCCAGAATCCACGCAGAGCTCTACCGAGTGGGAGAATGAGCCTAAAGTAATTGTCCCCTTAAAGGACAATTTAGAGGCAAACGTCGCCGTGTCTAGTGTACCTCCACCTACGACCACTAGACGCTGACGTTTCCTCGACCGCTGAGGACATCTGGTGGCTAAATGTCCAGACTGCTGGCAAACATGACAGACCCTGAGTGCACAAGCGGTCCGGGACTTAGGTCCCGCTTGTGACACTTCCCTGGCCTCATGTGACTCAGGAACCAGGACCGGAGATTCCAGAGGTTTGGCGAAAGTAGGAGCCAGCCGAAACCTCTGCCTACACTGGGCTCGCTCTAACCTCCGCTCGTTAAAACGGAGGTCAATTCGAGTGGAGACTGTTATTAACACCTCCAGTGTGGCAGGAATCTCCCTAGTGGCCAGAGCGTCCTTTACATGGTCAGCCAAGCCCCTCCAAAATATGGGGATAAGAGCTTTATCCGACCATTCCAGCTCAGATGCTAAAGTGCGGAATTGGACGGCAAAATCACTGACCAAGGACCCACCCTGAGTTAATGCCAGCAGTTGGAGCGCAGTGTCATGGGTGACTTGAGGTCCTAAAAAGACCTGTTTTAAAGTACTCAAAAACAGAGGAGCACTCTGCACCACATGATCGCCACGCTCCCACAGCGGCGTAGCCCATTCCAACGCCCTGTCCGACAATAGAGACACAATAAATCCCACCTTAGCCCGCTCTGTGGGGAAACGTGCAGCCAGAAGCTCGAGATGAATAGAGCACTGACTCACGAATCCCCTACAAAATTTGCTATTACCAGAAAATTTTTCTGGCAGCGGGAGGCGAGAAAATGTCGGAACAGGGGTGGCAATGGACAAAGTTGCTGCAGCCACGCTGGCAGCCTGTACAGCAACTGCGGTAACATCCACAGCTGAGGTTGCGCTCTCGAGAGCCGCCAACCTACCCTCCAGCTGCTGTATATACCGCAGGGATTGCTGTTTGTCCGTCATCACTAGCCAGACCCTGGCACTAGTGTAATGTTAGGGCTAGCGGAACGCACCAAATAATAAGACTGATAGTGTACGGTGCGTTCGTAGCCCGGGGTCCACCGTGCAGAGATGGAACCTGCTGCTGAGTAATGACGGACTATATGGCGGTACTCATAAGTATACTCGCATGGGTTAAACTTCACCCAACGTGAAGGAAGCGATCCTGTTGCGTCACAGGATCGCGGTACCGCACATAGAAGGCGAGCAAGCAGTCAGCGAACTTAACCCCAACTAGGATTGAAGTCCGATTAGACCACTTGCTGACACAACACCGCAACAGGGTGTGTTAGGCAACTCTTATAATTAGAGCACCGAAGTGCGAACTGTGCCGTGCTGGCAGGCACCACTAAGCACCCAGACGTGGGTCAGGAAGCGCACTACTGGCGCGTGGCGCCGCACTGGCGGTCACAGCAATAGACGCTGATACGTGTGTGACACGTTGAGTGATTTGTCGGGCGCTAGATAGCAGCCATACTCCATACGCGAACAGTCATACAATAGGGTAGGGGTATTTAATGAACGACTTGCACTCACAACAAACACACGTATTCAATTGTACACTAGCGCATGGCCGTGCGGTCATGCGCAGTTTATATAGTTGCAGCACAGGAAGTGGCCACAGAAACTTTGCCCTTCCAAGACCTGCCAAGAGGTCCAATGGAATGTGCTGCAGAGCCTGAGCACATGACCCTCGATCTCCAACGGGAGATCTTGCCCTGGGCATGCTCAGTGTGCGCAAACAAGGACTTAGTCCCAGGGAAGTCCGCTCGCCGCTGACCAGCACTGACTTTAATGGCAGGAGCTGAAGAAGCAGCAGTAACTCTCTGTACAGAGTGAGAGCGAGCAAGACACTGGGAGCGACATCCCCGCTGAGCAGACTCCACTGCGGCCGGAGGAGAATGGGAGACCGCAGCGGAGACGGATCGAGATTCCCCATGTGCAGCAGAGGAAACTCGACTCCTAACACACATTATTTAAAAGTATTTTAATGCAATTAAAAACAAAGGTTGCTGTAATAATTTATTCTACACTCAATCCATCTGAAGACCCTCGCTCTGTAACAAAGAAAAAATAATAAACCAACAATATACATACCTTCCGAAGATCTGTAACGTCCCACGATGTAAATCCATCTGAAGGGGTAAAAATATTTTGCAGCCAGGAGCTCTGTTAATGCAGCGGTGCTCCTGGCTGCAAAACCCCGGGGAATGAAGGTAAAGTAGGTCAATGACCTATATTAACCTTCATTTGCGGTGAGGCACCCTCTGCTGGTTGTTCCTCGAGCGTTGGAACTTTCCTAGAAAGCTCCCAAGCTCGAGTTCATATGAGGACAACCAGCAGAGGGCGCCTCTCCGCATATGAAGGTAAATATAGGTCATTGACCTACTTTACCTTCATTCCCCGGGGTTTTGCAGCCAAGAGCACCGCTGCATTAGCAGAGCTCCTGGCTGCAAAATGTTTTAACCCCTTCAGATGGATTTACATCGTGGGACGTTACAGATCTTCGGAAGGTATATATATTGTTGGTTTATTATTTTTTCTTTGTTACAGAGCAAGGGTCTTCAGATGGATTGAGCGTAGAATAAATTATTACAACAACCTTTGTTTTTATTTCATTAAAATACTTTTAAATAATGTGTTTGTGTTTTTTTAACCCTTTACTACTATAGGATTAATAATGGATAGGTGTCATAATTGACGCCTCTCCATTATTAATTTGGCTTAATGTCACCTTACAATAGTAAGGTGGCATTAACCCTTCATTACCCCATATCCCACCGCTACACGGGAATGGGAAGAGAGTGGCCAAGTGCCAGAATAGGCGCATCTTCCAGATGTGCCTTTTCTGGGGTGGCTGGGGGCAGATGTTTTTAGCCAGGGGGGGCCAATAACCATGGACCCTCTCCAGGTAGTGGAGTGTGGAATATACAAAAAAATGGTGATATGAGATGGTTTACTGTATGTAAACCATGTCTCATATCATGTCGGGTTTAGGAAGGAGACAGCAAAAGCCGGTAATTGAATTACCGGCTTTAAAGCTATCTAGCGCTGTATGAAATAATAATACATATACATGTATGTGTCTCACTGACATATATACATATATATACCTATTCTATGTGTACACATTTATTCTACCTATTCTACTGTAAGCTGTCAGTGTGATTTTACTGTACACCGCACTGAATTGCCGTCTTTTCTCTCTAACACCGCTGCGTATTTCTCACAAGTCACACTGCTGGTCCGTGTGTAATCCGTATTTTTGGGGCTTCCATAGACTTTCATTGGCGTTTTTTTTTGCGCAATACGGTGACAAACGCAGCATGCTGCGATTTTCTACGGCCGTAGAAAGCCGTATAATACTGATCAGTAAAATACGGCAGATAGGAGCAGGGGCATAGAGAATAATTGGGACGTTTGTTAGGCGTGTTTTACGGATGTATTTTATGCGCTCATACGTCCGTAAAACTCGCTAGTGTGACGCCGGCCTTATACTTAATGATTGGGATGGTGTTCTAGGGTTTACAAGTCTTGCCCTTTTTCTCCATACATAATGTTGGTTATTAATTCCAAACAGTTCCATCTTTTGTATCATCAGACATTACATTTTTTTAAAATGGACAATCTCTTTAAACTCCTTTACATTTATCAATACATCAGATACAACTTTTTAAAATGTTTATTTTTTCTGCATAATGTTTTTCTTTATAATAATCCTTTCACATGTTTACCAGCTTTACATCAATTTTATAAACTGTGATGCTACGCCATGGCTCAATAGTAATAGTTACTTTAATAAATATTTCAGTCCTAAAACACAACATTGCACAACATATTGAGCTTGAAATGATAGCCAAAAGCATGGAAATAATATTTTCCACAGATAGAACCTTAGACTTAAATTTGAATTCACAGAAGCAATGCTGTTTTATAACACATAGTTGGCCAATTCTTAAAAGAGTCCCCCCTCATTAAAAATTAAAATTTAATGGGTCTAGAGTGGCATAACAAATAGAAAAAAAATTATGGACATTTCCCAAACAGTTTCTGATCCTCCATATCTGGTACTCGGTCTCCCACTAGTCTCCTACCATCTATATCTGGCAACCAATCAGTGCTTTCTGATTAACTGCAGCAGTCATATGATCTTGATGTTAGGAGATCAGAAGGAGAAACTGCTCCTAGTGCGGAGGAATGGCAACAGTTCAGGAATGAGTATAGGTTTGTTTTATTTTTGGTTTATTGCAACACCTTGTCACAGAATCTAACTGATAGGGCTAGCGGAACTCACCGAGTATAGATCGGTAGCTACAAGGTGCGTTCGCCCCGGGGTCCACCGTGCAAAGTAATGGCGGATAACCTTTGAGCTCACATGTGGGATAAGCTTCACCCCGTGTGAACTGGAAGCGATCTCTGTTGACTGACAGTGCACAAAACTGTTATCCTAACTACGGGTTGTGCTTGCTCTGGAACTCTTCTGTGCTAACCGCATACATGAAGGAACCAGATGCTAAGCCAAGGCTAATTGCCCCCACTGATGCTATCTACCTGCCTGAGTGTACAGTCCCAAAGCTACAGCCTCAAACCACATATGTATAGCGTGATATAGTATCCACTGGCATAAGCCAAACACATTTGATACTAGCGCCGTGCGGCCATGCAAACCTTTTATAGTTGCAGCTCTGCAGGAAGTTCCTGGTGGACCAAAAGGAGCTGAAACAGGGCCTGAGCATGTGACCCCCAACCTCCAATGAGAGGACCTTCCGTGGGCATGCTAGGTGCTTGAAAAGCAGGACTTAGTCCCAGAAAAGCCTGTTCGCCGCTGACCAGTGCTGGCTACAAGGGCAGAGCCTGGAAAGGCAACAGTAATCATTTGCACAGTATCAGGCTGAGCCAGACGCTGGGACTGACATTTCCGCTGAGCAGGTTCCACTGCGGCTGGAGGAGAATGGGAAACCGCAGCAGATATGGTTCGAGATTCCTCCCGGTGCAGCGGCGGGAACTCAACACCTCACCCTAATAATGCTGTAATGGGCCAAAGTCCTCCTGTGACAGTTAAGTAACACTAAACATATATTTCCACCAGTGGAAATACCAAACTTTGGATGTTGCCTAATTAAAGTATACTTACTGTTTAAAAAAATGTATTAATGAGGCGGCATAGTCCTGCCAATCGGTGTGCATCGAAATGGTCAAAACGTAATTTCGTAAGTCTCTGGATCCATTCATTGCTCTGTTCGTGCGGTTTACAAAATTTTAGACTTACTATTGAACCTGTACAATGTGTGTGCATGAGCAATGAACACAGCAGTATAGGAGGGTTCAACAGTAAGTCCATGGATACATTGCAATGTGTACATGCAATGGGGTTGACTAAAGCACTGAAATATGTTATGGATATTTAATGTTTATTTATGCTTTTAAATATTGTATTGCTTCTAATATTTATTAGTGAGAGTGTAGTACCCAATTTGTCCCACTAGATGGAGGTATAGTGTTAATAGTTAGGTGGGAGGAGCTAACGGCCGTTAACCTGGAAAACATCTAGAATTTGAATCAGTTGGGCAGGAGCGCCCTGACAGGGCAGTTAGCTCCATAACGTTTTAAAACAGGAGCCCTGCCATCCATAGCCACAGGCCAGGACAGCAACGGGTCAGGAAAACAGCAAGATAGAGCTACAGTGGGAAACAGCAGTGTGGTGCAGAAGCTGAAGGAAAGGCCAGGAGAGTTCAGGGATGCAGGAGACTCAGAGAGGATCCTGAGTTACCGATAAAGGCAGTAGGTCACCGTAATGTACTGGAGGCCATAAGAAGTACCACAGGAAAAGCTATGGCAGTATAGAAGGGCAGGTCACTCGCCATGTGGCAACTGACTTTGAGTACAGGTAATCTGACTTCTCGTGCGAAACAGACAGAAGAGTGTTTAACTGTGCCAGAGGCAAACAGGGAAGATACTGAGAGACTGTCTGGGACGGTCCGACCCGGGTACATGCTGTGCAGCCATGAGAGAAGTGCAGGGAAAGATGAGGATAAGTGTAATGTGCAGCCTGTGATAAAAAGCTGTGGAGTACAAGGATGTGCTGTGTAAAGCAACTAGTAAAGTCATTTATTTAAAAGTTGCAATGGACTATGCCTCAGTTAGTGTGAAATCGTCTTTAGAGAGTCCCCTGCAGAAGAGAGGAGACTCTGAAGGAGTTGGACCTGGAGACACAGGTACACTTATTAATGAACTCTATATTTATGTGAGGGGAGGCCAGTGTGTGATGGAGCAGAAGTCCTTAGCCACGACTACTGCCCTGGCCTACCCTTACATATAGACACAGATACTTACTATTATTCCTGTACTGTACACCACTTTGCGTGCAATTCATCCAGTATCTGTGCACTTGAAGTGATGGCCGGGGAACCACCAAGGTGCTGGGAGACTACAGTAAACAAGATGAGGTGCAAACAACAAAGGGTACATTTATTGGAAGGCAAGGAATGAAGTGGAAGAGGATGGTGCCAACAGGGGTATGCAATGGCAAAAAATAATTTACAAGAGTTGTATTCTTTTGCTGGGCCGTCAAATAGCACGGTGCTACAACTTTTACAGAATCAATATACGTACACAAGCAAATGCAAACAATAAACAAAGAATGATGCTACTCTACGTATAGCCTCCCTGGCCTATACTAAGCAGGCCACATGGCTGCCGTGTTCTGTCTGTTGAAGACTACATTAGGCCTTGACATGTGCACAAAACAGGAACAAACTCACGGTGATGTTGGGGACTCAGATTCAGTCCCGGGGCCCCCAACAGTCTAGTACGGGGGTGTGCAAGGCTCTCTGCCAGCTCTGTGAAACGTGGTCTTCTCCTTGCTTCTGGGTCCTCCTTGCTTCTGGGTTCTCCTTGCTTCTGGGTCCTGGAGGTGCTCCTGGAAACTGTAAATCCATTTCTCGGTATCTTCATGGCTTCTCAGACTAGCACAGGACAGCCACCCTTGCTACAGCCGAATAGTCTGTCCAATTTCACGAGTCAACTCCATCCCAGGCTGTGGGTCCTC
This sequence comes from Ranitomeya imitator, assembly GCF_032444005.1. NCBI lineage: Eukaryota > Metazoa > Chordata > Amphibia > Anura > Dendrobatidae > Ranitomeya > Ranitomeya imitator. Next base: position 414,963,588 of record NC_091285.1, on the reverse strand, counting down.
TTTCACAGCTACAAGCACAGACGTTCTCTGCAGGAGCTTTAGCTCACACGCTCTAAAGGCTCAACCCCTCCCCTCAGCACAGGGCAGTTCATTCACACAGTCTATTGCAGAGGGAAGCAGAACATTCCATCACACCAGACAGGGGATGCTGTCTCCTAAGTGGCAGCATGTTCCTTACTGTCCATAACAGCACCACCCTGTTGTGAGTTCTGTTTTTGGGCTCCCTCTGGTGGTTACTGATGGTACTGGGTGACTTGTGTTCTCTGCGGTCTCTGGTGTCCACCTGTTCCATCAGGTTATGGGAGTTTCCTATTTAACCTGGCTTTTTTGTCATTTCCTCGCCGGCTATCAATGTAATCAGCGTGTCTTTTTACCTCTGCTCCCTGCGTCTGTTATCTTCAGGACAAGCTAAGTTTTGATTTTCCTGTTCCACGTTTTGCTTAATTTTTGTCTTAGTCAAGCTTGCAGATATGTGATTCCTTGGTGCTGGTTGCTCTAGTGGGCTGAAATTACTCCTCATGTTCCATGAGTTGGCACATGAGTTCAAGTAATTTCAGGATGGTTTTTTGAAGGGTTTTTCTCTGACCGCGCAGTTCACTTTTGCATCCTCTGCTATCTAGCTTTAGCGGGCCTCATTTTTGCTGATTCTATTTTCATAACTACGTATGTGCTTTCCTCTCATTTCACCGTTATTACATGTGGGGGGCTGCTATTTCTGTGGGGTGTTTCTCTGGAGGCAAGTGAGGTCTGTGTTTCTTCTTATAGGGGAAGTTAATCCTTCGGCTGGCGCGAGACGTCTAGGAATCATCGTAGGCACGTTCCCCGGCTACTACTAGTTGTGTGTTTAGGTTCAGGATCGCGGTCAGCTCAGGTTCCATCACCCTAGAGCTTATTTTGTTTTTGTGCTTGTCCTTTTGTGATCCCCTGCCATTGGGATCATGACAGTATAGCCGGCCAGAAAAAATTGGTCATCGTTTTGGCTGAAGTAGGAGGAAAGGTAGTCTGAGGAAGTTTTTTTTTTTTTTTCCCCCTCCTCAGTGTTTGCTGCCTAGCCTTAATTGCAGCTTGACTGCTTCTTTCCTCCTCTTAATCCTTGAATGGGTCTGACCTCAGCTGTTTATCATGGACGTCCAGAGTTTGGCATCCAGCCTGAATAATCTTGCTGCTAAGGTTATTATTATTATACATTTTTATAGCGCCATTTATTCCATGGCGCTTTACATGTGAATACGGGGCAAATATAGACAAATACATTAAACATGAGCAGATAACAAGGCACACGAGTACATAAGGAGGGAGGACCCTGCCCGCGAGGGCTCACAGTCTGCAGGGGGTGGGTGAGGATACACTAGGAGAGGGTTCAAAATATACAAGATTTTGTTGTACATACGCCTATGTCTGAACCTAGAATTCCTGTCCCAGAGTTTTTTTCTGGAGATAGATCTAGTTTTCTGAATTTTAGGAACAATTGCAAGTTGTTTCTTTCCTTGAAATCTCGCTCCTCTGGAGACCCTGCTCAGCAGGTCAAGATTGTTATATCTTTCCTGCGGGGTGACCCTCAGAATTGGGCATTTGCATTGGCACCAGGGGATCCTGCGTTGCTCAATGTGGATGCGTTTTTTCTGGCATTGGGTTTGCTCTATGAGGAACCTAATCTAGAGATTCAGGCTGAAAAAGCTTTATTGGCTCTCTTTCAGGGGCAAGATGAAGTAGAAATATATTGTCAGAAATTTCGGAAATGGTCGGTGCTTACTCAGTGGAATGAGTGCGCTCTGGCTGCAAAATTCAGAGATGGCCTTTCTGAGGCCATTAAAGATGTTATGGTGGGGTTCCCGGCACCTACAGGTCTGAATGAGTCCATGACTATGGCTATTCAGATTGATCGGCGTTTACGGGAGCGCAAACCTGTGCACCATTTGGCGGTGTCTTCTGAACAGGCACCTGAGATAATGCAATGTGATAGAATTCTGTCCAGAAGTGAACGGCAAAATTATAGGCGGAAAAATGGATTGTGTTTTTATTGTGGTGATTCAGCTCATGTTATCTCAGCATGCTCTAAACGCTCAAAAAAGGTTGATAAGTCTGTTGCCATTGGTACTTTACAGTCTAAGTTCATTCTGTCTGTGACGCTGATTTGTTCATTATCATCCATTTCCGTCGATGCCTATGTGGATTCAGGCGCTGCCCTGAGTCTTATGGATTGGTCATTTGCCAATCGCTGTGGGTTTAGTCTGGAACCTCTGGAAGTTCCTATTCCTTTGAAAGGAATTGACTCTACACCTTTGGCTATGAATAAACCTCAGTACTGGACACAAGTGACCATGCGTATGACTCCCGTTCATCAGGAGGTGATTCGCTTCCTGGTACTGTATAATTTACATGATGTCTTAGTGCTTGGTCTGCCATGGTTACAAACTCATAACCCAGTCCTGGACTGGAAAACAATGTCTGTGTTAAGCTGGGGATGTCAGGGGGTTCATGATTATGCATCTCCGATTTCTATCGCTTCATCTACTCCTTCTGAGGTTCCGGTATTTTCGTCTGATTATCGGGAGGTTTTTGAGGAGCCTAAGCTCAGTTCGCTTCCTCCTCACAGGGATTGCGATTGTGCTATAGATTTGATTCCTGGCAGTAAATTCCCTAAAGGTCGTTTGTTCAATCTGTCAGTGCCAGAGCATACTGCTATGCGGAATTATGTTAAGGAGTCCTTGGAAAAGGGACATATCCGTCCATCTTCGTCCCCTTTGGGAGCAGGTTTTTTTTTTGTGGCCAAAAAAGATGGTTCCTTGAGGCCTTGCATAGATTATCGTCTTTTGAATAAGATTACAGTCAAATATCAGTATCCTTTGCCATTGTTGACTGATTTGTTCGCTCGCATTAAGGGGGCTAAATGGTTCACTAAGATTGATCTTCGGGGTGCGTATAATCTTGTGCGGATAAGGCAGGGTGATGAGTGGAAAACCGCATTTAATACGCCTGAGGGCCATTTCGAGTATTTGGTGATGCCTTTTGGACTTTCTAATGCTCCTTCTGTCTTCCAGTCTTTTATGCACGATATTTTCCGTGAATATCTGGATAAATTTATTATCGTGTATTTGGATGATGTTTTGGTTTTTTCTGATGACTGGGAGTCTCATGTTCAGCAGGTCAGGAAGGTGTTTCAGGTCCTGCGGGCCAATTCTTTGTTTGTAAAGGGTTCTAAATGTCTCTTTGGAGTCCAGAAGATTTCTCTTTTGGGGTATATTTTTTCCCCTTCTACTATTGAGATGGATCCCGTCAAGGTTCAGGCTATTTGTGACTGGACGCTGCCTACATCTCTTAAGAGTCTACAGAAGTTCTTGGGCTTTGCTAATTTTTATCGTCGCTTCATAACTAATTTTTCTAGTGTTGTTAAGCCTTTGACGGATTTGACTAAAAAGGGTGCTGATGTTACTGATTGGTCTCCTGCGGCTGTGGAGGCCTTTCGGGAACTTAAGCGCCGGTTTTCTTCTGCTCCTGTGTTGCGTCAGCCAGATACGTCGCTTCCTTTTCAGGTTGAGGTTGATGCTTCCGAGATCGGAGCGGGGGTGGTTTTGTCACAGAGAAGCTCCGATGGCTCAGTGATGAAGCCATGTGCGTTCTTTTCTAGAAAATTTTCGCCCGCTGAACGGAATTATGATGTTGGTAATCGGGAGCTTTTGGCCATGAAGTGGGCATTTGAGGAGTGGCGTCATTGGCTTGAGGGTGCTAGACATCGTGTGGTGGTCTTGACTGATCACAAAAATCTGATGTACCTTGAGTCTGCCAAGCGTCTGAATCCTAGACAGGCTCGTTGGTCACTGTTTTTCTCCCGTTTCAATTTTGTGGTTTCATACCTGCCAGGTTCAAAGAATGTGAAGGCGGATGCTCTTTCTAGGAGTTTTGTGCCTGACTCCCCTGGAAATTCTGAGCCCACTGGTATCCTTAGGGATGGGGTGATTTTGTCGGCTGTCTCCCCAGACTTGCGACGTGCTTTGCAGGAGTTTCAGGCGGATAAACCTGATCGTTGTCCGCCGGAAAGACTGTTTGTTCCGGATAATTGGACCAGTAGAGTCATCTCCGAGGTCCATTCTTCTGTGTTGGCAGGTCATCCTGGAATATTTGGTACTAGAGACTTGGTGGCCAGGTCTTTTTGGTGGCCTTCCTTGTCGAGGGATGTGCGTTCTTTCGTGCAGTCTTGTGGAGTTTGCGCTCAGGCTAAGCCTTGCTGTTCTCGGGCCAGTGGATTGTTGTTGCCTTTGCCTATCCCGAAGAGGCCTTGGACGCACATTTCCATGGACTTTATTTCGGATCTCCCTGTCTCTCAAAAAATGTCCGTCATATGGGTTGTGTGTGACCGCTTTTCTAAGATGGTTCATCTGGTACCCTTGCCTAAGTTACCTTCCTCCTCTGAGTTGGTCCCTCTGTTTTTTCAAAACGTGGTCCGTTTGCATGGCATTCCGGAGAACATCGTTTCTGACAGGGGATCCCAGTTTGTGTCTAGATTTTGGCGGACGTTCTGTGCTAAGATGGGCATTGATTTGTCCTTTTCGTTTGCATTCCATCCCCAGACGAACGGCCAGACGGAACGAACTAATCAGACTTTAGAAACTTATTTAAGGTGTTTTGTTTCTGCTGATCAAGATGACTGGGTTTCCTTTTTGCCGCTTGCCGAGTTTGCCGGCTAGTTCTGCTACCTTGGTTTCTCCTTTCTTTTGTAATTCGGGGTTTCATCCTCGTTTTTCCTCTGGTCAGGTGGAGCCTTCTGATTGTCCTGGAGTGGACATGGTGGTGGATAGGTTGCATCGGATTTGGAGTCATGTGGTGGACAATTTGAAGTTGTCCCAGGAGGGGGCTCAGCAGTTTGCTAATCGCCGTCGCCGCGTGGGTCCTCGACTTCTTGTTGGGGACTTGGTGTGGTTGTCTTCTCGTTTTGTTCCTATGAAGGTCTCTTCTCCTAAGTTCAAGCCTCGGTTCATCGGTCCCTATAGGATCTTGGAAATTCTTAACCCTGTGTCGTTTCGTTTGGATCTCCCGGCATCGTTTGCTATTCATAATGTGTTCCATCGGTCGTTGTTGCGGAAGTATGAGGTACCTGTCGTTCCTTCGCTTGAGCCTCTTGCTCCGGTGCTGGTGGAGGGTGAATTGGAGTATGATGTGGAGAAGATCTTGGATTCTCGTGTTTCCAGACGGAAACTCCAGTATTTGGTCAAGTGGAAGGGTTATGGTCAGGAGGATAATTCTTGGGTGATTGCCTCTCATGTTCATGCTGCCGATTTGGTCCGTGCTTTTCATAGGGCTCATCCTGGTCGCCCTCGTGGTTCTCGTGAGGGTTCGGTGACCCCTCCTCAAGGGGGGGGTACTGTTGTGAGTTCTGTTTTTGGGCTCCCTCTGGTGGTTACTGATGGTACTGGGTGACTTGTGTTCTCTGCGGTCTCTGGTGTCCACCTGTTCCATCAGGTTATGGGAGTTTCCTATTTAACCTGGCTTTTTTGTCATTTCCTCGCCGGCTATCAATGTAATCAGCGTGTCTTTTTACCTCTGCTCCCTGCGTCTGTTATCTTCAGGACAAGCTAAGTTTTGATTTTCCTGTTCCACGTTTTGCTTAATTTTTGTCTTAGTCCAGCTTGTAGATATGTGATTCCTTGGTGCTGGTTGCTCTAGTGGGCTGAAATTACTCCTCATGTTCCATGAGTTGGCACATGAGTTCAAGTAATTTCAGGATGGTTTTTTGAAGGGTTTTTCGCTGACCGCGCAGTTCACTTTTGTATCCTCTGCTATCTAGCTTTAGCGGGCCTCATTTTTGCTGATTCTATTTTCATAACTACGTATGTGCTTTCCTCTCATTTCACCGTTATTACATGTGGGGGGCTGCTATTTCTGTGGGGTGTTTCTCTGGAGGCAAGTGAGGTCTGTGTTTCTTCTTATAGGGGAAGTTAATCCTTCGGCTGGCGCGAGACGTCTAGGAATCATCGTAGGCACGTTCCCCGGCTACTACTAGTTGTGTGTTTAGGTTCAGGATCGCGGTCAGCTCAGGTTCCATCACCCTAGAGCTTGTTTTGTTTTTGTGCTTGTCCTTTTGTGATCCCCTGCCATTGGGATTATGACACCACCACCCTACACAGTACAGTGCAGTGTTTTGACTGTTTGTGTCCACACCTATCAACAGCACTACACAGTCTTTACAATATCTAAAAAGTTTTCTGGGAATATAGGTACACTTCTCAATACCCAAGATGACTTTTTTAAATCCATTAAAATCAGTTTCCATTATGCCCACTTTAGTCCATACTGTATATGAAAGATCCAGGAAACATGCCATCCCATACAGATAATGGGCGGCAGCTTCCTGAAATAAATTTGTTCCTATATGGACATACTATACACTACTAATATCAGGGATTCCTCTGTAGTTTATTGACCACACTTCTTCACCACTATTTTGTCTGAGGACAAAAAACTTAGAGTTGAACTGGAATATAAGTTATCATGCTTGCAGCGTGTAGGCACATGTTGACACTGGCCCCTAAGCAGACAAAACCATAAATAAAAACTTAATATGAAATTACCCTGCAGTAAATAAAAAAAAGCAATAACAAATGAAAATAATACATAAGGTAAATAATTAACATCATTTTGATCAAGAAAACATAAAAGCCATCCCACCATGTCAAAGTGACCCTATTCAGGACGGTCCTATCCTCTAGTCTTAAAAACTTACAATATGTCAAGTGACGTACATGTGGATAAGGGCTGAGACCAGACTAATGGACACCCAGACATGAGGAAATAAATGAATGTAATGTCTAGCTCAAACAAAAGCCCCTAGGACAAGAGAACAAATGAAGTAAAATAAAGGTAAAATAAGTTACTATAGTCATCGAGCATAATAGCCTGTTTAGTGCAGCTTTCAGAAAGGCCTCATTCACATGTCTGTGTTATCAGTATGTGTTGTATCCGTTTTTTTTCCTGGATACCACATGTACCCCCATTTTATCCTTAGCTGCTATGCACATGTCCGTGTTTTTGCATGAACAGTGTGTCCATGGAAAACAGTCCGAGACATGTCTGTTTTTTCTGGCAGCACAGATGATAAAGGCCTATACAAGTTTATGTGTCCATGTAAAAACACATACTGTACAACACACAGATGGCATTCATATTGTATCCATGTGCTATCCGTGTTTAACACTGCAAAGTATAAGAGAAGCTTTGTAATTTAATTCTCTTTATCCATACTGGAAAAATACTGATGACATACTGATGGCAAAAATGAACACACTGATGACACATTAATGACAATCTGCTGACAAACTGATGGCAAACATGGATACACTGATGGAAAATACTGAAGGCACCAGTGTAAACAAGGACGTGTGAAGGAGGCCTAAGGTGTTGTTCCATATGTTCTCATTGCTTCTCCCATCCTGCAGATTATGTTTTCATGTTAGACATTCGTGTTTTGTTTTTCATATCCATTATTTCCAGACCCCTCGCTAACGCATCTTCATTAACTATATCCTGTTATTAACCTGCATACAATGGGGAAAATAAGTATTTTTCAAGTTTCAAGACAGAATCTTTAAAAAAAATCCAGAAAATCAAATTGTATGATTTTTACATAATTAATTTGCATTTTATTGCATGAAATAAGTATTTGATGCAATAGAAAAATAGAACTTAATATTTGGTACAGAAACCTTTGTTTGCAATTGCAGAGGTAAGATGTTTTCTGTAGTTCTTGACCAAATTTGTACACATTGCAGCAGGGATTTTGACCCACTCCTCCATATAGATCCTCTCCAGATCTTTCAGGTTTCGGGTCTGTCGCTGGGCAACATTGACTTTCAGCTCCCTCGAAATATTTTCTATTGAGTTCAGGTCTGGAGATTGGCTAGGCCACTTCAGGACCTTGAAATGCTTCTTACGGAGCCACTCCTTCGTTGACCTGGCTGTGGGTTTCAGGTTATTGTCTTGCTAGAAGACCCAGCCACAACCCATCATCAATGCTCTTACTGAGGAAAGGAGGCTGTTGGGCAAAATCTTGCGATACATGACCACATCCATCCTCACAGCAATATGGTGCAGTCATCCTGGCCTCAAAGTATGATGTTTTCCCCACCATGCTTCATGGTTGGGACGGTGTTCTTGGGGTTGTACTCACCCTTCTTCTTCCTCCAAACAATGTGATTGATTGAGTGTGTGGACAGGTGTCTTTTATACAGGTAACAATGTTGAAACAGGTGCAATTAATGAGTGCAGAGCAGGAGGGCTTCTTAAAGAAAATCTAACGGTTCTGGGAGAGTCAGAATTCTTGCTGGTTGGTAGGTGATAAAATACATATTTGATGCAATAAAATTAAGATTCTGTCTCTCACAGTTGAAGTGTACCTACAATAAAAATCTCAGACCTCTCCATTCTTTGGAAGTTGGAAAACTTGCAAAATTGGCAGTGTATCCAATACTTATTTCCCCCACTGTACGTATGGGGATATTTAAATGACAATCATGTGCCATCCAATTTTATCAGATTCGATTATATCCCAAATCAGCAGAGAAAGAACAGTGTAAAAGCTGATAAAACATTCTTCATTGTCCATGTTCATTTTATATATCCTAAATTGCTAGTAAAATATGAAAAATGAGCGAAAATATATTTTAAAAAGGAAATGTTCATAAATTGATACATGGCTTTATCGTGTCATTTTTAATATCATTTTTATATGCAGATACCTAACATACAGTAGTTTGAAAAATATATTTCTACGCATCCCTAGAAGTGATGCTTCTAATTCATGTATTTTGGAACGAGTGATAACAAAAAAATCTCCATTTTGCAATTTTACATATTATGCTTAATTCTAAAATAATTTAATGCTGGTTCTTGAGTTTTCAAAACAGCAGAAATCGAATATGCAATGCATGGAAAAAAAAAGAAATGTTCTGGAATAAGGGGAAATTCCCAGTGCACGAACGCCCCATAGAAGCAAGCCTTCGTTCCTGACAGCTATCTGCTAAGCATTTTCTATTTTTAGCTCTATAGCTCTGTTGCTATACAGTGATAGACCGGGGTCTGGAAAAAAAAAAGAAGGCAGAATGCAATATATTTTCTAAATGCATACGTACATCCATCCATATAAATAGAGATATGTATAGATAGATATAAATATAGATAGATATACATAGGAGTTGCTTTTGTTCTGAGAATAGCCTGCACAGAAAAGATAAAGCAGATCCTGGCAGGGAAGTGGAAGAAGGGGGCGTTAAAATCAGAGTTTAATGCTGAGCTTCAGATAGATCCTTCACTGGCAGAATTAATGTGCTGCTATATATAGAAGCCTAGTGTTCCTAGGGGGAAACTTAATGATGCAATGACGTCACTGCAGGTCAGCTCCAGACTGGTGGAAGTCAGTTGCATGCATCTGGCTGCAGAATATTAGCAGGATGGGAAGGTACAGAGAGGGAATCACAGCCTGTACACCTAGGAACAAGAAGCTTTGCTATGCAATGCCCTGCAGCCACATCCAGACCCACATATTCCAGAGAAATATGCTTAGAATAGTCATATAGTTGATCAACGGGGATGCAAAAGCCTGAAGAATCCCAAAAGAGGGGGGATCCCATTCGCACACACACGTCAGTGATATTCTCGTCTCCGGCTCTTAATTAAAGGTACGTAACATTTGTTCTTATTCTATGCATGCTAAGATGTATGATCTTGCTGGTCCTTGGGAGGATTCTGTGATCTGGCCCTTTCTCAACTTGACATGTATATCAACCTCGGCTTGTCCTCATTTCTTATTATAGAGTCCTATCAGTTGGATGCTCTAGTATTATTGATCTTAGGAGACATGGCATGTGAACAGGTTTCATATTGTACTCCTGCTATACCGAGATTTCGTCACGACCTGTTGTTTTTAACACTCAAGGTTTCCACCAGTTGCAACGTCAACAGCGTTATCAAATAAAAGCAAACATCACAAGGGCTTTTAGCCCATCTCCCACGATTCGACACAAAACAGATTTCAGATTGCTTCCAAAACGGGTATTTCTCTTTGGAAAAATCACAAGCCCTTGATAAAAGCTATGGTCACATTTTAGAAATCTGCCACTGGCTATAGTGAAAATAACAGACAGTAAAGTAAACCTCGCCTTCTAATGGGTTTACGATAGGAACAGAGGTAGCAGAAAACAATTTGGTGTTTTTTTTTCCTCTTGACATTTGATGTAAAAATAGAAATGCAATATTATAGAGGACGTGTGTGCATTAACGTGCCCTTGAGCACCATCCATACATCCTTCTAATAGTGTCTACAGTATTACAGATACATTGATACATTTTAGTTGCATGTCCTAGGACTCAGCTGTATATCCCATATTTTACACCTTTTAATATACTAAGTTGTGTTTTTCCCAGACAATACTATAATGAATGACCAGCTCAGATCCTGGACAGTTCTCTTCGCTATTTATCTTGTGGTAATGATAAATGATTACGTATTTACCACTATGATAGAAAATAATCTTTTTAAGATATGCCAAAAAAAAAAAAATAAATAAAAAACAACAATCTGTGTCTTGTTTAGCAGTTTATGTGCTTCATACCCTGCTGAGTATATTTCAGGTTTTTCCTAAGATCCATGGTCATATTTCTTTTAGTAATTAGTCATTGATACATGTCATTGACTTTTAAATAAGCAGCACACGATTAGATGTTGTACAGTACTATGCAAACCTTTTAGGCAGATGTTGCAAAAATGTTTTAAAAAATAGAAGTGTTTAATAGTTTATTTTTAGCATTTAACAAAATTCAATGTGAATGAACAAAAGAGAAATCTAAATCAAATCAGTATTTGATGTGACCTTCTTTTACTTTCAAATAAGCATCAATTCGTCAAAGTACATTTGTACTCCGTTTTTGAAAAAGTTCATCAGGGACGATATTTCAATCCAAACATCCTGGAGACGTAACCACTGATCTTCTGTTTTTTCAAGTAATTGCAGGCAGACTTGATGATGTTGAGGTCAGGGCTCTGTGAGGTCATACCATTGCTTTCAGTACTTGTGGTTCTTCTTTACTCCAAAGATAGCCAAGACTAACTGTATGTATTGGGTAGATGAAGAAATTAGGGGCCAATCAGACGCTTCCCTGATGATACACCATGATGGATAAGTATCTACCTGTACTCCTCAGAATTGAGGACAACAAGAAATAGCAACGTAGAGGACCGTAGACACAGTGGTCAGCCAAGAAAGTTAGTGCCACAGATTAAATACACATGATGCTTACTTCCTTTTGAAATTGGAAGATGTAAAGCAGTGCCACCAGCTCAAAACTGGCAGCAAACAGTAGGACCAAGTTACAACCATCTACTTCATGGAAGAAATGTGGACAAAAAACATACATTGGACACTGAAACAAGACCACAGGACTCATGTGTGTATGTAAATATAAGAACTGTAGTGAAGAAAAATTGGCAGCAAGTGCTCCAAACCGATGAGTTAAAACGTGAAATATTTGGTTGTAACAGAAACCAGTTTGCTCGCGAAACGCTGAAGAATGGTACAATAATGAGAATCTGTACACAAAAGTGAAGTATGGTGGAGGTAACTTGCAAATTTGGGGCTGCATTTTAGCAAATGAAGTTGGGGATTTGGACGGAATTTGGCCTCAACGCTGAGAAATACAGACAGATACATATCAATCATGAAATACCATCGATAAGGTGTCTGATTGGCTTCAAATTTATTGTGCAACAGGACAAAGACCTCAAACATACATCCAAAAACATTAAGAATTTTCTTCCAGCCAAAGTCATTAAAGAGAATCTCTCACCCCCGGGACGAATATAACCTATTAATATGGGCATACAGGTGATAGAAATGATAAATTAGTCATACCTATATGTCTCTTATTTGCGGTCTTGTTGTGGAGAAATCATCTTTTATTTCTTCATGCTAATGATTTCTTCCAGGCTCTGGAGCATGGGGTTCCTGGAAGAAATCCCTGCCTCCTGTGTTCATTATCATACCACCCCACTCCCATCAGTGTCACATAACCTGTGATGTGTAATTGTGGACCTGGTATCCTGCGCCTGCGCACTGCAATAACGTGATTATACAGTACCTATTCTGCCCTTCTATGGGCATTGGCTTCAGAGTTCTTCTGTGCCGGCCCCGGAAAGCGCGGCGATAAGGTGCTTTCTCCACTTCTTTCCTCTCTGCATATTTAGGAACCATACAGTTTCTGATGCTCCTGTCACCCATGTATGCATGGTGGGGAGGGCACCTTATCACTATGCATGCCAGAGGTCACTGTAATGGAAGTGGCAGTGACTCGCCGGCTCCTGCGCAGAAGAACGCTGAAGCCAATGACAATAGAAGGGCAGAACAGGTACTGTATAATTGGGATATTGCAGTGCGCATGCATTGGATTTCGAGGTCACCATTACACATCACAGGGCACTGTGACACTGATGGGAGGGGGTGGCGTGATAATGAAGACAGGAGGCAGAGATTTCTTCCAGGCACCACACGCCCCGCAGCCTGTAAGATATCATTATCATGCTGAAATAAAAGAGGATTTCTCCACAACAAGACCACAAATATGAGGCATACAGGTAGAACTAGCGTAACATTTCCATCACCTGTATGCCTTTTTAATAGGTTATGTACATCCCAGGGGGTAACAGATTCCCTTTAACAACTATCTTCCACCTAAAGTCATTAAGAACTTTCTTTGATGTAAAGTAGAACAAGAAGTCCTGATAGTGATGATTTGGCCCTTACAAGGCTCCAATCTTAACTTCATTAAGATTACATGAAGATCCAGAAGGATTTACCCAAGCCTATATCAACAGAAGATCTGCAGTTAGTTCTCCAAGATGTTTGAACCAACGTCCATTCAAAGCTACATGTAAGTGTGACTTGAATTGATGCTTTGATCCTGTTTTGAAGGATTGATGGATGAAAGGATTTGGATTACATTGGCATAAATTTCATAATGAAGGGATAATTGTATTGTTTTACTTAAAGTATGCATACAGATCTCATTATATACAGTATACAATGGGTACCACTTCATAGAGTTGGAATTAAACAATGGCAAATACTCGCTGGGTATTGGATTTTGTGGACTGATTCCACCTGTAAGTACAATGAAATAATCCTGGAGAAGGATATATCAATTCCATAAAGTGGGATACATCAGCTATGGTACAGCCAGCATTTTATGGAGATGTCATGGATAGGGACTTGGCTTGCAAACTTGCAACATTTTGGGGTCTAAACACTTTTTCATGATTGAAAAAGGGGTCCGCTCCCAAAATCTTGCAACACATGCATGTTTGCACAACAAATCCCTTTCCATGACTTCTGTATGAAACACTTAGGAATACTGTACCATCATGTACCATATGGTTTCAAAAGTCTAAAATAACAAATGGCGCCGCTGTGTACTCACCCTACTCTGGTCCAATCTGCCTATCTCTGCTTTTTGCTGACTGACATAAGCCTCTGAGTTCAGTGATTAGCTGCAGCAGTTACAAATGCTGTAGATGTGATGTTATAGCTGTAGTAAATTACAAAAGACTAGAGCAGTAGTGGAAAGTCATCGCTGAACTGAGAGAGAGGGACTAACAGCTCATAATATTATTCTAGACACATCCCTATGGTACAAGGGACAATCCATCTAAAGTGAACATGTCAGCTGATACATGCTGCTCAATCCATGGGCAGCATGTGTCAGGCTTTGGCTGAATTGTCTCAGCCAGATATGTTTGGCTCTGAAAGGCTGTGGCTTTTCAGAGAAAAACATACTTTAATAGCTGCCGCGGAAGACTAGCTAAACAGGCGAATCCCCAGTGGCCTCTCCCCGCCCTCTGCCCTGAATTGATAGGTCTCTGCCTCTACTCGCTTTATTAAAGTATGTTTTTCTCTGAAATGCTAAGTTCATACAACCAGTGCCTGATTTATGCTGCCCAATCTGTGGGCAGTATTTATTAGTTGACAGGTTCACTTTAATTGTAATAGATTGCTTCAGATGTGTCCTGAACCCCATCCATCATTAGGACATGAATTTACATTCATTCTGTAAAGGGGACTTCATGTGTGTTGGGTGCTCAGGAACTGAGCTACCGCCACATGTGGTTTGGTATTAGTCATTAACAGCTGCAGCTCGAGCTGACTTTTGTCCACCAATGTTAACCACTAGTGATGAGCGAGTATACTCGTTGCTCGGGTTTTCTTGAGCACGCTCGGGTGGTCTCTGAGTATTTGTGACTGCTCAGAGATTTAGTTTTTGTTGACACAGCTGAATGATTTGCGGCTAGTAGACAGCTTGATTACATGTGGGGATTCCCTAGCAACCAGGCAACCCCCACATGTACTCAGGCTGGCTAGCAGCTGTAAATCATGCAGCTGTGTCAACAAAAACTACATCTCCAAGCAGTCACAAGTACTCGGAGACCACCCCAGCGTGCTCAAGAAAACCCGAGCAACGAGTACACTCGCTCATTACTATTAACTACTTAAATGTCATGTGTCAATCTCTGACAGCAGCATATTGATGCCAAAGCATAATGGTGCTTGCTCGCGCCAGTTCCCATAACCCACCTCTCCCATATGACAGCTGGGGGTCTGCTGAAGATCCCCATTGCTGTCATCTCAATCCTCCTTTAAAGGGGTTGCCCAGGTTCGGCATGAAAGTGTGCCTCATGGCAAACATAGCACATGCTGTCAGAATTCTCCAGTGCGGCATCACTAGCAAGTTGTCCTGTGACCACTTGTTTCTATACATACAGTATACTAATGGCCATATTCAGACTAGACATACATGGCATCACTCAATTCACTTGTAGTGAGAGAGGCAGCACACGTCTAGTTGGAATGTGACCGGAAGTATGCATATTGCATACAGTAACTTCCAGTCACATGACCACCCAATCTCTGCGCTGGCACAGGATAATCCTTATAGTGTACTCTCTGCAGGCTGTGAGGATTCATTTTCATGCACATGCTGTGAGGATTCACAAGTCTGCAGTAACATAAAGTGACTGCATACTTTTGCGCCAAACCTGAATAATCCCTTTGAGCAACAGGATGAGCTCCATAAGAGACCAAGGTTTTCACTAAATACTGCAATACTGTGGTATTGCAGTATATAGTACAAGCGATCAAATGATGACAAGTTGAAGTTTTCTAGGGCAATAAATAAGTAAAAAGTTTTATAAATATAGAAAAATTAGCAAGTTCAAATCACTACCCTTTTCCCCTTTTAGAAATAATGAAAGGCAACAATAAAAAATAAAGATAATTGATATTGCCACTTATTAAAATATAAAATATATTTATCTGAATGGTAAACCTGTAAAAAGTAAAAATATCAAAACCACAGAACTGAGTTTTTTTTGGTCAACCCACCTCCCTAAATAAATGTAATAATAAGCAAAGTGTCACTTGTTCACAAATTTGGTGTTAATAAAAACTTCAGTTTAACATTCAAAACACAAGCCCTCACTCACCCCATCACTCAGCAAAAAAATTATAATGATATGGGTCTTGGACAATAGCAACACTAAACATTTTTTTTTTTTTTTTAAAGTCTGAATATTGTAAAATCATTTTTTTTGCTATTAATTAGATAAAAATGGATGCATGTTTGTTATCATCATAACTGTACTCACCTGGACAATTATGTTCCCAGGTCATGTTTTTGCCACTCAATGAACGCTGTAAAAATAAAATCCCCCAAAAAATATAGCGTAATTGCATTTTTTTTACCATTTCTCCACAGTTGGATTTTTTTTCCTTTGTTTCAGAACATTATAAAGTAGAGTGAATAGTGTATCTATGTCGATAAAAAAGTAACAACGTTATGGCTTTTGGAAAATCAGAAGCGTAAAAATTCCATGAAGATGGTTAAAATCTATTCTGATTTTCACTTTTGGAAGAAATGTTTTTTCTCTAAGTGTGTACAATTGACTTCTATAGTGTAGGAGTAGTTCTGCCTTCCTCAGGGTCAACACTGTTGCATTATAGCATGAGCTAGATGAACTTTTGGAATTTTTCAGCTTTACTTTGTTATTAACTTTCTATAAGGTTACTCTATTTTGCATAAAAATAACATTTTGTCATACAACTTAAAACATAAAATTTGCAGAAATAAAATTTGTATGCAGGCTTTGTTTTCAATCTTTAGAATGAATATCTGCAATGTTGGTTCTAAGTCCAAGGTTCTCAGTTCTCCAATTTATTTCTAATTATATCTTGAAAGCAGTCAGACCTCCTTGTATCTGATATATACAGTCATGGTCAAAAGTGTTAGCGCCCCTGAAATTGTTCCAGAAAAAAGTATTTCTCCCAGAAAATTATTGAAATTACACGTCTTGATATACACATGTTTATTTCCTTTGTGTGTATTGGAGTAACAGAAAAAAGGCAAATTAGACATAATTTCACACAAAACCCTCAAAATTGGCAGGATAAAATTGTTGGCACCCTCAACTTAATATTTGGTTGCACATCCTTTGAAATAAACTGCAATCAATCTCTTCCTATAACCATTAACAAGCTTCTTACACTTCTCAACTGTAATTTTGGACTACTCCTATTTTGCAAACTGCTCCAGAGTGCATCTCTTGCAAACTCCTGGAAGTCCCATGACCTAGGGTGCAAACTCAGCTTTATCACACTGAGCACTATGTTGCCACGTACAATCCTTTGGTATTCTTCAGATTTCATGATGCTTTGCACACAGTAAAATGGTGAGTCAAAAGACATGAGCACAGCTACTAGGGTGCACGGGTAGGTTCCCAAACCATATGCATATAGATATAAAGAACCCGGCACTCAACTTGAATTAAACCCGGGCTTTCACGCCGACAGCGCGTCAGGACCCGGCCACTCTCAGCTCACAGCTGCGCTTTAAGCGGACCACCATTAAGTGATAACCCACGGATCTATCACACATACTGAGGTTATTCTCAGTCATCCTTCAGTACGTAACTGACGAAGGCCACAATAGGCCGAAACGTTTTTTCGTACTATGGAAAAAAAAACCTCAAGTTTAATTCAAGTTGAGTGCCAGGTTCTTTATATCTATTTGCACACAGTAAAGGCACCTAGTGCCAGAGGCAGCAAAACAACCCCAAAACATCTATGAACCTCCACTGTATTTGACTGCAGGTACTGTGTTCTTTTCTTTGTAGGCCTCATTCCATACTTGCTAAACAGTAGAATAATGTGGTTTAGCAAAAAACCTCTATCTTGGTCTCATCTGTCCAAAAGATGCTTTCACAGAAGAATTTTAGCTTAATTATATTTTGGCAAACTGCTGTCCAGCTTTTTTATGTCTCTGTGTCAGCAGTGGGGTCCACCTGGGTCTCGTTCTATAGCATTTAATTTCATGCAGATGTTGATGGATAGTTCACGCTGACACTGATGCATTCTAAGCCTGAAAGACAGCTTGAATTTCTTTGGGAGTTGATTGGGGCTGCTTATCCACTATCTAGACTATCCTGCATTGCTCCAGTGCTGTGGGTGGTAAACCTCTTGATTGTGTTACGCACCGTGGACAAAGGAACATCAATATTTCTGCAGATGGACTTATAACCTTGAGATTGTTGATATTTTCAACAATTTTTATTCTCAAGTCCTCATACATTTCCCTTCTTCTCTTTCTGTTCTTCATGCTTAGAGTGACACATACAGACACACAATGCAAGGATAGAGTCAGCTTCTCCCCTTTTTATCTGGTTTCAGGTGTGATTTTCATATTCAGAAATTGCTAGAGTAATGGACAAAATTAAGGACCATTGTACAGAATGTGGGGAACTACAAATACAATTAGAGCAATACGAAAAAATGTAGCATGTATACGCCAATGGAGTGGTGCCTTCACCGGTTTGACTGCCTACTAATATTAAAATGTGTGCACAATTTAAACCTAATTTTTAATCATTTTAATAAAATACAAATATTTTATATGATTTAGGCTCATTACAATTCTTTCCACTCCTTTCGGGTATACATTCGTGATTTTCATATTGCCCTCAACTATTGCTTGCCACAGGTGAGTTTGAACAAGCATCACGTGCTTGAAACAAAGTTGTTTACCCACCATTTTGGAAAGTTGCAAACAATTTTGTCCTGCCCATTTTTGGAGTTGTGTGAAATGATGTCTATTTTGCCTTTTTTCTGCTTTTTTTGTGACCCAATACTCACAAAAAAGTGTAATTGCAATAATTTTCTGGAATAAATACTTTATTTTCTGGAACAATTTCAAGAGTGCCAACACTTTTGGCCATAACTATATGTCCAAATATAATAGCCATATATGAGAAAATTCAGGCTGCCACTGAGAGGAAAAACGCATCAGCTTATTTTAAAGGGAATCTATCACCACATTTGACCAATCTAAACTCTTACTATAGGCATACAGGCTATAGAATGCTGAAAACAGTTCTACCTTTATCTCTCACATCAGATGTGATGTTGCTGAGATATCACCATTTATCACTTTATGTACGTGACCTCTTCCAGGCTGCTGGCCGGATGGTGCCTGGAAGAGAACTCTGCCCCCAGAGCTTGTTTTAAATATAAGGAGGACTTAACAGTGTGATGTGTAATGGTCGCTCTTAGCTCTGCTGAACTCACTGCAGAGCTGTGTGTGATTATACCTGACACATCTGCAGGTTCCTCTCAGCTTCAGCTTCCGTCTCACAGGCTGACAGGATGCAATATTGTTCTGTGTGGGTTACTTGTCACACTGGTACCTCGCCCTTCATGTAAAACAAGCTCTGTAGGCAGAGTTATCTCCAGGCAGCTTCCACCTGGAACAGGTCATTTATATGCAGTGATAAAAGATGATTTCTCAGCAACAACACATCTGATATGAGACATACAGGTAGGACTTTTTTCAGCAGTCTATAGCCTGTATGCCCTTATTACTAGTTTACTTAGGTTAAATGTGTTGACAGATTCCCTCTAACAGTTTACACCTACAATTCAATAAGAACACAGTAAGCTTTTAAGCATCCTCTAGTGGCAGCTGGAATAAAATATTAACTCTGTAATTGAAAAATAAAACTGTTTTTTTCTTAATTTATAAAACAAACAAAATGGTGTTCACTGATGAAAATTCTCTTTATCATACCTCCTAAAATTTGAATGCCTCATTACATACATTAGAGCTACATCTGGGAACACCCAAGAATGCTCAAAAATGCATAGGAACACACCCCCAAACAACCATTGCAACAAGCGGATGCTTTTATTTTAAAGAGGTTGTCCAGTACCTATGAAATCTTTTATAGCTACCTATCTCTAAAGGGATTTTCCCACCAACAAAGTACATTTTAATCAATAGATCTCGGAATAATAACTCCCATAACTGGAGGTGTTAAAAAAAATGTCCCTGTGCTGAGATAATCTTATAAATGTGCCCTTGCTGTGTACTGTGTTTTAGCTAGCTGTGACCATGCAGGGACATGGTCTGACCATGCCACAGCTCATGGATAGCGGAGAATGCAAAAGAAATAATACAGACATTACAACGGGGTATCACAGCTGATTCTTTCTTTGAGGTAAAACATTGGTAATTTAAATGCAGTGAAATATTTTGCCTCACAAATAGAATAGGCCGTGATCCCATGCTGTAATGTTTGTATACTCTCTTTTGCTTCATCACCAGCCCATGAAATGTGGTATGATCAGACCATGTTCCTGCACAGTCAGACATAGTTCCCCAACATTCTCTGTATCCTGCCAGTCCCTATATCTGTTTTTTTTTTTATTCACTTCCTGTGATGTTTCAAAAGGATATTACAGGAGGCTGGGGCTGCACTCACTTCTCTACAGCTTCTATCACCCATCCCGAAACAGGACATCATTAGGGATCGGCGTAGCAGTCATATACCACAGCTGCTGTCACTGATGTCCCTTGATGACAACCTAATTAAGTAGAGGTGATCGAGAAGTGACAATATCTCCAGTCACAAACTGGAAAAAGCAGAGTTCAGCACTCAGCAGCCGCAAAGCAAATTAATGGAGTGGTGGCCGAGAATGCACACTGCTACTTTGTTCTCAATTTTGTCAATTGGCATGGATCCCACCTGTTGGACACCCACCGATCAAGAAATTTTCACCTATCCTGTGTATGGGTGGTTGCCTATTTTCACCTGACAGCTTGTTTTTCTTGTTTACAATATACTTTTGTCTTTCTTTTGAATATATTGGCTTGTGAAATTATTGAGAAAGGCAATCTTTATTTCTTTTGTTCTACATCTCTGCAAATAATAAAATGTATTTCAGAAAAAAAACTATGAGATATATAAAAAGGGGTTTAAGCTTGCTCCACACATAGTTGAGGAGAAACCAAAACACCGGAATTCGGGCATAGTATGCCCCTTAAACTAGTCTTTAATGACCTGCTCCATGTTTTATTTTCAGTTACTTTCTGCACCTTGTCTGATAAGAGGGCATAGTTTGTCAGAAAATGGAAATGACCTAACATGCATCACTGTGTCAAAATTTTGAAGCAAATTTCTGGCAAACAACTAATAGGTGGTGTAAATTTATCTGCACCAGATGTATCAAACAGCATAAACCTGTCTGATAAATTGATACACTTGACACATTTGTCTACGTAGTCTACGGTGCCATAGCCTAAAAATTGTAAAGTATTGTTTACTGTGTGACACTGGAAGTTGTAGAAGTTTTAGTAGGAGCTGAAGATATAGGGTAAATCAGCCATAAAAAAATCTTATAAAATTGTTAAAAGCTCTCCAAAGTGTTTTTTTTATTACCGTAATGTATTTAATTGGCTATTAAAAATGAAAATAACTAACATTTTGAAATATAGAGGCATATTTATTTTATTTTCTAACATTTTGCATTGATATCACTAAACATATTAATATAAAAATGACATAAAAATTAGGTCACATGTATCATAGGAAAAATAGGCATAAATTATTTGATTACCCAGAATAGAAAAAAACAAACACTTGTTAAAAAGCAAAGCTGTGGTTGGTCATGAATACGTGAATATGGACCAGTTTTATCTGATTAATGACATGTTTATCAAAGAATCCATTTATCTAAAAATTCAGAGGTCTTTTGGGTTGCTTTGGCGTTTCAAGTTTTAAAAACGGCTATTTTCGAAAACATCACCGGAAAAGATACAGCCTTACGAGACGCGTTCATTAACGATTTCCCCTGACCCACTTCCTGTGGACTGAGAGCAAAGTGACACACACTTCTTCCATCTCTTTAAGCAACTTTAAACACCTTGCTTGTAGAAGTCGACAGGTTGCTCCAAAAGCCACAATGTGACTTTGGAAATCACTAATCTTGACATTTTGGGCTAGATGGCGAATGGTTATGCGGCGATTTTCCACAATGGCGACCTCAACTTGCTTGATGGTGTGTTTATCAATAGCAGAGTGGGCTCGCCCTGGAATTGGAGCTGTTTGAACCGAAGTCTGACCACGTTTGAATTGACGATGACAGTTCTTGACAACATCATATGATGGGAAATCATCACCATAAACTTCTTTCATCTCATCACCTTTGAGGTGTGGCCTTTCAAGTAAGGGAACTTGATGACTGCTCTATATTCCACTGAGTGCGTTATCAAACCTCACATCACTTCAGCCCCTGTAAAATCAAGACCAGTTATAAGTTCAGATTTAGAAATTGGCACGTAACCTATAGAGGTTTATATCATTACCCATGAGCAGTTTCAGCATCCTGTGATAAATAGAACTGGGTCATAGGAAATCTTTAATGAATGCCCCTCATTCCAACACCAAATCAAATTACAAATGCACTGCATCACACCCCCATGATAAAGTTGGGGGCAGCACAGGGGCAAAATTCTGGTGGAGCAACCACTCACAGGGTATTAAAAAAAAGTGGGATCAATGTATTTTGTCCAAGAGCAAAGCTTTTTCCTTCACCCTAATGAACCACCTTGTTTTGCATCGGAAGGGATTTTTAGTTAGTGGGTCAGATTAGCTTAAAGTAGAATTATTGTTCATTTTGATTTTTTTCATATTTGCCAAGTATCCTGGAAACGTCCTCAAAGATCTAAGGAAAAGGACTCCAGAAGAGTTGGCAAATTTCCTATCCGCCACATAAACCCCATGAAAATCTCACGTAAACACTGATTCCAGAAAGATTTCTGTGCCTGACACTGGTGTCAAGAAGGGTGGGAAATAGGTTATGGTGGGGGCATAAATGGCTGTGGAGGAGGCATGGTGTTAGGACTGGCGGAACGCACCAAGACAGATGGTATAGATGCGTTCGCAGTCCGGGGTCCACCGTGCAGGTGAAAACCTGCTGCTAGCAATTAGCAGACTATATGGCGGTACACTAGAGTATACACGCGTGGGTTATCCTCACCCAGCGTGAAAGAAGCAATCCTGTTAAGGCACAGGACCGCGGTACCGCACCTAAAGCGCGAGCAAGCAGTCAGCGAACTCAACCCCAACTGGGATTGAAGTCCGATTAGACCCTTGCTGGCGCAACACCGCAACTGGGTGTGAAATGAAACAGAAGAGCATGCAGTGCCGCACTGACGAACGCCACTAACCACCCAGGCTTGGGTAAGGAAAGCACAGAGGAAGTGCACGGCGCCGTACTGGCGGTCACAGCAACTGGACGCTATAATGTGTGACTAGTGCTGTAGGATAAGTCAGGCGCTAGGTAGCAGCCATATACCGTCCGCGAACAGTCATACTATAGGGTAGGGGTATCCAAGGACGACTTGCACTCACAACATACACACATTAGCAATTGTTTGACAATACTAGCGCATGGCCGTGCGGTCATGCGCAGTTTATATAGCAGCAGCACAGGAAGTGGCCACAGCACTTTTGCCCTTCTAGGACCTGCCAAGAGGACCAATGGAATGTGCTGCAGAGCCTGAGCACATGACCCTCGATCTCCAACGGGAGACCTTACGCTGGGCATGCTCAGTACGTGCAGACAAGGACTTAGTCCCAGAGAAGTCCGCTCGCTGCTGACCAGCACAGACTTTAATAGCAGAGACTGGAGAAGCAGCAGTAACTCTCAGAACAGAGTGAGAATGAGCAAGACGCTGGGACCGACGTCCTTGCTGAGCAGACTCCACTGCGGCTGGACAAGAATGGGAGACCGCAGCGGAGGTTGCTCGAGATTCCCCCCGTGCAGAAGCGGGAACTCGACCCCCAACATTACCCCCCCTCCTAGGGCCCCCCCCTCCTTGGGCCTCGCTACGTTCGAAGGCAGCAATGAGCTGCGGAGCCCGAATGTGCTCAGCAGGCTCCCAGGACCTATCCTCAGTGCCGTAACCCTTCCAGTCCACCCAAAAAAATTTTTTGCCACATACCACCTTGCACCCCAAGATAGCGTTCACCTCGAAATCGTCCGTAGACGAACCCGATGTCCCGGCAGATGACTCAGAAAACCGAGACATGTATACGGGCTTAAGGAGGGACACATGAAAGGTGTCGGTGATACCAAGGCGTGGAGGAAGGGCCAGACTGTAGACCACAGGATTAACCTGTTCGAGGACCTTGAAGGGACCCAAGTAGCGAGGAGCAAATTTAGTGGACTCAACTCGAAGCCTGATGTTACGGGCGGAGAGCCACACCAATTGCCAGGAGCAAAGGACGGGGCGGGGCGCCGATGAGCATCGGCGGAGGACCTCATTCTCTCCTTAGAGGCCCGAATGGCATCCTGAGTGCGGTCCCAAATATCCCGTGCCTCCACAGCCCAGTCTGCCACCCTGGAGTCTGCGGAAGACACGGGCATAGGCACAGGTACCCGTGGATGCTGACCATAGTTGAGGAGGAATGGGGTTTGTCCAGTGGAGTCAGCTATGGCGTTGTTCAGCGCAAACTCTGCCCATGATAGCAAGGATGCCCAGTCATCCTGCCTGGCTGAAACAAAATGTCGCAGGTATGTGACCAAGGTCTGGTTGGCCCTCTCTACCAACCCATTCGTCTCGGGATGATAAGCGGAAGAGAGATTCAACTCAATACTGAGAAGACGACACAGCTCTCTCCAGAACCGAGACGCAAACTGGGGACCCCGGTCACTGACAATTTTGTCAGGCATACCATGTAGGCGGAAGATGTGCTTAATGAACAACGCAGCCAAGGCCCGTGCAGAAGGTAACCGTGGTAGCGGCACCAAATGCACCATTTTCGAGAAATGATCGGTGATGACCCAAATGATGGTACAGCCGCGAGACTTGGGCAAACCCACGACAAAGTCCATCCCGACCATCTCCCAGGGCCTATCTGCCACCGGCAAGGGATAGAGCAACCCAGCTGGCCTTTGACGCGGAGATTTATTTTTGGCGCACGAGACACACGCCAGAATATAATCCCTGACATCCCGGACCATATGCGGCCACCAGTACGTCCTCGCCAGTAGCTCAGATGTCCTCTTTGTCCCAAAGTGTCCACCCACTCTGGACGAATGAGCCCAAGAGAGAACCTCCGGTCGCAAATTAATGGGCACAAAAGTCTTGCCCGGAGGCACAGACTCAAGCGAAACCGGTGCTACGGTTCTCAGGCTCTCAGAGGGAACAATAAGCCGAGGCTCCTCTTCCTCCTCTTCAGTTGACATAAGGGAGCGAGAGAGAGCATCAGCACGAATATTCTTCTCCCCGGCGAGAAAATGAAGAGAAAAGTGTAACCGGGAAAAGAACAAGGACCATCTGGCTTGGCGAGAATTTAGCCGCTGGGCTGTCTGTAAGTAGACCAAATTTTTGTGGTCAGTGTAAACCTGGAAGGGAAACCACGCACCTTCCAGAAGATGTCTCCACTCTGAAAAGGCCAACTTCATTGCTAGCAGCTCCCTATCCCCGATGGAGTAGTTTCTCTCCGCTGGCGAGAAAGTCTTAGAGAAGAAGAAGCATGGATGCTTCCGACCTTGAGCATCCTTCTGGTAGAGGACTGCTCCAGCACCAACGGACGAGGCATCCACCTCCATTAGGAATGGCTTATCCACATCGGGACGATGTAAGATGGGAGCGCTAGCAAAGTGGGACTTAATAGAAGTGAAGGCCTTGGAGACCTCTTCCGACCACAATTTAGGATTCGCTCCCTTCTTGGTGAGGGCTACCAAGGGAGCTACCAGAGTTGAGAAGTGGGGTATGAACTGGCGGTAATAGTTAATGAACCCCATAAAGCGCTGCACCGCTTTAAGAGAATGGGGCTCTTGCCAGTCCATCACAGCCTGTAGTTTGGCAGGATCCATAGCCAATCCCTGGGGGGAGATGATATAGCCAAGGAACGGCAAAGACTCCTGCTCAAACATACACTTCTCCAACTTAGCGTAAAGAGAGTTTGCCCGTAGGAGGTCGAAGACTCTGCCAACATCTCTCCGGTGGGAGTCAATATCTGGAGAAAAGATGAGAATATCATCCAGATAGACTACATCTGAGGTGGAAAGCATATCCCGGAAGATGTCGTTGACAAAGTCTTGAAAAACGGCTGGGGCATTACAGAGCCCGAAGGGCATCACCAGATACTCATAGTGCCCATCTCTGGTGTTAAACGCCGTTTTCCATTCGTCCCCCTCACGGATGCGAATCAGGTTGTAAGCACCCCGCAGATCTAATTTAGTAAATACCCTTGCTCCCCGAAGCCTATCGAAGAGCTCAGATATCAAGGGCAAAGGATACTTGTTCTTAACGGTGATAGCGTTAAGACCCCTGTAGTCTATGCATGGACGTAGCTCCCCATTCTTCTTCTGCACGAAGAAGAACCCTGCCCCAGCAGGTGACACTGACTTCCTGATAAACCCTCTTGCCAGATTCTCTTGAATGTACTGAGACATGGCCTCCATCTCCGGGAGAGATAATGGATAAACTCGACCCCGGGGAGGCTCCGCACCAGGCAAGAGATCGATTGGACAGTCATAGGGGCGATGGGGCGGAAGGGTCTCCGCCGCCTTCTTGGAGAACACGTCTGCGTAAGACCAATATTGCTTGGGGAGAGAGGATAGATCTGCGGGTACCTCAGTAGTAGCAACCTGAATGCACTCTCGGTGACACCTACCCCCACATGATTCACCCCATCCCAGAATTCTGCCTGAGGACCACTCGATGTGAGGAGAGTGGTACCGTAGCCAAGGTATCCCCAACAGGAGCTCATCAATACCCTCAGGAATGACGAGCAGAGAAATAATCTCCTGATGGGATGGCGACAGGGACAGAGTAACAGGGATGGTCTGATGTGTTATCTGTGCGGGGAGTGTCGACCCATTCACCACTCGTACCGTTACTGGTTGAGATAGCATAACCAGGGGTATTGCGTGACGTTGGGCGAAGGCAGAAGACATAAAATTGCCCTCCGCCCCAGAATCCATGCAGAGGTCTACCGAGTGGGAGGATGAGCCAAAGGTAATTGTCCCCTTAAAGGACAATTTGGAGGCAAACGTCGCAGTGTCTAGTGCACCTCCACCTACTACCACTAGACGCTGACGTTTCCTCGACCGCTGATGACATCTGGTGGCAAGATGTCCTGACTGTTGGCAAACATGGCAACCCTGGAGTGCACGAGCGGTCTGGGACTTAGATCCCGCTCGTGACACCACCGTAGGTTCCTGGAACTCAGGAGCCTGGACTGGAGATTCCAAAGGTTTGGCGAAGGTGGGAGCCAGCCGAAACCTCTGCCTACACTGGGCTCGCTCTAACCTCCGCTCGTGAAAACGGAGGTCAATGCGAGTAGATACTGCTATTAACTCCTCCAGTGTGGCGGGAATCTCCCTAGTGGCCAGAGCATCCTTAACGTGGTCAGCCAGCCCCCTCCAAAATATAGGGATAAGGGCTTTATCCGACCACTCCAGCTCAGATGCCAGAGTGCGGAAATGGACGGCAAAAAGGCTGACCAAGGACGAGCCCTGAGTCAGTGCCAACAGTTGGAGCGCCGTGTCATGGGTGACACGAGGTCCTAGAAAGACCTGTTTCAGAGTGCTCAGGAATAACGGAGCACTCTGCACCACATGATCGCCACGCTCCCACAGCGGCATAGCCCACTGCAACGCCCTGTCCGACAATAAGGAAATTATAAAGCCCACCTTAGCCCGCTCTGTAGGGAATCGAGAGGCCAGAAGCTCGAGATGTATTGAGCACTGACTCACGAAACCCCTACAGGACTTACTGTCACCAGAAAATTTCTCTGGTAGCGGGAGGCGAGATAGCGTCGGTACAGGAGCGGCAGTGGACAAGGTAGCTGCAGCCACACTTGCAGCCTGAACAGCGACAGCAGTAACATCCACAGCTGAGGTTGAACGCTCAAAAGCCGCCAACCTTCCCTCCAGCTGCTGGATGTACCGCTGTAAACGCTGGTCGTCCGCCATTTTACTAGCCAGACCCTGGCGCTAGTATTCTGTTAGGACTGGCGGAACGCACCAAGACAGATGGTATAGATGCGTTCGCAGTCCGGGGTCCACCGTGCAGGTGAAAACCTGCTGCTAGCAATTAGCAGACTATATGGCGGTACACTAGAGTATACACGCGTGGGTTAACCTCACCCAGCGTGAAAGAAGCAATCCTGTTAAGGCACAGGACCGCGGTACCGCACCTAAAGCGCGAGCAAGTAGTCAGCGAACTCAACCCCAACTGGGATTGAAGTCCGATTAGACCCTTGCTGGCGCAACACCGCAACTGGGTGTGAAATGAAACAGAAGAGCATGCAGTGTCGCACTGACGAACGCCACTAACCACCCAGGCTTGGGTAAGGAAAGCACAGAGGAAGTGCACGGCGCCGTACTGGCGGTCACAGCAACTGGACGCTATAATGCGTGACTAGTGCTGTAGGATAAGTCGGGCGCTAGGTAGCAGCCATACACCTTCCGCGAACAGTCATACTATAGGGTAGGGGTATCCAAGGATGACTTGCACTCACAACATACACACATTAGCAATTGTTTGACAATACTAGCGCATGGCCGTGCGGTCATGCGCAGTTTATATAGCAGCAGCACAGGAAGTGGCCACAGCACTTTTGCCCTTCTAGGACCTGCCAAGAGGACCAATGGAATGTGCTGCAGAGCCTGAGCACATGACCCTCGATCTCCAACGGGAGACCTTACGCTGGGCATGCTCAGTACGTGCAGACAAGGACTTATTCCCAGGGAAGTCCGCTCGCTGCTGACCAGCACAGACTTTAATAGCAGAGACTGGAGAAGCAGCAGTAACTCTCAGAACAGAGTGAGAATGAGCATGACGCTGGGACCGACGTCCTTGCTGAGCAGACTCCACTGCGGCTGGACAAGAATGGGAGACCGCAGCGGAGGTGGCTCGAGATTCCCCCCGTGCAGAAGCGGGAACTTGACCCCCAACACATGGTTTCTCAAGAGGGCATGGGTATTCATAAACATTTTTTATGACAATCTTAGAGAACCACCAATATTTTCATCTCCCAGACACAATCCTGTGAAAGTTGGCAAGATATGATTTATTCTGTTAACACTAACTCAGAAAAATGTAATATTTTACCTCCAAGTGTTTCATTTTTTCAGTTTTATGATTTGTCTCCTGGAGTAAACATTCCCAACATCCCCGAACCAGACACATGTAAAATGAATTTTTTTATATTCATGGTTTATAGTGACTGAAATATGCAAACAACAGACTTATGTGCAGTAGGTAAAGGCATGTGCGCTGCTAATTTACCATCTGCTCTGTTATTTTTTGACAGTGGACAAGAAATATGTAAAAAAATGAATGTAGCTGATGACAAAAGTTATTGGTTGAACAGTCTTTGCCCCCAGGGAATAGTTTAAAAATAAATAGTAAATAATGAAAACAGCCATATTGGGAAAACACTTCCTTCCTGTATAGTCTGTAAAAAAATTCAGCAAAATGTTTGCGTTACGCAAGCTGCAATAAATGTCAATATAAATTAAGCGGCTGATAAGTCTTCAGGAAAAGATGGAAATATTTCAAGTAACAATAAGGCCGGGGTCACACTAGAGAGTTTTACGAACGTATGAGAGGCGCAAAAACAACGCATTGCATACGGACCAATGATTCTCTATGGGGCAGCTCCTATCTGGCATATATTACGCAATCGTATTTTACGGCCGTATAAAATTGCAGCATGCTGCGTTTGTCAGCGTATTGCGCAAAAAATACACCAATGAAAGTCTATGGGTGCGAGAAAACTACGGATTACACATGGACCAACAGTGTGACTTGCGTAAAATCCGCAAGAGTACAGCAGGTGACAGGAAATCTTCCAAGCCCTCAATCAGGAAGCTCAGACATGCTAATTAGCTGAAAAAGCCAGACAGACATCCCGGAAGTCTGCCGCACGCCTCCACGGAGTCTTCAGCATCATGGCCAATATTATAAATGTGGAAATGCTCTTGGTCCTGGTGCAAGAGAGGCCCGAAATTTGAGATCAGAGAGATGCCCATTACTCCAACCGGGCCAGAAAAGAGGCGGCATGGAGGAGCATACGTGGGATCCTTTTCCCAGAATATGAGCAGCGGCCACATGAGGTCCAGAGGCAGATAAGTAAGTACACTCATGTTTCTCTATGAATAATATTGCAAACAGCATTACCAACATAAATGTGGTCATAATGTTCTTTAAATTAATCTAATTTATTTATATAGCACCATTAATTACGTGGTTCTGGACATGAGAATGGGGTTCCGTTCATAATTGTTTACATGTCGTTTACATTTTACAAATTTACAATCACATACTGCTAAAATCTGTAATATCAATGACACATTGTGGTACCACTGTGCACAATGGCCTTATACATTTTTTTTGCCCTTTCATTGGAGTGAAAGATGCTATGAGACGATGGCGCAGCATACGCGACCAATATAGGCGCGAAAGACAGCAGAGGGCCAGGAGTGGGTCAGCAGCGCCTTCCAAAAAGAGAAAATATATATATTATGACCAACTTTCCTTTTTGGACCCCAGTATGGATCTGAGACTGTAAGTAAAAACATCATAAAACATAACACATATCTTTAATAAAGGTAAAATTGTAAATTTAACAAAAGTATTCATAAACTTTACAAACAGAACACAGTCCAACCTCACTGAGAGGGAGACCGGCTCAGACTCAGAGGCCCTGATAGATCCGGTTGGGGAAGGAGAAGAGGTGGCTGGCCCATCTTCTCATCCTTCTAGTCACATCACTCCTGCATCCACTTCAGTTGCACCACAACATCCGGCAACAACCGGCGAAGAAGCTGCTTCACCACCCACAGCAGGACCGCATCCAGTAAGCCAAGAAGATCAAGGAAACAGTAGCAGCCCTACTGTTCCACTGGAGACATCCCCACAGCCTGCTGTCATTTCCCGGCATGGCCGCAGAAGGATAGAGCTGCAAGACTATCGCAGAAATGTGGACATTGAGGTCCTTAATTATTTGGCCAGGGCTGCACAGGATGATGGTGAGGAGGCCTAAGCAAGGAGCCTGGCCTGTTACCTCCATACCATACCCCGTGAGATGAGGCTACGTGTGAGAGGGTGTTTTCAAATACTTATTGATGCATGTACCACACCAAATGAACCTTATGAATTGTTTGAGTTAATTGAGAGATGTCAGCTGTCAGCACGTAACGTCCTGCGCCTTTCATCATCTCAACAGGTGCATGCTCAACAAGTATTTGAAGCACCCCTCCATGTGTGCATACACCTCTACCCCTTCCCACCCAAAACCCACCAAGGCCAGCACATTACCATATGCCATCATACCATCAACCTTTCCAATATTGCCACTTGTCCAGACCCAGTGCTGGAGGCTGGTCCCAACCTGAGTTTGGACGACATGGTCATATTGGTGGGGGTTATGAGGCAAGGCCTTATTTCCAACATCATGAGGGCGATAGTCAAAGCCCTTATTATTTGAGCCAACACACAACTGGCCAATATGAGCAAGGGCATCGTTTAGAGTAGGGTCAGACATCATACTCCCAGGATGATGTACAATTGGCCCAACAAAGGCCACCTGACCAGGACCCTGAGCTTCCGCCATCACCTCCACCAACTTACAGAAATCTGTAAGGTAAATTGGTTTATGAGGCTTGGTTTTATATTTTGCTGTAAGAATTTATTTTATTTTATTCTGCTGTGATAGCACTTTGGTATGTTTTTGTTTACAAATGGTTTTTTGATGCTTACATTTAGATATAAAACCATATGATATCAATATGGTGTTTGAAAAAAAAGGCTTTTCATATAAGTAAAATTATATATTCAAAAGTCAATTTTATGCTGTTGGACCAATCATTACAATATCATACTCAATTACTTGGTTGATAACAATCAGGCCATTAAATCACAGAAACACACATAGTTAACTAATTTAAGTAATTTATGCATTATGAGAAAAAAATAAGAATATATATATATATGTATATATATATATATATATATATAAAGAAAAAAAATTGGAACAGCACAATGCTCACCGATGGGTGCCTGGCCTCCTGGGTCAAGTGGTCCGCTATCCCCAAATAAATACAAAAAAGCAAAGGAAGGCAGCACTCTAAATATCATAAGGTGAAAATAGTGAGGTTTATTCAGCCCACATCTTCATGCAGCGACGTTTCGGCTCACACTGAGCCTTTCTCAAGCAGTGAATGATACCAACAACCGTGTTTTTATATACATAATCTACAATTAATTACATCATTATTCATAAAATTTCATTGTATACATAATCAATCAATGTGTAATAAAATCCAATATATGTGCCATAATTAAGGTGCATTGTGCTAAAGTGCTAATGTTATTACTATTATATGTCCTCCCATCCATAATCACAACTTTCTTCTTATGAGCTTCAATTAGTTCATCCACTTATCCATCACATGTTATTATTAATATGCATATTTATTTCTATTACGCTATCTTACCCTGCCGCCCACAGAGCACACCACATGGAAGACGCTGATCGCCATTCACGGCGTTCACTAATTCCTACTGCGCATGTCTCAGCGTCATACTATTCTGTCATAGCTTGCCAGCCAATCCAAAAGACTCCTACAGACATTTCCACTCGCGCCTGCGCACTCTGTTTCTGTCAGTGCCGCGACGCCATCTTGAGTGTGGCAACCAATTCAAAGCTTCCTACGGGCACTACATTTGCGCCTGCATATTCAAGTTCTATCAGTGCCGCCATCCTCAGTGTGGCTAACTGCATATACATTTCAATATACCACTATGTATCCTCAAAGACATTCGTACGGCTAAATAGTTTACTATTGCACCATGGCACAACGGACGACACCTTACTCAGGCTGTCTCCGCTCACCCATGCCCCCTTTGAGCTAGTTTAGTAGCCCATAACGGCCAAAAAACCTCGCATCAGGGTACACAAAAGCGCTTTTATATTGCCAAGTGTCTATACATATGAGGAGAAGACAGCTCCAATGGATTTCATTATGCTTTACTTTATTAGACAAAGCTATTGGCAGACAGTAGTGACACAAAAAAAATATAAATGCTTAAGGAAAAAATAATAATTCAATATCCGCCTCCATGTGGTTATGCTCCATACGCCGCAGGGGTAACCATGTTGTACATCTCCATAGATACGAGGACATATCTAAAAAACAATAAAAAAACATTAAAAATTGGAATAACATTATGAGACCCTGTCTCTACAATACATTCCAAATATTAAACTAGGAGCCCATATACACCTGATTCCTAGGTATACTTCAGTGGGACTAATACATACTAGGATTAATTCTAAATTCCATATTGAGTCCTTTTGGTTTCAAAGTATTTAACTCATGAATCCACTTCAGTTCCTGTTTCTTCAAGAGGGATACTCTGTCCCCTCCTCTTCTCTGTATAGGGACCTTATCTATTATTCTAAATTTTAAATCCTTCTCTGCGTGGCCTAGTTCAGTAAAGTGTTTTGAGACCGGGAGGTCAAGCCGCTTCTTTCTAATTGAGTGTCGATGATTATTAATTCGTACTTTTAGCTCGCATGTTGTCTCCCCCACATACCACAATTTGCAGGGACATTCTAACAAATATATTACATGGTCAGAGTTACATGTTAGAAACTATTTAATTGTATATTTTTTATTCGTCTCCGGATGCTTAAATGTGGAACCTTTCAGCATATAAGCACAGTTCACACACGACAAGCATGGGAAGCAGCCCTTTTGACTTATTCCAGTAAGTGTACTTTGACAACTGTTCTTTAAGGGACCAATGTCAGATTTGACCACATGATCTTTACTGTTTTTACCCCGACGGTATGAGAATAGTGGGGGCTCTCTAAATTCTTTTATGTCTGGTAGACAGTTTCTCAGCATCCCCCAATGCTTTTTAATTATCGCTGCTATTTTATCACTTTCCTCCGTATATGTCATGACTAGTGTTGAGCATTCCGATACCGCAAGTATCGGGTATCGGCCGATACTTGCGGTATCGGAATTCCGATACCGAGATCCGATATTTTTGTGATATCGGGTATCGGTATCGGAAGTGTAAAATAAAGAATTAAAATAAAAAATATTGTTATATTCACCTCTCCGGCGGCCCCTGGACATCAGCGGGAGGATCCGGCGTCCGGCACGGCTTCTTTCTTCAAAATGCGCGCCTTTAGGACCTGTGGTATGACGTCCCGGCTTCTGATTGGTCGCGTGCCGCCCATGTGACCGCCACGCGACCAATCAGAAGCCGCGACGTCATTCCTCAGCTAAAGTCCTAGAATGAGCGCCTTTTAGGACCTGAGGAATGACGTCGCGGCTTCTGATTGGTCGCGTGGCGGTCACATGGGCGGCACGCGACCAATCAGAAGCCGGGACGTCATTCCACAGGTCCTGAAGGCGCGCATTTTGAAGAAAGAAGCCGTGCCGGACGCCGGATCCTCCCGCTGATGTCCAGGGGCCGCCGGAGAGGTGAATATAACAATATTTTTTATTTTAATTCTTTATTTTACACTTTAATATGGATCCCAGGGCCTGAAGGAGAGTTTCCTCTCCTTCAGACCCTGGGATCCATGAGGATACATTCCGATACTTGATGTCCCATTGACTTGACTTGTACCGATATCCGATATTTTTCGGGTATCGGCCGATACTATCCGATACCGATACTTTCAAGTATCGGACGGTATCGCTCAACACTAGTCATGACACATGGTATTCTATTTGTAGATTTCTTATTGTTTTGTTGTCCTCCCCACAGTAATTCTTTCCTATCTTTATTCCGGACCACATTTTTTGCTCTATAGAGTATATCTCGTGGGTAGCCTCTCTTCAGGAACTTTTCAACCAACATATCCATAACCTCATCTATCTCTTCCCTTTTTTTGACAATCCTTCGTACTCTTAGCAGTTGACTCAATGGAATTGATTTAACCATACTACGAGGGTGCTGACTGTCATACGTCAATAAATTATTTCTATTGGTTTCTTTAACGTATAAGGTGGTTATGAGCTCCCCATTCATTTGTCTAACCAGAACATCCAAGAACTGTAATTCAGTCCTAGATGAGGTCAATGTAAATTTAATAGTTTCATCTATTATATTAAGGTATTGATGGAAATCCTCAAGTTCCTTTTCCGTGCCACTCCATAGGAGGAAGACATCGTCTATGTACCTCCACCACACCAGCACATGCCGGAAGTGGTGGGACACATAGACGAGGTCCGCCTCCAAGGCACTCATCACCAGATTCGCATACGTGGGGGCCATATTGGCCCCCATCGCCGTACCGCGTTTTTGTTTATAAAATGTGTCGCCAAATAAGAAGTAACTCCGCTTCAAAATTATTTCCAACAGACTGATACCGAACATTTTACCTATGTCTGATATTTCGACAGTTTCCAACTTCTTTTTTACCACCCTTATTCCAGAAGAGTGTCCAATTGAGGTGTAAAGTGAAATGACATCAAATGATGCCATAATCACCTCCCCCCCCAAATCAACCAACTCTAATTTCTTTAAGAAGTCCGTAGTGTCTTTAATATATGAATCCACTTTTTTAGCAATAGGATTGAGAATTCTGTCCAAAAATGTGCCTATCCTACTAAAAACTGAGTCCACTCCTGACACTATTGGTCGCCCAGGCGGGTCGACCAATGTTTTGTGGATCTTAGGAATTATATATAGTACTGGAGTCCTGGGGAATTCTAGGCATAGATAATTCATCAATTCCTGATCAATTATTCCATTTTCCAATGCTTCTTTTAAACAATTTTTTATCTCCCCCATTATATTAAATTTAGGGTCTCCCTCCAATTTATCATATACATTTACATCACTAAGTTGTCTATTGATTTCTGCAATGTATTTAGACCTGTCCATGATGATGATGACAGCACCCCCCTTATCCGCGGGCTTAATGATGATACCGTCATCATGGACAAGCTCCTGTAATGCCCTATGTTCCTCTTTTGTTATATTGGGCCGTTTGAACATGTTAGGGACCCCATTTTTAATCTCTTCAATCTCATTATTTACTACTTTCTCAAAGGCATCTATAATAGTTAATACCTTAATATAATAGATGAAACTATTAAATTTACATTGACCTCATCTAGGACTGAATTACAGTTCTTGGATGTTCTGGTTAGACAAATGAATGGGGAGCTCATAACCACCTTATACGTTAAAGAAACCGATAGAAATAATTTATTGACGTATGACAGTCAGCACCCTCGTAGTATGGTTAAATCAATTCCATTGAGTCAACTGCTAAGGGTACGAAGGATTGTCAAAAAATGGGAAGAGATAGATGAGGTTATGGATATGTTGGTTGAAAAGTTCCTGAAGAGAGGCTACCCACGAGATATACTCTATAGAGCAAAAAATGTGGTCCGGAATAAAGATAGGAAAGAATTACTGTGGGGAGGACAACAAAACAATAAGAAATCTACAAATAGAATACCATGTGTCATGACATATACGGAGGAAAGTGATAAAATAGCAGCGATAATTAAAAAGCATTGGGGGATGCTGAGAAACTGTCTACCAGACATAAAAGAATTTAGAGAGCCCCCACTATTCTCATACCATCGGGGTAAAAACAGTAAAGATCATGTGGTCAAATCTGACATTGGTCCCTTAAAGAACAGTTGTCAAAGTACACTTACTGGAATAAGTCAAAAGGGCTGCTTCCCATGCTTGTCGTGTGTGAACTGTGCTTATATGCTGAAAGGTTCCACATTTAAGCATCCGGAGACGAATAAAAAATATACAATTAAACAGTTTCTAACATGTAACTCTGACCATGTAATATATTTGTTAGAATGTCCCTGCAAATTGTGGTATGTGGGGGAGACAACATGCGAGCTAAAAGTACGAATTAATAATCATCGACACTCAATTAGAAAGAAGCGGCTTGACCTCCCGGTCTCAAAACACTTTACTGAACTAGGCCACGCAGAGAAGGATTTAAAATTTAGAATAATAGATAAGGTCCCTATACAGAGAAGAGGAGGGGACAGAGTATCCGTCTTGAAGAAACAGGAACTGAAGTGGATTCATGAGTTAAATACTTTGAAACCAAAAGGACTCAATATGGAATTTAGAATTAATCCTAGTATGTATTAGTCCCACTGAAGTATACCTAGGAATCAGGTGTATATGGGCTCCTAGTTTAATATTTGGAATGTATTGTAGAGACAGGGTCTCATAATGTTATTCCAATTTTTAATGTTTTTTTATTGTTTTTTAGATATGTCCTCGTATCTATGGAGATGTACAACATGGTTACCCCTGCGGCGTATGGAGCATAACCACATGGAGGCGGATATTGAATTATTATTTTTTCCTTAAGCATTTATATTTTTTTTGTGTCACTACTGTCTGCCAATAGCTTTGTCTAATAAAGTAAAGCATAATGAAATCCATTGGAGCTGTCTTCTCCTCATATGTATAGACACTTGGCAATATAAAAGCGCTTTTGTGTACCCTGATGCGAGGTTTTTTGGCCGTTATGGGCTACTAAACTAGCTCAAAGGGGGCATGGGTGAGCGGAGACAGCCTGAGTAAGGTGTTGTCCGTTGTGCCATGGTGCAATAGTAAACTATTTAGCCGTACGAGTGTCTTTGAGGATACATAGTGGTATATTGAAATGTATATGCAGTTAGCCACACTGAGGATGGCGGCACTGATAGAACTTGAATACGTAGGCGCAAATGTAGTGCCCGTAGGAAGCTTTGAATTGGTTGCCACACTCAAGATGGCGTTGCGGCACTGACAGAAACAGAGTGCGCAGGCGCGAGTGGAAATGTCTGTAGGAGTCTTTTGGATTGGCTGGCAAGCTATGACAGAATAGTATGACGCTGAGACATGCGCAGTAGGAATTAGTGAACGCCGTGAATGGCGATCAGCGTCTTCCATGTGGTGTGCTCTGTGGGCGGCAGGGTAAGATAGCGTAATAGAAATAAATATGCATATTAATAATAACATGTGATGGATAAGTGGATGAACTAATTGAAGCACATAAGAAGAAAGCTGTGATTATGGATGGGAGGACATATAATAGTAATAACATTAGCACTTTAGCACAATGCACCTTAATTATGGCACAGATATTGGATTTTATTACACATTGATTGATTATGTATACAATGAAATTTTATGAATAATGATGTAATTAATTGTAGATTATGTATATAAAAACACGGTTGTTGGTATCATTCACTGCTTGAGAAAGGCTCAGTGTGAGCCGAAACGTCGCTGCATGAAGATGTGGGCTGAATAAACCTCACTATTTTCACCTTATGATATTTGGAGTGCTGCCTTCCTTTGCTTTTTTGTGTGTGTATATATATATATATATATATATATATATATATATATATATATATATAAATAAATATATAGATATGAAAGCATTACAACAAAGAAACAGCATTATCTTACCAGGGAGTAGCTCCATTAGGAGAAACAAAATAATTTGTAAAAAGATCCCTAACTTTTAAGCCAGAAAGGGGGCGCCGCGAAGGAAGGACTTGTGTTGTAGGCCTACCCATATTATCCAAAATGCCTTCAACACAATCAGCTGAGGAACACTCATGAATTGTTGTGAAGTTGTGCAGAACAACACAAGCTTTAATTACTTCATTTACATTTTGCTCACTCAGCTGAATGGCAGACTGGAGAACACGCCATTTAGATGCCAGAATGCCAAAGGTGCACTCCACCAGTCGCCGTGCCCGTGAAAGTCTGATATTAAATACACGCCGCCAGTGGTCCAGGTTGCGCCGGGGATAAGGCCTCATGACATTCCTGCTCAATTGGAAGGCCTCATCTGCCACAAGAACATATGGGACTGCTTCAGCATTGGAGCCTGGGAGTTGTCGTGGTGGTGGGAGGTCCAACAGGTTTTCACGTAGCCGCCGACCCATAATGGATGCATTGAAGACTCTAGAGTCTCCAGTTCGCCCATAGGCCCCAATATCTACAATTTATAAACTTGTAGTTACTGTCAACTACAGCTAACAGAACTACAGAGAAAAACTGCTTATAATTATAGAATTGGGTGCCTGAGTTTAGCGGTTTAAGCACCCTGAT
The DNA here is from genome assembly GCF_032444005.1 of Ranitomeya imitator. Classification (NCBI taxonomy): domain Eukaryota; kingdom Metazoa; phylum Chordata; class Amphibia; order Anura; family Dendrobatidae; genus Ranitomeya; species Ranitomeya imitator. The sequence continues at coordinate 414,925,074 of NC_091285.1, read as the reverse complement.
ATGTTTCCCATCCAGAGCTCCAATACAGTGTGGAAATTGACAATCATCAGAAAAACCATGGGCTATTTTCAGCCAATCCTCCATATTGGGCTCAAGCATCATAAGTTCATGTAGCTTGTCCCATATTTGCACACATGTATTCCGCACTATGCCTGAAATAGTGGAACGTCCTATGAGAAATTCTAGATGTAGTCCCGCATAAGATAATCCAGTTGACAGGAATCTGAAAGCACACAAAAAACAAAAATTAGCTAAGTAACAGTGTTTTTCTAAAACCCTAGTAGACAAAAGTATTATGAGGAAAACAAAAGACAGGAGACGAGTGTACCTTCATAAATTTACAATGGATACTAACATTTAACATTTACTACATATTTAGATATGCTTTCTTAAAAATTTAATGATATAATTTAAATCAGATGGTATGAAAAGAAAAATAGTAACTAAAACATCATCTACATACAGTGTGTGAGTATGGTGAATACATACCGTAATTTAAGTAGAAGACGCTCCTCTGCAGATATGCATTTCCACATCCTTGTATCCTGATAGGTGATTCCAAAACGTACTGTCTCCAACAAGATATCAAATGTGAGTATTGTCATGCGACAGTACTGGAGGAATTTTTCTGGATGTGTCCGCAGAGTTGAATATAGCCTGTGAAAATAGCCTTTAGTGAGGCGTTGCCGCAAAAGTGGATGCACCCACATTCTTCTTCTCCTCCTTCGCGGATCAACTATCACGGGGTATGGGTGGCCAAAGCGGCGTGACAAGACCCAATTAAATAACATCCGCTGAGTTGGTGTGAATTGCAGGAGGTCACACATGTTGCCCAAGTACCACCAAAACACCTACACAAGCACAGCAACAAAATGGCCATATGGGAGGGTTCCACCTGTTGTAGAGGCCTTAAATAGGATTATGCTGATGATTTAAATTAATTTCAGGCCTCAAAACCGTTAAATGTCCATTTTGTCTGGTTGCGTCAAAAAAACGCATTACGGATGCCATACGGATTACATACTGAGGTTAACAAGCGTAAAATACGCAGACACATCCTGCCTACAGCTGACATACGGATCACTGTTTTGGGATCATTTCTGCGTATTACGCATGTAATACTGGCCGTATTTCCCTACGTTGAGTGTGACGCCGGCCTATTAATGAGAATGATCATTTTATTTATATAGCGCTATCATATGCTGCTGCAATTTCCAAGTAAGCAGGGACATGTACAGACTATAAAGATATTACAGAGTAACACATAATTAAACAGCTACAGGGGGAGTGAGGGCTCTGCTCTCAAATTTATAATCTATAAGGAAAATGGGGGGACACAATATGTTAAAAAGTGCTTGTCATGTATGGTCCAACCATCATTATAATAAATTAAGTTATTCAAATACAGCTGCATGAACCGATCATCAGTCAGTATCTGTACAAGTACAGTTGCCAAGCGCTATTGGTTGTATAGAGGATGAAGAGACAGATGTATAGGAGGGATCAGATTCTGAAAAAAATTTAGAAAGAAGGAACAGGGAAGAGTTTTATGAGTGAAGTGAGATGATAGACCTATCTACAGAGATGAGTTTTTACAGCACACTTAAAAATGTGGGGGCTATGTGTTATGAAAGGCAATTCAGTACTACAATGGACATAGCGGTCAGAGCACATACAGTGATCTGACAATAACCCAAAATCATAGAACGAGCTCTGAGACGTGGGAACTCTGCAGACCGCAATCCCTAATCCTCTCCAAACAACACTAGAGGCAGCCGTGGATTGCGCCTAACTCTGCCTATGCAACTCGGCACAGCCTGAGAAACTAACTAGACTGAAGATAGAAAATAAGCCTACCTTGCCTCAGAGAAATACCCCAAAGGAAAAGGCAGCCCCCCACATATAATGACTGTGAGTTAAGATGAAAAGACAAACGTAGAGGTGAAATAGATTCAGCAAAGTGAGGCCCGACTTTCTTAACAGATCGAGGATACAAAAGGTAACTTTGCGGTCTACACAAAACCCTAAAGAAAACCACGCAAAGGGGGCAAAAAGACCTTCCGTACCGAACTAACGGCACGGAGGTACACCCTTTGCGTCCCAGAGCTTCCAGCAACAAATTAGACAAGCTGGACAGAAAAAATAGCAAACAAATAGCAAAGAAGAACTTAGCTATGCAGAGCAGCAGGCCACAGGAATGATCCAGGGAAAAGCAAGTCCAACACTGGAACATTGACAGGAAACCAGGATCAAAGCATTAGGTGGAGTTAAGTAGAGAAGCACCTAACGACCTCACCAGATCACCTGAGGGAGGAAACTCAGAAGCCGCAGTACCACTTCCCTCCACCAACAGAAGCTCACAGAGAGAATCAGCCGAAGTACCACTTGTGACCACAGGAGGGAGCTCTGCCACAGAATTCACAACAGTACCCCCCCTTGAGGAGGGGTCACCGAACCCTCACCAGAGCCCCCAGGCCGACCAGGATGAGCCACATGAAAGGCACGAACAAGATCGGGAGCATGGACATCAGAGGCAAAAACCCAGGAATTATCTTCCTGAGCATAACCCTTCCATTTAACCAGATACTGGAGTTTCCGTCTAGAAACACGAGAATCCAAAATCTTCTCCACAATATACTCCAATTCCCCCTCCACCAAAACCGGGGCAGGAGGATCAACAGATGGAACCATAGGTGCCACGTATCTCCGCAACAATGACCTATGGAATACGTTATGTATGGAAAAAGAATCTGGAAGGGTCAGACGAAAAGACACAGGATTAAGAACCTCAGAAATCCTATACGGACCAATGAAACGAGGTTTAAACTTAGGAGAGGAAACCTTCATAGGAATATGACGAGAAGATAACCAAACCAGATCCCCAACACAAAGTCGGGGACCCACACGGCGTCTGCGATTAGCGAAACGTTGAGCCTTCTCCTGGGACAAGGTCAAATTGTCCACTACATGAGTCCAAATCTGCTGCAACCTGTCCACCACAGTATCCACACCAGGACAGTCCGAAGACTCAACCTGTCCTGAAGAGAAACGAGGATGGAACCCAGAATTGCAGAAAAATGGCGAAACCAAGGTAGCCGAGCTGGCCCGATTATTAAGGGCGAACTCAGCCAAAGGCAAAAAGGACACCCAGTCATCCTGATCGGCAGAAACAAAGCATCTCAGATATGTTTCCAAGGTCTGATTGGTTCGTTCGGTCTGGCCATTAGTCTGAGGATGGAAAGCCGAGGAAAAAGACAAGTCAATGCCCATCCTACCACAAAAGGCTCGCCAAAACCTTGAAACAAACTGGGAACCTCTGTCAGAAACGATATTCTCTGGAATGCCATGTAAACGAACATGTTGGAAGAACAATGGCACCAAATCAGAGGAGGAAGGCAATTTAGACAAGGGTACCAGATGGACCATCTTAGAAAAGCAATCACAGACCACCCAAATGACTGACATCTTTTGAGAAACGGGAAGATCAGAAATAAAATCCATAGAGATATGTGTCCAAGGCCTCTTCGGGACCGGCAAGGGCAAAAGCAACCCACTGGCACGAGAACAGCAGGGCTTAGCCCGAGCACAAATCCCACAGGACTGCACAAAAACACGCACATCCCGCGACAGAGACGGCCACCAAAAGGATCTAGCCACCAACTCTCTGGTACCAAAGATTCCAGGATGACCAGCCAACACCGAACAATGAACCTCAGAGATAACTTTATTGGTCCACCTATCAGGGACAAACAGTCTCTCCGCTGGACAACGATCAGGTTTATTAGCCTGAAATTTTTGCAGCACCCGCCGCAAATCAGGGGAGATGGCAGACACAATTACTCCTTCCTTGAGGATACCCGCCGGCTCAGACAAACCCGGAGAGTCGGGCACAAAACTCCTAGACAGAGCATTCGCCTTCACATTTTTAGAGCCCGGAAGGTACGAAATCACAAAGTCAAAACGGGCAAAAAACAGCGACCAACGAGCCTGTCTAGGATTCAACCGCTTAGCAGACTCAAGATAAGTCAAGTTCTTATGATCAGTCAATACCACCACGCGATGCTTAGCTTCTTCAAGCCAATGACGCCACTCCTCGAATGCCGACTTCATGGCCAGCAACTCTCGGTTGCCCACATCATAATTTCGCTCAGCAGGCGAAAACTTCCTGGAAAAAAAAGCGCATGGTTTCATCACTGAGCAATCAGAACCTCTCTGCGACAAAACAGCCCCTGCTCCAATCTCAGAAGCATCAACCTCGACCTGGAACGGAAGAGAAACATCTGGTTGACACAACACAGGGGCAGAAGAAAAACGACGCTTCAAGTCTTGAAAAGCTTCCACAGCAGCAGAAGACCAATTGACCAAATCAGCACCCTTCTTGGTCAAATCGGTCAATGGTTTGGCAATACTAGAAAAATTGCAGATGAAGCGACGATAAAAATTAGCAAAGCCCAGGAACTTTTGCAGACTTTTCAGAGATGTCAGCTGAGTCCAATCATGGATGGCTTGGACCTTAACAGGATCCATCTCGATAGTAGAAGGGGAAAAGATGAACCCCAAAAATGAAACCTTCTGCACACCAAAGAGACACTTTGATCCCTTCACAAACAAAGAATTACCACGCAGGACCTGAAAAACTGTTCTGACCTGCTTCACATGAGACTCCCAATCATCCGAGAAGATCAAAATGTCATCCAAGTACACAATCAGGAATTTATCCAGGTACTCTCTGAAGATGTCATGCATAAAGGACTGAAACACTGATGGAGCATTGGCAAGTCCGAATGGCATCACTAGATACTCAAAATGACCCTCGGGCGTATTAAATGCAGTTTTCCATTCATCTCCTCGCCTGATTCGCACCAGATTATACGCACCACGAAGATCTATCTTGGTGAACCAACTAGCCCCCTTAATCCGAGCAAACAAATCAGATAACAATGGCAAGGGGTACTGAAATTTAACCGTGATCTTATTTAGAAGGCGGTAATCTATACAAGGTCTCAGCGAACCATCCTTCTTGGCTACAAAAAAGAACCCTGCTCCTAATGGTGACGATGACGGGCGAATATGCCCCTTCTCCAGGGATTCCTTCACATAACTGCGCATAGCGGCGTGCTCAGGCACGGATAAATTAAACAGTCGACCTTTTGGGAATTTATTACCAGGAATCAAATTGATAGCACAATCACAATCCCTATGCGGAGGTAGGGCATCGGACTTGGGCTCATCAAATACATCCCGGTAATCAGACAAGAACTCTGGAACCTCAGAAGGGGTGGATGACGAAATTGACAGAAATGGAACATCACCATGTACCCCCTGACAACCCCAGCTCGACACCGACATGGATTTCCAATCTAATACTGGATTATGGGCTTGTAGCCATGGCAACCCCAACACGACCACATCATGCAGATTATGCAACACCAGAAAGCGAATAACCTCCTGATGTGCAGGAGCCATGCACATGGTCAGCTGGGTCCAGTATTGAGGCTTATTCTTGGCCAAAGGCATGGCATCAATTCCTCTCAATGGAATAGGACACTGCAAGGGCTCTAAGAGAAACCCACAACGCTTAGCATACTCCAAGTCCATCAAATTCAGGGCAGCGCCTGAATCCACAAATGTCATGACAGAATACGATGACAAAGAGCAGATCAAGGTAACGGACAGAAGAAATTTTGACTGTACCGTACCAATGGTGGCAGACCTAGCGAACCGCTTAGTGCGCTTAGGACAATCAGAGATAGCATGAGTGGAATCACCACAGTAGAAACACAGCCCATTCAGACGTCTGTGTTCTTGCCGTTTAACTCTGGTCAAAGTCCTATCGCACTGCATAGGCTCAGGTTTAAGCTCAGGTAATACCGCCAAATGGTGCACAGATTTACGCTCACGCAAGCGTCGACCGATCTGAATGGCCAAAGACATAGACTCATTCAAACCAGCAGGCATAGGAAATCCCACCATGACATCCTTAAGGGCTTCAGAGAGACCCTTTCTGAACATAGCTGCCAGCGCAGATTCATTCCATTGAGTGAGCACAGACCACTTTCTAAATTTCTGACAATATACCTCTATCTCATCCTGACCCTGACAAAGAGCCAGCAAATTTTTCTCTGCCTGATCCACTGAATTAGGTTCATCGTACAGCAATCCGAGCGCCAGGAAAAACGCATCGATATTACTCAATGCAGGATCTCCTGGCGCAAGAGAAAATGCCCAGTCCTGAGGGTCGCCGCGCAAAAAAGAAATAACAATCAAAACCTGTTGAACTGGATCACCAGAGGAGCGAGGTTTCAAGGCCAGAAATAATTTACAATTATTTTTGAAACTCAGAAACTTAGTTCTATCTCGAAAAAACAAATCAGGAATAGGAATTCTTGGTTCAAACATAGCTTTCTGATCAATAGTGTCTTGAATCTTTTGTACTCTTGCCGAGAGCTGATCCACAAATGAAGACAGACTTCTAATGTCCATCGCTACACCTGTGTACTGAACCACCCAAATGTCTAGGGGAAAAAAAAGGCAAAACACAGTGCAAAGAAAAAAAAATGGTCTCAGAACTTCTTTTTTCCCTCTATTGAGAATCATTAGTACTTTTGGCTTCCTGTACTGTTATGAAAGGCAATTCAGTACTACAATGGACATAGCGGTCAGAGCACATACAGTGATCTGACAATAACCCAAAATCATAGAACGAGCTCTGAGACGTGGGAACTCTGCAGACCGCAATCCCTAATCCTCTCCAAACAACACTAGAGGCAGCCGTGGATTGCGCCTAACTCTGCCTATGCAACTCGGCACAGCCCGAGAAACTAACTAGCCTGAAGATAGAAAATAAGCCTACCTTGCCTCAGAGAAATACCCCAAAGGAAAAGGCAGCCCCCCACATATAATGACTGTGAGTTAAGATGAAAAGACAAACGTAGAGATGAAATAGATTCAGCAAAGTGAGGCCCGACTTTCTTAACAGATCGAGGATACAAAAGGTAACTTTGCGGTCTACACAAAACCCTAAAGAAAACCACGCAAAGGGGGCAAAAAGACCCTCCGTACCGAACTAACGGCACAGAGGTACACCCTTTGCGTCCCAGAGCTTCCAGCAACAAATTAGAGAAGCTGGACAGAAAAAATAGCAAACAAATAGCAAAGAAGAACTTAGCTATGCAGAGCAGCAGGCCACAGGAATGATCCAGGGAAAAGCAAGTCCAACACTGGAACATTGACAGGAAGCCAGGATCAAAGCATTAGGTGGAGTTAAGTAGAGAAGCACCTAACGACCTCACCAGATCACCTGAGGGAGGATACTCAGAAGCCGCAGTACCACTTCCCTCCACCAACAGAAGCTCACAGAGAGAATCAGCCAAAGTACCACTTGTGACCACAGGAGGGAGCTCTGCCACAGAATTCACAACAGCTATGTATTCATCAGATTGTCTAAGGTACTGCACTCTTAGATCAATTGCAGACAGGAGAGCATGATTAGTGTGAAAGACATAACTGAGGATGGAGATCTAGTGTGATGCAGAACAGTAGAGAGATTTGTGAGTGAAAGTGATAACTTATATTGCACTCTGTAGCTGATGGGTAACCTGTGCAATGACTAGCATAGGATGGAGTCATTGGTGTAGTGGCTGGACAGAAATATGAACCGGGCTGCTCCATTCAGGATGGATTAGAGAGGAGAAAGTTTAGTAAGAGGGAGACCGATTAGCAGAGAGTTGCAGAAGTCCAAGCAAGAATTAATAAGAGCAACAATAAAAGTTTTTACAATTTCAAAGGTGAGAAAAGGTTGGATTCTAGAGATGTTTTAAAGTGCAGGTAATATGAGCAAGTGGGTGACTTGATATAGGGAATAAAGAAAAGTTCTGTATCAAATATGACTCCAAGACAGCTAGCATGCTGCCAGGGAGTTATGGTTGAACCAATCAAGGAAATTGTTATATTGAGTATACTGTAGGTAGGTTACTAGGGGGAGGAAACATGAGAAGTTTAGTTATGGAAATATTCATTTCAGGTAGAGGAAGGGCTTGATGTGACAGATAGCAGATAGACAATCCCTGTTATTTTAAATTAAGGTGGGGTGATGTCAGAAGAAGAGGTGTATAATTGTGTATCATTAGCATATAGATGTTACTGAAAGCCAAATCCGCCGATGGTTTGTCTAATAGTGTATAGAGAAGAGGGGCCTAGGACTGAACCTTGTGGAATCCCAACAGTAAGGGGAAGAGGAGAGGAAGAGTGGCTGGCAAATATACACTGCCGGAGTAGCATGAGTTGTAGGAAGAGAACCAAGAGAGAAGTTTCTTTGAGGTCCAGAGCATGGCGCATAGTGAAGATGTGCTGGCTGTTCATAGTGTCAAATGTGGTTGAGAGATCCAGCAAAATCAGCAGGGATTAGTGACTAGTGATGGGCGAATCCTTGGATGTTCAGGTCCTGCGGGTTTGACCGAACGGTTAAAAAAAGGTTTGGTTCAGGTACCAAAACAGTACCTGAAACCCAAACCAGGACTGCATTCACAACATCCCAACATCCAGTTTTAACCATGCTGTCATGTGGATGACAGCTCGGAAAACACTGCCTTTGATTGGCGGTAAGATTAATATCGTCGGTCAGATAGCCATGGCACACATGCTGTCAGATGACAGCATGAGCCTGCAGCTGTGATTGGAGGTAAAAATTTTACCTTCATGTGTAGGAGAATTAGTAAGTTGGGAAAGGCCAAAAGAGAAGGTTAGAGAAAAAATGAGTAGCAGATGCAGAAAGTGGATAATCAATGGAGATGTTAAAGTTCCCAATCTTGAGAGTGGGAATATCACAGGATAGTTTGTGGAAATTGTGGAAGCCAGGTTGCAAAGTTATTTATGATCTGAATGGGTTTGAAGAGGGTTTGCTTTGAACCTCAAAACAAGAAAACATAAGCGATGGTACTGGGAGGATAATCTGGAAAGACCAACACTTCCATCTGATCTTAGGTTTCGGGGTATGAGAAAAATGTACCCCACCATACAAGAGAGCAGCAGTGATGGTGGTTGGCTGGGTGCTGGATCTAGGTTTCAGGAAGAGCCATAAGAGAACTGAAAAAGGAAGAAGTCATGGATATAGGAGAGTTTGTTACACACTGACCATGTGTTTAAGAGGTCGCACATAAAGAAACAGAAGGTATGCAATGAATGTTAACAAGATTAGCAGGGCTTCTATGTGCAGCAGGAAGAAAGTTATAGTGCCTTGTGAAAGTATTCGGCCCCCTGGAACTTTTCAACCTTTTCCCACATATCATGCTTCAAACATAAAGATACCAAATGTAAATTTTTGGTGAAGAATCAACAACAAGTGGAACACAATTGTGAAGTTGAACGAAATTTATTGGTTATTTTAATTTTTTTTTTTAATTCAAAAACTGAAAAGTGGGGCGTGCAATATTATTCGGCCCCTTTAACTTAATACTTTGTTGCGCCACCTTTTGCTACGATTACAGCTGCAAGTTGCTTGGGATATGTCTCTATCAGTTTTGTACATCGAGAGACTGAAATTCTTGCCCATTCATCCTTGACAAACAGCTCGAGCTCGGTTTGATGGAGATCGTTTGTGAACAGCAGTTTTCAGCTCTTTCCACAGATTCTCGATTGGATTGAGGTCTGGACTTTGACTTGGCCATTCTAACACCTGGATAAGTTTATTTGTGAACCATTCCACTGTAGATTTTGCTTTATCTTTGGGATCATTGTCTCATTGGAAGAAAAATCTCTGTCCCAGTCTCAGTTCTTTTGCAGACTCCATCCGGTTTTCTTCAAGAATGGTCCTGTATTTGGCTTCATCCATCTTCCCATCAATTTTAACCATCTTCCCTGTCCCTGATGAAAAAAAGCAGGCCCAAACCAAGATGCTGCCACCACCATGTTTGACAGTGGGAATGGTGTGTTCAGGGTGATGAGCTGTGTTGCCTTTACGCCAAACATATTGTTTGGCATTGTTGCCAAAAAGTATGATTTCGGTTTCATCTAACCAGAGCATCTTCTTCCACATGTTTGATGTGTCTCCCAGGTGGCTTGTTGCAAACTTTAAATTACACTTTTTATGGATATCTTTGAGAAATGGCTTTCTTCTTGCCACTCTTCCATAAAGGCCAGATTTGTGCAGTTTACGACTCATTGTTGTCCTATGGACAGACTGTCCCACATCAGCTGTAGATCTCAGCAGTTCATCCATACTGATCATGGGCCTCTTGGCTGCATCTCTGATCAGTCTTCTCCTTGTTTGAGATGAAAGTTTAGAGGGACGGCCGGCTCTTGGTAGATTTGCAGTGGTATGATACTCCTTCCATTTCAATATGATCGCTTGCACAGTGCTCCTTGAGATGCTTAAAGTTTTGGAAATCATTTTGTATCCAAATCCAGCTTTAAACTTCTCCACAACAGTATCATGGACCTGCCTGTTGTGTTCCTTGGCCTTCATGATGCTCTCTGTGCTTCAAACAGAACTCTGAGACTATCACAGAGCAGGTGCATTTATATGGAGACTTGATTACACACATCATTAGGCATTTAGGACAACATTGGATCCTTCAGAGATCCACAATGAACTTCCGGAGTGAGTTTGCTGCACTTAAAGTAAAGGGGCAGAATTATATTGCATGCCCCACTTTTCAGTTTTTGAATTTCCACAAAAATTTAAAATCACCAATACATTTTGTTTAACTTCACAATTGTGTTCCACTTGTTGATGATTCTTCACCAAAAATTGACATTTGGTATCTTTATTTTTGAAGCATATGTGGGAAAAGGTTGAAAAGTTCCAGGGGACCTAATACTTTCGCGAGGCACTGCATATTTACTAGTACAAAGAGGGCCCGGATTGGGGAGATGTCCAGGGACTAGGAGAAAGAGAATAAAGAGAATGAGCATGTGGTTCAGCAATTTGTGCAAGCATTTTGTGCACTGTATGGTGTTAGTGGTTGGCTTTGAATGTTTCAGAAATGTGAGTAGAACATGAAAGCTATTAATGGAAAAGGGGAGGAGAGGGACTGATGTCGAGGGAGTGTACAGAATGTGCAAAAGGGTGGTAGATTTGAAAGAAAGCAGCAGCTAGGACATAGAAGAAGATAAGAGATATGAAAAAATACATTATGCAGCACAACTAAAAAAGTAGCATGTTGGTTTGAACATTTTGCATAGGATATTTGCCTGACAGCTTGGAGCCCCTATGCAAGAAATGTCTCGAGGGTGACAAAGCCACATATATAATATATATATATATATATATATATATATATATATATATATACTGTATATAGCCACACACACAAACATGTATAAATCTTACATAGTCTCCTTTATTATGTATATTGCCATGTATATTGCTCAGTGCCCTCTCCTGTTATGTATAGCTCCATCCTTTACATATCAGTTTATACAGAGCCATGTTCTGTATTACATACCATCATGTCTTGTTAGATATATAATGCAATGATGGCTGATGAAGCATGGCAAAGCTTCTTTTCTAATGGAGGAGCTGATGCACTGCTCATCTGGTCACCAGCTGCCCCATCAGCAGTCATTTTATATTCTAACAAGAGAGGGGACTATGTAATAAAAGAGGGCACTGTGAATAGCAAAAATAACAAGAATACACTATGTAAGAGACAGTGCTATACATTACAGCAGAGGACGCTATATAATAAGTGATGGCACCATATATAACTAGAGAGGATGGTACGTAATAAGTGACGGTGTTATACATAATAAAAGATTAAACTATGTAACTAAGACGGCACTATACATAATAAGTGAGTACACTACGTATGTACCCCACCATTAAAAATGTATTTAGTCTCCGATTCTGCCCAATTAACTGTAAGGCAATGTACATATGCTACGTTTGTTATGGAAAATAGGAAAGGTTTTATAGTACAAGCAAAGTGAATGAGATCCCTCACGTCTCATGCACAAGTTGATTATTTTTTCCTTGCAGCTTTGCAGCAAATTCAAATCTGCATAATGTCAATTCTCGCAGCTTATTTCACACATACTAATGGGGGGAAAATTATGTAACAAAAGAATGGCAAAAATGTTGCCAAAAAATAAATGTCTTTTACATAGCGTCCTTCCTGCCAAAACATTTGGATATGCAGCAGAATTTTCTCCTGCACATCCTGAATGTGTGCACATAGCCTTAGTATTGTGTCCCTCCAATTAGTATAGGTCCTTGATAGCATCATAATGAATTTGGGGGTGGGAGAAGATACTATCAGGTACTGAGCATCCTCGGCCACCTCCAAATTCATTACAAGTCCCTGACAGAGTCTTCTCCCACCTTTCAGTTCATTATAAAGGGTCCTAGGCATCTTACCCCCTCCTATCCCTAATAAATTTTAAGTCCTCAATAGCATCACAATGAATTGTGAGATGGGGAAGATGCTATCAGGGGCTTAGCACCCTCTTCCACCACCCAATTCATTTCACATCCATATCTAAAGTCCTCCTCTGCCTCCTCCTATTCATAAGTCCATTATACAGTAAGTCCTCCTTACTCCAATCCCAATCCCTCACATCACTTATTATCCTCTCCCCAAATCCTTCATTGTCCTCTCCACCACACCGATTATTGCCCTCTCCACCACCTCCATCATTGTCCTCTCCACTATCCCAATCATTGTTCTCCCCCACCACCTCCATCATTGCCCTCTCCACCACCCCAATCATTGTTATCACCCACCACCTCCATCATTGCCCTCTCCAACACCCCAATCATTGTTCTCCCCCACCACTCCCATCATTGTCTTTTCTCCCAGCCCATCATTGTTCTCCCACACCACACCCATCATTATCCTTTCCATCATCTCCATCATTGCCTTCTCCCCACCACCCTCATCATTGCCCTTTCCACCACCTCTATTATTGCCTCTTCCCCCACCACCCGCATCATTGCCCTTTCCACCACCACTACCATTGCCCTTTCTACCACCAGCATCATTGCCTTGTTCCCCACAACCCCATCAATGCCCTTTCTACCACCTCCATCATTGCTTTCTCCCTCACCACCCCCATCATTGTCCTCTCCACCACCTACACACACACATACACACACACAGCACCACTCATCTCTTTGCCCATTCCCCGCAGCATCACCGTCACTGACAGCTTTCTATCTGACACAGAAGTGCACTCAGTGCTGATGTCATCCAGCCATTTGGCTGTGTCAGACAGAATGTGCGGGCAGGAAGCAGAGGACGGATCCTTTCAGCTCTGCACTGCTGCCATATTCTCATACTCTCCTGTAGGCAGTGGAGTTGCACATGAGTACAATCTGGCCAGGGGCCCCCCGAAGCCTCTGGGCGGGAGAAACAGACCAGATTGCCCTCATTTTCTAGCTGCCCTGCAGGGGCCTCCTTCCACCTTCTGGTCCTGGCGCAGCTGCATTGGTTGCACATGTGGTATGTTCACACCTGCTGCCTCCTGCCCTGTGTAACTGCCATGTGTATACACTTTAACAGTAATGTACTCAGACAGATATTGCCCACATGCCCCCCAGCACTAATTCACTGCTGAGCCAGCTGTCAGTCAGTGCCTGGGTGGTTACAGCCGCCGGTCACTGTGTACTGAGCAGTTGCTGGAGCCATGCCAAGATGATTTTTTAGAACGCTGTATTATCTATGTATGGCTATATTTAAGAAAAATCTTATGGAAAGTGTTGAGGACCTTATCCTTGAAACCAATGACATTTTGTGCCGCTGCCTACATGATGGGTAAATACTACCGTGGTGTTCATTTTATCAATGACAAGTCTGGCTCATCTTATCTTAACTCATTTACTGTTCCTTGGCCACAAGAAACGCCTATATCATTGTGCGGAGAATGGCATCACAGGAGGGTCATCCATGATACTGGAAATGAGACTTTCCTTAGTGTTCTAGATAAGTAAATCATCCTTCACACTTGTCTGCTGCTCTGTCTGAACATGTCATCACTGTTCGCTGTAATCAGAATATATCTTTTAGCACATTTTTGCTCCAATCAATCAAACAGCAAACAAAACGATTACATTACCTAGATGTCAACTCTTGCCTTTTGGCTTTTTAGCTGTTGAACTTTGCACAGAAAATAGATATAAATAGAAATGGAATGGAATGATAAAAGGCATGTTTTGAAGGTCACACAATAAAGAGAGAAGTACAAAATAATAAAGAGTTGTTTGAGTGATAAGCTGTGATGAGCGAACGTGCTTAGATAAGGTCTTATCCAAGCATGCTCGGGTACTAACCAAGTGCCTTCATCGTGCTCGAAGAAAATGTTCGAGTCCCCGCTGTTAGACAGCCACAACACATGTAGAGATTAACTAACAAACAGGCAATCCCTGCATGTGTAGCGGCTATTGAACAGCCACAAGTCATTCAGCTGCGGGGACTCAAAACATATTTTTCGAGCACTGAGAAGACATTATGGCCCAGATGTATCAAATCTTTTACATCAGTCAGAAGTCTGGCATAAAAATCTTTGAAAAGTCATAATTGTTTTGCACAACATGATGCTGCACAAAATTTTGGCGACTTTTATCGTTTTCACAACAAAATCGCTCAGCTATGACAAAGTGGGCAGAGCTGGGGAAGTACAGAAGTGTGGTGACCCCATGTACATTACACCACAAATCTTTCTCCAGTCTCCATAGTGCACAAAGATTCACATGCAAAGCGGCACCTGACCTGCTTGTCATTAATTGGATGAACGAGGGGATTGCCATGCACCCATCCCAACCAATTTTTACTCATATTGTCATAGCTGGGCAAAAATGGGGTGAAGATGCCAAAAGCCGCAACACTTTTGAGTGTTGCTCAAAGATATTATATCTTTTCAAAGATTCTTATGCCAGAGCTCCTGAGACTCGAAATGGAAAGCTGGAAATTTCTTTATTTATGTAGGCCCTAATCAGGTTTGTTATGAGAAATTAAGCAAAAAATAACCACCATTTTCTGGATTTTGGTCTGTAAATGCTCTGTAAAATGTATTAAAAAAGTAGTAAAAAATTTGACTCCTCTCTATATCCAAAAATATAACAACGTCCATAACTTTTTAGGAACTTTTAGAGGTTTCTCTGCCAGAATGAAATATGGGATAAATGTAAATTACCAAAATATGTGTTAATAGCCAAATTCTCATATATTTATATACTGCATAATTGTTGTTTTAATTATTATTATATATTTCTTATTCTTATTTTTGCACTGGCAATAGATATGCAGTCATGGCCGAAAGTGTTGGCAGCCTTGTTGTTGTTCCAATACACCAAAAACATATAACCATGCGTTTAACAAAACTTGTGTAATTGCAATAATTTTACTGGAGAAATACTTATTTTTCTGGAATAATTTCAAGGGTACCAACACTTTCATCCATGACTGTATATGGAAGGCATTGTCTGGTAATTCAAATAAACTAAAACTAATGACCTTCCCTTCTCTTAAATTTCTTATATTTAAACATTCTTCTGTTAAAACCTAAAAAGACAGCCCTCATCATTATTATTATTATTATTATTCATTATTATAGCGCCAATTTATTCCATGGAGCTTTACATGTGAGGAGGGGTAAACCACAAAAAGGTCCCAAACCACAAACTGGGCACTTCAATTCATAGTACAAACCAATTTTCCATATTACTCCATAAAAGATGGAAATACGAAGAGATCCCACAATAAAGATAAAATTTAACGTTTATTGAAAACTGCATAAAAATAGATATAAAAAGCAATTGTACTGTTAATGGACACTGAACAGCTGGTGGGCGCGAAACGAGTACACTTGTGCAGAATCTGATGAGCACATAGCACTTTCTGTCATGGATAATTCTGATGCGTCTGTATTGATCCTTCTTAATATTCCCTATTTTTTCCACATTATAGATATGTATATTCCATGTCAGTTTGACAATTGATATATGAAGTTATGGCTATTTATTTATTTATATTCTATTACTATCACACGGCTATATTTGGTATGTCTATGTGACCAGCTGTTCGGTGTCCATTAACAGTACAATTGCTTTTTTATCTATTTTTATGTAGTTTTCATTAAAAGTTAATTTTTATCTTTATTGTGGGATCTCTTCGTATTTCCATCTTTTATGGAGTAATATGGAAAATTGGTTTGTAATGTGAGGAGGGGTATATACAGTACAAACCAAATGTTTGGACACACCTTCTCATTTAAAGATTTTTCTGTATTTTCATGACTATGAAAATTGTACATTCACACTGATGGCATCAAAACTATGAATTAACACATGTGGAATTATATACTTAACAAATAAGTGTGATAGAACTGAAATTATGTCTTATATTCTAGGTTCTTCAAAGTAGCCACCTTTTGCTTTGATGACTGCTTTGCACACTCATGGCATTCTCTTCATGAACTTCAAGAGGTAGTCACCGGGAATAGTCTTCCAACAATTTTGAAGGAGTTCCCAGAGATGCTTAGCACTTGTTGGCCCTTTTGCCTTCACTCTGCAATCGAGATCACCCCAAACCATCTCGACTGGGTTCAGGTCTGTGACTGTGGAGGCCAGGACAACTTTGTAAGATCTGGTCCTGGCCAACCAAAGTCAACGGTATAATGTGGCCTGCAAGGGTATGACGCCCCATAACTAAAGTCCACACACACAGCTAGGACTTCATGTAATGTGCCAGGGCATGAAAGATGAGTTCCTCGTCCACGGCTGAGTCCACTTTAAACTAGCATAACCAATAATGATTTTTGGGTCAAGAAAGATATTTCTCTTGGTGCAGCTCATGTGAGTTTTCTTTGTGCAGATGGGACCACACTACATCCGAATGATGTATTGCATTGAGTGCAAATGGCCATCTGCAATCACATCCTGCAGATTCATACTTATCATCCCCTCACAACTGATACCCAGTGGGGCAACTTTATCAATACTTTCTAGTACTTGGTGCAAACTTTGACTAGACAGTGTAAAACTGCAGCAAATTTATGAAAGTGGTTCACACTGTTTGATAAGTCTCATTTTAAGACGGTCTAACCTACATTAATGACACCTATGGCTTGTTTTGTTAAAAAATACTGGTGCATTTTGGAGGAACTTAACTTCCTCCCCCTTTTTACCAGTAAACCATGCGCCTTTTAGCGAGGTCAAACCCCCTTGTCATGCAAGGCACAAAAATGGTCTGCGCCATACAAAATATGGTACAAGGCATGAAAAACAGATATTGGGGGCCCAAATTACTCTAGAATTTTGCCACATTTAGCTTGATAAATTTGCCCCAGTATGGCTTTCCAGTATGCCACTTTTGCACCACACCATATATTTTGCTTTTTGTAAAAAAGAAAAGGTTTGGAAATTGAGCAGATTAACAGCTCTATGTTTCTATGAATGAACCAGTGTGTGCATAGCCCTTCACCATTGCAATCTAATACAGCATATTGGATACACGCACACAACACTACTGCCCTCTACAAAAATACCACAGAGAAAGATGTGACGTGCCTCATTAATATTAAACTACTTTGGTTAAATGAAAGTTGAGCTCAGACTTGTTGCAATGGGAAGAAAAGACAGTTGTACTATAATGTAGCTGTCATGAATGTCAACTGATAAAGTGTATCATGTGAAAACTACACAAGAGAAATAGTTTTTCATGGTCCACTCTATTTTATTCAGCAATATAAAACAACACCAAACTTTTCATAATCATTGGCCTGAACAGTTCTGTTATGGTTTCCAGGTTTGGAAGAAAAGTCGTCAGTCACTCTATGTGTCTGCATACTGCTAAATAGAAACAGCATGGAGTGTGCATGCTGTTACAGTTCGTGGTTTTCCACATGTTAGCCAGCGGAAATTATCATACTTGTGGTCATGCACTGACTTGTTGCATCTGGCTTCTCTCAATTCACTTCTACAGAGTGAAGCCAAAAGTGTCTAGCTGTCCCGTGGCTACAAGTGTGCAAATCGCATACATACATTCATGTGACCACCAATTTTTGCAGAGGGAATTATTGGGAATCTTGACAGTGTACACACTGCACGCTGTAACAATTTGTCAGTCTGCTGTCACATACTGCAGGATTTGTCCCAAGCCCTTATAATTAGTGTTGAGCATTCCGATACCGCAAGTATCGGGTATCCGCTGATACTTGCGGTATCGGAATTCCGATACCGAGATCCGATACTTTTGTGATATCGGGTATCGGATCAATAGGGATGTGTAAAATAAAGAATTAAAATAAAAAATATTGATATGTTCACCTCTCCGGCGGCCCCTGGACATCACGCTGCTAACCGGGAGGCTTCTTTGTTTAAAATGCGCGCCTTTAGGACCTGCGAATGACGTCGCGGCTTCTGATTGGTCGCGTGCCGCCCATATGACCGGCACGCGACCAATCAGAAGCCGCGACGTCATTCTCATTCACAAAAACTCCTAATTCTAGAAATTAAGGACCTGCGAATGACGTCGCGGCTTCTGATTGGTCGCGTGCCGGTCACATGGGCGGCACGCGACCAATCAGAAGCCGGGACGTCATTCGCAGGTCCTAAAGGCGCGCATTTTAAACAAAGAAGCCTCCCGGTTAGCAGCGTGATGTCCAGGGGCCGCCGGGGAGGTGAGCATATCAATATTTTTTATTTTAATTCTTTATTTTACACATCCCTATGGATCCCAGGGCCTGAAGGAGAGTTTCCTCTCCTTCAGACCCTGGGAACCATGAGAATACCTTCCGATACTTGATGTCCCATTGACTTGTATTGGTATCGGATATCGGTATCGGCGATATCTGATATTTTTCGGGTATCGGCCGATACTATCCGATACCGATACTTTCAAGTATCGGACGGTATCGCTCAACACTACTTATAATCCATGTAACTGTATTATGGTTTGTAACCAAGACAGTTAGGCGGATTGTTTGAAATTCAAATTCACCAGTTTCACATAATTTTAACAAAGAATCACAAAACTGAAAAGCCTCTAAATGACTATAAAATATGTGTTTAACACTCTGAGGTCTCCTAGAACTCTATTGAACCCTTTTAGAGCTTTTTAATGCAAACACAGCCTTATTAATGCCAAAATGACTTCAACCATGGCCAGGGCATGGTAACCAATGGTAATCAACAGTAGTATTGGGTGGGCTTAATTTTGTGCTTACATTTCTTGGCTATAGAGATTTTTCTTTTTGACTTAAAAAAATAATATAAATTATGGCTTGCCCATCTCACAGTGGAGGAAGAACATTTTCTGAGACACCCAAGCCTTGGTTTCATAATTTTTGTTTAGCAGGAAAACTAGCAGTGAGATGTTTCATATTGTACTTTTCTGCAGTGTGTGAAAAATAGAAAAGGCTGCTGTAATGCAACTGCAAAGCAGTTGCACGCAACCTCCACCAGGGGGCGCGGGTAAAGGGGAAAGGGTAGCATTCACAGTGTAGCACGACAGTGCAAAGCGAGCAGCGCTATCAGGAGGTGGTAGGGTAGTCAGACAGGCCGGTCAGCAACAAACAGGAAGACGAAGTGCCAGAAGTCACAGCAATGAACGTGGTCAGAGACAAGCCAGAGATCAGAACCAGACGGGAGCGCCGGATCCAAAACGTGAGACAAACGTGGTACGGGCCAAAGAGTCAAAGCCAGATGGGAAACATAATAGCAGAGAAGGAAAGCAGGAGGCAGGGTTCAGAATTCAAGCCGAGTCATACACTGTATGAACCACCAAACACACAATAAGTCAGGGATAGGGAACAGGTCAGGCACAAAAACGGGTAATCAGAGGCAGAAGGATCACTAGGTTATACGGGTCAGCTGCTCAAGCCAGGGACTGGAACTATCCCTGACAAATGCTACAGGGAGTGGCACCAATAAATAGCCACCCACGAACCAAAGAGAGGCAGGAAATGTTAATCCCATCATAACCAGCCGGGGAAGGAAAAGCAAGAAGCAAACCCCGACCTGTATCATGACAGGTGCTATTAAGGAGATGCTGCTGCAGTATATCTCAGATCAATCAATTCACAGTAAAATTGTACAAGTACACTATATAGTCACACTATGCAGGTACAGATCACTTGAATATTTGCATTATTATTCATAGACTGAGACTGCTACTGCAATTGTCAATCTGCTTTAGTGAGCTATAGTACATCAAAATAAGATTAGAGTTTATTATTTCCCTATGGAATGAACTGTGCGCTCTGACATCCTAGCCCTATGCTAGAAAAGTCTAAAATTGTGCTCCTTGGCCTCAACATCTTTTAAGCTAGGTACAATAGTCCACCTTGACTGGATACACTGGACCATGTGCCATGTGATGTATTAGCTGCAAGTCATTATGGGTAAGCCTGCACTGCTAGACCTGATGTCATTAGCTAGCTCACTGAGGTTTCAGCAGTTGGTGAAATGGTGCTAGGTCCTTTTTTTGGACCATCCTTGCTAACCAAATTTGCCTGAACCTCTGAATTTCAGGAAATTCAACTCAAAGTCAGTCCTGCACGGATCAATCTGCACATGTCTAGCCTAGACATTTTGGATGCTAATATAGAAGGTATTTGACAGATGCAACCAGAAAAGCACCTAATTTGGAGCAGAAGAGGAACTCACACGAGACAATTGCTGTAATTATATTTCATGGCATCTTATATTTGCCCCATATGTTCCATGTTGTTTTGTCTTTGAACTTTGACTTCAAAGTCCATATAGCGTAGAGTGCTGTATATGCTGTTCTGTGAAACGTCTACTAATTCCCTATCCACGTGACCATACAAGAGTACTTTAAGTAGAGCTGCTTATTCCTTTTTGTGCAAAACATGGACTTGGAGAGGAACAGTAAACCATCTGAACAGATGAAGACAGACCTGCTGTCAGTGCTTTGCTGCCATGTTATTCCATAGGGCGCGCACAGTACAGGAGCCACAAGAAATAGTTTGGTCACTTAGGCAGGTATTTTAAACATGTCTAAATAAAGGGGGCTCAAGTTGGTCATTATGATTGCACTGTTCTACAGCCAAATCGTTTCAGAGACGAAAACAGTTGAACTTATATAATTTTGTAAAGCTGAATAGAATATGATGCTTAAATTTGCTGATTGGCTCCAATTTTTCAAGATCCGAAAGAGGTTGTTATTACTTATTATACCTTTCATGCAGGCTTATAGAAAAAAATGTGTCTTTATTATTTCATCATCATTATTGCATTGTTAGTAGCTAGTCTATTACATCATCTATTTAGTCTATTGAGCGCTAGGTATTCTATCATCTTAGGGTGACCAATGAAAAAATGTCAACTTAGCTCCAATGACGTAATCCTAATTACAGTTGCATCACGTACTTTTATAAATGCTCTCTGTGTAAGACATACAGCTTTAGTATTTTTTTTGCTTAGTTTTCTAGCATATTCACATGTTTATATATGTTTTTTCAGATATATCTCATTTTTGCATTAACAAAGTGGATAGTTTTAGCTACATATGTGAAGTCACTTTGGTCTCAAAGATGAAACATGACTATCGTGATAAGAAAAGCCTAGAAGCTGTATTTTGGCTGCAGAACAGGCGATCAGGACATGACTTAGGCTCCACACATATGCTGCAATAGATGTGCATCACACCTTACCCAGTAGTTGCATTGGAAGATGAAATCTATGCCTTTTTCCTTCCAAATGATTTGGAGAGAACCATACAATCACACTGCCAAATGCTGTTTCTGCATGGTGCCCACCATTAGGTAAGGAGTTTCAAGGAAGTAGGCTTTACAGTATCCAAGGATTCCATGTGCAATATGCCCAGTATCACATACAGAAGAAATGCTGGTCTAAGAGCACCAGAAACATTTTCAGTCAAGTCAAGTGAGGAAGACGAGGGCACTTGGTGTCATGGAGCATCTTCCTCTCATGACCCAGACTTTCTGTCAGCAAACTTAATTTAAAAGAAAAAAATCTCCAGCTTCACCGAATCCATGAAAAAAAGTTTTATTTATTTACAAACTTGAACATGGAGGATACAAACTTCAGCACAAACCATATGGGTAAGAATCTCAACGCGGTTCTGGAGACTCTGATTGATGTCATGATTGAGGGAGCTTAGTCTCCAGAAACGCGTTGAGATTCTTACCCATATGGTTTGTGCTGAAGTTTGTATCCTTAATGTTCAAGATTGTGAATAAAGAAAACTTTTTTTCATGGATTCAGTGAAGCTGGACATTTTTTTCTTTTGGATTGTACACACCTGGACACAGCGGGTCCATGCTCCCGAAACTCAGCTTATGCATCACGAGTGAGCTGGTTTATATTCCTTCTCTTCAAACCTCAATTTAACCACACCTTATAACACAAAGTGAACTGAAGGATCTTGTTAGAGATTTGGATTTGCCCAAGAGTAAGGCTAAGCTCTTAGGTTCCAGGCAACAGCAGTAGAAGGTGATGTTTGAATTTCTTTGCTCTGCAACCTTTATTAACCTCTTCATGACCCAGCCTATTTTGTCCTTAATGACCTGCCCATTTTTTGCAATTCTGACCAGTGTCCCTTTATGAGGTAATAACTCAGGAATGCTTAAACGGATCCTAGCGGTTCTGAGATTGTTTTTTCGGGACATATCGGGCTTCACGTTAGTGGTAAATTTAGGTCGATAATTTTTGCGTTTATTTGTGAAAAAATGGAAATTTGGCTAAAATTTTGAAAATTTCACAATTTTCAAATTGTGAATTTTTATTCTGTTAAACGAGAGAGTTATGTGACACAAAATAGTTAATAAATAACATTACCCACATGTCTACTTTACATCAGCACAATTTTGGAAACAAAATTTTTTTTGCTAGGAAGTTATAAGGGTTAAAATTTGACCAGCGATTTCTCATTTTTACAAAAAATTTACAAACCATTTTTTTAGGGACCACCTCACATTTGAAGTCGGTTTGAGGGGTCTATATAGCTGAAAATACCCAAAAGTGACACCATTCTAAAAACGGCATCCCTCAAGGTGCTCAAAACCACATTCAAGAAGTTTATTAACCCTTCAGGTGCTTCACAGCAGCAGAAGCAACATGGAAGGAAAAAATGAACATTTAACTTTTTAGTCACAAAAATGATATTTTAGCAACAATTTTTTTATTTTCCCAAGGGTAAAAAGAGAAACTGGATCCCAAAACTTATTGTACAATTTGTCCTGAGTGCGCCGATACCCCATATGTAGGGGTGAACCACTGTTTGGGCACACCATAGGGCTCGAAATGGAAGGAGCGCCATTTGACTTTTTCAATGAAAAATTGGCTGCAATCTTTAGCAGACACCATGTCGCGTTTGGAGAGCCCCTGTGTGCCTAAACATTGGAGCTCCCCCACAAGTGACCGCATTTTGGAAACTAGACCCCCCAAGGAACTTATCTAGATGCATAGTGAGCACTTTGAACCCCCAGGTGCTTCACAAATTGATCCGTAAAAATGAAAAAGTACTTTTTTTTCACAAAAAATTTCTTTTAGCCTCAATTTGTTCATTTCCACATGGGCAACAGGATGAAATGGATCCTAAAATGTGTTGGGCAATTTCTCCTGAGTACACCGATACCCCATATATGGTCACAAACTACTGTTTGTGCACACAACAAGGCTCGGAAGGGAAGGAGCGCCATTTGACTTTTGAATGAAAAATTTGCTCCAATCGTTAGCGGACACAATGTCGAATTTGGAGAGCCCCTGTGTGCCTAAACATTGGAGCTCCCCCACATGTGACCCCATTTTAGAAACTAGACCTCCCATGGAACTAATCTAAATGTGCAGTGACCACTTTAAACCCCCTAGTGCTTCACAGAAGTTTATAACGCAGAGCCGTGAAAATAAAAAATAATTTTTCTTTCCGCAAAAATAATTTTTTAGCCTGCAATTTTTTATTTTCACAAGAGTAACAGGAGAAATTGGACCCCAAAAGTTGTTGTCCAGATTGTCCTGAGTACGCTGATACCCCATATGTGGGGGGGAACCACTGTTTTGGCACACGTCGGGGCTCGGAAGGGAAGTAGTGATGTTTTGGAATGCAGACTTTGATGAAATGGTCTGCGGGCATCATGTTACGTTTGCAGAGCCCCTGATGTGCCTAAACAGTAGAAATCCCCCACACGTGACCCCATTTTGGAAACTAGACCCCCCAAGAAACTTATCTAGATATGTGGTGAGCACTTTGAACCCCCAAGTGCTTCACAGAAGTTTACAACGCAGAGCCATGAAAATAAAAAAATCATTTTTCTTTCCTCAAAAATGATTTTTAGCAAGCAGTTTTTTATTTTCACAAGGGTAACAGGAGAAATTGGACCCCAATAGTTGTTGCCCAGTTTGTCCTGAGTATGCTGGTACCCCATATGTGGGGGTAAACCTCTGTTTGGGTGCACATCGGGGCTCAGAATGGAGGGAGCACCATTTGACTTTTTGAACGCAAGATTGGCTGGAATCAATGGTGGCGCCATGTTGCGCTTGGAGACCCCTGATGTGCCTAAACAGTGGAAACCCCTCAATTCTAACTCCAACACTAACCCCAACACACCCCTAACCCTAATCCCAACTCTAGCCATAACACTAATCACAACCCTAACCCCAACACACCGCTAACCACAACCCTAACCCCAACACACCCCTAACCCTAATACCAACCCTAACCCTAATCCTAACCCTAATCCCAACCCTAATCACAACTGTAACCCCAACACACCCCTAACCCTAACCATAACCCTAACCACAAGCCTAATCTTAACCCTATTTCCAACCCTAGGCCTAATTCCAACCCTAACTCTAATTCCAACTCTAACCCTAAGGTTATGTGCCCACGTTGCGGATTCGTGTGAGATTTTTCAGCACCATTTTTTAAAAATCCGCAGGTAAAAGGCACTGCGTTTTACCTGCGGATTTACCTTGCATTTCCAGTGTTTTTTGTGCAGATTTCACCTGCGGACTCCTATTGAGGAACAGGTGTAAAACGCTGCGGAATCCGCACAAAGAATTGACATGCTGCGGAAAATACAATGCAGCGTTTCCGCGTGATATTTTCCGCACCATGGGCACAGCGGATTTGGTTTTCCATAGGTTTACATGGTACTGTAAACCTGATGGAAAACTGCTACGAATCCGCAGCGGCCAATCTGCGGCGGATCCGCAGCCAAATCCGCACCGTGTGCACGTAGCCTAATTCTAAGGCTATGTACACACGCTGCGGAAAACGCTGCGGATCCGCAGCGTTTCCGCAGCTGCGGGTCTGCAGCAGTTTCCCATGAGTTTACAGTTCAAAATTTGGTATTTTTATGTTTGAAGCATGATATGTGGGAAAAGGTTGAAAAGTTCCAGGGGGCCGAGTACATTTGCAAGGCACAGTAACTATTTTTTTTTTTTGGGGGGGGGAAATCAAAAGCAAGTAACAATGAAGAATTGGGGGGAACATCTTCTCATAGAATATAAGCATCTTGGCTGTAACATGTCCTTAAAGATTAATTTCTTACATTTGTATCTAGACTGTTTTCCACCAAACTGTGGAGCAGTGAGTGACCGACAAACACGCTGAAAGATTTCACCAAGATATTACAGCTATGGAGAAAAGATGCCAAGGAAAGTGGAATGCATCAGATTACTGTTGGACAATTGTAATAGATGATCCAATGCAGGAGTAGAAGAGGCAAGCAAAACAGAGTTGTCACTGAATGAGGACCACATTTTGTAGTGTAATTTCTATGTTTATAATTCGCAATAGTATTTAGACATGTTTTAGTTATTTGAATTATTGCTAATTTCTACTAAATATATATCAGAAAATTGAATTTGCAAAATATTATGCATCTTTATATTTGCAAAAATAATATTTCAAAAGGAAAATTCTTTGATATCATAGAAATAAGAGCCAACTAAAAATGTAACTCTCAGATTTGAATTCATGAGGTCAAAATCATTAAAAAATGGCTCAGTTCATAAATGAACATGAAAACGTTTTAAAATACGTAGCACAGTGTTATCATTTAATTAGGATAACATAATCGGCCTGCTAACAGATCTGATTTGTAGGTTAAGTGTGTGGTGTGCGGAAGTTACTACTCTATCATGGCAGTGACACAAAAAAGATAAGAAAGGAAAGTTTGTGACTCCATGGTGCACTTAATTAACCTCTGGTTCTTGGTAGTGTGATGTAATGTGGTATACTCCAAGTAGTCCAGAAAACAGGGAGGCCACAGGAGCAGTTGGAAACATTTATTTGTAAGAATACTCATACACATCCAGCTTATTGGTTACGGTATGGAGGTTAAATCCTTATGCATCAAACACAATTACTATCCAGTGAGGTGGTAATTCTCAGACAAGGCCCTGGTACAGTTATATATTTGGGGCAGCGATTCCTCAAGCTTTTCTAATCTACATGTACAGTTGTGTGAAAAAGTGTTTGCCCCCTTCCTGATTTCCTATTCTTTTACACATGTAAAGGTTTCATATAACCAAACAAATTTAACATTGGACAAAGACAGCAAAGTAAACACAAAATATGATTTTTAAATGAAGGTCTTTATTATTAAGGGAAAAAGAAATCCAAACCTACAGGGCACTGTGTAAAAAAGTGATTGACTTCCCCTCCTTAAAATATAGATTAAAGAGGTTGTCCTCCCACAGCACAGTCAATCAAAATAGGTGAGTGCATCTGGGTCACGCCCGGGGGCATGCAGGAGATCTGGAACTTGACATGACATCAGCGGATGTCAACCGTGGCTGCAGCCGGGGTCATGTGATGATGAGTGAGCAGTCAGCGATAGCGCCACTCACAGGCACAGAAGGCAACTAGTGGTATTTACAAAAATACTTCTTTAAAAAGGTTTAAATCGGTTGGGGCATTATACAATGTAGTGGACAGCCAAACAGTGGTTTATCATATTTTTGGGAAGCTGAGTTAAAATTCCCTAGCCACATCCAGGCCTGATTACTGCTTTACTGCTACACCTGTTCTCAATTAAGAAATCACTTAAATAGGACCTGCCTGATAAAGTGAAGTAGAACAAAAGATTCTCAAAAGCTAGACATAATGCCGCTATCAAAGAAATTCTGGAGCAAATGAGAAGCAAAGTAAATGAGATCTATCAGTCTGGAAAAGGTTATAAAGCTATTTCTAATACTTTGGGACTCCAGCAAACTACAGTGATGGCAATTACCCACAAATGGCAAAAACATGGAACAGTGGTGAACCTTCCAGAAGTGGCCGACCAACTAAAATTACCCCAAGAGCACAATAATGACTTATTCAAGAGGTCACAAAAGACCCCACGACAACATCCAAAGAACTGCAGGCCTCACTTGCCTCAGTTAAGGTCAGTGTTCATGACTCCACCATAAGAAAGAGACTGGGCAAAAATGGTCTGCATTTTGGTCAGAGTTCAAAGACAAAAACCAGTGCTGAGCAATAAGAACATAAAGGCTCTTCTCAGTTTTGCCATAAAGCACCTTGATGATCCCCAAGACTTTTGGGGAATACTCTGTGGACTGAGGAGGCACAAGTTGAAGTTTTTGGAAAGTGTATGTGCCATTACATCTGGCATAGAAGTAATACAGCAATTCAGAAAAGGAACATCATACTAACAGTATAATATGGTGGTGGTAGTTTTGTGGTCTGCTTTGCTGCTTCAGGACTTGGATGACTTGCTGTGGTAAATCGAACCATAAAAACTACTGTCTACCAAAAATCCTGAATTTCTGATCATCTGTTCATGACCTCAAGCTGCAGTTCACTTGCGTTATGCAGCAGTGCAATGATCCAAAACACATCAGCAAGTCCACCTTGAAGGGAATAAGGAAAACAAAATTAAGACTTTGGAGTGGCCTAGTCAAAGTCCTGACCTTAAGCTGATTGAGATGCTGAGATGCTGAAACCCTCAAATGTCACTGAATTACAACAATTCTGCAAAGATGAGTGGGCCAAAATTTATCCAGAGCGTTGTAAAAGACTCATTGTGAGTTTTTGTAAATGCTTGATTGCAATTGTTGCTGATAAGGGTGGCCCAACCAGTTATTAGGTTTAGGCAACAATAACAGTACCCTGTAGGTTTGTATTTTTTCCCTTAATAATAAAGACCTTCATTTAAAAATGTCATTTTATGTTTGCTTGCGTTATCTTTGTCTAATATTTAAATTTGTTTGGTGATCTGAAACACGTAAGTGTGACAAACATGTAAAAGAATATGAAATCAGAAAGAGGCAAACACTTTTTTACACAATTGTATGTCCAATTCTTGTCGACACTACTGTATTCAGCTGAGACCTTGGTTCCTCACTTTATAGGAGCTATGGTCGCTTTCCTACCTGCTTCCTCAGTTGCCTATATCATGTCTCCTTCACTTCACTACTAGGCCCAGAGCCAAGTTATGTGGTTTAACCATGTGACCTTATTTTCACATATGGAAAGCAGAGCCGCTTCATTAATTCATTACTACCTCCTAATGGCACAACACAAATACATCATTTTCTACTTTACCTGCAAAGGGAAACATTAGTAAAATGCAAACATAATCACTTAGCTGACGGCTGTGCTACATCTTAATGGCACATATAGTACAACTTTTGGCATTACAAGTGCACACCCCATTTACCGTATTTTTCCGACTATAAGACGCACTTTTTCCCGAAAAAAATTGTGAGGAAAATGGGGGGTGCGTCTTATAGTTGGAAGGTAGGCTTACCGGCATTGTGGCGGCGACAGAGGTGCGGGGATGATGTGGCGCGCTGACCGGTATGGCGTGAGCAGGGTCCTGTCCACATTTGAGGTGAATCCGTGGCCCGGTATTGAAGGAGAGAAGCAGAGCTGGGTGAGTTACGGTTTTCCCGGTGGTGGCGGCCTTCTAACTGAGGCCGCGCGTGCGCAGATTGAGTTTTCTGCTTCCTCGCACTTCAGGAAAATGGCCGCGGGAGGCCGCGCATGCGCAGATAGAGATCGCGGCGGCCATTTTCCTGAAGCCGAGTTCGCAGATTGAGATCTCGGCTTCAGGAAAATGGCCGCCGCAATCTCTATCTGTGCACGCGCGGCCGCCCGTGGCCATTTTCCTGAAGCCCTGGGAAGCAGAGTACTGAATCTGCGCACGCGCGGCCTCAGAGAGATGGCCGCCGCCACCGGGAAAACCATAACTCACCCAGCTCTGCTGCTCTTCTTCAATACCGGGCCGCGGATTCACCTCAAATGTGGATGGGACCCTGCTCACGCCATACTGGTCACTGCGCCACAGCATCCCTGCACCTCTGTCGCCGCCACAATGCCGGTATGCCCGCCACCACCGGGAAAACCGTGACTCACCCAGCTCTGATGCTCTCCTTCAATACTGCCGTGGCGTCACCTCAAATGTGGAAGGGTCCCTGGCTGCCGCCACCTGAGGATGTGACCGCACATCTGCCGCCGCCACAGCACTGCCGCAACCTCCCCATGGACACCAGGCCATGGCGTCGCCCACCTAAGCAGGATGGGACCCTGCTCAGGTGCACACCGTTCTGCCCACCACACCTCAGCATCACCTCACCTCTGCCACCACCATGCCTCCTGTGACCCTGCTCTGCCACTGCCTGCCCTCAGGTAAGAGATCTTAAATTCGGACAATAAGACGGACCCCCATCTTATAAAAAAATCTTTTTTTCTGCAATTTTCACCCCAAATTTGGGGTGCGTCTTATGGTACGGTGCGTCTTATAGTCCGAAAAATACGGTATTCACTTAGCCAAAAGTATACTGGGAGGTTTTCCTGACATATACAGCTCTGGCAAAAATTAAGAGACCACTGCAAAATGTTCAGTTTGTCTGATTTTTCTCTTCATAGGTATATTTTTGAGTAAAATGTAAATTGTTCTTTTATTCTATAAACTTCTGACATGTCTCTGAATTTCCAAGCAATAAATTTTGTATTTTTTCCGAAAAGGAGAAATGGTTAAAATTAAAAACAAAACAAAACAGTGCTTTCAGTCTTCAAGTAATGCAAAGAAAACAAGTTAATTTAGAAACAACAATACTAATATATGTTGTAACTCGGTAAGAGTTCAGAAATCAATATTTTGTGGAATAACCATGATTTTTAATCACAGCTTTCATACGTCTTGGCATTCTTTCCTGTGACATAGAAATAAGCAGTAGTGAGCAGGTAAAGGGTTTTCCTGAGTTTTTAACTTTATTCCTGCAGTAAAAAGTGAAATGAGGTAATCTCAACCTGAAAAATGTTTCTTATCTCTGCTTGATATTGTAGAAGCAAGTATTTTGCTTGTTTTTCTAACTGTTAATATTGTCTTTACAGGTTTGTGGACTTGAGCCTACCATTCATATCTCTCTCTTAAAGCTTTTTGCGGTCTGGGCTTGCTGTTTTGATCTAAGTAGCCAGGAAGCCCTTATCCCAAAAAGAATTTGCGAGGGAGGATTTTCTGCACAAGACAAGGATTTATCAGGTAATTATTGCACTACAAAAAAATGAAGGTTGATATCCCAGCTCCTTAAACGAATTCTTTATTTGTAGATATTTAAAACATAGTATGCGGCATGATCCTCAGATAGTGGATGTGCACATGAGCACCGACAGTTCAGCGACACGTTTCGATCTAAGAAGATCTTTTTCACAGCTAAAGTCATTGCACTATGCATGAAAACGACATAACCATCAATGAGACCTGTCTATAACAGATTCCAAAATATTTCATTTTCATTTTTGCACATTTTTAAAATGCATTTCAAATTAACACATTGATTAAAGAAACAAAATAGTAAAGAATGAGCACAACCCCCCAACTTTCATATGGATGTAATGGTGGCTCTTGCTCAGTAGTCTAGCTACCAGGGGCCAGAGGGTGCAGTTGCCCCTGGCCCCGAGGTCAGCGGGGCCCACTCAAAGCTACGCATTCCTTGATCAGTGAATCCTCCAATGGGTCCCGCTGCAAGAGAAGGAAGCCACCATGAATTCCAATAAGCTGAGCAGTGCTTACATAATAAGGTTGCTAAATTACCCAACGTCTCCCGGAGAGCTTGCAGAGGTGACGTCAATGAAAAGAGGAGCAGCACAGTGCTTGATCCTGGAGAAAGCAGTGGTAGGTGAGTATTTTAATACACTTACACTACATTACACTACAGTACATGCACATATACACAAAATTAAAGAGGTTGTCTCACAAACAAAAGTTCGTTTTAATGAATAGATCTTGGAATAATAATAATTTCCACAGTTGGATGTATTTAAAAAAATGTTCCTGAGCTGAGATAATCTTATAAATGTGTCCCTGCTGTGTACTGTGTAATGGCTGTGTCTGACCATACAGGAACATGGTCTGATCATATGACAGCTACTGGCAGGGGAGGAGAAAAAAGTCTACAGACTTTGCAGCAGGTGATCAAAGCTGATTCTTTAAGGCCGGTGGTTACACTTTCGAGTGTGATGAGAGAAACTTGTGCAAGTCTCTTGCATCAATCGGCACTCGGGACTGGAGCGTAAAGCTGCATAGAAATACATGCAGCAGCACGCTCTGGTCCCAAGTTCCGGCGGCTGTGCTGGGTATTTATGCGAGAGACTCGAGTGAGTTTCTCGCATCACACTCGCAAGTGTGACTCCGGCCTAAAGTAAAATATTGTTTAAAAACAGGCAGGGAAATGTTTTACCTCACAAAAAGAATCAGCTGTGATCATCTGCTGTAATGTCTGTATATCTTATTTTGCTTTCTTCCTCCTCTGCCCAGGAGCTGTGGTATGATCAGACCATGTTCCTGCACAGTCAGACACAGCCATTACACAGTACACAGCAGGGGCACACTTATAAGATTATCTCAGCACAGGAACATTTTTTTAAATACATTCAACTGTGGAAATTATTATTATTCCAAGATCTATTCATTAAAATTAACTTTTGTTCCTGGGAAAATCCCTTTAATTAATAAATTATTCAGAGCAAAACCATTTCCATTAACTGTGAAATATGCCAAGATATCCATCTTTACAGCAGTCACTTTAAAAGAATTGTAGGATCTTTTTTGGAGTTCAAAATATTTCAATTTAACCCCTTCATGACCCAGCCTATTTTGACCTTAAAGACCTTGCCGTTTTTTGCAATTCTGACCAGTGTCCCTTTATGAGGTAATAACTCAGGAACGCTTCAACGGATCCTAGCGGTTCTGAGATTGTTTTTTCGTGACATACTGGGCTTCATGTTAGTGGTAAATTTAGGTCAATAAATTCTGCATTTATTTGTGATAAAAACGGAAATTTGGCGAAAATTTTGAAAATTTTGCAATTTTCACATTTTGAATTTTTATTCTGTTAAACCAGAGAGATATGTGACACAAAATAGTTAATAAATAACATTTCCCACATGTTTACTTTACATCAGCACAATTTTGGAAACAAAATTTTTTTTTGTTAGGAAGTTATAAGGGTTAAAATTTGACCAGCGATTTGTCATTTTTACAACGAAATTTACAAAACCATTTTTTTTAGGGACCACCTCACATTTGAAGTCAGTTTGAGGGGTCTATATGGCTGAAAATACCCAAAAGTGACACCATTCTAAAAACTGCACCCCTCAAGGTTCTCAAAACCACATTCAAGAAGATTATTAACCCTTCAGGTGCTTCACAGCAGCAGAAGCAACATGGAAGGAAAAAATGAACATTTAACTTTTTAGTCACAAAAATTATCTTTTAGCAACAATTTTTTTATTTTCCCAATGGTAAAAGGAGAAACTGAACCACGAAAGTTGTTGTCCAATTTGTCCTGAGTACGCTGATACCTCATATGTGGGGGTAAACCACTGTTTGGGCGCATGGCAGGGCTTGGAAGGGAAGGAGCGCCATTTGACTTTTTGAATTAAAAATTGGCTCCACTCTTTAGCGGACACCATGTCACGTTTGGAGAGCACCCGTGTGCCTAAAAATTGGAGCTCCCCCACAAGTGACCCCATTTTGGAAACTAGACGCCCCAAGGAACTTATCTAGATGCATAGTGAGCACTTTGAACCCCCAGGTGCTTCACAAATTGATCCGTAAAAATGAAAAAGTACTTTTTTTTCACAAAAAATTTCTTTTAGCCTAAATTTTTTCATTTTTACATGGGCAACAGGATAAAATGGATCCTAAAATGTGTTGGGCAATTTCTCCAGAGTACACCAATACCTCACATGTGGGGGTAAACCACTGTTTGGGCACATGGTAAGGCTCGGAAGGGAAGGAGCGCCATTTGACTTTTTGAATGAAAAATTATTTCCATCGTTAGCGGACACCATGTCGCGTTTGGATAGCTCCTGTGTGCCTAAACATTGGCGCTCCCCCACAAGTGACCCCATTTTGGAAACTAGACCCCCCAAGGAACTTATTTAGATGCCTAGTGAGCACTTTAAACCCTCAGGTGCTTCACAAATTGATCTGTAAAAATGAAAAAGTACTTTTTTTTACAAAAAATTATTTTCGCCTCAATTTTTGCATTTTCACATGGGCAGTAGGATAAAATGGATCATAAAATTTGTTGGGCAATTTCTCCCGAGTACGTCGATACCTCATATGTGGGGGTAAACCACTGTTTGGGCACATGGTAAGGCTCGGAAGGGAAGGCGCGCCATTTGACTTTTTGAATGGAAAATTAGCTCCAATTGTTAGCGGACACCATGTCGCGTTTGGAGAGCCCCTGTGTGCCTAAACATTGGAGCTCCCCCACAAGTGACCCCATTTTGGAAACTAGACCCCCCAAGGAACTTATCTAGATGCATATTGAGCACTTTAAACCCCCAGGTGCTTCACAGAAGTTTATAACGCAGAGCCATGAAAATAAAAAATAATTTTTCTTTCCTCAAAAATGATTTTTTAGCCTGGAATTTCCTATTTTGCCAAGGATAATAGGAGAAATTGGACCACAAATATTGTTGTCCAGTTTGTCCTGAGTACGCTGATACCCCATATGTGGGGGTAAACCACTGTTTGGGCGCACGGCAGGGCTCGGAAGGGATGGCACGCCATTTGGCTTTTTAAATGGAAAATTAGCTCCAATCATTAGCGGACACCATGTCACGTTTGGAGAGCCCCTGTGTGCCTAAAAATTGGAGATCCCCCAGAAATGACCCCATTTTGGAAACTAGACCCCCAAAGGAACTAATCTAGATGTGTGGTGAGGACTTTGAACCCCCAAGTGCTTCACAGAAGTTTATAACGCAGAGCCATGAAAATAAAAAATAAAAAATATTTTCTCAAAAATGATCTTTTAGCCTGCAATTTTTTATTTTCCCAAGGGTAACAGGAGAAATTTGACCCCAAAAGTTGTTGTCCAGTTTCTCCTGAGTACGCTGATACCCCATATGTGGGGGTAAATGACTGTTTGGGCACATGCCGGGGCTCGGAAGTGAAGTAGTGACGTTTTGAAATGCAGACTTTGATGGAATGCTCTGTGGGCGTCACGTTGCGTTTGCAGAGCCCCTGATGTGGCTTAACAGTAGAAACCCCCCACAAGTGACCCCATTTTGGAAACTAGACCCCCAAAGGAACTTATCTAGATGTGTGGTGAGTAGTGTTGAGCGATACCTTCCGATATCGGAAAGTATCGGTATCGGATAGGATCGGCCGATATTCAAAAAATATCGGATATCGCCGATACCGATACCCGATCCCAATGCAAGTCAATGGGACCAAAATATCGGAATTAAAATAAACCCTTTTTTGCCTTGTAGGTTCATTCTACATGAAGGAAAACAACTAAGAATAATGTAGGATGTATTGTGGGAGGTGGCGGAGACATTAAAGGCAATGAGGTTTAGCCCAATCAAATAGAATAGCATGTTTTGTTTTTTTTTTAAGACGTTCGGAGTGAAAAAGATATTGAGTATGTTTATTTTTTTATTTATTTTGTCAGATATTGATGTTTCACTATTCCACGCCCTTCCCCTTCTTTTTTTTTCTTTTTTTTTTTTACTTTTCCCACACTTTCATCTTCATCATCATCAGCATCTTTGACATCAACTTCTTCTTCACCTTATTCATCTTCTTCTTCATCTTCTACCTATTTTTTTTTTTTATTACATTCTTCATATTCATTTTATTCAACTATTATTATTCTTCCTATTCTACATATTCTTTTTATTCCACTGTTATTATTCTTCCTATTCTACTTCTTCATCATATTCTCATTTGTGACAGGCATTCCCGTAGTTGTTATCTATAAAAGTTGGAAGATTACACCTTCCGTTCTGCCAGTCACAAAAGTTACATTTGTCCGCGTTCAGTTTGGCCTGCAGCATCAGGCTTTATCCAGGGGCACCACGAGGAGGAACGGACTCACCCCCATACACTGCTTAGTCTTCTTCTGCATATAATTTAGATAATATCTTTTGCTCTGATATTAAGTCTTATGCTTAATGTTCTTCTGCTCTTTGTTCTGCAGCCTCTTGTTCTTCTGCTTCTCGGTCTTCCATGTCGTCGTCTCCAGGGTCGTCGTCTCCAGTGTCGTCATCTCCGCCGTCGTCGTCTCAGCCGTCGTCGTCTCCGCCGTCGTCGTCGTCGTCGTCATCGGGGTGGTCTTCCGGGTCGTCGTCGTCGTCATCGGGGTGGTTTTCCGGGTCGTCGACTTTAGGGTCTTCAACTTGGAAATGTAGCAGAAGGTACAAGAAGGCTGAGAAAATGCCAAGAACCAGCTGATGGAACTGGAACTCGGATGGCTACCTGAAGGTTCAAGAGCCTATGGAACTACCGAGGACCAGCTGACGTTAATGGAACCCGGTTACTAAGCAGGAGGTACCCGTGCTAAAAAGCACTACCAAGGATCGCCTGACGTTGGCGGAACTCGGATACCCAGAAGGAGGCACCTAAGCCAAAGGCTCTGCCCGGAACCAGCTGACGGTACTGGAACCAGGATGGGGAGCAGAAGGTACAAGAGCAAAAGACACTGCCGAGAACCAGCTGACGGTGCTGGAACCAGGTGGTGGACCTGAAGGTCCACAGGAGAGGAGAGAACAGCTAGGCCGCGAGGCAGCCGCAGTTACCGAACCCCAACAGTCCTACAGGGGGAGCTGGGCCTACTGGCACTACAGAACCAGCCTTGACTACCAGTTCACGCAGCCCACATACGAAGCTCCTAAACTGGAGGCACCCTGGAGTTGGCTAACCCGACCGCACCACAACGGGGCAAGCATAGGCGTCTCAGTGAGCTTGACACAACCCGGAAACAGCTGGCGGTGCTGAAACCAGGCTTGGCACGAGGGAGTACCTGTGACAAGAACACTGCCGAGAACCAGCTGGCGGTGCTGGAACCCAGATGCGTTGCCCCAGTGTGCAAGAGCCAATGGCACGACCGAGGACCAGCTGGCGGTGCTGGAACCCGGTTACTAAGCTGTAGGTGCCCGCGCTTAAAAGCACTACCAAGGACCGCCTGACGTTGGCGGAACTCGGATACCCAGGAGGAGGCACCTAAGCCAAAGGCTCGGCCCGGAACCAGCTGACGGTGCTGGAACCAGGTGGTGGACCCCAAGGCCCACAGGAGAGGAGAGAACAGCTAGGCCGCGAGGCAGCCGCAGTTACCGAACCCCAACAGTCCGACAGGGGGAGCTGGGCCTACTGGCACTACAGAACCAGCCTTGACTACCAGTTCACGCAGCCCACATAGGAAGCTCCTAAACTGGAGGCACCCTGGAGTTGGCTAACCCGACCGCACCACGACGGGGCAAGCATAGGCGTCTCAGTGAGCTTGACACAACCCGGAAACAGCTGACGGTGCTGAAACCAGGCTTGGCACGAGGGAGTACCTGTGACAAGAACACTGCCGAGAACCAGCTGGCGGTGCTGGAACCCAGATGCGTTGCCCCAGTGTGCAAGAGCCAATGGCACGACCGAGGACCAGCTGGCGGTGCTGGAACCCGGTTACTAAGCTGTAGGTGCCCGCGCTTAAAAGCACTACCAAGGACCGCCTGACGTTGGCGGAACTCGGATACCCAGGAGGAGGCACCTAAGCCAAAGGCTCGGCCTGGAACCAACTGACGGTGCTGGAACCAGGTGGTGGACCTGAAGGTCCACAGGAGAGGAGAGAACAGCTAGGCCGCGAGGCAGCCGCAGTTATCAAACCCCAACAGTCCTACAGGGGGAGCTGGGCCTACTGGCACTACAGAACCAGCCTTGACTACCAGTTCACGCAGCCCACATAGGAAGCTCCTAAACTGGAGGCACCCTGGAGTTGGCTAACCCGACCGCACCACGACGGGGCAAGCATAGGCGTCTCAGTGAGCTTGACACAACCCGGAAACAGCTGGCGGTGCTGAAACCAGGCTTGGCACGAGGGAGTACCTGTGTCAAGAACACTGCCGAGAACCAGCTGGCGATGCTGGAACCCAGATGCGTTGCCCCAGTGTGCAAGAGCCAATGGCACGACCGAGGACCAGCTGGCGGTGCTGGAACCCGGTTACTAAGCTGTAGGTGCCCGCGCTTAAAAGCACTACCAAGGACCGCCTGACGTTGGCGGAACTCGGACACCCAGGAGGAGGCACCTAAGCCAAAGGCTCGGCCCGGAACCAGCTGACGGTGCTGGAACCAGGTGGTGGACCCGAAGGCCCACAGGAGAGGAGAGAACAGCTAGGCCGCGAGGCAGCCGCAGTTACCGAACCCCAACAGTCCGACAGGGGGAGCTGGGCCTACTGGCACTACAGAACCAGCCTTGACTACCAGTTCACGCAGCCCACATAGGAAGCTCCTAAACTGGAGGCACCCTGGAGTTGGCTAACCCGACCGCACCACGACGGGGCAAGCATAGGCGTCTCAGTGAGCTTGACACAACCTGGAAACAGCTGGCGGTGCTGAAACCAGGCTTGGCACGAGGGAGTACCTGTGTCAAGAACACTGCCGAGAACTGGCTGGCGGTGCTGGAACCCAGATGCGTTGCCCCAGTGTGCAAGAGCCAATGGCACGACCGAGGACCAGCTGCCGGTGCTGGAACCCGGTTACTAAGCTGTAGGTGCCCGCGCTTAAAAGCACTACCAAGGACCGCCTGACGTTGGCGGAACTCGGATACCCAGGAGGAGGCACCTAAGCCAAAGGCTCGGCCCGGAACCAGCTGACGGTGCTGGAACCAGGTGGTGGACCCCAAGGCCCACAGGAGAGGAGAGAACAGCTAGGCCGCGAGGCAGCCGCAGTTACCGAACCCCAACAGTCCGACAGGGGGAGCTGGGCCTACTGGCACTACAGAACCAGCCTTGACTACCAGTTCACGCAGCCCACATAGGAAGCTCCTAAACTGGAGGCACCCTGGAGTTGGCTAACCCGACCGCACCACGACGGGGCAAGCATAGGCGTCTCAGTGAGCTTGACACAACCCGGAAACAGCTGGCGGTGCTGAAACCAGGCTTGGCACGAGGGAGTACCTGTGTCAAGAACACTGCCGAGAACCAGATGGCGGTGCTGGAACCCAGATGCGTTGCCCCAGTGTGCAAGAGCCAATGGCACGACCGAGGACCAGCTGGCGGTGCTGGAACCCGGTTACTAAGCTGTAGGTGCCCGCGCTTAAAAGCACTACCAAGGACCACCTGACGTTGGCGGAACTCGGATACCCAGGAGGAGGCACCTAAGCCAAAGGCTCGGCCTGGAACCAGCTGACGTTACTGGAACCAGGATGGGGAGCAGAAGGTACAAGAGCAAAAGACACTGCCTAGAACCAGCTGACGGTGCTGGAACCAGGTGGTGGACCCGAAGGCCCACAGGAGAGGAGAGAACAGCTAGGCCGCGAGGCAGCCGCAGTTACCGAACCCCAACAGTCCTACAGGGGGAGCTGGGCCTACTGGCACTACAGAACCAGCCTTGACTACCAGTTCACGCAGCCCACATAGGAAGCTCCTAAACTGGAGGCACCCTGGAGTTGGCTAACCCGACCGCACCATGACGGGGCAAGCATAGGCGTCTCAGTGAGCTTGACACAACCCGGAAACAGCTGACGGTGCTGAAACCAGGCTTGGCACGAGGGAGTACCTGTGACAAGAACACTGCTGGCGGTGCTGGAACCCAGATGCGTTGCCTATTAAAGATTGTCTTCCTAGAGCCCCAACTAGCGGTGTTGGAGCTAAGGGTAAGCAGGGGGAGCAGAGTGTAGGCCGAAGCCTGCACTGGAGGCAGCTTTGTGTCTGCGTTGCGTTTGCAGGACACTTTGCCGGCTACACAGTGGGGGAACAGCTGGCGTTGCTGAACCCCACTAACACAATGGCGTGTGTTTTTCTCTGTGCAGCTAGCACTTGCGGTCAAAAACTAGCGATGTTAGAGCCCGTGTTGAAGCAGGAGGAGGAGGAGAGGAGCAGAGTGTAGGCCGAAGCCTATTTGAACCAATTTCAAAGGAAACCTTTAACCCCCCCTCAGGTGTTACAAAGTACAAGAGACACACCTTGTGCAGTATTAATGCTGCACAAGTGAAAGGTTGCTCTATTAATTTGTCTACTTGCACACGCTGAATGAAAGACGTACACAATTTAGCCCATTCTACAGTCAAACTGTAGTGGATGCGTGACTTGGCTTTTTAAGGAGACGCAGCACAGGTGTCCCAAATAACGCCTTGGTGCTTGGCGCAGCTTCCTGAGCGTTGTTATTTGCTGTACAGGAGTCTGCGCTCTTGTGTTATCCCTTGGCAATGCCCTGTTAGAGCTGCCCGTCTTATGACCTCATTTCATGTTGGCCGGTGCGGTTAACGATGGCCATAAATCCCAGACCCACAGTGCCTTTTCATAAAATCA
Source organism: Ranitomeya imitator (assembly GCF_032444005.1). NCBI lineage: Eukaryota > Metazoa > Chordata > Amphibia > Anura > Dendrobatidae > Ranitomeya > Ranitomeya imitator. The sequence continues at coordinate 414,885,388 of NC_091285.1, read as the reverse complement.
CACTGCGGTGCTGTGATTCGTGGCCTTGAGCAGTAAATATTTTGGCCGCTCACACACGTCCTTACACCTGCTTCAGACTGGGCGGCCTCTGCTGATCCCTTCTCGCATGCCGCGGCCATGAGGCTGCACAGTCTGAAGAAGGCGGAAGGAGATGAGTTAAGACAGGTGAAGATATGCACTGCTCGTGCCCATCAATCACACCCTCGCAGTCAAAATAAGACAACGAGGAGCATTGTTTCAGGCAGGGCGGACACACAGGCGCAACAAGCCAACCAATGATGTCAGAAGACGGGAAGCGCTACCAAGGGGGGTGCTGCATATCATTAGAAAGGAAAGTCACACCTCAGGGACAGTGGAATGGTCTCAATGAGACACATTTTGTACGTTTTGAGTTCCACGTGGGCAAGGACAAAAAGTCAGCCACCTTGTACAAATGCAGCAGTACTGCTGTACAAGGTGGCTGTTATACATAGAAACACCTGGGGGTGGGGGGCAGGCTCCCTTCAATTTCAGTTCATGTGCCTGCGTGGCGTTTGCAGGACACGTTGCCAGCTACACAGCAGGGGAACAGCTGGCGGTGCTGAACCCCACTAACACATTGGCTGGTGTTTTTCTCTGTGCAGCTAGCATATCCGGGCAGAAACTGGCGTTGTTTGAGCCCAGGGTCAGCAGGAGGAGGAGAGGAGCAAAGTGTAGGCCGAAGCCTGCACTGGTGGCAGCTTTTGTTCAGTTGTGCCAGCGTGGCTTGTGCTGGACACGATGCCGACTACACAGCAGGGGAACAGCTGGCTGTGCTGAACCCCACTAACACATTGGCTGGTGTTTTTCTCTGTGCAGCTAGCATGTCCGGGCAGAAACTGGCGTTGTTTGAGCCCAGGGTCAGCAGGAGGAGGAGAGGAGCAAAGTGTAGACCGAAGCCTGCACTGGTGGCAGCTTTTGTTCTGTTGTGCCAGCGTGGCTTGTGCTGGACACGTTGCCGACTACACAGCAGGGGAACAGCTGGCGTTGCTGAACCCCACTAACACATTGACTGGTGTTTTTCTCTGTGCAGCTAGCAGTTCCGGGCAAAAACTAGCGGTGTTTGAGCCCAGGGTCAGCAGGAGGAGTAGAGGAGCAGAGTGTAGGCCGAAGCCTAGTTGAACCAATTTCAAAGGTTACCTTTAACCCCCCCCTCAGGTGTTGCAAGGTACAAGAGCCACACCTTGAACAGCATTAATGATGCACAAGTCAAAGGTTGCTCTATTTAATTTTGCTCCTTGCACACGCTGAAAAACAGTATACCATATGGACAACTTCTCAGAGCAAAACGTATATGTTCGGAGGACAATTTATACCAAAAACAAGCGGAAGATATTTCTAACCGATTCTTGGATCGTGGTTACTCGTCTAGGACTATCAGACGGTGTAGGAGGAGAGCTTCTCGAGTTGACAGAGCGAGTCTCCTTGGTACCAAGAAGGAATCTCAAACAACCACTGAGGTGAGGTTTGTCGCTACCTTTTCAAATAAATCCACAGAAGTTAGGGAAATATTGGGAAAATATTGGCCAATTATAAAACAGGATTCTACTCTGACTAAATGTCTAACTAATACTCCTTCTGTCACGTACCGAAGGAATAAAAATTTGAGAGATCTCCTCACTCACAGTTACTATAGGGGCCCTAAATCAATTGGTGCATTTGGCTCTAGAGGCCCGAGATGGGGCTTCTTCCCATGTCGGGACTGTAGGGCATGCGCGAATTTGGAACGTTGTTTTACGTGCTTATCCAGCGATGGGTCTAAAGAATTTAGGATTACCCAGCACATCACTTGTTCTACGGATCATGTGATATATTACGCTACCTGCCCTTGCGGCCTTATCTATGTCGGCCTTACATCACGCCAACTGCGTATAAGAATCCGAGAGCATGCCCGGGACATCAAAGCAGCTCTCAACTCATCGGCTGATGAGTTCCTCAAGCCCATTCCCCGGCATTTCAAAGAAAAACACGGGTGTAATAGTCACCTCCTGAGAGTACGCGGCATAGATCGTGTCCTAATGGATGGACGAGGTGGCGATATGAGGAAAAGACTTGCCCAGTTGGAAGCCCAATGGATCGTCCGCATAGATTGCATTCGCCCTAAGGGGCTTAATGAAGTTTTAAGTTTTGTCCCATTCCTGTAGTTTTTTATAGCTCTATTGATATTATGTTCGCTATAATAAACTTTTAACTAGTGTTTTGTGGTTTTTTCCTTTTTTTTTATATCCTTTTAACAGTTGTCTTTTTATGTTATTAATATATTTCTCTTTTTATCTATTCAACAGATTTTTTACGTCCTTTACTAATCCTCCTTTATGATTCAGGAAGCGCGGTCAGATGCTGCTTTCAAGAAAACAAGAGTCTATATGTGGATGTTATTGTTGTATTTTTCTTTTTGGCTCGTGTCTTTTACTCTGGGGCCTTTTTTATTTTTTTTATTTTATTATTTTTTTTTTATTTTTTTTTTGTTTCTTATTGTATCCCTGTTAGTTTGCAAACCTGTATGGTTTTCAAATATTCGACTTTTTATATATGTATTTATCTCTAATATCATGTTATTAGTATTTGTGTACCGCACCTTGTTACACTCAGCACAGCCTTCGGCCTTTATTACTTCTCCTTTTATAGCTTAGGTCTGCAGTGTTTTACACTGCTTTGATCTCACTTTTTTATTATTATTATCATTTTTATCCTTTTTGCCTAATACTCTATGTGCACTTTACCATATATATTATGGCTGTGGCCTTCACTACTTTTTTAGGTCTGCAGTATATTTTACTGCTATGACCTCTCCCCCAATCTCATTTTTTCGCTTCATATTTAATGTGTATGTATCACATTTCACCTTTGAACCGGCTCTGACTATCTTACTATTGCCCCATGTTTGTCTAGTGACATATATCGGTGTTTTCCATCACTTGGCGCCATGCGTCTTTCTTGCATTTACACTGCTGCCCATTTAGCACTTAATGCCTATCACTCCTTGGCCCCGACCATGTTAGCATTTCGCATACATTAGTGCCTTGCACCACCCAGCGTTACTCTTACCAGCATCTTTTCAGCAGTTATACTGCTGCCAATTTAGTTTTATTAACCCTTTGTTTATTATCCCTTTGCCCTGACTATGTCAGTATTTCTCATGTCACTGCGGTTATATCTTACCTCACTCTCTATTATTACCCTTACTATACGAGCCAGATCTTGTGTACGTCCTCTTTTAGACTCTTTGCAGCCTTCTCCAGCTCTTCTGCCTTCCTGCTCTCTGGAGCGGCGTGCGCTTCACTCGGTGGGCGTGGCTTGGTTGCCGTGGACACGCGTCCTCTTCGCGTCGCACGGCTGGCCCCTCCCACTGACGCGTCAGTGCGGGGCGCGGCTGTGTGACGTTGGACGCCGCCTCTGCCGCCTCCAGCCACAGCCGCACGGGATGCAGCGCCGCCATTGCCGCCAGGAGATCAATTACAGAGCGGTATTTAAGGACCCCCCTCCCACACTTCCCTAGCGCCCCCCGAGGAAGCAACTATTGCGAAACGCGCGTCGGGGCTCCCTCTTCCACGCATGATAGCAGCAGGTTGGTATATGCCTTAACCCCATACTGGCTTAGTCTTCTCCTTTTGCATGGGACTTCCCAGGATTACATGTGGTACCTGATAGATTATTACTTTAGGAGTTTATAGACTCACACGCCATACTTGTTGGATTATATAGACTTTTATACCCTGTGGGATTTACTTTTGTGCACTGTGCTTTTAGGGGATCTTCCCATATAGTAGTCTATACATATGCATGTTCCTCCTGCTGCCTGGCTAGTAATTTGGAGCTTTGTCATTTATCACTACTTATGTAGCTGTCACGTTTACTTATTTTTAGGTCTTATAGCCTACTATTCTTTACTATTTTGTCATCTCGACTACATTTGTATGGCCTTCTGACCTTATAGCAACTAATGACTTGCCCTGGAGTGCACTTTTATATCAGTGCGTGGTACTAGGTTCGCCTCTATTTTTATCTATTGCATCTTTTGTGTCTTACATATGGTATTTTGCATATATTTATTGTTGTTAGTCTTTATTTGTTCTTAATAAAGTTGTTTATCTTGTTACTTTGAGCTCTTGTGTCCATTGTTTTCTCGGTTTTCTTACGTACACTATTTAGCCCATTATACTGTCAAACAGTAGTGGAGGCGTGACTACTAGTCTTTTTAAGGAGATGCAGCACAGGTGTCAAAATTTACACCTAGCTGCTGTGCGCAGATTCCTGAGCGTTGTTATTTGCTGTACAGGAGTCTGCGCTATTGGGATCCCTTGGCCATGCGCTGTGAGCGCTTCCTGTCTTCTGACCTCATTTAATGTCGGCCGTTACGGTTAGCGATGGACATGAATCCCAGACCCACAGTGTGTTTTCAAAAAATCACACTGCGTGGCTGGGATTCGTGGCCTTGTTCAGTAAATATGTTCGCCGCTCACACATGTCCTTACACCTGCTTCAGACTGGGCGGCCTCATCTGATCCCTTATCGCCTGCCGTGGCCATGAGGCCGCACAGTCAGAAGAAGGCGGAAGGAGGGGAGTGAAGACAGGGGAACATATGCACTGCTCGTGCCCATCAATCACACCCTCGCAGTCAAAATATATGAGACAACGGGGGGCGTTGTGTCGGGCAGGGGGGACGCACAGGCACAGCCAGCCAACCAATGATGTCAGGAGACGGGCAGCGCTAACAATGGGGGTGCTGCGTGTCATTAAAAAGGAAAGTCACACCTCAGGGACATTGTAATGGTCTGTAATGAGACACATTTTGTACTTGTTGAGTTCCACGTGTGCAAGGAGAAAAAGTCAGCCACCTTGTACAAATGCAGCAGTACTGCTGTACAAGGTGGCTGTTATACATAGAAACACCTGGGGGGGTGGGGGGCAGGCTCCCTTCAATTTCAGTTCATGTGCCTGCGTGGCGTTTGCAGGACACGTTGCCAGCTACACAGCAGGGGAACAGCTGGTGGTGCTGAACCCCACTAACACATTGGCTGGTGTTTTTCTCTGTGCAGCTAGCATGTCCGGGCAGAAACTGGCGTTGTTTGAGCCCAGGGTCAGCAGGAGGAGGAGAGGAGCAAAGTGTAGGCCGAAGCCTGCACTGGTGGCAGCTTTTGTTCAGTTGTGCCAGCGTGGCTTGTGCTGGACACGATGCCAACTACACAGCAGGGGAACAGCTGGCGGTGCTGAACCCCACGAACACATTGACTGGTGTTTTTCTCTGTGCAGCTAGCAGTTCCGGGCAGAAACTAGCGGTGTTTGAGCCCAGGGTCAGAAGGAGGAGTAGAGGAGCAGAGTTTAGGCCGAAGCCTAGTTGAACCAATTTCAAAGGTTACCTTTAACCCCCCTTCAGGTGTTGCAAGGTACAAGAGCCACACCTTGAACAGCATTAATGATGCACAAGTCAAAGGTTGCTCTATTTAATTTTGCTCCTTGCACACGCTGAATTAAACACGTACACTATTTAGCCCATTATACTGTCAAACAGTAGTGGAGGCGTGACTAGTCTACTAGTCTTTTTAAGGAGACGCAGCACAGGTGTACAAATTTACACCTAGGTGCTGTGCGCAGATTCCTTACCGTTGTTATTTGCAGTACAGGAAACTGCGCTCTTGTGTTATCCCTTGGCAATACCCTGTTAGTGCAGGCCGTCTCATGACCTCATTTCATGTTGGCCGGTGCGGTTAACGATGGCCATAAATCCCAGACCCACAGTGGCTTTTCCTAAAGTCACACTGCGGTGCTGGGATTCGTGGCCTTGTGCAGTAAATATGTTCGCCGCTCACACATGTCCTTACACCTGCTTCAGACTGGGCGGCCTCAGCTGATCCCTTATCGCATGCCGCGGCCATGAGGCCGCACAGTCAGAAGAAGGCGGAAGGAGGGGAGTGAAGACAGGGGAACATATGCACTGCTCGTGCCCATCAATCACACCCTCGCAGTCAAAATATATGAGATAACGGGGGGCGTTGTGTCGGGCAGGGGGGACGCACAGGCACAGCCAGCCAACCAATGATGTCAGGAGACGGGCAGCGCTAACAATGGGGGTGCTGCGTGTCATTAAAAAGGAAAGTCACACCTCAGGGACATTGTAATGGTCTGTAATGAGACACATTTTGTACTTGTTGAGTTCCACGTGTGCAAGGAGAAAAAGTCAGCCACCTTGTACAAATGCAGCAGTACTGCTGTACAAGGTGGCTGTTATACATAGAAACACCTGGGGGGGTGGGGGGCAAGCTCCCTTCAATTTCAGTTCATGTGCCTGCGTGGCGTTTGCAGGACACGTTGCCAGCTACACAGCAGGGGAACAGCTGGCGGTGCTGAACCCCACTAACACATTGGCTGGTGTTTTTCTCTGTGCAGCTAGCATGTCCGGGCAGAAACTGGCGTTGTTTGAGCCCAGGGTCAGCAGGAGGAGGAGAGGAGTAAAGTGTAGGCCGAAGCCTGCACTGGTGGCAGCTTTTGGTCAGTTGTGCCAGCGTGGCTTGTGCTGGACACGATGCCGACTACACAGCAGGGGAACAGCTGGCGGTGCTCAAACCCACTAACACATTGGCTGGTGTTTTTCTCTGTGCAGCTAGCATGTCCGGGCAGAAACTGGCATTGTTTGAGCCCAGGGTCAGCAGGAGGAGGAGAGGAGCAAAGTGTAGGCCGAAGCCTGCACTGGTGGCAGCTTTTGGTCAGTTGTGCCAGCGTGGCTTGTGCTGGACACGATGCCGACTACACAGCAGGGGAACAGCTGGCGGTGCTGAACCCCACTAACACATTGGCTGGTGTTTTTCTCTGTGCAGCTAGCATGTCCGGGCAGAAACTGGCGTTGTTTGAGCCCAGGGTCAGCAGGAGGAGTAGAGGAGCAGAGTGTAGGCCGAAGCCTAGTTGAACCAATTTCAAAGGTTACCTTTAACCCCCCCCTCAGTTGTTGCAAGGTACAAGAGCCACACCTTGAACAGCATTAATGATGCACAAGTCAAAGGTTGCTCTATTTAATTTTGCTCCTTGCACACGCTGAATAAAACACGTACACTATTTAGCCCATTATACTGTCAAACAGTAGTGGAGGCGTGACTACTAGTCTTTTTAAGGAGCTGCAGCACAGGTGTCAAAATTTACACCTAGCTGCTGTGCGCAGATTCCTGAGCGTTGTTATTTGCTGTACAGGAGTCTGCGCTATTGGGATCCCTTGGCCATGCGCTGTGAGCGCTTCCTGTCTTCTGACCTCATTTAATGTCGGCCGTTACGGTTAGCGATGGACATGAATCCCAGACCCACAGTGTGTTTTCAAAAAATCACACTGCTTCAGACTGGGCGGCCTCATCTGATCCCTTATCGCCTGCCGCGGCCATGAGGACACCCAGTCTGAAGAAGGCAGAAGGAGATGAGTGAACACAGGCAAACATATGCACTGCACATGCCCATCAATCACACCCTCGCTGTTCAAAAAAATAAGACACCGAGGGGCGTTGTTTCGAGCAGGGCAGACGCACAGGCGCAGCCAGCTAACCAATGATGTCAAAAGACGGGCAGCGCTAACAAGGGTGGTGCTGCGTATCATTAGAAAGGAAAGTCACACCTCAGGGACAGTGGAATGGTCTCAATGAGACACATTTTGTACGTGTTGAGTTCCACGTGGGCAAGGAGAAAAAGTCAGCCACCTTGTACAAATGCAGCAGTACTGCTGTACAAGGTGGCTGTTTTACATAGAAACACCTGGGGGTGGGGGGCAGGCTCCCTTCAATTTCAGTTCATGTGCCTGCGTGGCGTTTGCAGGTCACGTTGCAAGCTACACAGCAGGGGAACAGCTGGCGGTGCTGAACCCCACTGACACATTGACTGGTGTTTTTCTCTGTGCAGCTCGCATGTCCGGGCAAAAACTGGTGGTGTTAGAGCCCAGGGTCAGCAGGAGGAGGAGAGGAGCAATGTGTAGGCCGAAGCCTGCACTGGTGGCAGCTTTTGGTCAGTTGTGCCAGCGTGGCTTGTGCTGGACACGATGCCGACTACACAGCAGGGGAACAGCTGGCGGTGCTGAACCTCACTAACACATTGACTGGTGTTTTTCTCTGTGCAGCTAGCAGTTCCGGGCAAAAACTAGCGGTGTTTGAGCCCAGGGTCAGCAGGAGAGGAGCAGAGTGTAGGCCGAAGCCTAGTTGAACCAATTTCAAAGGTTACCTTTAACCACCCTCAGGTGTTGCAAGGTACAAGAGCCACACCTTGTGCAGCATTAATGCTGCACAAGTAAAAGGTTGCTCTATTTGTTTTGCTCCTTGCACACGCTGACTAAAACACGTACACTATTTAGCCCATTATACTGTCAAACAGTTGTGGAGGCGTGACTTGTCTTTTTAAGGAGACGCAGCACAGGTGTCAAAATTTGCACCTAGGTACTGGGCGCAGATTCCTGAGCATTGTTATTTGCTGTACAGGAGTCTGCGCTATTGTGATCCCTTGGCCATGCGCTGTGAGCGCTTCCTGTCTTCTGACCTCATTTCATTTCGGCCGTTGCGGTTAGCGATGGACATGAATCCCAGACCCACAGTGTGTTTTCAAAAAATCACACTGCGTGGCTGTGATTCGTGGCCTTGTGCAGTAAATAGGTTTGCCGCTTACACATGTCCTTACACCTGCTCCAGACTGGGCGGCCTCAGCTGATCCCTTATCGCCTACCACGGCCAGGAGGCCGCACAGTCTGAAGAAGGCGGAAGGAGATGAGTTAAGACAGGCGAACATATGCACTGCTCGTGCCCATAAACCACACCCTCGCTGACAAAATAAATATGACAACGAGGGGCGTTGTTTTTAGCAGGGCGGATGCACAGGCGCAGCCAGCTAACCATGATGACAAAAGACGGGAAACGCTACCAAGGGGGGTGCTGCGTATCATTAGAAAGGAAAGTCACACCTCAGGGACAGTGGAATGGTCTCAATGAGACACATTTTGTACGTGTTGAGTTCCACGTGGGCAAGGAGAAAAAGTCAGCCACCTTGTACAAATGCAGCAGTACTGCTGTACTAGGTGGCTGTTATACATAGAAACACCTGGGGGGGTGGGGCCAGGTTCCCTTTAATTTCAGTTCATGTGCCTGCGTGGCGTTTGCAGGTCACGTTGCCGGCTACACAGCAGGGGAACAGCTGGCGTTGCTGAACCCCACTAACACATTGGCTGGTGTTTTTCTCTGTGCAGCTAGCACTTCCGGGCAAAAACTAGCGGTGTTTGAGCCCAGGGTCAGCAGGAGGAGGAGAGGAGCAGAGTGTAGGCCGAAGCCTGCACTGGTGGCAGCTTTTGTTCTGTTGTGCCAGCGTGGCTTGTGCTGGACACGTTGCCGACTACACAGCAGGGGAACAGCTGGCGGTGCTGAACCCCACTGACACATCACCTAGTGTTTTTTCTGTGTAGACAACACTTCCAGGTGGCAACTGACAGTGTTGAAACCCAGGGAATCAAAGAGGAGCAGAGTGTAGGCCGAAGCCTGCAGTGGAGCAAGTTGAAAGGGAACCTTTAACCCCCCCCCCAGGCATTTGTTGCTGAAAGAGCCATCTTGTACAGCAGTAATACTGCACATGGAAAATGGTGGCTCCGAAAATTATGCTCCTTGCAAACGCTGAAGTACACACTCATATAATGTGTCCCCTCACACCGTCAAACCATCCCGGAAGTGGGACTTTCCTTTGTAATGTGACACAGCACAGCCGTCATTCCAACCCCCTTGGTGCCGGGCGCCACCTCCTCAACGTTGTTTGGTTCTGTCACGGAGCCCGCGCTGTAATGTTATCCCTTGGCCATGCACAGTTAGCGGTGCCCGTCTTCTGACATCATGTAGGTGTCAGGCTGGCAGTGCCTGTGCGTCCAAGCTGCCCGAGATCCAACCTTGCAGTGTCATCTAATGTAGTCCCACTGCGGGCCAGGGATCCATGGGCATGCGCAGTGCATATCATCGCCTCTCACTCACCTCCTTCCTGCTTCTTCAGACTGTGCGGCGTCACGGCCGTGGCATGCTATTAGGGATCAGCTGACGCCGCCTAGTCTGAAGAAGCGTGAAGAAGGGGAGTGAGAGGCTAGTATATGCACTGCGCATGGCCATGGATACCAGGCCCACTGTGGGATCACATTAGACGACACTGCGAGGTGTGATTTCGGGCAGCGTGGACGCACAGGCGCAGCCAGGACGACAACAAATGATGTCAGAGGACGGGCAGCGCAAACTGTGCATGGCCAAGGGATAACATAACAGCGCAGGGTCCATGACGGAATCAAACAACGCTAAGGAGGCAGCGCACGGTGCCAAGGGGGTAGCAATGACGGCTGTGCTGCGTCACATTACAAAGGAAAGTCCCACCTCCGGGACGGTTGGACGGTGTGAGGGGACACATTACATGAGTGTGTAGTTCAGCGTTTGCAAGGAGCATAATTTCAAGAGCGACCTTTCCCTTGTGCAGTATTAGTGCTGCACATGGTGGCTCTTTCAGTAACAAACGCCTAGGGGGGGGGGGGACAGGTCCCCTTACATTTTAGTTGTGCCAGCGTGGCGGTCGCATGACACGTTGCCGGATACACAGCTGGGGATCAGCTGACGTTACTGAACCCCAATAACAGAGGAGCGACTGTTGACTGTGCACACAGCACTTCCAGGCACCAAATGGCGGTGTTAGAGCCCAGGGACAGCGGGAGGAGCAGATTGGAGGTATTGCCGCACACACAGCTGGGGATCAGCTGACGTTACTGAACCCCAATAACAGAGGAGCGACTGTTGACTGTGCACACAGCACTTCCAGGCACCAACTGGCGGTGTTAGAGCCCAGGGACAGCAGGAGGAGCAGATTGGAGGTATTGCCGCACACACAGCTGGGGATCAGCTGACGTTACTGAACCCCAATAACAGAGGAGCGACTGTTGACTGTGCACACAGCACTTCCAGGCACCAACTGGCGGTGTTAGAGCCCAGGGACAGCAGGAGGAGCAGATTGGAGGTATTGCCGCACACACAGCTGGGGATCAGCTGACGTTACTGAACCCCAATAACAGAGGAGCGACTGTTGACTGTGCACACAGCACTTCCAGGCACCAACTGGCGGTGTTAGAGCCCAGGGACAGCAGGAGGAGCAGAGGAACAGAGTGTAGGCCGAAGCCTGATTGGAGCAAGTTGAAAGGAAACCTTTAACCCCCCCCCCCAAGACGTTTGTAGCTGAAAGAGCCATCTTGTGCAGCACTAAGGATGCAAAAGGAAAAGGTTGCTCTTTTAATTATGCTCCTTGCAAACACCGAAGTAAACACTAAAAATGTGTCCCTTTATACCGTTAAACCGTTCCGGAGGTGCGAATTTCCTTCATAATGGGACACAGCACAGCTGTCATTCCTATCCCCTTGATGCCGTGCGCTGCCTCCTCAGCGTTGTTTTAAGCTGTCACGGAGCCTGCGCTGTTCTGTTAGCCCTTGGCCATGCCCAATTAGCGCTGCCTGTCTTCTGACATAATTTGGTGTCAGGCTGTCAGTGCCTGTGCGTCCACGCTGCTCCAGATCCCACCTCGCAGTCTTGTCTAACGTAATCCCACTGCGGGCCTTGGAACCATGGGCATGCACAGTGCATAACCTCGACTCTCACTCCCCTCCTTCCCTCTTCTTCAGACTGTGCGGTGTCACGGCTGTGGCATTCTAGGGATCAGCTGACGGCGCACAGTCTAAAGAAGGCGGAGGGAAATGAGCGAGAGCCCGAGGGGAAGATATGCACTGCGCATGCCCATGGATTTCAGGCCCGCAGTGTGACTCAATCAGAAGACACTGCGAGGCGGGATCTCGGGCAGCGCGGCCGCACAGGCGCAGCCAGCCTGACACCAAATTATGTCAGAAGACAGGCAGCGCAAATAGGGCATGCCCAAGGGATAACAGAACAGCGCAGGCTCCGTGACAGCTTAAAACAACGCTGAGGAGGCAGCGCATGGCACCAAGGGGGTAGGAATGACGGCTGTGCTGCGTCACATTACGAAGGAAAGTCCCAGCTCCGGGACGGTATAACGGTATCAGTGAACACATTTTATAAGTGTTAAGTTCTGCGTGTGCAAAGAGCTAAAAAAAAAGAGCTACCTTTTCCTTGTGCAGCATTACTGCTGCACAAGATGGCTCTTTCAGTAACAAATGACGGGGGGGAGGGGGACAGGTTACATTTAGGTTGTTGTGCCAGCGTGGCGGTCGCAGGACACATTGCCGGCTACACAGCTGGGGATCAGCTGACGTTACTGAAACCCAATAACACTGGGTCGTATGTTTTTACTGTGCAGCCTGCACTTCTGAGCCGCAACTGGCGGTGTTGGAGCCCAGGAATAGCAGTTCAGGTAGTAGAAAGATGAACACAGCAGGAGACCTGGATGACACCCAATTACTTAATCAGGCAGAGGAGTGGCAAATTCCTGCGAGATCCAGGCCTGGTTCATTTTCAGGAAAGTAAGCCGGTCAACGTTATCGGAGGATAGTCGCATGCGACGGTCTGTTAGTACACCACCTGCGGCACTAAAGACACGTTCTGATAAGACACTAGCCGCAATGCAAGCCAGCACCTCCAATGCATACTGGCTTAGCTCTGGCCATGTATCCAGCTTAGAGACCCAAAACTTGAACGGGGAAGAGCCGTCTGGGAGTACAGTAAGAGGGCAAGCCATGTAGTCTGTCACCATCTGACGGAACCGTTGCCTCCTGCTGACTGGAGCCGCCGGTGATGGTGTAGACATTTGGGGCGGGCACACAAAAGTGTGCCAGAGTTGTGCCATACTGGGCTTGCCTTGGGCAGAGACACTGCTTCTGCTCCCTCTTTGGGCAGAGCCTCCCCCACTGCCTCGACGCACTGAGCTGCTTTGTAAAGCACTAGCAGCACTCCTCTCAGTTGGACAGGAGAAGATGATGGAATTCACCAGTGTGTCGTGGTACTCCCGCAATTTACGCTCCCGGGTCAACGCAGGGATGAGGTTTTGGACGTTGTCCCGGTAGCGAGGATCGAGGAGGGTGAACACCCAATAATCAGGCATGTTGAGAATGTGGTCGATGCGGCGGTCGTTTCTCAGGCACTGCAGCATGAAATCCACCATGTGCTGCAGAGTGCCAACTGGCCCAGAAACGCTGTCCCCTGCTTGAGACATGATCTCTGCCCGCTCGTCATCACCCCACCCTCGCTGTACACACTGACCACTGGACAATTGTGTCGCTCCCTCCTCTGGACGGAGCTCTTCCTCCTCCATTGACTCCTCCTCATCCTCCTCACAAATTGGCCCCTGCGTACCCCTTTGTGAGGAACCACGTGGCGCTGACTCTCCAGAAGCTGATGGAAAAGGTGACTCCTCATCCTCCACCTCTTCCACCACATCATCCCTTAACCCTTGCAAAGTTTGCTGAAGCAGGCAGATAAGGGGGACAGTCATGCTGACTAGTGCATCATCTGCACTTGCCATCCGCGTGGAATAATCAAAAGGACGCAAAACCTGGCAGACGTCCTTCATAGTGGCCCACTCTGTGGTTGTGAAGTCTGATCGGCGCTGACTGCGACTTCTTTGCGCCTGATGCAGCTGGTACTCCATAACTGCTTGCTGCTGCTCACACAACCGCTCCAACATATGTAACGTGGAATTCCACCGGGTAGGTAGGTCACATATGATGCGATGTTCCGGAAGGCGGAATCGGCGCGGCAGAGCAGCAATGCGGGATCTGGCCAAGCTGGAACGCCGCAAGTGAGCACACTCTAGGCGGACCTTGTGCAGCAGGGCATCAAGATCCGGATAGTCCCTCAGAAAACTCTGCACAACCAAATTGAGCACATGTGCCAGACATGGGATGTGAGTGAGGTTGCCAAGGGCCAAAGCTGCCACCAGATTTCGGCCATTGTCACACACTACCATGCCTGGCTGGAGATTCGCTGGCAGTAACCACACATCGCTCTCCTGCTTGATGGCATTCCAGAGCTCCTGCGCTGTGTGGCTTCGATGCCCCAATGAAACTAGTTTCAAGACGGCCTGCTGACGTTTGGCCACGGCTGTGCTCATGTCGGTCATAGGTAAACGTTCACGGGTCCATGTGGAGGTGGACTGTGACGGATCCTGCAGAGAGGAATCAGAGGAACTGGTGTAAGAGGAGGAGTCGATGCGTACAGACTGGATTCCTGCAATCCTTGGAGTGGGCAGGACACGTCCTGCGCCACTCGCACGATCTGTACCTGGCTCAACAACATTAACCCAATGGGCAGTGAGGGAAACATATCGCCCCTGTCCATGCTGACTGGTCCACGCATCGGTGGTGAGGTGGACCTTGCTACTGACGGCGTTCAGTAGCGCATGTTTTATGTTTGCCTCAACATGCCTGTGCAGGGCAGGGACAGCCTGCCTGCTGAAGTAAAAGCGGCTGGGCACCTTGTACTGTGGGACTGCCAATGCCATCAAGTCACGGAAGCTGTCAGTCTCCACCAGCCTGAACGAGAGCATTTCCAGGGACAACAGTTTGGCAATGCCTGCATTCAGAGCCTGTGCTCGGGGGTGGTTGGCCGAGAATGCCCGCCTTTTCTCCCATGCCTGGACTACCGATGGCTGTAGAGTAGACTGGGAGTGTGAGGATGACTGGGAAGGTGGTGCTGTGGGTGGAATTACACTAGGTCTCTGGACAACAGTGGAGGAAGAGGCAACACGAGATGAAGAGGTGGTAGCTGCCGCTGTTGGTTGGCCTACGTCTTCACTGTGTTTCTGTAACTCCACCGCGTGCCTGTTCCACACATGTTTCCACATATTTGTGGTATTGAGGTTGCTGACACTTTTACCTCTTTTTACTTTCTGATGACACAGCTTGCATTTGACAAAACAAATGTCATCTGCAACTGTGTCAAAAAAGGACCAGGCACTGCAAGTCTTGGGAGCGCCCTTTTTGGCTTTGGAAAGAGACAGGCTCCTAACGTGTGCCAAAGTGGAGGCTACAGGCTCCGCAGTCTTCCCCCTCCCTCTCCCTCTTTGGCCCGTAAGGGGAAGCTCTTCCTCAGAGCTGCTCCCACCACCTTCCTGTTCCTCACGCCACGATGGGTCAAGGACCTCATCATCTCCACTACCCTCTGCCACCAACTGCTCCTCCTGGGTAGTCTCGGCAGCACAGTACGCATCAGAAAGCGGCACCTGAGTTTCATCATCAGATGCGTACTGCGCTGTGGTCACCGGAGGCACTGGCCCACCTGCCTCTTCAGAGTCAGAGAGATAAAGCTTTTGGGCATCACTGCACACTGCCTCTTCTTCCATTTCTCCAATGCTGCTTGGCTGGCCCCCTGTTTCCAAGCCAAGAGATTCAGAGAACAGAAGTAGAGACGGCTCCTGTCCTGGGCTCTCTGACTGCCTGGCCAATTTGGCAGGTGGTGAAGAGACAGATGGCTGCTCTCCAGTGCTCTGTGCCTGAGAGGATGTGGCACTAACTGAAGTCGATGCCGAGGCGTTAGCTGCCATCCACCCGACAACGGCTTCAATTTGGTCTTCACGTAGCAGCGGTGCACGGCGCTCTCCGACAAAGCTGCGCATGAAGGACTGTTCCCTGCTGAAACTGAGTGACGACGAGTCACCGGCGCCCGCAGCAGGCACAGAATCACCACGTCCTCTCCCTGCTCCTCTCCCTGCTCCGCGCCCACGCCCACGTGCCTTACTCCCTGCCCTCTTCATCTTGGTTGACAGATAAAGATAAGCAGAAAAGTACTAAGGCCTTAGTGTGCTTATTCCTGAAATGCTCCTCCTAACAGGTGTAAGAAACACTAATGTTGTAAATTGTGGACTAAACTTTATTATTTTTCAAATGTGGCCTACACAAGTGTTAAGTTGTGTTTGGTGAACTTAACTTTTTTTTTGGTGCAGATCGGGCTACAGAGCTAGTTTAAATCACACGGAGACCGTGTAGACAGCCGTAAACGGCGCTGCAAGGCCAAAAAACCCTCCTCTCGGTTATCCTATATAGTGTTTTTCCACTATTTAGCTGGATACGAGTGGAAAGACACTAATAGGATTTTTTTTTTCAAATTTTAAACTGGCTGCACTATTTGAAAAAAAGGAAATTGTTTTTCAAGGTATGAGGCAGTAACGCACCCTGAGCTGAATCCAACCGGCTATGGCTGCACACAGACTACAGGGCGAGCTGGGCTCACACGGAGACCGTGCAGACAGCCGTAAACGGCGCTGCAAGGCCAAAAAAACCTCCTCTAGGTTATCCTATATAGTGTTTTTCCACTATTTAGCTGGATACGAGTGGAAAGACACTAATAGGAATTTTTTTTTTCAAATTTTAAACTGGCTGCACTATTTGAAAAATAGTAAAATTTTTCTCAAGGTATGAGGCAGTAACGAACCCTGAGCTGAATCCTACCGGCTATGGCTGCACACAGACTACAGGGCGAGCTGGGCTCACACGGAGACCGTGCAGACAGCCGTAAACGGCGCTGCAAGGCCAAAAAACCCTCCTCTAGGTTATCCTATATAGTGTTTTTCCACTATTTAGCTGGATACGAGTGGAAAGACAGTAATAGGAATTTTTTTTTTTCAAATTTTAAACAGGCTGCACTATTTGAAAAAAAGTAAAATTTTTCTCAAGGTATGAGCCAGTAACGAACCCTGAGCTGAATCCAACCGGCTATGGCTGCACACAGACTACAGGGCGAGCTGGGCTCACACGGAGACCGTGCAGACAGCCGTAAACGGCGCTGCAAGGCCCAAAAAAAACCCTCTAGGTTATCCTATGTAGTGTTTTTCCACAATAGAGCTGGAGACTGGTGGAAAAACACTAATAGGAAATTTGAGAAAAAATGTGCAGCAGGCTGCACTAAGAGCAAAAAAGGACAACTGTGTGAGGCAGTGTGAACCCCCCTTGAGCTGAATACAACCGGGTATATGGCTGCACACAGACTACAGAGTGAGCTGCACACACACACACACACAGAGACCTTGCAGAACGCTGTTAAAACAGCGCTGCAAGGCAAGAGCAAGGTGAACAGTGAAGAACACACAGCGTTTTGCTAAATTAGCCTTTGGAAAGGAAAATAAAGCAATTAGCTAGCTCGACTGGCCCTCAGTTAGAACACAGCGTCCTGTCCCTAACTGAAATCACAGCAGAGTGAGCGCAAAATGGCGGCAGCGTTTTTTATAGTGCAGAGTGACATCATTTCAGCAGCTAATCCAAGCCTTGCCAGTACTTACATGCCCACCATGCTAAACAGGATGTGCCCACACTTCCAATCATTCCTCATTGGCTGCTGCGTTCAGTTTGAATTCTGGGAACTTCCGATTCCGGTATCCGATACGCGGGAAGTATCGGAATTCGGTATCGGAATTCCGATACCGCAAATATCGGCCGATACCCGATACTTGCGGTATCGGAATGCTCAACACTACTCACCACTAGTGTTGAGCATTCCGATACCGCAAGTATCGGGTATCGGCCGATATTTGCGGTATCGGAATTCCGATACCGAATTCCGATACTTCCCGCGTATCGGATACCGGAATCGGAAGTTCCCAGAATTCAAACTGAACGCAGCAGCCAATGAGGAATGATTGGAAGTGTGGGCACATCCTGTTTAGCATGGTGGGCATGTAAGTACTGGCAAGGCTTGGATTGGCTGCTGAAATGATGTCACTCTGCACTATAAAAAACGCTGCCGCCATTTTGCGCTCACTCTGCTGTGATTTCAGTTAGGGACAGGACGCTGTGTTCTAACTGAGGGCTAGCTAATTGCTTTATTTTCCATTCCAAAGGCTAATTTAGCAAAACGCTGTGTGTTCTTCACTGTTCACCTTGCTCTTGCCTTGCAGCGCTGTTTTAACAGCGTTCTGCAAGTCTCTGTGTGTGTGTGTGTGCAGCTCACTCTGTAGTCTGTGTGCAGCCATATACCCGGTTGTACTCAGCTCAGGGGGGGTTCACACTGCCTCACACAGTTGTCCTTTTTTGCTCTTAGTGCAGCCTGCTGCACATTTTTTCTCAAATTTCCTAATAGTGTTTTTCCACCAGTCTCCAGCTCTATTGTGGAAAAACACTACATAGGATAACCTAGAGGGGTTTTTTTGGGCCTTGCAGCGCCGTTTACGGCTGTCTGCACGGTCTCCGTGTGAGCCCAGCTCGCCCTGTAGTCTGTGTGCAGCCATAGCCGGTTGGATTCAGCTCAGGGTTCGTTACTGGCTCATACCTTGAGAAAAATTTTACTTTTTTTCAAATAGTGCAGCCTGTTTAAAATTTGAAAAAAAAAAATTCCTATTAGTGTCTTTCCACTCGTATCCAGCTAAACAGTGGAAAAACACTATATAGAATAACCTAGAGGAGGGTTTTTTGGCCTTGCAGTGCCGTTTACGGCTGTCTGCACGGTCTCCGTGTGAGCCCAGCTCGCCCTGTAGTCTGTGTGCAGCCATAGCCGGTTGGATTCAGCTCAGGGTTCGTTACTGGCTCATACCTTGAGAAAAATTTTACTTTTTTTCAAATAGTGCAGCCTGTTTAAAATTTGAAAAACAAAAATTCCTATTAGTGTCTTTCCACTCGTATCCAGCTAAATAGTGGAAAAACACTATATAGGATAACCTAGAGGAGGGTTTTTTGGCCTTGCAGCGCCGTTTACAGCTGTCTGCACGGTCTCTGTGTGAGCGCAGCTCGCCCTGTAGTCTGTGTGCAGCCATAGCCGGTTGGATTCAGCTCAGGGTGCGTTACTGCCTCATACCTTGAAAAACAATTTCCTTTTTTTCAAATAGTGCAGCCAGTTTAAAATTTGAAAAAAAAAATTCCTATTAGTGTCTTTCCACTCGTATCCAGCTAAATAGTGGAAAAACACTATATAGGATAACCTAGAGGAGGGTTTGTTGGCCTTGCAGCGCCGTTTACGGCTGTCTGCACGGTCTCTGTGTGAGCGCAGCTCGCCCTGTAGTCTGTGTGCAGCCATAGCCGGTTGGATTCAGCTCAGGGTTCGTTACTGCCTCATACCTTGAGAAAAATTTTACTTTTTTTCAAATAGTGCAGCCTGTTTAAAATTTGAAAAAAAAAAATTCCTATTAGTGTCTTTCCACTCGTATCCAGCTAAATAGTGGAAAAACACTATATAGGATAACCGAGAGGAGGGTTTTTTGGCCTTGCAGCGCCGTTTACGGCTGTCTACACGGTCTCCGTGTGATTTAAACTAGCTCTGTAGCCCGATCTGCACCAAAAAAAAAGTTAAGTTCACCAAACACAACTTAACACTTGTGTAGGCCACATTTGAAAAATAATAAAGTTTAGTCCACAATTTACAACATTAGTGTTTCTTACACCTGTTAGGAGGAGCATTTCAGGAATAAGCACACTAAGGCCTTAGTACTTTTCTGCTTATCTTTATCTGTCAACCAAGATGAAGAGGGCAGGGAGTAAGGCACGTGGGCGTGGGCGCGGAGCAGGGAGAAGAGCAGGGAGAGGACGTGGTGATTCTGTGCCTGCTGCGGGCGCCGGTGACTCGTCGTCACTCAGTTTCAGCAGGGAACAGTCCTTCATGCGCAGCTTTGTCGGAGAGCGCCGTGCACCGCTGCTACGTGAAGACCAAATTGAAGCCGTTGTCGGGTGGATGGCAGCTAACGCCTCGGCATCGACTTCAGTTAGTGCCACATCCTCTCAGGCACAGAGCACTGGAGAGCAGCCATCTGTCTCTTCACCACCTACCAAATTGGCCAGGCAGTCAGAGAGCCCAGGACAGGAGCCGTCTCTACTTCTGTTCTCTGAATCTCTTGGCTTGGAAACAGGGGGCCAGCCAAGCAGCATTGGAGAAATGGAAGAAGAGGCAGTGTGCAGTGATGCCCAAAAGCTTTATCTCTCTGACTCTGAAGAGGCAGGTGGGCCAGTGCCTCCGGTGACCACAGCGCAGTACGCATCTGATGATGAAACTCAGGTGCCGCTTTCTGATGCGTACTGTGCTGCCGAGACTACCCAGGAGGAGCAGTTGGTGGCAGAGGGTAGTGGAGATGATGAGGTCCTTGACCCATCGTGGCGTGAGGAATAGGAAGGTGGTGGGAGCAGCTCTGAGGAAGAGCTTCCCCTTACGGGCCAAAGAGGGAGAGGGAGGGGGAAGACTGCGGAGCCTGTAGCCTCCACTTTGGCACCCGTTAGGAGCCTGTCTCTTTCCAAAGCCAAAAAGGGCGCTCCCAAGACTTGCAGTGCCTGGTCCTTTTTTGACACAGTTGCAGATGACATTTGTTTTGTCAAATGCAAGCTGTGTCATCAGAAAGTAAAAAGAGGTAAAAGTGTCAGCAACCTCAATACCACAAATATGTGGAAACATGTGCGGAACAGGCACGCGGTGGAGTTACAGAAACACAGTGAAGACGTAGGCCAACCAACAGCGGCAGCTACCACCTCTTCATCTCGTGTTGCCTCTTCCTCCACTGTTGTCCAGAGACCTAGTGTAATTCCACCCACAGCACCACCTTCCCAGTCATCCTCACACTCCCAGTCTACTCTACAGCCATCGGTAGTCCAGGCATGGGAGAAAAGGCGGGCATTCTCGGCCAACCACCCCCGAGCACAGGCTCTGAATGCAGGCATTGCCAAACTGTTGTCCCTGGAAATGCTCTCGTTCAGGCTGGTGGAGACTGACAGCTTCCGTGACTTGATGGCATTGGCAGTCCCACAGTACAAGGTGCCCAGCCGCTTTTACTTCAGCAGGCAGGCTGTCCCTGCCCTGCACAGGCATGTTGAGGCAAACATAAAACATGCGCCACTGAACGCCGTCAGTAGCAAGGTCCACCTCACCACCGATGCGTGGACCAGTCAGCATGGACAGGGGTGATATGTTTCCCTCACTGCCCATTGGGTTAATGTTGTTGAGCCAGGTACAGATCGTGCGAGTGGCGCAGGACGTCTCCTGCCCACTCCAAGGATTGCAGGAATCCAGTCTGTACGCATCAACTCCTCCTCTTACACCAGTTCCTCTGATTCCTCTCTGCAGGATCCGTCACAGTCCACCTCCACATGGACCCGTGAACGTTTACCTATGACCGACATGAGCACAGCCGTGGCCAAACGTCAGCAGGCCGTCTTGAAACTAGTTTCATTGGGGCATCGAAGCCACACAGCGCAGGAGCTCTGGAATGCCATCAAGCAGGAGAGCGATGTGTGGTTACTGCCAGCGAATCTCCAGCCAGGCATGGTAGTGTGTGACAATGGCCGAAATCTGGTGGCAGCTTTGGCCCTTGGCAACCTCACTCACATCCCATGTCTGGCACATGTGCTCAATTTGGTTGTGCAGAGTTTTCTGAGGGACTATCCGGATCTTGATGCCCTGCTGCACAAGGTCCGCCTAGAGTGTGCTCACTTGCGGCGTTCCAGCTTGGCCAGATCCCGCATTGCTGCTCTGTAGCGCCGATTCCGCCTTCCGGAACACCGCATCATATGTGACCTACCTACCCGGTGGAATTCCACGTTACATATGTTGGAGCGGTTGTGTGAGCAGCAGCAAGCAGTTATGGAGTACCAGCTGCATCAGGCGCAAAGAAGTCGCAGTCAGCGCCGATCAGACTTCACAACCACAGAGTGGGCCACTATGAAGGACGTCTGCCAGGTTTTGCGTCCTTTTGATTATTCCACGCGGATGGCAAGTGCAGATGATGCACTAGTCAGCATGACTGTCCCCCTTATGTGCCTGCTTCAGCAAACTTTGCAAGGGTTAAGGGATGATGTGGTGGAAGAGGTGGAGGATGAGGAGTCACCTTTTCCATCAGCTTCTGGAGAGTCAGCGCCACGTGGTTCCTCACAAAGGGGTACGCAGGGGCCAATTTGTGAGGAGGATGAGGAGGAGTCAATGGAGGAGGAAGAGCTCCATCCAGAGGAGGGAGCGACACAATTGTCCAGTGGTCAGTGTGTACAGCGAGGGTGGGGTGATGACGAGCGGGCAGAGATCATGTCTCAAGCAGGGGACAGCGTTTCTGGGCCAGTTGGCACTCTGCAGCACATGGTGGATTTCATGCTGCAGTGCCTGAGAAACGACCGCCGCATCGACCACATTCTCAACATGCCTGATTATTGGGTGTTCACCCTCCTCGATCCTCGCTACCGGGACAACGTCCAAAACCTCATCCCTGCGTTGACCCGGGAGCGTAAATTGCGGGAGTACCACGACACACTGGTGAATTCCATCATCTTCTCCTGTCCAACTGAGAGGAGTGCTGCTAGTGCTTTACAAAGCAGCTCAGTGCGTCGAGGCAGTGGGGGAGGCTCTGCCCAAAGAGGGAGCAGAAGCAGTGCCTCTGCCCAAGGCAAGCCCAGTATGGCACAACTCTGGCACACTTTTGTGTGCCCGCCCCAAATGTCTACACCATCACCGGCGGCTCCAGTCAGCAGGAGGCAACGGTTCCGTCAGATGGTGACAGACTACATGGCTTGCCCACTTACTGTACTCCCAGACGGCTCTTCCCCGTTCAAGTTTTGGGTCTCTAAGCTGGATACATGGCCAGAGCTAAGCCAGTATGCATTGGAGGTGCTGGCTTGCCCTGCGGCTAGTGTCTTATCGGAACGTGTCTTTAGTGCCGCAGGTGGTGTACTAACAGACCGTCGCATGCGACTATCCTCCGATAACGTTGACCGGCTTACTTTCCTGAAAATGAACCAGGCCTGGATCTCGCAGGAATTTGCCACTCCTCTGCCTGATTAAGTAATTGGGTGTCATCCAGGTCTCCTGCTGTGTTCATCTTTCTACCACCTGAACTGCTATTCCTGGGCTCCAACACCGCCAGTTGCGGCTCAGAAGTGCAGGCTGCACAGTAAAAACATACGACCCAGTGTTATTGGGTTTCAGTAACATCAGCTGATCCCCAGCTGTGTAGCCGGCAATGTGTCCTGCGACCGCCACGCTGGCACAACAACCTAAATGTAAGGGAACCTGTCCCCCCCCCCTGTCGTTTGTTACTGAAAGAGCCATCTTGTGCAGCAGTAATGCTGCACAAGGAAAAGGTAGCTCTTTTTTTTTAGCTCTTTGCACACGCAGAACTTAACACTTATAAAATGTGTTCACTGATACCGTTATACCGTCCCGGAGCTGGGACTTTCCTTCGTAATGTGACGCAGCACAGCCGTCATTCCTACCCCCTTGGTGCCATGCGCTGCCTCCTCAGCGTTGTTTTAAGCTGTCACGGAGCCTGCGCTGTTCTGTTATCCCTTGGGCATGCCCTATTTGCGCTGCCTGTCTTCTGACATAATTTGGTGTCAGGCTGGCTGCGCCTGTGCGGCCGCGCTGCCCGAGATCCCGCCTCGCAGTGTCTTCTGATTGAGTCACACTGCGGGCCTGGGATCCATGGGCATGCGCAGTGCATATCTTCCCCTCGGGCTCTCGCTCATTTCCCTCCGCCTACTTTAGACTGTGCGCCGTCAGCTGATCCCTAGCATGCCACGGCCGTGACACCGCACAGTCTGAAGAAGAGGGAAGGAGGGGAGTGAGAGTCGAGGTTATGCACTGTGCATGCCCATGGTTCCAAGGCCCGCAGTGGGATTACGTTAGACGAGACTGCGAGGTGGGATCTGGAGCAGCGTGGACGCACAGGCACTGACAGCCTGACACCAAATTATGTCAGAAGACAGGCAGCGCTAATTGGGCATGGCCAAGGGCTAACAGAACAGCGCAGGCTCTGTGACAGCTTAAAACAACGCTGAGGAGGCAGCGCACGGCATCAAGGGGATAGGAATGACAGCTGTGCTGTGTCCCATTACGAAGGAAATTCGCACCTCCGGAACGGTTTAACGGTATAAAGGGACACATTTTTAGTGTTTACTTTGGTGTTTGCAAGGAGCATAATTAAAAGAGCAACCTTTTCCTTTTGCATCCTTAGTGCTGCACAAGATGGCTCTTTCAGCTACAAACGTCTTGGGGGGGGGGGTTAAAGGTTTCCTTTCAACTTGCTCCAATCAGGCTTCGGCCTACACTCTGTTCCTCAGCTCCTCCTGCTGTCCCTGGGCTCTAACACCGCCAGTTGATGCCTGGAAGTGCTGTGTGCACAGTCAACAGTCGCTCCTCTGTTATTGGGGTTCAGTAACGTCAGCTGATCCCCAGCTGTGTGTGCGGCAATACCTCCAATCTGCTCCTCCTGCTGTCCCTGGGCTCTAACACCGCCAGTTGGTGCCTGGAAGTGCTGTGTGCACAGTCAACAGTCGCTCCTCTGTTATTGGGGTTCAGTAACGTCAGCTGATCCCCAGCTGTGTGTGCGGCAATACCTCCAATCTGCTCCTCCTGCTGTCCCTGGGCTCTAACACCGCCAGTTGGTGCCTGGAAGTGCTGTGTGCACAGTCAACAGTCGCTCCTCTGTTATTGGGGTTCAGTAACGTCAGCTGATCCCCAGCTGTGTGTGCGGCAATACCTCCAATCTGCTCCTCCTGCTGTCCCTGGGCTCTAACACCGCCAGTTGGTGCCTGGAAGTGCTGTGTGCACAGTCAACAGTCGCTCCTCTGTTATTGGGGTTCAGTAACGTCAGCTGATCCCCAGCTGTGTATCCGACAACGTGTCATGCGACCGCCACGCTGGCACAACTAAAATGTAAGGGGACCTGTCCCCCCCCCCCTAGGCGTTTGTTACTGAAAGAGCCACCATGTGCAGCACTAATACTGCACAAGGGAAAGGTCGCTCTTGAAATTGTGCTCCTTGCAAACGCTGAACTACACACTCATGTAATGTGTCCCCTCACACCGTCCAACCGTCCCGGAGGTGGGACTTTCCTTTGTAATGTGACGCAGCACAGCCGTCATTGCTACCCCCTTGGCACCGTGCGCTGCCTCCTTAGCGTTGTTTGATTCCGTCATGGACCCTGCGCTGTTATGTTATCCCTTGGCCATGCACAGTTTGCGCTGCCCGTCCTCTGACATCATTTGTTGTCGTCCTGGCTGCGCCTGTGCGTCCACGCTGCCCGAAATCACACCTCGCAGTGTCGTCTAATGTGATCCCACAGTGGGCCTGGTATCCATGGCCATGCGCAGTGCATATACTAGCCTCTCACTCCCCTTCTTCACGCTTCTTCAGACTAGGCGGCGTCAGCTGATCCCTAATAGCATGCCACGGCCGTGACGCCGCACAGTCTGAAGAAGCAGGAAGGAGGTGAGTGAGAGGCGATGATATGCACTGCGCATGCCCATGGATCCCTGGCCCGCAGTGGGACTACATTAGATGACACTGCAAGGTTGGATCTCGGGCAGCTTGGACGCACAGGCACTGCCAGCCTGACACCTACATGATGTCAGAAGACGGGCACCGCTAACTGTGCATGGCCAAGGGATAACATTACAGCGCGGGCTCCGTGACAGAACCAAACAACGTTGAGGAGGTGGCGCCCGGCACCAAGGGGGTTGGAATGACGGCTGTGCTGTGTCACATTACAAAGGAAAGTCCCACTTCCGGGATGGTTTGACGGTGTGAGGGGACACATTATATGAGTGTGTACTTCAGCGTTTGCAAGGAGCATAATTTTCGGAGCCACCATTTTCCATGTGCAGTATTACTGCTGTACAAGATGGCTCTTTCAGCAACAAATGCCTGGGGGGGGGGGGTTAAAGGTTCCCTTTCAACTTGCTCCACTGCAGGCTTCGGCCTACACTCTGCTCCTCTTTGATTCCCTGGGTTTCAACACTGTCAGTTGCCACCTGGAAGTGTTGTCTACACAGAAAAAACACTAGGTGATGTGTCAGTGGGGTTCAGCACCGCCAGCTGTTCCCCTGCTGTGTAGTCGGCAACGTGTCCAGCACAAGCCACGCTGGCACAACAGAACAAAAGCTGCCACCAGTGCAGGCTTCGGCCTACACTCTGCTCCTCTCCTCCTCCTGCTGACCCTGGGCTCAAACACCGCTAGTTTTTGCCCGGAAGTGCTAGCTGCACAGAGAAAAACACCAGCCAATGTGTTAGTGGGGTTCAGCAACGCCAGCTGTTCCCCTGCTGTGTAGCCGGCAACGTGACCTGCAAACGCCACGCAGGCACATGAACTGAAATTAAAGGGAACCTGGCCCCACCCCCCCAGGTGTTTCTATGTATAACAGCCACCTAGTACAGCAGTACTGCTGCATTTGTACAAGGTGGCTGACTTTTTCTCCTTGCCCACGTGGAACTCAAAACGTACAAAATGTGTCTCATTGAGACCATTCCACTGTCCCTGAGGTGTGACTTTCCTTTCTAATGATACGCAGCACCCCCCTTGGTAGCGTTTCCCGTCTTTTGTCATCATGGTTAGCTGGCTGCGCCTGTGCATCCGCCCTGCTAGAAACAACGCCCCTCGTTGTCATATTTATTTTGTCAGCGAGGGTGTGGTTTATGGGCACGAGCAGTGCATATGTTCGCCTGTCTTAACTCATCTCCTTCCGCCTTCTTCAGACTGTGCGGCCTCCTGGCCGTGGTAGGCGATAAGGGATCAGCTGAGGCCGCCCAGTCTGGAGCAGGTGTAAGGACATGTGTAAGCGGCAAACCTATTTACTGCACAAGGCCACGAATCACAGCCACGCAGTGTGATTTTTTGAAAACACACTGTGGGTCTGGGATTCATGTCCATCGCTAACCGCAACGGCCGAAATGAAATGAGGTCAGAAGACAGGAAGCGCTCACAGCGCATGGCCAAGGGATCACAATAGCGCAGACTCCTGTACAGCAAATAACAACGCTCAGGAATCTGCGCCCAGTACCTAGGTGCAAATTTTGACACCTGTGCTGCGTCTCCTTAAAAAGACAAGTCACGCCTCCAAAACTGTTTGACAGTATAATGGGCTAAATAGTGTACGTGTTTTAGTCAGCGTGTGCAAGGAGCAAAACAAATAGAGCAACCTTTTACTTGTGCAGCATTAATGCTGCACAAGGTGTGGCTCTTGTACCTTGCAACACCTGAGGGTGGTTAAAGGTAACCTTTGAAATTGGTTCAACTAGGCTTCGGCCTACACTCTGCTCCTCTCCTGCTGACCCTGGGCTCAAACACCGCTAGTTTTTGCCCGGAACTGCTAGCTGCACAGAGAAAAACACCAGTCAATGTGTTAGTGAGGTTCAGCACCGCCAGCTGTTCCCCTGCTGTGTAGTCGGCATCGTGTCCAGCACAAGCCACGCTGGCACAACTGACCAAAAGCTGCCACCAGTGCAGGCTTCGGCCTACACTCTGCTCCTCTCCTCCTCCTGCTGACCCTGGGCTCAAACACCGCCAGTTTCTGCCCGGAAGTGCTAGCTGCACAGAGAAAAACACCAGCCAATGTGTTAGTGGGGTTCAGCACCGCCAGCTGTTCCCCTGCTGTGTAGTCGGCAACGTGTCCAGCACAAGCCACGCTGGCACAACAGAACAAAAGCTGCCACCAGTGCAGGCTTCGGCCTACACTCTGCTCCTCTCCTCCTCCTGCTGACCCTGGGCTCAAACACCGCTAGTTTTTGCCCGGAAGTGCTAGCTGCACAGAGAAAAACACCAGCCAATGTGTTAGTGGGGTTCAGCAACGCCAGCTGTTCCCCTGCTGTGTAGCCGGCAACGTGACCTGCAAACGCCACGCAGGCACATGAACTGAAATTAAAGGGAACCTGGCCCCACCCCCCCAGGTGTTTCTATGTATAACAGCCACCTAGTACAGCAGTACTGCTGCATTTGTACAAGGTGGCTGACTTTTTCTCCTTGCCCACGTGGAACTCAACACGTACAAAATGTGTCTCATTGAGACCATTCCACTGTCCCTGAGGTGTGACTTTCCTTTCTAATGATACGCAGCACCCCCCTTGGTAGCGTTTCCCGTCTTTTGTCATCATGGTTAGCTGGCTGCGCCTGTGCATCCGCCCTGCTAGAAACAACGCCCCTCGTTGTCATATTTATTTTGTCAGCGAGGGTGTGGTTTATGGGCACGAGCAGTGCATATGTTCGCCTGTCTTAACTCATCTCCTTCCGCCTTCTTCAGACTGTGCGGCCTCCTGGCCGTGGTAGGCGATAAGGGATCAGCTGAGGCCGCCCAGTCTGGAGCAGGTGTAAGGACATGTGTAAGCGGCAAACCTATTTACTGCACAAGGCCACGAATCACAGCCACGCAGTGTGATTTTTTGAAAACACACTGTGGGTCTGGGATTCATGTCCATCGCTAACCGCAACGGCCGAAATGAAATGAGGTCAGAAGACAGGAAGCGCTCACAGCGCATGGCCAAGGGATCACAATAGCGCAGACTCCTGTACAGCAAATAACAACGCTCAGGAATCTGCGCCCAGTACCTAGGTGCAAATTTTGACACCTGTGCTGCGTCTCCTTAAAAAGACAAGTCACGCCTCCACAACTGTTTGACAGTATAATGGGCTAAATAGTGTACGTGTTTTAGTCAGCGTGTGCAAGGAGCAAAACAAATAGAGCAACCTTTTACTTGTGCAGCATTAATGCTGCACAAGGTGTGGCTCTTGTACCTTGCAACACCTGAGGGGGGTTAAGGGTAACCTTTGAAATTGGTTCAACTAGGCTTCGGCCTACACTCTGCTCCTCTCCTGCTGACCCTGGGCTCAAACACCGCTAGTTTTTGCCCGGAACTGCTAGCTGCACAGAGAAAAACACCAGTCAATGTGTTAGTGAGGTTCAGCACCGCCAGCTGTTCCCCTGCTGTGTAGTCGGCATCGTGTCCAGCACAAGCCACGCTGGCACAACTGACCAAAAGCTGCCACCAGTGCAGGCTTCGGCCTACACTCTGCTCCTCTCCTCCTCCTGCTGACCCTGGGCTCAAACACCGCCAGTTTCTGCCCGGAAGTGCTAGCTGCACAGAGAAAAACACCAGCCAATGTGTTAGTGGGGTTCAGCACCGCCAGCTGTTCCCCCGCTGTGTAGCCGGCATCGTGTCCAGCACAAGCCACGCTGGCACAACTGACCAAAAGCTGCCACCAGTGCAGGCTTCGGCCTACACATTGCTCCTCTCCTCCTCCTGCTGACCCTGGGCTCTAACACCGCCAGTCTTTGCCCGGACATGCGAGCTGCACAGAGAAAAACACCAGTCAATGTGTCAGTGGGGTTCAGCACCGCCAGCTGTTCCCCTGCTGTGTAGCTTGCAACGTGACCTGCAAACGCCACGCAGGCACATGAACTGAAATTAAAGGGAGCCTGCCCCCCACCCCCAGGTTTTTCTATGTAAAACAGCCACCTTGTACAGCAGTACTGCTGCATTTGTACAAGGTGGCTGACTTTTTCTCCTTGCCCACGTGGAACTCAACACGTACAAAATGTGTCTCATTGAGACCATTCCACTGTCCCTGAGGTGTGACTTTCCTTTCTAATGATACGCAGCACCACCCTTGTTAGCGCTGCCCGTCTTTTGACATCATTGGTTAGCTGGCTGCGCTTGTGCGTCTGCCCTGCTCGAAACAACGCCCCTCGGTGTCTTATTTTTTTGAACAGCGAGTGTGTGATTGATGGGCATGTGCAGTGCATATGTTTGCCTGTGTTCACTCATCTCCTTCCGCCTTCTTCAGACTGGGTGTCCTCATGGCCGCGGCAGGCGATAAGGGATCAGATGAGGCCGCCCAGTCTGAAGCAGGTGTAAGGACATGTGTGAGCGTCAAACATATTTACTGAACAAGGCCACGAATCCCAGCCACGCAGTGTGATTTTTTGAAAACACACTGTGGGTCTGGGATTCATGTCCATCGCTAACCGTAACGGCCGACATTAAATGAGGTCAGAAGACAGGAAGCGCTCACAGCGCATGGCCAAGGGATCCCAATAGCGCAGACTCCTGTACAGCAAATAACAACGCTCAGGAATCTGCGCACAGCAGCTAGGTGTAAATTTTGACACCTGTGCTGCATCTCCTTAAAAAGACTAGTAGTCACGCCTCCACTACTGTTTGACAGTATAATGGGCTAAATAGTGTACGTGTTTTATTCAGCGTGTGCAAGGAGCAAAATTAAATAGAGCAACCTTTGACTTGTGCATCATTAATGCTGTTCAAGGTGTGGCTCTTGTACCTTGCAACACCTGAGGGGGGGGGGTTAAAGGTAACCTTTGAAATTGGTTCAACTAGGCTTCGGCCTACACTCTGCTCCTCTACTCCTCCTGCTGACCCTGGGCTCAAACAACGCCAGTTTCTGCCCGGACATGCTAGCTGCACAGAGAAAAACACCAGCCAATGTGTTAGTGGGGTTCAGCACCGCCAGCTGTTCCCCTGCTGTGTAGTCGGCATCGTGTCCAGCACAAGCCACGCTGGCACAACTGACCAAAAGCTGCCACCAGTGCAGGCTTCGGCCTACACTTTGCTCCTCTCCTCCTCCTGCTGACCCTGGGCTCAAACAACGCCAGTTTCTGCCCGGACATGCTAGCTGCACAGAGAAAAACACCAGCCAATGTGTTAGTGGGGTTCAGCACCGCCAGCTGTTCCCCTGCTGTGTAGTCGGCATCGTGTCCAGCACAAGCCACGCTGGCACAACTGACCAAAAGCTGCCACCAGTGCAGGCTTCGGCCTACACTTTGCTCCTCTCCTCCTCCTGCTGACCCTGGGCTCAAACAACGCCAGTTTCTGCCCGGACATGCTAGCTGCACAGAGAAAAACACCAGCCAATGTGTTAGTGGGGTTCAGCACCGCCAGCTGTTCCCCTGCTGTGTATCTGGCAACGTGTCCTGCAAACGCCACGCAGGCACTTGAACTGAAATTGAAGGGAGCCTGCCCCCCACCCCCCCCAGGTGTTTCTATGTATAACAGCCACCTTGTACAGCAGTACTGCTGCATTTGTACAAGGTGGCTGACTTTTTCTCCTTGCACACGTGGAACTCAACAAGTACAAAATGTGTCTCATTACAGACCATTACAATGTCCCTGAGGTGTGACTTTCCTTTTTAATGACACGCAGCACCCCCATTGTTAGCGCTGCCCGTCTCCTGACATCATTGGTTGGCTGGCTGTGCCTGTGCGTCCCCCCTGCCCAACACAACGCCCCCCGTTGTCTCATATATTTTGACTGCGAGGGTGTGATTGATGGGCACGAGCAGTGCATATGTTCCCCTGTCTTCACTCCCCTCCTTCCGCCTTCTTCTGACTGTGCGGCCTCATGGCCGCGGCATGCGATAAGGGATCAGCTGAGGCCGCCCAGTCTGAAGCAGGTGTAATGACATGTGTGAGCGGCGAACATATTTACTGAACAAGGCCACGAATCCCAGCACCGCAGTGTGACTTTAGGAAAAGCCACTGTGGGTCTGGGATTTATGGCCATCGTTAACCGCACCGGCCAACATGAAATGAGGTCATGAGATGGCCTGCACTAATAGGGTATTGCCAAGGGATAACACAAGAGCGCAGTTTCCTGTACTGCAAATAACAACGGTAAGGAATCTGCGCACAGCAGCTAGGTGTAAATTTTGACACCTGTGCTGCATCTTCTTAAAAAGACTAGTAGTCACGCCTCCGCTACTGTTTGACAGTATAATGGGCTAAATAGTGTACGTGTTTTATTCAGCGTGTGCAAGGAGCAAAATTAAATAGAGCAACCTTTGACTTGTGCATCATTAATGCTGTTCAAGGTGTGGCTCTTGTACCTTGCAACACCTGAGGGGGGGGTTAAAGGTAACCTTTGAAATTGGTTCAACTAGGCTTCGGCCTACACTCTGCTCCTCTACTCCTCCTGCTGACCCTGGGCTCAAACACCGCTAGTTTTTGCCCGGAACTGCTAGCTGCACAGAGAAAAACACCAGTCAATGTGTTAGTGGGGTTCAGCAACGCCAGCTGTTCCCCTGCTGTGTAGTCGGCAACGTGTCCAGCACAAGCCACGCTGGCACAACAGAACAAAAGCTGCCACCAGTGCAGGCTTCGGCCTACACTTTGCTCCTCTCCTCCTCCTGCTGACCCTGGGCTCAAACAACGCCAGTTTCTGCCCGGACATGCTAGCTGCACAGAGAAAAACACCAGCCAATGTGTTAGTGGGGTTCAGCACCGCCAGCTGTTCCCCTGCTGTGTAGTCGGCATCGTGTCCAGCACAAGCCACGCTGGCACAACTGAACAAAAGCTGCCACCAGTGCAGGCTTCGGCCTACACTTTGCTCCTCTCCTCCTCCTGCTGACCCTGGGCTCAAACAACGCCAGTTTCTGCCCGGACATGCTAGCTGCACAGAGAAAAACACCAGCCAATGTGTTAGTGGGGTTCAGCACCGCCAGCTGTTCCCCTGCTGTGTAGCTGGCAACGTGTCCTGCAAACGCCACGCAGGCACATGAACTGAAATTGAAGGGAGCCTGCCCCCCACCCCCCCCAGGTGTTTCTATGTATAACAGCCACCTTGTACAGCAGTACTGCTGCATTTGTACAAGGTGGCTGACTTTTTGTCCTTGCCCACGTGGAACTCAAAACGTACAAAATGTGTCTCATTGAGACCATTCCACTGTCCCTGAGGTGTGACTTTCCTTTCTAATGATACGCAGCACCCCCCTTGGTAGCGCTTCCCGTCTTCTGACATCATTGGTTGGCTTGTTGCGCCTGTGCGTCCGCCCTGCCTGAAACAATGCTCCTCGTTGTCTTATTTTGACTGCGAGGGTGTGATTGATGGGCACGAGCAGTGCATATCTTCACCTGTCTTAACTCATCTCCTTCCGCCTTCTTCAGACTGCGCAGCCTCATGGCCGCGGCATGCGAGAAGGGATCAGCAGAGGCCGCCCAGTCTGAAGCAGGTGTAAGGACGTGTGTGAGCGGCCAAAATATTTACTGCTCAAGGCCACGAATCACAGCACCGCAGTGTGACTTTATGAAAAGGCACTGTGGGTCTGGGATTTATGGCCATCGTTAACCGCACCGGCCAACATGAAATGAGGTCATAAGACGGGCAGCTCTAACAGGGCATTGCCAAGGGATAACACAAGAGCGCAGACTCCTGTACAGCAAATAACAACGCTCAGGAAGCTGCGCCAAGCACCAAGGCATTATTTGGGACACCTGTGCTGCGTCTCCTTAAAAGCCAAGTCACGCATCCACTACAGTTTGACTGTAGAATGGGCTAAATTGTGTACGTCTTTCATTCAGCGTGTGCAAGTAGACAAATTAATAGAGCAACCTTTCACTTGTGCAGCATTAATACTGCACAAGGTGTGTCTCTTGTACTTTGTAACACCTGAGGGGGGGTTAAAGGTTTCCTTTGAAATTGGTTCAAATAGGCTTCGGCCTACACTCTGCTCCTCTACTCCTCCTCCTGCTTCAACACGGGCTCTAACATCGCTAGTTTTTGACCGCAAGTGCTAGCTGCACAGAGAAAAACACACGCCATTGTGTTAGTGGGGTTCAGCAACGCCAGCTGTTCCCCCACTGAATAGCCGGCAAAGTGTCCTGCAAACGCAACGCAGACACAAAGCTGCCTCCAGTGCAGGCTTCGGCCTACACTCTGCTCCCCCTGCTTACCCTTAGCTCCAACACCGCTAGTTGGGGCTCTAGGAAGACAATCTTTAATAGGCAACGCATCTGGGTTCCAGCACCGCCAGCTGGTTCTCGGCAGTGTTCTTGTCACAGGTACTCCCTCGTGCCAAGCCTGGTTTCAGCACCGTCAGCTGTTTCCAGGTTGTGTCAAGCTCACTGAGACGCCTATGCTTGCCCCGTCGTGGTGCGGTCGGGTTAGCCAACTCCAGCGTGCCTCCAGTTTAGGAGCTTCCTATGTGGGCTGCGTGAACTGGTAGTCAAGGCTGGTTCTGTAGTGCCAGTAGGCCCAGCTCCCCCTGTCGGACTGTTGGGGTTCGGTAACTGCGGCTGCCTCGCGGCCTAGCTGTTCTCTCCTCTCCTGTGGGCCTTGTGGTCCACCACCTGGTTCCAGCACCGTCAGCTGGTTCCAGGCCGAGCCTTTGGCTTAGGTGCCTCCTCCTGGGTATCCGAGTTCCGCCAACGTCAGGCGGTCCTTGGTAGTGCTTTTAAGCGCGGGCACCTACAGCTTAGTAACCGGGTTCCAGCACCGCCAGCTGGTCCTCGGTCGTGCCATTGGCTCTTGCACACTGGGGCAACGCATCTGGGTTCCAGCACCGCCAGCTGGTTCTCGGCAGTGTTCTTGACACAGGTACTCCCTCGTGCCAAGCCTGGTTTCAGCACCGCCAGCTGTTTCCGGGTTGTGTCAAGCTCACTGAGACGCCTATGCTTGCCCCGTCGTGGTGCGGTCGGGTTAGCCAACTCCAGGGTGCCTCCAGTTTAGGAGCTTCCTATGTGGGCTGCGTGAACTGGTAGTCAAGGCTGGTTCTGTAGTGCCAGTAGGCCCAGCTCCCCCTGTAGGACTGTTGGGGTTTGGTAACTGCGGCTGCCTCGCGGCCTAGCTGTTCTCTCCTCTCCTGTGGACCTTCAGGTCCACCACCTGGTTCCAGCACCGTCATGACGCTGGTTCCAGGCCGAGCCTTTGGCTTAGGTGCCTCCTCCTGGGTATCCGAGTTCCGCCAACGTCAGGCGGTCCTTGGTAGTGCTTTTAAGCGCGGGCACCTACAGCTTAGTAACCGGGTTCCAGCACCGCCAGCTGGTCCTCGGTCGTGCCATTGGCTCTTGCACACTGGGGCAACGCATCTGGGTTCCAGCACCACCAGCTGGTTCTCGGCAGTGTTCTTGTCACAGGTACTCCCTCGTGCCAAGCCTGGTTTCAGCACCGTCAGCTGTTTCCGGGTTGTGTCAAGCTCACTGAGACGCCTATGCTTGCCCCGTCGTGGTGCGGTCGGGTTAGCCAACTCCAGGGTGCCTCCAGTTTAGGAGCTTCCTATGTGGGCTGCGTGAACTGGTAGTCAAGGCTGGTTCTGTAGTGCCAGTAGGCCCAGCTCCCCCTGTCGGACTGTTGGGGTTCGGTAACTGCGGCTGCCTCGCGGCCTAGCTGTTCTCTCCTCTCCTGTGGGCCTTGGGGTCCACCACCTGGTTCCAGCACCGTCAGCTGGTTCCGGGCCGAGCCTTTGGCTTAGGTGCCTCCTCCTGGGTATCCGAGTTCCGCCAACGTCAGGCGGTCCTTGGTAGTGCTTTTAAGCGCGGGCACCTACAGCTTAGTAACCGGGTTCCAGCACCGCCAGCTGGTCCTCGGTCGTGCCATTGGCTCTTGCACACTGGGGCAACGCATCTGGGTTCCAGCACCGCCAGCTGGTTCTCGGCAGTGTTCTTGTCACAGGTACTCCCTCGTGCCAAGCCTGGTTTCAGCACCGCCAGCTGTTTCCGGGTTGTGTCAAGCTCACTGAGACGCCTATGCTTGCCCCGTCGTGGTGCGGTCGGGTTAGCCAACTCCAGGATGCCTCCAGTTTAGGAGCTTCCTATGTGGGCTGCGTGAACTGGTAGTCAAGGCTGGTTCTGTAGTGCCAGTAGGCCCAGCTCCCCCTGTAGGACTGTTGGGGTTCGGTAACTGCGGCTGCCTCGCGGCCTAGCTGTTCTCTCCTCTCCTGTGGACCTTCAGGTCCACCACCTGGTTCCAGCACCGTCAGCTGGTTCTCGGCAGTGTCTTTTGCTCTTGTACCTTCTGCTCCCCATCCTGGTTCCAGTACCGTCAGCTGGTTCCAGGCCGAGCCTTTGGCTTAGGTGCCTCCTCCTGGGTATCCGAGTTCCGCCAACGTCAGGCGGTCCTTGGTAGTGCTTTTAAGCGCGGGCACCTACAGCTTAGTAACCGGGTTCCAGCACCGCCAGCTGGTCCTCGGTCGTGCCATTGGCTCTTGCACACTGGGGCAACGCATCTGGGTTCCAGCACCGCCAGCTGGTTCTCGGCAGTGTTCTTGACACAGGTACTCCCTCGTGCCAAGCCTGGTTTCAGCACCGCCAGCTGTTTCCGGGTTGTGTCAAGCTCACTGAGACGCCTATGCTTGCCCCGTCGTGGTGCGGTCGGGTTAGCCAACTCCAGGGTGCCTCCAGTTTAGGAGCTTCCTATGTGGGCTGCGTGAACTGGTAGTCAAGGCTGGTTCTGTAGTGCCAGTAGGCCCAGCTCCCCCTGTAGGACTGTTGGGGTTTGGTAACTGCGGCTGCCTCGCGGCCTAGCTGTTCTCTCCTCTCCTGTGGACCTTCAGGTCCACCACCTGGTTCCAGCACCGTCATGACGCTGGTTCCAGGCCGAGCCTTTGGCTTAGGTGCCTCCTCCTGGGTATCCGAGTTCCGCCAACGTCAGGCGGTCCTTGGTAGTGCTTTTAAGCGCGGGCACCTACAGCTTAGTAACCGGGTTCCAGCACCGCCAGCTGGTCCTCGGTCGTGCCATTGGCTCTTGCACACTGGGGCAACGCATCTGGGTTTCAGCACCGCCAGCTGGTTCTCGGCAGTGTTCTTGTCACAGGTACTCCCTCGTGCCAAGCCTGGTTTCAGCACCGTCAGCTGTTTCCGGGTTGTGTCAAGCTCACTGAGACGCCTATGCTTGCCCCGTCGTGGTGCGGTCGGGTTAGCCAACTCCAGGGTGCCTCCAGTTTAGGAGCTTCCTATGTGGGCTGCGTGAACTGGTAGTCAAGGCTGGTTCTGTAGTGCCAGTAGGCCCAGCTCCCCCTGTCGGACTGTTGGGGTTCGGTAACTGCGGCTGCCTCGCGGCCTAGCTGTTCTCTCCTCTCCTGTGGGCCTTGGGGTCCACCACCTGGTTCCAGCACCGTCAGCTGGTTCCGGGCCGAGCCTTTGGCTTAGGTGCCTCCTCCTGGGTATCCGAGTTCCGCCAACGTCAGGCGGTCCTTGGTAGTGCTTTTAAGCGCGGGCACCTACAGCTTAGTAACCGGGTTTCAGCACCGCCAGCTGGTCCTCGGTCGTGCCATTGGCTCTTGCACACTGGGGCAACGCATCTGGGTTTCAGCACCGCCAGCTGGTTCTCGGCAGTGTTCTTGTCACAGGTACTCCCTCGTGCCAAGCCTGGTTTCAGCACCGCCAGCTGTTTCCGGGTTGTGTCAAGCTCACTGAGACGCCTATGCTTGCCCCGTCGTGGTGCGGTCGGGTTAGCCAACTCCAGGGTGCCTCCAGTTTAGGAGCTTCCTATGTGGGCTGCGTGAACTGGTAGTCAAGGCTGGTTCTGTAGTGCCAGTAGGCCCAGCTCCCCCTGTAGGACTGTTGGGGTTCGGTAACTGCGGCTGCCTCGCGGCCTAGCTGTTCTCTCCTCTCCTGTGGACCTTCAGGTCCACCACCTGGTTCCAGCACCGTCAGCTGGTTCTCGGCAGTGTCTTTTGCTCTTGTACCTTCTGCTCCCCATCCTGGTTCCAGTACCGTCAGCTGGTTCCGGGCAGAGCCTTTGGCTTAGGTGCCTCCTTCTGGGTATCCAAGTTCCACCAACGTCAGGTGGTCCTTGGTAGTGCTTTCGGGCACGGGTACCTCCTGCTTAGTAACCGGGTTCCAGTAACGTCAGCTGGTCCTCGGTAGTTCCATTGGCTCTTGGACCTTCGGCTACCCATCCGGGTTCCAGTACCGTCAGCTGGTTCTCGGCAGTGTCTTTTGCTCTTGTACCTTCTGCTCCCCATCCTGGTTCCAGTACCGTCAGCTGGTTCCGGGCAGAGCCTTTGGCTTAGGTGCCTCCTTCTGGGTATCCGAGTTCCGCCAACGTCAGGCGGTCCTTGGTAGTGCTTTTTAGCACGGGTACCTCCTGCTTAGTAACCGGGTTCCAGTAACGTCAGCTGGTCCTCGGTAGTTCCATAGGCTCTTGAACCTTCGGGTAGCCATCCGAGTTCCAGTTCCATCAGCTGGTTCTTGGCATTTTCTCAGCCTTCTTGTACCTTCTGCTACATTTCCAAGTTGAAGACCCTAAAGTCGACAACCCGGAAAACCACCCCGATGACGACGACGACGACCCGGAAGACCACCCCGATGACGACGACGACGACGACGGCGGAGACGACGACGGCTGAGACGACGACGGCGGAGATGACGACACTGGAGACGACGACCCTGGAGACGACGACATGGAAGACCGAGAAGCAGAAGAACAAGAGGCTGCAGAACAAAGAGCAGAAGAACATTAAGCATAAGACTTAATATCAGAGCAAAAGATATTATCTAAATTATATGCAGAAGAAGACTAAGCAGTGTATGGGGGTGAGTCCGTTCCTCCTCGTGGTGCCCCTGGATAAAGCCTGATGCTGCAGGCCAAACTGAACGCGGACAAATGTAACTTTTGTGACTGGCAGAACGGAAGGTGTAATCTTCCAACTTTTATAGATAACAACTACGGGAATGCCTGTCACAAATGAGAATATGATGAAGAAGTAGAATAGGAAGAATAATAACAGTGGAATAAAAAGAATATGTAGAATAGGAAGAATAATAATAGTTGAATAAAATGAATATGAAGAATGTAATAAAAAAAAAAAATAGGTAGAAGATGAAGAAGAAGATGAATAAGGTGAAGAAGAAGTTGATGTCAAAGATGCTGATGATGATGAAGATGAAAGTGTGGGAAAAGTAAAAAAAAAAAAGAAAAAAAAAGAAGGGGAAGGGCGTGGAATAGTGAAACATCAATATCTGACAAAATAAATAAAAAAATAAACATACTCAATATCTTTTTCACTCCGAACGTCTTAAAAAAAAACAAAAACATGCTATTCTATTTGATTGGGCTAAACCTCATTGCCTTTAATATCTCCGCCACCTCCCACAATACATCCTACATTATTCTTAGTTGTTTTCCTTCATGTAGAATGAACCTACAAGGCAAGAAAGGGTTTATTTTAATTCCGATATTTTGGTCCCATTGACTTGCATTGGGATCGGGTATCGGTATCGGCGATATCCGATATTTTTTGAATATCGGCCGATCCTATCCGATACCGATACTTTCCGATATCGGAAGGTATCGCTCAACACTAGTGGTGAGCACTTTGAACCCCCAATCGCTTCATAGAAGTTTATAATGCAGAGCCGTGAAAATAATAAATACGTTTTCTTTCCTCAAAAATAATTATTTAGCCCAGAATTTTTTAATTTTCCCAAGGGTAACAGGAGAAATTTGACCCCAATATTTGTTGTCCAGTTTCTCCTGAGTACGGTGATACCCCATATGTGGGGGTAAACTACTGTTTGGGCACATGCCGGGGCTTGGAATTGAAGTAGTGACGTTTTGAAATGCAGACTTTGATGGAATGCTCTGCGGGCGTCACGTTGCCTTTGCAGAGCCCCTGATGTGCCTAAACAGTAGAAACCCCCCACAAGTGACCCCATTTTGGAAACTAGACCCCGAAAGGAACTTATCTAGATGTGTGGTGAGCACTTTGAACCCCCAAGTGCTTCATAGAAGTTTATAATGCAGAGCCGTGAAAATAATAAATACGTTTTCTTTCCTCAAAAATAATTATTTAGCCCAGAATTTTTTATTTTCCCAAGGGTTACAGGAGAAATTGGACCCCAAAAGTTGTTGTCCAGTTTCTCCTGAGTACGCTGATACCCCATGAGTGGGGGTAAACCACTCTTTGGGCACACGTCGGGGCTCAGAAGGGAAGTAGTGACTTTTGAAATGCAGACTTTGATGGAATGGTCTGCGGGTGTCACGTTGCGTTTGCAGAGCCCCTGGTGTGCCTAAACAGTAGAAACCCCCACAAGTGACCCCATTTTAGAAACTAGACCCCCCAAGGAACTTATCTAGATATGTGGTGAGCACTTTGAACCCCCAAGTGCTTCACAGACGTTTACAACGCAGAGCCGTGAAAATAAAAAATCATTTTTCTTTCCTCAAAAATTATGTTTTAGCAAGCATTTTTTTAGATTCACAAGGGTAACAGGAGAAATTGGACCCCAGTAATTGTTGCGCAGTTTGTCCTGAGTATGCTGGTACCCCATATGTGGGGGTAAACCACTGTTTGGGCACACATCAGGGCTCGGAAGTGAGGGAGCACCATTTGACTTTTTGAATACGAGATTGGCTGGAATCAATGGTGGTGCCATGTTGCGTTTGGAGACCCCTGATGTGCCTAAACAGTGGTAACCCCTCAATTCTAACTCCAACACTAACCCCAACACACCCCTAACCCTAATCCCAACTGTAGCCATAACCCTAATCACAACCCTAACCCCAACACACCCGTAACCCTAATCCCAACCCTAACCCCAACACACCCCTAACCACAACCCTAATTCCAACCCTAACCCTAAGGCTATGTGCCCACGTTGCGGATTCGTGTGAGATATTTCCGCACCATTTTTGAAAAATCCGCGGGTAAAAGGCACTGCGTTTTACCTGCGGATTTTCCGCGGATTTCCAGTGTTTTTTGTGCGGATTTCACCTGCGGATTCCTATTGAAGAACAGTTGTAAAACGCTGCGGAATCCGCACAAAGAATTGACATGCTGTGGAAAATACAACGCAGCGTTTCCGCGCGGTATTTTCCGCACCATGGGCACAGCGGATTTGGTTTTCCATAGGTTTACATGGTACTGTAAACCTGATGGAACACTGCTGCGAATCCGCAGCGGCCAATCCGCTGCAGATCCGCAGCCAAATCCGCACCGTGTGCACATAGCCTAATTCTAAAGGTATGTGCACACGCTGCGGAAAACGCTGCGGATCCGCAGCAGTTTCCCATGAGTTTACAGTTCAATGTAAACCTACGGGAAACAAAAATCGCTGTACACATGCTGCGGAAAAACTGCACGGAAATGCAGCGGTTTACATTCCGCAGCATGTCACTTCTTTGTGCGGATTCCACAGCGGTTTTACAACTGCTCCAATAGAAAATCGCAGTTGTAAAACCGCAGTGAAATGCGCAGAAAAAAACGCGGTAAATCCGCCATAAATCCGCAGCGGTTTAGCACTGCGGATTTATCAAATCCGCAGTGGAAAAATCCGCAGAGGACCAGAATACGTGTGCACATACCGAAACCCTAACCCTAACCCTACCCCTAACCCTACCCCTAGCCCTAACCCTACCCCTAACCCTAACCCTACCCCTAACCCTACCCCTAACCCTAACCCTAACCCTACCCCTAACCCTACCCCTAACCCTACCCCTAACCCTAACCCTACCCCTAACCCTAACCCTATTCTAACATTAGTGGAAAAAAAAAAATTCTTTATTTTTTTATTGTCCCTACCTATGGGGGTGACAAAGGGGGGGGGTCATTTATTATTTTTTTTTTATTTTGATCACTGAGATATAATCTATCTCAGTGATCAAAATGCACTTTGGAACGAATCTGCCGGCCGGCAGATTCGGCGGGCGCACTGCGCATGCGCCCGCCATTTTGGAAGATGGCGGCGCCCAGGGAGAAGACGGACGGGACCCCGGCTGGATCGGTAAGTATGATGGGGTGGGGGGGGACCACGGGGGGGGGATCGGAGCACGGGGGGAATCGGAGCGCGGGAGGGGTGGAACGGAGCACGGGGGCGTGGAACGGAGCACGGGGGGGCTGGAACGGAGCACGGGGGGGTGGAACGGAGCACCGGGGGGGTGGATCGGAGTGCAAGGGGGGTGATTGGAGCACGGGGGGGTGATTGGAGCACGGGGGTGAGCGGAGCACAGGACGGAGGGGAGCAGGGCAGTGTACCGGGCAGATCGGAGGGCTGGGGGGGCGATCGGAGGGGTGGGGTGGGGGCACATTAGTATTTCCAGCCATGGCCGATGATATTTCAGCATCGGCCATGGCTGGATTGTAATATTTCACCAGTTATAATAGGTGAAATATTACAAATCGCTCTGATTGGCAGTTTCACTTTCAACAGCCAATCAGAGCGATCGTAGCCACGAGGGGGTGAAGCCACCCCCCCTGGGCTAAACTACCACTCCCCCTGTCCCTGCAGATCGGGTGAAATGGGAGTTAACCCTTTCACCCGGCCTGCAGGGACGCGATCTTTCCATGACGCCACGTAGGCGTCATGGGTCGGATTGGCACCGACTTTCATGACGCCTACGTGGCGTCATGGGTCGGGAAGGGGTTAGATAAAGATCTACTCCCAAATAGTGAAGTTGAAAGTAGAGATCGGTGGGGTAATTCGCAGGACTCTGTCCCATCATCCAAGTAAGTGATACCTAGAGACTAATTAAGTGGTCCGCAAATCTTTTCCTTCTGGACTCCTTGTGCAGCATCTGATTTGTCAGGGCTGAGGCTACACTATCTGTGCCCTTGATAATCAAAAGTCACCCTGGGGATTCTGGAGGTTAAGAAATTTGCTCCCTTCCTGTTTAGTCACTAGATAACACTGACCTGGCCCTGTACCAGAGTCCCACAAAACGGTTTGCTCTTTTCTAGTTGCAACAATAAGAAGAATGAAATAAATGGAAATAAAATTTTCAAAGCATTTCAATTTATTAAGAGTTAAATATAAGTGCTAGACACAGAAATATCCACCATTACACACCATTGCATGCTATAAATGAGATTATCAATGGTGGTCAGAGGAAAGTTCTGCCAAATTGATTGTACTTGGGCATAGAAGACATCAAGATCTGCTGCCTTCACCTGCCTTTGCAATTACCCACCAATGGTGTACCAGATGTGCCTGAAGATAGACAAGTCAAATGATTCTGAAGGTCATATTAACACATTTGGGCCATGCAGATTACTCATAATAACATAAGAAGCAAACAGCTTGGCGTTGTTGTGTTGAAAAATAGCCATACATTTAGTTATGTATAATAATGAGAAATAACACATTATAGAAATATTGAACACATGAAGAAAGAGAGGAGCAAAAAGCCATGAAACTCATGATGACACAGCTGATATGTATCAGTAATTAGAAAGCAACCCTGCCAGTTAGTGACAAATAATATCAGCTGGTTCAACTGATGGCCTATAAAAGATGTCTCATTACCAAGATGCCACACGAGAAACATCTCATGACTGCTAAATCCAGTGAGCTGTCTCCAGACCTTTTCAACCTTATTGTTGCAAAATATACTGATGGCATTGGTTACAGAAGAATTTCTAAATTGGATGCTCAATTGGGTTTAGGTCAGGGCTCTGGCTGGGCCAGTCAAGAATGGTCACAGATTTGTTCTGAAGCCACTCCTTTGTTATTTTAGCTGTGTGCTTAGGGTCATTGTCTTGTTGGAAGGTGAACCTTAGGCCAAGTCTGAAGTCCAGAGCACTCTGGAAGAGGTTTTCATCCAGGTTATCTCTGTACTTGGCCACATTCATGTTTCATGTGATTCCATGTTCAATGACAACCAGTCGTCCTGTCCCTGCAGCTGAAAAGCACCCCTATAGCATGATGCTGCCACCACCATGTTTCACTGATGGGATTGTATTGGGCAGATGATGAGCAGTGCCTGGTTTTCTCCACACATACCGCTTAGAATTATCACCAAAAAGGTCTATCATTGTCTCATCAGACCAGATAATCTTATTTCTCATAGTCTGGGAGTCCTTCATGTGTTTTTTTTAGCAAACTCTATATGGGCTTTCACATGTCTTGCACTGAGGAGAGGCTTTTGTCGGGCCACTCTGCCATAAAGGCCCGACTGATGGAGGGTTGCAGCGATAGTCAACTTTGTAGAACTTTCGCTCATCTCCCTACTGCATCTCTGGAGCTCAGGCACAGTGATCTTGGGGTTCCTCTTTACCTCTCTCACCAAGGCTCTTCTCCCACGATTGCTCAGTTTGTCTGGTCAGCCAGGTCTAAGAAGACTTCTGGTGATCCCAAACTTGTTTCACTTAAGGATTATGGAGGTCACTGTACTCTTATGAACCTTGAGTACTGCAGAAATTGTTTTGTAACCCTGGCCAAATCTGTATCTTGCCACAATCAATTCTGTCTCTGAGCTCCTTGGCCAGTTCCTTTGACCTCATGATTCTCATTTGGTCTGACACGCACTGTGAGCTGTGTGGTCTTATATTACAGGTGTGCCTTTCCAAATCAAGTCCTATCAGTATAATTAAACACAGCTGGACTCCAATGAAGGAGTAGAACCATCTGTCTGAGCAAAGGGTCTGAATAGTTATGAATAGGGTTGAGCGAAACGGGTCGTTCATTTTCAAAAGTCGCCGACTTTTGGCAAAGTCGGGTTTCATGAAACCCGATCCGACCCCTGTGCGGGGTCGGCCATGCGGTACGCGACTTTCGCGCCAAAGTCGCGTTTCAATGACGCGAAAAGCGCCATTTCTCAGCCAATGAAGGTAAACGCAGAGTGTGGGCAGCGTGATGACATAGGTCCT
Organism: Ranitomeya imitator; assembly: GCF_032444005.1. Lineage (NCBI taxonomy): Eukaryota > Metazoa > Chordata > Amphibia > Anura > Dendrobatidae > Ranitomeya > Ranitomeya imitator. The sequence continues at coordinate 414,841,409 of NC_091285.1, read as the reverse complement.
GGTCCCCACCATCTTAGAGAAGGGCATTGCAGTGATTGGCTTGCTGTCTGCGGCGTCACAGGGGCTATAAAGGGGAGTTCCCGCCGACCGCCATGTTACTGCTGCTGATCTGAGCTTAGGGAGAGGTTGCTGCCGCTTCGTCAGAAGCAGGGATAGCGTTAGGCAGGGTCCATTAACCACCAAACCGCTTGTGCTGTAGCGATTTCCACTGCCCAACACCACCTTCGGTGTGCAGGGACAGTGGAAGCTACATTTTTTTTTTTCCCCCTCAGCGCTGTAGCTCATTGGGCTGCCCTAGAAGGCTCCCTGATAGCTGCATTGCTGTGTGTACGCCGCTGTGCAAACCAACTGCTTTTTTCAAAGCACAAATCCTCTTGTTCCTTCCTTTCTGCACAGCTATCTTTTTGGTTTGTACACACTTTTTATTTAATTTGTGCATCAGTCCACTCCTTATTGCTGCCTGCCATACCTGGCTGAGATTACTGCAGGGAGATAGTAATTGAAGGACACTCCCTGTTTTTTTTTTTTTTTGTGGGAGATTAAGATTGACATTTCTGCTAGAGTGCCATCCCTGTCTGTGTCATCTCTCACTCAGTGGGCCATAGAAAGCCTATTTATTTTTTTGCTTGATTTGGGTTCTAAAATCTACCTGAAAAAATCACTACATCAATCAGTGGGAGAAAAATATTGGCCTCAGGGCTTGTGTGCCACTCTTGACTCCTGTGTGCATCATCACTCACTCAGTGGGCCATAGAAAGCCTATTTATTTTTTTGCTTGATTTTGGTTCTAAAATCTACCTGAAAAAATCACTACATCAATCAGTGGGAGAAAAATATTGGCCTCAGGGCTTGTGTGCCACTCCTGACTCCTGTGTGCATCATCACTCACTCAGTGGGCCATAGAAAGCCCATTTTTTTTTTTTTTTTTTTGCTTTATTTGGGTTCTAAATTCTACCTGAAAAAATCAATAAATCAATCAGTGGGAGATTAATATTGGCCTTTGGGCTTGTGTGCCAGTCCTAAGCGTGCCATCTCTCTCTCTCAGATAGTGGGCCATAGAAAGCCTATTTATTTTTATTTTTTTTTATTGGGTTTATAAATTAAAAAAGTGGGAGATTAATATTGGCCTCTGGGCTTGTGTGCCAGTCCTGAGCGTGCCATCTCTCTCACAAATAGTGGGCCATAGAAAGCCTATTTATTTATTTTTTTTTGGTTTTATAAATTCTCCCTTACAAAAAAAAAGGGAGATTAATATTGGCCTTTGGGCTTGTGTGCCAGTCCTAAGCGTGCCATCTCTCTCTCTCAGATAGTGGGCCATAGAAAGCCTATTTATTATTTTTTTGTTTTATTGGGTTTATAAATTTTCCCTGGAAAAAAAAAAAAAATGGGAGATTAATATTGGCCTCTGGGCTTGTGTGCCAGTCCTGAGCGTGCCATCTCTCTCACAAATAGTGGGCCATAGAAAGCCTATTTATTTTTTTTTTTTTGGTTTTATAAATTCTCCCTTACATAAAAAAAGGGATATTAATATTGGCCTTTGGGCTTGTGTGCCAGTCCTAAGCGTGCCATCTCTCTCTGTCTCTCAGATAGTGGGCCATAGAAAGCCTATTTATTATTTTTTTTATTGGGTTTATAAATTTTCCCTGGAACAAAAAAAAAAAAGTGGGAGATAAATATTGGCCTCTGGGCTTGTGTGCCACTCCTGACTCCTGTGTGCGTCATCTCTCACTCAGTGGGCCATAGAAAGCCTTTTTTTGTTTAATTTGTTTTCTAAATTCTCCCTGAAAAAATCATTTTATTTTATTTGGTTTCTAAATTCTTCCTGAAAAAATCATTTTATTCTATTTTTTTTTTCCTAAAGTCTCCCTGAAAAAAAAAAAAAACAAAAAAAAACAAATCAGTGGGAGATTAATATTGCCCTTTCTGCTTGTGTGCCAGTCTTGACTCCTGGGTGTGCCATCTCTCTCTCTCTCTCCAATTGTGGGCCATAGAAAGCCTATTATTTTTTTAGCTTGATTTGGGTTCCAAAATCTACCTGAAAAAATCACTACATCAATCAGTGGGAGATAAATATTGGCCTCTGGGCTTGTGTGCCACTCCTGACTCCTGTGTGCATCATCTCTCACTCAGTGGGCCATAGAAAGCCTTTTTTTGTTTTATTTGTTTTCTAAATTCTCCCTGAAAAAATCATTTTATTTTATTTGGTTTCTAAATTCTTCCTGAAAAAATCATTTTATTCTATTTTTTTTTCCTAAAGTCTCCCTGAAAAAAAAAAAACAAAAAAAAAACAAATCAGTGGGAGATTAATATTGCCCTTTCTGCTTGTGTGCCAGTCTTGACTCCTGGGTGTGCCATCTCTCTCTCTCTCTCCAATTGTGGGCCATAGAAAGCCTATTATTTTTTTAGCTTGATTTGGGTTCCAAAATCTACCTGAAAAAATCACTACATCAATCAGTGGGAGATAAATATTGGCCTCTGGGCTTGTGTGCCACTCCTGACTCCTGTGTGCGTCATCTCTCACTCAGTGGGCCATAGAAAGCCTTTTTTTGTTTTATTTGTTTTCTAAATTCTCCCTGAAAAAATCATTTTATTTTATTTGGTTTCTAAATTCTTCCTGAAAAAATCATTTTATTCTATTTTTTTTTTCCTAAAGTCTCCCTGAAAAAAAAAAAAAACAAACAAATCAGTGGGAGATTAATATTGCCCTTTCTGCTTGTGTGCCAGTCTTGACTCCTGGGTGTGCCATCTCTCTCTCTCTCTCCAATTGTGGGCCATAGAAAGCCTATTATTTTTTTAGCTTGATTTGGGTTCCAAAATCTACCTGAAAAAATCACTACATCAATCAGTGGGAGATAAATATTGGCCTCTGGGCTTGTGTGCCACTCCTGACTCCTGTGTGCGTCATCTCTCACTCAGTGGGCCATAGAAAGCCTTTTTTTGTTTTATTTGTTTTCTAAATTCTCCCTGAAAAAATCATTTTATTTTATTTGGTTTCTAAATTCTTCCTGAAAAAATCATTTTATTCTATTTTTTTTTTCCTAAAGTCTCCCTGAAAAAAAAAAAAAAAAAAAAAACAAATCAGTGGGAGATTAATATTGCCCTTTCTGCTTGTGTGCCAGTCTTGACTCCTGGGTGTGCCATCTCTCTCTCTCTCTCTCTCTCTCCAATTGTGGGCCATAGAAAGCCTATTATTTTTTTTAGCTTGATTTGGGTTCCAAAATCTACCTGAAAAAATCACTACATCAATCAGTGGGAGATAAATATTGGCCTCTGGGCTTGTGTGCCACTCCTGACTCCTGTGTGCATCATCTCTCACTCAGTGGGCCATAGAAAGCCTTTTTTTGTTTTATTTGTTTTCTAAATTCTCCCTGAAAAAATCATTTTATTTTATTTGGTTTCTAAATTCTTCCTGAAAAAATCATTTTATTCTATTTTTTTTTTCCTAAAGTCTCCCTGAAAAAAAAACAAACAAACAAATCAGTGGGAGATTAATATAGCCCTTTCTGCTTGTGTGCCAGTCTTGACTCCTGGGTGTGCCATCTCTCTCTCTCTCTCCAATTGTGGGCCATAGAAAGCCTATTATTTTCTTAGCTTGATTTGGGTTCCAAAATCTACCTGAAAAAATCACTACATCAATCAGTGGGAGATAAATATTGGCCTCTGGGCTTGTGTGCCACTCCTGACTCCTGTGTGCGTCATCTCTCACTCAGTGGGCCATAGAAAGCCTTTTTTTGTTTTATTTGTTTTCTAAATTCTCCCTGAAAAAATCATTTTATTTTATTTGGTTTCTAAATTGTTCCTGAAAAAATCATTTTATTCTATTTTTTTTTTCCTAAAGTCTCCCTGAAAAAAAACAAAAAAAAAAAACAAATCAGTGGGAGATTAATATGGCCCTTTCTGCTTGTGTGCCAGTCTTGACTCCTGGGTGTGCCATCTCTCTCTCTCTCTCTCTCCAATTGTGGGCCATAGAAAGCCTATTATTTTTTTAGCTTGATTTGGGTTCCAAAATCTACCTGAAAAAATCACTACATCAATCAGTGGGAGATAAATATTGGCCTCTGGGCTTGTGTGCCACTCCTGACTCCTGTGTGCGTCATCTCTCACTCAGTGGGCCATAGAAAGCCTTTTTTTGTTTTATTTGTTTTCTAAATTCTCCCTGAAAAAATCATTTTATTTTATTTGGTTTCTAAATTCTTCCTGAAAAAATCATTTTATTCTATTTTTTTTTTCCTAAAGTCTCCCTGAAAAAAAAAAAAAAAAAAACAAATCAGTGGGAGATTAATATTGCCCTTTCTGCTTGTGTGCCAGTCTTGACTCCTGGGTGTGCCATCTCTCTCTCTCTCTCCAATTGTGGGCCATAGAAAGCCTATTATTTTTTTAGCTTGATTTGGGTTCCAAAATCTACCTGAAAAAATCACTACATCAATCAGTGGGAGATAAATATTGGCCTCTGGGCTTGTGTGCCACTCCTGACTCCTGTGTGCGTCATCTCTCACTCAGTGGGCCATAGAAAGCCTTTTTTTGTTTTATTTGTTTTCTAAATTCTCCCTGAAAAAATCATTTTATTTTATTTGGTTTCTAAATTGTTCCTGAAAAAATCATTTTATTCTATTTTTTTTTTCCTAAAGTCTCCCTGAAAAAACAAACAAAAAAAAAACAAATCAGTGGGAGATTAATATTGCCCTTTCTGCTTGTGTGCCAGTCTTGACTCCTGGGTGTGCCATCTCTCTCTCTCTCTCTCTCTCTCCAATTGTGGGCCATAGAAAGCCTATTATTTTTTTTAGCTTGATTTGGGTTCCAAAATCTACATGAAAAAATCACTACATCAATCAGTGGGAGATAAATATTGGCCTCTGGGCTTGTGTGCCACTCCTGACTCCTGTGTGCGTCATCTCTCACTCAGTGGGCCATAGAAAGCCTTTTTTTGTTTTATTTGTTTTCTAAATTCTCCCTGAAAAAATCATTTTATTTTATTTGGTTTCTAAATTCTTCCTGAAAAAATCATTTTATTCTATTTTTTTTTTCCTAAAGTCTCCCTGAAAAAAAAAAAAAAAAAAAAACAAATCAGTGGGAGATTAATATTGCCCTTTCTGCTTGTGTGCCAGTCTTGACTCCTGGGTGTGCCATCTCTCTCTCTCTCTCTCTCTCTCCAATTGTGGGCCATAGAAAGCCTATTATTTTTTTTAGCTTGATTTGGGTTCCAAAATCTACATGAAAAAATCACTACATCAATCAGTGGGAGATAAATATTGGCCTCTGGGCTTGTGTGCCACTCCTGACTCCTGTGTGCGTCATCTCTCACTCAGTGGGCCATAGAAAGCCTTTTTTTGTTTTATTTGTTTTCTAAATTCTCCCTGAAAAAATCATTTTATTTTATTTGGTTTCTAAATTCTTCCTGAAAAAATCATTTTATTCTATTTTTTTTTTTCCTAAAGTCTCCCTGAAAAAAAAAAAAAAAAAAAAACAAATCAGTGGGAGATTAATATTGCCCTTTCTGCTTGTGTGCCAGTCTTGACTCCTGGGTGTGCCATCTCTCTCTCTCTCTCCAATTGTGGGCCATAGAAAGCCTATTATTTTTTTAGCTTGATTTGGGTTCCAAAATCTACCTGAAAAAATCACTACATCAATCAGTGGGAGATAAATATTGGCCTCTGGGCTTGTGTGCCACTCCTGACTCCAGTGTGCGTCATCTCTCACTCAGTGGGCCATAGAAAGCCTTTTTTTGTTTTATTTGTTTTCTAAATTCTCCCTGAAAAAATCATTTTATTTTATTTGGTTTCTAAATTCTTCCTGAAAAAATCATTTTATTCTATTTTTTTTTTTCCTAAAGTCTCCCTGAAAAAAAAAAAAAAAAAACAAATCAGTGGGAGATTAATATAGCCCTTTCTGCTTGTGTGCCAGTCTTGACTCCTGGGTGTGCCATCTCTCTCTCTCTCTCCAATTGTGGGCCATAGAAAGCCTATTATTTTTTTAGCTTGATTTGGGTTCCAAAATCTACCTGAAAAAATCACTACATCAATCAGTGGGAGATAAATATTGGCCTCTGGGCTTGTGTGCCACTCCTGACTCCTGTGTGCGTCATCTCTCACTCAGTGGGCCATAGAAAGCCTTTTTTTGTTTTATTTGTTTTCTAAATTCTCCCTGAAAAAATCATTTTATTTTCTTTGGTTTCTAAATTCTTCCTGAAAAAATCATTTTATTCTATTATTTTTTTTTTCCTAAAGTCTCCCTGAAAAAAAAAAAAAAATCAAATCAGTGGGAGATTAATATTTACATTTGTGCTTCAGTGACAGTCCTGCGTGTGTGGCATCTCTCTCATTTGTTGCCACCAACAACAGAGTGTGTTACATTGTGCCTGATTTTCGTTGTGGTCTCACTCACCTGTAAAGGGGTAGCTAAATCATACTGAAGTTATAGCTCACCGTGTAATTTGTGTGACAGCAACAAATACCGTTAGTTTGTTTACGTTTTTAAAACAATGAGGAAGTATGGTGGAAGAGGTCGTGGCCGGGGGCGTTCATTGTCAGCTGGTAATGAGGGTAGTGGTAGTGGTGGAGCATCAGCTGGTCGTGGGAAAAAAAATATTGCACCTAAGTCTGGAGCTGTGGAGCCAGGTTCGTCGTCTGGCTACACAAGGCCTCGAACGCTCCCTTTTATGGGAGTAGGAAAACCGCTTTTAAAGCCGGAGCAGCAAGAGCAAGTTTTGGCTTATCTTGCTGACTCAGCCTCTAGCTCTTTTGCCTCCTCTCGTGAAACTGGTAAATGTCAAAGCAGCGCGTCGTTAGTGGATGTTCACGGTCAGGGACAAGTCGCTTCCTTGTCCTCTTCAGCAAAAACAACAACAGAGAAGAATGCAGCAGGCGACACAACGGGTTACTCCATGGAGCTCTTTACACATACCGTCCCTGGCTTAGAAAGTGAAGCAGTTAACAGTCCATGCCCATTACAAGTTGAATCTGACATGGAGTGCACTGATGCACAGCCACAGCCAGACTACTATGCTGGTCCTTTGACTCAGACCACAACATTGCCCTCGCAGGGTGCTGATCAAGAATCAGACCCTGATGAGACTATGTTGCCCCATCACGAACGCTATACCACCGACCGACACGGTGACACAGACGAAGTTGCACACGAGCTACAAGAAGAGGTAATAGATGACCCAGTTCTTGACCCCGATTGGCAGCCATTGGGGGAACAGGGTGCAGGCGGCAGCAGTTCTGAAGCGGAGGAGGAGGGGCCGCAGCAGGCATCAACATCGCAACAGGTTCCATCTGCCGGGCCCGTATCTTGCCCAAAACACGTGGCAAAGCTAAAACCTGTTGGAGGACAGCGTGGCCATCCGGTTAAAGCTCAGTCTGCAATGCCTGAAAAGGTATCCGATGCTAGAAAGAGTGCAGTCTGGCATTTTTTTAAACAACATCCAATTAATCAGCGCAAAGTCATCTGTCAAAAATGTTCAACTACCTTAAGCAGAGGACAGAATCTGAAAAGTCTCAATACAAGTTGCATGCATAGACATTTAACCACCATGCATTTGCAAGCCTGGACTAACTACCAAACGTCCCTTAAGGTTGTAGCACCCTCGGCCAATGAAGCTAGTCAGCAACGCAACATCCCTTCCGGCAGTGTAGGGCCACCATTTTCCGCACCACCTGCAGTATCTGTGCAGGTTTCTTTGCCAGGCCAAAGCCGTCAGGGTCAGGGAATCACCAGTTTCGTAGTAGGAAACACTGCATCTAGGGCACCGGTGGCAACAATACCATCTCCCACCGTCTCTCAGTCTGCCATGTCCACCGGCACCCCTGCTAGTTCCACGATCTCCAGCTCTCCAGTCCAGCTCACCCTACATGAGACTATGGTTAGAAAAAGGAAGTACTTAGCCTCGCATCCGCGTACACAGGGTTTGAACGCACACATAGCTAGACTAATCTCGTTAGAGATGATGCCCTACCGGTTAGTTGAAAGCGAAGCTTTCAAAGCCCTGATGGACTACGCTGTACCACGCTACGAGCTACCCAGTCGACACTTTTTTTCCAGAAAAGCCATCCCAGCCCTCCACCAGCATGTTAAAGAGCGCATCGTCCATGCACTCAGGCAATCTGTGAGCACAAAGGTGCACCTGACAACAGATGCATGGACCAGTAGCAGTAGGCATGGCCAGGGACGTTACGTGTCCATCACGGCACACTGGGTAAATGTGGTGGATGCAGAGTCCACAGGGGACAGCAAGTTTGGGACAGTTCTGCCTAGCCCACGGTCTAGGAAACAATTGGCTGTAGCCGTTCGCACCCCCTCCTCCTCCTCTTCGTCCTCCTGCAGAAGCGAGAGCTCGTCCACAGACCGCAGTCGCACAACCACTCCATCCGCAGCTGCCACTGTTGCACACCAGGTCTCCCATTATGGGGCAGCTACTGGCAAACGTCAGCAGGCTGTATTGGCTATGAAGTGTTTGGGCGACAACAGACACACCGCGGAAGTTCTGTCCGAGTTCTTGCAGAAAGAAACGCAGTCGTGGCTGGGCACTGTAGATCTTGAGGCAGGCAAGGTAGTGAGTGATAACGGAAGGAATTTCATGGCTGCCATCTCCCTTTCCCAACTGAAACACATTCCTTGCCTGGCTCACACCTTAAACCTGGTGGTGCAGTGCTTCCTGAAAAGTTATCCGGGGTTATCCGACCTGCTCCTCAAAGTGCGTGGACTTTGCTCACATATCCGCCGTTCGCCCGTACACTCCAGCCGTATGCAGACCTATCAGCGTTCTTTGAACCTTCCCCAGCATCGCCTAATCATAGACGTTGCAACAAGGTGGAACTCAACACTGCACATGCTTCAGAGACTGTGTGAACAGAGGCGGGCTGTTATGTTTTTGTGGGAGGATACACATACACGGGCAGGCAGTAGGATGGCAGACATGGAGTTGTCAGGTGTGCAGTGGTCGAAGATTCAAGACATGTGTCAAGTCCTTCAGTGTTTTGAGGAATGCACACGGCTGGTTAGTGCAGACAACGCCATAATAAGCATGAGCATCCCCTAATGCGTCTGCTGATGCAAAGTTTGACGCACATAAAGGATCAGGCGTCTGCAGCTGAGGAAGAGGAAAGCCTTGATGACAGTCAGCCATTGTCTGGCCAGGGCAGTGTACAGGATGAGGTAGCGGGCGAAGAGGAGGAGGAGGACGAGGAGGATGATGGGGATGATTATATTTTTAATGAGGAAGCTTTTCCGGGGCCACTGGAAATTGGTGGCGCGGCAAGGCCGGGTTCTGGTTTTTTGAGGGACACAAGTGACGTTGATTTGCCTGAAACTGCCCCTCAACCAAGCACAACCGCAGATTTGAGAACTGGAACTTTGGCCCACATGGCGGATTATGCCTTACGTATCCTCAAAAGGGACACACGCATAACTAAAATGATGAATGATGACGATTACTGGTTGGCCTGCCTCCTTGATCCTCGCTATAAAGGCAAATTGCAAAATATAATGCCACATGAGAACTTGGAACTAATATTAGCAACCAAACAATCAACTCTTGTTGACCGTTTGCTTCTGACATTCCCTGCACACAGCGCCCGTGATCGTTCTCACACGAGCTGCAGGGGCCAGCAGACCAGAGGAGTTAGAGGGGCAGAAATCAGAAGTGGCGTTGGCCAGAGGGGTTTTCTGACCAGGTTGTGGAGTGATTTTGCTATGACCGCAGACAGGACAGGTACTGCAGCATCAATTCAAAGTGACAGGAGACAACATTTGTCCAGTATGGTTACAAACTATTTTTCATCCCTTATCGATGTTCTCCCTCAACCGTCATTCCCATTTGATTACTGGGCATCAAAATTAGATACCTGGCCAGAATTGGCAGAATATGCATTGCAGGAGCTTGCTTGCCCGGCAGCTAGTGTCCTATCAGAAAGAGTATTCAGTGCTGCAGGATCAATACTAACAGAAAAAAGGACTCGTCTGGCTACCCAAAATGTAGATGATCTAACCTTCATTAAAATGAACCACAACTGGATTTCGAAATCTTTTGCCCCACCTTGCCCGGCTGACACCTAGCTTTCCTATGAAAAGGTCTTGCCTGTGGACTATTCTGAATGCCTTTTCCAATCTCGTAATTTTCTGCACCTGATTGTCCAGCATACGACATGTTTACACCTCACTAAATGGCCAAACTCCCCACACTTGGCCGTGGTATCGACACTTGGCGCCAGCACCCGTGAGAGTGCAGTTTGTCTGAAGAGGTGGGTGAGCCCGCTTTTGGTCGACGGCACTGCCACTGGGTCCCTCCTAGTACAATAAAGTGTCTCTGGCGGTGGTGGTGCGCACCCAACGTCAGACACACCGTTGTAATATGAGGGGCCCTGGGCCTGTACCGCCGGCCACAAGACAGTTTCCCCCCACCCCAGCTCAAACAGTGCTCTACCACTTGCAAAATTATCTCACAGCTCCACCAATGTTTAGTCTATGCGCTGACATCCTTCAATGCCTGCCACTGACAATACCATTGTATTGACATTTTTGTTATGTTAGGCCTTCGATGCCTGTCTGTGGTCACTCCTTCCACTAGGCCTCCACTGACCACACCACTGCTGCCCGTGTACCCCTGTAACCAATTTAGAATTGCCTACAGCCATGTGTTATTATTTTAGGCCTTCGATGCCTGTCTGCGGTCACTCCTTCCACTAGGCCTCCACTGACCACACCACTGCTGCCCGTGTACCCCTGTAACCAATTTAGAATTGCCTACAGCCATGTGTTATTATTTTAGGCCTTCGATGCCTGTCTGCGGTCACTCCTTCCACTAGGCCTCCACTGACCACACCACTGCTGCCCGTGTACCCCTGGAACCAATTTAAAATTGCCTACAGCTATGTGTTATTATTTTAGGCCTTCGATGCCTGTCTGCGGTCACTCCTTCCACTAGGCCTCCACTGACCACACCACTGCTGCCCGTGTACCCCTGGAACCAATTTAAAATTGCCTACAGCCAGCCCAATGTTTTTATTTTAGGCCTTCGATGCCTGTCTGCGGTCCATTCTTTCAACTACTACTACACTGACCAGGGCACTGCTGCCCGTGTACCCCTGGAACCAATTTAAAATTGCCTACAGCCATGTGTTATTATTTTAGGCCTTCGATGCCTGTCTGCGGTCACTCCTTCCACTAGGCCTCCACTGACCACACCACTGCTGCCCGTGTACCCCTGGAACCATTTTAAAATTGCCTACAGCCATGTGTTATTATTTTAGGCCTTCGATGCCTGTCTGCGGTCCATTCTTTCAACTACTACTACACTGACCAGGGCACTGCTGCCCGTGTACCCCTGGAACCAATTTAAAATTGCCTACAGCCATGTGTTATTATTTTAGGCCTTCGATGCCTGTCTGCGGTCACTCCTTCCACTAGGCCTCCACTGACCACACCACTGCTGCCCGTGTACCCCTGGAACCAATTTAAAATTGCCTACAGCCAGCCCAATTTTTTTATTTTAGGCCTTCGATGCCTGTCTGCGGTCCATTCTTTCAACTACTACTACACTGACAAGGGCACTGCTGCCCGTGTACCCCTGGAACAAATTTAAAATTGCCTACAGCCATGTGTTATTATTTTAGGCCTTCGATGCCTGTCTGCGGTCACTCCTTCCACTAGGCCTCCACTGACCACACCACTGCTGCCCGTGTACCCCTGGAACCAATTTAAAATTGCCTACAGCCATGTGTTATTATTTTAGGCCTTCGATGCCTGTCTGCGGTCACTCCTTCCACTAGGCCTCCACTGACCACACCACTGCTGCCCGTGTACCCCTGTAACCAATTTAGAATTGCCTACAGCCATGTGTTATTATTTTAGGCCTTCGATGCCTGTCTGCGGTCACTCCTTCCACTAGGCCTCCACTGACCACACCACTCCTGCCCGTGTACCCCTGGAACCAATTTAAAATTGCCTACAGCCATGTGTTATTATTTTAGGCCTTCGATGCCTGTCTGCGGTCACTCCTTCCACTAGGCCTCCACTGACCACACCACTGCTGCCCGTGTACCCCTGGAACCAATTTAAAATTGCCTACAGCCAGCCCAATTTTTTTATTTTAGGCCTTCGATGCCTGTCTGCGGTCCATTCTTTCAACTACTACTACACTGACCAGGGCACTGCTGCCCGTGTACCCCTGGAACCAATTTAAAATTGCCTACAGCCATGTGTTATTATTTTAGGCCTTCGATGCCTGTCTGCGGTCACTCCTTCCACTAGGCCTCCACTGACCACACCACTGCTGCCCGTGTACCCCTGGAACCAATTTAAAATTGCCTACAGCCATGTGTTATTATTTTAGGCCTTCGATGCCTGTCTGCGGTCACTCCTTCCACTAGGCCTCCACTGACCACACCACTGCTGCCCGTGTACCCCTGGAACCAACATCAGAAAATATAAAAATAAGTATTTTGCTTATAAAAAAGAAAATACTGGAGAGATATCAAATGCAGACATTTTAACATTAAAAACAAACACATACAACAAAAATCTGGTACAGTACTAAAAATGGCCACCAGCTACAATAACTTTCTCCTGCAAGTAGTTAACTGAAAGGTTTTTTCAATTTTAAACACAGATATGGCATCCACCGAGTGTTGTCCTGTCGCGTCTTCTTTATATTATTGCCAAGAAGATGCAAAACAATGAAAATAATAAAATCATTATTTACCAAAAAAATAGAGTAAGTCAAAACCACATTGCAAATAAACATTCATTACAAATAAAGAAGCAGGGCGCGTCCGAGGGTGAGTATATACCTAATAAGAATATAATCACCCTCGGACGCGCCCTGCTTCTTTCCGACAGCCTTCTTTCCTAAGAATCAGCCCTTCCGTGGTGTAGAGAGAGGGTTTGTTACACTCCAAGGTGTTCCCCAGGTTGCCTTTCCTGAGCTTCGATCTTCCGGCTCTCGTTTAGTAGTTGTTGGAAACTACGCTGCATTGGGCCTACAAATTGGGTATGGGGTGTAGAGAGATGGTGTGTTCCACTCCAAGGTGTTCCCCAGGTTGCCTTTCCTGAGCTTCGATCTTCTGGCTCTCGTTTAGTAGTTGTTGGAAACTACGCTGCATTAGGCCTACAAATTGGGTATGGGGTGTAGAGAGATGGTGTGTTCCACTGTAGAGAGATGGTGTGTTCCACTCCAAGGTGTTCCCCAGGTTTCCTCTCCATTGCTTCGATCTTCCGGCTCTCGTTTAGTAGTTGTTGGAAACTACGCTGCATTAGGCCTACAAATTGGGTATGGGATATAGAGAGATGGTGTGTTACACTCCAAGGTGTTCCCCAGGTTTCCTCTCCATTGCTTCGATCTTCCGGCTCTCGTTTAGTAGTTGTTGGAAACTACGCTGCATTAGGCCTACAAATTGGGTATGGGGTGTAGAGAGATGGTGTGTTACACTCCAAGGTGTTCCCCAGGTTGCCTTTCCTGAGCTTCGATCTTCCGGCTCTCGTTTAGTAGTTGTTGGAAACTACGCTGCATTGGGCCTACAAATTGGGTATGGGGTGTAAAGAGATGGTGTGTTCCACTCCAAGGTGTTCTCCAGGTTGCCTTTCCTGAGCTTCGATCTTCCGGCTCTCGTTTAGTAGTTGTTGGAAACTACGCTGCATTAGGCCTACAAATTGGGTATGGGGTGTAGAGAGATGGTGTGTTACACTCCAAGGTGTTCCCCAGGTTTCCTCTCCATTGCTTCGATCTTCCGGCTCTCGTTTAGTAGTTGTTGGAAACTACGCTGCATTAGGCCTACAAATTGGGTATGGGGTGTAGAGAGATGGTGTGTTCCACTGTAGAGAGATGGTGTGTTCCACTCCAAGGTGTTCCCCAGGTTTCCTCGCCAATGCTTCGATCATCATGCTCTCGTTTAGTAGTTGTTGGAAACTACGCTGCATTAGGCCTACAAATTGGGTATGGGGTGTAGAGAGATGGTGTGTTCCACTCCAAGGTGTTCCCCAGGTTTCCTCGCCAATGCTTCGATCATCATGCTCTCGTTTAGTAGTTGTTGGAAACTACGCTGCATTAGACCTACAAATTGGGTATGGGGTGTAGAGAGATGGTGTGTTCCACTCCAAGGTGTTCTCCAGGTTGCCTTTCCTGAACTTCTATCTTCAGGCTCTCATTAAATTGTGGTTAAACGGAACAACTGCATTTGGCGTACTAGTTGGTTTGGGGCCTACTATCGGTGTCTGCCGCTCCTTGCTGTTCTCCTGGTTTCCTGTCCTGAAATTCCGTTTTCAGGCGCTCGTTAAGTAGTTGTTAATGTTAGACTGCATTTGACCTACTAGTTGGGTTGGGGCCTACTATCGGTGTCTGCCACTCCTTGCTGTTCTCCTCCACTGAACAAAGCTGTGCCGCCTGTTTACTACTGTTGCCAATTTTGAACTGCATTTCGACTACTTACTGATTTGGGCCTACTCTCTGTGTCAGCCTCTCATTCCAGTTGTCCTCCACTGCAATGCCCCCTGATTAGTCCTGTGTTACCAATTTTGAACTGCATTTAGCCCACTTTATTCTTTGGGCCTATATCTGTGTTTCCTCCTCATCCTGCCCATTGCCCAGCCAGTGATAGATGAGTCTGCTGGTACATTGACCCATAACGCAACATTTCCCGTGCACGCTACACTGCAAGATTGTGACCCTGCTGAAAGTCAGGTCCCCCTTCCCGCATACCATACCACCTTACACGGGGACAAACAGGAAGGTGCAGATGAAAGTGCAGGTTCCTTCATCAGGTGGGGGGAGGAATACTAGTTGGCGACGTCACTGGCACAGGGCCTCTCATGGTACGCAAAAGTGTTGCTGCCGGTGGGAGGCGCCCCCGCCGTGCAAACACACCGCTGTACTTTGAGGGGCCCTGTGCCAGTGCCAATGCCAACGAGTGGGCCCCCCCTGCTTGCTCAGGTTCACAGCACTTGCAAAGTTGAAATACTTACCTCTCCCTGCTCCACTGCCGTGACGTGGTCCAGATTTCCTGGGCCCACTAATTACTTGAACCAGCCCTACCCACCACAACTTTAGCCAAATGACCCCCAATTTCAAATGCCTTCCAATTATTATAAGGTAAATTACACTTGACAAGCTTCATTAAGAAGAATGGATGGTTTTGACATTAAAATGGGCACTCTAGGTGTTTTCCTGGCCCCCACTCACTGCCGACTATGCTGCCCCATTGACTTGCATTGGGTTTCGTGTTTCGGTCGATCCCGACTTTACGTCATAATCGGCCGATTTCACTCGACCCGACTTTTGAGATAGTCGGGTTTCGCGAAACCCGGCTCGACTCTAAAAAGGTCAAGGTCGCTCAACTCTAGTTATGAACATGTGATATTTCAGCTTTTCTTTTTTATTAAATTTGCAAAAATGTCTACATTTCTGTTCAGTCAAGATGGGGTGCAGAGTGTACATTAATGAGAACAAAATTAACTTTTGTGAATTTACCAAATGGCTGCAATCACATTTAGAACATAACAGTCTAAAAAGACGTGGAATATTTTCAATAGAACTGTGTTCCTTTACAAGTAATGGGCAAACTGTGCCTTCAATATTTCTTCTACTATTTTCAGACTAAGTCAGTGACCCATAACCAATGACATCACTCATCCTTTCCGCAAGGTTGAGTGATGTCAACCTGAATTATGAATGACATTCATGTCTTAACTTTTACCTTTTTAAATAAATTGTACTTACAAAAAATCCCAGGAAACTGTAAACTATACTACTAGCTGACTTTTCCAATATCTGACTACTTGATAGGTTTGGTCCTGCGGCTTACAAAACACAGCCTCAGCAGAGCTGAACTCATTTTACTGTCATTTCAAGCCTAGAGCTGCCTGTAAGGTATTGGACAGACATATGTATCCACTGAGGCACTGGTCGGGCATCAGAGGTGAATTGTCAGTTACATTTATACAATTCTCTATACTGGGTACTAGTCACCTTAACTTTAAGAATTATTCAACAGTGATAATTGAGTAATGATAATGGAATAAATTCACATTTTCTGATTTGAGTAAAATATTGTTGGAATATTTAACTTGCAATTACAATTGTCATTATTGGAAATCTCATCATAGGGTATTTCCAAGCAACTGAAAAGACTGCTGTAATAGGGTAATTTGTACGAAGGCTAAAGAATGATAACAAGCACAAAATATAACAAAATAAAGATGCTAAATACCTTAATTTGCGATTTATAAGATGCACTGGATTATAAGACGCACCTCAAATTTTGAGGAGAAAAATAGGAAAAAAAACGTTTTTAAATAAAATGGTGGTGCTTCTTACAATCCAGGTGTCTTATTGCTTACCGGGTTGGTGGTTGCGATGAAGCAGGATCCCATGTTTGCTGCTGGTGGAGGCAGAAGTGGGGTAATGCTGAGGACCCTAGACTGGGAGAAAGGGTTGTTCCGATGTGCGACGCTGCATGTGTTCAGTGGTGCAGGCCGCAGTGGAGAAGGATCCCAGGGTCACTGCTGGAGGAAGCAAGAGTAGCGCTGCAGGTGTTCGGTGCTGTGGGGGCTCCGCAACATTTTGTGAAAGCCCAGAGCCCCCGCACTGTTTACTATGTGGTGGACTCCGATAAAATGGCTGCGGGGGCGGCGTATGCACAGATGGAGATCTTGGTGCTGAGATCTCATCTCCCAAGATCTTTGTGCTGAGATCTCCATTTGCTCCGCATCCGCAGCCATTTTCCTGGAGACATCACATAGAGGCTGGTGTTAATGGAGATCTTGGCTTTTCTCCATCTGCGCCAAGTGAGAAGCCAAAAGCCGGACTGCAGACCCCAGAAGAAGAATAGCAGCTGCCGTAAGACTACCACTCACCTTCGTACCACATTCGTTTGCTGCCATACCACCACTGCAGGACCTCTGCTCACCGCCGTACCACCACCGCACAGCTCAGGGCCACCGCAACACCCCCAGCTCCAGGCCCGCAGCCTTGACCTCTCGGTAAGAACAGTGTTTGGTTTATAAGATGCACCCCCATTTTGCCCCTAATTTTGGGGGTCATAAAAGTGTGTCTTATAATCCAAAAAATATGGTGCATGAAATTAATAAATACTTTGCTGCATTTATACAATACGTATGTTTTTTTCCCAATTAAATGATGACCCAATTATAAATTTTGCTATGCCATACAACCATTGCTGTTGAGAAAGACTAAAAGGTTGCTTGGCACATAAACACAATTCATGGTTGCAGCTAAGGTTTATAGTTTCAAAGTTTTTAAGTTTGAAGGTAGATTTAAAGAAGTTGTCCACTGTAATGGGGTGTGTGACAGGACAGGCGGGGACAGGAGGCCGATGAGCAATCCAACAACTTTTATTGAGACGGGGAAAATATAACACCAAATGTAGATTCCTTAGAGTGTGCAAGGTGACCACAAAAAAAGGGACAAATCCGGGCACGTCACCCAGTAATCCGATGCCAAGAAATATGTAACAACAAACTCTAAATTCGGTCCTCAAATCCAGCTGGGTTGTAAGACATCCCAATCCCACGAGACAAATGGTTTTCCATCTCCATTCATGACACAGGACCTGGCCTCCACTTCAGATCCTCGCCCTTCCCAAGACACAGCATTCACTAACTCAACATGTGTCTTATTGTCCTACCACTCTCGGGACCAACCCCCTTTTTGTGCAGATATACTAACACCCACCCCCTTGAACATAACTCCCAGGATTAAGATTGTTCCAGAAACCCAGTCTCCAGCCTGTTTGCAGGTTTGTGTATTGGAGATACCCCCTGCAGCAGAGGGGAACAAAGACAAACATGACCCCACCAGATACGTGACAATGAATGTTAATGTAGGCCTGATTACAGTATGGTTCATGCAAACATGCTGGGGTGACTCTTTGTTACATCCACTACTTGGACAACCCCTTCTTATACCCCACGTTTCACCCTGATAAAATAAAAAAGCTTATACTCTCCTCCCATGCTGCCACTGTTGCAGCAGAGTTGACACTCGTGTTTCCATGTCTCTCCTGCTGTTGTTATGAATTTCTTCTTCTTGGTGTTTGATTTGTCCAAAGGCGCACATAGAGCACTGATTAGGCCCCAGGCTCACGTGTCATAACAACAGCACATGAGCCTCGGAAACACGAGTGATGACACCACTGGAATGGCGTCAGCATTGGAGGTGAGTATTAGCTTTTTTATTTTATCGGTGCCGAACATTTAGATCAAGAAGGGGTTGTCCTAGTTGACAACACCTTTAAGTAAATCCAGATCAACCTATAGGCTACCATATTGATCCATAGGAAGGCAAAAACCCCATGAGGTAGACTCCACTAGCTCCATATTAAGGGATAAAATCGTTCTTGTCTCCACATACGGCAATCAGACTAGTTCACTGGATCATCACCTCTTCACAGAATCCAGTGCTCTTCTTAAATTTTAGTAGTCAATCAATCATTACAGCAATAAGGTTACTTAAAATAAACATGTCATGTTGCAAATGGTATCTGATCAAAAGGCCATATGTTTAGCAGTAGGAGCTTATCAGATTGATATACATTTTGGGAGTGATTCCTTTCAGTAAAACTTGCATTTTAGTCATTGAAATGGCTGCTTTATAGACATGAGTCCAGTGGGCAGTCCTATTCAGTGATTGGCAGTCTTCCCTGTATGACTATGTAAGCAGAAATAGCTGTCAATCTCTGAGTAGGACCGCCCACTGGACTCATATTCATAGAAAGCAGGGATTTCAATGAATAAAATATAAGTTGTACTGAAACTTTGTCAGCAAGTCTCCAAGACCAATAAGTCTCATGGCCATCTGAGCATGATCATACATGTATGTACGGGTGATAAGGCTTACAATAATATATCCACGTAAGACAAATGGAAGAAACATTGTTTTAAGGACTCTTTAAAAGAGCAGGTGAACAAGGTAATCAATTCTCTCATCTGAGAAGCAAGAAAATTATGTAAATGACACTGACCAGAGTTTGCTCAGAGTGTCAGTAAGTGTGAGCTGATTCTCTCGGATGTGTGTGGATGTGCATTCCAAATAGTATGACCATGTCCCATGATAGCATCAATTCAGAGAAAAAAATAATATGGAACAGCACTGTTGTAGATTTGATACCTGACATAGAGTTTATTTAGTACATTACATAGAATCCACATGGAACCCCTGATAAATGACAGCGCATAGATTTGAGCATGTTTAGGTCATAGAAAAATAATTATTTTACTGTTATTAATCCTAAACAATTCACTAAATTATGTGAGTACTACTCAATTTCTTTTCTTTCTCTTTTTTGTTTTCACTCGGTTATTGAGCTGAAATGTGTCTTTTCTAGGAACTTGTATCTTTCAAGAGCTAGGTTCATTTCCAAGCAAGAAAAAATGACCATGCTGTTTGTATGAATGAGGTACAGGCTAAAAATCCCATAATACCTGTTACCTATTAACTTATGCAACCAGACCAATATGTGCATTAAGTTTGCACACTTTTGCTGTGTGAGAGGCAAAGACTGTTATACTTGCACAGCTTTTTATGTGTACAGTGTCCATTTAAGGACATGATCAAATATCAAAGTCAAACATCAGAATTTCAGTTTGAGGCTAAATACCCTGTCTGAGAACTGACTTTGACATCTGACTTTGATATGTGAATTTGACATCTGATATTGACATCTGACTCTGATATGTGACTTTGAGATCTGACTTTGACATCTTACTTTTATATCTGACACCTAACTTATTGTTTGCTTATTGTATATTTCTACTTAAATATCTATTCTATTAAATAATGAACCTATGGCTTAATGGTAAGGCATTTGTGTCACACATATTATTATAATCCTTAGCCGTATCTCGCTGTGTGTGATCCCGGCCTAACAATGTCTTTCAGATACCCCGGGTACTTGCATGGTTAATCCCATAAACTAAAAATAAGTGCTAGTCAGTATCACTTGAGCCTATGACTGAGTGGTGAGTTGATGTGCACACGATCAGTAAACGCTGTGGGTTGGATGCTGCATACTTGTTCAGCGTCCAACCCACAATGGCCAGAAGTTACAGCATAGTGAATGGGATTTCAAGAAATCCCATACCCATTATGCGTGCACAGACGCCTGCGGATCACCTGCAGAGACAGATATGGGACGCCTCTTTCCAGACTTTAGCATGTCAATTTCTCTTGCGGAGATGCGAGTCTCCATAAAATAAATATCACCCGTACAATGTATTGGATGTGGTGAATCCGCACGGTTCAGTGAACGCATGCGGATTCACCTGCATTCAATAGACAGCTGCACTTTGGACATAGCAAACATGCGCTGCTACATCTGGATCGTCTGCACATACCCTAAAATTTCTGTCTCATAAAGCAGAGCCTCTGGGTTCAAATCCGATGAACAGAATTTTTATTATTTTTAACATTATGCTGGCTAGCTCACAAACACTAGTCGTTTTTAATATTTGTCATTCTGATTGTCAGCATCCTGATGCATTAAGAAAGAGTTTCAGGCTTGCTGTGTATTTACATGGTATATCACATAGCAAAAAGAAATTGGGGGGTGGGAGGCACTAATTCCAAAAGTAGCTGTGAAATGTGATTTGCCGCTAGGGCAACTAGGATATTTTTCCTTTATACCAGTTTTGATTGATATGTCGCCCTCCTAGTTTTTTAGCATGTTTAGAAGTGTATCAATGGAAATTTATTTTCCAGATCAAACATATGGGTATATAAGGGGTTGCCCTTTGTGTGAGATTGATGGCATATTGCTAGGTTATGCTAGCAATTGTTCCTGTTGGTCCAACCACTTCAAAGTATAGTCTCACTTTTGCAAATGGCGTTTATCATGTAGAGAAAGTTAATACAAGGCACTAGAGTTTGTGTGTTAGCCAACATAAATGTAAAAGTAAAAAAAATGGCTGCTCTTCTGCTTTGAATATAGAATCTCTGAACTCTGAAACGGAAGGCTTACCATTCAGCCCTAGGTTCAGGTGAATCCAGCTGGCAATTTTTCTTGGCTTATGCAATTAACCATGCAAATACCCAGGGTGTCTGAAAGTCCCATTCTGATGTGTGAAGAAAGTCAGATATCAAAATCAAACGTCATTTTAATTTGGCTTGTGGCAAGTCAGTGTGAAAGTCCCAATGAGTTTCAGACACTTGTTTGAATTGGAAATCACAAAACCAAATTTAAGGCCAAGCTGTCTTCAAGTGAGTGTATAACTCAGTGGTAAGTGTGCTGGCTTACATACAGACTTTTGGGTTCAAGTTCCAGTAGTAGACAGTGATTTTTTAATGTCAAACCAAAACTTTGTGTGACACAGATGCCTTACCATTAAGCTGTAGGTTCATTACTTATTTGATTAGATATTAAGGTGGTAATATATAATAAGAAAACAAGTTAGGTGTCAGAGTCAGATATGAAAGTAAGATGTCAAAGTCAGGTATCAGATTACGACGTCAAAGTGAGACTTCAAAGTCAGATATCAAAGTCAGATGTCAGATTCAGATGTCAAAGTCAGATGTCAGATTCAGATGTCAAAGTCAGATGTCAGATTCAGATGTCAAAGTCAGATGTCAGAGTCAGATGTCAAAGTCAGATGTCAGATTCAGATGTCAAAGTCAGATGTCAGATTCGGATGTCAAAGTCAGATGTCAGAGTCAGATGTCAAAGTCAGATGTCAGATTCAGATGTCAGTCAAGTATCAAAGTCATATGTCAAAGTCGCATATCAGATTCCGATATCAGTCAGTTCTCAGACACAGTATTTAGCCTCAAACTGACATTATATTGATGTTTGAGTTTGATATGTGATCATGAAATGGACACTAAATATGTGGAATACCTCTAATACGGATGATAGACAAGCAACTACCCATAGGAAAAAAGTTGAATAGAAAGAAAATTGTCACTGATGTCATGTTGTAACACAATAAATACCACACTTGTTTGTACACCAATACATTTCTTTGTCAGGGTATGTGCTCATGACGTCTTCTAGATGCCAGACTACCTACTTAGTCTCTTTAAGAAATTGCCAGCGGTGTTTTTTGCTGATGCATTTTTTACATCTTTAGCAGTAGCTTTGCCACCAGTGTTTTTTTTATCGTAAGTATTAATTTTCAGCGGCAGTCAGAGGAATGTACCGGTTACTTCTCTTCGCAGCTTTGGAAGACTGATGCTGTTAAAAAATTTACAAATACCGAACATATGTAACAGCAAGCCGCTAGTACATTGCTGTGCATATGTTCATTATCACATTGTTTTAGCACTTTTTCAGGTGAGCTCCAGGCAAAATCAACCTGAAAAAGACATCATGTGCACATACTGTGTCACAATGTGCTAATGTTTCTGACAATAAATCACATAGTGACTCAGGGTTACAAGTCTACAACTTCTGGAGAAAATGTGTACTGATATGTAGTTTCTTACTGGAAAGCTGTCGCCATATATTGCATCGCACCCTAAATAATAGTAGCTCGTAAGACGTTTTAACATCAGGTTGTTGAGTTTATATAGTTCTACCAGTAAGGCATAAACAAAGAAATAGAGACTTCGAGATTGTACGTTTTATGTGCCACATTTGTAGAAAGCAAACATTTGGACTGTGGTTCTGTTACTAATAATGTAACACAAGGTTATCATTCATCCAGAAAGTTTGATGAAATGGAAATATTTTTTTTTCTACTATATAAATAAATTCCATCATCATGGTGTTTTATATGTGATTCTCTTATTACTACTCAAAGATATTCCTATTGACTAAAAATGTCAGAGAGTGTTACCATTTCTACCTTACACTAAATGACTTTTCTTTCGACAGCCTATTTTTGCTTGCTAGTCCATGGCTTGTTTTTTGCAGGAAGAGCTGTATTTTACATTAGTACCATTTACTATAAGAAAGTGAAGGTGATGTCCACACCCCCCTTCCCCCTTTCCTTGAATATATGTGTTATGATATAATGCATTCCACTGTTTTCAATGTGATTATGTCTGTTCAACAATTTCCATGCACTTTGTTGGGTACAGATAGAGAGTTAATAGTTTGGAATTGCCCAGCATGGGAAGTGCTACGTGGGTTGACAGCAGGGCCGGTTTTAGGCAAAGTGGAGCCCTAGGCAAACGATTAAAATGGGACCCCAAATGTTAATATATTGCACCACAACACAGAAACATTTTGGTTGTATTTACATGCACTGATTTCAGGCCGCTAAACGAGTGTGACAATATTGAAGTCGTTCGACACTTGTTTCCCGACCTCTTTACACCGGATGAGGAACAATGATGGAGACAGAATGATTACTGATAGATCAATCTGTCCCCTTACAATATCATGTTATCAGCAGCATATCTGCAGGTTACACCGGGCGATGTGCTGCTAAGAACAATGATTTTTGTTCCAGTATAACCAATCCAATCACTTGATGAATGATGAATAATCAGCATTTTGCTTGTTTAGTAAAATGTGCCCATAGTCCTCCACATAGTATAATATACTCCTCAGTCCTCCAAATAGTATAATGCACTCTGCACAGTTCTTCATGTAGTATAATGCATTTCCCATAGTACTCAATACAGTATAATGCAAGTTCCAAATAGTACATATAGTATAATGCACTGCCCATAGTCCTTAGTAAAGTATAATGTTGCCCCCTCAGAGTATAATACAGCCACCACAGAGTATAATGCAGCCACCCCGTTCAACATAATGCAGCCCTACAGTATACTGGCCACCACGTAATCAGTCACTGATATAAAAAAAACAAAACCAAAACTCACTTCTCCTCCTTGTTCTCCAGCTGCTCCAGGCTCTACAGAGCATCTCAGCAGCTGCACTGCTGAGCACACAAGGGTTGAGCTATGAAGTGACGTCATCGCGCACCCACTGTGTCAGAGGCAGAGGGGAATGATGGATGGAGGAAGCGTTGTATAACGCTCTCTCTTCCATTATTGCATTCAACTCTAGTGTCATCTATGATGCTGATACAGTTGAATGTGGTGCACACGGGGGCGATGGCACCCCCCTGACTAACGAGCCCCATTGTGGCCATTTGGTGTGCAGCTGTTAGTGGCATGCCACTGTCTGGGGCTTCCTGGGGGAGCGTGGGCCCTAAACAGCTGCCTAGTCTGCCTGCCCCTAATGCAGGCCCTGGGTGATGGCGAAAACTTCTTGATAGTGAGAGTTAGAGCCCAGTGTTCAGTAAAGACAGACCTAAGATCTCACAGTTGGCAGACTGACATGTTGTAGTGCGTTGTGTGTTAAGAGGGAAGAGCACAGGACATCAGATAATACTTCTGAAAAGAACAAGGAAATGTGAAGAGATATTGGACAGAGGCATTTTACAGATTGGAACCCAAGCTAGGGTACGGAACTTAACCCAGGGAGTGTAGAAGGCCCATATAAAGGGGATTGAAAGTGAAGGAATTGAATCAGCAGGACTTTATTCAGCAGTTGTCTACAGTGAAAGGGAACTCAATTGTGTGTATTGAAAGGAAGCAACAGTCACCATTTTGGGACTTAAACTCTCCTACAGAGAACAGAGTACTTTCGGGGTTCTAGTGAAGAATTGTATCAATGAACTCAAGCTGTGGGGTCCACATTAGTCAGCTGGGAACTAAGAGTAGCTGGGAAAGGCAACAGCAATACACCTTGACCTGTGTGGCTCTCTCAGGGGAGACAAAGTCTCCCATAATCATTTGCTGGATTGTCATGAGATGCAAGAGTGTAAAGTGTAAGAGAAATAAAGTGCTATTTAATGTAACCGAGAAGTGCCCATGCCTGATAATGAAAGAGAAAACCTTACTGAAGAAATATGTCTATTATCTGATGTACAGTCATGGCCAAAAGTATTGACACCCCTGCAATTCTGTCAGATAATGATCAGTTTCTTCCTGAAAATGATTGCAATCACAAATTCTTTGGTATTATTATCTTCATTTAATTTGTCATAAATGAAAAAACACAAAAGAGAATGAAGCAAAAAGCAAAACATTGATCATTTCAAACAAAACTCCAAAAATGGGCAAGAAAAAAGGAATTGGCACCCTCGGCCTAATACTTGGTTGCACAACCTTTCGCCAAAATAACTGCAACCAACTTCTTCCGGTAACCATCAATGAGTTTCTTACAATACTCTGCTGGAATTTTAGACCATTCTTCTTTGGCAAACTGCTCCAGGTCCCTGATATTTGAAGGGTGCCTTCTCCAATCTGCCATTTTTAGATCTCTCCACAGGTGTTCTATGGGATTTAGGTCTGGACTCATTGCTGGCCACCTTAGAAGTCTCCAGTGCTTTCTCTCAAACCATTTTCTAGTGCTTTTTGAAGTGTGTTTTGGGTCATTGTCCTGCTGGAAGACCCATGACCTCTGAGGGAGACCCAGCTTTCTCACACTGGGCCCTACATTATGCTGCAAAATTTGTTGATAGTCTTCAGACTTCATAATGCCATGCACACGGTCAAGCAGTCCAGTGCCAGAGGCAGCAAAGCAACCCCAAAACATCAGGGAACCTCCGCCATGTTTGACTGTAGGGACCGTGTTCTTTTCTTTGAATGCCTCTTTTTTTTCTCCTGTAAACTCAATGTTGATGCCTTTGCCCAAAAAGCTCTACTTTTGTCTCATCTGACCAGAGAACATTCTTCCAAAACGTTTTAGGCTTTTTCAGGTAAGTTTTGGCAAACTCCAGCCTGGCTTTTTTATGTCTCGGGGTAAGAAGTGGGGTCTTCCTGGGTCTCCTGCCATACAGTCCCTTTTCATTCAGACGCCGACGGATAGTACGGGTTGACACTGTTGTACCCTCGGACTGCAGGGCAGCTTGAACTTGTTTGGATGTTAGTCTAAGTTCTTTATCCAACATCCGCACAATCTTGTGTTGAAATCTCTTGTCAATTTTTCTTTTCCATCCACATCTAGGGAGGTTAGTCACAGTTCCATGGGCTTTAAACTTCTTGATGGCACTGCGCACGGTAGACACAGGAACATTCAGGTCTTTGGAGATGGACTTGTAGCCTTGAGATTGCTCATGCTTCCTCACAATTTGGTTTCTCAAGTCCTCAGACAGTTCTTTGGTCTTCTTTCTTTTCTCCATGCTCAATGTGGTACACACAAGGACACAGGACAGAGGTTAAGTCAACTTTAATCCATGTCAACTGGCTGCAAGTGTGATTTAGTTATTGCCAACACCTGTTAGGTGCCACAGGTAAGTTACAGGTGCTATTAATTACACAAATTAGAGAAGCATCACATGATTTTTCAAACGGTGCCAATACTTTTGTCCACCCCCTTTTTTTATATTTGGTGTGGAATTATATCCAATTTGGCTTTAGGACAATTATTTTTGTGTTTTTTCATTTAAGACAAATTAAATGAAGATAACAATACCAAAGAATTTGTGATTGCAATTAATGAGTATTATCTGACAGAATTGCAGGGGTGTTAATACTTTTGGCCATGACTGTACATACTGTAGTTCTTATGAAGTCTATGTTCATTAAAAAGTTGTTGTTTTTTTTGGAGATTTGTCTCCCTCAATTTATTCTCTAACATCTGGTCCTGGCCTGCCTGATATAGCGGCACCCTGCAGTCTGCAGAGATGTATCGCCCAGGAAACAAGAACACACATACATCCAGGACCCCCATTTTCATGACGCATGGCAGGGCATGGAAGAAGAGTACCTCACAGAAACATCACTTATAGCAATTCTAGCATTGTTTTTACCTTTTTTTTTGCAGAGTTTAATATTTCTACATAACTGTGTAGACTACATTGATATGGACAAAGCATTACCAATTATACAGATTTTGCATTTGCATCACTTAAATTGTTATATAATAAAGCCGGGAGAGTGTTGGTTTTTTTCTTAGAACTTTTACATTTTTCTTAAACCTAAGATTGCTTGTACAATACACCTTAAAACTCTTGTATTGCCATGTATTGTGGCCTATCAGCTCAAATTCTGCTATGCAAAATATTTGTACACTTTGTACAATGGCCACAAGTCCTGATGGATATGGAGGCCTACCAGACAGCACTTCTTTCAACTCTCTATGAATCTTCCGAATGCATGTACAGTTGAAACCCACTGGCTCCCTTTCCAACCACTTACACTAACAAGTCACAACCTGTTTTAGGCTTGAGACCTACTATAGGTCAGGGGGTGTGGTTGATGTCAGTCAGTGCTTTGAAATCACTTCATCGAGCTGCCTGTGCTGCTCTGAAAGCTGCAGGAAGAAGAAGCAGAGCATCATCGCTCATCATCATGTGAATAGATTTAGGCGAGTTTCATTTTATGGTATTGAAATAAATGGGCATTTTTATTGTATGAAGCCAGGCACAAAAATTGGATTATTATCATATAAATACAGGCACAAAGCATTATTAAGGCAGAGAGTGGGGCATTATCTATGGAGGTCCGGGGGGGGGGGGGAGGATGGGCAATATTAATACATAGAGACACAGAAAGGGTTATTATTATTACTTGGATGCACTGAAGGGGTATTATTATATTGAGGCTTACAATACATTATTTCTACTATATGGAGGGCATTATTATTAATATATTTTGACACAATTGGGATATTTTCATGGAGTCAGACATATAATTGGGTATTTTATGCAAATATGGAGGCACATAACAGGTATTTTATGGAGGCACAAAGGGGCCATTCCCATATATGGAGCCACAAAGGATGCAAAGTCACTGTGGCATCTCAGCAACAGCATCTCAGCATCTGATGGAGCAGCACAGGTCCAAACGTTGTTGTGAGGTCCAATACAGTAAATAAAGTCATTTGGGCTAAAGCACATGTCTTGACTTGCCACTACCTCCTTCTTAGGGAATATTCCTCCATCACCAGCAAGTCACTCTAGATACTTGGTGTCCTAAGGCATTGCTAGTGTCGGTAAAAAAGTATTACCAATATTACCATCATCCTTTTACTCAACAAAACCGCAATACCAATTTACGAATTATATCATAAAAAAGAGACTAATACTAAGCTCGGAGCACGGAATCGCTGTGTCAGGGCGTGGAGGAATCGAAAAAAATGAAGAATCCAGCTCAACGAGATAGTGAAAAAACCTTTTCTTTATTCACCTGGAAAATGTGCTCGGTGGAGGATAAAAACATCAGCAATAACAGAGGGTAAAATGCGATATCAACGCGTTTCTGGTGACTGAGCACCCTTAGATATCAAACGCAGTGAAAATATTGAACTGGATGGAAAAAGTGCTTAATGGAAGGAGAACAACAGGGAAGAGCCCTGGAATCAACTGTGATTTACAGGTCGCTGCTGAAACAATGGTATCACACTTTTATTTCACTTTAAGGACTAACAATAAAGCATTCAAAATCGACAAGGATTTCGAGTTTACAGAAAAATAAATTTAATAAACATTTTTTCCTATATAATGACTTGTTTATAAGGCAAAATTTTAAAAGGATTTAAAAAAAAATATGATTTAAGAAATCCAAATTTGAATTTTTTTATGTAAAAATTGTATATTTCAGTGTAATTTATGAAGGATGCAAGACGTGCCAAATATTAGGGACTCAGGTACACCCTTTATTAGAAACAAAGGAGGGCTTCATACACTTTTTTTTTCAAATTGTAATGTAGTGGTACTCTTAGACTCATAAAGGCAATGCACAAAATATTACAAGCAGGGTCATCAATACACCTTTGAAATATTGTGAGCAAAGTGTAGTTATGTTATACTCCTACACTCATAAAAGCTCTGCACACAGTGCAAAGCCTGCCAATAATTACAAGCAGGCTCATCTATACACCATTAAATGCACCTTCAAGGTGCCTCATTAAAAAATAAAAAAGTGTAGTTGTGGTACTTCGACACTCATAAAGGCTTTGCACAAAGTACAAAGCCCAGAAAAAAATATTAGTAGGGTCATCCAGTCAACCGTAGAAGGCAAGAACTGGCGAGCCTCATTCAAATATTGAACATTAAAAGCACTTCATGAGCTGCTGTAATCTGGTGGTGTGGAAAAGTAAGGTCTAATACAGTCTTTGACCATTGTTATCAGAGTAAGGGTACCGTCTCACAGTGGCACTTTGGTCGCTACGACGGCACGATCCGTGACGTTCCAACGATATACTTACGATCTCGCTGTGTCTGACACGCTACTGCGATCAGGGACCCCGCTGAGAATCGTACGTCGTAGCAGATTGTTTGAAACTTTCTTTCGTCGCCAAGTGTCCCGCTGTGGCGGCATGATCGCATCATGTAACAAAGGTATGCATGATATTCTCCACCTCCTCTGCTGATTCTACATCGCAAATATGTCATGAAATTATCGCTCCAGCGCCTTGCATTGCAAAGTGTGACCGCAGTCTACGACGCTGGAGCGATAATGGAGCGACGCTGGAGCGTCACGGATCATGCCGTCGTAGCGACCAAAGTGCCACTGTGAGACGGTACCTTAAGCCTGTCAGCACTTTCTGCTGACAGGCGAAAGTGCTTATCTGTTATGACTCTCCCGATGGCACTAAAAGCCCACTCATACAAGACATTAGCAGCAGGGCAGCACAATGCCTCCAAGGCATCGAAGTACAGCTCATGCCTGTTTTCAAGCATTGAGACCCAATAGCTGAAGGTCACAGATGAATTAGGGAGTATGCTTGATTTATTAGACAGTTATTGCTTGACCAACTTTATTTTTTTTCCTCCTTGTCAAAAATACCCAGTCATCAGGGCATGGATGCTGGGAGAGTGTCATGAAATTGATCCAGGCCTTTGACAATGTACCCCTGCCTCTGCTGCACCTGGTATATCTCCCTCACCTCTTCTCCTTCGTTGGGAAGCTTTCCCCCTGCTACTAGGGTTGTCTCATGACAATTTTTTCAACATATTTTCCACAATGGTCTTCTGCTATAGCACCATTTTAGAAGACCTCTCCACCTCAAGTAGAAGATATGCAAAGTTCTTCTTGTAGCATGGGGCTAGTAGAGTGAACAACCAGTACTCTTTTTGGGTCAATATTAATGTAATGCAAGGGTCATGGGAAAGGCAGCGATACATAAAGACTATCATACAGTTAGGTCCATATATATTTGGACAGAGACAACATTTTTCTAATTTTGGTTATAGACATTACCACAATGAATTTTAAACAAAACAATTCAGAAGCAGTTGAAGTTCAGACTTTCAGCTTTCATTTGAGGGTATCCACATTAAAATTGAATGTAGGGTTTAGGAGTTTCAGCTCCTTAACATGTGCCACCCTGTTTTTAAAGGGACCAAAAGTAATTGGACAGATTCAATAATTTTAAATAAAATGTTGAATTCTAGTACTTGGTTGAAAACCCTTTGTTGGCAATGACTGCCTGAAATCTTGAACACAAGGACATCACCAGACGCTGTGTTTCCTCCTTTTTGATGCTCTGCCAGGCCTTCACTGCGGTGGTTATCAGTTGCTGTTTGTTTGTGGACCTTTCTGTATGAAGTTTAGTTTTTAACATGTGAAATGCAAGCTCAATTGGGTTGAGATCAGGTGACTGACTTGGCAAATCAAGAATATTGCACTTCTTTGCTTTAATAAACTCCTGGGTTGCTTTGGCTTTATGTTTTGGGTCATTGTCCATCTGTAGTGTGAAACGACGACCGATCAGTTTGGCTGCATTTGGCTGGATCTGAGCACACAGTATGTTTCTGAATACCTCAGAATTCATTCGGCTGCTTCTGTCCTGTGTCACGTCATCAATAAACACTAGTGACCCAGTGCCACTGGCAGCCATGCATGCCCAAGCCATCACACTGCCTCCGCTGTGTTTTACAGATGATGTGGTATGCTTTGGATCATGAGCTGTACCACGCCTTCGCCATACTTTTATCTTTCCATCATTCTGGTAGAGGTTGACCTTGGTTACATCTGTCTAAAGAATGTTCTTCCAGAACTGTGCTGGCTTTTTTAGATGTTTTTTAGCAAAGTCCAGTCTAGCCTTTTTATTCTTGATGCTTATGAGTGGCTTGCACCGTGCAGTGAACCCTCTGTATTTCCTTTAATGCAGTCTTCTCTTTATGGTAGATTTGGATATTGATACACTGATCTCCTGGAGAGTGTTGTTCACTTGGTTGGCTGTTGTGATTATTCTGCGATCATCCATCACTGTTGCCTTCAGTGGGCGCCCAGGTTTTTTTTTGCATTGATGAGTTCCCCAGTGCTTTCTTTCTTTCTCAGGATGTACCAAACTGTAGATTTTGCCACTCCTAATATTGTAGCAATTTCTCGGATGGGTTTTTTCTGTTTTTGCAGCTTAAGGATGGCTTGTTTCACCTGCAATGAGAGCTCCTTTGACCGCATGTTTACTTCACAGCAAAACCTTCCAAATGCAAGCAACACACCTCAAATGAACTCCAAACCTTTTATCTGCTTAATTGAGAATGAAATAACGAAGGGATTGCCCACACGTGTCCATGAAATAACCTTGGAACCAATTGTCCAATTACTTTTGGTCCCTTTAAAAACAGGATGGCACATGTTAAGGAGCTGAAACTTCTAAACCCTTCATCTAATTTTAATGTGGATACCCTCAAATGAAAGCTGAATGTCTGAACTTCAACTGCATCTGAATGGTTTTGTTTAAAATTCATTGTGGTAATGTATATAACCAAAATTAGAAAAATGTTGTCTCTGTCCAAATATATATGGACCTAACTGTATGTGTCAAGAAGACCCCTACAGCCAACATTTCCCTGTCTCCACCATGATGACTACTTTCCATCTCCTCCTCCTGCCAGACATCCATTCCCACTCTTCAGTTGTTATGTGTGGAGGCTTACCAGAATATTGACAGGCTTGTTGGAGCTGGTATTCCACAACTGGCGTCTTAATGTCAGGAACACCGCACTGCACCTGCTAACTGAACCAGTGCGCGTGTTCTGAGTAAACAAACTGTGCACAAAGATACCTGTGGAGCAGGGCAGCAACGATGAAGCTGCGTGCTTCAGACAAACAGGATCTGAATCATGTGACTTCTGAGAGCATGGCCTAACTCAGGAAAGCTAGGAGGTGAAGGAAAACTCTGTCCAGATTAAACCTAAACCTATGTTTACCCACAAGCTAGGCAAACCATGACACTTCTGCTCACAAAGTCTTGCCAGCTTGTGCAGTGTGGAGCTCCAATGCATGGTCTCGTCGCACATCAATCAGTAAGCTGGCACTTGCATGTGTTACTTCAGCACTGCCAGAGCAGCAGCAGCTTTAGCTTACTTGCAGATATGGGAGCTGACATGGTGTACCTAGACCAGAAGCTCTGGAAAATCTGGGTAGATTTTCAGAAACCTCTGAACTACCAAGTTAAGCACATGGGCCAACCATGGTACGTGTGTGAGCTTGCCAAGCTTCACAGCCACCACCAGGTTATGCTCATTATCACACATAAATATGCCTGGTTATAGGCTCAGCAGCGAGAGCCACAGATCTGTCTAGTCTGTTATTCCTTTCAATAACTCTGCCACGGTGTGCGGTTTGTCTCCTAAACAAATTTGCTTCAACAGAGCCTGTTGCCGCTTTGCTGAGACAGTGCTGCAAAGCTTTCGGCTGATATGGCTGGCATGCTCTGAGATAGCACATCGGAGATGGAGGATGAGGAGGTGCAGGAGGGGGTGCAGGAATTTAGGGTGGAAACCCTGATAGAAGAAGGCCAGCAATCCTTGGCGTAGGTAGTTGATGAGCCATGCCAGGATAAGACTCGGCCCCGGCCTCCACAATGTTCAACCAATGTACCGTCAGGGAAATGTTGCATCGCTGACCACAAGCACTTGTCCACATGTTGGTCGTTACATGGACAATACCAATAACCGTATTGATAAGGGCATGGATGCTGTTCCTGGACATGTGCTGATACAAGACGGGGACCCCGCAGCGAGAGAAATAGTGCCGGCTGGGGACCAAGTACCGAGGGACCAAATTTGTACACCTGTAGCAGGACAATTTTTGTTTTTTATTTCAAACCAATGAAATTTCACACAAACCAAGCTCAACATTATATACGACAATGGTCCATTTTTTAACAACTAAATTTGTACACCTGTAGAAAGACAATTTTTAGGTTTGATTTCCAACCAACAAAATTTTACACAAACCAAGTTCAACAGTTTATATGACAACAGTCAATTTTTTGAAAAAAAAAATTTTGTGAACTGTACCAGGCCAAGACTTTAAGTATTTTAACACACCGTAATTTTACACAAAGCACGTTAAATTGTATGGATGACTAACTGAATCCAGAAAAAATTTTGAACGTCTTTTTTTAACTTTTAGATAGCACCGTAATGTAACAATAACCACGATAAACTGTATGGATTACTAATTGATTCCAGAAAAAAATTTTGAACATAAAAATTTGAAAGTGTAGTTGATGTACTGTATGTTAGGGCTAGCGGAATGTACTGAGTATAGGTAGGAAGCAACAAGGTGCGTTCGCAGCCTGGGGTCCACCATGCAGAGATATCTGCTGCAAAGTAATGGCGGATAAACTCTGAGCTCACACGTGGCGCTGTACACAAAAACTATTGCCCTAACTAGGGTTGTGCTTGCAAGCAAGCCAACGGCTAATTGCCCCCACTGACACTAACTGCCTGCCTCAGTGTACAGTCCCAGCGCTACAGTCTCACACCACATATATATATAGAGTGGTAAAGTATCCGTGCGGCCATGCAAGCCTTTTATAGTTGCAGCTCTTTCAGGACCTTCCTGGAGGACCAATAGGAGCTGCTACAGGGCCTGAGTGTGTCACCCCCGACCTCCAATGAGAGGTCCTCCCATGGGCATGCTCAGTGTGTGCAAAGCAGGACTTAGTCCCAGAAAAGCCTGCTTGCCACTGACCAGTGCTGGCTACAACGGGAGAGCCTGGAAAGGCAACAGTAACCCTTTGCATAGTATCAGGCTGAGCCAGATGCTGGGACCGACGTCTCCGCTGAGCAGGCTCCACTGCGGCTGGAGAAGAATGGGAGACTGCAGCAGACATGATTCGAGATTCCCCCTGTGCAGTGCCGCGAACTTGACACCTAATATTGTATTCCTCCATTCAAAAATGATTTGCAGAAAGTGCAAAGCAACGAATAATTATAAGGAGGGTGATACACTAATCCTCTTTAGGTGTCGGCTTCTTCTTCTTCTATATTGGGAGGCTGCAGGACTGCCTCCACCTGCTTCCTGGAACCCGATTCCCTGAGCAGTAAGTGACCCGGCCTCGAGAAGTGCTGAAGGCAATGACATATAGAAATGGATGACTGCCCTCTATGTGATCTGCACCATCGACTGCTCGCGCATAGCAGATGGGAAAACCAAGGACTGTACGATCTCTCAGGGGTGGTACCCCCATCTCAAGCTGCCTCGAGGAGCCTCTCCCAGACCCGTTCATTTCTCAAGAAAAGTTCATCCTGCACCCTTACATCTTGGATCACACCCAACGCATACCAGCTATGTTGACCCTCCATTTTGCAGAACATGACTTTGGTTCCAACCATCAGCTCTAGCAGCCTTCGAGGCAAGTGTTCCTTTTCTACTGCCCACTGATTGAATGATATGTGATGATGGATCACAAACTTTTCTATGGACCCCCATCTCTGCTGCCAGTCATACATAACGACCTCTCCCCGGTTGCCAACTGTCGGTACCTTACGGCTAGCAGTCCCACTAGCATTTCTCCAGCCCTGGTCCTGTCTCACCTCCTTCTCATTTCCAACCACCCTGCGGTCTGCTGAATAGTTGCTGTATTGTGAGTCTTCCGTCTGCAGTCCACAAGAAACCTATCAGTGATGGCTGCATCCTGGGCTCGTCCCTTGGTGGTTCTGTAAAAGTGGCCAGATGAATAACGAGTGGATGAGTAAAATGTCTATGTATTGGTAATATAATACCGAAAAAAATTGTAATACTTTTTTGGAGTATTATGTACCACCGAAGTATACCCACAGAATGTGACACTTTTCTGGAGGGTTATATTCTACTGAAATATACCCCAGAGGTGAGGCAGAGCAGATAGCAAGGAGAAGACCCTGGAGTCACAACAATTTAAAATAACCAATACATTTTGTTCAAGTTCACAATTGCGTTCCACTTGTTGTTGATTCTTCACCAAAAATTTACATTTGGTATCTTTA
This sequence comes from Ranitomeya imitator, assembly GCF_032444005.1. NCBI lineage: Eukaryota > Metazoa > Chordata > Amphibia > Anura > Dendrobatidae > Ranitomeya > Ranitomeya imitator. The sequence goes on along the minus strand of NC_091285.1, from coordinate 414,806,297 downwards.
TGTTTGAAGCATGATATGTGGGAAAAGGTTGAAAAGTTCCAGGGGGCCGAACACTTTCTCAAGGCACTGTATATACCACCGAATTGTACCCCAGAGCTTGTAATACTCTATATATGAGCAATATGATAACGAAAACATTTTGAATGTTTTTTTTTGGAGTGTTACATTTTAATGACCTTTTGGATGGGATTGAGAGTAAAGTGCCAGTCTTTGCTGACGACACCAAACTATGTAGGATATTAAAATCTGACCTTGACATTACAATATTGCAAAACGATCTGAATAAGATGACTGAATCGGCAAACACTTGGCAAATGAGATTTAATATAGACAAATATAAAGTAATGCACCTAGGATGAAGTAATCCTTTTGCTGCATATACATAAAAAGAGAGGATACTCGGGACTACAGATCAAGAGAAGGACTTGGGTATTCTCGTTCCAACTAAGGTGAGCAGCAGTACTCAATGTCAAACAGCAGCTGCAAAAGCAAACAAGATTTTATGATGTATAAAAAGATAGATAAAATCCTGTGATCCCAACATATTATTAGCCCTTTATAAATCACTAGAAAATGGGATCCAGTTTTTGGGCTCCACATTTTAAAAAGGACATTCAGATGTTAGAATCAGTTCAACGACGGGCAACTAGATTATTGAAAGGGAAAGAAGGCCTCTCATATGAGGAGAGGTTGAAAAAGTTGGGCTTGTTTAGCATGGAAAAAAGAAGCCTCAGAGGGGATCTCATTTACATTTATAAATATATGTGTGGCCAGTACAAAACACTGGCACAGGACTTGTTCCTTCCAAGGACTGTTCTGAGGACTTGGGGGCTCTTATTAAGGGTGGAAGAAAGGCGATTCCAACAGCTACACTGGAAAAGGTTCTTTATAGTTAGTTCCATGTGTAGTAGCAAAAAGAAGAAAGATGTGGCACTCACCAAGTAGTGTTGCAATCAAAGTCCTTTATTTGCTCTTATTTGGCTTGAGGATATTAAGCGGAGACGGCAGGGAAAGGCTAGGGTGCAGGATCGTGAAGGTGGACGACGGCCGTTTCGCGCAAACTGCACTTCAACGGGTCCAACCTTAATACCGTGTATTGCCCCCTCTAACATCAATGACAGCTTGAAGTCTTTTGTGGTAGTTGTTGATGAGGGACTTTATTTTCTCAGATGGTAAAGCTGCCCACTCTTCTTGGCAAAAAGAGTCCAGTTGCTGTAAATTCCTGGGCTGTCTAGCATGAACTGCATGCTTGACATCTCCCCAGAGTGGCTCACTGACATTGAGGTCAGGAGACAGACTGAGATGGCCACTCCAAAACCTTCACTTTGTACTGCAGTAGCCAATGACAGGTCAACTTAGCCTTGTGTTTTGGATTGTTGTCATGTTGAAACGTTCAAGTAGGTTCCCATGCGCAGCTTCTGGGCTGATGACTGCAAACTTGCCTCCAATATTTGCTGATAACATGCTGCATTCATCCTACCTTCAAATTTGACCAAGTTTCATTTGCTATTGTAGCTCACACATCTCCAAAACATCAGCGATCCACCTGCATGCTTTGCAGTTGGAATGGTGTTCCTTTCATCATATGCCTTGTTGACCTCTCTCCAAATGTAACATTTATGGTTGTGGCCAAAAAGTTAAATTTTGGTCTCATCACTCCAAATTACCTTGTTCTAGAGGTCTTGAGGCTTGTCTCAGTGCTGTTTTGTGTATTGTAGGTAGTTTGAATGCTGCTGACTGGCATTATCAATTCGTTGGATATCTTTTTGTATCCCTTTCCTGTTTTATAAAGTTCAACTATCATTTCCCGTAGATCCATTGACAATTCTTTTGCTTTCCCCATGACTCACAATCCAGAAATGTCAGTGGCTGGATGAAAGATGCAAGAGTCTGTCTGGATCCCAGAAACTCACTCAGCTTTTATGCACATACATTAATTAGAAGCATACAGGTCACAGGTGAGGATGTGCATGTTATCAGGCCAAAATCACCATGGTATGAGAACTTTTGATCAGCTGTCATTTGAAAATTTTGGGTTGTCATTATGAATTAAAAAAGAAAACAGAGTAGTTTGACAATAAATAGTTTCACCCAACCACTAACCATGAGTGGAGAAAACTTTTTGGTGTTATTATCATTCATATTCTCTGAAAAAAGGCCAAGAGTGCAAAAACTCTGCCGGGCTATGTAAACTTTTGAGCACATCATACACCTGAACAAAAAAGGGGTATAAAACACGATAAAAAAGATTGTGAATAAGTATGGTATCTTTTACAACATCATCTTGTCCCGCCAAAAAATAGCTGCCATACAGATAAATCAGTGGAAAAATAAAAAAAAATATAGCTCTCAGAATAAAGCAATGCAAAAATAATAATTGTTTCTATAGAAGATTTTATTGTGAAAAAGCACCAAAACATTAAAAAATTATATAAATGTGGTATCACTGTAATCGTACTGACCGGAAAAAAAAGCTGCCTTATCAATTTTATCACACGCAGAACAACATAAAAAGAAGCTACTGCTGCTTTATGTTCATTCTGCCTCCCATATATTGGAATAGAAAGTGATCAAAATATGCCATGTGGCCAAAAATAGTGCCAATAAAAATGTCAACTTGTCCAGCAAAAATCAAGCCCTCAAATAAATCTGTCGGCTGAAATATTGAAAAATTAGAGCTCTCAAAATATGGCGATGTAAAAACTAGTTTTTGCAAAAAAAGAATCTTTTAGTATGTGACGGCAGCCAAACATGGAAAAAAAAAAAACAATATAAATTTGGTATAGCTGAAATCCCACCGACCCGAAGAATAAAGTAATCTAATCACTTTTACTGCATGAGATATGGCGTGAAAAAACAACAATTCTTCACCTGCTGTTGATTTGCTCATTCTGCATCCCAAAGATTGCAGTTAGGCTGGGCTCACATTTATTCTGTGCTCTACACTGAGCGCTTCACTGGGGTTTCCGTATAAATATCTGAAATATTAATTTCAGAAGGAATCTCCGGTGGAAATTTCTCTATAATGAGGCAGATGGAGGCACTGTGGACATCATCTGACTTGTGATCCGGTAGTGTCCGTCTTTTTAGGTGTGCATAAAAGTGCCGCTGGCCACAGTTTTGTGTACTTCTGAAAAAAAGCACACAATCCAGAGTAACTCTTCTGCCCCATTTTAGTGAATGGATCCCTCTGGGGTTTCATCTGAATAACATCACTCGAAGATTTAGATGTAAACCCCAAAGTAAGTGCGCAGCATAGAGCAAAGGATTAATGCGATCCCAAATCAAAAATGTTCCCAAAAAAAGCTTCTGCTCAATCGGAAAAAAAAAGCAAGACCCCACTTAGGTCCGTCATCTGTTAAAGGAAATATAATGGGCTTCCACTTTTTTTAGTACAATGGCTCTGAAAAAGCGAAATGGCTCCTCAACCCAAAAGGAAATTCAGCAAATTCTGCATTCCTAAATCCAAATGCCCTCTCTGTTCTGAGCCCTATTGTGCTTAAACCGCATTTAAAGTTCACGTTTGCCATTTCTGTAGCTATGAGAACCAACAAGTTTGCAGGTGCATGAGCTCAGCACAATGTATGGGCACTATAACGTACTGGGCACTATAACACACTGGGCACTTTAACACACTGAGCACGATAATGCAGTGAGCACTAGAGATGAGCGGTGTTTGAGTCGAACTGTTCGCCAATCTCAAATTCGAGCTGTTTTGAGCGGTTTTCGAGTCGTTCGACGAACCCGAACAATTTGCTTAAAATTCGGCTGTTCGAGTTTCTGTACGATAAATGTTCATTCACCAAAAGCCTAACTTGATTTGTACATTAAAACTGTTTATCATTGTTAATAGACTGTTTCAGTGTATAGTGGGCGGGGGGGGGGAAGGGGATAGATCTGTAATAAAGCCGATCTCCATTTTTTTTTCTTTCCCGCATTTACAGTGGGGCGGTGCAGTCTCTCAGCCTATCAGCAGTGCACACGCACACAGCAATGTGCATGTCTCTACATTTCAGTTCACTCGTTGTGTATGTCCTATTCTAATGTATAATGTATAATGTTCTTCTGTCAACAAACTGTCATGTCAACTATGTAATTCCTTTATGATTTTTATGATTTAAGTTGTGCTGCTGTGATACCATAATTTCCCACGGGATCAATAAAGTGTATCGTATCGTATCGTATATGATGCACACAAGCAAGGGCATGTGTCATTGGCTGTGTATGTCACATGTCCTTGCCCTATAAGAACCAGCCATTTGCCCCATCGCCACCATTTGTTCACTGCTGCAGCTTAGTGTTAGATGGCACCACTGTTGCTGTGGGGGCTATCCAGACTAATAGTGTTTTTTTGGAGCACTCCCTGACGAAGCGGTTGCGAAACGTGCGTTGGAGTGCTGTGTGCGGGGGCTGCGGCACGCATATCTGGTTGGTAACGGCTGAGTTTACTTTATGCATTATATGCACGCTATCTTTATTTCTTTATAGGTATATCCACACACTTATTCATTACATTATTGTGCTATCTGCATCCTTGTATACTCTGGGGCTGTTATATAATCGGTTAGTGTTGATATTCCCATATATTCCCTTCCTTTTCTTGCACAGGTTTTGTATAGGATTTCTCAGCATATGAATTCACATCATTATATTTATACTCAGCTTTATTGTATGCACCAATAGTTAATATATATATATTTCTTTATTTCATTCATTCATGGTTTCACATTTAAAACACATTTATTATTAAATTACTTACACATATTTTATTTTTTAGTATTGATTTACACCTAGTTTTATTTTTTTATTATTTGGTTTTACATTTGTCTCTTTTTTTGCACATATTTTATTTTACAACACATATATACATATATATATATTTTTCCACTTCACATAAATTATTTTATTATTTTTTTATTGTTATTTTTTTATTATTTTTCATCATTTTTTTATTTTTGTATCACTTCCTATTCAATTTCCCCTATTTCTCATCATATTACCGATTGTATTAATTACATAAGATCTATTGGTAATGATCAGGTGTGTGGATTAATTCAGATATTGCTCATATTATCACATGAAATATTAAATATTATTTATTTATTATAATTATAATTTTATTGTATGAGTATATACCGTACTTATTTGTTTTTTGGTTCAGCCATATTATTATTATTTTCTCATCGATTATCAAGATTTCTTGTATTACTTTGTATATTTAATTGATGCTGGATATTATTTTTATGAATTTTTGCCAATCAGTTTCTGCGTGCCCTAGCCCCCTCGCATACTTGTTGTATTCTATATTTTTTAACCAATTTCTTGTATATTTGGATACTGTCATATACAATAATAAAATTAAAAAAGTGTTATTTGTTGTGTTCATGTCCTCTTTTTAATAAATAAAAGTATTTTATTAAATCTATGATTGGTTTGTCAGTAAATATTTTTTTAGGTCATATATATTTTGAGTAATATTTACTAAATTGGTCACATATTATATTTTGGTATTTCTTTTCTATATAGGATTTCTTCACAGGAGACAAAAAGTCTGACACACAGCCAACGCCTAGAGAGGATCTCCAAGATAACATCGATGCCATGACTTTGGAACTGGACCCTTGCTCATTTTGGGCTTCCAATCTTGAAAAATGGCCTGAGCTCGCCACTCACGCCTTGGAGATCTTGTCGTGCCCCGTAGCCAGCGTTCTCTCTGAATGTGTGTTCAGCGCTGCTGGTGGTGTGCTGACAGATTAGCACACGCTGCTGTCCAGTGCCAATGTAGACAGACTAACGTTCATCAAGATGAACAAATCCTGGATACGCAAGGACTTTTCTACCCCTGTGTCATCTTGGGGAGACTAAAAGCTTGATGATTTTTGAAAATCACCTCACCAACTGTTTTAAAAAACTCTGTTGAAATTGATGCCACTTAAGTGGTGTCTGTGGCCGATTTTTTTGGAAAAAATGGAGACTTTTTATTTAGTCCCCTTGCTGAGTTTTACATTACGTTGCCATCGTCAATTCCAGGTGGGTGGGGTCATCTGCAGAGTTGTTTACTCATACTATGGTCTGGGATTCAGAGGTCTGCTCCAAAGCTTCAGTGTCTGCTAGTCAGCAGAGTAGCCCACCCACCCACCGCCTGTTTACCTAAGTACTACTTTTAACGGCATCTGGCCTAGGAAATCCTTTTGGGCCTAGTAGAATTTAGTGCTACTCAGCAACGTACCCCCCCCATGAAGCAAGCTACACCGCCTGTTTACCTAACTACTATTTTGTTACGGCATCTAGCCCAGGAAATCCTTTTGGGCCTTGTAGAATTTGGTGCTACTCAGCAGCGTACCCCACCCATGAAGCAAGCTACACCGCCTGTTTACCTAAGTACTATTTTTTAACAGCATCTAGCCCAGGAAATCCTTTTGGGCCTAGTAGAATTTGGTGCAACTCAGCAACGTACCGCACCCACAAAGCAAGCTACACCGCCTGTTTTCCTAACTACTATTTTGTAAAGGTATCTAGCCCAGGAAATCCTTTTGGGCCTAGTATAATTTAGTGCTACTCAGCAGCGTACCGCACCCATGAAGCAAGCTACACCGCCTGTTTACCTAACTACTATTTTGTAACGGCATCTAGCCCAGGAAATCCTTTTGGACCTAGTAGAATTTGGTGCTACTCAGCAGCGTACCCCACCCATGAAGCAAACTACACCGCCTGTTTACCTAAGTACTATTTTTTAATGGCATCTGGCCCAGGAAATCCTTTTGGGCCTAGTAGCAATTTCTGCTACTCAGCAGAGTACCCCACCCATGAAGCAAGCTACACCGCCTTCTTTCTTTCTCAATCTAACCCCTCTGCTCAGGGGTGTCCACTCTGCCTCCAACTCTCTCCTTCTCACAGGTGGACTATCGCGTGTTTTCACACTGTGGCAAATCTTTTGGGCCCAGGCATAAGAAATCGTCGAGGTAATAGATAATATGTGCCGTCTTACAAATGTCCATGATGACACATTCGAGGAAGCAACTAAATGCCGCAAATAGTGAGCAGGATATGGAGCACCCCATGGGCAAACAGCAATCTATGTAGTATGCTCCTTCACAGAAGCAGCCCAATGGGAGGACACTATTCGGAGGCACAGGTAGTAACCGGAATGACCTCAATGTCTCTTTTGGCCATTAGGGTGCCCCTTACCAACCTCTTGACCCGCCTGATTGCCTCGTAAAAGGAGGTACAGTACATAATACTGTACTTGGTTCCGCGCCGATGTTGTCGTTTACTGACCTGACCTTACTAGTGTTGAGTCACCTCCCTAGTGTTCGGGTTCGGTTCGTCGAACAGGGACGTGTTCAACGAACTGTTCGTCGAACGTTCGACGAACTGTTAGTCGAACGTTCGACGAACACCATCGAACCCCATTGAAACTAATGGCAGGCAAACACAAACACATACAAACACATAGAAAACACATAGAAAACACCTTAAAAGGTGTCCAAAAGCTGACAAACTGCTCAGAAGACACAACAAACACATAGAAAAGTCACAACTACATATAGTCATGCGAAAAGAAAAGAGGTGGAGGAGTAAAAGGAGGAGGAGACACAGATATAGGCATGTTATGCCCTTCTAAAATCAAGAAAGGCTGGAGTAAAAATGTAAACTCACTCTACCAACACCCAGACGTCCTGACAAAAAAAATAAAATAAATATCTTTAGGTAGAATGGCGGCGGGTCCATTTAGAGCACTTTCCTTAGAAGACGTATTGGTACCCCCGTTGGGAGTTGTGCCAAAAAATGAACCCAATACATTCAGACTAATCCACCATTTGTCATATCCAAGGGGAAGGTCAGTAAAAGACAACATCGGCGCGGAACCAAGTACAGTACTATGTAATTCTCCTGGACCAACAATCCCATAATCCATTATAATCAGTTATAATCTGATATATAAAGATAAGAAGAAGCAGCACTCCATTAATAGGCAAGAGGTGTGGATTTTATTAGCCCATGTGGATAGAACTGAGAACCACACCCTGTCACATTCTTGGAATTTTTTCAACAAGCTTAAAGGAGTTTGCCAATTAATCATTATTTTAATAAATGTGTTGGGATTGAGGGCATCATATTGTGGCATCCACAAATATATATCGATCACCCCCAGACACAGGGCCACGCGTTCTCGGTACCGGGCCTCTCTGCTTCGGTTCTGTGGCTGTCACGGTAGCTAGACCCGGTCCGCGACCCTGCTAAGGGGCGTCCAATAAAGGTGGTGCAGTCTGTCAGGGGTTCGTGACGCCACCTGTGGTGTTCGGTCAGGGTGACCGACGCTGCTGTGGGGTCCGCTGGGGTGATGGAATGGCAGCTGGATGGTATACCTTCCCACAGGTGAAGTGTGTCCCCAGGGCTTCCCAGTAAGGTAGATGGTGATGGTGTGAGGTGCAGGCAATAACGAGGACACAAGGTTGCAGTCTCTTTACCTCTTTACTGTAGACTTCAGGATCCTCAATCCAGAGCACATTTAACAGGGCTATCTGAGACCGGCCGGTCCAATGGGCACTTCCAGAGTTTCCTTCGCAGATGGAAATCGTTGCCTACCACTAGCGCCTGTGTGTTGTAGTCCTGCCCTGCTGAGCATTTGGAATAGTCCTCATAACTGCTGTTCTCGTTCGTCGTTATCTACAGCTCTCTCTCTCTTTCTTTAGTTCCAGATGTTGCTAGTTTCTCGTCCCCTAGTATGTTTTGGCTAGGATGCACCCGTATGACGGGAAGGCCTGGAGGTCTTCCGGGACCCTAGAGACGCCCCTCTCCCACTGTTGCCCCCTATGTCTTCTTAGGAAATTTAAGGTAGACAGCCAACCTATAATTAACTGTCCTGCGGAGTTCGAAGTAAGGCCTAGAGTCAGTTACTCCCGCGGTGTTCCGACCACCGGCTACGCGCATCAGTAGGATGTTGCCTCGGTCTCACGGCACGATTCCTACTGGTACTCCTTTGTGCTTGATCTCGTTTACACTGTTCCACAATATCCTTCCATTCGTGTCTCTTTCTTAGGATACTGCCGCAAGGTAGTGCAGGCGCGGTTCCGTTACGTTCTGTTCTGTTCGCTAGGCACCTGCCAGGTTCCCACGCCTGACAGGGACCCCCCTGTGTCTTCTCCCTGCAATACCCCCTGCCACGGGATGTTGCCTGAATCCAACCCAGTCAGCTTCTGACTAACTTCCTCCCCAACCCCTAGTTTTACCAGTGTGAGGAGTGGCCCAATAAATAAAGCCTTTTTCTCCCCCTAGTGGCCAGAGTGTGAAGTGTAATGTGTTCTGGTGATACCTGGTCAGGAGAAATCCTTCAGTGCCATCAGACGTACCGTCACTCCCCTTAGCGGCAGAGCGTCATACTGCAACGACCAGATCTCTGGGGCGCTGCACTCCCTCCCGGTTAAATCCAGTACTCCTGGACTGGGAAGAAGAACAACAATACATAGCAGCAAAAGACATACAAAATTTTTGAAATGCTAAAACAAGTAAATAGAACAATGCTTCCCTTTATGGGAGGTGAGGACACTTGAACGTTACAAACAAAATTAAATATTTTTAAATAACAGGTTGACTATAAATAACTCTCAGTACCCAGCCGGGTATTCTACCAAGTGCAAACTTTGAACAATAATTTAACTTTTTCCTTTAAGGGCGCGTAAGCTGAACCCACTAAAGGCCTACTATAAAATACTATATAAATAACTCAACTTTTCTTTCCGTTCTAGCTTCCCCAATGCAGGACCGCCTAGCTCCTTGGCTGGGCCTGCTGTCATTGTGCCGACCATCTTTCTACAGTTCTCAGAAGGACTCTCTCTCTAACCCCTACGGGTTCACTTTCAAGCTTTCCTGTCCTCAGTCTCTATCAACATTATCAAACTTTCTAAATTTCAACATTATTAACATTTCAACTTTTATTAGAGCAATCATGCAACCATTCCCTTTAAGAGGGACCCAAGTCTCTAGGAGGTAGTGCAGATTATCTCTCTGTCTGCAAGTCCACTGAAAGCAAGACCTTCTGCGTCATGTCCAGAAGCATTATCTTCGCAAAGTCTTCTTTCGCTTGTAAAACCAGTAGGGAGCACCTTTAAGAAGGTGCAAACTATATACAAAAACAGTTTTGAATCATTCACCGTTCATGATCCGGCAGTCTTTAAGCAATGAGGAACTTGTACAAAAGAAAATATAAAACAATAGGGATCCCGGGTATACGAAAGGATCCCTTTAAGAAATAACACTGGTAGGGTTTAAAGCAGCAAAAGCAGGAAACAGTTAACTATTTACAGTTGTCGGGGTTTCAAGGTTTGTTACTGTAACTCAGGGGGTAGCACCGGTCAGAGTAGCCCAGCTGGATACTGGCGGCTACCAGGTGCTACATAAGGGGCTCCCTCACTCCAGATGGAGGCCTTATGGCTTTGCATGTCTCTTTTCTCATCCGATGCACTATCAATGTCACTAATCGGTTCTTCAGGTATAATCTGGGTTCGAATTTCAATTTTGGTAGTAGATTCAGTAGCAGCAATAATGCCCACTCTGGTAGTAGTATCAGGATTCATCAGTTCAGAGTTAATCTTAGTCATGGCAGCAGGTGGCGCTGCTACGGAGCTTATCAGTAGGTCTTCTGTCACTGGGGCAGGGTCGTTCTTCATACCTGCTTCAGATGCGGTCCCTCCGGTGCCGGCCTGCTCCGTCTCCGCTGGGATCTGGAACGCTGACTGCGGGACCTTGCGCTGTGGCGTTGTCATCTCTGTTTGCAGTATCTCGCTTTCCGGCAGGGCCTTGCTTTCTGGCTTCGGAGCGCTGGAACTTCTTTCTCGCTCCGGACCACACGAGGCTGCTGACAGACTTCTGGTGAGGATCCTGATGACGATCTCCTTCCGCCCGGCCTCAGCGCTCAGCTGCGTCCGCCGGAGTCGATCGCCGAGCTCGTCCACTCCGGCCTGCAGGAAGTCGGGGCTCACAGGTGATGCTTGGCCGCGGTATCTCTCTGGGTAGCTGGGGGAGTCCTCTGCTCCGACCCCACGCTCCGATCCCGATCCCGGTCAGCTGGCCATGTCATCTCCCACGTGGTTCACTTCTTCTCCCTCCTTGTTTTTTTCCCGCTCTCTCCTTCGTGGGCGGTTTCGTTTTCTTTGTCTCCACCCTCCACTGAGGATCAGGAGGCGGATCTCAGCTGCTGACGGACAAGTCCTCAAGGTACAGAAATGTTTAGACTGGGCGGCCATTATCTTTCGCGCTCTTCAGTTCTTTCACGCCCACTTCCACGCCCTTCTTCTTCTCCTGCGCTCCTTGTGGCACAGCAATGGACGGCGGTTTTGGCGGGAATCATGCGACAGATAGCAATACACAGTCTTTGCAATAACCACAGTCCAAACACGTTTCAATCACACTTCCAAGGCACACCAGACCTGCTTCTCAGGCTTAAGTACGATCCTGTTCGTGACGCCAAGTTGGATCGCCCCCAGACACAGGGCCATGCGTTCTCGGTACCGAGCCTCTCTGCTTCGGTTCTGAGGCTGTCACGGTGGCTAGACCCGGTCCGCGACCCTGCTAAGGGGCGTCCAATAAAGGTGGTGCAGTCTGTCAGGAGTTCGTGACGCACCTGTGGTGTTCGGTCAGGGTGACCGACGCTGCTGTGGGGTCCGCTGGGGTGATGGAATGGCAGCTGGGTGGTATACCTTCCCACAGGTGAAGTATGTCCCCAGGGCTTCCCAGTAAGGTAGATGGTGATGGTGTGAGGTGCAGGCAATAACGAGGACACAAGGTTGCAGTCTCTTTACCTCTTTACTGTAGACTTCAGGATCCTCAATCCAGAGCACGTTTAACAGGGCTATCTGAGACCGGCCGGTCTGATGGGCATTTCCAGAGTTTCCTTCGCAGATGGAAATCGTTGCCTACCAATAGCGCCTGTTTGTGTTGTAGTCCTACCCTGCTGAGCATTCGGAATAGTCCTCACAACTGCTGTTCTCGTTCGTCGTTCTCTACAGCTCTCTCTCTTTCTTTAGTTCCAGATGTTGCTAGTTTCTTGTCCCCCAGTATGTTTTGGCTAGGACGCACCCGTATGACAGGAAGGCCTGGAGGTCTTCCGGGACCCTAGAGACGCCCCTCTCTCACTGTTGCCCCCTATGTCTTCTTAGGAAATTTAAGGTAGACAGCCAACCTATAATTAACTGTCCTGCGGAGTTCGAAGTAAGGCCTAGAGTCAGTTACTCCCGCGGTGTTCCGGCCACCGGCTACGCGCCTCAGTAGGATGTTGCCTCGATCTCACGGCACGACTCCTACTGGTACTCCTTTGTGCTTGATCTCGTTTACACTGTTCCACAATATCTTTCCCTTCGTGTCTCTCTCTTGGATACCGCCGCGGGGTGTGCAGGTGTGGTTCCGTTACGTTCTGCTCTGTTCGCTAGGCACCTGCCAGGTTCCTACGCCTGACAGGGACCCCCCTGTGTCTTCTCCCTGCAACACCCCCTGCCACGGGATGTTGCCTGAATCCAACCCAGTCAGCTTCTGACTAACTTCCTCCCCAGCCCCTAGTTTTACCAGTGTGAGGAGTGGCCCAATAAATAAAGCCTTTTTCTCCCCCTAGTGGCCGGAATGTGAAATGTAATGTGTTCTGGTGACACCTGGTCAGGAAAATTCCTTCAGTGCCATCAGACGTACCATCACTCCCCTTAGCGGCAGAGTGTCATACTGCAACGAACAGATCTCTGGGGCGCTGCATATAGTTCAAGTATTGCATTTTCTTTCTCCTTCTTTACAAAGTGCCACTTGATTGTTAGTGTCTCCAACACATTTATTCAAATAAAGAAAATGGGGACAACCCCTTTAAATTATGTGAAAGACGTGACCGCAACCCTTACATCTCTTATAGTTATGCGCCTGGTAGCCCTATGGTTCTACTTAACTTATTGAGAGTGTGCAGGTAGATGTAAATCTATATAGATAAAACAAATGTATTCACCATTCAGAATCTCTGCAAAGTCAAATGACAAGCACTATGTGCACTCTAGTCACTGTCATATAAATTTGTTCATAGAGATGAGTAAATTACTTCAGGGTGAATCACATTCACAAAAAATTGCATTTGGCAAAATCTTAATTTTTTTGTATTCAATTTAAGGTTATACAGCAATTTGGTGCCCGGTGGCCGCATGACATCTGAACTGACACAGTGTGCTTCAGGGTGGGATGTCATAGAGTAAAGAATCAATGAAACTTGCATGGAGAAGACTGGAGGACTGTAATAATGTAGACTGGAATGACCAAGGGAGATGCATTGCCGACAAGGTGAGGGTGACTGTTAATTTATTATATTTTCTTTTTTACCCTTCGATTATATGCTCTGTGGTATAGAGAGGCCTCGGGACATATGAAGTCACATTTTATTTGCATAAATTCAATGCTAATCGTATTTCCGAGACAAATTTGAGTGAACTGCTAAATTCGATTTTCAGCAGGTTCACCCATTTTCACTCGATTTTCAGCAGGTTCACCCATTTTCACCCAATTTTCAGCAGGTTCGACCTTTGGAAAATCAGCATTTAGTAAACCCGGAAAATTCATAAATGTTATAAACAGCTATATTAAATATTTAAACACATCTAAAAAAGGTCAAATCAAGAACTTAAATGCCAGGGGAGGGTCACATGCCCAAGTGAAGATTTTCATAATGTTTTCTTTCCACAGTGTATGAAAGTCAGCATGACTGCTATCTGATGGTCGATCATTCATTAACCTACCTCAAAGGAAAGCCCACTTTCCGGACCCCGGGAGCTACAGAATTATCAATACATCAGTAAAAGAATCCAATTGATTACACAATCAATTGTGCAAAAGTTACATAATTTATTTAATCCATAAGTTGCTTCTTATGCATCAATGTGTTATATAAATATACACTGCTCCAAAAAATAAACAGAACACTAAAATCCCACATCCTAGATATCATTGAATGAAATATTACAGTTGTAAATCTTTATTCATTACATAGTGGAATGTGTTGAGAATAAATCAATGTAAATCACAACTAATATCCCACGGAGGTCTGGAATTGGAATTATGCTCAAAATCAAAGTGGAAAATGAAGTTACAGGCTGATCCAACTTCAGTGGAAATGCCTCAAGACAAATAAATGATGCTCAGTAGTGTGTGTGGCCTACACATGCCTGTATGACCTCCCTATGACACCTGGGCATTCTCCTGAAGAGGCGGTGGATGGTCTGCTGAGGGATCTCCTCCCAGACCTGGACTAAAGCATCCGCCAACTTCTGGACAGTCTGTGATGCAACGTGACGTTGGTGGATGGTGCGAGACATGATGTCCCAGATGTGTCCAATCGGATTCAGGTCTGGGGAATGGGCGGGCCAGTCCATAGCTTCAATGCCTTCATCTTACAGGAACTGCTGACATATTCCAGGCACATGAGGTCTGGCATTGTCCTGCATTAGGAGGAACCCAGGGCCTACTGCACCAGCATATGGTCTCACAAGGGGTATGAGGATCTCATCTAGATACTGAATGGCAGTCAGGCTACCTCTAGTTAGCACATGGAGGGCCGTGCGTTCCTCCAAAGAAATGCGACCCAGAACCATTACTGACCCACTGCCAAACCAATCATGCTAAAGGATGTTGCAGGCAGCAGATCGCTCTCCAAGGTGTCTCCAGACTCTGTCACATTAGTCACATGTGCTAAGTGTGAACCTGCTGCTTTCATCTGTGAAGAGCACAGGGCACCAGTGGAGAATTTTCAAATCCTGGTGTTCAATGGCAAATGCCAAGCGTCCTGCACGGTGTTGGGCTGTGAGCACAACCCCATCAGAGGACGTCAGGAACTCAGACCATCCTCATGGAGTTGGATTCTAACCATTTGAGCAGACACATGCACATTTGTGGCCTGCTGGAGATAATTTTGCATGGCTCTGGCAATGCTCCTCCTGTTCCTCCCTGCACAAAGTCTGAGGTAGCGGTCCTGCTGCTTGGTTGTTGCCCTCCTACTGCCACCCACCATGTCTCCTGGTGTACTGGCGTGTCTCCTAATAGCGCCTCCAGCCTCTGGACACTATGCTGACAGACACAGCAAACCTTCTTGACACAGCTCGCATTGATGTGCCATCCTGGATGAGCTGCACTTCCTGAGCCACTTGTGTGAGTTCTAGAGTCCGTCTCATGCTGCCACGAATGTGAAAGCACAACCAACATTCAAAAGTGACCAAAACATCACCCATAAAGCATTGGTACTGAGATGTGGTCTGTGGTCCCCACCTGCAGAACCACTCCTTTACTGAGTGTGTCTTGATAATTGCCAATAATTTCCATCTGTTTTCTATTCCATTTGCACAACAGCATGTGACATTGATTGTCAAACACTGTGGCTTCCTAAGTGGACAGTTTGATTTCACAGAAGTTTGATTTACTTGGAGTTATATTTTGTTGTTTAGGTGTTCACTTTATTTTTTGTGCAGTATACATACATATATATATATATATATATATATATATACACACTGGATACACTTATTTATACTAGAAACTAATTACATTTTGTATCTGTTTTTAAATATTGTAATATAAAGAGAGCTTGAGCACCTTAACTACATAAATTAGAGTCAAAGTCTTACTTTCAGAGCCATTGAAAATTACTTGCAAGAATTTGACCAACATGAATGCAATAATGCCTGTAAGGGAACATAGAGTATTCAATCACAGGCCACTTGCACATATTGGTCGGTTTTGGAGACTTTATCAGACGGGTCATCCAACCTATTGAGCTATCCATCTATCTCAGTGTACAGCCTGCATTATCTTCAAGGTAAAAGCAATGATAAGCAACAAAGAGTGCAAGAAAACTGAAGATCGGTACCAGTATTGTGTAGGACAACTGCTCACAAGTCACTTTAGAAGGATCTGTGGCTGTGCAAGTGCTGCCAGACTAATACCTATATTGTATTGATTATTAGTTTTCTACTTAATGTGTCATTCAATAAAAGGTGTTTCCACATCTTCTCTCTGAATGTATCACCAGCAATTTTATTTCATATCCTTCTCTCCAGCCATTGTAAAGTGACAAAATAATACTGTACTGTGGAATCCACTTGCCTTGCCTATTTTTAAGATATGGATTTAATTGATGTAATAATGAATAGATATGCAGTCTAATAGCATGTTTTTTCATGTAACGTACACTATTAAAATGACCACAAGGTGTCAGTATTTCAGCCCAAATGAATGTCATTTTTTCCCGAATGGGCCTATTTACAATGGACCGCTAGAGGGCACATGCTTCACAAATGTTATGCTCTCACCTTTTTATGCTTAATTATTAGCGCACGAAGGTGAATTTCATAGTCATTAAATAATATCTTGTAGTGAAACTTTAGATACAATGAGAGATGTGTTAATTGTCATATAAATAAGAAGTCTGCGAATACCATATTTTATACGAGAAATGTTAAATTTGTATTGCTGTGTATTTGATTTATTAAAGAAAGACCTGAGATGTGCTAACAAGACAAAAACATTTTAACAAAACATTGAGAATAACATTTTCTCTTCTAGGATATTGTACCTTCTTAGTCTATGCTTTGATGTTAAAGGCTATATGTGCTTTTAGCTGAAATATTTCCAATTGTTAAAATCCCTTTCATTCTAAAAATATCCAACTGTAAAAATGTCTATAGTCAAGTACTTTGTAAGGGGATAAAGAAAAGAGGTTATATGAGATTAGAAAAAAAAGAGTACATTTGTCCTGAAAGAACTCATGTCAAGGGCATGAGGCTGAGATTGCAATACCAGACAAGGACAAGTGTGGCGCTGTTTACGGGAAAGAGAAAAACAATCCAATTTTCACAATGCAGCACAACCTACTTAATACAAAAATCTGTCTTTGGACCCTATTTTTCTAATATGATATTGTATTGTCTAATTCATGTCTTTCACATACTTTTCTAATCATTTCCACTATTGAATCGTATGTATGTTACATATGTTACGTATGTTACATTTATCCTTTTAACCCCTTTTTGTGGTTCACAAGATTACTCACATATGTTATTTTATCACTACATTGATTTATCAGCTCTTCACTTTCATTTTCCATTTATATAAAGTGATGTAGCCCTTAGGCGTTGTGTGACTCACCCACATACCTGAAAAATTACAATTGTCAATAATAAAGGCTTTCCTGTAGGCAGGAGCAGATCAATCCGGGAAGATCGAGTTTGAGATGAAATTCCATAAATTCATGGATTCACGCTAATTCAAACACTTTGAAATTCGATTCCTGTTCACAAAAAAAACTTGCCCAGCAGTAACTTGCTTCTGATGTTGAAGCATCACGGAGCGGGCCAATGCCTTGTGGATCTCCCCATAATGTCCTGCAGCTATGACATCTTACGGATTATTATACCTTTTACAGAGGTGGTCAGTACCTGCACCATCGCAGATCAGCAGTTCCCAGTACAGAACAGTTTGTAGGGAAGAGTTGTTTTACATCCACAGAGTCATTGGGTATATCTCTCTCCTGTAGTGTTCAAGCTCTCATGGTTAGTGGGGTTCTCTCTCACTTCTGTAAAATATAAGATCTCATGGTCAGCGGAGTTCTCAGTCTCTTCTGTAAAATATAAGCTCTCATGGTCACTTTCTTCTGTAAAATATAAGATCTCATGGTCAGCGGGGTTATCACTCTCTTCTGTAAAATATAAGCTCTCATGGTCAGCGGGGTTATCACTCTCTTCTGTAAAATATAAGATCTCATGGTCAGCGGGGTTATCACTCTCTTCTGTAAAATATAAGCTCTCATGGTCAGCGGGGTCCTCTATCTTCGGTAAAATATAAGCTCTCATGGTCAGCGGGGTTATCACTCTCTTCTGTAAATTATAAGATCTGATGGTCAGCGGAGTTCTCACTCTCTTCTGTAAAATATAAGCTCTCATGGTCAGCGGGGTTATCACTCTCTTCTGTAAAATATAAGCTCTCATGGTCAGCGGGGTTATCACTCTCTTCTGTAAAATATAAGCTCTCATGGTCAGCGGGGTTATCACTCTCTTATGCAAAATATAAGATCTCATGGTCAGTGGAGTTCTCAGTCTCTTCTGTAAAATATAAGCTCTCATGGTCAGCTTGGTTATCACTCTCTTCTGTAAACTATAAGCTCTCATGGTCAGCGGGGTTCTCACTCTCCTCTGTAAAATATAAGCTCTCATGGTCAGCGGGGTTATCACTCTCTTCTGTAAAATATAAGCTCTCATGGTCAGCGGAGTTCTCACTCTCTTCTGTAAAATATAAGTTCTCATGATCAGCGGGGTTATCACTCTCTTCTGTAAAATATAAGCTCTCATGTTCAGCGGGGTTATCACTCTCTTCTGCAAAATATAAGATCTCATGCTCAGCGGAGTTCTCACTCTCTTCTGTAAAATATAAGCTCTCATGGTCAGCGGAGTTATCACTCTCTTCTGTAAAATATAAGCTCTCATGGTCAGCGGGGTTATCACTCTCTTCTGTAAAATATAAGCTCTCATAGTCAGCTGTTGTGAATTCCGCTCTTGGGATCCCTCCGGTGGTTGTAAGTGGCACTTTTGTGAGTTCTGCTCTTGGGCTCCCTCCGGTGGTTTTAAGTGGAATGGCTGCTCCTTGGATTTAGCAGTCAGCAGCTGCTTCCACTGATTGTCTTTTCTGCTCGGCTATTTAGCCTGGCTCTTTCTTTCAGCTTGTGCCACTTGTCCATGGTTCCTGGTTGGATTCACATCTCTTTGGATTTCCCTGTTATCCTGACCAGTTCAGCAAAGCTAAGTCCTTGCTTGCTCTTTTCTGTCCACAGGTTGTGGACTTAGCCGTTCTGTGCTTTCTATGTTTGTCCAGCTTGTCAGTATGAATTAATTCTGTGTTGCTGGAAGCTCTGGGAAGCAGATTTACCCTCCACACCTTTAGTCAGGTGTGGAGATTTTTGTAAACTCTGTGTGGATTTTTTGTAGTGTTTTATACTGACCGCACAGTAGTCGATCCTGTCCTATCTATCTAGCTAGACTGGCCTCCTGTGCTCATCCTGGTTTCATTCTGTGTATGTCTTTTCCCTCTCCACTCACAGTCATTACTTGTGGGGGGCTATCTATCCTTTGGGGATTTTCTCTGAGGCAAGATAGTTTTCCTGTTTCTATCTTTAGGGGTAGTTAGTTCTCAGGCTGTGACGAGGTGCCTAGGGAGTGTCAGGAGCATCCCACAGCTACTTCTAGTGTTGTGTTGAGCTTAGGGACAGCGGTCAGTACAGGTACCACTTCCTTCAGAGCTCGTCCCATGTTGCTCCTAAACCACCAGATCATAACAGTCAGCGGGGTTATCACTCTCTTCTGTAAAATATAAGCTCTCATGGTCAGCGGGGTTATCACTCTCTTCTGTAAAATATAAGATCTCATGGTCAGCGGAGTTCTCACTCTCTTCTGTAAAATATAAGCTCACATGGTCAGCGGGGTTATCACTCTCTTCTGTAAAATATAAGCTCTCATGGTCAGCGGGGTTATCACTCTCTTCTGTAAAATATAAGATCTCATGGTCAGCGAAGTTCTCACTCTCTTCTGTAAAATATAAGCTCTCATGGTCTGTGGAGTTCTCACTCTCTTCTGTAAAATATAAGCTATCATGGTCAGCGGGGTTCTCTCTTTTTTGTAAAATATAAGCTATCATGGTCAGCGGGGTTCTCTCTTTTCTGTAAAATATAAGAGCTCATAGTCAGCGGAGTTCTCAGTCTCTTCTGTAAAATCTAAACTTTCATGGTCAGTGGAGTCCTCTCTCTTCTACAAAATATAGGCTCTCATGGTCAGCGGGGTTCTTTCTCTTCTGTAAAATATAAGCTCCCATGGTCAGTGGGGTTCTCTCTCTTCTGTAAAATATAAACTCTCATGGTCAGTGGAGTCCTCTCTCTTCTGTAAAATCTCAGCTCCCATGGTCAGTGGGATTCTCTCTCTTCTATAAAATATAAGCTCTCATGGACAGCGGGGTTCTCTTCCTCTTCTATAAAATATATGCTCTCATGGTCAGCGGAGTTCTCACTCTATTCTGTAAAATAAAAGCTCTCATGGTCAGCGGAGTTCACACTCTCTACTGTAAAATATAATCTCCCATGGTCAGCGAGGTTCTCTCTCTTCTGTAAAATATTATCTCTTATGGTCAGCAGTGTACTATCTCTCTAATTTTGAGATTGGCGCAATTTTATTAATAGATAAAAACTCCGCGCTAACTAGGTGAAGGAAGTAAATAAATAATGAGAATCTACAATCAGGGGGGTAGGTAAACTTCCAGTTACGTGGTAATAGTATATAAAAGATGATCAGCAGTGGGGGCAGCCAGAAAATGGCCACAAACACCAGCAGAAAACAGTACTACGTGTAGTGGGAATATTTTCCCGGTAATCAATAGAAGACAATAATATCCGTAAAAGGAGCAAATGCTCACAGACCCAGCAGAATAATCTGTAATGGTAAAGTACTAAAGCATGTGGCAGATATACAGTGGGGCAAAAAAGTATTTAGTCAGTCAGCAATAGTGCAAGTTTCACCATTTAAAAAGATGAGAGGCATCTGTAATTTACATCATAGGTAGACCTCAACTATGGGAGACAAACTGAGAAAAAAAAATCCAGAAAATCACATTGTCTGTTTTTTTAACATTTTATTTGCATATTATGGTGGAAAATAAGTATTTGGTCAGAAACAAAATTTCATCTCAATACTTTGTAATATATCCTTTGTTGGCAATGACAGAGGTCAAACGTTTTCTGTAAGTCTTCACAAGGTTGCCACACACTGTTGTTGGTATGTTGGCCCATTCCTCCATGCAGATCTCCTCTAGAGCAGTGATGTTTTTGGCTTTTGGCTTGGCAACACGGATTTTCAACTCCCTCCAAAGGTTTTCTATAGGGTTGAGATCTGGAGACTGGCTAGGCCACTCCAGGACCTTGAAATGCTTCTTACGAAGCCACTCCTTCGTTGCCCTGGCGGTGTGCTTTGGATCATTGTCATGTTGAAAGACCCAGCCACGTTTCATCTTCAATGCCCTTGCTGATGGAAGGAGGTTTGCACTCAAAATCTCATGATACATGGCCCCATTCATTCTTTCATGTACCCGGATCAGTCGTCCTGGCCCCTTTGCAGAGAAACAGCCCCAAAGCATGATGTTTCCACCACCATGCTTTACAGTAGGTATGGTGTTTGATGGATGCAACTCAGTATTCTTTTTCCTCCAAACACGACAAGTTGTGTTTCTACCAAACAGTTCCAGTTTGGTTTCATCAGACCATAGGACATTCTCCCAAAACTCCTCTGGATCATCCAAATGTACTCTAGCAAACTTCAGACGGGCCCGGACATGTACTGGCTTAAGTAGTGGGACACGTCTGGCACTGCAGGATCTGAGTCCATGGTGGCGTAGTGTGTTACTTATGGTAGGCCTTGTTACATTGGTCCCAGCTCTCTGCAGTTCATTCACTAGGTCCCCCCGCGTGGTTCTGGGATTTTTGCTCACCGTTCTTGTGATCATTCTGACCCCACGGGGTGGGATTTTGCGTGGAGCCCCAGATCGATGGAGATTATCAGTGGTCTTGTATGTCTTCCATTTTCTAATTATTGCTCCCACTGTTGATTTCTTCACTCCAAGCTGGTTGGCTATTGCAGATTCAGTCTTCCCAACCTGGTGCAGGGCTACAATTTTGTTTCTGGTGTCCTTTGACAGCTCTTTGGTCTTCACCATAGTGGAGATTGGAGTCAGACTGTTTGAGGGTGTGCTTTTTATACTGATAACAAGTTTAAACAGGTGCCATTACTACAGGTAATGAGTGGAGGAAAGAGGAGACTCTTAAAGAAGAAGTTACAGGTCTGTGAGCGCCAGAAATCTTGATTGTTTGTTTCTGACCAAATACTTATTTTCCACCATAATATGCAAATAAAATGTTAAAAAAACAGACAATGTGATTTTCTGGATTTTTTTTTCTCAGTTTGTCTCCCATAGTTGAGGTCTACCTATGATGTAAATTACAGACGCCTCTCATCTTTTTAAGTGGTGGAACTTGCACTATTGCTGACTGACTAAATACTTTTTTGCCCCACTGTATATGGTAAATGAATGGTAAATGAATAAAAAGACCGCACACTTACTTAATAAAAGATAACTGCTGAGAGGCAGCTGGCGCTGTCCTGAGGAATATTGGCACTGTCCCAGGAAGTGGTAAGACAGGATCCCCAGCGGCCCGGGTAACTGGAACTGCAGGATCCAAAAGCGCAGCGTGAGGCGGCAACAACACCTGTAGATATGGGGAGCGTCCTCTCTGGTGAGTGCACAACCACCGTGCACCTGGAGCGCTGCTGGACGGCACACGTGTGAATATCTTATAACGAACAATAGCAAGGAACAACAGCGTTTCGGAGCGCTACAGCGGCTCCTTCCTCAGGGGGTCCTACACCCCCTGAGGAAGGAGCCGCTGTAGCGCTCCGAAACGCGCGTCGGGGTGGGCTCTGGTTCCCCCCTTGCTGTCACACTACCAGGTAATCTTTGGTAGTACACATGGCCATGTCTTTTTTGTAGATGGATATTTATATGGGGACAGCTGTGGACATATGGGGCGTTTGTGCCCATCTGCATTAGCAGTTCATTGTCATATATGTCCATTGTTGTTCCTTGCTATTGTTCGTTATAAGATATTCACACTTGGCTTGTGTTCCCATTTATATCCGGTATGACTAAACTTTTTTATTACTAGCAATATCCTGGGTGTGCCTTTGTCTAAAGGGGGCACCATGTAGCCCTTTTTGTGTATTGTGGTGCTACTTTTGGTTAGTTTTGACTAGCCCCATTTGTATTGCATGTACTTGTTCTGGTATAGTTTTTTATGTATAGACTAGCTGAAGAGCCCGGCGTTGCCTGGGCATAGTAAATATCTGTGGTTAGTTATAGCACCTCACTTCTCTTATTTTCCCATCACACCTCTCATTTTCCCAATCACATCTTTCATTTTCCCCCTCACATCTCTCATTTTCTCCCTCACTCCTCTCATTCCCCCCTAACACTTGTCATTTCGACCTCACATCTGTCATTTTCCGATCACTCCACTATTTTCCCTCACTCCTCTCATTTTGCACTCACACCTCTCATTTTCACCTCAGTATATACATGTTTGTCATCTCCTTTATATATAGTATACACCTGTATGTCATCTCCTGTATATAGTATATACCTGTATGTCATCTCCCCTGTATATAGTATATACCTGCTGTGTGTCATCTCCCCTGTATATAGTATATACCTGTATGTCATCTCCTCCTATATATAGTATATACCTGTATGTCATCTTCTTCTATATATAGTATATGTTAGGAGTCGAGTTTCCTCTGCTGCACAGGGGGAATCTCGATCCGTCTCCGCTGCGGTCTCCCATTCTCCTCTAGCCGCAGTGGAGCCTGCTCAGCAGGGACGTCGATCCCAGCGTCTCGCTCAGTCTGACTCTGTGAGAAGAGTTACTGCTGCTTCTCCAGCTTCTGCCTGTAAAGCCTATACTGGTCAGCGGTGAGTGGACTTCTCTGGGACTAAGTCCTTGTCTGCGCACACTGAGCATGCCCAGGGCAAGATCTCCCGTTGGAGATCAAGGGTCATGTGCTCAGACTCTGCAGCGCATTCTATTGGTCCTCTTGGCAGGTCTTGGAAGGGCAAAGTTTCTGTGGCCGCTTCCTGTCCTGCAACTATATAAACTGCGCATGACCGCACGGCCATGCGCTAGTGTACAATTTAATACGTGTGTTTGTTGTGAGTGCAAGTCGTTCTTTAAATACCCCTACCCTATTGTATGATTGTTCGCGTATGGAGTATGGCTGCTATCTAGCGCCCGACTTATCACTCAACGTGTCACACACGTGTCAGCGTCTACTGCTGTGACCGCCAGTGCGGTGCCACGCGCCAGTGTGCGCTTCCTGACCCACGTCTGGGTGCTTAGTGGTGCCTGCCAGCACGGCACAGTTCGCACTTCGGTGCCTTAATTATATAATTCCTTTCACACCCAGTTGCGGTGTAGTGCCAGCAAGGGTCTAATCGGACTACAATCCCTGTTGGGGTTTAGTTCGCTGACCACTTGCTCGCGCTCTATGTGCGGTACCGCGGTCCTGTGACGCAACAGGATCGCTTTCTTCACGCTGGGTGAGGTTTAACCCACGCGTGTATACTTTTGAATACCGCCATATTGTCTGTCATTTCCTAGCAGCAGGTTTCACCTGCACGGTGGACCCCGGACTGCGAACGCATCTATATCATCTCTCTTGGTGTGTTCCGCCAGTCCTAACATTACACTAGCGCCAGGGTCTGGCTAGTGATGACAGACAAACAGCAATCTCTGCGGCATATCCAGCAGCTGTAGGGTAGGTTGGCGGCTCTCGAGAGCGCGACCTCAGCTGTGGATGTTACTGCAGTAGCTGTACAGGCTGCCAGCGTGGCTGCAGCTACTATGTCCATTGCCACCCCTGTTCCGACATTATCTCGCCTCCCGCTGCCAGAAAAATTTTCTGGTGATAGCAAGTTTTGTAGGGGATTTGTGAGTCAGTGCTCTATTCACCTCGAGCTCCTGGCTACACGTTTTCCCACAGAGCGGGCTAAGGTGGGATTTATTCTGTCTCTATTGTCGGACAGGGCGTTGGAATGGGCTACGCCGCTGTGGGAGCGTGGCGATCATGTGGTGCAGAGTGCTCCTCTGTTTTTGAGCACTCTGAAACAGGTCTTTTTAGGACCTCAAGTCACCCATGATACTGCACTCCAACTGCTGGCATTAACTCAGGGTGAGTCCTTGGTCAGTCATTTTGCCGTCCAATTCCGCACCTTAGCATCTGAGCTGGATTGGTCGGATAAAGCTCTTATCCCCATATTTTGGAGGGGCTTGGCTGACCACGTAAAGGACGCTCTGGCCACTAGGGAGATTCCTGCCACACTGGAGGAGTTAATAACTGTCTCCACTCGAATTGACCTCCGTTTTAACGAGCGGAGGTTAGAGCGAGCCCAGTGTAGGCAGAGGTTTCGGCTGGCTCCTACTTTCGCCAAACCTCTGGAATTTCCGGTCCTGGTTCCTGAGTCACATGAGGCTAGGGAAGTGTCACAAGCAGGATCTAAGTCCCGGACCGCTTGTGCACTCAGGGTCTGTCATGTTTGCCAGCAGTCAGGACATCTAGCCTCCAGATGTCCTCAGCGGTCGAGGAAACGTCAGCGTCTAGTGGTAGTAGGTGGAGGTACACTAGACACGGCGACGTTTGCCTCTAAGTTGTCCTTTAAGGGGACAATTACTATTAGCTCATTCTCCCACTCGGTAGAGCTCTGCGTGGATTCTGGGGCGGAGGGCAATTTTATGTCTTCTGCCTTTGCCCAACGTCACGCAATACCCCTGGTTATGCTTGCTCAACCAGTAACGGTGCGAGTGGTGAATGGGTCGACATTGCCCTCACAGATAACACACCAGACCATCCCTTTTACTCTGTCCATGTCGCCATCTCATCAGGAGATAATTTCTCTGCTCATCATTCTGGAAGGAATTGATGAGGTCCTGTTGGGAATACCTTGGCTACGGTACCACTCTCCTCATATCGAGTGGTCCTCAGGCAGAATTCTGGGTTGGGGTGAATCTTGTGGGGGTAGGTGTCAGAGGGAGTGCGTTCAGGTTGCTACTACTAAGGTACCCGCAGATCTATCCTCTCTCCCCAAGCAGTATTGGTCTTATGCAGACGTGTTCTCCAAAAAGGCGGCGGAGATCCTTCCGCCCCATCGCCCCTATGACTGTCCTATTGATCTCTTGCCTGGTGCTGAGCCTCCCCGGGGTCGAGTTTATCCGCTATCTCTCCCGGAGACGGAGGCAATGTCACAGTACATCCAGGAAAATCTGGCAAGAGGATTCATTAGGAAGTCAGTGTCACCTGCTGGGGCAGGGTTCTTCTTCGTGCAGAAGAAGAATGGGGAATTGCGCCCATGCATAGACTACAGGGGTCTTAACGCCATCACCGTTAAGAATAAGTATCCTTTGCCCTTGATATCTGAGTTATTCGATAGACTTCGGGGAGCAAGGGTATTTACTAAATTAGATTTGCGGGGTGCTTACAACCTGATTCGCATCCGTGAGGGGGACGAATGGAAGACGGCCTTTAACACCAGGGATGGGCACTATGAGTATCTGGTGATGCCCTTCGGGCTCTGTAATGCCCCAGCCATTTTCCAAGACTTTGTGAACGATATCTTCCGGGATATGCTTTCCACCTCGGTTGTAGTCTATCTGGATGATATTCTTATCTACTCTCCAGATATTGACTCCCACCGGAGAGATGTTTGCAAAGTCTTCGACCTCCTACGGGCAAACTCCCTCTATGCCAAATTGGATAAGTGTATGTTTGAGCAGGAGTCTTTACCTTTCCTGGGCTACATCATCTCGGTCCAGGGATTGGCTATGGATCCTGCCAAACTACAGGCAGTGATGGACTGGCAGGAACCCCATTCTCTGAAAGCGGTGCAGCGCTTTATGGGGTTCATAAATTACTATCGTCAGTTCATCCCCCACTTCTCAACCCTGGTAGCTCCCTTGGTATCCCTCACCAAGAAGGGAGCGAATCCTAAATCGTGGTCCGAAGAGGTCTCCAAGGCCTTCACTTCTATTAAGTCCCACTTTGCTAGCGCTCCCATCTTACATCGTCCCGAGGTGGATAAGCCATTCCTAATGGAGGTGGATGCCTCTTCCGTTGGTGCAGGAGCAGTCCTCTATCAAAAGGATGCTCAAGGTCGGAAGCATCCATGCTTCTTCTTCTCAAAAACCTTCTCACCAGCGGAGTGAAATTACTACATCGGGGATAGGGAGTTGCTGGCAATGAAGTTGGCCTTTTCGGAATGGAGACATCTCTTGGAGTGTGCTCGGTTCCCATTCCAAGTCTACACGGACCACAAGAATTTGGTCTATTTACAGACAGCCCAGCGGCTGAATTCTCGCCAGGCCAGATGGTCCTTGTTTTTCTCCCGGTTCCACTTCACTCTACATTATCTCGCCGGGGAGAAGAACATTCGTGCTGACGCTCTCTCTCGCTCCCTGGTGTCAACTGTGGAGGAGGAGGACGAGCCTCGGCTCATTGTCCCTTCAGAGAGTCTGAGAACCGTAGCTCCGGTTTCGCTTGAGTCTGTGCCTCCGGGCAAGACTTTTGTCCCCATCAATTTGCGTCCGGAGGTTCTCTCGTGGGCTCATTCGTCCAGAGTGGGTGGACACTTTGGGGCAAAGAGGACATCTGAGTTGTTGGCGAGAATGTATTGGTGGCCACATATGGTTCGTGACGTTGGAGACTACGTTCGGGCATGTGTCTCTTGTGCCAAAAATAAGTCTCTCCGTCAACGGCCAGCTGGGTTGTTATACCCTCTGCCGGTGGCAGACAGGCCCTGGGAGATGGTCGGGATGGACTTTGTGGTGGGTTTGCCCAAGTCACGTGGCTGTACTGTCATTTGGGTTATCACCGACCATTTTTCTAAAATGGTGCATTTGGTGCCGCTTCCCCGGCTACCTTCTGCACGGGCCTTGGCAGCATTGTTTGTTAAACACATCTTCCGTCTTCACGGTATGCCAGACAAAATTGTCAGTGACCGGGGTCCCCAGTTTGCGTCTCGGTTCTGGAGAGAGCTTTGTCGCCTTCTCAGTATCGAGTTGAATCTCTCTTCGGCATATCATCCCGAGACGAATGGGTTGGTGGAGAGAGCCAACCAGACCTTGGTCACATATCTGCGACATTTTTGTCTCTGCTAAACAAGATGACTGGGCATCTTTGCTACCGTGGGTGGAGTTTGCCCTTAACAATGCTGTAGCTGACTCCACTGGACAGACCCCATTCCTCCTTAACTATGGTCAGCATCCGCGGGTACCTGTGCCCATGCCCGTGTCTTCCGCCGATTCCAGGGTGGCAGACTGGGCTGTGTAGGCACGGGACATTTGGGATCGCACTCAGGATGCCATTCGGGCTTCCAAGGAGAGAATGAGGTCCTCCGCCGATGTTCATCGGCGCCCCGCTCCGACCTTTGTTCCTGGCGACTTGGTGTGGCTCTCCGCCCGTAACATCAGGCTGCGAGTTGAGTCCACTAAGTTTGCGCCTCGCTACTTGGGTCCCTTCAAGGTTCTCGAACAGGTTAATCCTGTGGTCTACCGCCTGGCTCTTCCTCCACGCTTGGGTATCACCGACACCTTTCATGTGTCCCTCTTGAAACCCGTATACATGTCCCGGTTTTCCGAGTCATCTGCCGGGACATCGGGTTCGTCTACGGACGATTACAAGGTGAACGCTATTTTGGGGTGTAAGGTGGTACGCGGCAAAAAGTTCTATCTGGTGGATTGGAAGGGTTATGGTCCAGAGAACAGGTCATGGGAGCCTGCTGAAAACATTCGGGCCCCACAGCTCATTGCTGCCTTCGAACGTAGCGAGGCCCAAGGAGGGGGGGGCCCTAGGAGGGGGGGTAATGTTAGGAGTCGAGTTTCCTCTGCTGCACAGGGGGAATCTCGATCCGTCTCCGCTGCGGTCTCCCATTCTCCTCCAGCCGCAGTGGAGCCTGCTCAGCAGGGACGTCGATCCCAGCGTCTCGCTCAGTCTGACTCTGTGAGAAGAGTTACTGCTGTTTCTCCAGCTTCTGCCTGTAAAGCCTATACTGGTCAGCGGCGAGTGGACTTCTCTGGGACTAAGTCCTTGTCTGCGCACACTGAGCATGCCCAGGGCAAGATCTCCCGTTGGAGATCGAGGGTCATGTGCTCAGACTCTGCAGCGCATTCTATTGGTCCTCTTGGCAGGTCTTGGAAGGGCAAAGTTTCTGTGGCCGCTTCCTGTCCTGCAACTATATAAACTGCGCATGACCGCACGGCCATGCGCTAGTGTACAATTTAATACGTGTGTTTGTTGTGAGTGCAAGTCGTTCTTTAAATACCCCTACCCTATTGTATGATTGTTCGCGTATGGAGTATGGCTGCTATCTAGCGCCCGACTTATCACTCAACGTGTCACACACGTGTCAGCGTCTACTGCTGTGACCGCCAGTGCGGTGCCACGCGCCAGTGTGCGCTTCCTGACCCACGTCTGGGTGCTTAGTGGTGCCTGCCAGCACGGCACAGTTCGCACTTCGGTGCCTTAATTATATAATTCCTTTCACACCCAGTTGCGGTGTAGTGCCAGCAAGGGTCTAATCGGACTACAATCCCTGTTGGGGTTTAGTTCGCTGACCACTTGTTCGCGCTCTATGTGCGGTACCGCGGTCCTGTGACGCAACAGGATCACTTTCTTCACGCTGGGTGAGGTTTAACCCACGCGTGTATACTTTTGAATACCGGCATATTGTCTGTCATTTCCTAGCAGCAGGTTTCACCTGCACAGTGGACCCCGGACTGCGAACGCATCTATATCATCTCTCTTGGTGCGTTCCGCCAGTCCTAACAGTATATACCTGTATGTCATCTCCTCCTGTATATAGTATATACCTGTGTGTCTTCTCCCCTGTATATAGTATATATCTGTGTGTCATCTCCTCCTGTATATAGTATATACCTGTACGTCATCTCCTCCTCTATATAGTATATACCTGTGTGTCATCTCCCCTGTATATAGTATATACCTGTGTGTCATCTCCTCCTGTATTAGACCTCGTTCACACGTTGTTTACTCAGTATTTTTACCTCAGTATTTGTAAGCTAAATTGGCAGCCTGATAAATCCCCAGCCAACAGGAAGCCCTCCCCCTGGCAGTATATATTAGCTCACACATACACATAATAGACAGGTCATGTGACTGACAGCTGCCGTATTTCCTATATGGTACATTTGTTGCTCTTGTAGTTTGTCTGCTTATTAATCAGATTTTTATTTTTGAAGGATAATACCAGACTTGTGTGTGTTTTAGGGCGAGTTTCGTTCGTCAAGTTGTGTGTGTTGAGTTGCGTGTGGCGACATGCATGTAGCGACTTTTGTGAGATGAGCTTTGTGTGGCAACATGCGTGTAGCAACTTTTTGTGTGTCGAGTTGCATGTGACAGGTTAGTGCAGCAAGTTGTGTGCAGCAAGTTTTGCGCATGGCGAGTTTTTGCACGTGGCGAGTTTCATGTGTGGTGCCTTTTGAGTATGTGCAAGTTTTGTGTGAGGCAACTTTTGCATGTGTTGCAACTTTCGTGCATGTGGCAATTTTTGCGCGTGTGTAAGTTTTGCGTGTGGTGAGTTTTCCATGAGGTGAGTTTTGCACTTGTGGCGAGTTTTGCGTGAGCCTAGTTTTTGCATGTGGTGAGTTTTGCGCATGGCGAGTTTTGAGCGGCGACTTTTGTGTTTCGACTTTTATATGGCAAGGTTGGTGTATGTGTGGTGAAATGTGTGCTGAGGGTAATATGTGTTCAAGCATGTGGTAGTGTGTGGCGCATTTTGTGTGTGTTCATATCAACGTGTGTGGTGAGTATCCCATGTCGGGGCCCCACCTTAGCAACTGTCCGGTATATACTCTTTAGCGCCATTGCTCTCATTCTTTAAGTCCCCCTTGTTCACATCTGGCAGCTGTCAATTTGCCTCCAACACTTTTCCTTTCACTTTTCCCCATTATGTAGATAGGGGAAAAATTGTTTGGTGAATTGGAAAGCGCGGGGTTAAAATTTCACCTCACAACATAGCCTATGACGCTCTCAGGGTCCAGTCGTGTGACTGTGCAAAATTTTGTGGCTGTAGCTGCGACCCCTCCAACACTTTTCCTTTCACTTTTTTCCCCATTATGTAGATAGGGGCAAAATTGTTTGGTGAATTGGAAAGCGCGGGGTTAAAATTTCACCTCACAACATAGCCTATGACGCTCTCGGGGTCCAGACGTGTGACTGTGCAAAATTTTGTGGCTGTAGCTGCCACGCCTCCAACATCTGTCCTTTCACTTTTTTCCCCATTATGTAGATAGGGGCTGTTAGGACTGGCGGAACGCACCAAGAAAGATGATATAGATGCGTTCGCAGTCCGGGGTCCACCGTGCAGGCGAATCCCGCTGCTAGTAAATGACAGACTATATGGCGGTACTAAAAGAATAAACACGCGGGTTAAACCTCACCCAACGTGAAGAAAGCGATCCTGTTAAGTCATAGGACCGCGGTACCGCACATAGAGCGCGAGCAAGTAGTCAGCGAACTTAACCCCAAAAGGGATTGAAGTCCGATTAGACCCTTGCTGGCACAACACCGCAACTGGGTGTGAAAAGAACCTTAACAGTAATATAAGAGCACAAGAGTGCGTGCGATGCCGCACTGACGGACGCCACTAACCACCCAGGCTTGGGTATGGAAAGCGCAAGGCAAGCGCACGGCGCCGTACTGGCAGGCACAGCTAAAGGACGCTGTGATGTGTGTAACATACAGATGGATAGTCGGGCGCTATTGAGCTACCATCATCCGCGAGCAATCAACAACTCTAGGGAGGGATATTTAGGAGCTTTCATCCATCGACATACATCCATCTACACACACACATAATAATTGTACACTAGCGCATGGCTGTGCGGTCATGCGCAGTTTATATAGTTGCAGGACAGGAAGTGGCCACAGAAACTTTGCCCTTCCAAGACCTGCCAAGAGAACCAATGGAATGCGCTGCAGATCCTGAGCACATGACCCTCGATCTCCAACGGGAGATCTTGCCCTGGGCATGCTCAGTGTGCGCAAATAAGGACTTAGTTACAGAGAAGTCCGCTCGCTGCTGACCAGCACTGACTTTAATGGCAGGAGCTGAAGAAGCAGCAGTAACTCTCTGTACAGAGCGAGACCGAGCAAGACGCTGGGACCGACGTCCCTGCTGAGCAGACTCCACTGTGGCTGGATAGGAATGGGAGACCGCAGCGGAGACGGCCCGAGATTCCCCCTGTGCAGAAGTGGGAACTCGAGACCTAACATTACCCCCCCTCCTAGGGCCCCCCCTCCATGGGCCTCGCTACGCTCGAAGGCAGCAATGAGCTGCGGGGCCCGAATGTTCCCAGCAGGTTCCCATGACCTGTCCTCTGGGCCATAACCCTTCCAATCCACCAAATAGAACCGCTTTAAGAGAATGGGGTTCCTGCCAGTCCATCACAGCCTGTAGTTTGGCAGGATCCATAGCCAATCCCTGGGCTGAGATGATGTAGCCTAAGAAAGGTAAGGACTCCTGCTCAAACATACACTTCTCCAACTTGGCATAGAGGGAGTTTGCCCGTAGGAGGTCGAAGACTTTGCTAACATCTCTCCGGTGGGAGTCAATATCTGGAGAGTAGATGAGAATATCATCCAGATAGACTACGACCGAGGTGGTGAGCATATCCCGCAAGATGTCGTTCGCAAAGTCTTGGAAAACGGCTGGGGCATTACAGAGCCCGAAGGGCATCACCAGATATTCATAGTGCCCATCCCTGGTGTTAAACGCCGTCTTCCATTCGTCCCCCTCTCGGATGCGAATCAGGTTGTAAGCACCCCGCAGATCTAATTTAGTAGATACCCTTGCTCCCCGAAGCCTATCAAATAGCTCGGATATCAAAGGCAAAGGGTATTTATTCTTAACGGTGATGGCGTTAAGACCCCTGTAGTCTATGCATGGACGCAATTCCCCATTCTTCTTCTGCACGAAGAAGAATCCTGCCCCAGCAGGTGACACTGACTTCCTGATGAACCCTCTTGCCAGATTTTCCTGGATGTACTGTGACATTGCCTCCGTCTCCGGGAGAGATAGCGGATAGACTCTACCCCGGGGAGGCTCAGCACCAGGCAAGAGGTCAATAGGACAATCATAGGGGCGATGGGGCGGAAGGGTCTCCGCCGCCTTTTTGGAGAACACGTCTGCATAAGACCAATACTGCTTGGGGAGAGAGGATAGATCTGCGGGTACCTCTGTTGTAGCAACCTGAACGCACTCCCTCTGACACCTACCCCCACAAGATTCACCCCATCCCAGAATTCTGCCTGAGGACCACTCGATATGAGGAGAGTGGTACCGTAACCAAGGTATTCCCAACAGGACCTCATCAATTCCTTCTGGAATGACGAGCAGAGAAATAATTTCCTGATGAGATGGCGACATGGACAGAGTAAAAGGGATGGTCTGGTGTGTTATCTGTGAGGGCAGTGTCGACCCATTCACCACTCGTACCGTTACAGGTTGAGCTAGCATAACCAGGGGTATTGCGTGACATTGGGCGAAGGCAGAAGACATAAAATTGCCCTCCGCCCCAGAATCCACGCAGAGCCCTACCGAGTGGGAGAATGAGCCTATAGTAATTGTCCCCTTAAAGGACAATTTAGAGGCAAACGTCGCCGTGTCTAGTGTACCTCCACCTACGACCACTAGACGCTGACGTTTCCTCGACCTCTGAGGACATCTGGTGGCTAGATGTCCTGACTGCTGGCAAACATGACAGACCCTGAGTGCACAAGTGGTCCGGGACTTAGATCCCGCTTGTGACACTTCTCTGGCCTCATGTGACTCAGGAACCAGGACCGGAGATTCCAGAGGTTTGGCGAAAGTAGGAGCCAGCCGAAACCTCTGCCTACACTGGGCTCGCTCTAACCTCCGCTCGTTAAAACGGAGATCAATTCAAGTAGAGACTGTTATTAACTCCTCCAGTGTGGCAGGAATCTCCCTAGTGGCCAGAGCGTCCTTTACGTGATCAGCCAAGCCCCTCCAAAATATGGGGATAAGAGCTTTATCCGACCATTCCAGCTCAGATGCTAAAGTGCGGAATTGGACGGCAAAATGACTGACCAAGGACTCACCCTGAGTTAATGCCAGCAGTTAAAGCGCAGTATCATGGGTGACTTGAGGTCCTAAAAAGACCTGTTTCAGAGTGCTTAAAAACAGCGGAGCACTCTGCACCACATGATCGCCACGCTCCCACAGCGGCGTAGCCCATTCCAACGCCCTGTCCGACAATAGAGATACAATAAATCCCACCTTAGCCCGCTCTGTGGGGAAGCGTGCAGCCAGGAGCTCAAGATGAATAGAGCACTGACTCACAAATCCCCTACAAAATTTGCTATCACCAGAAAATTTTTCTGGCAGCGGGAGGTGAGAAAATGTCGGAACAGGGGTGGCAATGGACAAAGTTGCTGCAGCCACGCTGGCAGCCTGTACAGCAACTGCGGTAACATCCACAGCTGAGGTTGCGCTCTCGAGAGCCACCAACCTACCCTCCAGCTGCTGGATATACCGGAGGGATTGCTGTTTGTCTGTCATCACTAGCCAGACCCTGGCGCTAGTGTAATGTTAGGACTGGCGGAACGCACCAAGAAAGATGATATAGATGCGTTCGCAGTCCGGGGTCCACCGTGCAGGTGAAACCCGCTGCTAGTAAATGACAGACTATATGGCGGTACTAAAAGTATAAACACGCGGGTTAAACCTCACCCAACGTGAAGAAAGCGATCCTGTTAAGTCACAGGACCGCGGTACCGCACATAGAGCGCGAGCAAGTAGTCAGCGAACTTAACCCCAAAAGGGATTGAAGTCCGATTAGATCCTTGCTGGCACAACACCGCAACTGGGTGTGAAAAGAACCTTAACAGTAATATAAGAGCACAAGAGTGCATGCGATGCCGCACTGACGGACGCCACTAACCACCCAGGCTTGGGTATGGAAAGCGCAAGGCAAGCGCACGGCGCCGTACTGGCAGGCACAGCTAAAGGACGCTGTGATGTGTGTAACATACAGATGGATAGTCGGGCGCTAGAGAGCTACCATCATCCGCGAGCAATCAACAACTCTAGGGAGGGATATTTAGGAGCTGTCATCCATCGACATACATCCATCTACACACACACATAATAACTGTACACTAGCGCATGGCCGTGCGGTCATGCGTAGTTTATATAGTTGCAGGACAGGAAGTGGCCACAGAATCTTTGCCCTTCCAAGACCTGCCAAGAGAACCAATGGAATGCGCTGCAGATCCTGAGCACATGACCCTCGATCTCCAACGGGAGATCTTGCCCTGGGCATGCTCAGTGTGCGCAAATAAGGACTTAGTCCCAGAGAAGTCCGCTCGCTGCTGACCAGCACTGACTTTAATGGCAGGAGCTGAAGAAGCAGCAGTAACTCTCTGTACAGAGCGAGACCGAGCAAGACGCTGGGACCGACGTCCCTGCTGAGCAGACTCCACTGCGGCTGGATAGGAATGGGAGACCGCAGCGGAGACGGCCCGAGATTCCCCCTGTGCACAAGTGGGAACTCGAGACCTAACAGTGGCAAAATTGTTCGGTGAATTGGAATGCGCGGGGTTAAAATTTCGCCTCACAACATAGCCTATGACGC
Organism: Ranitomeya imitator; assembly: GCF_032444005.1. NCBI lineage: Eukaryota > Metazoa > Chordata > Amphibia > Anura > Dendrobatidae > Ranitomeya > Ranitomeya imitator. Next base: position 414,770,983 of record NC_091285.1, on the reverse strand, counting down.
TTTCGGGGTCCAGACGTGTGACCGTGCAAAATTTTGTGGCTGTAGCTGCGACGGTGCAGATGCCAATCCCGGACATACACACACACATTCAGCTTTATATATTAGATATTTAATAAAGATTTACATTTTATACCTTATGGGACATATTGACTGTGTTCTTTCTGTGGTCTTGTATGATTCCTGTTATACAATTGTCCCTGTTAATTTGGTCCTTATATACACACATAGCACATCACACCTCGTTGTTACTATTAGTTACTGGTATTTATTTTGTTTGTATGTGACCTATGTGTGTAATATGTGTACTTCAATTCCTTTACCTAGTGTGAAGTTTCCAAGATCAGTGATGGTTTGGGGAGCCATGTTATCTGCCGGTGTAGGTCCACTGTGTTTCATTAAGACCAAAGTCAACGCAACCATATACCAGGAAATTTTAGAGCACTTCATGATTCCCTCTGCCAACAAGCTTTTTGGAGATGGAAATTTCATTCTCCAGCAGGATTGGCACCTGTCCACAGTGCCAAAAGTAGCAATACCTGGTTTAAAAACAATAGTATCACTGTGCTTGATTGGCCAGCAAACTTGCTTGGCCTTAACCTCATAGAGAATCAGATAAGCTGAAGGCTGCTATCAAAGCAACCTGGGCTTCCATAGCACCTCATCAGTGCCACAGGCTGATCACCTCCATGCCATAAATTTCAGTGGGACAACATTTCGGATTTTAACATTATTTTTCAAGCTGGTGTTACAAAGTATTCTAATTTACTGAGATCAAAACTTTTGGGTTTTTATTGGCTGTAAGCCATATTCATCAACATTAACAGAAAAAAACACTTGAAATAGATCACTCTGCGTGTAATGACTCTATATAATATATGAGTCACTTTTTGTATTGGAGAACTGAAATAAATTAACTTTTTGATGATATACTTATTTTGTGAGAAACACCTGTATATTAAAATCTGACAACATATAAACTTTATTAAGAATAAAAAGGTAAATTTACCTTTGAATCCAGTAGCATAAAACATAACGCATTATAACATTTCAGTATATGGGCTTCCCTGTTCTTGGCACATCTATGGCCCCCCTGGAGTCTGGATGCCACAATGGTATTGCCTTCTTCATGGGGGAGGTGATGTCATGTCTGGAAACAAGGAAGGATCCTTTAATCAGGCAATACTGACATGCAACACCATCCTGACTCCAGAGCAGAAAGGGGGAGCTCTAAACCCTGTTTCAGGGGAACTTCCCTGTAAATTCTGGTCAGGGGGAAGGGTTATACAGTCTGATAGTGAGTCTGTGTGCAGGACAGTGAGAGGAGAAGAGGCAGAGGACAGGAGCCTGGGGTCTGGAGCTGCGACTGGGCTCACCCCAGAGGAATGCGCCAGCAGAAAGGACCCTGAAGTCCGTAGTGTTGTGGGAATTGCAGACCCAGCCACTGAAACCGGAGGGCAGGAGATTGCACGTCTCCTGTCCCATTTATCACCTACAGGTACCACAGCAAGTGAGGAATCTGGGGCTTCTGGAGAAAGGACAGGGCCCTTGAAAGGTTCAAGCTTTCAAGCTGTCAGCCATACAGGTTGAGAATACAGACAGTGAGAGGACTCGTGCAGAGCTTCAGGCAGCAAGGGTCAGATATACAGTGCAGATGGAAGGCCTCCGAACCTACCTGGCTAAGTGGATCGCAAGCTGTTTCCAGGCTGCCCGGACCCCATCACCACCTGTTACCTGTACCCTGGACTGCACCTTCAACCTGAGATTAAAGGTAAAGGAAACTGCTATCCCTGTGTCCTGCAATTAATTCCTGCACCCTCAGTTCCCCACCCCTCCGCCAATCATGCCTTTTACCAACTACACCGGGAGCACTGGCGGACCAAGCTCTACCTGTGGGGAGCTATACCATCTAAGCTGCCAAACAATCAGCCCCAGAGGACCCCTTTAAGCAGCGTCAGCCACCCCTAGATGAATACCACAGGTGACGTCACGAACATACTACAGTACATTAAACTTTATTTCCATTTGCATTAATCCCCTTTTTACTGGACGTCCAGGGCCATGGAACGGGTCACTGCCACCATGACCACCCTTTTAAGAGCAGAAAGGCCCGGTACAGAGTACCCCACGGTCCTAGCGGGTGCTCCACATCAGATTCTGGAAATGTCCAGCGCTTGCTATATATTCGCAGTTTGATTATTGCTGTATGCCATGAGCAGAAATGACAAATGCAATTTCAGGACATTGATTCACAGGGTTCCTCCCTTTCTGTGTCTCAGTCTTTCTAGCCTTCAGCTATAGAGGTAGGAAATGTTAGTCATGTGATTCACTCTCTTTCTAATTATCGACTACACATAAGCATGTCTAGTCCTGACAATGAGATACTCCCAAGTTGCTCTTAGTGCGCATAGTTATATGAAAGACTTACTAAGGTGCTGAATTGTGGATTTTTTGCTAGCGCCTAACACAGCTAAATGCCTTTTTTACTGACGAAAGTTTGATTAAATGGAGAAATACAATTAGGCAAAAGTGAACCTCACCATTTACATTGATGACATCTGAAACATTACTATATCCAGAACTGTTGGTTTCAATAATATTTTAATCATACTGTGCCTTCTAGGCTCTTCTGAATTTGCCCTGTAGTAATGCAGTAATGTGCAAGGTAGCCGAAAACAAATGGATTTTATGACATTTCAATCATCCAAAGCAGTAAGATGTTGGTTGCTCAATATTACATAAACTAAAATCTAAGGCCCCGATTCATTAAGATTTGAGTCTTGCATGTCAATCTTAATGAGAGTTGTGCTGTAATAAGTTGAACCAAATGCATCAAGAAGCTCATGCCACTTAACCCCTGTACCCCCAAGGGTGGTTTGCACGTTAATGACCAAGCCAATTTTCACAATGCTGACCACTTTCACTTTATGAGGTTCTAACTCTGGAACGCTTAAATACGGTAGATCCCGGTGATTCTGAGAATGTTTTTCATGATATATTGTGTTTCATGATAGTGGTCAAACTTCTTCAGTATGACTTGCGTTTACTTGTGAAAAAAACAGACATTTTGGGAAAATTTGCAAAATTTCACAATTTTCCAACTTTTAAATTTCATGCCCTTAAATCACAGAGATATGTCACACAAAATAGTTAAACTATAACATTTCCCACATGTCTACTTTACATCAGCACAATTTTGGAACCAAAATTTTTTTTTGTTACAAAGTAACAAGTTGACCAGCGATTTTTCATTTTTCCAACAAAATTTACAAAACCAATTTTTAGGGCCTATATGACAGAAAATACCCAAGAGTGACACCATTCTACAAACTGTAACCTTCAAGGTGCTCAAAACGACATTCAAGATGTTTACTAACCCTTCAGGTGCTTCACAGGAATTTTTTGAAAAAAAAAAAATTAACATTTAACTTTTTTCACAAAAAATTGACTGCAGATCCAATTTTGTTTTATTTTGACAAGGGTAACAGGAAAAAATGGACGCCAATATTTATTGTATAATTTCTCCTGAGCATGCCGATACCCCATATCGGGGAGAAAACCACTGCTTGGGCCACAGCAGAGCTCGAAAGGGAAGGACTCTATGAATGCAACATTTGCTGGCACAATTGGCAGACACCATGTTGCGTTTGCAGAGCCCCTGATGTGCCTAAACAGTAAAAATCCCCCACAGGTGACACCATTTTGGAAACTAGACCCCTCAGGGAACGTATTTACATGTGTGGTGAGCATAATAAACCCTCAGGTGCTTCACAGAGGTTTATAACGTTGAGCCGTAAAAATAAAAAAATCAAATTTTCCCCACAAATATGTTTTTAGCACAAAATATTGCATTTTCATAAGGAAAACAGGAGAAATTACACCATACATATTGTTGTTAAGTTTCTCCTGTGTACGTCAATACGCAACATGATGAAGAAAACTACTGGGCTCAGAAGGGTAGGAGCACAATTTGACTTTTTGTAAAATTTCCTGGAATCATTAGTGGACTTGATGTCCCATTTTCAGAGCCCATGATGTGCCTAAACAGTGGAAGCCCCCTACATTTTCTTCACAAAAATATTGTTTGTAATTTTTCTAAACGTTAATCGAATTTTTTTTTTTACAACAAATTGAGGTCCATTTTTTTCCTGGGTGCGCCAATACCGTACATGTAATCGGGAAATATTTTTCAGGCACAGTGCAAAACTCAGAAAGCAAGGAGCGCCAGATTTTACTGTTATGGTTTGCAGGTGCCATGTCCAACTGGGAGAGCCCATGAGGTGCCAAAACAGCAGAACCCCCCCATAAATTACCCCATTTTACAAACTACACCTCTCAAAGAATTTATCTAGAGGTACAGTGATCATATTGACATCAGGGGTGTGTAACAGCATTTTATACCATTGGGCAGTGAGGACAAAATAACTACATTTTACCACCAAAATTTTGTTTTAGCCAAAGACTTTACATTTTCACAGAAGAAGGGGGTAAAAATGGCAACAAAATTTGTCCCACAATTTCTACTGAACGTTGCAATACCCCATATGTGGCTGTACATTACTGCTTAGCCATGCGCAGAGACTCAGGAGGAACAGAGCGCTACTTCCCTATTTATGTGAATGGGTCTGTGCACATGTCAGTGTGTTTCCACGGACCGTGTGTCCGTGGGCAACACACGCTGACATGTCCATTTTTTAATGTCAGCATGGGCCATAAAACGTCCCGCAAATGTGCATACACATAACTCATGGATGTCATCCATGTGACATGCATCAGCACCGGGGAAGAAGCATTACGGTAAGCGCTGTTCCCCAGTGCCGGGTGCTGAACACGGCTCTCCTCATTCTACCCTGCTCTGCCAGCGATCGGCATGAGCAGAGGAAAATGATGAGGGTTACATATAAGTAATAAAAGAGACAACAGGCGATGGCTAATGGGACTATTACTCCCATCAGCCTACCCCTGCTGCTGCTAATAACAGTGACATCAGGAGCGGCAGATAGGAGTATTCATCTGCCACTCCTGCGCTGTAAATAAATACGATAATTTTTTTAAAAATGGCATAGGTTCCCTCTCTATTTTTGATAACCAGCCAGACAAAACTCACAGCTGGAGGTTGCAACCCTCAGCTGTTAGCTTCAGCAAGGTTGGATATCAAGAACAGAGGGTTCCCCGCGCCATATTTTTTAATTATTGAAATAAATAATTATTAAAAAATGGCGTCTCTCTCCCGTTTTTAAAACCAGCCTTGCTAAAGCTCAAGCTGGGGGCTGCTATTCTCAGGCTGGTAAGGGGCTATGGATATTGACCCCCCAGTCTAAAAGTAGCAGCCCACAGCTGCCCAGAAAAGGCACATCAATTAGAAGCCCCAAATCTGGCACTTTGCCAAGCTCTTCCCACTTGCCCTATAGCGGTGGCAAGTGGGGTAATAGTTGTAGGGTTGATGTCTCCGGTGACATCAAGCTCCTGGCTTAGTAATGGAGAAGCATCTACACCTATTAATTACTAATCCTATAGTTGTATGGTAAATAAAGACAGCAAGAATAAAGTATTTTATTTGAAATAAAAATAAAACACAGTTTAACATTTTTATTATTACTCATCATCTAAGTCCCGGCTGAAAACCACTGATGCATGAGTAGCTTGGGAGCAGAGCTTCAGTGACTGGGGGTAACGTCGGTGATGTCATAGAGGTTACCTATGGTCACTGAGCTCTGTTCCTAGCCGGGATGAGCTGCAATGACTTCTGTGAGATCCCCGCTAGCATGGTGAGCCCTGAGCGCTCACTGTGCTAACAGGGATCTGATCGCAGTTCAGCTCGGCTGGGAATGGAGCTCAGTGACCAGAGGTAACCTATATGATGTCACCCCAAATCACTGAAGCTCCGTTCCCAAGCAGCTCATTCTTCAGTGGTTTTCAGCCGGGACGGTCGCATCTGTGCACCATCCAGGTTGAAAACTATATATCTTCTAGATATGGATTACTGCGTGGGGCACCACAACAGACAGGTATGGTATATTGTTTTTTTTTATTTTACTTTTATTACAGGAGACCGAGGGCTTTGCTTGGATTAGGCGTGGTTGTAAGTATGGTTTACTTAAGAATAATAAAGGTGTCTGTGTCATTTTTTATTCTGGTTGTGTCTTCATTTATCATTACAATTATAGGATTAGTAATGGATAGGTGTCTTATAGACGCTTCTTTATTACTAAGCCGTGTGCTTGATGTCACCGGTGACATCAACCCCACAACTATTACCCCACGTGCCACTGCTACAGGGCAAGTGGGAAGAAACGGGGAAAGCGCCAGAATTGACACATCTAATAGATGTGCCTTTTCTGGGCAGCTGTGGGCTGCTATTTTTAGGTTGGGAGCTTCAATATTCATGGCCCCTTACTAGCCTGAGAGTGTTAGAAAAAAGTTAAAAAATATTTTAATAATTGTAAAAATATTTTTTTTTTAAATAATAATAATATCAATATTTATTCTATCAATACACTATACACTATGGGGCAATCATTTATTGCAGGCTGATCGCTTCTATGGCAAGCAGATGAAGCAGCATCTGCATGCCATAGAAGCTGTCAGCGCTGCACGGACAGAGAGAGACTTTGTGGTCATGCACTGCGCATGATCACCAAGTTTCCTAGCTCTGGTGACCCAGATGTCGTCATGACAACATCGAGTCACCATGGCAACATCAGGACCCCAAGTCACGCCGCAGAGTCTCCGATGCGCCGGCTTCCGGAATTCTGCTATCGTGTTTGATCACAGCATTTCAGGGGTTAAAGTGCTGGGAGCGGTCTGTCACCGCTCGTAGCACCTAGTGTAGGGTGCCAGCTGGCAGAATCAGCTGACACCCGGCGGCGATTGGCCGCAATCCCCCCGTGATCGCAGCCAATCGCTGAGACATACTGTTCCATCCATGGACAAATTAGCCTGGGTCACATGGACAGAATAGTATGTCTGATGTCAGAAAAGGGTTAAAGAGGATATATCACCATGTTTCTCAATACATTCTGAGGAGGTTATTAAATAAATCTGATGAGGCTGGGGTGCTTACTTTGAAAATATATCCTGGAGTAGTTTGAAAATCATTTTGAAAGCCCTCCCATCCTGATTTTCAAAAGGGCAATTTATGAGTTTCAAGGGACACATACTATGCTCATTTTAATATTAGTATTATACAGTCCATTTTCTTTACAAAACATACCCCATACCAGGCCCTCACATAAATTCAGACACCAGATCCAGAACAGACTTCAAGAATGCAAGTTCAAACCCTGGACCAGACCCTTTAATACACTTACCTTCTTTTCTCCTGGGCTTTTTCTCAGCTTCATGCATGATTATAAATGCACCAGAACACTATGTGTCTCCACACACTAAGTCCTGATGAAACACGACTTCAGGGTGTACCTTGTTTTTTCATAAATGTATATGAATTATATTGTAGTTATGGCTAAAGGGACCTAGGGGTACAAAGTGTAGACCCATACAAAGTAAATTATACAATCGCATGCAAGTGCATAAGTAGGGCATATCATGAAAGGAGTATCCTCTGACAGTGACATTCTGGGATTGGCTAATATAGGCAGTCTTTTTGCGTAAGACCCAACTGTTAAGGAGCTAATGGAACTTCATACAGTACCTTGCCCCAGTAAACGTGCCACTGTTGTTAAGGAAAATCTTCATTTTAGACTTATCCCAATAGAGGAATTAGTTGCTGTGGCATATTGTACACCACTATTTTTTTTTCAAATATGCGACTCTTCAGATTTTGTGTTACTATGCCTGATGCCGAGATCTGAGTAGTCTCGAAAGCTGTTGTTCATCATCTTTGTTAACCAGTAAAAGCTATCAACCACTGATGACTCTCAAATTGCAATCACCTGAAATCTATAGATCTGCCCCAAACAGTGAGCTTCTCCTCCTATTGATCTTTCAAGTTGGCTGTCTGTAACGTTTTAAACAGGGTTCTTTTTTATGGTTTTTCTTATTTCTTGGGGTAACCTTGGACAGACTGGATCAAAACTATTTTCATGCCCCCTTGGCCAATTTAGCTTTCATTTAGACAAAGTAGTTTCTCTTGTCTTCTTGAGAGGAACGCCTTATCCAGTTCTTGAGATCTAATCACAAAGAAGGGAGATTTTCCAAACCAAAACCTGGGCACTCTCTACTCTCTATCCACTATACAGTATACAGTGTATGCCAAAGTTGGTAGCTTGGATTTTAGCTACAGTTGTGGCCAAAAGTAATGACACACCTGCAATTCTGTCAGATAATACTGAAAATGATTGCAAACACAATTTCTTTGTCATTATTATCTTCATTGTATTTGTCTTAAATGAAAAAACACAAAATGAATTGTCCTGAAGCCAAATTTAATATAATTCCACACCACACATAAAAAAGGGTTGGACAAAAGTATTGGCACTGTTAGAAAAATCATGTGATGCTTCTCTAATTTGTTACAGGAAAGAAATATATCTTGGTACCGTGTTAGCCAGTAGATAGAAAAATATTTAGAATTGAGAGTCCTCAGTGGTTGATACCTTTTAATGGCTAACTGAAAAGATGGTAACAAATTGCAAGCTTTCGAGACTGCATACGTCTCTTCATCAGGCAAAGACTAAAACAAATTCTGAAGAATCACATATTTATGGACGTAACTGTTTATCACCCATGGTAATTCTGCTTCATGTCACCTGGCTTATCCATGGTTTTTTCTTTCCCCTCTATTTTTTTTTTGTCTATACTATGTTGTGCATAAATATGTGATTCTTCAGAATTTGTTTTAGTCTTTGCCTGATGAAGAGACGTATATAGTCTCGAAAGCTTGCAATTTGTTACCATCTTTTCAGTTAGCCATTAAAAGGTATCAACCACTGAGGCTGGACTTTGCCAAAACTTACCTGAAAAAGCCTAAAATGTTTTGGAAGAATGTTCTCTGGTCAGATGAGACAAAAGTAGAGCTTTTTGGGCAAAGGCATCAACATAGAGTTTACAGGAGAAAAAAAGAGGCATTCAAAGAAAACACAGTCCCTACAGTCAAACATGGCGGAGGTTCCCTGATGTTTTGGGGTTGCTTTGCTGCCTCTGGCACTGGACTGCTTGATCGTGTGCATGGCATTATGAAGTCTGAAGACTACCAACAAATTTTGCAACATAATGTAGGGCCCAGTGTGAGAAAGCCAGGTCTCCCTCAGAAGTCATGGGTCTTCCAGCAGGACAATGACCCAAAACACACTTCAAAAAGCACTAGAAAATGGTTTGAGAGAAAGCACTGGAGACTTCTAAGGTGGCCAGCCATGAGTCCAGACCTGAATCCCATAAAACACCTGTGGAGAGATCTAAAAATGGCAGTTTGGAGAAGGCACCCTTCAAATATCAGGGACCTGGAGCAGTTTGCCAAAGAAGAATGATCTAAAATTCCAGCAAAGCATTGTAAGAAATTCATTGATGGTTACCGGAAGCGGTTGGTCACAGTTATTTTGGCTAAAGGTTGTGCAACCAAGTATTAGGCTGAGGGTGCCAATACTTTTGTCTGGCTCATTTTTGGAGTTTTGTGTGAAATGATCAATGTTTTGCTTTTTGCTTCATTCTTTTTTGTGTTTTTTTCATTTAAGACAAATTAAATGAAGATAATAATACCAAAGAATTTGTGATTGCAATCATTTTCAGGAAGAAACTGAGTATTATCTGACAGAATTGCAGGGGTGTCAATACTTTTGGCGACAACTGTACATGGGACACCATGGGCATCTCCTGAAGAAGGAAACAGCGAAACGCGCTTCGAGGTGGCAGGTTGGGGCTCCAGGTCTTCATTATCTTGAAGTAAGTGTAAACCGCCTAAATTTAGGTCTATCATACAGCTTGGCAGTCATTTTCATGGTGGGGACATAACATATGGCACATGCCGTTCTATAAACAAAGGAAAAAAGAAAAAAACTTGCTTCCTAAACTCCCCCATGTATAGCCAGCTATATACACAGTGACCTAGGCTATGTCTCACTTTCTTCATTAATTAAAGGGCCAAAACATCCTTTTTTGATCTGTTTATTATATATAGCAACTTTGTGTAGGAAACAATCTTATATATATGGATTTATATGGTACCTGTTATGAGAGCCCTCTTTCTGGACATTTATGCTTGTATAATATTGAGGGCATAAATTGTTATTTTTAACATACCTGGCTACATTTCCCCTCTAAACCTGTTTGGTTTGTGGTACTCTTACCGTATGTAAATTATTTGTGTTTGTACAATAAAAATATTTATATCTGTGAAAAAAATTCTCCTTACCTTATTGATTGATTGATTGATTGATTGATATGCAATAGAGGTTGGTGTGCTATAGTGAATTTTGGAGTTATACTGATATATGAGATCCCGTGGTGTATAATCACAACTGTACATGGTCAGGATGGTGAGGAATTTCCCACAAAGAAAAAGCAGATGTTTGTGAGAACTTGATATACAAATGATTATATTCAGTTCTCTGAAGATTCACTCTAATTGTTTTTTTTTTGTTTGTTTTTGTTTTTTTAATTATAAAATATTTGAAGAAGCATGCTGATAATTTTCAGCACGTTTCTATATATTTAAGCAGAAGTTTTAGCAGTTAAGGCTACTTTCACACATCCGTCATTCGGCGTCAGGCATAATCCGGCAAACTTTGGAAAAACTGGATCCGTCAAAAGATGCCACGGGATCCGTTTTTTTTCCATAGACTTGTATTAGTGCCGGATTGCGCCAGATGACCTTACGTTTCGTCCGGTTTTCGACGGATCCGGCAAAAATGTAGTTTCCGGTGTCTGGAAAAAACGTACACAGTAACGTTTTTGTCTCCAGCAATTTGCTGCAATGGAAGCCTATGGGCACCGAAATGCGCCGGATCCAGCAAAAGACAGATCAGGCGCCAGATTCCGTTTTTTTAACTGAGCATGCTCAGAAACAATTGGCCAGCCCTCAATTAGGAAACATATATAAAGCCAGCCAGGTAGGCCTTCACTCAACCATTTACCAGCCAGCAAGACAGAGACACAGAGAACCTGCTGCCATCGAGAGCTGAGACTGCTACCAACCAGAGTTGAACCTGCTGCCATCCAGAGCTAAACCTGCCGCCATCCAGAGCTAAACCTGCCGCCATCCAGAGCTGAACCTGCCCCAGGCCAGCCACAGCCAGTCGGCAAGCTACAGCCACCGCCAGCCAGCAGACAACCAGCCAGCTACAGCCGCAGCCAGCAGTCACCAGCCAGCTACAACCACAGCCAGCCAGCAGCAGCAAGCCATGTCTTCTTCTGGGAGCCCTCCCTCACATCGTCAGTGCTGTGAGGTAAATATATATCTTTTTGTTTTTTCTATTTGGTGATGTTCACCTAACAATATGCTTTAATTCTTAACAGGAACCTGCAGCGTCAGAGGTGCTTCTAGAAAGAGACAGAAGGGGTGGAGAGATACCCGGAGCGGGCGCGCGTGTAGTAAGCATCTAACTGCATCACAGAAGCACATCATCACAGACATCACAATACACACAACACATAACAGATAATTACAGACATCACTGAACACACAACACATAAGCCAACATCCAAGGACATCATTTTTTTGTTTTCCTTTTTTCTTTTAGTCTTCCGATTCTGGGGCTCGACCCAGAGGTCCTTAAAGCACCTCCCAGGGTCGTCAGCGTGAGCGTCGTGGCAGTCCCCACCGAGTAAGTATTTTTATTTTTTTTTATTTTTTCCACTTTTTTTATTTGAGTCTAATGTCTTTGTTTTTTTTTTCTTTTTTAGCAAGCTTCACAGCGGGCTTTTGACTCGGACGGTGAGGAGGCCGGTCTAAACATTGACCTCCTTATTGACCTTGTTTGAGAGCGGGAGCCGCTGTGGAACATGTGGGACCTCCGCTATGCTGATCTTGATTTTACCTGACAGTTCTGGTAGGAAGTCTGTGATCAGCTTGTGGACCACTGGGAGGACCTTGATGTTCGGGCCCAGAATCAAGCACGTAAGTATTCACAGTTCAGTTATGTTGCTGGATGTAATGGGTTGTATACTAACCAATTTGTGTTTTCACTTTACAGGCGAAAGAATTGTCAAGCAGTGGCGGTCAATCAAGGATCGCTTCAAGAAGGAATTCAACAAAGAGATGCAGGCCCCAAGTGGCACCGGAGGACGCAGGAGCAAATATAAATATGGCCGAGCCCTGTCGTTCCTCAGGACAATGATGGTGAGCAGAAGGTAAATATTACCCCCCATTTTAACATGTTTACATGTCTAACCTTATTTTTGGTTTTAGCCAGGGTAAAGCAATAACAATATATTAATTTCAATTTTTTTTCTTTTTTCCACAGCACCGTCTGCAGCACTCGGGAGCCTGCCTTCAGAAGCGATCCCTCAGGGGTCCGTCTGTTATGATCCGGTGACCTTGGAGCAGCATGAAAACTTTCACTGGAGTAGGTGGTAACTACAGTTAGGACCAGAAATATTTGGACAGTGACACAATTTTCGCGAGTTGGGCTCTGCATGCCACCACATTGGATTTGAAATGAAACCTCTACAACAGAATTCAAGTGCAGATTGTAACGTTTAATTTGAAGGGTTGAACAAAAATATCTGATAGAAAATGTAGGAATTGTACACATTTCTTTACAAACACTCCACATTTTAGGAGGTCAAAAGTAATTGGACAAATAAACATAACCCAAACAAAATATTTTTATTTTCAATATTTTGTTGCAAATCCTTTGGAGGCAATCACTGCCTTAAGTCTGGAACCCATGGACATCACCAAACGCTGGGTTTCCTCCTTCTTAATGCTTTGCCAGGCCTTTACAGCCGCAGCCTTCAGGTCTTGCTTGTTTGTGGGTCTTTCCGTCTTAAGTCTGGATTTGAGCAAGTGAAATGCATGCTCAATTGGGTTTAGATGTGGAGATTGACTTGGCCATTGCAGAATGTTCCACTTTTTGGCACTCATGAACTCCTGGGTAGCTTTGGCTGTATGCTTGGGGTCATTGTCCATCTGTACTATGAAGCGCCGTCCAATCAACTTTGCAGCATTTGGCTGAATCTGGGCTGAAAGTATATCCCGGTACACTTCAGAATTCATCCGGCTACTCTTGTCTGCTCTTATGTCATCAATAAACACAAGTGACCCAGTGCCATTGAAAGCCATGCATGCCCATGCCATCACGTTGCCTCCACCATGTTTTACAGAGGATGTGGTGTGCCTTGGATCATGTGCCGTTCCCTTTCTTCTACAAACTTTTTTCTTCCCATCATTCTGGTACAGGTTGATCTTTGTCTCATCTGTCCATAGAATACTTTTCCAGAACTGAGCTGGCTTCTTGAGGTGTTTTTCTGCAAATTTAACTCTGGCCTGTCTATTTTTGGTATTGATGAATGGTTTGCATCTAGATGTGAACCCTTTGTATTTACTGTCATGGAGTCTTCTCTTTACTGTTGACTTAGAGACAGATACACCTACTTCACTGAGAGTGTTCTGGACTTCAGTTGATGTTGTGAACGGGTTCTTCTTCACCAAATTAAGTATGCGGCGATCATCCACCACTGTTGTCATCCGTGGACGCCCAGGCCTTTTTGAGTTCCCAAGCTTACCAGTCAATTCCTTTTTTCTCAGAATGTACCCAACTGTTGATTTTGCTACTCCAAGCATGTCTGCTATCTCTCTGATGGATTTTTTCTTTTTTTTCAGCCTCAGGATGTTCTGCTTCACCTCAATTGAGAGTTCCTTTGACCGCATGTTGTCTGCTCACAGCAACAGCTTCCAAATGCAAAACCACACACCTGGAATCCACCCCTGACCTTTTAACTACTTCATTGATTACAGGTTAACGAGGGAGACGCCTTCAGAGTTAATTGCAGCCCTTAGAGTCCATTGTCCAATTACTTTTGGTCCCTTGAAAAAGAGGACGCTATGCATTACAGAGCTATGATTCCTAAACCCTTTCTCCGATTTGGATGTGGAAACTATCATATTGCAGCTGGGAGTGTGCACTTTCAGCCCATATTATATATATGGATATAAAGATCACTGCACACGTACAAAGCGAAGATATGTTCTCAAGTGGAAGTTTAGTATTGGTGGATGCAAGATAAAGCGACTGGTCAATTTTGACGTTTCGGCTAAGACATAGCCTTGGTCACAACGTCGCTAGAGTGCAGAGTCCGTCTCAGTTCAGGATAGTGCAGGTGTAGCACTGATACGAGGTAACAGCCCTGTGAAAGGCTTGAGCTCAGGGCTGAGCAATATATCTTTGCAAGAATGGTTAAATGGGTAAAGATCCAGGTCCTGTGCCAGAGGCCTGCGGGTATGTTTAGAGGCAAAAGCACTTTTCTAAGTGGTGTGCCAGAAAATTCACGTGTGGAGGTATTTACCCCAAGGAACATTAAGTAAATACCTCCACACGTGAATTTTCTGGCACACCACTTAGAAAAGTGCTCTTGCCTCTAAACATACCCGTTGTGACCAAGGCTATGTCTTAGCCGAAACGTCAAAATTGACCAGTCGCTTTATCTTGCATCCACCAATAATAAACTTCCACTTGAGAACATATCTTCGCTTTGTACGTGTGCAGTGATCTTTATATCCAGTGACTTCGGAACTTTCAGTTCCCTTCACTAGCACCGTCACCTCCACTCCAGTCGAGTGCTTGCCATCACAACCTTTGGACATATTATATATATAATTGTATTTCTGAACATGTTTTTGTAAACAGCTAAAATAACAAAACTTGTGTCACTGTCCAAATATTTCTGGCCCTAACTGTATACTGACCGCAAATCCTGATCTTAACACCGCAACTAGAAGTAGCCGTGGGGTGTACCTAACAAGCCCTAGACACCTCGTCACAGCCGGAGCACTAAATACCCCTAAAGATGGAAATAGGAATACTACCTTGCCTCAGAGCAGAACCCCAAAGGATAGGCAGCCCCCCACAAATATTGGCTGTAAGTAGGAGAGGAAAGACACACAGTCAGAAAACAGGATTTAGCACAAGAGGCCACTCTAGCTAAAATAGGAAAGGATAGGACAGAGTTCTGTGCGGTCAGTATTAAAACCCTTCCAAAAATATCCACAGCAGATTATACAAAAAAACTCCTCCATCTAACTAAAGATGTGGAACGTATAGCTGCAACTCCAGAGACTACTAAACTCAGAGCAGGAATACGATCAAAAAACAAGCACACACCTTGTGTGCCATAGAAAAAGAAACAGACACTTATCTTTGCTGAATTGGCAGCTAAGCAGGAGAAGCCAGACTTCCCAAGAAACATTGACAACTGGCAAGGACTAATGAGTCCTGCAAACCTAAATACCCCAGTCAGAACTGCAATCAGCAGATACACCTGTCCAGGACTGCAGCCCAGAGACAACTGCATTACCACCTACAACCACCAGAGGGAGCCCAAAAGCAGAATTCACAACATCCGCCACCGAGGGACACTCCGACAGACCCGACCCCTCTGCACCTTCCCAGCCTTCCCTCACATGCGATCCCTCAGTCCCATCCACCAGCGCTGGAGCATTGTGGCCAACTGCATTACATGAAGCTGCTGGTGAGAATATAGCTTTTCCTTTACCCCACCCCTCTGGTGCTGACACCTCTAGAACACCTGTGGGTTCTGGGCAGCAGCGCCAGAGGGGTCAGGTACAGAGCTATGTGCCCGTGTTCTTGCATCTGAATGTAGCCTTCTGTAACTGTCTGAAACTGTTGTCTGAGCAAATAACTGCTGGTTTAAATTTGCTCAGCAACAGTATTCTTGAGTTGCACACACGACTGGATAGGATGCATTCAGATGCAAGTCGATTGCCTAACCACTCGTTTTTCAAGGTGGTTGTTGAGCGCATAGACAAGCTTTTTCCTGACCAGCAGATGCATGTAATGCAAGCCTGTCAGTTTGCTCTCGCGCAGGTTAGATCCCGAGACCCAGTAGTTGCTCCTGCACCTGCCCCCCCTCGAGCCACTGTCCCTCCGCCACACCCTTTCCAATACCAGCAAACTGGCCAGTACCAGTCTGCCCCATACCAGCATCCTGCCCCATACCAGTTCCCTACCAGATCTGTGCCTCCACTCGCTGCCCAACCTGCACTCCGTGGCCTGTACCACCTGTCTCCTACACCACCCATCATGCCCCAAACACATACCTCTTCTCCACCCTCCACTTCTTCCGTCTCCCTATCCCTCCACTCCACCCCTCAAACCTTTCAAATTCCAAACACTACTCCCGGTTTCATGTCCACCCATTCTCTTACTTTCTCCACACCTTCACCTTCTGTTTTTCCTCCTGATCCTTCTCCACCACCATCCTCTCTCCACACTTCCACTGTTGAAGTGTCCAAATCTGACAGCCCCTCCAGTATTATCTCCACCCCACAGTTTTAAAATTTATGAAAGTTTTGTTAAAGTTTTAATAAACAAAGCACTTTTTTTGTTTTAAAAAACATTGTGTCATTTATTACATGATAAATGTAGGCCCCTTAAAAAATAGTGAGGAAAGAATGGTTGTAGATGACGAGGAAAAAGCTAACATATTAAACACCTTCTTCTCCACGGTATTCACGGTGGAAAATGAAATGCTAGGTGAAATCCCAAGAAACAATGAAAACCCTATATTAAGGGTCACCAATCTAACCCAAGAAGAGGTGCGAAATCGGCTAAATAAGATTAAAATAGATAAATCTCCGGGTCCGGATGGCATACACCCACGAGTACTAAGGGAACTAAGTAATGTAATAGATAAACCATTATTTCTTATTTTTAGGGACTCTATAGCGACAGGATCTGTTCCGCAGGACTGGCGCATAGCAAATGTGGTGCCAATATTCAAAAAGGGCTCTAAAAGTGAACCTGGAAATTATAGGCAAGTAAGTCTAACCTCTATTGTTGGTAAAATATTTGAAGGGTTTCTGAGGGATGTTATTCTGGATTATCTCAATGAGAATAACTGTTTAACTCCATATCAGCATGGGTTTATGAGAAATCGCTCCTGTCAAACCAATCTAATCAGTTTTTATGAAGAGGTAAGCTATAGGCTGGACCACGGTGAGTCATTGGACGTGGTATATCTCGATTTTTCCAAAGCGTTTGATACCGTGCCGCACAAGAGGTTGGTACACAAAATGAGAATGCTTGGTCTGGGGGAAAATGTGTGTAAATGGGTTAGTAACTGGCTTAGTGATAGAAAGCAGAGGGTGGTTATAAATGGTATAGTCTCTAACTGGGTCGCTGTGACCAGTGGGGTACCGCAGGGGTCAGTATTGGGACCTGTTCTCTTCAACATATTCATTAATGATCTGGTAGAAGGTTTACACAGTAAAATATCGATATTTGCAGATGATACAAAACTATGTAAAGCAGTTAATACAAGAGAAGATAGTATTCTGCTACAGATGGATCTGGATAAGTTGGAAACTTGGGCTGAAAGGTGGCAGATGAGGTTTAACAATGATAAATGTAAGGTTATACACATGGGAAGAAGGAATCAATATCACCATTACACACTGAATGGGAAACCACTGGGTAAATCTGACAGGGAGAAGGACTTGGGGATCCTAGTTAATGATAAACTTACCTGGAGCAGCCAGTGCCAGGCAGCAGCTGCCAAGGCAAACAGGATCATGGGGTGCATTAAAAGAGGTCTGGATACACATGATGAGAGCATTATACTGCCTCTGTACAAATCCCTAGTTAGACCGCACATGGAGTACTGTGTCCAGTTTTGGGCACCGGTGCTCATGAAGGATATAATGGAACTAGAGAGAGTACAAAGGAGGGCAACAAAATTAATAAAGGGGATGGGAGAACTACAATACCCAGATAGATTAGCGAAATTAGGATTATTTAGTCTAGAAAAAAGACGACTGAGGGGCGATCTAATAACCATGTATAAGTATATAAGGGGACAATACAAATATCTCGCTGAGGATCTGTTTATACCAAGGAAGGTGACGGGCACAAGGGGGCATTCTTTGCGTCTGGAGGAGAGAAGGTTTTTCCACCAACATAGAAGAGGATTCTTTACTGTTAGGGCAGTGAGAATCTGGAATTGCTTGCCTGAGGAGGTGGTGATGGCGAACTCAGTCGAGGGGTTCAAGAGAGGCCTGGATGTCTTCCTGGAGCAGAACAATATTGTATCATACAATTATTAGGTTCTGTAGAAGGACGTAGATCTGGGGATTTATTATGATGGAATATAGGCTGAACTGGATGGACAAATGTATTTTTTCGGCCCTACTAACTATGTTACTATGTTACTATGTTACTATGTTTAGTATGCATAAAACAGGTACAATACTTTGGGTTTTAAAAAGGTAATAAACATTTGGGAAAACCCAATAATATACAGTACATTGGTTAAAAAAGTAATAAACAACGTAATATTGGGTAAAAAAAGGTAATAAACATTGGGAAAATCCCAATCAGGTACAATATATTGGGTAAAACAGGTACAATACTTTGGGAAAAAGGTAATACTAATAAACTTTGGGAAATTCCTGGTAAAATACTTGTAGGTGGAAATTCAAAGGTGTTTCCATACAGATGACGCCCCATAGCAGACACTTTAAACACTTGTGAATCATTTGAGCGTCCATAGACTCCAATATCGACCGCAATAAATTTGTACTCAGCGTCTGCGATGGCCATGAGCATGATGGAGAAATATTTTTTGTAGTTAAAATATTCCGATCCCGATCCAGCAGGTTTGACTATGCGGTTTCCCGTCCACAGCTCCCAGGCAATTTGTAAACTGACAAATTTGTAGGAATTTGTCCGCGATCTCCAGCCAACTCTCCTTTGTGGGATGTGGTATAAATTCCGCATGTAGAGAGTCCCACAATGCATGGCAGGTGTGCTTGACAATTCCGGATATGGTGGAAATCCCAAGTCGGAACTGGAAATGGAGTGACAAAAGGGATTCTCCAGTTGCAAGGAATCTGTGACAAAAAAGGGAAAAATTAGTACAAAATACCAGTAATAAAGTTACAGTTATGAGTCAGCTACAACAGTTGGAGATACAAAAAAAATAATATATAAAAACTACCAGCAACAACATTACAGTTATAAGTGTGGTTTCACTTTAGGAGATACAATAAAAATGGCTTACAGTAGAGTCACCATCAAACGCTCTGCAGGAGAAATGGCAAAAGGTATCACTTCTTGCGATGAGGTGTCCAATCCGTTCCACCAACACGTCGAAGTTCTCAGTTTTCATCCGCACATAGTTGAAAAACTTCTCTGGGTCTCCTCATAGCTCCATGTGTAAAGTTAAAAATACTCCCCGCGTCATTCTCTGTGCTGTGATGGGGTGGATCCACAAACGCCATTGCCGCTGACGCATGATGTGCTGCTGTCTCTCTCGCTCCTTCTCCAGAACAATCGTTCTCAAACGATTCGCCTCCACAGTAAAATCCACGTTGATCTTCAGAATATTCGCAATAACGCCTTCCATCTTGCTCTCCAACCACTAGGTTTTCAGTAGCCAATCACATTTGGGAGCCTCCCATGGGCATTTTTCAAAACCGGATCCATCGTAAAACGGATAAAAAACGGACAAAACGGATGGAAAACTGATGAAAAGGATCCTTTTTTTGCCGGTTATGCTAGTCGGATCTGGCGGAAAAACGGATCTGTTTCATCAGTTTTTTACAATTTACGCCGCATCCGTCGCTCTGGCGCAACGAGGAACAAGCCTGACAGAAAAAACCTGATGTGTGAAAGTAGCCTAAGTAGAACAATATATACTTATAACATATATTAGATGTTCAGTCATACTGTATTATTCTCTTTACCCCTGTATTCTGTCTGTGTTGACCACATTCACTAATTTATACACAACTTTTGCTCCTTAATAGACAAAATATTGCCCCCCCAAAAGAACAAGGGGCAACTGGTACCATAAACAGAACAACTATCACAATGGTGCGATCAGAGAATGACAAAATGATCCCACAATGGTACTATGTAAAATAACAACTTTATTAAGTATTTGTAAATAACCATAAAAACATATGAATCACTACATAGAGAGACTGGTGCAAATCCTCAACAAATAGAGGGACTATTGAGCCTGAGTTAGACACAATAATACCAGGCCAGACAGACTGTGTAAACAATAAATCACATAATGCCACTAGATATTAAAGGGAGAGTAAACCAATGAGGTCTAACATATCCTGATTCAATGGATCTAACAGAGAGTCTCCATGTGAATGCCAAATGGATGGTAAAATACCCTCAATAGTAAAAATGCACAAAATCATGCCATGGTATTCACCCCCTATCTTATGCGGCAAAATGTGGCGCTATAGTAGAAGCAGGCATATTACCTCTATGTGGACCCGGTGCGTGCTCCTCGGCGTCCCTCTGGCCCGATGCGCGTTTCCCAGTCGCTTCTTCTGGAGGCGTGTCAGGGCAGGGGGTAAGCCGGTTTATATATGAATAAGCCTACCGTTCATTGGACGATCATGATGGTGGAACCTGCTGCAGCTGTACAAAAGTACATGTGGTGAGCGGGCAGACGCTGTGCGGCGGGATTGTGACTATTTCCACCCCTTGTACGGAGACCGGAAGTGCCACACAGCAATCTCTTATGTGAATGCCGTACAAGCGCTCCGGCTTACTGAGCACAAACCCCTGTACGGAAGCCGGAAATACCGGAAGTGCTCAGGAGCCGAGCGCTGTACGGAACACTAAAATGACAGGATAAAGCGGCGCATGCTCAGATGTGCCGATCCAGCTAAAATGGTGAGTCGGATCACGGTCTGGAGATCAGGAGCGTTCGGTCTTCCAAGTCCGACTCCACAACTCCGTTCTCCTGTAGTCCGTTAGCCGCCCTCACCACTGGTCTCCCATCTGGTCATGCGCACATCCTGGCAAAAAGGGGGGGTGGACAAGAAGAAGGGGGGAAAAGGAAGGGGAAAAGAAAAAAACTAATGAAATATGTATGAGATATGTGAATAAAAAAAGTGTGAATGCAGGGACTGATCTACAAAGTCCTGGCCTGGTATTATTGTGTCTAACTCAGGCTCAATAGTCCCTCTATTTGTTGAGGATTTGCACCAGTCTTACTATGTAGTGATTCATATGTTTTTATGGTTATTTACAAATACTTAATAGAGTTGTTATTTTACATAGTACCATTGTGGGATCATTTTGTCATTCTCTGATCGCACCATTGTGATAGTTGTTCTGTTTATGGTACCAGTTGCCCCTTGTTCTTTTGGGGGGGCAATATTTTGTCTCTTAAGGAGCAAAAGTTGTGTATATATTATTGTATTGGCTATTGTTTAAACAGAGCTCATATTATGGATTTCAAGGCCAAGGAAAGTTCCTGGCAAGCGAAAGCAACAAGTATGTTTAAGAAGGGTGCAGGTCCTCTTTGTCATGATCTGTACTTTTTTCCCTGTCCTGTATTTTGTATAATATGTCATGATGTGATGCGACTTCTCTTTCGTTGTATTTACTGTACATTTTGCAATGTCATGGGGTGTATGTAACTAACCTGTCTCCTTCCCCCAATACTTGCAGCCCTGAGCTATAATGTAATTAAGCTTTGTCCACACCACTAGGGAAAGAATAGCCATTCTTCCTCACAGCAGGTGGCTAGTCAAATGTAAATACTGCCTAGACTGCCTGGAGCCCACCAGTCTAGAATCTTCTGGTGGACCCAACTATTGAATAGAAGGTGAGACCCCCCTTTATGGGCGGATCCCAGGAGCTCAGACAATCCATTCTTATTTTGAGATCAGATGTGAGTTGATCCTTGAAGGAGAAGGAGTGGGGATTCTTAGCTGAGGCAAGACCCCATGTCCATCTGGGACTGCGGAAGCGAACGGGGCGAGACTTGAGCTGAGGACATATCTCGTCGTTCGTGAGATTGTTTTGGGATCCATTGGACTAATTGTGGACTATTGCTTTGTTACCTGGCACAAGGATTATCGGGAGGTGAACCTGAACCTGTTCCATTGGACTAATTGTGGACTCTGTAGATCTACCTGCATGTGCTGTTCCAGCGTTCTTGATAATAAATCTGTGGAATCATCCCTTGGCCTATTGTCCCTTCTTGCTCTGCCGTACACCCCGTCACACTCTTCCAACTTCCTCATCTTATAATCAACAAGAGAATATTAAAAAATATAAGAATATAGTGCACAGAAAAATCAAGATCTGGTGGACAAAAATTACCCTGGAAAATTATGTTTCACAACAAATTATTCCAAGAGGTTTACGAATACATTTATTTCCCACATTTAATCTGGACGATGAATCCCTCAAAGAAAGATGGATCAAGGCAGCGAATGTGTGTTCTGTTGAGTTTATGAAAATCATCATTGAGAGTAATACTAACACCTTGAAAACCATTGAGATAGAAATCGAGTCCCTACAGAGGATCTTACAGCAGGATCTCAATGTTGATTCCTTTCAGGAAATGGTTGGGAAACTGGATAAAGAAATCGAGAAATGGGAATGGGCCATAAGTCATAATAAACAGAAGAAATATGGGAGGGACTTAGCAGACTTTGAAACCAACAGTATATTTAAATGGAAAACTTATAAGACACCTGAAAGAAAAAGTGTATCGAGGAGTTCATCTATTGCCTCGGGCTCGTCCATGAGTGAAGGGGGTGATTCTACTTATAGTGGATACAAGGGACCCAAAACCCGCCAGTTTACCAAAAAAAGGATCTGCCCAAGGTGGTCACAATTACAAAGGAGATCATGTCAAGGTAATAAATTTATCTACACATATATTGACTACAGCTCAGGAAAGGGTGTTGCAGAAGGGTCTGAATTTTTCCCCGTCTTCTCACCTAGATTCGTTTATAACTATTAAAGACCTTCACCTCTTTGCGAGGAAGCTCGTATTGAAAAAATTACATCATAGAGACAATCTGGGAGGGACTATGGAGGATGATGGAGAGCGGGAGGCATTGGATGCGCTCGTGGCCCTGCTTGAGGAAAACAGCGCTGATACCAGTAAGTTTCCTTCTAATCTAATTAGCAAGTCCAATAAGTTTCCACCACTTACACTGGTTCCAGCTGTGGATAATTTCACTAAAATAGTTGCCAGTGAAATTGAGGATATGAAGTCTAAACCCAGCCATATTCATGCTGACAATCTTACCAGAGAGGAAAGAGTAGCGCTGGGAGAATTAAAAAGTTGGGATGACGTTGTCTTCAAAATTGCAGACAAAGGGGGCAATGTCGTCATATGGCCTAACCATATGTACGAAGCCCAGGCAGAAAAATTATTATCAAACACCAATGAATACAAATCACTTGCCTACAATCCTATGGTTAGGTTCAAGGAGGAACTAATAGACATTCTTACTAATGCAGTAGAGGGCAACGTCATCCCAAAAAAACTCCTAGACACATATACCAAGTTACACCCAAGATTGGCGACTTTATACAGTGGGGCAAAAAAGTATTTAGTCAGTCAGCAATAGTGCAAGTTCCACCACTTAAAAAGATGAGAGGCGTCTGTAATTTACATCATAGGTAGACCTCAACTATGGGAGACAAACTGAGAAAAAAAAATCCAGAAAATCACATTGTCTGTTTTTTTAACAATTTATTTGCATATTATGGTGGAAAATAAATATTTGGTCAGAAACAAACAATCAAGATCTCTGGCTCTCACAGACCTGTAACTTCTTCTTTAAGAGTCTCCTCTTTCCTCCACTCATTACCTGTAGTAATGGCACCTGTTTAAACATGTTATCAGTATAAAAAGACACCTTTGCACACCCTCCAACAGTCTGACTCCAAACTCCACTATGGTGAAGACCAAAGAGCTGTCAAAGGACACCAGAAACAAAATTGTAGCCCTGCACCAGGCTGGGAAGACTGAATCTGCAATAGCCAACCAGCTTGGAGTGAAGAAATCAACAGTGGGAGCAATAATTAGAAAATGGAAGACATACAAGACCACTGATAATTTCCCTCGATCTGGGGCTCCACGCAAAAGCCCACCCCGTGGGGTCAGAATGATCACAAGAACGGTGAGCAAAAATCCCAGAACCACACGGGGGGACCTAGTGAATGAACTGCAGAGATCTGGGACCAATGTAACAAGGCCTACCATAAGTAACACACTACGCCACCATGGACTCAGATCCTGCAGTGCCAGACGTGTCCCACTGCTTAAGCCAGTACATGTCCGGGCCCGTCTGAAGTTTGCTAGAGAGCATTTGGATGATCCAGAGGAGTTTTGGGGGAATGTCCTATGGTCTGATGAAACCAAACTGGAACTGTTTGGTAGAAACACAACTTGTCGTGTTTGGAGGAAAAATAATACTGAGTTGCATCCATCAAACACCATACCTACTGTAAAGCATGGTGGTGGAAACATCATGCTTTGGGGCTGTTTCTCTGCAAAGGGGCCAGGACGACTGATCCGGGTACATGAAAGAATAAATGGGGCCATGTATCGTGAGATTTTGAGTGCAAACCTCCTTCCATCAGCAAGGGCATTGAAGATGAAACGTGGCTGGGTCTTTCAACATGACAATGATCCAAAGCACACTGCCAGGGCAACGAAGGAGTGGCTTCGTAAGAAGCATTTCAAGGTCCTGGAGTGGCCTAGCCAGTCTCCAGATCTCAACCCTATAGAAAACCTTTGGAGGGAGTTGAAAGTCCGTGTTGCCAAGCGAAAAGCCAAAAACATCACTGCTCTAGAGGAGATCTGCATGGAGGAATGGGCCAACATACCAACAACAGTGTGTGGCAACCTTGTGAAGACTTATAGAAAACGTTTGACCTCTGTCATTGCCAATAAAGGATATATTACAAAGTATTGAGATGAAATTTTGTTTCTGACCAAATACTTATTTTCCACCATAATATGCAAATACATTGTTAAAAAAAACAGACAATGTGATTTTCTGGATTTTTTTTTCTCAGTTTGTCTCCCATAGTTGAGGTCTACCTATGATGTAAATTACAGACGCCTCTCATCTTTTTAAGTGGTGGAACTTGCACTATTGCTGACTGACTAAATACTTTTTTGCCCCACTGTACTTAGTACCCAAAGTCCACAAAAACCCGGGGGATCCTCCGGGTAGACCAATTGTGGCGGCAAACAAAGGGTTGTGTGAGATTATTTGCAATATAGTGGAATATTACCTGAAACCATTAGTTACACAACTACCGTCATACATTAAAGACACCACTGCTGCCCTGGGACATCTTGAGGGCATACAGCTCAATGAAGACATGATTTTGGTTGCGGCCGATGTAAAGGCCTTATACTCTAGTATTAGACATACAAACGGCCTACAGGCAGTAGGAAAATATCTAGCCCAGAGCAGCATTGATAAGGAGACATCTGAGTTCATTTTAGAACTATTGAAATTTATCCTCACACACAATGCCTTTATGTTTGCAGGGAAGGTGTACTTACAATTGCAGGGTACTGCGATGGGGGCCTCGTGTGCCCCCTTGTACGCCAACCTATTTATGGGTGCCTGGGAATGGTCCATTTTCCAGGAAAATGAGATCGAGGGGATGGAGTGAATCCATAATTGGATTCGCTTCATAGATGATATTTTGTTCATCTGGGAAGGCCCGGTGAATGCACTTGAAGCCCTTATGAGCAAATTAAACCAAAATGATAGGAACATCAGATTAACGTACAAGTATGGACATAAAATTGAATTCTTGGATTTGCTCATTTCAGCGTCAACAGAGGGGCATCTATCTACCACTGTATTTCGTAAATCCACCGCAACCAATTCCTTGTTGCACGCATCATCACTGCATCCCAAATCAACAACAAACAGCATACCGATTGGTCAATTTCTTCGGATTAAAATAATCTGCTCGGAGGATGAGCAATTTGAAGAACAGGCCAAACTACTAAGAAGCAGATTCCAGGATAGAGGCTACAACTGGCGTGTCATACAAAGGGGATATTGGAGGGCAAAAAACACTCCAAGACAACACCTATTGTACAAATATCAATCCACATCAACAAACAAAGAACAGGATAACCAGGTAAGATTTATTACCAATTTCAGTACTGAATGGGATGGTTTACGTGAAATAGATCCTATTCTGAAAAAAATCTTGCCTGAGCAACCGTCCCTAGTAGCTAGGAGGGCCCTTAGTCTAAGAGACATGCTGGTGCATAGCACATATGATCCTAAGAGGAAGGCCAGCAATGAAAAGGCTATCAATAGGAAGGGCTTCTTCCCGTGTGGCATCTGCAAGGGCTGTGCTAACATGAAAAAAAGCACAATTTTCAAAAATCATGACAACTCAAGGACCTTTGACATTAGAACGCATATTACATGCTCATCCAAGGGCGTTATTTATCATGCTGAATGCCTTTGTGGAAAGGTCTATATTGGAATGACGAGCCGTGTGCTCAAAGTTAGGGTGAGGGAGCATTGCCTAGATATTGATAAGGCTAAAACAGCCATTGACGATGCTACACTGAAGACCCTCCCCAAGCATTTTAAGAGCGACCATCAATGCAACTCTAGATTGCTGGTGTTCACGGGAATTGATAAGCTGGATTTGGGACCTAGAGGGGGTGATGTTGGCAAAAGATTGGCTAAAAAAGAATGCCAATGGATCTATCGTCTAGGAACATTGGTACCTCAGGGTTTAAATGAGGGCTTTGGTTTTGGTGCATTCTTATAATTTATTGAGGAAGTAGATAGGCAGGGGGTCTTGGTTTTATCGAAGTGTGGTTTCCACACGGGATATATGTTTTTATTTTAATCGTGTTTGTCGTTTTTTTTATTCATTTTATTCTTTTGTTATGTTTTGCTACAGTAATGATTTAGATCTTCATTTATGACTATCGCTTTGAGTGGTGGAGTGCGGAGGTTCGTACATGTACTGCGGAACAGGATCTTCTGAAGTTGCGGACGAAAAGCGGTATATACAACTAAGAAATTAGAGACAAGATCAAGATTCGAGCTTGGGACTTTTGTCTTTTAGGGGGAGGGGTTTGGTTGATTTTGTCTAATTTTTATATATAACGTGGGGTATATGTTTTTTTGTTCACCCCCTCTTTTATTTCCACTAATATTTCTTACACTTTAATATTCTCCATTGAATATGGTATATACTGTATAAGTATTCATAATATTTAATATAACATAGGACCCTTATTAGATGTTATGTATCATATGTATGACATTTTTTAGATATTTGTTGAGGCACGAGATAGATGGGGTGGCACCTCATAGTCCGGTCACTTTTTAGCATTTGGGCTTGGAGTCCTTTTAGCAGGATTATAGTACACATTATAGGATTTTGTAGATCAGTCCCTGCATTCACACTTTTTTTATTCACATATCTCATACATATTTCATTAGTTATTTTCTTTTCCCCTTCCTTTTCCCCCCCCTTCTTCTTGTCCACCCCCCCTTTTTGCCAGAATGTGCGCATGACCAGATGGGAGACCAGTGGTGAGGGCGGCAAACGGACTACAGGAGAACGGAGTTGTGGAGTCGGACTTGGACGACCGAACGCTCCTGATCCCCAGACCATGATCCGACTCACCATTTTAGCTGGATCGGCACATCTGAGCATGCGCCGCTTTATCCTGTCATTTTAGTGTTCCGTACAGCGCTCGGCTCCTGAGCACTTCCGGTATTTCCGGCTTCCGTACAGGGGTTTGTGCTCAGTAAGCCGGAGCGCTTGTACAGCATTCACATAAGAGATTGCTGTGTGGCAATTCCGGTCGCCGTACAAGGGGCGGAAATAGTCACAATCCCACCGCACAGCGTCTGCCCGCTCACCACATGTACTTTTGTACAGCTGCAGCAGGTTCCACCATCATGATCGTACAATGAACGGTAGGCTTATTCATATATAAACCGGCTTACCCCCTGCCCTGACACGCCTCCAGAAGAAGCGACTGCGAAACGCGCGTCGGGGCAGAGGGACGCCGAGGAGCACGCACCGGGTCCACATAGAGGTAATATGCCTGCTTCTACTATATCGCCACATTTTGCCGCATAAGATAGGGGGTGAATACCATGGCATGATTTTGTGCATTTTTACTATTGAGGGTATTTTACCATCCATTTGGCATTCACATGGAGACTCTCTGTTAGATCCATTGAATCAGGATATGTTAGACCTCATTGGTTTACTCTCCCTTTAATATCTAGTGGCATTATGCGATTTATTGTTTACACAGTCTGTCTGGCCTGGTATTATTGTGTCTAACTCAGGCTCAATAGTCCCTCTATTTGTTGAGGATTTGCACCAGTCTCTCTATGTAGTGATTCATATGTTTTTATGGTTATTTACAAATACTTAATAAAGTTGTTATTTTACATAGTACCATTGTGGGATCATTTTGTCATTCTCTGATCGCACCATTGTGATAGTGGTATACATTCACTAATTGCAGCGTATCCAACTAAACACATCAGTGTCAGTAATGTCAATGAAATTCATTTTCCCCAGGTTTCTAAATGCTTTCAACCTATAACAGCAGATCGGGTCACTACTCATCTGCTTTGTCCTATTGTGAATGCAACAAAGTGTGTTCATACAAGAGAGCTCCAGCTGTGGAGTGCCGATGCAGAATGCCAGTTTCTTATTCTTGTTGGTCACATACATATATGATAAAACTGACAAAATAATAGCTCTATTATCTGTGCTGGAAACCAGTGAAAGTCATATTTCTAGTGGTCACCTGAAGCACAGATCTAAAGGCCTCAACTCGCAAGGCATATTCTTTCTGTATATAATATTTTGTTGCTCCACAGTCAGTGTCCTCTGTATTGAGTTCTGTTAGATGACTGCATATAGTACAGATGTAGGACTGCTTTTCAACTATTTATTTGCAACACACCGTAAAGATCTGAGAAGTTTGGACTTCAAACACCACAAACCATGTACAAAAACAAATAACTACTAGCTACTGCTTGCTCATGCTGAAAATGAAGTGGTGTGCAGATTTTTCTATTATATTTTGGAGCTTTTTTCTAATATTCGTGATACTGCTTTAGTAGTTAGCACAGAACATTGTTACAGATCAGTCCACAGAGAAACGAGATTGAGTTGAATTTACTGGTTCCACGTGCATTCTAACACTATGCAATTCCATTTGTGAGGATTGGCAATAAAATATATGCCCAGGGCTATTTCACATAATGCTGCTGACAACTCAGTGAGCAGGTTAATGGCATCAACAGTGCCAACAATGCCCATGCATCCCCGTAATACCCTGAAGTAAGCAGATCCCATTGTCTAGCCCAGTCAATACAGACTGTATAAACAATAAGGGTCAGCTTAAGTGTAGAGGCAGGGCCACCATCAGGGCATTACTGCTCCTGCTGCTGTTTTTGGACTCAGTAAACAGAAGTAAAGAGTAGCCCCCCTCTTGTTCTTCTGCTCACCGAGCCTCAAGGTATCATGTTCCTGCATCTCAGTGCAGGGAGGCTTGGAACTCTCACGGTCGTCAAAACAGCCATGCAGGTCCAAGGGAGTCCCTCTGCCTTCCCTGTGATGTCCTGGTGAGGATGCAAACGTGATGACAACGTCATGTAAGAATGCCAGGTTGCCAGTCCAGAAATGAAGCTGCAGGGGTTCATATGAGAGGTAAGTATATAAAACGTTTCTTCCTTTATTAAATAGAGTTAAGTAAATGTTCTTGGGGGACAGCGAGTGATGAATTGGGAGTCAGGGGTGAGGAGAGCAAATTATGAATGGGGAGTAAGAGGAGAGCAAGTGACGAATTGGGAGTAGGAGGGGAGAGCAAATGATGACGAATTGGGAGTGGGGGGAACAAATGATGAATTGGGAGTGGGGGGGAGGAAATGACGAATTGGAATTAGTGGGAGAGCAAACAATGAATTAGGAGTGGGGAGTTAGGAGAGCATATGATAAATTTGAGGTGGGGAGAGCAAATGACAAATGAGGAGTGAGGGGAGCAAATGACTAATTGAGAGTGGGGGTGGGGAGCAGAGATAAGTGAACTTGTTCAGAAAACTTTTGCCAATTTGAAATTCGGCACGAATGTAGCTCATGCGGGTTCATGTTCAGATTCCCAAGCATTTTCTCTCAAAGTCGACAAAACTCGGGCATTGTTTGGTAAATGATAGCGTTTCTACTCATGTTTTTGTTAGGACTTTGGCTCATATAGGGGTGCTGTACATGTTTTATCAGGGTAGGGTATAAGTAGAGATTAGGGGACTGGCGGAGTGTAATTATTTCTTTTTTTAATTAACTTAATGTGCACGTGGGTTAGGTGGTAATGTTACTGAAAGCTCTACTGAACAAACACCGTCTCACCCTATCCATAGACAACTAGTAACATCTGTTACTGTATGGCCTTGTAGATGAGAGCCAGAAAGAGCATGTACTCCAGTGGATGGCAAGCTCTGCATCAAGTAGCCACTGATCCTCTTCCTTCACCTTAACATCACACACAGTACAATCCTCAAAGGTGGCACCCCAGTTACCATTGTTTTCCCCTCATGTCACAGTTCTCCAACCAGCCAACTGACTGAGGAGAACCGCAGATGGGTGAGTCTGCAGAGCTATTAACACATTCAATTCCAAGAGCATCAGAGCTCTGGTCCAAAAATTCACTCACTTTTTCCTGTTTGATCTGGAGCCTTACGAAGTAGGGTCTGAGCAGAATCTGTCACCAGAAGATAACCCCTTGGGGTGGAGGTGATACTGATGAGACTCAGATACTTGAGGTGCACCAGGACTGTACTGTGCTGTCAGGACAGGAAGAGAAAGAGGGTGACTCTCAGGATGAGGGGTGGGAGAACAGAGAGGATGATGTGTTGTGAATTCTGTGGCTGAATTCACTCCTGTGGTCACAAGTGGTACTGCAGCTTCTGAGCTTCCTCCCTCAGGTGTTCTGGTGAGCTCGTTAACTGCTTCATTACTTAACTCCGCCTGATGCTGCTATCCTTGCTCCTTGTCAATGTTTCAGTGTTGGATCTGAGCTTCTCCTGATTGTTCCTGTGACCTGCTGCTCTGTATAGCTAAGTGCTTTTTGCTTTTTTTGTTGCTTTTTTTCTGTCCAGCTTGTCTTTTGTTTTGCTGGAAGCTCTGAGACGCAAAGGGTGTACCGCCGTGCCGTTAGTTCGGCACGGTGGGTTTTTTTTTTGCCCCCTTTGCGTGGTTTTGCTTTAGGGTTTTTTGTAGACTGCAAAGTTCGCTTTACTGTCCTCGCTCTGTCCTAGAATATCGGGCCCCACTTTGCTGAATCTATTTCATCCCTACGTTTTGTCTTTTCATCTTACTCACAGTCATTATATGTGGGGGGCTGCCTTTTCCTTTGGGGAATTTCTCTGGGGCAAGTCAGGCCTATTTTTCTATCTTCAGGCTAGCTAGTTTCTTAGGCTGTGCCGAGTTGCCTAGGTAGTTGTTAGGCGCAATCCACAGCCGCTTTTAGTTGTGTTTAGGATAGGATCAGGTGTGCAGTCTACAGAGTTTCCACGTCTCAGAGCTCGTTCTTGTATTTTTGGGTATTTGTCAGATCACTGTGTGCGCTCTGATCGCTAAGCACACTGTGTTTCTGGATTGCCTTCATAACACCTGTCATTAGCAAACATAACAGTACAAGGAGCCCAACTAATGATTCTCAATAGAGGGAAAGAAAAAGTTCTGACATCATTTTTTTTTTTTTTCTGCTCTGTGTTCACTTTTTTTTTTTCCCCTAGACATTTGGGTGATTCTGGACACAGGTGTGGACATGGATATTCAGGGTCTGTGCTCTTCAATGGATAATCTCGTTATAAATGTACAAAAAATTCAAGATACTATTGATCAGAAATCTATGTTAGAACCAAGAATTCCTATTCCTGATTTGTTTTTTGGAGATAGAACTAAGTTTCTAAGTTTCAAAAATAATTGTAAGCTATTTCTGGCCTTGAAACCTCATTCTTCTGGTAATCCTATTCAACAGGTTTTGATTATTATTTCTTTTTTGCGCAGCGACCCTCAAGACTGGGCATTTTCTCTTGCGCCAGGAGACCCTGCATTGAGTAGTGTCGATGCGTTTTTCCTGGCGCTCGGATTGCTGTACGATGAGCCTAATTCAGTGGATCAGGCTGAGAAAAATTTGCTGACTTTGTGCCAGGGTCAGGATGATATAGAAGTATATTGTCAGAAATTTAGGAAATGGTCAGTACTCACTCAGTGGAATGAATCTGCACTGGCAGCTTTGTTCAGAAAGGGTCTCTCTGAGGCTCTTAAGGATGTCATGGTGGGATTTCCTATGCCTGCTGGTTTGAATGAGTCTTGTCTTTGGCCATTCAGATCGGTCGACGCTTGCGCGAGCGTAAATCTGTGCACCATTTGGCGGTACTGCCTGAGGTTAAACCTGAGCCTATGCAGTGCGATAGGACTATGACTAGAGTTGAACGGCAGGAATACAGACGTCTGAATGGTCTGTGTTTCTACTGTGGTGATTCCACTCATGCTATTTCTGATTGTCCTAAGCGCACTAAGCGGTCCGCTAGGTCTGCCGTCATTGGTACTGTACAGTCCAAATTCCTTCTGTCCATTACCTTGATATGCTCTTTGTCGTCGTTTTCTGTCATGGCGTTTGTGGATTCGGGCGCTGCCCTGAATCTGATGGATTTGGATTATGCTAAACGTTGTGGGTTTTTCTTGGAGCCTTTGCGGTGTCCTATTCCATTGAGAGGAATTGATGCTACACCTTTGGCCAAGAATAAACCTCAATACTGGGCCCAGCTGACCATGTGCATGGCTCCTGCACATCAGGAAGTTATTCGCTTTCTGGTGTTGCATAATCTGCATGATGTGGTCGTGTTGGGGTTGCCATGGCTACAAACCCATAATCCAGTATTGGATTGGAATTCCATGTCGGTATCCAGCTAGGGTTGTCAGGGGGTACATGGTGATGTTCCATTTTTGTCGATTTCGTCATCCACCCCTTCTGAGGTCCCAGAGTTCTTGTCTGATTATCAGGATGTATTTGAAGAGCCCAAGTCCGATGCTCTACCTCCGCATAGGGATTGTGATTGTGCTATCAATTTGATTCCTGGTAGTAAATTCCCTAAAGGTCGATTATTTAATTTATCCGTGCCCGAACACGCCGCTATGCGCAGTTATGTGAAGGAATCCCTGGAGAAGGGACATATTCGCCCATCGTCATCACCACTGGGAGCAGGGTTCTTCTTTGTAGCCAAGAAGGATGGTTCGCTGAGACCGTGTATTGATTACCGCCTTCTTAATAAGATCACTGTTAAATTTCAGTATCCCTTGCCATTGTTATCTGACTTGTTTGCTCGGATTAAGGGGGCTAGTTGGTTCACTAAGATAGATCTTCGTGGTGCGTATAATCTGGTGAGAATCAGGCAAGGAGATGAATGGAAAACTGCATTCAATACGCCCGAGGGTCATTTTGAGTATCTAGTGATGCCGTTCGGACTTGCCAATGCTCCATCTGTGTTTCAGTCTTTTATGCATGACATCTTCCGTGAGTATCTGGATAAATTCCTGATTGTTTACTTGGATGACATTTTGATCTTCTCAGATGATTGGGAGTCTCATGTGAAGCAGGTCAGAATGGTTTTTCAGGTCCTGCGTGCTAACTCTTTGTTTGTGAAGGGATCAAAGTGTCTCTTCGGTGTGCAGAAAGTTTCATTTTTGGGGTTCATCTTTACCCCTTCTACTATCGAGATGGATCCAGTTAAGGTCCAAGCCATCCAGGATTGGATTCAGCCGACATCTCTGAAAAGTCTGCAAAAGTTCCTGGGCTTTGCTAATTTTTATCGTCGCTTCATCTGTAATTTTTCTAGCATTGCCAAACCATTGACCGATTTGACCAAGAAGGGTGCTGATTTGGTTAATTGGTCTTCTGCTGCTGTGGAAGCTTTTCAGGAGTTGAAGCGTCGTTTTTGTTCTGCCCCTGTGTTGTGTCAGCCAGATGTTTCTCTTCCGTTCCAGGTCGAGGTTTATGCTTCTGAGATTGGAGCAGGGGCGGTTTTGTCACAGAGAGGTTCTGATTGCTCAGTGATGAAACCATGTGCTTTCTTTTCCAGGAAGTTTTCGCCCGCTGAGCGTAATTATGATGTGGGCAATCGAGAGTTGCTGGCCATGAAGTGGGCATTCGAGGAGTGGCGTCATTGGCTTGAAGGAGCTAAGCATCGCGTGGTGGTATTGACTGATCATAAGAACCTGACTTATCTCGAGTCTGCTAAGCGTTTGAATCCTAGACAGGCCGTTGGTCGTTATTTTTTGCCCGCTTCGACTTTGTGATTTCGTACCTTCCGGGCTCTAAAAATGTGAAGGCGGATGCTCTGTCTAGGAGTTTTGTGCCCGACTCTCCGGGTTTATCTGAGCCAGCGGGTATCCTCAAGGAAGGAGTCATTGTGTCTGCCATCTCCCCTGATTTGCGGCGGGTGCTGCAAAAATTTCAGGCGAATAAACCTGATCGTTGTCCAGCAGAGAAACTGTTTGTCCCTGATAGGTGGACTAATAAACTTATCTCTGAACTTCATTGTTCGGTGTTGGCTGGTCATCCTGGAATCTTTGGTACCAGAGAGTTAGTGGCTAGATCCTTCTGGTGGCCATCTCTGTCACGGGATGTACGTACTTTTGTGCAGTCCTGTGGGATTTGTGCTAGGGCTAAGCCCTGCTGTTCTCGTGCCAGTGGGTTGCTTTTGCCCTTGCCGGTCCCAAAGAGGCCTTGGACACATATTTTGATGGATTTCATTTCTGACCTTCCCGTTTCTCAAAAGATGTCAGTCATTTGGGTGGTCTGTGATCGCTTTTCTAAAATGGTCCATCTGGTGCCCTTGGCTAAATTGCCTTCCTCCTCTGATTTGGTACCTTTGTTCTTTCAGCATGTGGTTCGGTTGCATGGCATTCCTGAGAATATTGTTTCTGACAGAGGTTCCCAGTTTGTTTCAAGGTTTTGGCGAGCCTTTTGTGGTAGGATGGGCATTGACCTATCCTTTTCCTCGGCTTTCCATCCTCAGACTAATGGCCAGACCGAACGAACCAATCAGACCTTGGAAACATATCTGAGATGTTTTGTTTCTGCAGACCAGGATGATTGGGTGTCCTTTTTGCCGTTGGCTGAGTTCGCCCTTAATAATCGGGCCAGCTCGGCTACCTTGGTTTCTCCATTTTTTTGCAATTCTGGGTTCCATCCTCGTTTCTCTTCAGGACAGGTTGAGTCTTCGGACTGTCCTGGTGTGGATTCTGTGGTGGATAGGTTGCAGCAGATCTGGACTCAGGTAGTGGACAATTTGATCTTGTCCCAGGAGAAAGCTCAACTTTTCGCTAATCGCAGACGCCGTGTGGGTCCCCGACTTCGTGTTTGGGATCTGGTTTGGTTATCTTCTCGTCATATTCCTATGAAGGTTTCCTCTCCTAAATTTAAACCTCGTTTTATTGGTCCGTATAGGATTTCTGAGGTTCTCAATCCTGTGTCTTTTCGTTTGACCCTCCCAGACTCCTTTTCCATACATAATGTATTCCATAGGTCGTTGTTGCGGAGATACGTGGCACCTATTGTTCCATCTGTTGAGCCTCCTGCCCCGGTTTTGGTGGAGGGGGAATTGGAGTATATTGTGGAGAAGATTTTGGATTCTCGTGTTTCTAGACGGAAACTCCAGTATCTGGTTAAATGGAAGGGTTATGCTCAGGAAGATAATTCCTGGGTTTTTGCCTCTGATGTTCATGCTTCCGATCTTGTTCGTGCCTTTCATGCGGCTCATCCTGGTCGGCCTGGGGGCTCTGGTGAGGGTTCGGTGACCCCTCCTCAAGGGGGGGTACTGTTGTGAATTCTGTGGCTGAATTCACTCCTGTGGTCACAAGTGGTACTGCAGCTTCTGAGCTTCCTCCCTCAGGTGTTCTGGTGAGCTCGTTAACTGCTTCATTACTTAACTCCGCCTGATGCTGCTATCCTTGCTCCTTGTCAATGTTTCAGTGTTGGATCTGAGCTTCTCCTGATTGTTCCTGTGACCTGCTGCTCTGTATAGCTAAGTGCTTTTTGCTTTTTTTGTTGCTTTTTTTCTGTCCAGCTTGTCTTTTGTTTTGTTGGAAGCTCTGAGACGCAAAGGGTGTACCGCCGTGCCGTTAGTTCGGCACGGTGGGTTTTTTTTTTGCCCCCTTTGCGTGGTTTTGCTTTAGGGTTTTTTGTAGACTGCAAAGTTCGCTTTACTGTCCTCGCTCTGTCCTAGAATATCGGGACCCACTTTGCTGAATCTATTTCATCCCTACGTTTTGTCTTTTCATCTTACTCACAGTCATTATATGTGGGGGGCTGCCTTTTCCTTTGGGGAATTTCTCTGGGGCAAGTCAGGCCTATTTTTCTATCTTCAGGCTAGCTAGTTTCTTAGGCTGTGCCGAGTTGCCTAGGTAGTTGTTAGGCGCAATCCACAGCCGCTTTTAGTTGTGTTTAGGATAGGATCAGGTGTGCAGTCTACAGAGTTTCCACGTCTCAGAGCTCGTTCTTGTATTTTTGGGTATTTGTCAGATCACTGTGTGCGCTCTGATCGCTAAGCACACTGTGTTTCTGGATTGCCTTCATAACACCTGTCATTAGCAAACATAACAGTACAAGGAGCCAAAACTAATGATTCTCAATAGAGGGAAAGAAAAAGTTCTGACATCATTTTTTTTTTTTTTTTTTTTCTGCTCTGTGTTCACTTTTTTTTTTTCCCCCTAGACATTTGGGTGATTCTGGACACAGGTGTGGACATGGATATTCAGGGTCTGTGCTCTTCAATGGATAATCTCGTTATAAATGTACAAAAAATTCAAGATACTATTGATCAGAAATCTATGTTAGAACCAAGAATTCCTATTCCTGATTTGTTTTTTGGAGATAGAACTAAGTTTCTAAGTTTCAAAAATAATTGTAAGCTATTTCTGGCCTTGAAACCTCATTCTTCTGGTAATCCTATTCAACAGGTTTTGATTATTATTTCTTTTTTGCGCGGCGACCCTCAGGACTGGGCATTTTCTCTTGCGCCAGGAGACCCTGCATTGAGTAGTGTCGATGCGTTTTTCCTGGCGCTCGGATTGCTGTACGATGAGCCTAATTCAGTGGATCAGGCTGAGAAAAATTTGCTGGCTTTGTGCCAGGGTCAGGATGATATAGAAGTATATTGTCAGAAATTTAGGAAATGGTCAGTACTCACTCAGTGGAATGAATCTGCGCTGGCAGCTTTGTTCAGAAGGGGTCTCTCTGAGGCTCTTAAGGATGTCATGGTGTGATTTCCTATGCCTGCTGGTTTGAATGAGTCTTTGTCTTTGGCCATTCAGATCGGTCGACGCTTGCGCGAGCGTAAATCTGTGCACCATTTGGCGCTATTGCCTGAGGTTAAACCTGAGCCTATGCAGTGCGTTAGGACTATGACTAGAGTTGAACGGCAGGAATACAGACGTCTGAATGGTCTGTGTTTCTACTGTGGTGATTCCACTCATGCTATTTCTGATTGTCCTAAGCGCACTAAGCGGTCCGCTAGGTCTGCCGTCATTGGTACTGTACAGTCCAAATTCCTTCTGTCCATTACCTTGATATGCTCTTTGTCGTCGTTTTCTGTCATGGCGTTTGTGGATTCGGGCGCTGCCCTGAATCTGATGGATTTGGATTATGCTAAACGTTGTGGGTTTTTCTTGGAGCCTTTGCGGTGTCCTATTCCATTGAGAGGAATTGATGCTACACCTTTGGCCAAGAATAAACCTCAATACTGGGCCCAGCTGACCATGTGCATGGCTCCTGCACATCAGGAAGTTATTCGCTTTCTGGTGTTGCATAATCTGCATGATGTGGTCGTGTTGGGGTTGCCAAGGCTACAAACCCATAATCCAGTATTGGATTGGAATTCCATGTCGGTATCCAGCTGGGGTTGTCAGGGGGTACATGGTGATGTTCCATTTTTGTCGATTTCGTCATCCACCCCTTCTGAGGTCCCAGAGTTCTTGTCTGATTATCAGGATGTATTTGAAGAGCCCAAGTCCGATGCTCTACCTCCGCATAGGGATTGTGATTGTGCTATCAATTTGATTCCTGGTAGTAAATTCCCTAAAGGTCGATTATTTAATTTATCCGTGCCCGAACACGCCGCTATGCGCAGTTATGTGAAGGAATCCCTGGAGAAGGGACATATTCGCCCATCGTCATCACCACTGGGAGCAGGGTTCTTCTTTGTAGCCAAGAAGGATGGTTCACTGAGACCGTGTATTGATTACCGCCTTCTTAATAAGATCACTGTTAAATTTCAGTATCCCTTGCCATTGTTATCTGACTTGTTTGCTCGGATTAAGGGGGCTAGTTGGTTCACTAAGATAGATCTTCGTGGTGCGTATAATCTGGTGAGAATCAGGCAAGGAGATGAATGGAAAACTGCATTCAATACGCCCGAGGGTCATTTTGAGTATCTAGTGATGCCGTTCGGACTTGCCAATGCTCCATCTGTGTTTCAGTCTTTTATGCATGACATCTTCCGTGAGTATCTGGATAAATTCCTGATTGTTTACTTGGATGACATTTTGATCTTCTCAGATGATTGGGAGTCTCATGTGAAGCAGGTCAGAATGGTTTTTCAGGTCCTGCGTGCTAACTCTTTGTTTGTGAAGGGATCAAAGTGTCTCTTCGGTGTGCAGAAAGTTTCATTTTTGGGGTTCATCTTTACCCCTTCTACTATCGAGATGGATCCAGTTAAGGTCCAAGCCATCCAGGATTGGATTCAGCCGACATCTCTGAAAAGTCTGCAAAAGTTCCTGGGCTTTGCTAATTTTTATCGTCGCTTCATCTGTAATTTTTCTAGCATTGCCAAACCATTGACCGATTTGACCAAGAAGGGTGCTGATTTGGTTAATTGGTCTTCTGCTGCTGTGGAAGCTTTTCAGGAGTTGAAGCGTCGTTTTTGTTCTGCCCCTGTGTTGTGTCAGCCAGATGTTTCTCTTCCGTTCCAGGTCGAGGTTTATGCTTCTGAGATTGGAGCAGGGGCGGTTTTGTCACAGAGAGGTTCTGATTGCTCAGTGATGAAACCATGTGCTTTCTTTTCCAGGAAGTTTTCGCCCGCTGAGCGTAATTATGATGTGGGCAATCGAGAGTTGCTGGCCATGAAGTGGGCATTCGAGGAGTGGCGTCATTGGCTTGAAGGAGCTAAGCATCGCGTGGTGGTATTGACTGATCATAAGAACCTGACTTATCTCGAGTCTGCTAAGCGTTTGAATCCTAGACAGGCCGTTGGTCGTTATTTTTTGCCCGCTTCGACTTTGTGATTTCGTACCTTCCGGGCTCTAAAAATGTGAAGGCGGATGCTCTGTCTAGGAGTTTTGTGCCCGACTCTCCGGGTTTATCTGAGCCAGCGGGTATCCTCAAGGAAGGAGTCATTGTGTCTGCCATCTCCCCTGATTTGCGGCGGGTGCTGCAAAAATTTCAGGCGAATAAACCTGATCGTTGTCCAGCAGAGAAACTGTTCGTCCCTGATAGGTGGACTAATAAACTTATCTCTGAACTTCATTGTTCGGTGTTGGCTGGTCATCCTGGAATCTTTGGTACCAGAGAGTTAGTGGCTAGATCCTTCTGGTGGCCATCTCTGTCACGGGATGTACGTACTTTTGTGCAGTCCTGTGGGATTTGTGCTAGGGCTAAGCCCTGCTGTTCTCGTGCCAGTGGGTTGCTTTTGCCCTTGCCGGTCCCAAAGAGGCCTTGGACACATATTTTGATGGATTTCATTTCTGACCTTCCCGTTTCTCAAAAGATGTCAGTCATTTGGGTGGTCTGTGATCGCTTTTCTAAAATGGTCCATCTGGTGCCCTTGGCTAAATTGCCTTCCTCCTCTGATTTGGTACCTTTGTTCTTTCAGCATGTGGTTCGGTTGCATGGCATTCCTGAGAATATTGTTTCTGACAGAGGTTCCCAGTTTGTTTCAAGGTTTTGGCGAGCCTTTTGTGGTAGGATGGGCATTGACCTATCCTTTTCCTCGGCTTTCCATCCTCAGACTAATGGCCAGACCGAACGAACCAATCAGACCTTGGAAACATATCTGAGATGTTTTGTTTCTGCAGACCAGGATGATTGGGTGTCCTTTTTGCCGTTGGCTGAGTTCGCCCTTAATAATCGGGCCAGCTCGGCTACCTTGGTTTCTCCATTTTTTTGCAATTCTGGGTTCCATCCTCGTTTCTCTTCAGGACAGGTTGAGTCTTCGGACTGTCCTGGTGTGGATTCTGTGGTGGATAGGTTGCAGCAGATCTGGACTCAGGTAGTGGACAATTTGATCTTGTCCCAGGAGAAAGCTCAACTTTTCGCTAATCGCAGACGCCGTGTGGGTCCCCGACTTCGTGTTTGGGATCTGGTTTGGTTATCTTCTCGTCATATTCCTATGAAGGTTTCCTCTCCTAAATTTAAACCTCGTTTTATTGGTCCGTATAGGATTTCTGAGGTTCTCAATCCTGTGTCTTTTCGTTTGACCCTCCCAGACTCCTTTTCCATACATAATGTATTCCATAGGTCGTTGTTGCGGAGATACGTGGCACCTATTGTTCCATCTGTTGAGCCTCCTGCCCCGGTTTTGGTGGAGGGGGAATTGGAGTATATTGTGGAGAAGATTTTGGATTCTCGTGTTTCTAGACGGAAACTCCAGTATCTGGTTAAATGGAAGGGTTATGCTCAGGAAGATAATTCCTGGGTTTTTGCCTCTGATGTTCATGCTTCCGATCTTGTTCGTGCCTTTCATGCGGCTCATCCTGGTCGGCCTGGGGGCTCTGGTGAGGGTTCGGTGACCCCTCCTCAAGGGGGGGGTACTGTTGTGAATTCTGTGGCTGAATTCACTCCTGTGGTCACAAGTGGTACTGCAGCTTCTGAGCTTCCTCCCTCAGGTGTTCTGGTGAGCTCGTTAACTGCTTCATTACTTAACTCCGCCTGATGCTGCTATCCTTGCTCCTTGTCAATGTTTCAGTGTTGGATCTGAGCTTCTCCTGATTGTTCCTGTGACCTGCTGCTCTGTATAGCTAAGTGCTTTTTGCTTTTTTTGTTGCTTTTTTTCCGTCCAGTTTGTCTTTTGTTTTGCTGGAAGCTCTGAGACGCAAAGGGTGTACCGCCGTGCCGTTAGTTCGGCACGGTGGGTTTTTTTTTTGCCCCCTTTGCGTGGTTTTGCTTTAGGGTTTTTTGTAGACTGCAAAGTTCGCTTTACTGTCCTCGCTCTGTCCTAGAATATCGGGACCCACTTTGCTGAATCTATTTCATCCCTACGTTTTGTCTTTTCATCTTACTCACAGTCATTATATGTGGGGGGCTGCCTTTTCCTTTGGGGAATTTCTCTGGGGCAAGTCAGGCCTATTTTTCTATCTTCAGGCTAGCTAGTTTCTTAGGCTGTGCCGAGTTG
Source organism: Ranitomeya imitator (assembly GCF_032444005.1). Classification (NCBI taxonomy): domain Eukaryota; kingdom Metazoa; phylum Chordata; class Amphibia; order Anura; family Dendrobatidae; genus Ranitomeya; species Ranitomeya imitator. The sequence goes on along the minus strand of NC_091285.1, from coordinate 414,729,648 downwards.
CCTAGGTAGTTGTTAGGCGCAATCCACAGCCGCTTTTAGTTGTGTTTAGGATAGGATCAGGTGTGCAGTCTACAGAGTTTCCACGTCTCAGAGCTCGTTCTTGTATTTTTGGGTATTTGTCAGATCACTGTGTGCGCTCTGATCGCTAAGCACACTGTGTTTCTGGATTGCCTTCATAACACCTGTCATTAGCAAACATAACAATGATGATGAGGTTATAGATCCAACTTGGTGTGAAACTAGAAGCACACAGCAGAGTACAGTAGTTCAGCAGAGGAGGTAGAGGAGGAGAAAGATGAGGAGGTTTCTTTGCGGCTTGCCGCACATACACACTGCATCCTAAGCCACATCTCTGGCTGTGGCCAGCAGCATTTGTGAGTGTGCAGTTCTTTGGGTTGGCAAGGGTTACCCAGCCTGGGCCTCTTTTGAGACAGAAATGGATGACCCAACTCAAGTTATCTGCTGACTTTGCAAAAAAAACAACTCAGTAGATACAAAAATTGCTATAATTTGACTACTACATGCATGAATCGGCACATGCATGATCAACATGCAATAGTCTGGGAATCATACTGTGCAAAAATGCAGACTAGCGGGCCTCGTCAACCACCAGCTGTCCCATCAATCGCATCTGTGTCTAACACTTCTTCCACTGTTTCTGCCTCCTCCACCTCTTCTAAAGCCATCACCTGCACCCCCATCCTATCCCTTAGAGAGACACGCATTGCAACAGTGCAGAGAGAATCCCCCACCTCTGTACTGTGCAGCAATAACTTAGCGCAATCAGGCAGTGTTTAAATTATTATGTCTTGGAAATCGCAGTCACACAGCTTAAGAGTTTTGGACAGCTATGCAGACTGAGTTTCAGCAACAGCTGTCTCAATGGAACCTGGAGCCCGGGAAGGTCATGTGCGATAACAGTGCAAACCTGGGGGCAACCTCAGGTCATCGACTTTCATCGCTAAAGATTACTTTCAGCCTGCCGATTTACCATTTAAAATGCGATGTGCCGACAGGGCCGAATTCCCCCCTGCACATGTTGCAGCAACTGTGGCAGCAGCCTCAAGCCCTGGTGCAAAATGTCTTTTGCATAGCCTGGACTAACGCAGTACGGATGTGGTGCAAATCACACTTGTGAAGTGTGCACAGATGAAGGACTTCTCCACCCTTCTGCACAGTTTTGAAATGGCTACTAAGATGGTTAGCACTGATGATGCCATCATCAGCATCACTATTCCAGTCACCTACATGCTTTGAATATTTTGCAGGAGGAAGTGGTGGTCCCAGAGGAAGAGGTGGAAGCAAAGGAGGATGTAGAAGGGATACCAATATCTCTAAGTTCAGGACTGTCGTCGTACAGGCAGGTACCATGGGAGGGCTAATGGTACCAGACAAATTGCTAGTGAAGGTGAAGGAGCTGAGGAACAAATGGAGGACATAGTAAGGAGATAAAGAGGAAAATGATCCCCTCTCTGCTGTCCATGTTTGGCAGGAAGGGACAGAGAAATGATGCTCGAGTGTTACACTGTCACCAACACACCATGGAGTTGGTACTCATTGAAGCACTCAACACATGAGTGCCTTCTTGCTTCCCTAGCTGCAACATGTTGCCCATATTCTTAGGGTTAGAAATAGTGCTGACTAGGGTTGAGTGAAACGGATCGTTCATTTTCAAAAGTCGCCGACTTTTGGCAAAGTCGGGTTTCATGAAACCCGACCCGATCCCTATGTGGGGTCGGCCATGCGGTACGCGACTTTCGCACCAAAGTCGCGTTTCAATGACGCGAAAAGCGCCATTTCTCAGCCAATGAAGGTGGACGCAGAGTGTGGGCAGCGTGATGACATAGGTCCTGGTCCCCACCATCTTAGAGAAGGGCATTGCAGTGATTGGCTTGCTGTCTGCGGCGTCACAGGGGCTATAAAGGGGCGTTCCCGCCGACCGCCATCTTACTGCTGCTGATCTGAGCCCAGGGAGAGGTTGCTGCCGCTTCGTCAGAAGCAGGGATAGCGTTAGGCAGGGTCCATTAACCACCAAACCGCTTGTGCTGTAGCGATTTCCACTGTCCAACACCACCTTTTCTTTGCAGGGACAGTGGAAGCTACATTTTTTTTTCCTCAGCGCTGTAGCTCATTGGGCTGCCCTAGAAGGCTCCCTGATAGCTGCATTGCTGTGTGTACGCCGCTGTGCAAACCAACTGCTTTTTTCAAAGCACAAATCCTGTTGTTCCTTCCTTTCTGCACAGCTATCTTGTTTGTTTGTCCACACTTTTTATTTAATTTGTGCATCAGTCCACTCCTTACTGCTGCCTGCCATACCTGGCTGAGATTACTGCAGGGAGATAGTAATTGTAGGACAGTCCCTGTTTTTTTTTTTTTAATTCTCCCTAAAAAAATAAGTTGTGGGAGATTAAGATTGGCATTTCTGCTAGAGTGCCATCCCTGTGTGTGCCATCTCTCTCACATAGTGGGCCATAGAAAGCCTTTTCATTTTTCTGTTTTTTTTTTGTGGGGTTTATAAATTCTCCCTGAAAAAAAAAACAGTGGGAGATTAATATTGGCCTTTGGGCTTGTGTGCCAGTCCTGAGTGTGCCATCTCTCTCTCAAATAGTGGGCCATAGAAAGCCTATTATTTTTTTTTTATTGGGTTTCTAAATTCTCCCTGAAAAAATCAAAAAAAATCAGTGGGAGATTAATATTGCCCTTTCTGCTTGTGTGCCACTCCTGACTCCTGGGTGTGCCATCTCTCTCTCTCTCAACTAGTGGGCCATAGAAAGCCTTTTTTTTTTTATTGAGTTTCTAAATTCTCCCTGAAAAAATAAAAAAAAATCAGTGGGAGATTAATATTGCCCTTTCTGCTTGTGTGCCACTCCTGACTCCTGGGTGTGCCATCTCTCTCTCTCAAATAGTGGGCCATAGAAAGCCTATTTATTTATTTTTTTTCAAAAATTTGGTTTCTAAATTCTCCCAGAAAAAATAAAAAAAAACAGTGGGAGATTAATATTGGCCTTTCTGCTTGTGTGCCAGTCCTGACTCCTGGGTGTGCCATCTCTCTCTCTCTCAAATAGTGGGCCATAGAAAGCCTATTTTTTTTTATTGGGTTTCTAAATTCTCCCTGAAAAAATAAAAAAAAATCAGTGGGAGATTAATATTGCCCTTTCTGCTTGTGTGCCACTCCTGAATCCTGGGTGTGCCATCTCTCTCTCAACTAGTGGGCCATAGAAAGCCTTTTTTTTTTAATTTGGTTTCTAAATTCTCCCTGAAAAAATCATTTTTTTTTATTTGGTTTCTAAATTCTTCCTGAAAAAATCATTTTTTTTATATTTTGTTTCTAAAGTCTCCCTGAAAAAATAAAAAAAAATCAGTGGGAGATTAATATTGCCGTTTCTGCTTGTGTGCCAGTCTTGACTCCTGGGTGTGCCATCTCTCTCTCTCAAATAGTGGGCCATAGAAAGCCTTTTTTTTGTTTTTTTGATTGGGTTTCTAAATTCTCCCTGAAAAAAATTTAAAAAAAATCAGTGGGAGATTAATATTGCCCTTTCTGCTTGTGTGCCACTCCTGACTCTTGGGTGTGCCATCTCTCTCTCTCAACTAGTGGGCCATAGAAAGCCTTTTTTTTGTTTTTTTGATTGGGTTTCTAAATTCTCCCTGAAAAAATCATTTTTTTTTATTTGGTTTCTAAATTCTTCCTGAAAAAATCATTTTTTTAAAATTTTGTTTCTAAAGTCTCCCTGAAAAAATAAAAAAAATCAGTGGGAGATTAATATTGCCCTTTCTGCTTGTGTGCCAGTCTTGACTCCTGGGTGTGGCATCTCTCTCTCTCAAATAGTGGGCCATAGAAAGCCTTTTTTTTTGTTTTTTTGATTGGGTTTCTAAATTCTCCCTGAAAAAATTGAAAAAAAATCAGTGGGAGATTAATATTGCCCTTTCTGCTTGTGTGCCACTCCTGACTCCTGGGTGTGCCATCTCTCTCTCTCAAATAGTGGGCCATAGAAAGCCTATTTTTTTTTATTTGGTTTCTAAATTCTCCCTGAAAAAATCATTTTTTTAATTTGGTTTCTAAATTCTTCCTGAAAAAATCATTTTTTTAATTTTGTTTCTAAAGTCTCCCTGAAAAAATAAAAAAAAAATCAGTGGGAGATTAATATTGCCCTTTCTGCTTGTGTGCCACTCCTGACTCCTGGGTGTGCCATCTCTCTCTCTCAAATAGTGGGCCATAGAAAGCCTTTTTTATTGGGTTTCTAAATTCTCCCTGAAAAAAACTTTTTTTTTATTTGGTTTCTAAATTATTCCTGAAAAAAACTTTTTTTTTTTTTATTTTGCTTCTAAAGTCTCCCTGAAAAAATCAAAAAATAAAGTGGGAGATCAATATTGACATTTGTGCTTGAGTGACAGTCCTGCATGTGTGGCATTTCTCTCATTTGGTGCCACCGAAAACAGAGTGTGTAACATTTTGCCTGATTTTCCTTGCGGTCTCACCCACCTGTAAAGGGATATCTAAATCATACTGAAGTTATAGCTCACCGTGTAAGTTGTTTGACAGCAACAAATACCGTTACTTTGGTTACGTTTTTAAAACAATGAGGAAGTCTGGTGGAAGAGGTTGTGGCCGTGGGCGTTCATTGTCAGCTGGTAATGATGGTAGTGGTAGTGGAGCATCAGGTGGTCGTGGGAAAAAAAATATTGCACCTAAGTCTGGAGCTGTGGAGCCAGGTTCGTCATCTGGCTACAGAAGGCCTCGAACGCTCCCTTTTCTGGGAGTAGGAAAACCGCTTTTAAAGCCGGAGCAGCAACAGCAAGTTTTGGCTTACCTTGCAGACTCAGCCTCTAGCTCTTTTGCCTCCTCTTTTGAAACTGGTAAATGTAAAAGCAGCGCGTCGTTAGTGGATGTTCACGGTCAGGGACAAGTCGCTTCCTTGTCCTCTTCAGCAAAAACAACAACAGAGAAGGATGCAGCAGGCGACACAACGGGTTACTCCATGGAGCTCTTTACACATACCGTCCCTGGCTTAGAAAGTGAAGCAGTTAACAGGCCATGCCCATTACAAGTTGAATCTGACATGGAGTGCACTTATGCACAGCCACAGCCAGACTACTATGCTGGTCCTTTGACTCAGACCACAACATTGCACTCACAGGGTACTGATCCAGAATCAGACCCTGATGAGACTATGTTGCCCCGTCACGAACGCTCTACCACCGACTTACACGGTGACACAGACGAAGTTGCGCACGAGCTAGAAGAGGAGGTTATAGATGACCCAGTTGTTGAGCCCGATTGGCAGCCATTGGGGGAACAGGGTGCAGGCGGCAGTAGTTCTGAAGCGGAGGAGGAGGGGCCGCAGCAGGCATCAACATCGCAACAGGTTCCATCTGCCGGGCCCGTAGATGGGACAAAACGCGTGGCAAAGCCAAAAACTGTTGGAGGACAGCGTGGCCATCCGGTTAAAGCTCAGTCTGCAATGCCTGAAAAGGGATCCAAGGCTCGAAAGAGTGCAGTCTGGCATTTTTTTAAACAACATCCAATTGATCCGCACAAAGTCATCTGTCAAAAATGTTCAACTAGCTTAAGCAGAGGTCAGAATCTGAAAAGTCTGAATACAAGTTGCATGCATAGACATTTAACCACCATGCATTTGCAAGCCTGGACTAACTACCAAACGTCCCTTAAGGTTGTAGCACCCTCGGCCAATGAAGCTAGTCACCAACGCTACATCCCTGCCGTCACTGTAAGGCCACCATTTTCCGCACCACCTGCAGTATCTGTGCAGGTTTCTTTGCCAGGCCAAAGCAGTCAGGGTCAGGGAATCACCAGTTTCGTAGTAGGAAACACTGCATCTAGGGCACAGGCGGAAACAATACCGTCTCCAACCGTCTCTCAGTCTGCCATGTCCACCAGCACACCCGCTAGTTCCACGATCTCCAGCTCTCCAGTCCAGCTCACCCTACATGAGACTCTGGTTAGAAAAAGGAAGTACTTATCCTCGCATCCGCGTACACAGGGTTTGAACGCCCACATAGCTAGACTAATCTCGTTAGAGATGATGCCCTACCGGTTAGTTGAAAGTGAAGCTTTCAAAGACCTGATAGACTACGCTGTACCACGCTACGAGCTACCCAGTCGACACTTCTTTTCGAGAAAAGCCATCCCAGCCCTCCACCAGCATGTTAAAGAGCGCATCGTCCATGCACTCAGGCAATCTGTGAGTACAAAGGTGCACCTGACAACAGATGCATGGACCAGTAGGCATGGCCAGGGACGTTACGTGTCCATCACGGCACACTGGGTGAATGTGGTGGATGCAGGGTCCACAGGGGACATCAATTTCGGGACAGTTCTGCCTAGCCCATGGTCTAGGAAACAGTTGGCTGTAGGCGTTCGCACCCCCTCCTCCTCGTCCTCCTGCAGAAGCAAGAGCTCGTCCACAGATCGCAGTCGCCCAACCACTCCATCCGCAGCTGCCACTGTTGCACACCAGTTATCCCATTATGGGGCAGCTACTGGCAAGCGTCAGCAGGCTGTATTGGCTATGAAGTGTTTGGGCGACAACAGACACACCGCGGAAGTTCTGTCTGAGTTCTTGCAGAAAGAAACGCAGTCGTGGCTGGGCACAGTAGATCTTGAGGCAGGCAAGGTAGTGAGTGATAACGGAAGGAATTTCATGGCTGCCATCTCCCTTTCCCAACTGAAACACATTCCTTGCCTGGCTCACACCTTAAACCTGGTGGTGCAGTGCTTCCTGAAAAGTTATCCGGGGTTATCCGACCTGCTCCTCAAAGTGCGCGGACTTTGCTCACATATCCGCCATTCGCCCGTACACTCCAGCTGTATGCAGACCTATCAGCGGTCTTTGAACCTTCCCCAGCATCGCCTAATCATAGACGTTGCAACAAGGTGGAACTCAACACTGCACATGCTTCAGAGACTGTGCGAACAGAGGCGGGCTGTTATGTTTTTGTGGGAGGATACACTTACACGGGCAGGCAGTAGGATGGCAGACATGGAGTTGTCAGGTGTGCAGTGGTCGAAGATACAAGACATGTGTCAAGTCCTTCAGTGTTTTGAGGAATGCACACGGCTGGTTAGTGCAGACAACGCCATAATAAGCATGAGCATCCCCCTAATGCGTCTGCTGATGCAAAGTTTGAGAATAGAACAAAAGAACAAAGTCTGCTGATGCAAAGTTTGATGCACATAAAAAATCAGGCGTCTGCAGCAGAGGAAGAGGAAAGCCTTGATGACAGTCAGCCATTGTCTGGTCAGGGCAGTGTACAGGACGAGGTAGCGGGCGAAGAGAAGGAGGACGAGGAGGATGATGGGGATGAGTATATTTTTAATGAGGAAGCTTTTCCGGGGCCACTGGAAATTGGTGGCGTGGCAAGGCCGGGTTCTGGTTTTTTGAGGGACACAAGTGACGTAGATTTGCCTGAAACTGCCCCTCAACCAAGCACAACCGCAGATTTGACAACTGGAACTTTGGCCCACATGGCGGATTATGCCTTACGTATCCTCAAAAGGGACACACGCATTACTAAAATGATGAACGATGACGATTACTGGTTGGTCTGCCTCCTTGATCCTCGCTATAAAGGCAAATTGCAAAATATTATGCCACATGACAACTTGGAACTAATATTAGCAACCAAACAATCAACTCTTGTTGACCGTTTGCTTCAGGCATTCCCAGCACACAGCGCCCGTGATCGTTCTCACACGAGCAGCAGGGGGCAGCAGAACAGAAATGTTAGAGGTGCAGAAATCCGAAGTGGCGTTGGACAGAGGGGTTTTCTGACCAGGCTGTGGAGTGATTTTGCTATGACAGCAGACAGGACAGGTACTGCTGCATCAATTCAAAGTGACAGGAGACAACATTTGTCCAGTATGGTTACTAACTATTTTTCATCCCTTATCGATGTTCTACCTCAACCGTCATTCCCATTTGATTACTGGGCATCCAAATTAGACACCTGGCCAGAATTGGCAGAATATGCATTGCAGGAGCTTGCTTGCCCGGCAGCTAGTGTCCTATCAGAAAGAGTATTCAGTGCTGCAGGTTCAATATTAACCGAAAAAAGGACTCGTCTGGCCACCCAAAATGTTGATGATCTAACCTTCATTAAAATGAACCACAACTGGATTTCGAATTCTTTTGCCCCACCTTCCCCGGCCGACACCTAGCTTTCCTATGAAAAGGTATTGCCTGTGGACTACTCTGAATGACTTTACCAATCTCGTAATTTGCAGCAGCTGATTGTCCAGCATACGACATGTTTACATCTCCCTAAATGGCCAAACTCCCCACACGGGGCCATGGTATCGCCACTTGGCGCAAGCACCCGTGAGAGTGCTGTTTGTCTGAAGAGGTGGGTGTGCCCGCTTTTGGTCTACGGCACTGCCACTGGATCCCTCATAGTACAATAAAGTGTCTCTGGCGGTGTTGGTGCGCACCCAACGTCAGACACACTGTTGTAACATGAGGGGCCCTGGGCATGTACCGCCGGCCACAAGAGAGTACACCCACCCCCAGCTCAAACATTGCTCTACCACTTGCACAATTATCTCTCACAGTTACACCTATGTTTAGTCTATGCGCTGACATCCGTAAATTACTGCCACTGACAATACCATTGTGTTGACATGTATGATGGTACTTAACATAGTCAGGGGCAGTGTCCTATATTTACCCAAGTAAATACTTTGTGCCAAATTACTAGGTCTGAAACTACGCAGAGGAGCCCATCCCTGTACCTAATGATTGCACCCTTTTGGTTTTTCTTTTTGTTGTAATGCGAGACATTAACATGTATTGATTTTTTGGGACTACTAACTGGCAGACACTCATTACAATCGGCCGCCGCTGACAACACCAATGGTGCCCACTGCCTGTGTACCCCTGCAAGAGAATTCAAAGTGCCTACAGCCCAATTTTATTATGTTAGGCCTTCGAAGCCTGTCTGCGGTCCCTCCTTCCACTAGGCCTCCACTGACCAGTCTACTGCTGCCCGTGTACCCCTGGAACCAATGTTAAAGTGCCTACAGCCCTAATTTATTATGTTAGGCCTTCGAAGCCTGTCTGCGGTCCCTCCTTCCACTAAGCCTCCGCTGACCTGTCTACTGCTGCCCGTGTACCCCTGGAACCAATGTTAAAGTGCCTACAGCCCTAATTTATTATGTTAGGCCTTCGAAGCCTGTCTGCGGTCCCTCCTTCCAATAGTTCTCCACTGACCAGACGAATGCTGGCTGTGTACCCCTGGAACCCAGCTGAAAGTGCATGGAGCCTCCTTTTTTTCTTTGTTTTATATTTAGAAAGCCCAGATGAACTACGCTGTACCACGGTTCAAGCTACCCAGTCGACATTTCTTTTGCGAGAAAAGCCATCCCAGCCCTCCACCGGCATGAAAAAGTCTGCATTGTCATAGCACTCAGGCAATCAAACAGTAGAAAGGTGCACCTGACAAGAGACGCATGGACCAGTAGGCATGTCCACAAAAAGTTACGTGTCCATTACGGCGCACTGGGTTAATGTGTTGGATGCATGGTCCACAGGGGACAACCTACAAAGTCTGTCTGCATTCCCTAATTCAAATTGTCCTCCGCTGACCACATCACTGCTGCACGTGTACCCCTGGAACCAATTTTAAAGTGCCTACAACCTAATTTTGTTATGTTAGGCCTACTACGCCTGTCTGCGGTCCCTCCTTCCAATACTCGTCCACTGACCACACCACTGCTGCCCGTGTACCCCTGAAACCTATTTTTAATTGCATAGAGCATCCTTTTTTTAATTGTAGGCGTACAAAGTCTGTCTGCGGTACACTATTGAAATTGTTCTCCACTGACCAGAGCAATGCTGCCTGTGTACCCCTGGAACCTTTTTTAAACTGCAGTGAGCCACATTTTTGGTTTAAGGCCTGTGTCTGTCTGCGCCACTCAATACAGCTGTCCTCCTTTGAAAAAAGCAGAGCGTCAATAGTCTTGTTTTCAGCCTCTAGGAATTTGATAACTGCATTGGGGCTACTACTTTGGTAGGGCCTACTAAAGGTGTCTGCCGCTCCAAGGTGTGCCCCAGGTTTCCTCTCCATTGCTTCGATCTTCCGACTCTCGTTTAGTAGTTGTTGAAAACTACACTGCATTAGGCCTACAAATTGGGTATGGGGTGTAGAGAGATGGTGTGTTACACTCCAAGGTGTTCCCCAGGTTTCCTCTCCATTGCTTGGGTCTTCCGACTCTTGTTTAGTGGTTGTAGAAAACTACACTGCATTAGGCCTACAAATTGGGTATGGGGTGTAGAGACGGTGTGTTCCACTCCAAGGTGTTCCCCAGGTTTCCTCTACATTGCTTCGGTCTTCCGACTCTCGTTTAGTAGTTATTGAAAACTACACTGCATTAGGCCTACAAATTGGGTATGGGGTGTAGAGACGGTGTGTTCCACTCCAAGGTGTTCCCCAGGTTTCGTCCACATTGCTTCGATCTTCCGACTCTCGTTTAGTAGTTGTAGAAAACTACACTGCATTAGGCCTACAAATTGGGTATGGGGTGTAGAGACGGTGTGTTCCACTCCAAGGTGTTCCCCAGGTTTACTCTCCATTGCTTCGGTCTTCCGACTCTCGTTTAGTAGTTGTTGAAAACAACACTGCATTCGGCCTACAAGTTGGGTCTGGGGTGTAGAGACGGTGTCTTCCACTCCAAGGTGTTCCCCAGGTTTCCTCTCCATTGCTTCGATCTTCTGGCTCTCGTTTAGTAGTTGTTGAAAACAACACTGCATTAGGCCTACTAGTTGGGTTGGGGCCTTCTATCTGTGTCTGCCGCTCCTTGCTGTTCTCCTACAGTGAACAAAGCTGTGCCGCCGGTTTACTACTGTTGCCAATTTTGACCTGCATTTAGAATACTTACTGATTTGGGCCTACTCTCTGTGTCAGCCTCTCATTCCAGTTGTCCTCCACTGAACAAAACAATGCCCCCTGGTTAGTCCTGTTACCAATTTTGAACTGCATTTAGCCCACTTTATTCTTTGGGCCCATATCTGTTTCCCCCTCATCCTGCCCATTGCCCAGCCAGTGATAGATGAGTCTGCTGGTACATTGACCCATAATGCAACATTCCCCGTGCACGCTACACTGCAAGATTGTGACCCTGCTGAAAGTCAGGTCCCCCTTCCCGCATACCATACCACCTTACACGGGGACAAAGAGGAAGGTGCAGATGAAGGTGCAGGTTCCTTCATCAGGTGGGGGGAGGAATACTCGTTGGCGACGTCACTGGCACAGGGCCCCTCATAGTACGCAAAAGTGTTGCTGCCGGTGGGAGGCGCCCCCGCCGTGCAAACACACCGCTGTACTTTGAGGGGCCCTGTGCCAGTGCCAGTGCCAATGCCAACGAGTGGGCCCCCCCTGCTTGCTCAGGATCACAGCACTTGCAAAGTTGAAATACTTACCTCTCCCTGCTCCACTGCCGTGACGTGGTCCAGATTTACTGGGCACACTAATTACTTGAACCAGCCCTACCCCCCACAACTTTAGCCAAATGACCCCCAATTTCCAATGCCTTCCAATTATTATAAGCTAAATTACGATTGACAAGCTTCTGTAACAAGAATGGATGTTTTTGCCATTAAAATGGGCAGTGTAGGTGTTTTCCTTGCCTCCACTCACTGCCGACTATGCTCCCCCATTGACTTGCATTGGGTTTCGTGTTTCGGTCGATCCCCAACTTTTCGCGATAATCGGCCGATTCCACTCGACTCAACTTTTGAGATAGTCGGGTTTCGCGAAACCCGGCTCGACTCTAAAAGTGTCAAGGTCGCTCAACTCTAGTGCTGACTACTGGGTTGCCACTCTATAAAATTCATGGTACAAGAGTAAATTTTGCCAGATGATTTCCCCTTTGAAAGGGCTGCACGCATGCTGGAGTATCGAAACACGCTTCTAGACAATCTTAAAAGTGGTTTTCCCCAAGACAGCAGTGAGGCACACAGTGTGCATCGCAGTTATAGACTTCCAAACTTGGTAACGTCAAGTCATCATTGCAAAAACACTAACAGCAGCAGTGTAAGTGACATAAGCAATTTTTGTGAGTAATTTCACACATTTTTTAGACCAGCCTGTGCACTAGTAGAACAGAGTACAAGTCTGTGAACGACTGGAGAGATTGGTGCAGGAGTATCTCGAGCCCAATATCAATGCCATCAGAGGGAATTTGGACCCTTTTGCTTTTTGGTCTTCAAAAATGGAAGAGTGGCCTGTCACACCTTGGAGGTTTTGTGATGCTTGCAGCCAGCATTCTTTCAACATGTATCTTCAGCGCTGCAGGTGGTGTCCTGATGTATTAGCACATCCGGCTGTCCCCTGGAAGTGTAGACCACCTAACTTTCATCAAGATGAACAAGTCATGGATCTCCAATGACTTTTGCATCCCAGTCACTGACTGAACAGACTAGGTGATGGTGTAGTTTTTAGTGTGATGCATTGATCTCGAGTTTTTGCAGTCTGTGACACCTTTGTTGTGTCTTCTGTGCCTGCTGTTGCTACTGCTGCAGATGTTGCAAGCAATTTTTTGAAATGTGTAGACTTCAAGTTCGGTCTTCATCAGGTTGATTGCCTCTACTGGAAGGGGTGTCACAGGTCCATTACACTATGTACTTTGGTGAAATTGATGCCACTTTAGTGGTGTGTGACAATACTTTTTTGAAATGTGGAGACTCCAAGTTGGATCTCCATCTGGTTAATTGCCTGTAGTGGAAGGAATCTCAGAGTACCTTCATACTATTTCTACTCTAGGGAAATTGATGCCACTTTAGTGGTATGTGACAATAATTTTGTAAATGCGGAGACTGCAAGTTTGGTCTGCATCTGGTGGGTTGCCTGTAGTGGAAGGCATGTCAGAGGCACATTATACTGTTTCTACTCTGTGGAAATTGATGTCACTTTAGTGGTGTATGGCAATGATTTTTTGACATTTGTAGACTCCAAGTTGAGTCTCCATCTGGTGGGTTGCCTGTTATGGAAGAGGTGTCATAGACACATTATACTGTTTCTACTCTGTGGAAATTCATGCCACTTTAGTGGTGTATGGTAATAATTTTTTTTAAAGTTTGCACTCTAAATTAGGTCTCCTTCATGTGTGTTGCCAGTAGCAGTAGGACTCCCAGACCGGCAGGCCTGCACTTACTTTCAGTCAATTACCTGTATTACTATCATTAATTGTTTCTAACAATAGTAATCTGCAAAGCTGTTTTTTGTGCCACCTGAGTGTGGCTGAGCACAAAAGCAGTTTGAGATATTGTATGAGGTATCAGGGGTTCCAGCAAAGCAGGCTTACACTGGTCCCTCACCCACCTCATCTTATTTAAAACTTAAAATCAAAGCTGTAAATGCTGGCCCAGACCCTGATACCTCATGCATGGCCCATGGCTGACTACTGCTGTGCCATTATGAAGTTTCTATTGTGGGTCAATTGATCATCATCAGTCAACTACCTGTGTTACTATCCTTACATTTTTCTACCAATAGTAGTCTACAAAACTGACGTGTGTGGCACCTGAGTGTGGCTGAGCAGAAAAGCAGTTTGAGCTGTTGCATGAGGTATCAAGGCTCCACGCACAGCAGGCTTACACCAGTCCCTCACCCATCTCATCTTAATTTAAACTTAAATTCAAAGCTTTAAATGCTGGCCCAGACACACCTCATGCATTGCCCATGGCAGACTGCTGCTGTGCTATTATGAAATTTCTACTTTTGATCATAAGAGCGACAGCACTCAGTACCCTATAGGAGTATCCACCACTGTGGATCATCTTAGATATTTTGAGATACAAGGCACCATGTAAGTATGGAGACACTTTGTTCAAATCTCATTCTAGAGCAACCCAGGTTTTCCCTAGCTGGTGCCTTTTTCAACGGCAAGTACACTCCTCTGATGACTTCTCCTAATGGAGAAAGAAACGCGAAAGCGATTCACTGAGAACAAGGTATACTTGCATAACACCCTTGTTAGGGCAATAGTCAATGCAGAGGGCACGACAAGGCAGATTGAGGAATGTCTCGACTGAGAATTTTTGACAATTAGCCAAACTGAAGCTGACAGCTAGGGGTTGGTATTCTCAGACTAGTAAGGCGCCATGAATATTGGCCACCCAGCCTTAAAATAGCAGCCCAAAGCCATCCAGAAATGGCAATCACACAGCCTCAGTGATCGGCGGTAACCTCAATGACGTCACCCCTAGTCAGTGATGCTGCGCACGCAGCAGCTCATTCCACAGTTGTTCTCAGTCTGGACAGTCGCATCTTTGGACAGTCCAGGTTGAAAACTGTTTATCACCAGAAATGGATTACAGTGTGGGACAGAACGACAGCAGGTGAGGGATATGGTTGTTTTTTATTCCATTGACGAATGCTTCAATGGAATGGGTGTAAGGCGAGTATAGCTGTGTTTGTTATTTTTAAATAAAAAAGGAAAAGTGTGTTTTGTTATTTCAAATAAAGGACTTTATTCTGACTTTGTGTTTATTTGCAATATAACTAAAGGATTAGTAATGGATAGGCATCTTATAGATGCTTCTCCATTACTAAACCGTTGGCTTGATGTCACTGGACAATACAAAGGGGAAATCAACCCCACAAATATGAACCCCACTTGCTACCACCACAGGGCAAGTAGGAAGAGCCAGGCAAAATGCCAGAATTGGGGCATCTAATAGATGCGCCTTTTCTGGGGCAGCTGCGGGCTGCTATTTTTAGGCTGGTGGTACCAATATCAATGGTCCCTTACCAGCCTGAAAACACCAGCCCCCAGCTGTCTGCTTTAGCCTGGCTGATTGTCAAAAAATATGACAATATAACCCCTCTCTTCTTGATAACCAACCTTGCTGAATCTGACAGCTGAGTGTTGTAGCCCGCAGCGTTCAGTGTTGCCTTATCAAAAATATAGTGGAACCAAAAGTCATTTTTTTACATTATTTATTTATAGCACAGGCAGCTGATGAATACTCCCATCAGCTTCCGCCTGCTCTCGCTGTTAACAGTTGAACAACCCTCAAGATTTTCCCCTGATAACGCTGATCGCAGTGTCAGCAGGGGACAGTAATGTGACCTTTCTTCACTTCTTCCTGGTGCCGGGCAACAGCACAAACAGTACCGCTGATTCCCAGGCACCAATACGTGTCACACTGATGACACACGGGAATCTGAACACAAATCCGAATGTGCTACATTCGTGCCTCATTTGAGATTCATTAAGAGGTGCACGCTTCTTTTTGACTAAGGTGAATCTTGATGTAGCTCACAGTTCATTAAGAATGGCATACAAAAATGTACCATTGCTTTTTTTGCCTTTTTTTGGTGTGAATACTTTTTAAGTGCTGACTTTTAATTTGTGACAAATTCACCAAATGATTTTCTTTAATCTGTTTTAAAGTTGTCTTTTGTTGCTTACTTCGCTTATTTTTAAGTCAATATGGCTTTTCCGGATGTTTTAGACTGATTATTCAAATTGCAACTTTTGTAGAAAAAAAATGTGCAAAATTTGAAGCAAATATAAGACATTGCTCCTTTGGATTGATTTTGCTGCACCATTTTGTAAAATATGTGAATTATCGTGCCAAAAAGTAAAACAAAAGGAACAAAGGTGAAAAAACAATACCACCTCAGACTGAACTCCTTAATCCCTTTCTGCCATATGACGTACTATCCCGTCGAGGTGGGGTGGGCCGGTATGACCACCGATGGGATATTATGTCATTCACGATCAGCCGTACTCACGGGGGGAGCGCGGCCGATCGCGGCCGGGTGTCAGCTGCCTATCGCAGCTGACATCCGGCACTATGTGCCAGGAGTGGTCACGGACCTCCCCCGGCACATTAACCCCCGGCACACCGCGATCAAACATGATCGCGGTGTGTCGGCGGTGCAGGGAAGCATCGCACAGGGAGGGGGCTCCCTGCGGGCTTCCCTGAGACCCCTGCAGCAACGCGATGTGATTGCGTTGCTGCGAGAGTCTCCTTACCTCCCTCCCTGCAGCAGGCCTGGATCCAATATGGCCGCGGCATCCGGGTCCTGCAGGGAGGTGGCTTACCAAGTACCTGCTCAGAGCAGGCGCTTGGTAAGGCTGCAGTGCTCTGAGACAGATCGGTGATCTGACAGAGTGCTGTGCAAACTGTCAGATCAGCGATCTGTGATGTCCCCCCCTGGGACAAAGTAAAAAAGTTTAAAAAAAAAAATTTCCAAATGTGTAAAAAAAATGTTACAAAAATTACTAAATAATGAAAAAAAAAATATATATATATTATTCCCATAAATAAATTTCTTTATCTAAATAAAAAAAAACAATAAAAGTACACATATTTAGTATCGCCGCGTCCGTAACGACCTGACCTATAAAACTGGCCCACTAGTTAACTCCTTCAGTAAACACCGTAAGAAAAAAAAAAAACGAGGCAAATAACAACGCTTTATTATCATACCGCCGAACATAAAGTGGAATAACACGCGAAGACAGATATAAATAACAATGGTACCGCTGAAAATGTCATCTTGTCCCGCAAAAAACGAGCCACCATACAGCATCATCAGAAAAAAAATAAAAAGGTAATAGTCCTCAGAATAAAGTGATGCAAAAATGATTATTTTTTCTATAAAATAGTTTTTATCGTATAAAAGCGCCAAAACATAAAAAAATTATATAAATAAGGTATGGCTGTAATCGTACTGACCCAAAGAACAAAACTGCTTCATGAATTTTACCAAACGCGGAACGGTATAAACGCCTCCCCCAAAAGAATTTCATGAATAGCTGGTTTTTGGTCATTCTGCCCCATAAAAATCGGAATAAAAAGCGATCAAAAAATGTCACGTGCCCGAAAATGTTACCAATAAAAAAGTAAACTCGTCCTGCAAAAAACAAGACCTCACATGACTCTGTGGACCAAAATATGGAAAAATTATAGCTCTGAAAATGTGGTGTTGCAAAAAAAATTTTTTGCAATAAAAAGCGTCTTTCAGGGTGTGACAGCTGCCAATCATAAAAATCCGCTAAAAATCCACTAAAAAACCCGCTATAAAAGTAAATCAAACCCCCCTTCATCACCCCCTTAGTTAGGGAAAAATAAAAAAAAAATGTATTTATTTCCATTTTCCCATTAGGGCTAGGGTTAGGGTTAGGGCTAGGGTTAGGGTTAGGGTTATAGGGCTAGGTTTAGGGCTAGGGTTAGGGTTAGGGCTAGGGTTAGGGCTAGGGTTAGGGTTAGGGTTAGGGCTAGGGTTAGGGCTAGGGTTAGGGCTAGGGTTAGGGTTAGGGCTAGGGTTAAGGCTACAGTTAGGGTTGGGGCTAAAGTTAGGGTTAGGGTTGGGGCTAAGTTACGGTTAGGGTTTAGATTACATTTACGGTTGGGAATACGGTTGGGATTAGGGTTAGGGGTGTGCCAGGGTTAGAGGTGTGGTTAGGGTTACTGTTGGGATTAGGGTTAGGGGTTTTTTTTTGGATTAGGGTTTCAGTTATAATTGGGGGGTTTCCACTGTTTAGGCACATCAGGGGCTCTCCAAATGCGACATGGCGTCCGATCTCAATTCCAGCCAATTCTGCGTTGAAAAAGAAAAACAGTCCTCCTTCCCTTCCGAGCTCTCCCGTATGCCCAAACAGGGGTTTACCCCAACATATGGGGTATCAGCGTACTCAGGACAAATGGGACAACAACTGTTGGGGTCCAATTTCTCCTGTTACCCTTGGGAAAATACAAAACTGGGGGCTAAAAAATAATTTTTGTAGGAAAAAAAAAGATTTTTTATTTTCACAGCTCTGCGTTATAAACTGTAGTGAAACACTCGGGGGCTCAAAGTTCTCACAACACACATAGATAAGTTCCTTGGGGGGTCTAGTTTCAAATATGGGGTCACTTGTGGGGGTTTCTACTGTTTAGGTACATTAGGGGCTCTGCAAACGCAATGTGACGCCTGCAGACCATTCCATCTAAGTCTGCATTCCAAATGGCGCTCCTTCCCTTCCGAGCCCTCCCATGCGCCCAAACGGTGGTTCCCCCCCACATATGGGATATCAGCGTACTCAGGACAAATTGGACAACAACTTTTGGGGTCGAATTTCTCCTGTTACCCTCAGGAAAATACAAAACTGGGGACTAAAAAATAATTTTTGGGGGAAAGTTATTTTTTTTTTCATGGCTCTGCGTTATAAACTGTAGTGAAACACTTGGGGGTTCACAACTCTCACGACACATCTAGATAAGTTTCTTAGGGGGTCTACTTTCCAAAATAGTGTCACTTGTGGAGGGTTTCTACTGTTTAGGTACATTAGGGGCTCTGCAAATGCAATGTGACACCTGCAGGCCATTCATCTAAGTCTGCATTCCAAATGGCGCTCCTTCCCTTCCGAGCCCTCCCATGCGTCCAAACAGTGGTTCCCCCCACATATGGGGTATCAGCGCACTCAGGACAAATTGGCCAACAAATTTTGGTTTCCAATTTCTCCTGTTACCCTAAGGAAAATGCAAAACTTGGGGCTAAAAAATAATTTTTGTGGGAAAAAATTTTTGTTTTATTTTTACGGCTCTGCATTATAAACTTCTGTGAAGCCCTTGGTGGGTCAAAGCGCTCACCACACAGCTAGATAAGTTCCTTAGGGGGTCTACTTTCCAAACTGGTGTCACTTGTGGGGGGTTTCAGTGTTTAGGCACATCAGTGGCTCTCCAAAAGCAACATGGTGTCCCATATCAATTCCTGTCAATTTTGCATTGAAGAGTCAAATGGCGCTCCTTCCCTTCCGAGCTCTTCCATGCGCCCAAACAGTGGTTTAGCCCCACATATGGGGTATCAGCGTACTCAGGACAAATTGTACAACAACTGTTGGGGTCCAATTTCTTCTCTTACCCTTGGGAAAATAAAAAATTGTGGGCGAAAAGATAATTTTTGTGAAAAAATATGATTTTTTATTTTTACGGTTCTGCATTATAAACTTCAGTGAAGCACTTGGTGGGTCAAAGTGCTCACCACACCTCTAGATAAGTTCCTTAGGGGGTCTACTTTCCCAAAATGTTGTCACTTGTGGGGGGTTTCTACTGTTTAGGTACATTAGGGGCACTGCAAACGCAATGTGACACCTGCAGACCATTCCATCTAAGCCTGCATTCCAAATGGCGCTCCTTCCCTTCCGAGCCCTCCCATGCGCCCAAATAGTGGTTTTCCCCACATATGGGGTATCAGCGCACTCAGGACAAATTGGACAACACATTTTAGGGTCCAATTTCTCCTGTTACCCTCGGGAAAATACAAAACTGGGGGCTAAAAAATAATGTTTGTGGCAAAAAATTTTGTTTTATTTTTACGGCTCTGCATTATAAACTTCTGTGAAGCACTTAGTGGTTCAAAGTGCTCACCACACCTCTAGATAAGTTCCTTAGGGGGTCTACTTTCCAAAATGGTGTCACTTGTGGGGGGTTTCAGTGTTTAGGCACATCAGTGGCTCTCCAAACGCAGCATGGCGTCCCATCTCAATTCCTGCCAATTTTGCATTGAAAAGTCAAACGGCGCTCCTTCCCTTCCGAGCTCTCCCATGCGGCCAAACAGTGGTTTAGCCCCACATTTGGGGTATCAGCGTACTCAGGACAAATTGTACAACAACTTTTGGGGTCCAATTTCTTCTCTTACCCTTGGGAAAATAAGAAATTGTGGGCGAAAAGATAATTTTTGTGAAAAAATATGATTTTTTATTTTTACGGTTCTGCGTTATAAACTTCTGTGAAGCACTTAGTGGGTCAAAGTGCTCACCACACCTCTAGATACAGTGGGGCAAAAAAGTATTTAGTCAGTCAGCAATAGTGTAAGTTCCACCACTTAAAAAGATGAGAGGCGTCTGTAATTTACATCATAGGTAGACCTCAACTATGGGAGAAAAAATGAGAAAAAAAAATCCAGAAAATCACATTGTCTGTTTTTTTAACATTTTATTTGCATATTATTGTGGAAAATAAGTATTTGGTCAGAAACAAAATTTCATCTCAATACTTTGTAATATATCCTTTGTTGGCAATGACAGAGGTCAAACGTTTTCTGTAAGTCTTCACAAGGTTGCCACACACTGTTGTTGGTATGTTGGCCCATTCCTCCATGCAGATCTCCTCTAGAGCAGTGATGTTTTTGGCTTTTCGCTTGGCAACACGGACTTTCAACTCCCTCCAAAGGTTTTCTATAGGGTTGAGATCTGGAGACTGGCTAGGCCACTTGAAATGCTTCTTACGAAGCCACTCCTTCGTTGCCCTGGCGGTGTGCTTTGGATCATTGTCATGTTGAAAGACCCAGCCACGTTTCATCTTCAATGCCCTTGCTGATGGAAGGAGGTTTGCACTCAAAATCTCACGATACATGGCCCCATTCATTCTTTCATGTACCCGGATCAGTCGTCCTTGCCCCTTTGCAGAGAAACAGCCCCAAAGCATGATGTTTCCACCACCATGCTTTACAGTAGGTATGGTGTTTGATGGATGCAACTCAGTATTCTTTTTCCTCCAAACACGACAAGTTGTGTTTCTACCAAACAGTTCCAGTTTGGTTTCATAAGACCATAGGACATTCTCCCAAAACTCCTCTGGATCATCCAAATGCTCTCTAGCAAACTTCAGACGAGCCCGGACATGTACTGGCTTAAGCAGTGGGACACGTCTGGCACTGCAGGATCTGAGTCCATGGTGGCGTAGTGTGTTACTTATGGTAGGCCTTGTTACATTGGTCCCAGCTCTCTGCAATTCATTCACTAGGTCCCCCCGCGTGGTTCTGGGATTTTTGCTCACCGTTCTTGTGATCATTCTGACCCCACGGGGTGGGATTTTGCGTGGAGCCCCAGATCGAGGGAGATTATCAGTGGTCTTGTATGTCTTCCATTTTCTAATTATTGCTCCCACTGTTGATTTCTTCACTCCAAGCTAGTTGGCTATTGCAGATTCAGTCTTCCCAGCCTGGTGCAGGGCTACAATTTTGTTTCTGGTGTCCTTTGACAGCTCTTTGGTCTTCACCATAGTGGAGTTTGGAGTCAGACTGTTTGAGGGTGTGCACAGGTGTTTTTTTATACTGATAACAAGTTTAAACAGGTGCCATTACTACAGGTAATGAGTGGAGGAAAGAGGAGACTCTTAAAGAAGAAGTTACAGGTCTGTGAGAGCCAGAAATCTTGATTGTTTGTTTCTGACCAAATACTTATTTTCCACCATAATATGCAAAAAAAATGATAAAAAAACAGACAATGTGATTTTCTGGATTTTTTTTTCTCAGTTTGTCTCCCATAGTTGAGGTCTACCTATGATGTAAATTACAGACGCCTCTCATCTTTTTAAGTGGTGGAACTTGCACTATTGCTGACTGACTAAATACTTTTTTGCCCCACTGTAAGTTCCTTAGGGGGTCTACTTTCCAAAATGGTGTCACTTGTGGGGGGTTTCAATGTTTAGGCACATCAGTGGCTCTCCAAACCAACATGGCGTCCCATCTCAATTCCTGTCAATTTTGCATTGAAAAGTGAAACGGCGCTCCTTCCCTTCCAAGCTCTCCCATGTGCCCAAACAGTGGTTTACCCCCACATATGGGGTATTAGCGTACTCAGGACAAATTGTACAACAACTTTTGGGGTCCAATTTCTTCACTTACCCATGGGAAAATAAAAAATTGGGAGCGAAAATATAATTTTTGTGAAAAAATGATTTTTTATTTTTACGGTTCTGCATTATAAACTTCTCTAAAGCACTTGGTGAGTCAAAGTGCTCACCACACCTCTAGATAAGTTCCCTAGGGGGTCTACTTTCCAAAATGGTGTCACTTGTGGGGGGGTTTCAATGTTTAGGCACATCAGGGGCTCTCCAAATGCAATATGGTGTCCCATCTCGATTCTAGTCAATTTTGCATTGAAAAGTCAAATGGCGCTCCCTCGCTTCCGAGCTCTGTCATGCGCCCAAACAGTGGTTTACCCCCACATATGGGGTATCGGTGTACTCAGGACAAATTGTACAATAACTTTTTTGGTCCATTTTCTCCTGTTACCCTTGGTAAAATAAAACAAATTGGTGCTGAATTAAATTTTTTGTGAAAAAAAAGTTAAATGTTCATTTTTATTTAAACATTCCAAAAATTCATGTGAAGCACCAGAAGGGTTAATAAACTTCTTGAATATGGTTTTGAGCACCTTGAGGGGTGAAGTTTTTAGAATTGTGTCACACTTGGGTATTTTCTATCACATAGACCCCTCAAAATGACTTCAAATGAGATATGGTCCCTAAAAAAATGGTGTTGTAAAAATGAGAAATTGCTTGTCAACTTTTAACCCTTATAACTCCCTAACAAAAAAATGTTGGTTCCAAAATTGTGCTGATGTAAAGTAGACATGTGGGAAATGTTACCTATTAAGTATTTTGTGTGACATATCTCTGTGATTTAATTGCCTAAAAATTCAAAGTTGGAAAATTGCGAAATTTTCAAAATTTTTGCCAAATTTCCGTTTTTTCACAAATAAATGCAGTTAATATCAAAGAAGAAATTTTATGACTATCATGAAGTACAATATGTCATGAGGAAACATTGTCAGAATCACTGGGATCCATTGAAGCGTTCCAGAGTTATAACCTCATAAAGGGACAGTGGTCAGAATTGTAAACATTGGCCCGGTCATTAACGTGCAAACCACCCTTGGGGGTAAAGGGGTTAAAATGCATTTGAGGGGTTTCTCGTACCTCATGAGGAACCACAGGGGAGACCGCAAGACACTGATAGCAAGGAGAAGGGAAAGTGTGAAGAGAGATAAGAAAATCAAAGGTGACAAACTAAGACACATTCATATAGGGTAGAGAGGGAAAGTTGAGGAGAACCTACAATATATGAAACAAATATAACCTCCAGGAAACCTAACAATGGAAAAAGGAAAATGTGCTGGAAGGGAAAGCTAACAGACTTACTGCAACTGGAGTTTACAAAGCAAGTTAAACCTCTTTAATGAAGGGCTGAAACTCCTTAACACACATAAACAAAGAGGTATAGCCAGCAAGGAAGTGCAGTGGAGGGTGAACATATAAAACACCACCCACAATGTGATAGGGTAAACCAAATACAGGAAAATAAGAAACACCTGGAGAGGAAAAAACCAGGAAAGAAAAACAAAAAGACAAGAGAAACCATTAGCATTTGAACTGGGAAAAAGGGCAATTGCTCAGCAGACAGTGGAACTGATCACGCAGCAACAGGTCACCGGATTGAATCCCCAAACCGAGCTATGAGAAAGGTGCATACCACTTAATGAATTCAGCATATCTAGTATGTGGCTCTGTGCCAAAAAAGCAATTCCAGGCAAAGACCGTAGTAGCATTTTTGGCATACAAATACCTGATATTTTGGAAGAATTTGACTGGCAGATGAAGCCACACCCCCATTCTGCCCTAGAACTATCCAACACATTTCTGCAGAGCTGAGTCAAACTGTCATAAAAACACTAAACTCCTTGTTGCACAAAAATGTAAAAGCTTTTCAGAGTTTTACACCAGTTTTAAGCCAGAAAAGCTTTAATGACTTGGCCCAAATGTCTCTTTACTACACTTGTGTTAAACTTCCTTATATCTCTAAAGTTGGGATTTAGACCTACTAAGCTGATCACATGTTCTGGTTTTGCAGTGGATATGCAGTGAAGGATTCTAGTGCTCAAACAGCTCACTTAGGAATGTCAAGATAGTTTGTTTTGTTATTATTATGTTATGATATT
This sequence comes from Ranitomeya imitator, assembly GCF_032444005.1. Lineage (NCBI taxonomy): Eukaryota > Metazoa > Chordata > Amphibia > Anura > Dendrobatidae > Ranitomeya > Ranitomeya imitator. The sequence continues at coordinate 414,705,917 of NC_091285.1, read as the reverse complement.
TAAAGTATATTTTCTGTGAAATGCCGTTTGGTTTCAGAGAAAGTGATACCTTGCTGCATTTGTGTATCCAAGCTCTGATACATGCTGCCCATGGATTGGCCAACATGAATCAGCTGACAGGTTCCCTTTAACCAAGAATATATTTAAGAAATGAATAAAACATTTGTGTAATTTACTAACCTAAATAAATAGTTTTACTTTTAAAAGTGAAGTGATGTTTTGTCATACACTTGAGCAAGAAGCGTGCCACATAATTCCCATTGTTAAAGGCACACCCTCTTGGGCACGCACAATATCACCCTGAGGAATGCACAGAATGTGAAATTGCTTTGTGTAGATGATTCAGCCCAATGTAGAAAGTACAGGAAGGATTTATACCTCATAAATTACTCTAGCAATTATTAATCATTTGGGAAAGTTATTTCACATAAAATTAGATGACCTACAAGCTGAAGGAACCTTGAGAGTGGAAATGTACATATCCTGTAAAGAAATACCTCATGGAGTCAGGCCTCTTGATAAAATACCTTCATCTATGAGTTATAAAGAGTTAGAGATGGTTTAGCTAACTTTACCTAATTAAACTAACTGAAAGGAATTTGTAACCGCTCAATGAAAGAAGTATTTTGTACATGGTGATGTCTCACACATTTGTAATATATGACACAAACCCAAAAATTGAAATTATATTGGGCTATAATAAACGCAAATTATGTTGAATCACAGATTATTACAAACATACAAACATGCCACAATCACACCTATCCTCAAAATGCCATCCCTTGACCCAAGCGGTATGTCCAGCTATCGCCCCATATATTTGCTCCCATCTGCTTCCAAACTGCTTGAGCAGTACGTCCATGCTGAACTTTCCTCTCACTTTGCATCTAACTCTCTCTTCGACAACCTACAATCTGGCTTTCGTCCCCACCATTCCACTGAGACTGCCCTGACCAAAATTACTAACGACTTACTTACAGCCAAAGCTAACAGACAATTCTCTATACTCCTCCTCCTAGACCTGTCCTCTGCCTTCGACACAGTTGACCACTGCCTCCTACTACAGATCCTCTCTTCCTTTGGGGTCAAAGACCTTGCCCTATCTTGGATCTCCTCATACCTTTCCAACCGCACATTTAGTGTTTCCTACTCCCATACTACATCTTCATCTCGCCCCCTCTCTGTTGGAGTCCCCCAAGGCTCTGTCCTAGGACCCTTACTCTTCTCAATCTATACACTCGGCCTGGGACAACTCATAAGGTCCTATGGCTTCCAGTACCATCTGTATGCCGATGACACTCAGATCTACCTCTCTGGCCCAGATGTCACCACTCTGCTCTCAAGAATCCCAGAGTGTCAATCAGCCATATCCTACTTCTTCTCCTCTCACTTCCTCAAGCTCAATGTGGACAAATCTGAACTCATTATCTTTCCTCCATCGCGCATATCTTCCCTACCTGATCTATGTTTCAAAATAAATGAAATCACACTTTTCCCTGTCCCCAAAATACTTGACTCTGCCCTGTCCTTCAAACCGCACATCCAAGCTCTCGCCACCTCCTGTCGCCTCCAGCTCAAAAATATTTCCAGAATCCGTCCTTTCCTCAACCCACACTCTACCAAAATGCACGTGCATGCCCTAATCAACTCCCGCCTGGACTACTGCAACATACTCCTCTGTGGCCTACCTTCTAACACTCTCGCACCCCTCCAGTCCATCCTTAACTCTGCTGCCCGACTAATTAATCTCTCTCATCGCTACACTCCTGCTTCCCCTCTTTGCAAATCCCTTCACTGGCTCCCAATTTCCCAGCGTATCCAGTTTAAATTACTAACACTGACCTACAAAGCCATCCATAATCTTTCTCCTCCGTATATTTCCACACTAATCTCTCAATATCTTCCCTCACGTAATCTCCGGTCCTCCCAAGAACTCCTCCTCTCCTCTACGCTTATTCACTCCTCACCCAATCGCCTTCAAGACTTCTCCCGAATATCACCCATCCTCTGGAATTTAGTGCCCCAACACATCCGGTTATCCACTACTTTTGGATCCTTCAAAAGAAACCTGAAAACCCACCTCTTGAAGGAAGCTTACAGCCTGTAAAGACCACACGGCCACCTCAACACCATTGGAGCTACTGCAACTCTCGACCTACTGTCTCCTTCCCCATAATCCTGTAGAATGTAAGCCCACAAGGGCAGGGTCCTCGCCCCTATGTATCAGTCTGTCATTGTTAGCTTTGCTTACTGTAAGTAAACTGGGAATACAATTCAGCAAATTGAAAAATTGCACACATTACACTTTTCAATTACTCAAATTCAAAGTTAAACAATTAATAATTTGAAAATAATGACTGTTGTGAATTCTGTGGCAGAGCTCCCTCCTGTGGTCACAAGTGGTACTTTGGCTGGTTCTCTCTGTGAGCTTCCATTGGTGGAGGAAAGTGGTACTGCGGCTTCTGAGATTCCTTCCTCAGGTGATGTGGTGAAGTCGTTAGGTGCTTCTCTATTTAACTCCACCTAGTGCTTTGATCCTGGCTTCCAGTCAATGTTCTAGTATTGGACTTGTTTCCTCCTGGATCGTTCCTGTGGCCTGCTGCTCTGCATAGCTAGTTCCTCTTTGCTATTTGTTTGCTGTTTTTTTCTGTCCAGCTTGTCAATTTGTTTTTTTCTGCTTGCTGGAAGCTCTGGGACGCAGAGGGTGTACCTCCGTGCCGTTAGTTCAGTACGGAGGGTCTTTTTGCCCCCTTTGCGTAGTTTTTGTAGGGTTTTGTGTTGACCGCAAAGTTACCTTTCCTATCCTCGCTCTGTTCAGAAAGTTGGGCCTCACTTTGCTATATCTATTTCATCTCTACGTTTGTCTTTTCATCTTAACTCACAGTCATTATATGTGGGGGCTGCCTTTTCCTTTGGGGTATTTCTCTGAGGCAAGGTAGGCTTATTTTCTATCTTCAGGCTAGCTAGTTTCTCAGGCCGTGCCGAGTTGCATAGGCAGCGTTAGGCGCAATCCACGGCTGCCTTTAGTGTGGTTGGAGAGGATTAGGGATTGCGGTCAACAGAGTTCCCACGTCTCAGAGCTCGTTCTTGTTTTTTGGGTTATTGCCAGGTCACTGTATGTGCGCTGACCTCTATGTCCATTGTGGTACTGAATTACCTTTCATAACAGTACTGGAAGCCAAAGTACTAATGATTCTCAATAGAGGGAAAAAAGAAGTTCTGAGACCATTTTTTTTTCTTTGCACTGTGTTTTGCCTTTTTTTTCCCCTAGACATTTGGGTGGTTCAGGACACAGGTGTAGCAATGGACATTAAAGGTCTGTCTTCATGTGTGGATCAGCTCACGGCAAGAGTGCAAAGTATTCAAGACTTTGTGGTTCAGAATTCTATGTTAGAACCGAGAATCCCTATTCCTGATTTGTTTTTTGGAGATAGAACTAAATTTCTGAGTTTCAAAAATAATTGTAAACTATTTCTGGCTTTGAAACCTCGCTCCTCTGGTGACCCAGTTCAACAAGTTAGGATCGTTATTTCTTTTTTGCGTGGCAATCCTCAGGACTGGGCATTTTCCCTTGCGCCAGGGGATCCTGCATTAAGTAATATCGATGCATTTTTCCTGGCGCTCGGATTGCTGTACGATCAACCTAATTCTGTGGATCAGGCAGAGAAGAATTTGCTGGCTCTGTGTCAGGGTCAGAATGAAATAGAGGTATATTGTCAGTAATTTAGAAAGTGGTCCGTACTCACTCAGTGGAATGAAGGTGCGCTCACAGCTATTTTCAGAAAAGGTCTCTCTGAAGCCCTTAAAGATGTCATGGTGGGATTTCCTATGCCTGCTGGTCTGAATGAGTCTATGTCTTTGGCCATTCAGATCGGTCGACGCTTGCGCGAGCGTAAATCTGTGCACCATTTGGCGGTATTACCTGAGCTTAAACCTGAGCCTATGCAGTGCGATAGGACTTTGACCAGAGTTGAACGGCAAGAACACAGACATCTGAATGGGCTGTGTTTCTACTGTGGTGATTCCACTCATGCTATCTCTGATTGTCCTAAGCGCACTAAGCGGTTCGCTAGGTCTGCCACCATTGGTACGGTACAGTCAAAATTTCTTCTGTCCGTTACCTTGATCTGCTCTTTGTCATCGTATTCTGTCATGGCATTTGTGGACTCAGGCGCTGCTCTGAATTTGATGGACTTGGAGTATGCTAGGCGTTGTGGGTTTTTCTTGGAGCCCTTGCAGTGTCCTATTCCATTGAGAGGAATTGATGCTACGCCTTTAGCCAAGAATAAGCCTCAGTACTGGACCCAGCTGACCATGTGCATGGCTCCTGCACATCAGGAGGTTATTCGCTTTCTGGTGTTGCATAATATGCATGATGTGGTCGTGTTGGGGTTGCCATGGCTACAAGTCCATAATCCAGTTTTAGATTGGAAATCCATGTCTGTGTCCAGCTGGGGTTGTCAGGGGGTACATGGTGATGTCCCATTTCTGACTATTTCGTCATCCACCCCTTCTGAGGTTCCTGAGTTCTTGTCTGATTACCGGGATTTATTTGATGAGCCCAAGTCCGATACCCTACCTCCACATAGGGATTGTGATTGTGCTATCGATTTGATTCCTGGTAGTAAATTCCCAAAAGGTCGACTGTTTAATTTATCTGTGCCTGAGCACGCCGCTATGCGGAGTTATGTGAAGGAGTCTTTGGAGAAGGGGCATATTCGCCCGTCATCGTCGCCATTGGGAGCAGGGTTCTTTTTTGTAGCCAAGAAGGATGGTTCACTGAGACCTTGTATAGATTACCGCCTTCTAAATAAGATCACGGTTAAATTTCAGTACCCCTTGCCATTGTTATCTGATTTGTTTGCTCGGATTAAGGGGGCTAGTTGGTTCACCAAGATAGATCTTCGTGGTGCGTATAATCTTGTGCGTATTAAGCGAGGCGATGAGTGGAAAACTGCATTTAATACGCCCGAGGGCCATTTTGAGTATCTAGTAATGCCATTCGGACTTGCCAATGCTCCATCAGTGTTTCAGTCCTTTATGCATGACATCTTCCGAGAGTACCTGGATAAATTCCTGATTGTGTACTTAGATAACATTTTGATCTTCTCGGATGATTGGGAGTCTCATGTGAAGCAGGTCAGAACGGTGTTTCAGGTCCTGCGTGCTAATTCTTTGTTTGTGAAGGGATCAAAGTGTCTCTTTGGTGTTCAGAAGGTTTCATTTTTGGGGTTCATCTTTTCCCCTTCTACTATCGAGATGGATCCTGTTAAGGTCCAAGCCATCCATAATTGGACTCAGCCGACATCTCTGAAAAGTCTGCAAAAGTTCCTGGGCTTTGCTAATTTTTATCGTCACTTCATCTGCAATTTTTCTAGTATTGCTAAACCATTGACCGATTTGACCAAGAAAGGTGCTGATTTGGTCAATTGGTCTTCTGCTGCGGTGGAAGCTTTTCAAGAGTTGAAGCGTCGTTTTTCTTCTGCCCCTGTGTTGTGTCAACCAGATGTTTCGCTTCTGTTCCAGGTCGAGGTTGATGCTTCTGAGATTGGAGCAGGGGCTGTTTTGTCGCAGAGAAGTTCTGATTGCTCGGTGACGAAACCATGCGCCTTCTTTTCCAGGAAGTTTTCGCCTGCTGAGCGTAATTATGATGTGGGCAATCGAGAGTTGCTGGCCATGAAGTGGGCATTCGAGGAGTGGCGTCATTGGCTTGAAGGAGCTAAGCATCGCGTGGTGGTCTTGACTGATTATAAGAACTTGACTTATCTCGAGTCCGCCAAGCGGTTGAATCCTAGACAAGCTCGTTGGTCGTTGTTTTTTGCCCGTTTTGACTTTGTGATTTCATACCTTCCGGGCTCTAAAAATGTGAAGGCGGATGCTCTGTCTAGGAGTTTTGTGCCCGACTCTCCGGGTGTATCTGAGCCGGCGGGTATCCTCAAAGAGGGAGTAATTGTGTCTGCCATCTCCCCTGATTTGCGGCGGGTGCTGCAAAAATTTCAGGCTAATAAACCTGATCGTTGCCCAGCGGAGAAACTGTTTGTCCCTGATAGGTGGATGAATAAAGTTATCTCTGAGGTTCATTGTTCGGTGTTGGCTGGTCATCCTGGAATCTTTGGTACCAGAGAGTTGGTGGCTAGATCCTTTGGGTGGCCGTCTCTGTCGCGGGATGTGCGTACATTTGTGCAGTCCTGTGGGATTTGTGCTCGGGCTAAGCCCTGCTGTTCTCGTGCCAGTGGGTTGCTTTTGCCCTTGCCGGTCCCGAAGAGGCCTTGGACACATATCTCTATGGATTTTATTTCAGATCTTCCCATCTCTCAAAAGATGTCAGTCATTTGGGTGGTCTGTGATCGCTTCTCTAAGATGGTCCATTTGGTACCCTTGTCTAAATTGCCTTCCTCCTCTGATTTGGTGCCATTGTTTTTCCAGCATGTGGTTCGTTTGCATGGCATTCCGGAGAATATCGTTTCTGACAGAGGTTCCCAGTTTGTTTCGAGGTTTTGGCGAGCCTTTTGTGGTAGGATGGGCATTGACTTGTCTTTTTCCTCGGCTTTCCATCCTCAGACTAATGGCCAGACCGAATGAACCAATCAGACCTTGGAAACATATCTGAGATGCTTTGTTTCTGCTGATCAGGATGACTGGGTGTCCTTTTTGCCTTTGGCTGAGTTCGCCCTTAATAATCGGGCCAGCTCGGCTACCTTGGTTTCTCCGTTTTTCTGCAACTCTGGGTTCCATCCTCGTTTCTCTTCAGGGCAGGTTGAGTCTTCGGACTGTCCTGGTGTGGATACTGTGGTGGATAGGTTGCAGCAGATTTGGACTCATGTGGTGGACAATTTGACTTTATCCCAGGAGAAGGCTCAACGTTTCGCTAATCGCAGACGCTGTGTGGGTCCCCGACTTCGGGTTGGGGACTTGGTTTGGTTATCTTCTTGTCATATTCCTATGAAGGTTTCCTCTCCTAAGTTTAAACCTCGTTTTATTGGTCCGTATAGGATTTCTGAGGTTCTTAATCCTGTGTCTTTTCGTCTGACCCTTCCAGATTCATTTTCCATACATAACGTATTCCATAGGTCATTGTTGCGGAGATACGTGGCACCTATGGTTCCATCTGTTGATCCTCCTGCCCCGGTTTTGGTGGAGGGAGAGTTGGAGTATATTGTGGAGAAGATTTTGGATTCTCGTGTTTCAAGGCGGAAACTCCAGTATCTGGTTAAGTGGAAGGGTTATGCTCAGGAAGATAATTCCTGGGTCTTTGCCTCTGATGTCCATGCTCCCGATCTTGTTCGTGCCTTTCATATGGCTCATCCTGGTCGTCCTGGGAGCTCTGGTGAGGGTTCGGTGACCCCTCCTCAAGGGGGGGTACTGTTGTGAATTCTGTGGCAGAGCTCCCTCCTGTGGTCACAAGTGGTACTTCGGCTGGTTCTCTCTGTGAGCTTCCGTTGGTGGAGGAAAGTGGTACTGCGGCTTCTGAGGTTCCTTCCTCAGGCGATGTGGTGAAGTCGTTAGGTGCTTCTCTATTTAACTCCACCTAGTGCTTTGATCCTGGCTTCCAGTCAATGTTCTAGTATTGGACTTGTTTCCTCCTGGATCGTTCCTGTGGCCGGCTGCTCTGCATAGCTAGTTCCTCTTTGCTATTTGTTTACTGTTTTTTTCTGTCAGCTTGTCAATTTGTTTTTTTCTGCTTGCTGGAAGCTCTGGGACGCAGAGGGTGTACCTCCGTGCCGTTAGTTCAGTACGGAGGGTCTTTTTGCCCCCTTTGCGTGGTTTTTGTAGGGTTTTGTGTTGACCGCAAAGTTACCTTTCCTATCCTCGCTCTGTTCAGAAAGTTGGGCCTCACTTTGCTAAATCTATTTCATCTCTACGTTTGTCTTTTCATCTTAACTCACAGTCATTATATGTGGGGGCTGCCTTTTCCTTTGGGGTATTTCTCTGAGGCAAGGTAGGCTTATTTTCTATCTTCAGGCTAGCTAGTTTCTCAGGCCGTGCCGAGTTGCATAGGCAGCGTTAGGCGCAATCCACGGCTGCCTTTAGTGTGGTTGGAGAGGATTAGGGATTGCGGTCAACAGAGTTCCCACGTCTCAGAGCTCGTTCTTGTTTTTTGGGTTATTGCCAGGTCACTGTATGTGCGCTGACCTCTATGTCCATTGTGGTACTGAATTACCTTTCATAACAAATGACCCAATTTTTCAAATTGTACATTGCAAAATATTTGTGTAGCCCTTATGTCTGACAAAAGGCTGCCCCTTGTAGTCAAGGAATGCTGTTCACAAGACTGAACATATGCACAGTTTTTACATTGCCATGTACGAGGTGCGTTCATTAAAGATTTCCCCAGACCCACCTCCTATGAACTGAGAATAATGAAACTTGGCACAGTTATTTGTCCTTCTCTACATAGGTGCCACCTAGGGACACACTCTTCTCCCATCTCTTTAAGCAACTGTAAACATCTCATCATCTGGAAAATGCTTCCCTTCAAAAATAACTTCAATGATGGAAAGAGGTGGAAGTCCGATGGTGCGAGGTCGGGTGAATAAGGGGGGTGCGGTAGAATTTCAAAGCTACAGGAGCATTCTCCCATTTGGGCAACATGTGAGTTGTGAACTAGTGCATTGTCTTGCAGAAGGCGGACATCTTTGGTGAGCATGACACGTCTCTTGTTTTGAGGGCCTCCCCCAATTTCTGCTGCAGTGAAGCATAGTATGCCCCAGTGATCATGGTACCCTTTGCCAGGAAATTCATCAATACTACTCCTTGCTGGTCCCAAAATACTGTGAGCATGACCTTGCCTGCTGAGGGTTGGGCACTTGACTTCTTTGGAAGCGGTGAGTCATGATGCTTCCATTGCATCAACTGGACTTTATTCTCAGGATCATAGTGATGGACCCAGCTTTCATCGTGTGTGATCAGTCTGTTGAAAAAGTTCTCCTGGCTTCCATGGCACATCACCAATAGAGCCTGAGAGCATTTGACTCGTTCCTGTTTCGGGAAAGGTGTGAGAAGCCGGGGAACCCAGTGAGCGGATAACTTATGCATGTGAAGATGGACTTGGATAATTTTTTTTCCATGGATCCCACATTAATTTTGACATTTTGGGCTAGCTGGCGAATGGTTACATGGCGAATTTCCAAAATGGCAACCTCAACTTGTTGGATAGTGTGTTCATCAATAGCAGAGTGGGCTCGCCCTGGAATTGGAGCTATTTGCACCGAAGTCCGACCATATCTAACAATTGAAGATGCCAGTTCTTGACCACATCATTTGATGGGGAATCATCGCCATAAACTTCTTTCATTTCATCGAAACGTCTCCTTTGGTGTGCGGCCTTTCAAGTAAAGGAACTTGATGACTGCTCTGTATTCCACTGGGTCCATTATTAAACCTCACACCACTTCAGTTCATGTAAAATCAAGATCCTTATCAGTTCTGAGTTGCAAATTAGCACATAACCTATAGACTTACAGTATATCATTACACATGTGCAGTTTCAACGTCCTGTGATAAATAGAAGTGAGTCAGTGGAAATCTTTAATGAAATCCCCTCGTACATTCTTTTTCGTGTCTGTTTAACACTTTTTCAGGTGGGTAAGGCTAGGTTCACATTACGTTATGTGAACCCGTTAAACGGACTACGTTACACCGCGGCATAACGCGGTGTAACGTAGTCCGTTAACGCCGCCATTGCTTGTAATGGCGAACGCATCGCTAGCGCACGCCCACATTGGGCGTGCGCTAGCGATGTGCCGTCATTTGAGTGATGGACCTCGAACGCTGCTTGCAGCGTTCGCGGTCCGTTCCTCGCTTGCGCAGATCAGGCATCTGCACTAGCGGGATCGGCAAACGCGATCCCTTTTGGGACATTGCGTTAGCGCAGTCCGCAGCGCTATGCGCTAAACGGACTGCCCTAACGCAATGTGAACCTAGCCTTACGGAGAGTACTTTCCTGATAAAAACATCATGTGTACACACCCATACATCAGGGTTTCCTCTAAGCTGAGAAATCTGGAGAGGGAAAAATTAAAGCAAACTAATGGGGTTAATAAGCTCACATATAGATATTCCTGTCTGTAGAGTGTAATATTTTTAACTCTATCATTTCTAGAGCTCACAGCTTATGCTTTATTCACATATCCAGTTGTCACCCATTGTAATGAATCCAGTATTAAAGAAATTGATCTACAGGAAGGGGCCATCCACTCAGAAGTCAATGACAGTTATGTGAAAGAGGGTCTGCTCTCTCCTGTGGTTTTTGGACTTCCTTGGCTCACTCTGCACAACCCTGTTGTAGATTGGCAGATTCGGGAGGTGGCGATCGCCGAAAGCTATTACTGTGCAGGCAACAGCGGCCCATCTTGGAGGACGATATTTATTTTTTCGAGGGCAAGATGGCGCTGCCGGCACCTGCGCAGTAGCAGCTATCAGATCACCAATAGCTGCTACTGCGCAGGCACTAGTGGCGCCATCTTAGAGGAGGATTTTTTTTTTCGCTGGCAAGATGCCGCTGCCGGCACCTGCGCAGTAGCAGCTATCAGATCGCCTACAGCTTCTACTGTGCAGGTGCAGCCGGCGCCATTTTCAAACTGATTTTATTTTTTTATGAATTTATGGATACCTCTAAAGAAAGTAATTAAATACACATTATAGATGCGATCATGCTGCAGTACAGGTGCCACCTCCAGCACCTGCCTGCAGAAGGGGATTTTTTTCTTTTCAATATATAGAATATTCATTATGTAAAATATGGGGCAGGTGAGTGAAAGATCAATGACCTGTCAGAAGCCATACAAATTAATAGCTAAGTAGAGCACCACATGAAGACCCCTTCCCCCCCCCCCCCCCCCCCACACAGGCCTTCTCTGGAACATGAGCATATCATTAAAGGCCCCTTCACATTAAGCGACGCTGCAGCGATACCGACAACGATCCGGATCGCTGCAGCGTCGCTGTTTGGTCGCTGGAGAGCTGTCACACAGACCGCTCTCCAGCGACCAAGGATGCCGGTAACCAGGGTAAACATCGGGTAACTAAGCGCAGGGCCGCGCTTAGTAACCCGATGTTTACCCTGGTTACCATCCTAAAAGTAAAAAAAAACAAACACTACATACTTACCTACAGCCGTCTGTCCTCCAGCGCTGTGCTCTGCTCTCCTCCTGTACTGACTGTGAGCACAGCGGCCGGAAAGCAGAGCGGTGACGTCACCGCTCTGCTTTCCGGCTGACCGACGCTCACAGCCAGTACAGGAGGAGTGCAGAGCACAGCGCCGAGGACAGACGGCTGTAGGTAAGTATGTAGTGTTTGGTTTTTTTTACTTTTAGGATGGTAACCAGGGTAAACATCGGGTTACTAAGCGCGGCCCTGCGCTTAGTTACCCGATGTTTACCCTGGTTACCAGTGAAGACATCGCTGGATCGGTGTCACACACGCCGATCCAGCGATGTCAGCAGGAGTCCAGCGACGAAATAAAGTTCTGGACCAACGATCTCCCAGCAGGGGCCTGATCGTTGGTCGCTGTCACACATAACGATTTCATTAACGATATCGTTGCTACGTCACAAAAAGCAACAATATCGTTAACAATATCGTTATGTGTGAAGGTACCTTAACTTAAAACTGAAAATAAAGATTAAACAACCACAAGACGGATTTCATCAACCCAGGTATCATGTTAACCCCTTTCTGACATTAGATGCAATAATCCGTCCATGTGAAATTGGTCTATCTGACCATGGACGGATTATTACGTCTGTGCGATAGCTAGCGCACATGGGTGTTATGCGGGTGATCGCCACCGGTTGTCAGCTGATTCTGACAGCTGACACTTGGAACTAAGTGCCAGGAGCAGATATGCACCGCTACCAGCATTTTAACCCCTGAAACTCTGCAATCAAACGAGATTGCCGCATTATGGGAGCCAACAGAGGGCTGACAGCCCCTCTGCCTTTGAATCAGAGACCCCACAGCGTGATGTGGAGTTGCTATCGTTGCTATGGTGACCCGATGTTGTCATGATGACATCTGGGTTACTGGAGCTAGGAAACATGCTGATCATGCGCAGTGCACGATCAGCAAGTTTCTATGTCAGTGCAGAGCTGACAGTTTCTACATCCCCATGCTGTAGAAGCGATCAGCATGCAAAAAATGATAGTCCCATAGTGAGATAAAGTAAAAAAGCTTTAAAAAAGTTAACTTTTTTATTAACCCTTAAGCCCCGAGGGTGGTTTGCACGTTAATGACGGGCCAATTTTTAAAATTCTGACCACTGTCTTTTTATGAGGTTATAACTCTGGAAGGCTTCAACGGATCCCGATGATTCTGACATTGTCTTCTCGAGACATATTGTACTTCATGAAAGTGGTAAAATTTCTTTGATATTACCTGCATTTATTTGTGAAAAAAACAGAAATTTGGCGAAAATTTTTGGAATGTTTAAAAAAAAATGAACATAATTCTTTTTCTCAAAAAATTTACCTCAGCTCCAATTTGTTTCATTTTACCAAGGGTATCAGGAGAAAACGGACCCCAAACATTATTGTACAATTTGTTCTGAGACACCCCATATGTGGGGGTAAACCACTGTTTGGGCGCATGGCAGAGCTCGGAAGGGAAGGAGCGCCATTTGACTTTTCAATGCAAAATTGGCTGGAAATGATATGGGACGCCATGTTGCGTTTGGATAACCCCTGATGTGCCTAAACATTGATACCCCCCACAAGTGACACCATTTTGGAAAGTATACCCCCTTAAGGAACTTATCTAGATGTTTGGTGAGCACTTTGACCCACCAAGTGCTTCACAGAAGTTTATAATGTAGAGCCGTAAAAATAAAAAATAATATTTTTTCACAAAAATGAACTTTTCGCCCCCAATTTTTTTATTTTCCCAAGGGTGCCAGAAGAAATTGTACCCCAAACGTTGTTCTGCAATTTGTCCTGAGTACGCTGATACCCCTTGTGTGGGGGTAAACCACTGTTTGGGTGCATGGCAGAGCTTGGAAGGGAAGGAGCACCGTTTGACTTTTCAATGCAAAATTGGCTGGAATTGAGATGGGATGCCATGTTGTGTTTGGAGAGCCCCTGATGTGCCTAAACATTGAAACCCCCCACAAGTGACACCATTTTGGAAAGTAGACCCCCCACAGTTGACCCCATGTTGGAATCTAGACCCCCCCAAGGAACTTATCTAGATGTGTTGTGAGATCTTTGAAGCCCCAAGTGTTTCACTACAGTTAATCGTAGAGAGAAAATTACCGCACACTCAAAACTGGTATGATGCAAAAGGTATATGTCAAGTTTATTCAGAAGAACAAAAAAACAAAAAAGGTTGCCACATTGATATTTGTATATAGAAACCCGACGTTTCGACCCTCCCAGGTCTTATTCATGGGGTTACTAGGAAAGTAAATTGACAGTATAAGTAGCTGTTTGTCATATAACAACATTCTAAAAATTAAACCACAAGAGAAATTAAAAAAAACAATAAGAACAAAAGAGAAGAAAAATAATACACCAATATTAACAATACAATATATACAAGGCAACAAGGGGGCGATGAAGGGCATACTGTCAGGAGCAGTGAAAAATAAATATGTAGCAATGAGGTAGGTCTGGTAAGTCAATTACGTAATGATAGAGAAAATACATATTGTTTACCTTTAATCCTTTGATACACAAACATAGGGGTGGCAGTGATAGAGGGTAAGAAAGCGATCCCTTTAAGGCATAACCTGTCATTATGATAAAATATCAATGTTACATAATGTATAGGTAGTCAGACAGCCTATGTATTGGAGTTTTCTACGTATAGCAGGGCATAGCACGCAGAGCCGTGAAAATAAAAAATCTTTTTTTTTCCACAAAAATTATCTTTAACACCCAGTTTTGCATTTTCCCAAGGGTAACAGGAGAAATTGGTCCCCAAAAGTTGTTGTCCAATTTGTCCTGCGTACGCTGATACCCCATATGTGGGGGGAACCACTGATTGGGCACATGGCAGAGCTAGGAAGGGAAGGAGCGCCGTTTGGAAAGCAGACTTAGATGGAATGGTCTGCATGCATCACGTTGCATTTGCAGAGCCCCTGATGTACCTAAACAGTAGAAACCCCCCCACAAGTGACCCCATATTGAAACCTAGACCCCCCCAAGGATGTTATCTAGATATGTTGTGAAAACTTTGAACCCCCAAGTATTTCACTACAGTTTATAACGCAGAGCCGTGAAAATAAAAAATCATTTTTTTCCTACAAAAATGTTTTTTTAGCCCCCCAAATTTTTATTTTACCAAGGGTAACAAGAGAAATTGGACCCCAGAAGTTGTTGTCCAATTTGTCCTGAGTAGGCTGATACCCCATATGTTGGGGTTAATCCCTGTTTGGGCGCACGGGAGAGCTCGGATGGGAAGGAGCATTGTTTTACTTTTCAACGCAGAATTGGCTGGAATTGAGATCGGACACCATGTCGTGTCTGGAGAGCCCTGATGTGCCTAAACAGTGGAAACCCCCAATTCTAACTGAAACCCTAACCCAAACACTCCCCTAATCCCAACCACACCCCCAACCCCAACCCTAACCACACTCCTAACTCCAACAAACCCCTAACCCTAATCTCAACCATAACCCTAACCACACCCCTAACCATGACACACCCCTAACCCTAATCCCAACCCTAAATGTAATCCAAACCCTAACCCTAGAAACAACCCTAACCCTAGCCCCAACCCTAATCCTAACTCTAGCCCTAGCCCTAACTTTAACCCCAACCCTAGCCCTAGCCCTAATCCTAGCCCCAACCCTAGCCCTAAACCTAGCCCTAACCCTAGCCCTAACCCTAATGGGAAAATGGAAATAAATACATTTTATAGCGTTTTTTTAGCGGATGTTTATGATTGGCAGCTGTCACACACTAAAAGACGCTTTTTATTGCAAAAAATATTTTTTTGCGTTACCATATTTTGAGAGCTATAATTTTTCCATATTTGGATCCACAGAGTCATTTGAGGTCTTGTTTTTTGGGGGACGAGTTGACGTTTTTATTGGTAACATTTTCGGGCACGTGACTTTTTTGATCGCTTTTTATTCCGATTTTTGTGAGGCAGTATGACCAAAAACCAGTACGGTCACAGCGATACCTCATTTAGATTATTTTTTATGTTTTGGCACTTTTATACGATAAAAACTATTTTATAGAAAAAAGAATTATTTTATTTTTTCACTGATGACGTTGTATGGCGGCTCGTTTTTTGCGGGACAAGATGACGTTTTCAGCGGTTTCGTGGTTATTTATATTTGTCTTTTTGATCGCGTGCTATTCCATTTTTTGTTCAGCGGTATGATAATAAAGGGTGGTTTTTTGCCTTTTTTTTCAATTTTTCGGTGTTCACTGAAGGGGTTAACTAGTGGGACAGTTTTATAGGAGGGGTCGCTATGGATGCGGCGATACTAAATATGTGTACTTTTATCATTTTTTTATTTAGATAAAGGAATGTATTTATGGGAACAATATTTTTTTTTCTTTATTTAGGATTTTTTTTTTTTTTACACATGTGAATATTTTTTTTTTACTTAATAACATTGCCCTGGGGGGGGCATCATGTTATAGGGTTCTGGCTTGCTCTGAGCAGGCGCTGGTAAGCCACCTCCCTGCAGGACCCGGATGCAGCCACGTAGCCATTTTGGATCCGGGGCCTGCAGGGAGGAGACGCTCGGTACAAGGTGAGCCCATCACCTTGTACCGAGGGTCTCAGGGAAGCCCACAGGGAACACCCTCCCTGCGCGATGCTTCCCTATGCCCCCGGAACGCTGCGATCATGTTTGATCGCAGTGTGCCGTGGGTTAATGTGCCAGGGACATAGTGCTAGATGTCAGCTGCGATAGTCAGCTGACACCTAGCCGCTATCGGCCGCGCTCCCCCCGCGAGTGCAGCTGATCGCACTGGACATACTATTCCGTCACTGGGAATTAAGTCCCAGGTCACCTTGACGGGATAGTACTTCCAATGGGATTAAGGGGTTAAAATAATTGTAAAAATATTAAAAAATCAAAAATAATAATAGAAAAATCTAAATATAATGTATCTATCAATAAATATTTGAATGAAAAACTAATATAAACAATAAAAGTACACATATTTGGTATCACCGTGTCCACAACAACCCGACCTGTAAAACTGTCCCATTAGTTAACCTCTTTAGTGAATTCCATAAAAAAAAGTACTAAAACAAGGCAAAAAACAATGCTTTATCATCATACCGCTGAAAAAAGTGGAATAAAAGGTGATTAAAAAGATGATTGTAAATAAGCATAGTACCGCTGAAAATGTCATCTTTTCTTGCAAAAAACAGGATGCCATAAAGTTCCATCAGCAAAAAAATTTAAAAAATTATAGCTCTCAGAATAAAGCGATGCAAAAATAATTATTTTGTCTATAAAATAGTTTTTATTGTGTAGAAGCGCCAAAACATAAAAAATATATAAATGGAGTACCACTGTCACAGAAATAAGAATATAAGTGCCAATAATTCTAAATATTTCACCGACAAAAAGCATTATATGCACAGAATAATTAAATATACATAATAAGAATTAACATTTAATGCATTACTTAAATAAAAAAATAACAACCACAAAACACATACGTCCTTCAGACAATGCCTGTTGTTTGGCTGGAAGATGCAAGGTGCACAGTATCCCTAATAAACTATCTGATACCCACCTTGCCGCAGAGGTTGGCACCCTAAGTCCTGTGCAGTGGTGCCCCCGCTCAACGTAGGCTCTCCCTAATTCACCCTAATGGGCCCTGTCGTGTAGGAAAAGACAGCAACTCAAACAGCAGACCATACAAATTCAGACAAATAAATACAAAAATTGTCATCAATATCTATTGAAACCATGTGCTCAGATATATATATATCAGATCATAATTGACGCCTCTCCATTATTAATCTGGCTTAATGTCACTTTACAATAGCAAGGTGGCATTAACCCTTCATTACCCCATATCCCACCGCTACACGGGAATGGGAAGAGAGTGGCCAAGTGTCAGAATAGGCGCATCTTCCAGATGTGCCTTTTCTGGGGTGGCTGGGGGCAGATGTTTTTAGCCAGGGGGGGGCCAATAACCATGGACCCTCTCCAGGCTATTAATATCTGCCCTCAGTCACTGGCTTTACTACTCTGGCGGAGAAAATTGCGTGGGAGCCCACGCCAATTTTTTCCGCCATTTAACCCTTTAATTTAATAGGTAGAACGCCCAAATTTTGCACATACACACTACTAACATTAGTAGTGTGGAATATGCAAAGAAAAGGGGATATGAGATGGTTTACTGTATGTAAACCATGTCTCAAATCATGTCGGGTTTAGGAAGGTGATAGCAAAAGCCGGCAATTGAATTACCGGCTTTTAAGCTATCTAGCGCTGGATGAAATATCTATATATATAATTGTTTAAGGGTTTTTCCGTCTGTCTGTCTGTCTGTTTTTCTGTCTGTCTGTCTGTCCTGGAAATCCCGCGTCTCTGATTGGTCGAGGCCGCCAGGCCTCAACCAATCAGCGACGGGCACAGTGACGATGATGTCATAAAGGACGTAGACATCCCGCATCTCTGATTGGTCAAGGCCGCCAGGCCTCGACCAATCAGCAATGGGCACAGTATCAACGTAGATGTCATAAAGGACGTAGAAATCCCGCGTTTCTGATTCAGCTACGGGCACAGTATCGACGTAGATGTCATAATGGTTGCCATGGTGACGATGATGTCATAAAGGTTGCCTCAACCAATCAGCGATGGGCACAGTCTGCCGCGAATTCTGGAATCATCATTGTCCATATACTATGGGGACATGCATATTCTAGAATACCCGATGCGTTAGAATCGGGCCACAATCTATTTAATATATATACATATATGTGCCTCAATGACATATATATATATATATATATATACCTATTCTATGTGTACACATTTATTCCACCTATTCTATTGTAAGCTGTCAGTGTGATTTTACTGTACACCGCACGGAATTGCCGGCTTTTCTCGCTAACACCGCTGCGTATTTCTCGCAAGTCACACTGCTGGTCCGTGTGTAATCCGTATTTTTCGGTGACAAACGCAGCATGCTGCGATTTTGTACGGTCGTAGAAAGCCGTATAATACGGATCAGTAAAATACGGCAGATAGGAGCTGGGGCATAGAGAATAATTGGGCCGTGTGTAATGCGTGTTTTACGGACGTATTTAATGCGCTCATACATCCGTAAAACTCGCTAGTGTGACTCCGGCCTAAGGCTCAGCGCACATTTATCCAGTGCTGAGCGTTTGCATCGGGGTTTCCGTGTAAATCTCAGATGGAACCTCTGGCGAAAGATTCCCTATAATGAGGTAGATAGAAGTGTTAGGAGAAGACCCCAATCAGGCATGCCTACTCCGTGATGAATCCAGAACTGTCGGGGCTGTCACCCAGGTTGCACGGGGGAAAGCACGAGGAGCCGGACCGACCTTTACACTCAGGAGCAGGGAGTGCGGCTAACATAAGAGAGCTGCAGCACGCGGGAAATCAGTCAGTCTTGGCGGGTACATGCAGCGCACAGAAGGGCAGTGTCAGGGCTCCTACTAGAGAGCATTCAGACAGAGCAGGCCCAAGCCAGAAGGGTCTGAGAGCCGTGACCAGAGACTGCCGACAAAGACTCATCCGGTCGCCGCTGTTACCCAGACCGTGAGTGACAAACCATAGACAACCAGACAAGACATAGATGCACGCACGCATTTACAGGGAAGCCGGGTCACCCGCCGTGAGTAGTTTCCCACGCAATCTGCTGACAACTGTTTATTGTCTCTGGACTCTGACAAGGTAAAAGACTATGCTTTTTACTGTTTGTGATTTCTCAACTCACCGATCATCGACTGGACCACGAGGAATCACTGCCGCCGCCAGGATCCAGGATGCCATCTTCACCAGGACTACACCGGACCTCTTATGTGCCACGGCCTTGGTGCCAACACTCACATCCGAAAGCCGCATCCTGACATTGTCGGACTGATAAGTTTGCTATTCTAGAACTGCCTACCCTATTCACCACCTCTGTTTTCCTGAGTTCCAAGCCCCTTGTTCAGTTGTACTCAAATGGCGCTCCTTCCCTTACAAGCCCTGCCATGCGCCCAAACAGTGGTTTTCTCCCTCATATGGGATATCGGCATGCTCATGAGAAATTACACAACAAATTTTGGGGTCCATTTTTCCTGTTAACCTTGTCAAAATAAAAAAATTTGGACCTGAAGTCAATTTTTTGTGAAAAAAATGTTAAATGTTAATTTAAAAAAAAAAAGTTAATAATAAACTTCTTGAATATGGTTTTAAGCACCTTGAGGGGGGCAGTTTTTAGAATGGTGTCTCTTTTTGGCATCTTCTAACATATAACATGACTTCAAATGTGATGTGGTCCCTAAAAAATGGTTTTGTATATTTTGCTGGAAAAATGAAAAATCGCTGGTCAACTTTTAACTTCCCAGCAAAAAAAATTTGGTCCAAAATTGTGCTGATTAGTGATGACGAGCGAATATACTTGTTACTCGAGATTTCTCGAGGATGCTCGGGGGTCCTCCGAGTATTTTTTAGTGCTCGGAGATTTAGTTTTTCTTGCCGCAGCTGAATGTTTTACATCTGTTAGCCAGCATAAGTACATGTGGGGGTTGCCTGGTTGCTAGGGACTCCCCACATGTATTTATGCTGGCTAACAGATGTAAATCATTCAGCTGCGGCAAGAAAAACTAAATCTCCGAGCACTAAAAAATACTCGGAGGACCCCCGAGCATGCTCGAGAAATCTCGACTAACGAGTATATTCTCTCATCACTAGTGCTGATGTAAAGTAGACATGTGAGAAATATTATTTATTAATTATTTTGTGTAATATATCGCAGTGATTTAAGAGCATGAAAATTAAAACTTGGAAAATTGCTAAATTTTCTACATTTTTGCCAAATTAGTTTTTTTCACAAATAAACACAAGTCATACTGAAGAAATTTTACCACTATCATGAAGTACAGTATGTCCTGAAAAAACAGTCTGAAAATTACTGGGATCCGTTGACGTGTTCCACAATTATTACCTCATAAAGTGACAGTGATCAGAATTGTAAAAATTGTCCTGGTAATTAACATGCAAACCACCATTGGGGGTAAAGGTGTTGATCAGTATAACAGCCCAAACCTGATACTGTCGGTAGGTTTCTGTGCACAATTCTGTCGACAGGTTTGCTTTAAGGCAAGCGAACAGAAAACTTAACTATAATAAGGTCAACAAACAAGTAAAAGCTAGTGAAACTGACAGTTGTTCAATTCACATCTACTATATAAAGCTGAATGTGTGTGTGTGTGTGTGTGTGTGTGTGTGTGTGTGTGTGTGTGTGTGTGTGTGTGTGTGTGTGTGTGTGTGTGTGTGTGTGTGTGTGTGTGTGTGTGTGTGTGTATGTGTGTGTGTATGTCCGGGATTGGCATCTGCACCGTCGCAGCTACAGCCACAAAATTTTGCACAGTCACACGTCTGGACCCCGAGAGCGTCATAGGCTATGTTGTGAGGCGAAATTTTAACCCCGCGCGTTCCAATTCACCAAACAATTTTGCCCCTATCTACATAATGGGGAAAAAAGTGAAAGGAAAAGTGTTGGAGGCGTCGAAGCTACAGAAACAAAATTTTGCACAGTCACACGTCTGGACCCCGAGAGCGTCATAGGCTATGTTGTGAGGTGAAATTTTAACCCCGCGCTTTCCAATTCACCAAACAATTTTGCCCCTAACTACATAATGGGGAAAAAAGTGAAAGGAAAAGTGTTGGAAGCGTCGCAGCTACAGCAACAAAATTTTGCACGGTCACACGTCTGGACCCTGAGAGCGTCATAGGCTACGTTGTGAGGTGAAATTTTAACCCCGCGCTTTCCAATTCACCAAACAATTTTGCCCCTATCTACATAATGGGGAAAAAGTGAAATGAAAAGTGTTGGAGGCGTCGCAGCTACAGCCACAAAATTTTGCATAGTCACATGTCTGGACCCTGAGAACGTCATAAGCTATGTTGTGAGGTGAAATTTTAACTCTGCGCTTTCCAATTCACCAAACTATTTTTCCCCTATCTACATAATGGGGAAAAGTGAAAGGAAAAGTGTTGGAGGCGAATTGACAGCTGCCAGATGTGAACAAGGGGGACTTAAAGAATGAGAGCGATGACGCAAAAGAGTATATACCGATCAGTTGCTAAGGTGGGGCCCC